>NC_091700.1:99915000-101315000 GCF_041296265.1 Equus caballus | reverse complement strand
ATTAATATTTTCGTCTGCCCTTCACTGTCTCTGTTGTCACTTTGGTTAAATAGATAACAAAGGATTGTTTCAGTGACCATTGTTTCAAGGTGACAAGATCAGCAATCCCTTAATCTTGTTTGAGTAAGTGTTCTAAAATATTTTGATATTTTTGACAGGCTCCTCAAAATTCATATCCTAAATGAAGTCTTTATTTTGATCTTCTTTGAGAATTTTCAGAGGGTCCCTGGGACGACTCAAAGAAATTTGTCCTCTCTTCCTATAATTAGGCATGTTTGCTATGCTAAATTGCATGGGAAGCATTGTCAAGTAAATGATGATAAACCCTCTTAGGTTATATGATGTAGGTAAATATTATTCACTATTTTAACCCTGCTACCTTGCTTCCATGACTGCATTCTATTATTTAATTGGTTTATAAATGGGTCTTACTTAAGTGATGAGCAAGGATGTTATCAAGCTGGATGTGCTGTCCAGCCTCAAGAGTGCCTGCCACTTTCTCTTAACTCTGCGGACCCAGTAAAATGTTTCCTTCTATAGGCTCAAGAAATCGCCACAACAGACAAGAAATAAAGGTGGCAACAAAAGAGGGAAAGCAATATTTTTGGAAACTTTCTCCCACAGCAGCTCATAAAGCCTCTACTCATGCTATATGCCCCAAATATAATCTAGGGAAACTATTTCATGAGTCACAAGACCACTTTCTCCTTCCTAAGGGACCCTTTGAGGTATGGCAATTGGACTTTGTCTAAATGCCACCATCTTAAGGATAAATATATCTCGTAATGATCTGCATGTTCTCACATTGGATTGAGGCCTTTCCTTTGGAAGAGCAATGGCTCTAATAGTATGTAAATTACTATTAGAATAATTCCTGTTTGAGAAATTCCTACTGAGTTACACAGTGACTGGGGAACTCATTTTACCGGACAAATAATTAACTCTATTTGTAATATTTGGCCAATAATGCAGCATTTCCACTGTGCTTACCATCCCTGATCCTCAGGATTTTTGGAAAGAACTAACAGCACAATCAAAACTAAATTAGCAAAGATTTCAGAAGCATTTACTCTGTCATAGCCAAAAGCTCCTCCACTAGTAGCTACACCTTTTGGTAAACATCAGCTGTCTCTTTTTTAAATAATAGGACAGCCTATGCAATTAGATGAGGAAATAGATGAACCAACTTTGCTTAAAGGAGATATATTACATTGTTGTCAGGGTCTCATTGAGATGCTTGAAAGAAATGAAAGGTTGGTAGCTGGCTCTTTTTTTTTTTTTTTTTTTTAAAGATTGGCCCTGAGCTAACATCTGTTGCCAATCTTTGTCTTCTTCTTCTTCTTCTCTTCTTATATAGTTGTATATTCTACTTGTAGGGCCTTCTAGTTCTGCTATGTGGGACACCACCTCAGCATGGCTTGACGAAGACTGCTAGGTCAACGCCCAGAATCTGAACTGGTGAAACCCTGGGCCGCTGAAGCAGAGTGCACAAACTTAACCATTCTGCCATGGCGCTGGCCCTGGTAGCTGATTCTTTTCACAGAGAGTTCCCAGACCTTAAGGATCATGGACTATAACCTGGATAATTTATTTATCAAAAGAGGCATCGAATAACAGACTCTTTGCAGCCCTGTTGGAAAGGACCACATCAGGATGAGATGGCATCTGTTGTAGACAGCTGTCCCAAGACTCCAGACCAGGCTCATATTCCCAACCTGATGTCCCCTCATTTAAATCTATGTTATGCTTAAACTAATTTTTTAATTGTTCCGTTTAAGGTTTAAAAATACTATCATAGGTAAAGAAAGTGATTGATTTGGAACAGAATAGTCTTGAAGGCCAGGCATTTATCATGTGGCTCCTAATGGAACTTACTGGCTACGTGGAACAAATCTCTGGCCTTGGCTACTGCCTGGATAGCTAAAACAGTGCACCCTGAGCTTCCCTTGGATGCAGGGAAGAAGTCACATTGAGCTGACACCTGTTGCCAATCTCCCTCTCTTTAAGACGAGACGGGCTCATTCAGTGTTCCACTGGTATGGCCACCAAGTGGCTATATTTGTTCCTTCTTTGGGGCAAAAAGATGTCATTATCGGGGCCGGCCTGGTGGTGCAGCAGTTACGTGTGCATGTTCTGCTTCAGCAGCCTGGGGTTCACCAGTTCAGATCCCAGGTGCAGACATGGCACCCTCGGCAATGCTGTGGTAGGCGTCCCAATAGGCACCTACCAATGCCGTGGTAGGCATCGATCGATCTTATAACCCTGGACAAATTTCCTTTTCTGATAAGGACTATGCCTAAGAACTCATTTTAAACTAGTTTTCAAATATGTTGAATTATTATCATTGTTACTGTATTCGTTCTATAATCGTCAACAATGTAAACATAAGGAATCATAGAAAAGCACACGTACAATGTGCAAGTCTAAAATTAATTGAAAATTATATAACGTATGAAATGCTTCCTCTGTTAATACATATACCTCTATGCTTGTCTGACTATATCCCCCCAACGTGGACAAGTGGGCAAATAAATGAGATAAAAGCCTAGCACCAGGGGACATGATGGATCCAGAACAGGCAGCAACCACCCTGGCACGGAGGGACAATATTTTGATCATCACTGCTTTCTATAGAAGGACCAAAGATCAAAAGGGAGGAAATAAGCAAGTGGCAGCAACAGCACATATTGGAGTATATGAGGAAGCCACCTGGTGTAAAGCTAATTAGGCCTGACCTTGTTTTCCCAAAATGCCCTGATGTGGCCATTGAGCAAGTATTATACATCTGCTTCAAGCGTTTGTTGTGTCCCAAAGGCAAGAACAAACAGCCTTAAGATAAAGGTGCAACTTCCCTCACATTGGCATTTCCTTGAGGATGAGCATCTCTCCCCAGACTAGGAGCTGATTGCTGTGCTCACCTGTGACCACCCAGCAGCAGCAGACCTGCCACCTGCTGTGTGAATGGCTACACTGTGCCAGTTAGGCACTCTCATGACTGTTGTAAAAGGAACATTTCCCGTCACATGTGATGGATGTTCTCTGTTCCAAGACGGTATATACCCACTCTGTACACCCCACTGCTTTGGTGCCCTTCGTTCCTTGGGGAAGGAAGGCCCCCGGCTAGGCTAGGCCTCATATCTGGCTCAGAATGAACCTACCCCAATCCAATTTATAGATTGGTTAAGCCTAACTTTCGTCGACAAAGGCTAATCTTACAATAAGTCGCTCTCTTGCTAAGTCTCACAGCTGTAACCAGTTCCTTGGCTGGAAATTGTATGAAACAAACGAGTTAAACGACTTTCCAGGAGGTGGCCTTAGGAGCAACAAGGACGAAAACAAAGCGCTGCGAGTTACTTCGGGAACGCACGTAGCAGCAGCACTTCGAGGAGACTCCTGCGAGACCGTCAACAGGCAGAGCGCGGCCCAGGCCGCCCATGCCGAGTTTCAGAGCCCGACCTCGCCTCGAGGTGCGCTCGTTTCCACACTTAAGGTCACGGCCAGAAAGCGCTCCTGTCCGTAGGCTGGCCGAGGACGAAGCCTCCTGTCTACGCGCCTCGCCCCCTCTTCCGGCAACGAGCCGCTGTCCTCCGCCGCCACCTCCAGCGGCGCTCCAGGCAGCGCGGGCCCCGCGCCAGGTCCGCTCGCGCAGCCGACCTAAGGAGCCCCAAGGCGGAGAGGGAGGCCAGAGACGCGGCGCAGCCTGAGCCCGGCGAGCACAGCCAGCCGGGCCCAACCCGAGCCTCGACCGGCGCGCGAGCACTTCCGGGGGCGAGGCGGCAGCGCGTCACTTCCGGAGGCGGGTCGGCCGCTCCACGCGCCGACGCACTCTAGGCAAAGCGGCGTCCTTCGATCAGCGTCCGGATAGGCCCGCGCGGGAGGGCGCGCGGCGCCGAACTCGCTTCCCGTCAGCCCCTGCGCGCCCGTCCGGCGGTTGCGCGCACGCTCGCGCTCCCGGAGCCCGCGCCTGCGCCTCGTCGCCATTCGGGCCGCCGCGCTGCAGGGCCTTGGAGCTGGCGGGCCCGCCAGCCCGGACGCCGCCCGCGGCCAGCCGGTGAGGAGCGGGGGTCGTCGTCGGCCCGGAGGCTCGCGCCCTGGGGCCCGAGGCAGCCCAGCGTCCGCCACGGGGACTCACCCCAGGCGCCGGGCGGGCGGGGGCTCCGGGGCGCCGGCGGCCCGCGTCATCTCGGCGGGGGCGGGAAACCCCGGGAGGCCGGCTCAGGCTCGGCGAGGGGCGTTCCTCCGCCTCGGTCCCGGATGGCGCGCTCCCCGCCCTCTGCGGGGCTTTTGTCCGTGGAGTCTAGGCGTCTGGGGCGGCGCGCAGGGGGAGGTGACCGTGTCTCCGGTGGGTTCGTGTCCAGATTCGGGGGCGGCGCGCAGGGGGAGGTGGCCGTGTCTCCGGTGGGTTCGTGTCCAGAGTCGGGGGCGGCACGCAAGGGGAGGTCGCCGTGTCTCCGGTGGCTTCGTGCCCAGAGTCGGGGGCGGCGCGCACGGGAGAGGTGGCCGTGTCTCCGGTGGGTTCATGCCCAGAGTCGGGGGCGGCGCGCACGAGGGAGGTGGTCGTGTCTCCGGTGGGGTCGGGGGCGGCGTCCGGGGCGGGGAGGTGGTCGTGTTTCCTGTGTGTTCGTGTCCAGAGTCGGGGGCGGCGCGCAGGGAGGAGGTGGCCGTGTCCCCGGTGGGGTCGTGTCCAGGATGTGTCAGGAACTCCCGCCCCCAACGACAGAAAGCGGCCCTGCTCACAGGCGGCAGAGGACTTGAGCAGGTGTTTCCCCAGGAGGCATAGGAATGGCCCGGAGCACATCGGTTAGATGCCACTTGACACCTGCCAGGACGTGCAGTGCTGGCGCTGACATAAAATAGTGCAGCCAGCAGCTGCGGGAACGGTTTAATGGTTCTTGAAAAGAGTCAAGCATAGTTACTGTCTGGTCTCGCAGTTCCGCTCCTAGGTGTAACCTCCAAGAACTGCGAGCCGGGCTCAGATAGGTACTCGTCCACCAGTGTTCCCGAAAGCCTTGTTAGGGTAGCCAGGAGGAGGAGCCTACCCAAATGCAGATGAAAGCAAGCGGGTGTGCACAGTGCGATGTTATTCGTCCTTAACGAGGAGTAAATGCTGATAGTGCTGCCCGGACGGCGGGGACAAATACTGTCTGCCTGGGCTCACAGAGCCGGAAACCGGCAGAGACGGCTGGGGCCGGTGGGAGGGGGACAGGGAGTCACGTTTGCTGGGTACAGACTTTGTGTTTGTGGTGATGAAAAGTTCTGAAAGCGAATAATGGTGATGTTTTTGGTTGTGCATTGTGAATGTACTTCATGCACAAAATCGTGCTTTTAAAAATGGTTACAATGGCAAGTTTTGTGATTGTATTTTACCACCGTTTTTTAAATACACAGGGAAAGGCAAAACTTGTGGTAGTAAGAAGATCAATGGTTGTGAGGAGCACAGGGGATTGTTATGGCAGTGAAATCATTCTCTTCCATTCTGTAATGGTGGATACATGACAACACCTTTGTGAAACCCATAGAACTGTACAACAGGAAGAGTGACCCCTAGTGTAAACTGCGGACTTCAGTTGATAATAGTATATCAGTGCTTGTTCATCCGTTGTAACACGTGTACCACCCTGATACAGGATGTTAGTAATAGGAGAAATTATGTGCAGAGGAGGAAAGCAGGTATATAAGAACAGAACTTTCTGCTCAGTTTTTCTTTGTACCTAAAGCTGCTCTAAAAAATGTTTACTAACTTTTGAAAAATAGGCTAGGGAAGGAAGAGCAGTGCTACTGTGTATACTGATAAACCCACTGAGCCTTAAGCACGTTCTGCATATTGAGTTTTAATTTTACAGGCTGAACATGGACATGTTTTGAAGATGACCAATGGTCTGAGACTTTAAGGAAGGAATTGGATGGGAAATGGGGAAATAGGAGCGATGCCATGTGCATAGAACTTCAGTGAAAAATACGGGGTGATGGACTGGCAAAACGCTAATGATGAGAACTTAAGTTTTTCAGAGACAGCATGTAGTCTGTAGAGGTGAAAAGTAGGATGAGAGAAAGTTTTATTAATCTGGATAGTTTAGAGTTACTTTCTTGGTTAGGCTTAGGAACTCTGAAATTTAGGGAGAAAATTGCTAGAATCTTAAAGCTGGAAGGAATCTCAGCATGTAGCCTCTACGCAGCAGCTGAATTCTGGACTCAATTCTGCAACATCCCTGTGGGAAACACTGCATTGTGTTACAACAGAGATCCAGAATCAGGAAACCAGGTTCTTCTGTTGCTTTCTCTGAGCTAATAGGTGTGGTCTCTGACAGGTTACTTCTCTCCCTCAGCATCAGTTTTCTCAATTGTAGAATGAGCAGGTGGGACTCAAGTCCTCTGGGGAGCCTTCCAGTCCTGCAGTGATCATGGGCTTCCAACTATGGAGGGCTCCTGCCTGACAAAGCAGCTCGTTCTAGTCCATGATTGAGTAGTTCGTAAAACTTATGTTGAGCTAAAGTGTTTTCCTGCTAGCTTCCACTTGTTGCTTCTAGGACAGCTTACATGTTATCCATAATTCTTCCTCTTTTGAAGTTAAGTGTCTGTACTCACAAATGACATGTTTTTAAAGACTGCCTTCTGTTCTGGTTGCTTTCTTTTGCATGTTCCCTAGTGCTAGGGACTTACAGTGTCCTTCCTGCCCACAGCTGGAGACAGTGATCCACTGGGATGCTCCTCTAGTGCAGAATGTGGAATGCAGTTCTCTGTAGTCCTGTATTCTGCACTGATATTTGGATTCTCAATCTTTGATAAATTTCATCTTGTTGATTTTGGCCCATTGTAGTGGTTTTTCAAGATCTTACTAAATTCCACTTATTAGTTTGGTCAAGATATACTAGAAAGAACCTGGATACATAGCAGAACTTTATTCTGGTTCTTCATGAGATGCTAATTATTTGCCTGATCTTAAGCAAGTTGCTTACTGTCTAGGTTTGAGTTTCCTCAACTATAAATTGAAGTTTTAAAGTCGATGGTTCCTGAGGTCTTCTGCTACCCTAAATCCAATGACCCTGAGACTAGATGGTAGCTCAGGTCTTTTCTATTTTTAAAATCCTTTGAATCTATGATCAGGTCCCCAGTCTTCATGGGAGAATATACTTTCGTGTGCCAGGGATATGCAAGGGTTACAGAGGTGAATGGGCAGTCCGTGCCTTCCGAGAGCCACGGCCTGGTGTGGACTCAGGCTATAGTGCCAGAGGATGACCACTGCACTGGAGGTGTGCATACAGCAGGGGGCCCAAGGAAGATTTGGAGTGGGAGGGGAATTGGCAAGTATTTAAGAAGTAATCCTGCCTGAAGGATGGCTGGGTGGGGAGTGTAAAGGAGAGGAAATACCTTGCAAAGGCCCAGAGGCTTGAATGGTCGGGAGTTACAGGTGGGTCAGTAATTGGAGAGTGCATTCTGGTTGGGGGCCAGACTGTGAAGAGCTTTATGTGCCATGTTCAAGTTTTGTGCTGTAGGTATTGGGGATGCCTTGAGGAATTGTGAGCAGGCAAGTCACATTTGGGTTTTACGTTTGGAAGATGACTGCAGCAGTCTGATGAGTGGATTGGAAGGAGTGAGGCTAGTGGCAGGGAGACAGGGTGTCAGAATTAAAGCAGTTGACGGGGTAGGCGAATGTGCTAGAACTTCTCAGAGGTGTGTTGGGAGCCACTGTCCAGCTTGTTGATGGCCATTTGATCCTGTTCTGTTCAAGTCAACAGCTCACCTGCACCTGACACCTTCTGTTAAGTTCCTGTGTGAAGAGGGCTGAGCAGTCCCCGAAGCACCACCATCCCTCCTTTTCCCAGGCCTCTTCCATCTCTGCCCCTGGGTCCTGTTGATTGTGTTGTCTCTTCCTCCACTGCCTGTTAATCTGCTGCTTTGCTGTGTAGTGTGGATCATTGACAAAACAGCAGCTGCTCCTGTGATCACGGTCACAGTCTTCTGAGTGCTTGTCACGTCAGCTGAAGCTAAATGGTGGGTTGCAGAAGGGTTTGGTTATGTGGTAGGCGTAAATTCCATCGTGGGGGGCTGGCCCCGTGGCCGAGTGGTTAAGTTCGCGCGCTCCGCTGCAGGCGGCCCAGTGTTTCGTTAGTTCGAATCCTGGGCGCGGACATGGCACTGCTCGTCAGACCACGCTGAGGAAGCGTCCCACATGCCACAACTAGAGGAACCCACAACGAAGAATACACAACTATGTACCGGGGGGCTTTGGGGAGAAAAAGGAAAAAATAAAATCTTTAAAAAAAAAAAAAGAAAAAAAAATTCCATCGTGGGTTATTGAAAGTGGACTTAGAAGGGACGGTGTTGTGGATAGTGTCTGCTGTCATTTTTGGTGGTGTTTATTGGGTTGGACCCCTCTGTCTGCTGGAGGGGACAGGATAGCGAGAGGAATGGGCAGAATTCTGTTCGGTGACAAATTATCACAAGGATATAATTTTGATTGCCCTTTCTTTATTTTTTTCAGGTTCAACTTCTCGTCTTTGTCCTTCTTCATGTACTATAGGCTATTTTTTTGGTTTCGTCAAAAAGCCATGTAGACTTGCCTGACCTTTGAAGACTGCTTTTAAGACTTCTCATAAGACAGTTGGTGAGTCTGCTAGGGAAAAGCATGTTGGTTTTTATTTCTTGCCCACTCTAAAGGTATTTGTCCTGGATAAAGTGTTATTCTACCAGCATTACTTTGCATATATTTTTGTTTACTTGTAACAGTTCTTGGCGTTTTTTTTCCCCCCGGAGGAAGATTCATCCTAAGCTAACATCCATGCCAGCCTTCCTCTATTTTTTAGTATGTGAGCCACCAGCACAGCATGGCTTCTAACAGAGTGATGTAGGTCTGCGCCCAGGAACCACACCCAGGCTGCTGAAGCAGAGCACGCCGAACTTAACCACTAGGCCACTGGGGCTGGCCCAACATTTCTTTTTAATGTTTAGGAAAATATTTTATGATAACACTTTTGGAAAGCGCTTGGGGTTCTTGAGGAAAATCCCTATAAAAGCATACACACCCATATATAATGATGTGTGAACACGTGCTAGATATGCATATATCAATATATACAGTCAGGTGCCACATAATGACGTTGAGGTCAACAAGGGACCGCATGTGCAGCGGTGGTCCCGTAAGATTAGTGCCATATGTAGCCTCGCTGTGTACTGGGCTGTACCGTCTAGGTTTGTATAAGTACACTCCATGGTGTTCACACAACGATGAAGTCACCTAACAACACGTTTCTCAGAACATATCCCCATTGTTAAGTGACGCATGAATGTACGATGGGCTTTGAGAATTGAACTTTGTAATGTTCTTTTTAATTTTTTTAAGAGGTTATTAGAGTATGTTAATGAGGCTTGGTAGTAGGCAGGTGTGGGTAGTAAAAACTTTGAGATTGGCCAGAAGAGTGGGTGGTAGGAAGAGGAAAGAGAGAGGGGCAGTTGGGAGAGATAGGAGATGATACCAAAGTCTGAGGAGCCATTGGGGTTTTTTACAGACTGAAGGGGAATGGGAGTGGATGATGTATTTACTGAGTGGCCCTAGATGAAGAGAGAGCTGATGAATGTACGGATTTAGCAGGCAGCAATTAAGGACAAAAGGAGTCCATCCAGTCGCAGAAGCTGAGGTGGCTGGAGGCTGCTCAAGGCAAGAGCAGTAGGAATCAGGCCAAGTGGTAGTCATTAGAAACAGGAACTAATTTACAGGAGCAGCTGTAAAATGTAGGGTTAATATAAAGTTTCCAAAGAGTCAGAAAAGGGAGAGAGACAGTCAAAGGGAAGTAGAGATAAGGAGAAAAGTGCAAGGGCTTTGCGTCTGGAAAGGGGACACAGACTTGGATTGCATTCGGCAGAGGGGGCAGGTTAGAGAGGACCCGCTCTCCACTGTTGTCCTGTGTCCGAGACGCCGTTTATGAGGTGTGGTCTTGTTTTATTCTGGTTTTCATTTGGTAAGTTTGCCAGAAGCATGTTTAATAAAACCTTCCTGGCTGTAGAACAGTGTGCTCCGTCGTTTCTGTGGGAATGAAAGAAAAATGCTTCACCCGTACAGTTCAAAGTCTGATCCCTGCATTTTGCATTTAGTCGGCTTGTGGGTGACCTCCGTTTGATGAGGTAGCATGTTGGGAAGGAGGAGGATGGTTTTGTTAGTGGGACTGTACATTATGAGAGAGGAGAGATGGAGCTAAGTAAGTGCTGCACTGAAATGAGGAGACAAAAGTCCTTTCTCCGTACTGTGGCCTTACTCCTTGAGAGGATGGAGCCGTTTCTGTGGTTAACAGTGTGGTTACCTAAGATTGAGAAACTCAGACAGAAAGCCTGGAAGTGATGCCTCTCTCCTATCCCAAGCAGGACTTGGGTGCCTTTTGGATGAGCCACTGCATGTTGGTCAGCCGTAACTTCACCAAGGTGATTTGGCAATTACCAGGACCTGAAGGAGTACATTTTTTAAAGACTACCTAATAGTTTCAACTATAATAATAACAGCTAACACTGACTGCTTGCTACTTATCAGATACTGTTCTGAACATACTAAAAAATATTACAGCCATTTTACAGTTAGGAACCTGAAGCATAGAAAGGTTTAGTAACTTCACAAAAGCCACACAGTGGAACTAGGACTCAAACCCAGCAATCCTGAGCTCTTCACCTCTGTGTCATAACATAGATAACAGATGGCGTGATACCATGATATGATGGGAAACACCTCACCTCTTTAATATGGGGTCCCTTGACTGCTCACTGTTGCCGCTCAGGGACAGATGGGGCTGTTCCGCCTTCCATTTTGTGTGAGCATCTAGACGCTGAACAGTGGGCTCTGAGGTGCATAGTTTACCTGTTCTTTCTACATATTTTTTTCATTATGTTCATAAGTTAAAGATTCTTTTTAGATTTTTCTTCAGTACTAAGTAATTGTATCTTTCTTTTTTTGTAGTCCTTCTAGCCCTAAAAACAATTTTCTAAAAGACAGGATAACTCCAGGGTGATGGAGAAAGAGCTGATCACTTTCTGAAAAGCACTGGTTTGTTTCCTCAACTGTCTATCACCTTTTCACTCCCGTACTGAGAAGGGCGCACCAGGTCAAGCTGGTGGAGACTCGAGTCGCATCCAGAACAGAATCCTGGACGTGAAATCCAGTAAATGCTCAGTGGAACGTCACACATCAGTGAGGAACAGGGTTGTGTGGTCAGTGTTGTTGAGACAACTGAACTGTCCATTTGGTGTGAAAAAATAGTTTGGATCCCTACCTCACTTCTTACACCAGAGGGATTAAAGCTACAGATGTTTAAAAAAAGAATGAAATTGTTAAAAATAAGACAAAATATTAAGTGATTAAAAAAATAGTGGAGAAGCATAACTAAAACAGTCATAAGGAAAACACTTTTAAGTTTTTAATTTTTATGTAAACCAATTAGCATGGTAAAAAAACACCATAAAGTCAAAAGACAAATGATAAACTGGGAAAATATCTTCAGTAAAAGGGCTGAGTTCTTTTATATACAAAGACTGTTTACAAAGAATTGTGAAAAGTGGACAAAGCACATTCTAGAAAAAGAAATGCACGTGGCTAGTAAACAAGGAAAAATGTTCAGTCTTTCTTACTAAAGAAGAGCACGTTAAAACAATGTGCGAAATCACTTTTCACCTAAGCAGCAGCAAGGGTTGGAAGTTTAATGCTGCTCTGTGTTATGAGGAAGCTGGGAGTTGTCCCTCACATATACACTGCTGTGTGGTGTGTATGGTGCTGCAGCTTTCTGAAAGCTTGATAAAATGTATCAGTTTTAATTGCAGATAAGCTTTGAACCAGGTAATCCACTTCTGGGAGTTTTAAGAAATACTCTCATATTCAAAAGATAGGTACAAGGGAATTCAGAGCTTACTCCTGTGTAAAATGTGCTAGAAAATGCCCTCTAACTTAGCAGAACTCCTGAAACCTACACCTGCCCTTTCCATGGAAACTTGGCCCAGCTTTGTTTCCAGAATCATCAAAACCTACTCCTCTTACCTCCCAGGGGCCTCAGAAGCCTGGCCCTGTTTCTCCTGAGCCACAGACACCTTCTCTTCCTTATGTGAAAGCAGCTGCAGAACAGTATGCTTAACATCCCATTTATGTAGTATGCGTATGTGCATTTATGTATATGTAGCATGTTTCTTCAGTGACATGTAAGTACAGTGGCTACCCTGGGGAGCGATGCTGTGTGAGCATCTTGTACTGTGTGAATGAATGTTTCTAACTCTGAGCTTCTCTTACCACCTAAGAAGACTCTCTTAAAATTTTAAAAAGTCATATTTTCTGGCAAGCAAGTTTCTGCCTCACGGGTGTTCTCTGTCTGAATTGCCCTTTGCTTGGCAACCTCTTCACTCATTCAAGATTTCTGCTTGAGCGTCTTCCCTTGACAGCCTTCTCTACTTTGTCCTCCACACCCTTACCTCCTCACTAATGTAGGCACCAAATTACAAGATACTCTTTGACACCAGGTGCCCAGAAAAGCACAAGACACAAAATAATTCAACTATTAAGTGAGTGAATAAAATACTTTATATTAAGGTAAATAAGACGTTCCAAGATATGTTGATATTTTTTAAAAAGCCATCTTTTCTTGGTTAGATTTAGTTGAGCAAGTGCTTTCTGAATGAGTCTAAAATTTCTTGCTCACCCTTAAATAGCCCAGCTTTAATCCTGATATTTACTCAGCTGTGTGTGCTGACAGCTTGTTGATTCAGGATGTAGAGTCAGGGTGTAGGACACACACAGGAGATAATTTGGGGTCGGCTTGGGTCACCTGGAGAAGTCACTTCTCTGAACCTCAGGTTTCTTCATCTGTAAATGAAAATAATACTTGTCATATTGTTGGGAGGGTTAAACAAGGCAATGTATGTAAAACTAGCAGAGTTCCTGGGGCTCAATTACACATTAGTTCCATTTCTCCTTTCTCTTCAGATTATTTATAGAGATGTTATCTAATGTATGTGCCATTCTAGACATCAAATTATGCAGTTATAGAATGGTCTAGAACAAAATTGTATTCAAAATTAAGTTCCCTGAAATTAATTTATTTCTACTTTATATTGCAGCACTGTTGAAATTTTTAAAGAATATAATCGTGTGTGTTGTAACAGAAGGAAAATGGAAGTATTCCAGGAGCTTCACAAGCCATCAGCACGTTTGGAGTGTGACCACTGCAATTTCAGGGGGACAGATTATGAAAATGTGCAGATCCACATGGGCACCATCCATCCAGAATTTTGTGATGAAATGGATGCTGGTGGGTTAGGAAAAATGATATTTTACCAGAAAAGTGCAAAGCTATTTCACTGCCATAAATGCTTCTTCACCAGCAAGATGTACTCTAATGTATATTACCACATCACATCCAAACATGCAGCCCCAGAGAAATGGAATGAGAAACCAAAAAATCAGTTAAACAAAGAGACAGATCCTGTGAAAAGCCCTCTTTCTGAACACCAGAAAATGGCCTCTAACTCAGCAGAACCGAAACCTACACCTGCCCTTTCCATGGAAACACAGAAACTTGGCCCAACTTTGTCTCCAGAATCACCAAAACCTCCTGTTGCTTCCCTGGAGCCTCAGAAGCCTGGCCCTGTTGTCTCTCCAGAACCACAGACACCGCTTCCTTCTCCTGAACCTTCTCCAAAATCTGCCCCTATTTCTTCTCCAGAACCTCCAAAACCAGTCCCTGTTGTTTCTGAATCTCAGAAACCCGTCCCTGTCCCTTCTCCAGAACCACAGAAACTTTCTCCTGTATCTCCTGAGCCAGTAAAGGCTTCTCTTATTAATCCCAAACCCCAGAAACACTCCCATTTCCCAGAAACATTGGGGCCGCCTTCAGCCTCATCTCCAGAGTCACCAGTTCTAGCTGCCTCCCCTGAACCTTGGGGGCCATCCCCAACTGCATCTCCAGAGTCTCGGAAGCCGGCCCGGACTCTCTCCCCTGAGCCAAGGAAGCCATCCCCATCGGAGTCTCCTGAACCTTGGAAGCCATTTCCTGCCGTCTCCCCAGAGCCTAGGAGACCAGCTCCATCTGTGTCACCAGGTTCTTGGAAGCCAGGGCCGCCTGGGTCTCCCAGGTCTTGGAAATCCAGTCCTTCGGTGTCATCAGGACCTTGGAAGCCAGCTAAACCTGCTCCATCTGTGTCTCCTGGACCTTGGAAACCAATTCCTTCTATATCACCTGGGCCTTGGAAGCCATCTCCCTCTGTGTCCCCTGCATCCTGGAAGTCTTCATCAGTCTCTCCTGGTTCCTGGAAAACTCCCCCAACGTCTCCTGAGTCGTGGAAGTCGGGCCCACCAGAACTCCGAAAGACAACGCCCACCTTGTCACCTGAACATTGGAAGACAGGTCCCCCCGTGTCTCCTGAGCTCCGTAAAGCAGGACCACCCTTGTCTCCTGAGCTTCGCAAACCAGGCCCACCACTGTCCCCAGAGGTCCGTAGTCCAGCTGGATCTCCAGAGCTCAGGAAACCCTCAGGGTCTCCGGAGCTTTGGAAATTTTCTCCTGATCAGCGGAAGACTTCTCCTGCTTCACTTGATTTTCCTGAGTCCCAGAAAAGTTCCCGTGGTGGTTCCCCTGATCTCTGGAAGTCTTCCTTTTTTATTGAACCTCAGAAACACGTCTTCCCTGAGACCCGGAAACCTGGTCCTTTGGGGCCATCTGAGTCCCCTAAAGCAGCCTCTGATATCTGGAAGCCTGTTCTCTCCGTGGATGCTGAGCCTAGAAAACCTGCCCTGTTTTCGGAGCCTACCAGAACGGCCCCTCCTGCTTCTCCTGAACCACGAAAACGCGCTCTTTTTCCAGAGCCCCGGAAACATGCCCTTTTCTCTGATCTTCCCAAATCAGCTGTGTTCTCAGAGTCTCAGAAGGCAGCCGAGCTTGGTGGTGAACTGCAGGCAGATGCCGTAGATGATCACAAGTGTGATATTCTGGTTCAGGAAGAACTACTCGCTACACCTAGGAAACTCTTAGAAGACACTTTATTTCCTTCCTCAAAGAAGCTCAAGAAAGACAACCAAGAGAACTCGGATGCTGAGCTTAGCAGCAGTGAGTATATAAAAACAGATTTAGATACGATTGATAATAAGGGCCAGGAATCAAGCAGTGATCAAGAGCAGGTTGATGTGGAATCTATTGATTTTAGTAAAGAGAACAAAATGGACATGACTAGTCCAGAGCAGTCCAAGAACGTACTACAATTTACTGAAGAAAAAGAGGCTTTTATCTCGGAAGAAGAGATTGCAAAATATATGAAGCGTGGAAAAGGAAAGTATTACTGCAAAATTTGTTGCTGTCGTGCTATGAAAAAAGGTGCCGTTTTGCATCATTTGGTTAATAAGCATAATGTCCATAGCCCTTACAAATGCACAATTTGTGGAAAGGCTTTTCTTTTGGAATCTCTCCTTAAAAATCATGTAGCAGCCCATGGGCAAAGTTTACTTAAATGTCCGCGTTGCAATTTTGAATCAAATTTCCCAAGAGGCTTTAAGAAACATTTAACTCATTGTCAAAGCCGGCATAATGAAGAGGCAAATAAAAAGCTCATGGAAGCTCTTGAACCACCATTGGAGGAGCAGCAAATTTGATATATCCATGGTGTGGACATATGCTCTACAAAGTTGTGTGTTCAAAGTGTAGTTAAATAGCCTAGTTGGATCAGTAAATGTTGATGTGTGTGGTTTGCTGTGTTTAATTGTCTCGTAGTGTTGCAAAGAATAAGCATTTGGTTGTTTTTCTCATGGTCTCTGTTTATGTGGCTATCTTGTAAGTCAATAAATTCATACTGTATATTTCAGATGGATAAAATTTAAGTATGTTTGAATAATATGAAGAGGTCGACATTCCATTTAACAATCAAGAGCAAGTTGTACTTAATTTAAAACATCTAACAAAAGTGTATCTTGTGAAACTAATTTCAAAGAATGGAAATTATTAGTTGGAATGTTCAAGAATTAGGCATTAAAAATATGAGAAATTTTGTTCTCTTATGTATTTTCAAATCATAAAAGTTACTTTGAAGTTTCTATTTGATCATATAAAATTATTTATAAATCTTGAACAGTTTCTACATGTTTATTAGCTTTTATGTCATGGAAAAATTGGAGTCTCAGGGTTGCATATTTTCTGCTGAAAGGGGGAAAATTGAGTAAGTTTAAAGAATAGATTGCAGCCTTCTCCTCTAGGAAACTGAGAAAGGTGAGAGTGATTTTAGTTCTTTCCCTTGGAGTCTTCCATTCTGTACCTTACCCCGAGATCTGGCCCTTCATTTCCCTGTGAGCTCACGCCAATAGATGATCCTTAATTGCCAAATGTGTTGGAGTTGTACCTCCTCCTCCTGGGCCTTCCACCTGTTGGGGCTTCAGCTTCAGACCAGGGTAATGAGTAGGAACTGAAAGTCTTCCAGATTCACAATGGAAAATTTTATAAATACACATTTCTGTTTGAGAATACATTGATTTTATGTTTTTCACAGTTGTTGCTGTAAATACCTTGTGCCTGTTCATGGATTATTTTATTCTAAAATATTTTGTCAAATGTGTATCCACCAAATTAAAAGCAAATACTTTCATGTCAGCAGTGTCTTTGTGTGTGCTTGCTTTTTTGTAATTTTCACTGTATGATTTCCAAATTCCATTATTCTCTCCTATTACCACTTGTTTTCAGCATTCTAATTTTCGTATACGGAGCAGCATTTTCTAAACTGTTTTCTCAGTTTTGTGGTCAGATAAGTTAGGGAAACATTTTGTGGAAAAATCTCATCAGTGCACAGGAGTATATTAAAAGTTGTTTCATCCAGTGGTTGCCAGTCTGCATTTGAACAGTGTGAAGCATTTAGTGCCATAAAGACTCTGATGTGTAGCCAGGATTGAGATACTGGTTTTAATTAAGCTGTTCCCTGACATTTTTGAGCAAGGAGCACTTACCATCATGGTATCCAAATTAATATGCCAATTCAGAAGACAGTGGATAACACTGGAAAGGTCTTAGATGCTTCGGGTCTGTCACTCCTCTGGTGAGCACAGGGCAGGGAGCATTGTGAGTGATTGATGCCATCGTCATCGTCACTTCACATGGCACCTGAGAAGGAGCTTCCGTTCTGGAGTTTCCTTCTAGGTGTGATGCCAACAAGTGGGATAGGTAAGACATCTTGAATATACAGTCGTCTGATCTATACTGACTGAAAATTATGAGTGGGAAAACGGTCTGCAGCACCCAGAAACCCTTTTGAAGCCTGCAGTCTCTAAGCAGCCACTTTACATGCAAGAGATTCTTTTCCTTAGGACTTCACACTTTTTGGTGCAAAATTGTCACAAAATCCTTCCTAGACCTTTGCTCAGATGGAGCTAGCAAGATCCCACTGCTTGCCATCTGATGTGGGTTTTTCATCATATTGCCATAGGCGGCTAGGGTAAGTGATGGGGATGCAGGAGTAGTCTTAATGCCTTAACCCTATTTAGTTACACCACCATGTTCTTGGTTCACCTTACGTGTGGCTTCCCTCTTTTTTCTCCTTTTACCTCTAAGGTCAGGGTAAGCTGTGCCGTTACCTTAGAACCTAATGGCTTTTTTTAAACGATGAAAACTGCCTCCCGTACAATAGCATCCGTCTAATCAATATGACTGTACGTTTTCACTTTCTTTTCCTATGTAATTACAACTAGTTCTAATTAATCCAATGATTCTACATAATATGTAAGGCAATAAAAATTGTAGCATCTTGGGGCCAGCCCCGTGGCCAAGTGGTTAAGTTTGTCTCTGCTTCAGCAGCCCAGGGTTTCACTGGTTCGGATCTTGGGCATGGATGTGGCACCACTCATCCAGCCATGCTGAGGCGGCATCCTACATGACACAACTAGAAGGACACAGAACTATGTACTTGGGGGGCTCGGGGGAGAAAAACAAAAAATCTTTAAAAAAAAATTGTGGGTCCAGCGTGGTGGCACAGCGGTTAAGTGCACACATTCCACTTCCATGGCCCAGGGTTGGCTGGTTCAGATCCTGGGTGCGGACATGGCACCACTTGGCAAGCCATGCTGTGGTAGGCGTCCCACATATAAAGTAGAGGAAAATGGGCACAGATGTTAACTCAGGGCTAATCTTCCTCAAAAAAAAAAAAAATTGTACCATCTTTTACTCAACATTCATAGACTTGGTGCCATTATATTTTAGGTGACCAATTTTCATTAATTTGATTCTAAGTACATGAATTGTGTCCATAGCAGATGCTTCTTTTGTTTTTAATATTGGTATGGATTCTAGCTTTGTCTTGGATGAAGATAAAGAAGGATGCTTATCAGATCTGATCTGCAAGCATTACAGAATGATGAGTGGTGCCTTTTTAAGTTGAATTACACCCCTAGATCTGAAAAGCTCTGAAATTGCCCGACTTTCTCAGTCTAGCTGTTTCTTGATGTATAGTTTTGGTGACGTGGAATATCAGTTTCCTATTGCTGCCTTGACAAATTACATGAAATTTAGTGGCTTAAAACAACACAAATTTGTTTTCTTACAGTTCTGTAGTTCACTGGGCGAAAGTCGAGGTGTCAGCAGAGCTGCATTCTCTCCTGGAGGCTCTGGAAGACAATCCCTTCCGTTCCCTCTTCCAGCTCCAAGAGGCTGCCTGCACTCTTGGTTCATGGTTTCCTTCCTGCACTTTGAGCCAGCACATAGCACCTCTTTGACTCTGCTTCTGTTATCACACCTCTCTGACTCTCCTGCTTGCTTTTTCCACTTAAGGACCCTTGGGACTGCATTGGGCCACCCACATAATCTAGGATGATCTCCCTATTTTAAAGTCAACTGATTAGCAACCTTAAATCACCTTTGCCATACTACACCTGGGCTTGAAAATTGGGGGTTTGCTTTCTCGACTTGGACTATAGCAAGCCAGGTTGGTTTCTTCGGCAGTGTATCTGTTGCTATTCCCCCACTGATCTAGGCCCTCATCAGTAGACGGCTTGTCTGAGGCCACCAGTGCCAACCCCAATCCCCCCTTTACACACCCAAGTACAGTCTCCACAACACTGATTTTATGTTGCTTCCCCAAACTGTAATGCTCACTCTATTTTTCCTATTAAAGTCCTACCCTCACTAAGCCTGGCACAGTTCTCACCTTCCAAGGCTACTCTTGCAGACTGCATTTTATTTTATGAATTGGAAACAAAAAAGTCCTATAGGACAGAATCGGACCTCATTTAGTGTTAATTCAGTGCAGAAATGCTACTTTTTTCATTACAAATTCCCCAGACTGGACACTATACTCAATCCTAAAATTGAAAACATTGTTGGAATAAAATCTGATGTTTCAACCCCTTTGATCCTAATCAGCTAGTTTTGCATCTAAGACCAGCCTATCTCTTTCAAATGCCTGCCTGAGGCCACAAGGAGGATTAGATGAAATCCATGGGAAGCCTACTAAATTTTTACTTGATTTATATAAATGGAAGAGTTCTAGGTCAGGTGAACAAAAATCGAACTTGAATCATAAAAACAGTCATGGCTCCTCAGTTCCCAGACGAGCCAGTTTACAGAGTTAGGGCTTCTTGAATGAAGAGTAGGTCAAGTCCCCTTGAGCAGGCACGCACCCCAGTACACTCCCCAGAATTTATACTATCAGTGTAACCTCTTCTCGCCTTCCTCAAAGGGACCTATGGCCGTTTCCAGGGTGACTGTGCTTTGGGGAAGAAAAAATAATCAGACCCTTCAGGAACACCTGGACACTGGCTCAGACCTGATGCTGATTCTGAGCATCACTGTGGCCCTCCAGCCAGAGTAGGGGCTTACGGAGGACACGTAGTCAATGGAGTTTCAGCTCAGGTCCATCTTACAGCAGGTCCACAAACCATCCTGTGGTTATTTTGCCAGTTCTGGAATGCATAATTGGATTAGACACACTCAGGAACTGGCAGTATCCCCACATTGGTTCCCTGATCTGTGGATTGAGGGCTATTATGGTGGGAAAGGCCAGTTGGAAGTCACTAGAATTACCTCTACCTAGGAAAATAGTAAATAAAAAAAATCACAGAGGATTCTGGGAAGATGGTGGGGTAGGAAGCACCAGGAATCTGTCTCGCTACCCAAACAATGATAGCACTGGTGGAATCTGTCTATTTTGGAACTCTGGAGTCTGTTGAAGGCTGGCAATTTCCAGAGGAAGGCTTGGACAGTAAATTGTGGTTAATTTTGGTCAATTTCAGGTCTTCACACAGTAGCAGCTACCCATCTCCTGCCCCCAGCCATGTGAGCATCTTGCACACAACTTGTGGGAGCTAGAGTGGGCAAACAGGACACTGTCTCCAAAATATTGGGGATATGTGCTGATTGCTGCTTCTGATAACAGAGGTACAGGAAAAGAGGTGGGCAGCTATTCTTGTTGTACCTCCCACCATTGTTGCAAGCCCCTCCCTTTCCAGGTAAAGTGACTTTAGGAGATTAAAAGAGCCAGCACCCTTCAACCCCCCTCTTAATTTTTGCTATTCCTTTTTGGGGAGCCAGACCTTAAAGACTAGAACCTTTGAAAACAACTGCATATACAAGGAAAATTTAAAAGTGAGTGGGCATGCCCAAGAGAGGGATCAGAAGACACTGTTTACACCTCAGGCTGATCCTTGGCACAGAGACAGCCTATAACAATAAAATAAAAAAACAAAAACAGCCAGCTCTGCAGAAGGGGGAGAATCTGATTTCCAGAGTTACCACATTATTAGATTCAAACGTCCAGGTGTTCAACACAAACTCACACATCATACGAAGAAACAGAAGAGCATGGCCTATTCAAGTGAAAAAAAATAAATCTACAGACTCTGTTCCTGAAAAAGACTTAATGGCAGATATACTAGGTGAAGACTAAAACAGTGGCTTTAAAGGTGCTCACAGAACTAAAGGAAGTTGTGGAGAAAGTCAAAAAATAGTTTGTGAACAAAATGGAAATATCAACAAAGAGAAAACCCAAAAAGAAATTGTGGAGCTGAAGAGTACAATAAATGAAATGAAAAATTCACTAGAGGGAGGTCAAGGCAGATTTGAGCAGGCAGAAGAAAGAATCAGTGAACTCGAAGACAGGACAATAGAAACTATCGAGGCTGAGGAACAGAAAGAAAAAAGAAGGAAGAAAAGTGAGCGGAACCTAAAGGCCCTGAGGACACCATCAAGCAGACCAACATATGCATTGCAGGAGTTCCAGAAAGAGGGGCGGAGAGAATATTTGAAGAAATAATGGCTGAAAGCTTCTCAAATTTGGTGAAAGACATGAATATAAACATCCAAGAAACTCAATGAACTCCAAGTTAAGATGAACTCAGAGAACCACACTGAGACACATTATAATCAGACTTTCAAAAACCAAAGAAAAAGCAAATCTTGAAAGCAGTAAAAGAGAAGAGCATCATCATGTACAAGGGATCCTCAATAAGGTTTTTTGCAGGTTTCCTATCAGAAACTTTGGAGGCCAGAAGACACTGGATCGGTATATTCAGAGTGCTAAAAGAAAAAAACTGTCACGAAGAATCCTATATCCGGCAAAACTGTCCTTCAAAAGTGAGGGAGAAATCAAGACCTTCCCAGATAAGCAAAACCTGAGGGAGCTCATCACCACCAGAAGTGACCTGCAAGAAACGCTCGAGAGAGACCTGCAGGTGAAGGGACAGGACACTGGACAGTGACTCAAGGCCATGTGGAGGAGTAAAGATCTTAATGAAGGTCAATATATGGGTAAATGTCAAAGCTAGGATTATTGGAACAAGGTTTGTAACTACTTCTTGTTTTCTACATGATTTAAGAGACTAGTACCTTTAAAGAAAAAATCTGACTGCAAAACTAGTATTACTGCAACTTTGTGACTCCAAATCTTGTTTTCTACATAATTTAGGAGACTAATGCATTTACAAGATTTATTAGTTTATGTTTTGGGGCACACAGTATATAAAGATGTAATTTTGTGACGTCAACCACCTAAAGGAGTGAAGATGGAGCTTTAAAGGAGCAGAGTTTTTGTATGTTATTGAAGTTGACCTGCTATAAATTTGAATTAGAATGTTATAACTTTAGGAAAATTGCTATAGAATACACTCAGAGGGAATTTAAACATTTCACCACACAAAAAATTAAATGCAAAAGAAGAGAGAAATGCAGGAAATGAGGAACAAAAAGATACAGACAAGCATTCTCTGTGCCCTGTAGGCTATAATAGGGCCTGTAGGAAACCGGTAGCACAATGTCTTTCCTTCCACTTCAGCAAGAAAGAACTGGTGTCCAGCCACGGCCTGAGGACATTCACGAGCCTCCTCACAGGAGGAAATGGGTGGGGAGCTTCTAGGAGCCTTTGGTGGTGGGAGTGGGGCTCTTTTCTGCCAGGTGGAGCTGGCTTTGCTGATTAACCATCTAAGGCTAGCACAGCCGGCCAGGGTGAGGCAGGTGGGAACAGTCAGCCTCTACCAATTCCCCAGGGCCTCACCCAGTGCCTGGCAGGCACTCACTCAGTAAACACTAGTTGCTACATGAGTGAATGGGCTTTGCACACACATGCAAGTGGAGACCACCAGGAACCTGACAGGGGCCAGCTGAGTTCCTCTCTGCATTGCCAATTTATTATGGTGACGGTGCAAAGCCAAACCTCTTCCAAACAGTTTCGTTTGCTCCTATGGAGGGGTAGCAGAGAGTCCTTTGCTTCAAGCAGGCTGCCCAGGAGTGAAGGTCACTTGCTCTTGCTGGTGAAAAAAAGCAGGAGCAGTGAGCATAGAAACTGGCCTGGCCTTGGATACTGTTTGTGGTTGTGGAGCTGCAGAAGGAGGCTGTGACTTCTCTCCTGCCTGACATTCTGTATGAGATTGGAAGTCAGGCTTTCTCTCGGAGCAAAGACTTCTACCACCTGGGCATCACTACAACTGAGGTGAGGCCCCAGCAAAGCTAAGGACCTGCCTTCTTTTTTTTTATTTATTTCTTTTTATTTATTTCTTTGAGGAAGATTAGCCCTGAGCTAACATCTGTGCCCTCTACTTTACATGTGGGACGCCTACCACAGCGTGGTGTGTGAAGCGGTGCCATGTCCACACCTGGGATCCAAACTGGCGAACCCCGGGCCGCCAAAGTGGAATGTGGGAACTTAACCCCAAGGACCTGCCTTCTTGACGTTACAGTGTCAGTGCTTGATGAGCACATGCTTCCCTTCCTGCTGGGAATAACGGGCACAGAGGCGGAGCGCTGGGCCATGAAGTCAGACAGACCTAACTTGAACATGCTTCCACCACTTACTGAGTGTGCGTGTGTCAATGTGAACTTGGGCAAGCTGATGTCCTCACATGCAAGATGGGGTGGGCTTGGAGGACCTACGCTACACAGCATAAAGTGCTCGGAGCATGCAGTCAGGTGCCGGCATAATAAAGTGTTTAATAAAGGTCTTACTAAATAAAATTAATAAATAAATAAAAGTGACTGTGCTTAATAAAGATCAGAGGCCGTTGTTTCCTCACGCTCTGACTGGATTATACTAACAAGAACTTTGACCACTGGGAGGGAAAATCAGTGAATAGTGAAAGTTTAGGATTTTATGGCTTTCCTCTTCTTGACAATGAGTTAGGGCCTTTGGGGGTTTCATTCTATCAAACATCTGACTTATGAATAGCCAACTTGCAACTTCCCTGAAAAGATCCAAGATGGACTCCCACCTGGAGCTGGAGCTCCAGTGGCAAGATTTCCCAGGCACCCTTCCTGCTGCTGCCACAGAACCAAGGCCTAGGTCCTGTTCAAACTGCCCCGGAGCCACTGCCTCGTCCAGGAAGCCTTCTGGCTGCCAGACACCTAGTGCTCTATGTTACTCACTGTTATTGGAGTATCTCCCCCCTTGAAGGCGGAGACCTGCGTGCCTTATTCCTGGAACACAGTACTTCCTCAAATACCTGTTGAATGAGTAGAGCATGGGCGTTCTTTGCTGCCCAGCATTTTCCCATAAATACAATGTTACCTATGGGTTGTTTTCAACCTGGCTGTACATTAGAATCACCTGGAGAGCTTTAACAACTACTGGTGCCTGGGCCCCGCCCACACCAGTGAGATCCTTTGGGTGTGGAGCACAGGCCTGGGTGTCTTCTAGCATCCCACCTGCTTCCAAACACAGCCAAGGTCGAGCAGCACAGTTGCACACCGTGAGTGTTAGGCCCTCGGTGCACCTGTGCTGCAGGAAGAGAAACTGCCCTGCGGGAAGACCTGCCTTCATGTAAGGGGCTTCTCGCTTCTCTCTGCCTGTTGGTCTTTAAAATGGTGAGATGACATCTACTTCATGGAGCTGTTAGGAAAAAAGCGATAGAGAGAGAGTGGCTGTGCACATGTCAATCACACTTGTGATGAAACAGGAGCATCCTATCACATACTGTATTTTTAGTTACGAAATTCAGTATCTAAACGCAGAGAAGAGGCCAAGGGAGTTCAGCTCTTTAAACTGTGGTCTCTCTACACTCAGGGAGGGGAGGGGGTTGAAACAGAGCCAGACTGAGCCATCTAGGTGCCCAGTGCAGTTAATGGGTTAGTTCTCCTTTCAAGCTGATAGTCTTAAAATTTGCTCAGCATTCATTCAGAAGAGGCTGAATGCCAGGTGGGGGAGGACACAGGCACTTCCTGCTGTCCTGAGCAATTCAGCTCTAGTCTCAGAACAAACTTTACTGACCCCCACAGGAATCCCCACACCCACCAAGCATTTCTTCCAAATGCTCTTTCTACCACAAGGAGTTCTCTCCCTGAGAGGAGTTCTGGTGAATAGAGTTTTCACCATCTTGGGGCAGCCAAGTCCAGCCAGTCCTCATCTTCATCCAGCTCTGCAAAGTGGAGGCCTGACAGGCTCAGGGCCTCTGTCATGCAGGCTCGGTGAGCCAAGAAGTCAAAAGAAAGATTTCTTGGACTCTCAAGTTCTGGCAGCAGTGCTGCTTTATTCAAGGAATAGCATGGAGTAGCATGGGGACAGGACCCATGGGCAGTGAGAGCTGCAGCATGGGGACAGGACCCGTGGGCAGTGAGAGCTGCAGCATGGGGACAGGACCCGTGGGCAGTGAGAGCTGCAGCATGGGGACAGGACCCGTGGGCAGTGAGAGCTGCAGCATGGGGACACGACCCGTGGGCAGTGAGAGCTGCAGCATGGGGATAGGACCCGTGGGGAGTGAGAGCTGCAGCATGGGGACAGGACCCGTGGGCAGTGAGAGCTGCAGCATTGTGACAGGACCCATGGGCAGTGAGAGCTGCAACATGGGGATAGGACCCATGGGTGGTGGAGAACTACAGCACTGGGACAGTACCCCATGGGCAGTAAAGAGCTGCAAACGTGGGTTGAGGGTAGGGCTAAATTTAAGGCATAGGTATGTGAGTTATCTTTTACAAGACAAAGGAAAGATTGTGTAAAAATGTCATTAAAATGGTATCAGTGTAGGTGGGGTCTGGTTATGGGGTGTCCTATAACTTCAGATGAGAATCAGATAGGATCAGGTCAGGATGTCCTATGCTTCCGGCAGGATGATATAGATCACTATGTAGGGCAGGACGCCTTGGGCTTTTCTCCCTGGGGCAGCCCTGATCCTCATCTTCTGGGCTCTCTAAGCGGTCTCCTTGAGGGCTAATTGGAGGTTGCTGTTAAAAGATCACATGATTGTTCCCAGTGGAACAATTTAATTGTGTTTCACTTATGGAGCTTCCTACCACTTGTGAGGCTGTGTTCCTCCACTGGAAGAGAAGCATAGAGGTGGGAGCTGGCCTGTGCAGGGCTCCAGGCCCAGTAGGAAGACGGCAGCCTCCACTCTCCTCACCCAGCCTCCTCCACTCCACACAGTGGTGGGATTTACTATGGACAGAATTCAAGGCAAGCAGAAAGTATCTCGACATATCTCTCCGAATGATTAGTTAGAGGCTTCTCATTTTTAAGGA
The DNA here is from genome assembly GCF_041296265.1 of Equus caballus. Classification (NCBI taxonomy): domain Eukaryota; kingdom Metazoa; phylum Chordata; class Mammalia; order Perissodactyla; family Equidae; genus Equus; species Equus caballus. The sequence goes on along the minus strand of NC_091700.1, from coordinate 101,289,081 downwards.
GTCTAAATGTGCCTGCATTATTTCTTTAAACAGCAATCTGGGGGAGGCAGTTAAGGCTTGGGGGTAAGCAATGAAGAAAGAGCCAGTGATCTGGCACAAGACCAGGTAAGAGCTCCGGTCTTTGGCACATTAAATGGTTCGTCTCTAACACACCTCAGGTAACAACACCTGCTTCACAGGATGAATTCGAGGACAAATACGAATAAAAGATTTGATAGATGGTTTAGGAAAAAGTTAAGATATGGGCATGATTTCCAGAAAGCTAAAAGCAGAATAAATATATTTCAGAGTTTAATCTGCACGTGAGTGAGGAATGGGTGGATGAGCTGGTTTACAGAAGGATTTGGGGACAGCAGTTTATATAGTTAGTAAAGGCTGAGACAGCTTTGCTAAGTTAAAGAAAACTAGTTAATGGGACTATTTCCAAAACACATCCTAAAAAACCCATGGTAAAATTTTATGTGATTTCTTCCTGATAAGGTGTGCAGAAATCATCAGGATAGTAAAAACCTGTTTTTATCAAGTATATTTCCCAATTACAGTCATTCTTCATCCAAGTATTTTATTATTTCCACCACCCATTGATTAAAAAAAATTGATATGCTAGTTGCCAGACAGAATAGTTTTTATCAGTATATATTTTACTATTTTATTAAATACATATTAAGTGCTTGGTAGCGGTATAGAATGAAGTTAAAGAATTTATGTTTTTAAGTAAATCTTATTTAATTATTCCTAAAAGCCCAATGCTAGAGTTTGATATTCTCATGTACACATATTCATTGAGGAAATATAACTCCTATTATCACATTCTTTACTCCATCAATAACTCATAGGTTTACCTACACATTATATTGTATTATTTTAAATTAGGCAATAAGAAACAGACTGTTAGCTCTATTAAAGAAAAAAACCACAGGCCCCAAATGGCCTCACTTTGCCAAAGCCTGTAACACCAAACCTGGATTCAATCCTGGCCCTAACTGCAGGGTCGACTTTCCCAGAAACGCCATCTTCATAAACAGTCTAGAACGTTCTGCTCAGCACCGCTGAGGTGCTCTGTCTGTGAGCCCCTGCGCCCCCGCCCCAGAGGAAGAAGAGAAAATCTGCATGACAAAACCCCTGCCTCTCTCCCCCGCAAAGAGAAGCCTCCGGGGCCACAGTAATCCTTTCTTTCCTTTTGCTAATAACTTCCTTACCCGACCTGCTTCCTAGAAAACCTGCATTGTGTCAGTCCACAGAGTGTCTGCTCCTAGGTGAGACGCTGCCAGATTTGTGATTTGTTAATAAAGCCAATTAGATCTTCAGATTACTCGGTGGAATTTTTTTAACAGCTCTATATAATTTTGATTTTGATTTTACTGCATTTATTAATCTCTTACAAGATGTGCTAATTTTTTTTATAAATAAGTGCTCATTTTGAGACATAATTTCACATTTATTTGAGTTGAAAAATGGAGGTATACATTTCTGAGAAAATAAGCCTGATTTGACTGATTGGTTTAATAATAAGGACTAATTGGCAAAGGTTACATGGTGACTATTTTCCATAAACTGGATTAAGTAAATCTGCAACCCAGGGCTTTAGCAAACTCTATAAAAGGACTACTGACAAAGATGTGCTGACATTACTGCTTTGATTTTTTTCCCCAAGCCTTTTTCAGTAAACCAGATTAAACTGTTTACCTCCAAGAATGAAAGAGTAGCAGGTATAATTAATAGCTATTTGATCAGAAAAGCCCTTTATATCTACTTACCCAAAACTGAGAGACTGAATGACTCTAGTGATTGACTAACAGATCCTTTTAAAAGTCAGATGGTTTCTAATTCTTTGCTTTTGACAAATAGAAATGGCGAGCAATAGGATATTGTAGGGGAGGAGGACATTTCCTCTCCCCAAATGGGGGTTCGTCTGGCTGGAGAACGAATTAAATTCACATGAGACAGAATAGCAAGAGAAAATTAAACAAAGCTTTGTGAGGAACCATGGCCCGGGGCCTTTCTTCTCGAAGGAAGAAAGGGCACCGAAGAAGTGGGGTGCACAGAGTCGTTATATAGCCCCCAAACGGGGTGTTTCACATATGATTGAAAAGTCCCTTTTACAACAGTCACGAGGCTGCTCTGTCAGCACAGCGCTGGATGGAGGCGGATAGGTCTGCTGTCCCGGTGAACGCCGCGGGGTGGCAGGTGTGTTGCCTCGGGCTGGGGGGGGGGGGGGGGGGTCACAGATGAGTGCCACAATCGGTTCCCAACCTAAAGAAAGATGCTTAATCTTTAAGGAGATGCCAACGTTGGGAGGGGGAGGGAAGTCAGTTACAGGAGGTTACCAGACTAGCACAATAAAATGCAGATTTTAAGTCCTTGCCTTTGGTATTGATTAAGAGTTTTTGGAGAGTAGGTCATCGCCTTTCTTCTTCCTGGTACAGAGAGGGAGGCACCTTTTACAGATAGAGATTTACCTTACAAATGTAAACGTGTCCTAACAAAGGGCAAGTTCCATTCCTCCTTCCCTGTCCCAGTTTATCAAAAGCAATCAACCTCAAATAATCCTGATGCCAAAGAGACATATCTTGGGGTGGCCAATTCCAGGTCCCCACAATATATTGGAGTATATGAGGAAGCCATTTGGTATAAACCTAATTCAGCCTGACTTTGTTTTCCAAAAGGGCCTGACTGTGGCTGTTGAGCATGCATTGTGTATCTGCTTTAAACATTTCCTATGGCAAGAACAAATAGCCTTAAGATAAAGGTGCAACTTCCCCCCACATTGGCATTTCCTTAAGGATAAGCATCTCTCCCTAGGCTAGGAACTGATTGCTGCGCTCACCTTTGACCACCCAGCTCACCTGTGACCACTCAGCTCCAGACAACAGAGCTGCCACTCTGCTGTGTCCACCGAGACAGCAGACCTACCTGCTGTGTCCATCAGTCGCTGTGCTGTGCCGACAGAGCAGTCTCGAGACTGTTGTAAAAGGGACATTTCAATCATATGTGTAACATCCTCTTTCGGGGTATATAACCACTCTGTACACCCCACTTCTTTGGTGCCCTTTCTTCCTTCAGGAAGAAAGGCCCCGGGCCATGGTCCCCACATTTTAGCTCAGAATAAACTCAGCCAAATTTTCATTTATAGATTGGTTATGGATTATTTTTGTCGACACTTTCAATAAAATTGAAAGAATTATCAGATGGTAGATCATTAGAAGTAATTTTTGATTATAGGTAACTGTGAACATTTGGCATATAACTTGAGAAACTTAAAGAATTAAGTGGTATTACTATAACTTCTCCCTTCTGTGTTAACAAAGTTTCTCAGCAGTTAGATTAATAACACTGAAAAACTGGAATAAAACTGTCCAACATTATCTTATTCTATTAGTAAAAAGTATTCATTCAATTCATCCATCAATATATGAACCCATTGGAAGAAAAATCTCCATCTATCTGAGATGAATTTTCTTTTTAACACTATATTATTGAAAATTTTAAACATCCACAGAAGCAGAGAGTGGTAAAATGGGTCCTCACCAGCTTCAACAGTTATCAATATCCCGCTGTTCTTAATTCAAGGAGGGGTTTTTCTAACCACTGTAATTTTTATGTTTATGTCTTAGTTCGGGCTGCTGTAGCAAACTAGCATAGACTGGGCAGCTTAGACAGCAGAAATTTATTTCTCACAGTTCTGGAAGCTGGAAGTCCAAGATCAAGGGGCTGGTTCACGGATGGGCCTTCTTTTTGCTGTGCCCTCACAAGGCAGAATGGTGAGGGAGCTCGCTTTTGGGGTCTCTTCTCTAAGGGTCCTAGATCCCATTCATGGAGGCTCCCCCCTCCTCACTTAATCACCTCCCAAAGGCCCTGCCTCCAAATACCATCTCGCTGGGGTTAAGGTTTCAACATACAAATTTGGGGGGAACACTCAGGCTATAGCAGTCTGTATGTCAACTACAGGCATACCTCGTTTTTTGCAAATTGAAGGTTTGTGGTAACCCTGCATCGAGCAAGTCTATTGGCACCATTTTTCCAACAGTATTTGCTCACTTTGTGTCTGTATCACATTTTGGTAATTCTCACAATATTTCAAACTTTTTCATTATTATTATATTTGTTGTGGTGGTCTGTGGTCAGTGATCTTTGATGTTACTATTGTAATTGTTTTGGGGTGCCATGAACTGTGCCCATATAAGATGGTGAACTTAATAAATGTTGTGTGTGTTCTGACTGCTCCACAACCAGCTGCTCCCCCATCTCTCTCCCCCTCCTCGAGCCTCCCTTTTCCCTGAGACACAACAATATTTAAATTAGGCCAATTAATAGCCCTACAGTGGCCTCTAAGTGTTCAAGTGAAAGGGAGAGTCACACATCTCTCACTTTAAATTGAAACCTAGAAATTATTCAACTCCGTGAGGAAGGCATGTAAAAAGCCAAGAGAAGCCAAAATCTAGACTTCATGCGCCAGTTAGCCAAGTTGTGAATGCAAAGGAAAAGTTCTTGAAGGAGATTAAAAGTGCTACTCCAATGAACACACGAGAATGATAAGGAAGAGAAACAGACTTATTACTGATATGGAGAAGGTTTTAGTGGTCCGGACAGAAGACCAAACCAACCACAACATTCCCTTAGGCCAAAGCCTAATCCACAGCAAGGCCTCCGAACTCTCTTCCATCCTGTGAAGGCTGAGAGGGGAGGAAGCTGCAGAAGAAGAGTTTGAAGCTAGCAGAGGTTAGTTCATGAAGTTTAAGGAAAGAAGCGTTTCCATAACATAAAAGTACAAAATGAAGCAGCAAGTGCTGCTGTAGAAGCTGCAGCAAGTTCTCCAGAAGATCTAGCTAAGATGATAAATGAGAGTGGCTACACTAAACAACAGATTTTCAATGTAGACAAAATAACCTCATACTGGAAGAAGATGCCATCTAGGACTTTCACAGCCAGAGAGGAGAAGTCAATGCCTGGCTTCAAAGCTTCAAAGGACAGGCTGACTCTCTTGTTAGGGGCTAATGTTGAAGCCAGTACTCATTTACCATTCTACAATTCCTAGGGCCCTTAAGAATTATGCTAAATCCACTCTGCCTGTGCTCCATAAATGGAACAACAAAGCCTAGATTACAGCACATCTGTTTACAACATGATTTACTGAATTTTTTTTAGGAAGATTAGCCCTGAGCTAACTACGGCCAATCCTCCTCTTTTTGCTGAGGAAGCCTGGCCCTGAGCTAACATCCGTGCCCATCTTCCTCTACTTTATATGTGGGATGCCTACCACAGCATGGTGTGCCAAGCGGTGCCATGTCCACACCCGGGATCCGAAGCGGCATGTGTGAACTTAACCGCTGCACCACTGGGCCAGCCCCAGATTTACTGAATATTTTAAGCCCACTGTTGAGACCTATTACTCAGAAAAAAAGATTGCTTTCAAAATATCACTGCTCATTGACAATGCACCTGGTCACCCAAGAGCTCTGATGGAGATGTACGAGATTAATGTTTTCACGCCTGCTAACACAACACCCATTCTGTAGCCTATGGATAAAGGAGTAGTTTCAACTTTCATGTCTCATTATTTAAGAAATATATTCCATAAAGCTATAGCTGCTATAGATAGAGATTTCTCTGATACATCTGGACAAAGTAAATTGAAAACCTCTGGAAAGGGTTCACCATTCTAGATGCCATTAAGAACATTTGTGATTCATGAGAAGAAGTTGAAGTATCATCATTAGCAGGAATTTGGAAGAGGTTGATTCCAACCCTCATGGATGAATTTGGGGGTTCAAGATTTCAGTGGAGGAAGTAACTGCAGATGTGCTGGAAACAGCAAGAGAACTAGAATTAGAATTGGAGCCTGAAGATGTGACTGAATTGCTGCAATTTCATGATAAAACTTTAATAGATGAGGAGTTGCTTCTTACAGATGAGCAAAGAAAGTGGTCTCTTGAGATGGAAACTTCTCTTGGTAAAGATGCTGAAAAGATTGTTGAAATGACAACAAAGGATTTAGAATATGACATAAACTCAGTTGATAAAGCAGCAGCAGGGTTTGAGAGGATTGACTCGCATTTTGATAGAAGTTCTGCTGTGGGTAAAATGCTATAAATAGCATAACATGCTACAGAGAACTCGTTCATGAAAGGAAGAGTCAATCAATGCAGCAAACTCCATTGTTGTCTTATTTTAAGAAAGTGCCACAGCCAGCCCAGCCTTCAGCAACCACCACCCTGATCAGTCAGCGGCCATCAACATTGAGGCGAGACCCTCCACCAGCAGTAAGATTACGACTCACTGAAGGCTCAGATGATGGATAGCATTTTTTAGCAAGAAAATATTTTTTAATTAAGGTACGTACATTGTTTTTTTAGATATAATGTTATTGTACACTTAGTAGACTACAGTATAGTCTACACATAACTTTTTTTTTCTTGAGGAAGATTAGCCCTGAGCTAACATCTGCTGCCAATCCTCCTCTTTTTGCTGAGAAAGACTGGCCCTGAGCTAATATCCGTGCCCATCTTCCTCTATTTTATATGTGGGACGCCTACCACAGCATGGCTTGCCAAGCAGTGCCATGTCTGCACCCCGGATCCAAACTGGTGAACTCCAAGCGGCCGAATCAGAACATGCAAACTTAACCGCTGTGCCACTGGGCTGGCCCCTACACGTAACTTTTATATGCACTGGGAAACCAAAAAATTCATGTGACTCACTTTATTGCAATATATGCTTTATTGAGGTGGTCTAGAACCAAACCTGCAATGTCTTCGAGGTGGGCCTGTATTTTGATATTTACTTTGGAAAATTATCTGCTTATTGTAATAAAGATATTTTTAATACTTAGGACCTTATAATAGGAAATCCAAAATTTTAATTCATATGCATTTTTTGGTTTTGAGGGAGAAAGATTGGCCCTAAGCTAACATCTGTTGCCAATCTCTCTTTTTGCCTGAGGAAAATTGTCACTGAGGTAACATCTGTGCCAGTCTTCCTCTATTTTATATGTGGGATGCCACTACAGCATGGCTTGATGAGTGGTGTGTAGGTCTGTGCCCAGGATCCAAACCTGTGAACCCCAGCTGCTGAAGCAGAGCATGTGAACTTAACCACTACACCATGGGGCCAGCCCCCTTCATGTGCATATTTTCATTTCAGGGATTTTTATCCCCATTAGGATAAAATTATATGAAATTGAAATTATGTGAATTTTAGGAGCTACAGAAGCAAAATTTTGAGGACCACTTGTCAAGGAAACAGCAGTTGGCAATGTAAAACTTGACCAGTTTCAAACGGGGACAAGTCTTGCCCAGTTCCTCTGCCAAGTTTTGTGCTTTTCTAGTGCATGCAAACCCTACACGTTGTTTGTCAGCTGGTCCTGTTGGGACTGGAGAAGGTGAAAAGGTCAGACAGCTTATGAAGTGTCCCTTGGGTATTTGGTAGATGCAGACTATGATTCCATGGGCCTGGGGTAGAACTCAGCAGCTTTACTTACTAGGAAATCCCAGTGAAAAGATTCCAACAGAGATGACTGCCCCACTGGGACAAGCCCTTCCTAGGCTGGAGCCACAGGACCACATCCCGTCAACACTCATGGACTGGCCAAAGGAGTCGGCCAGATGCTGTCTTTATTTAAAATGATGATATCTTGTTCATCACAAATTTTTTAGCATTAATTTAGATTTTTAAAAATATTGCACTGAAATTTGCGGCCGGCCCTGTGGCATAGTTGTTAAGTTCAGTGCACTCCTCTTCGGCAGCCTGGGTTTGGTTCCCAGGCACAGACCTACACTACTCATTGGTGGCTATGCTGTGGTGGTGACCCACATACAAAATACAGGAAGATGGGCACAGATGTTAGCTCAGGGACAATCTTCCTCAAGCAAAAAAAAAAAAAAAAAATATATATATATATATATATATATATATTGCACTGAAATTTGTATCAACTACTGAGTTTCTGTGCAAGTCCTCACTCACCTCACCAATTTCTGGACTTGTTTTGAGAGCTCTTTCCCTCTGGCCTCCAGGGTGGGCAACACCTGCACCAGCTGTGTGTGTTTGCTTCTTTGGGCAGGTGCCCTGGAAGTCACGGATGGTTTCTCTCCACCTGGAACAAGAAACAATCCTCCCAAGAGAGGTGAGAAACCCCCACGTGGACCTCCTGCGCAAGAAGCAGCAGAATGGCAGGTGTAGGGCTGCACCGAGGGAGTGCCCAGGTGTCCCAGGCACCATAGGTGCTGCTCCCTCCCTCTTTAAAGAGAGCCCTGTTCCTGGTGCCAGAGGCCTGGCTGAGGGCCGTGAGGGAGCCTGAGGGCTGTCTTGCTGGCTGAACTTCTACAGCTGGTCCGTGTTTGCAGCCCAGGGCAAGGGGCAGCACGGCCCATGAGTCTGGTGGCTGCTGGGGCTCCTCCACAGGCCACACGTCAGTGCTCCTCTTGCTCTGTCCAGAAAGCGCTGCATGAGTGGAGCCAATGAAGAGTGCAGGGATTTGTCCACCCAATAGGCATTTTTAAGTGCCCACTGTCTGTCAGGAGCAGCTTTAGTTTCTGGGATATGAAAGGAATGAAGCAGCCTGCATCTGTGGTGCTCAGTTCCAGAGGGGGTGTTAAGGAATGACCAGTGTTGTTATGAGGAGTGAGTGGACACGAAGTTGGTTCCAGAATGAAGAGTGAGTTTCCCAGGAAGGCACAGGCACCAGGGGCAGTGGGAGGGTAGAGTGTGGTCCAGAGCAGCCTGCTCACACCCTCAGGTGCAGGTGGAGCTGGGAGCCTTGTGGGGTCAGGCGGTCTGGATGGGGCCCGAGATGCTGCACCTCAAACAAGCTCACATGTGTGGAGGCATCTCAGGAGCTGTGGGGATGGTGGGGATGGCCAGATCATTAGGAGACAAAGACACAAAGAGGTGGAGGTGGATGCAGCATGCATGCATTGGACACTGAGAGGGATGGGAGGGGGCACCAAGAAGTGTCAGATGCTCCTGAGGCACAAATCATCTCAGATGATGCAAGTCACAGCAGTGCCACCTTGAATGGGCCCCATTGGTGACACCCATGCTGGTCCATCATGTCCTCTGCTTGAGACAGTGAACTCCGTAGTTGCTCACATGACATCCATGAGCTCAGGTCCTGGGTGGCAGGCTCCGCCTCATCTTTCCCACAGAGGCCCAGTCTGGCCGGCGGAGCAGTGTCAAGCCTGTGGATTTTTGCGAATCTGAGGTGAATGCCTACAGGAAGAGAAGGCACAAGTTCTTACAAGTTCATCACGTGCACCTGTCCTTCTGCACAGTCGAGGATCTGTGGGTCTGGGAACTTACTCTACTCTAGAAGCTGGATGAAGGGCCATGGCTCTCTTGCATGGTTGCCCAGCCAGGCCTGCATCCACAGGATCTGAAATAGGTTTTAACTGCAAATCAAGCAGGAGCCTGGTGGGTAGTCCATCCGTTTCAGCCCCAGGACTCCGTACTCAGCCACCCTAGACTCACCTGGGGGCAGGGCCATTCTGGTTATTCCACCCACCTTCTGCCTGTCACCCACCTTCCCAGCTGCGGCTCCAAACTCCTCCATCTCCCCTTTTCCACTCAAGTCAGGGAGCCTACATTTGTCTCCTGTGGCTGCTGTAACAAATTACGCAAGTTCAGTGGTTAAAAGAACAGAAGGTTATGCTCTTACAGTTCTGGAGGCCAGAAGTCTGAAACCAGTGTCAGGAGGGCCACGCTCCTTCTGGAGGCTCTGGGGAGTGTCTGTCCTCTGCCTCTTCCAGCTTCTGGTGGCTGCTGGCATTTCCTGGCCTGTGACAGCATCTCCCCAGTTCCAAGGCCACATCTTCCAACCTCTCTCCTGCTCCATTCACGTCGCCTTCTCCTCTGTGTGTCTGTGTAAAATCTTTCGCTGCCTCCCTCTTATAAGGACATGGGATTAAATTTAGGGCTCACCTGGACATTCCAGGAGAATCTCTCCATCTCAAGATCCTTAATTTGATCACATCTGCAAAGATCCTTTCTTTTTTCCTCATAGGTGACATTCACAGGTCCCAGAGATTAAGATATGGGTACAATTTCCAGTCCGCTGCAGAACCCACCTTAACTGCAGTCGCTGAGATGTTTTCAAAGTGCTGATGTTTCCTCACCAGTGTATTTTCAAAGTTTTGGAGAAGAGAGTGCTATTGGGCCTGTGGGGGCCATAGTTAGGAGAAAGAGGGTGGTTGCACATAATCAGTTCCTTCCAGCATTACTATCCCCAGAAATTCTGAGCCCTGATGAGAACATCCGGCATCTTGACCTCACTTGGCCACCGCTGAGTTTAGGCTGCTCTGAACCAGTTGCATAAACAGCCAGAAGCTCTCTGACGTTTAACCCACCATGCTCTCCACAAACAGAGCCCAGCCTTTAGTTTCTTCAGTTCCTTCACTCAGAATCCAGCCCTGCCTTTGTTCCCCTCGTTTTTGCTGACAGAGTTAGTGAAGCGCTGTGTTCCTTGGTGTGGAAGCTGCCTCCTCCCAGCGTCAACTTTGTTACTGGTTCCTTCAGGTCTGGAATCAGCCGTGGGCAGGGGGAGCATGAGAAGACTGGCTTCCTTGGGGAGGGAATGGCATGGGGATCAGTGGGGTTTGGGTATTTGTGAGTCTCGTCAGTTCTGACTCTGTTGCAGCCTCTTAAATACCTCCATTCTGATACATAGAGTCCCATTCTTTCTGAATTATTGAGCCAACTTTCATACATTTGTGGCTATTTCAACCCCATGATTACAAGACATAAATTATTTTAGCATCTGCATAGCAACTCCCAACTCTTATGTTTTGAGAATTTGGACATTTTGTTTGCTGTGTACTTTCAAGTTCACTGCTGTTAGGAATTGCAGCTCTACCCGACAGCCTTGAGTTCCTCTTGCTGTTTCCACTGCTGTATGGCAGTGGCGATGCAGTTTCCCCAAACCTGACCCCACAACACTCTTTGTTTCAGGTGACCACAAGTCGTTGGCCATTTTCCACCAGAGGCTGTGGGCTGCCAGATCCTCATTCCTGGACGTTAATGGGATCTTTACTCAGGGCACTGCAGCTTATTCCCCCAGATTTCCTTGCCTTACTGTTGCCTCTAAGCCCCTCTCTGTTGATCAATTTCCCTTTGGAATTCTTGGTTTTCAGCAACAGAAACCAACCCTAGCTGACTCCAGCAGAAAAGGGAAATTACTGGAAGGCTCTCAAGTAGCTCAGAGAATCACCTGAAGCTGGAGAAAGAGGTGAGGCTCAGAACCAACAGAGGGAGAGGAGCGGGCAGGAAGCGCCCACTAGGCCTGTGAGTCACCGCGTCACCCTTCGTGCACCATTTTCACCACCTCTGCACAGGCAGGCGCTCCCCGTTGGATGAGCTCTGGCCTTCTGTTGCCAGGAGCAAGAGATCCCAAATTTTATTCTTCCCAAATAGAGCAGCATACCTGGGGAGAAGGCGACTGATAAAATGAACAATATTCGTGTGTCCTGTCCACACCTTCTTTCAGCCCTTCTCCCAGGGAATGGTACCTGTATGTCTACTTGTGTGGCTTCCCTGCCAGAGAGCCCCAGTCAGCAGTCTCGTGCTTCATCTCCAGAGCACGACTGCCAGCCCTGGCACGAGGTGCACATGCAGACAGTATACTTGGGCTGAACGAATGGGGAGTGGATCTTGGGGTAGGGGTGCCCTTGGCAAGGGGGGGGGGTCTGTGTCTGTGGGGCGGAGGGATGGAGATGCAGCATTGCCCCTTACTCCTTAGAGGGCAGAACCTGCAATTTACCTCTTAGAAGCAGCACAAGAGGTTTACTGAAATGTGTGTTAAATGGAAATGCTAGGTTCCAGGAAAACTTGGAAGATTTAGAGTTTTTCTGAATATTTCTTGTTTAATTGACAGAAGCGGCAAGAGGAACCACAACTTTATCGCATTACAATCTATCAGTCGGCTCTGAGTTAGAACCTCAAGCCTTTGGAGTGTTTCTCTGTGGCTGTGCTGGGATTGGGAATGGAGGCTGTGCAGTCGTGTGGCCTCCTGGTCTCACAGGAGGCTGGTGGGGTGAAGTGGTCTCTGGAGGATCAGAATCACCTGGTGGATGAGGCTGGGCTCAGAAAAGCAGCAGCCCTGGGGGAGCTTGAGAATGTGCATGTCCAAGAAGCTCCCCAGGAGCTGCTGCTGGCCTGGGAATCACATTTTGAGCATCACTATTGTGGTGCAAGTAGTGGTTTTCCTCAAGTTGAAGTTTTCTCGTACAGTAAAGCAAAACCAAACCTGTCGGTCACCATCAGATTTAACTGAAAGTAGCAGACGCAGTGACTCAAACTGCTTAAACAAGGACGCCCCCTCTCAACTGAGAGCAGTGCACAAGGAGGTGGGCTTCAGGGTGAGCTGGTCCAGCAGAAACCCAGGGTCCTTCCCCCTCTGCACTCCTCCATTCAAAAGCTGGCCCCTTAGGCCTCCTTGCTCACATACAGGAGGACACGGTAATTTTGTCCTGCCATCTCGTTGGACTCACTGAGGTCACGCATCCACCGCTTGACCAGTGACAGCCAGTAGGCACATGCTGGGAACAGACTGGCTTGTGTCTGGGGGCAACACTGATGAGACTCAATCCAAGCCACTTGGACTGTGGCTGGGGCTTGGGCTGCAGGTGGGGAGGGGTGGGCTGCAGTGGGGAGGGGTGGGCTGTAGGAGGAGGCATGGGCTGCAGGGGAGAGGGGGTGGGCTGCAGGAGGAGGCATGGGCTGCAAGGGAGAGGGGCTGGGCTGCAGGGAGAGGCATGGGCTGCAGTGGGGGAGGGGGTGGGCTGCAGTGGGGGAGGGTTGGAGGGGTGGGCTGCAGTGGGGAGGGGTGGGCTGTAGTGGGGAGGGGTGGGCTGCAGGGGGAGAATGGGCTGCAGGGGGCAGGCGTGGCCTGCAGGTGGGGTGGGGTCGGGTGGGCTGCAGGGGGGAGGGGTGGGCTGCAGGTGTGGAGGGGTGGGCTGCAGTGGGAGGTGGATTCTGTTTGGAACTCGGGGACAGTGCTGACTCTCCTCCTCTGCAGCAGAGAGAATTCATATTCAGTGTCTGTTACTTCAGGCAGTAGTTTTTTACTACAATATTGAATCACTCCATTTTATGTTTATGGCAAGAAGGCTGTGAAAACGATTTAGTGCTGCATTATTGACAGCCTAATGTATAAAAATTTTAACTTTTTTAAGTTATTCCTTTGAGGATTCCATAGAAAAATGTATGATCTGCTTATTCGTAACATTGTGATGCTAATTCAGGGAACATGTGGGCGACCACAGGAACCACAGTGTCACAGCAGCACCTGACGTGGACTTCAGGTTAGGGTTCCTGATTTCAAGGACCCGACTCTGCCGCTGATGACTTGGAGGATCTGAGGAAGACGGAGACCTTTCAGGGGTTTCAGTTCCTTTTATGTCAAGGGAGGGGTGGGAACTCTGTGTGAAGGCGTGAGGCAGGGACTGGTCTGCTCTGCTTATCACTGTGTGTTCAATGCCTAGAAAAGTGCCTGCCACACACAGGCGCTGGGTGACAACTGGAAGCACGAATGAACACATGTCCAAAGGTGATAATAACTGTCTTCAAAAAGCAAAATGTAAAGAACTTCATAACAAGCTAGGATTTCTTGCTTTTTTTTTTGGTGAAGAAGATTGTCCCTGAGCAAACATCTGTGCTGGTCTTCCCCTATTTTCTATGTGGGATGCCGCCACAGCATGACTTGATGAGCGGGTCCTCACCTGGGATCCGAACCAGTGAACTCAGGGCAGCCAAACTGGAGCACATGAACCTAACCCCTACACCACCAGGCCAGCCCAAGCTAGGATTTCTTAATGATGACCGTCTTTGCAGTGGGAATATAGCTTTATTATAAAGATAGGTTGCACCCTTTGTGAAAAGTTTAGGTGCTTTTAAATCAAGTGATTTTTTTGAGAGTGGATGGGAATGAGTTGGCCCATCATAGCCTAGTCTGTCTCTGTCTCTCGCTGATATTTAGGGCAGATGCAGAAAATGTTTGGGAAAGAAGTATTGGATCATTCTTTGACTCTGTGTCAGGGAATGTGATTTGTTAGTTCACATGCCTGACAACATAATCCTACAGATCTTCTCTTTTCTTGATTTGGATGACATTGAGCAGCTGTCAAAAACCCGCAAAAAATTCCAAAAGGTAAGGCCTTAAAATATTTTTTACTGGCAAATATCACACAGAATTCAAAGAGAAAGGGAATGATTTTAAAAAATCTTTATATAATGACAAACATTGGATTTGGGCAATAATAAAACATTTTATACCTACGACCTAAATAACTGGTTAAGTTACCATTCAAGAGGAAAAAGCAGCACAAGTAGAGAATGATGACGTGGTCGTTTACAAGGTAAGGTCAGCGAGGGCCACAGGCAAAGCTACCACAGCAGAGGAAATCTATCACACTGCCTGTCAAGGCAAACAACGTCAAAAAAAGACACGTAATGAAGAGAATGTTAAAAATAGTACTAACATAGTTTCTACTCATACTTTAACCTAAGCAAACACCGAAATAGAAAAAGAAGTTGCGTAGAAATTCCTAAACGCAGATTTCCACAGTGTCCGTCAACAGGACCTTGGCAGCAGATTGACAGGTCCCTGGGGAAAGGATTCGTTTTCAAATTCCTCATTTTAGACTTATTATTTCAGGCATTTGTACATATTTGGTAATAATGTTTTGAATCTATTTGGAAAGAGTAATAATGAAAATCTATTTTTGTACATAATCATTTAAAAATTAGAAAAAGAACTACAAACCATCTTAATCCTACCTTTGATTGCTACTAAATTCTGATATATTCTGTCAATATTTTTCCTAAAAGTTTGAGTAGTTTTAAAGATATTTCACTATGAGGTTTAGGTGGCTTCTAGACCAAAATACAGAAATAAAAATAGTCAGCTAGTCAGAAATTCTAGTCACAAAACAATTTATTTGTAAGATAAAAGGCTTAAAGGCAAGTTTTCTTATTTAAGGGCCAGTAAGGTGCAGCATTAGATACTGTGTCTTTTTACTCTTTCGAGCAGTGATTCAGCAAATATTTACTAGTTTCACCAATTTGCTGGGCACACGCCATCATAAACACCCCAGTCCCTGCCTTCATGGATTTGCTGCTCAGGGCGTGGGCCAGGGGATAAACACAAGGTCTCCATCAAATAAATAAGTACAGCTGTTATGGGGGTGCTCAGTTTAAACTGGGGACAAAGGACGGCCTCTCCGAGGAACTGACATGTCAACCCAAGGATCAAGGTGCTCTCTGCAGAGCACAGCCTGTGACTGGTCTGCGTACGGACAAGGGAGTTCTCCTGGCTCAGAAGGCAAGTGTAGTCAGAACACAGATGGCTGGTGGGTCCCATGGGGCTTTTAGCCCGTGGTAAAAGTCAACACTGTGTGGTTTAGACGGGCAGGACTGGACTCAGAGAGAGGAGGGATGGGAAGAGGTACAGAGGTGAGAGTGGACGTGGGTGCTCCTGCAGGCAGTGGCAGGTGGTGTTGGTGTGGGACGCATCAAGGATTTGTCTTCAGCTGCCTGGAAGACATCCAAGAACGGTGGTTGAATGGACAGGGGGGCATATGGATCCACAGGTCAAAAGATAAACTGGCGCCGAGAAGATAACGTGGGAGATGTTGGCAAAGGGTGGTATTTAAAGCCATGGAATCTATAAAATTGCTGGGGGAGACAGTGGGACTGAGGAATGTCCATGTTGGGCGCTGCTGAGTGGTCAGTGGGCCACGTGCCGTGAAGACCATGGGGACTCGGAAGGGTGGTCTTGGTGGAGAAGTGAAGGGGCCACGTGGAAAGTCAGCCTCAAGCAGCACAGAGGGAAACACACAGAAGGTACGGTAACTAGGAGTATGTGGGGCTAAGGAGCTTTCAAAAAGTAAGTTCAAAAGTGTGTAACACAACGTAAATGCTCTACTTCCATGAAATGGTCGCTATGATTGGCCACCGCACACTGTTGGTAATCGGTGCACATCTTTCCAGACGTTTTCTGTGCAAACACAAACACCCATGTCTATAAACAAAGTAAAGCACATTCTGCACTTCTAAGTGTGGCCTGCAATGTGGACATTCTGACGTCGGCGTGCCATGCTGTGGAACTACCACTTAGCCACCCTGCCACGAACACTGGGCTGTTGTTGCCCTTCCTCGGTTACAGCAGGGCCTGGCACAGTCCAGTGTGTTGCTCCACGTCCCTGTGCAGGTGTATCTGCAGGACACAGCGTTAGAGTCCAAATGCTGGCCTAAGGGTATTTCCATTTTATTTTTTGATAGCTATCTCAATTTTGCCTGAGGACTTTTCTTTACAACAGGAACTACCAAATCTTGTTTGAATGCTGACAGAAATGATCCAAGAGGGGAAGCAGCTGAAGGCCTAGGAGAGAGGAACACTGCTCTAGGCCACCACCACTGGGTTCCTTCCTGACGTTTGTTCCCTCTCAGTCCTCGGGTTTCCTGGGGCAGGCCTGTCTCGGTCAGCTCAGGCTGCCATAATGAAACACCACAGACGGGCGGCTTAAACAAGTCATCTGTTTTCTCACAGTTCTGGAGGCTGGAGCCCAAGGGCAAGGTGAGACCTAGTCAGTTCCTGGTGGGCCCTTCCTGGCTAGCAGATGCCACCTTCTGGCTGTGTCCTCACCTGGTGGAGAGAGCGAGCGAGCTCTCTGGTGTCTTCTCTTATAAGGACACTAATCCTATTGGATCAGGCCCCATCCTTTTGACCTCATTTAACTTTAATGACTTCTTTCCTCCAAATACAGCCACACTGGGGAATTAGGGTGTCAACATGTAAATTCTGGGGAGAAACAGTTCAGTGCATAGCAAGGCCTGACTCCAAATAGCATGGTTTCTATCATCTGTTAAGATATCCTGGAAATGCCAGCAGTTTGGTGTCCAAAAGCATCGCCTACATTGGCCCTCACACCACAAAGTGGTAAAATAATCCTCTGTTTAATCAATTGTTCTATTTTTTTGGTTCAGAAAGTACGGTCCTAGTAATGTAGAAAATGCCTACTCCATGAGTGCATAAGAGGGGCCATCACATGTAAGCACACTGCGTGCCACACACAGGCACCCTGCACATCACACATAGACGCACTGTGCACCACATGCAGGCAGACTGTGCATCACTGTAGGCACACTGTGTGCCCACATGCAGGCACCCTGTACATCACTGTAGGCACCCTGCACATCACACACAGGTGCACTGCGAATCACTGTAGGCACACTGTGCGCCACATGCAGGCCCCCTGCACATCACTATAGGCACACGGCACATCACATGTAGGCACACTGTGCACCACATGCAGGCACACTGAGCATCACTGTAGGCACACCATGTGCCACACGTAGGCACACTTCTCTCAACCTGGCAAACTGGTTTTTCCATCATGATAATCATTTAAAATTATTCTACTAAAAATGCTATTATCATTGAAAAATGCCATTCCTTCGATGGGGTAGACTGCTTGTGTTTAAATTGACCAAGACATCTTTTCTCTCTTTTGTGGTACAAGGTTACTTATGTAATTATTTTTCTTTTGGACGTGTGACAGTGAAGAATCCTGGGAAACTCAGACTTTACAAGATAAACCTACTTTTGATGCAAAGAAGACAGGGATAACCATTTACAAGAAGCTGCTAGCTTTCCACCAGAATGCAGCCCGACAGAGGCTCACAGAGACACAGATGGCATTTTTCTAAACTTAAGCAAAGCGACCAAAAACCCAAAAGGGATTTAAACTGAATTTTCATATAACAATTACGACCATTGGACCTTGCCTACAGCTCAGACTGAGCTGAAGCCAATTATCCAGGGGATTTGAGTGGGATAATTTGTCTTAAAAAAAACCTCTTGACTCTGAATATCATTCTGAAAATAAACTTTTTTCTCTCATTTTCCTTTTTCTTTTTTGCTATTAATCTATTAACACAGATCAAATAGCTCAAGTACCTACTTAATTCACTTTAGTCTGACATGTCCTTAATTTTAAAGATAGAACAGAATAGAAGCAAATCTGTGAGAGTGCCCCAGCCTCTCCCACCTGCCTCGATGTGGCGTCTCCTCATCCGCCTGACATGTGGGAGTCGCTCGGCTCGTTTCTGGATTTTTCTCCGAGGGACCTCCTCTGTGTGTGGCTGGACGCTGGGCGTGTCCGAGGCAGGAGGAAGTTCCGGGGACCCCACCTCACCCTCACGGTCTCTCGCGGGTGTGACGACTTCTATGCTAAGACTGGGACACGACCTGCCTTTCACGCTGCTCCCTCACAGGCCTACAGCAGGGTTTTCCAGACGCTACATGACGTGTGGTGACGTTATTGCTCTGACAGCTAAATGCAGCACATCTTTATGTATTCTTGTGCTTTAAACATTTCTGTTTTAATTCTGAATATGGTAAACATCAATAGATATAACCTAGTTGATAAAGGTTCTTTGGGGTTGTCAATAATTTTTAAGAATGTAAAGAGTTCCTGAGACTAAAAAGTATGAGAACCATTGTTTTAAACCACAAATTTTGAAAATGAGCACTCAACACCCCAGGTCTTTGATCACCAATACAAACAAGCCAACAAACCAAGAGAACTAAGATGGGGGCTTAGAAATGAGATTTACTACGTCCCAGACTCTTCAGTCTGGAAGTCTCCAGATCAAAGCCAAAACGAGCAGTGAGGACCACAGCAGCTGATGGTTCAGGAACTCCAATCTGATCCATCCTCTGAGCAGGGGTCAGCAAACAGTGGTCCGCAGGCCGAACATGGCCTGCTGCCTGTTTCCATAAGTAAAGTTCTACTGGAACGCAGCCCTGGCATTCACTGACACACTGTCCAAGGCTGCTTCCTCCCGGCAACGGCAGAGTTCAGGAGTTATGACAGAGACCATGGAGCCTGCAATGTCTAAAATATTTACTATCTAGCCCACTTCAGCCAGGGCTGGCACCACTGGATCACACGGACCTCACTGAATCCACAGCAAGTCCTTCCCTCCCCTCCCCCACCAAGTTCTTGGTGCTCAGGAGTCAAGAGCGAGGGCACAGCAATGCCATTAAACTGACTGTACATCCAACAGTCACAGATGAATTTTAATGATAAATGAGTAATTCTTAGTTTTGTGATAAACATTTCATATTTAATAAGGAATAGATATAATCAGCCAAATATTCAGTAACTAAAGCTACATTTTAAAAAGCAATATTTTATTATCTAAAATTCTATGTTGGAAAAGTACCATAACTGGACATTATATTCATATCAACTAAAATTTTTATTCAATAAATGGTTTAAAGCATAGTGCCAAAAATATATTAACATTTAAAAATTTCACTAAAAGAAAAAAAATACTGTAGGATGCATAGTTTCAGAAAGCTACATTAACTCATTTTAAAACAAAACTGCCTCAGACTGCAAAAAGAAAAACCCTCGATGCCCCATCGAAGTTATCCCTGTCCCAAATAATGCTGTTTATGTTCTCAGCAATCTTCAGAGCATAATGGTTACAAACCACGAGAACATCCATGAAAAGACTGTGACACTGTTTTCATCAAGTCAGTGGCCACATTGTTAAAAGGCTGTAACATAACAACTGAAGCTGGTCTCAGGGTTCCTATCAGAGGGACTCCAGCCGCTAGTGACAGAAGCCGCAGAAAGGGCTCAATTACAAAGGCTGGGAGGGAATGAGAGATGCTCACTTCCCAGAAACCACAGCTCGTGGAAAACCAGCAAGAGGCACAAGGACACAGATCCCCACAGACCACCTGCTCACAAACACGTCAAACTCAGTATGAGCTATTCCTAACACACGTCGAGTGCTTGGAACTCACACGAGGCTCGTCTCCTCCCCAGCTCTGATCACACTTTACTTTCCAAAGGAGATTATCTTCTGTTTTGGCTAAATGATATTTACTAGTTTGTATTAGAAATGGTAAAATCTATGAAAACTTGGTTCAATTTTTAAAAAGATTGCTCCTTTCTAAAGAATGGTTTCTAGATGTTTCTATGCCACTTTTATAGTTCCTGTTCCTAGTTTCTTTGTAAGAAGTAATTTACTTGCATGTTATATTCCAGGCTAATCTATATATTTCCGGATGCCTTTTCAAATCCACAGAATGTCGAATGGAAGCTCACTGTGCCACAAACATGTGCGCGTCCACTCACTCTGCCTCTTCGCTCCTCTTGGCACCAGCCCCTGCGGAATCCTCGGCCTCGCCCCTCCTCCCGGCACGGCCCTCCTCAGAGGGTCTTCCGCCACATTCACGTGCTCGGCTGCGAGCGCCTGGCTGGTAGAGCTGCAAGGATGGCCGGTCCTGCCAGGACAGAAGCAGTGTTATTCTTCCAAGGCCAGTGATGCAGGAGGGAGAACATCTCTATTTCTGGGGACTGAAGATCCTAATTAGCTAAAGAAAATCAGTCTTCAAGCTAAAAGATCAGCCTTTTTCACAGCACTATCTCAGAAACCAGGCATTATGAGGGGGGTAAAAAGCCATGAAAAGGAAAACAGTTAATATTTAAAATAAATGGAAAGAAGGTAAAACTGAAATCTGGGAAAATGTTATTGCTCAAACCTAGAACCCTCTGAGAAAACAGTACAATCATAGTATTCCCTTCCCAGTTTGAGAGAGTAAAACTCACACACACACCTCAGTCCTGGAGACTCAGCACACAGAGGCAAGGTGCAGCCTGAAACAAAATGTGGCCTGGCCCCCCAGATGGCTTTTTAGAGCCATAAACTAAACAGTTATAGCATTCATAATAAGCAACTTCCACGTGGATTATTCCTGAACTGTCCCCTTTACAGAAAATGCTCACCTATTATCTTATTAACCTCTTAGAAATGGTGAATAAAAATGATGACTGAATAAAGGACATGAAATGCAATTAACTTGCCCCAGGGCACAAGGGCAGCGAAGCCAGGGGAGGACAGAGTGGTCCTGAAGGTCGGCCCCAGGCAGAAGGTGGGTGTGCAGCCTGCATCTCTGCCTGCAGGGGATTCAGGCCAACCAGTAGCAACAGTGGGAACAACTCTCCTCTCCTCCTCCAGTGGTGCCATGGACCCAGCCCAGAAGAAGGAGGGAGCCACTCGTCCCAGCTCAGTGGAGCCAACAGCCCCGTGAGGAAGCTCTGTTGTCAGGGTTCCCTCCTCACCCTGCTGTGGGTAGAGCAGCAGCAGCTTCAGCCTTTCCACGGCCACCGGGGAGCCCAAGCTCAGAGCGACATGGGGGGCACATCCCACTTCTGGGTTTCTCCAGGGCTCCCCAGCTCACCTTCACCCACTCCTGGGCTGCGTGTGGCCCCACCGTCACCACCAGGGGCTTTCTCAGAATGTTCTTTTCCTTAATAGAAGGCTGGCCAACACGAGGAGAAGGAAAGGGCTCGGAAGGCCCCACAGACCGGAATCCCCTGCAGGCAGAGATGCAGGCTGCACATCCACCTTTGGCCTGCGGCTAACACACATGGTTCTGCTTTGCACCAGGGTAACTTCCGTGTGTACAGACGGAGTTCAAAACTGATCCTAAAAGTACATCATAACCTGCCAGGCCTTGTAAGGGGGGAGTTGTGAGCACGAGCACCTTGTTACCACTACAGAATTACAGATTTAACTGAAAGTTCCCTCACCTAAAGCTGTTCAAATACCCAGATCCCTCATTCTGCTGAATCAAAAGGCAGCAGAAAAACCAGTGTCCATACCACCCACCCAAAGACCCACAGCTGCAGGCGGTGAGCCTCAGGGCGAGCCAGTACCGAGCCCTCTAAGTCTCTCTCTCTCTCTCTCACTCTCACACACTCTCTCACACACACACACACACACACACACACACACACACACACACACACACGAGCGGCAGAGGGGAAGACAAGAAGGCTCTCCTTGTCTGGAGTTCCGCCTCATCTTTACTGGAAACGTCTTAAAAGTCAACATCACTGACACTCGCAACACCTGGGTAACCTGAAGGGAGTCACGCTGCGAGAAAGCCAGTCTCACAGGGCCTATGTGTCTCCATCTCTATAGCATCCCTGAAATGGCAGCATCCCAGACAGCCAGAGGGGGGCTGCAGGGACAGGACACAGCGGGGCAGGGGTGGTGGGAGGTGGCGATGAGCGGCAGCCAGGCAGCTGCAGCCTCTGCGGCTCACCTGGAGGCTGGGCTCCGGGGCCTGACAGCCCTGGGAGGGAGATGATCCCATTCATGGTGCGTCTGTGCAACAATGCGACCTGAATAAAAACTAACCTCAAACTCCTGAAAGCAAAGCTGCCTGTTGGGCTAAGAGGGCAGCCCCATCCTGTGCCACCTGCACAGATGGAATGACATCTAGACATGGGTGTCATGAGCCGTCTGATTATGCTAGGAATCAGGAAGTTCACAAGGTAAAGGAAAACTCCATGAAATGTCACTAATATTTTTCTTATTGTCTTAGGGGTAAATTTTATAAACTTGCCACTACTTATTCTCAAGCAAATGGTATGAATGTGCTAGTTTTATACTAAATAAATGCTTTTTTTCCCTGGTGGAAAAAAACTTGATTCTCTGAGAAAGATGATGGCTGGTTTCATTCAGGAGTTGCCACTAAGGACATGGTGCCCACTGAGAGGACGAGAACAACGGCTCCAGCAAGTGCAGACCCTCAGGCAGGATGCTCCCCAGGACAACGCGGGGTCCAGCGGGGCGGCCTCTCCCCATCAGAGTGCGCAGTCCTGTACCTCAAGACACCTAGGCAGACTGCCCTTTTTTGGTTAAATAAAAGAATTTCTGTTAGGAAAAGCAGTTACAAGCCTGCAGAAGTACAGCTAGTAGCGTTAGCACAGACTGGTGAGTGAAAGATTGTCCCAAAGGAACAAAAGAACCTTGTTTCCCATGCGCTCCTTCCTGGGCATGGGGCCGCCCGCGCTCCTCTGCTCCCCCGCTGGTCTCTCTGTGGCCTCCATAGGGACCCCGTCATCCTGGCTCCCTTTCTTCCCTCTGTCTGGGGTGAATCCTTTCCCCCATTTCGGCTCAAACTCATAGTGAGCTCTGTGCTTTCTGCTCTCATCCAAGTGGTATCTTTGTGTTTCAAGTTCTTTTTCTCGAAATCTTCTCTCCACATCCCTCTGCTCTTTATCACTGTCATTTTGTGACCTGTGAATCAATACAAATTATCAGTGACCTTACGTAAACTGCCAGTCCATCACCTGCCTCCCCTTCCAGATGGTAAGTTCCAAAAAAGGCACAGAATATGTAAGTCTGCTCATCACTGTGTTGCCAAATTTCCACGTGATGGGCACACCACAGCCTTCAATAAAGGCCACTGAAAAGGTGAACAGACAATAGTAATAACAATATTTACTGTTACATTTGAGCAACACATATGTAATTGGCACATGCTAAAGTACCATATATACATATTTTTCTAATTCTTAGTAACCCTCCAAAGTAAATATAATCCCCCCTTTTATACAGATAAAGTAAATGAGACTAAAAGTGGTTGAGTGACTTTCCTAGAAGCCCAGATCCATCAAGACACAGAGCTAATATTGACAGCTTAGTTTCTGCTCCAAGCATAGCTAAAATTAACTGAAATTTAGTAATATTTGTGCATATATCAAACTGTTAAATGAAGAGTAAATACACAGGTGGCTGCTTAGCTCACTTTGTTCTTAAACTCTTGCCCTCCACGAACAACAGGCAAAGTCCCCACACACTGCCTGTGGCTCCCCCACATACAGAAGCAGCAGGGCTGGTGGCGACAAAGAGATCCATAAGCAAAGTATGAATTCATGCCAGAAACATGACAAAATAAGCAATAATAATACAAACGCCTGTAACAGACCACAATGCTAAAAGATCATAGATTTGATAATCATGTATAAATTCATTTTATAAACAAACCAATAAACCAGAACTGCCCAAAAGAGGGAAGAAAACCTTTATCACAACTCTGTGTGCAAGAAAGACAGTAAGGAGTCATTCAGATTACTGTGATTCTGGGAAAACAGCAGCCTAATCCCATGACTTTGCCATCTCCCCTCCAAACTCACATCCACTTCCAGTCAGCCTTGTGAGCAGCGCAGCCCTGGGCTCCAGGAAGCTCTGTGGGTGTCCCAGTGCAGCAGGTGGGCAGAAGCCCCAGGTCAGGGGCACAAGAAGCCCAGCCGCACATGGCCCCACTGACTGTGGGGAGGTGCCCAAACCCCGAGGATGCAGGCCAGGGGCAGGAAGAAAGAACTCCCTTCTGACAGCATCTGGCTGCTCTCTCTCGGGCCCATGTGCACACACTGCTGTGTCTGTCCTGTCCCCAGAGAAGCCCTGTCAAGCTCCTTTCACAAGATGCATGTCATGAGCAGGCAGAGAACTGCGTGCCTAAGGACCCCAGCTGGAGTCAGGGCTAGTGGACACCAGCTAGTGACCGCAGCTGCTGGTCAAACTCCACAGCGGGACCAGAGGGATGACAATGCCAACAAAGGAGTCACAGCACTTGGAATTCTATTCTGTATCACAAAAGACTGTCCAGCACCTACAAGACTGGGTTCTCAAATTTACAATTCTGTAGATAAAGTGAAGGAGGTCTGGAAGACCAAACAGGCAAGATATCTCAAAACAGGAAAATTACAAACTGATAAGACTCACAAAGGAAAAGAGCCTGGGAAGAAGGTCCGGAAGCCCTGATGTGTAGGAGCAGGGCTGCGAGAGGAGAAGGAGAGCGACAGGGGAGGGAGTCACAGACAGCATCTCCCTGGTTTGGAGACGGCAGACTACACAGGTTCACCAAGCTCCTCACGTGACCACGGAGAAACAAAGATGTAGACAAGCACAGCCTGGGAAAGCTCCTGAATTCCAAGAATATTATGAAACACATGCACTCGTATTGACTAAGATGCTGAATGCGGTCAAAGCAGCAGAAGCGCAGGCTCACTTGTCCCTGGGCTCCTCCCACAAGCTCTCTGGGGGCCTGGGCCTCACGACGGCACAGCTGGGACAGGGCTCCCGTCTTGCATCTCCAACATCGACTTCTTCTCCTCTTTCTTTTGGTTTCTCAGTGGTTGATTCGTCTCCCTTTTCTGGTTTCTTAAGCAGCTGAGAAAGTATAATGTCAGTAAAATGTCACTTTAAGAGTATATTATCAAAGAAGTTGTTTAAAAATATAAACGAATATTGAGCCCAAATGTTTGAATAGCAAAAAATGTAAGCTAAAGGTCCAATGAACAGGTTTTGGTTAAATACATAGGGGAACATTCAGTCAATGAAATACTTTGTAGTCATGAAAAACGATTTAGGGCAGCTAATGTGATGAAAATATGCTCACATTAATGAATGAAAGAATGTTACAAGACAGAATGATCTGATTTCTGTTTATATGTTGATACACACATACAAAAACATCTAAAAGGTCTGCAATACTGTGTTAAAAGTGATTATTTTTAGGTGGCAGAACTAAAATGATTTCTTTCATCTACAGGTTCTAGTTTTCCTAAAATGAACAAGTATTACTTTTGTAAATAAGGAAAAAATATTTTTTAAAAGGTTGCTTTCTATTGATGACTTTTAGAAGGCTTACAGTTTTCCAAACACTTATTATTCTCCTTCTTGAAACAGACTCAGCATGTTGTACGACGCGTTTAACTGGTCTATCTCTGAATCTGGGCCTTCCTCCTCGTTCTCACTCTGAAACTGAGGTCCCCAGGCAGAGTCAGCTTGCAGAACACAAACAGAAGGTCTACTTCTGAGAATTTTGTTCTCACTTAAATAAGTGAACATTTTTCAAATTGAAGTATAGCAAAATTACACACACAGACATCGTGACTAAACGAGCTCATTTCAGAAGGGCACAGACAAATATAACGGAAGGCAGAGCCCTAAAGGCTGCTCCTCATCGAAGGTGTGCACTGCGTGCCTGTGAATATGCTCTTATTCTCCACATGGGTTCTGTGGGCTTAAACACTTCCTTTCAGATAATACTGAACTTTTTTTTTAATTACAAAAGTAACAGCTGCCTGTAATAAATGCAGACCACAGGGAACCACGGCAGGATGTCTTCATCCAGCCATCCAACAAGTAACTGCACATCTACGAACTGTCTTTACTCATAACACCTCTGAAACCACACGCGTGAGGTCTTTTCCAACACCACTTCTCCAACTCACCAACAGGCTGGGTGTCCTACGACTCAATCAGTTCTGACACTGTCTACCTGGAATTAACGTCAGATCCCACAAGACTGTCCCCACTTCAAATGCCAGTCCAAAGTCCCAGGTTGTCAGCAGTACTTCTGACTGGCTGGCCATAAATTCCGGGAGTGCCTGAATGGGAATGACTCGCCGAGCTCAGGAAAGGGTTTTACGTATGTCAACCGCTTTGACACAAGGGATACAGCTCAGGAACAGCCAGAGGGAAGAGATGCACAGGGCCAGGGATATGGAGCGATTTGGAGCTTCCAAGCCCTCTCCAGGGGCACGACCTTCCTGGCACCTTGATGTGTGCACCAGCTCTCCTAACCCCACACTTTAGGGACTTTTACGAGGCTCCGTTGCAATGGCACGATTGCTTAAATCACTGGCCACTGGTGACTGAACCTAATCTCCAGCCCTCTCCCCTCTCCAGAGGTCAGTGTGGGCTGAAAGTTCCAACCCTCTAAGCATGCCTTGGTCTTTCTGGTGACCAGCTCCCACCCCGAAGCTACCCAGGGCCTCAGCTACCCGTCATCCTATTTGCAAACAGGAGATACTCTTCCCTCCAGAGATTGCAATGGTTTTAAGAGCTGAGCACCAGGAACCAGGGAAAAAGACCCTGTGTTAGGTGTTAGGAATATAGTTGTGAATAACAGATAAGTGCCCACAATTAAGGAACTCACACCTGACATTCTCACTAAGGCAGTGGTGGCCACAGGGGTGGGAGAATGGTGTACACAGTGACAAAAACAGGAAAAAGCGAAGAAGATCACCTCAGGTGGTATGCAATGCTACAAACACATACTAAAAGAGGATAAAAGGGTAGAGAGATGTGGGGTGAGGGGACAGGAGGAATGGTTTTTCAAGGGGATCAGGGAAGCCCCTCTGTGGAAATAAGATGTGAACAGAGACCAGAAGATGAGAAGGAGCCACTTACGAGAAGATGTGCGTCTGAGGAAAGCTCCCTGTGGAGGGAAGTGAGCAGAGGCCTGAGGTGGTCAGCCTAGCAGAGGGAGGCAGGGAGGCCGAGAGGGAGGGAGGGAGGCCAAGAGGGAGGCAGGGAGGCTGAGAGGGAGGGAGGCAGGCCAAGAGGGCGGGAGGGAGGCCAAGTGGGAGGGAGGTGTTACGTGCTCATGCTACATGCAGGAGGCTGGTCCTCCCCCACCCTTCCACACGGTCCTCCCAAACACAGCATGTCCAGGGAACCCCTAAGGCTCAGGGAACACAGTTTGAGAACTGCTGTTGCAGAACAGAGAGAAGGAATGATGATAATAAAAGACTAGACTAACGAAATGTTCTTGGAACTCTAAGGAGCTGAACTTCCTAAAAGGTATGATCAGGACAGCAGAACTTTTGGAAAAAAGAAAGAAATTACCTTAATCCTCACTTCTCTCTCCGCCGCTCGCTCTTGCTTGTCAGCCTCTTTTCTCTTACATCTTTCCTCCTCTCTTCTTTTTCTCTTTTCTTCTTCCCGCAGGCGTTTCTTTTCCAGCTCCCTCCTCCTTCGTTCTTCCCGCTTCTCCTCTCGAATTCTCTAGAGGTGGGGGAGGCATGTGCATCATCTGTCTGCATACAGCACAGACAGGAAGGGCATTCAGAGGGACAGGCCAGACCCACCTGCTTCTCTAACTTCCTGTTCTTAATATATTCCAAAAGAGGCGTGGTTCTTCTGGCTAAAACACAAAAATTGTAATGTAGCACTGAACTCTAAAATAAG
Source organism: Equus caballus (assembly GCF_041296265.1). Lineage (NCBI taxonomy): Eukaryota > Metazoa > Chordata > Mammalia > Perissodactyla > Equidae > Equus > Equus caballus. The sequence goes on along the minus strand of NC_091700.1, from coordinate 101,261,238 downwards.
ATTTCTCTCCTTTATTTTAAATATTTGTTTTCAATTTAATCTTTAACACAATTAGGGGAAGAATATCATCATTTTAAATCTGCACGTGGACACTGCACTCCAGGGGTTCTTATTCCATCACCATAAGGCACGTGATCTGGAGGCGCTGACCATCTCACACAGCAGGCATTTAATTCCTGATTCCTGAGGAACTCACATATTACTCACAAAGATGGCATAAAAGCAAAAAAGCAAAACGAGGATAATGCATTAAACTTCCCAAGTGCTATAAATTTCTTCACATTTCTGCAGATATTTTAAATCATTACATATTTATATATTCACTTTGATTCAACACATATTCTGGGAACGGTTTTAAGCAATGTGGATTCTTGTAATTTCTTATAACATATACTCCATAAATTGAATAACCAGACATAAAAGTTTAGAAAATGACTCCATATGTCGATCCAAACAGGAGCAACTGCCCATGACCAAGCGTCTCCACCGACTCTACCTCGACCCTCACGCCCCTGAGCCGTTTGACCTGACCCAGATGCTGGCAGGTCACGTGCTGCTCTCAGAGGACCAGCTTGAGGGGTCTGTCTCCCCTGTGGCGGTGGCTGAGGAAGGTGGGAGGGTGGGAGATGGTTTGGGTCCACTCTACGGGTCTTCAAGACCTCAGATTAAACGGGAGAGGGAAGAACCCCCAGGTGCACTTGAAGACTGACATGGCATTTCTGGACTTCCGAGGACCAGGAATGAATCGGGAATCACACGAGAGCCCCTGGCCAGGGCTTCCTGATAGGAACTGAGGACTCCTGCACACCTCGCCATCACATATCAAACGGTGTCTGCCAGGAGAGCTCGGTCCAGGTCACGGCTGTGATGAAGAGCTAACAGTGCAGATGCCCACACTTCGTCACAGGCACAGAAACCAACAAGCGCCTGCTCTCTCCCGGGGTGGCTCCTGTGTTAACCACGAACTCTGGCTCGCAATGAGCACAGCCGACACCCTTTGTAACAGGCAAGTCACCCAAAATTAGTGAGGACTCTCCTCTGCACCATGGAAGTTCTGGATTTGTCAGCCAAGGTGGGTGGGGGAGATGACACTGAGACCCCATCTGCCTTCCCTCCTCTCCTACGAAACACCTGCCTTGTTACCCCAAAGAACCCACGTGAAGAGTAAATGAGACCTTGTATCAGAAAGTGCTTTACAAACCATGAAAGTGTATCACTTAGTAAAGAGAAGACTCATGAGCATGTAATACAATACTAATATGTAATATGTAATGTGTAAAATTAGTATTAACTTAAGCAACAGTTTACCTGTTAGCACCCACAGAGAGCTGTGCATACCAGGCACTGTCACCCGCTCGGTAAGGAACAGGCAGTGGAAGTTAAGTCCTGAGCTGGGCCCGAGCCCAGGTCTGCCTCTCGCTCTGCAGACCCTGACACATCACTGCACTAATCTGCAACTTCAGAGTGAGTCTTTCCATTCAACCCCACTGCTTAGTCTTGATAATAAGAATACAGTGAAGGCCAAAATCTAAGAAAAGAGAAGGGCAATTTGCCATGAATTCAAGATTCAAATTTAGACAGGCAGAAACAGGAAGTGCAGAGAGGAAGCTCCATCGCCGCGTCCTGGGCTGGTGGACTCTGTCAGTGGCTCATTCAGTAAACAACCGCAATGCATCTACTGTGCACGGGCACCAAGCGAGGACGGGACTCATCCCTCCTCTGCAGAAGGGCGGCTGGGATCTGCTGGACAGTCTGCGTCTGACCACGGAGGGGACGTCTTGAAACCGCCAGGAAGTGAAAGATCCTGCCCCACCCTCATCTACCCTGCACAATGGCATTTAAAACAAAGCACACGAGCAATGCAAGGGCTGGAAGGCGAGCTCTGTACCTAACTTCTATTTTGCTTCTTCCTTTAGCTCTTCTTAAATTTAACACGCTCTACAGTGAAATCTCGATTTTCCCCCAGTACTGTTCCTCCCGCATCCTCCCCAGGCATAATGGGGCCACAATCCACTGAGCTGCAAAGACAAACTCCTGAAGGCTTGATTCTTTCTGCTTGCTGACTGCCCACATCTAGTCGTCACTCAGTTCTGCCAATCCTACCTCCAGAATGGATGCTGACTCTGCCAACCTTGTGTGAGCACCCTTCCCAGGACTATAGCACGAGCTTCCTAACCAGGGGCCCAGCTTCTTCTCTTGGCATCCACAATGCACCAAGTATGGAGCAGCCAGAGTGATGGGGAAAAATAAATTAGACGGTATCACTCCCACAATGGTTTCCAGCGGTCCCTCAAATAAAATCCAAACCTCTCACCACCAGCCCGACGTGGTGCCCGTCTGCCTCTCTGGCTCTTACATGCCATGTGCTGACCACACGGGCCCAGAGCTCCAGCCTCCAGCCCTTCCGTTCAGAGTTCCCTCTTCTTCCATCTCTTGGCATAGCTGGTCTCAGCCAAAGGGGGTCTCAGAGGGGCCTTTCTCTCCACCCCGTTATTCTGTTTCACTACATTTGTGATGCTTATCACAAATGGAAATGCTCTGGCTCGAAGCTTGATTATTTCTGCATCAGTTTAGTACAGTCACCCCCACCAGAAGGGCAGCTACATGAGGGCAGAGGCCTCGTGCATCCTGTTCCTGTTCTGTCCCTTCGCCAAGGCTTAGAGCTGGTACCCAGTCAACATGCTGAATAAAATGAGCAAATGCATCCTAAGCACATCTGAAATATTTACTACACTGATTAAAAATCCTTCAAACCACGGTTAAGTCAGCTGTTATAAAATACAAAACTTCATTATTAGACTAACGAATAATATTTCAATAATGCTAACTTTTCTTATTAATTTCCTCAACAAACATTTACTCAACACTTAAACTTGTCCCAGCAACGCACTACGTGCTGGACTACAAAGACGAACACACAGTTCTGCTGGGGGTGGGGGAGACAAAATGAGAAGAGCGTTTACGAGAGGGAGATGGACACGTGACTTGTCCTGTCCTGTCCATCTTAATGCGTGAGCAGGACGCAGCATGCGGGGCACAGGGTCTTGAGGGGAGGCCTCACACGGGGCAGAGGCAGACAGGAAGGGAGGCGCTACGGGGATGTCTGGGAGCCACAGCAGAGGGCCTGGGGACAGAAAAAGGTGTTTCAAGTCTACCCTTGAGTTTTTGGGGATTGCAACTAGGAGATAACCATTTCTAAAACATACTGCTTGCGGGTGCAGGGTTGAAGGCCTGACCCAAACCAGATTCTGTGCTATGGCTGGTTTATCCACTTGGTTGCTTGGCTTGCTCAGGGGGCTTAACACTGTTTTAACAGCAGCAAGATGACCTCATACTTAAACGGAGTCTCTCTTGCTGTGACTGCTCTCTGCAAAGACGGCTGACTCCCACTTTGACGATAATGCTCCCCCGAAGCAGCCAGGCACGCAGCACTCTCCAGTCTTCCGTGCTGCTCGTTTGGAAGCATTGTAACTTTGAAACAAAATGACTGTACCTGAGAACTCAGGTGCTCTCCACCAACACACGCTCAGAAACAGTCCCCGAGCTGCCACCTTACCATCCTTTTGTCAAAACTGGGAAATACTCTATGTTTCTGCCAAGCCTGTCACAAGTGTCAATTTTTTACAGTAATCATGAAAAAGAAGAAATAAATACACACTCTATAAATACATATCTCAATACAGTAAAGAAAAGAAATGAGCAAAACATACCAATAAGTTCTCTTGTCTTTGCCTCTATGTCCCCCAGAAGAGTCTCAGGACTGGCAGCGGCTTTCTCCTCCTCCACACAGTAAGCTTCTAAGAACTTCTTGTATTCTGCATCTGTAAACTTAAAAAGAAATAAATACACTCCTCCCCACAGATGGCGGAGAGATGACATTTGATCACAGCATTTGACGTGTGGCTGCGTAATCCAGCAGCGACCCACCGTCTTCAATGCTTCCGGTTTTGGCATCTTTCTTCTTTAGCTTCTTTTTGGCGATCTTCTGGAATGGAGCAAACTCTACCACTGCAGGATATTCTAGGCCTTTAACAAGAAACAAATTCTAAGGACCATTCTGAGATTCTACTTTATTCATTTTGGAAAATAATGATCTAGCTTACTTAAAGATTAAGTATAACAAGGATAATGTTACTGCTTAAACTATAATTATATTTTCAAGCAACTGCAGCCTTAGCACGTCAAACTCCAGATTTAAACAAATGGTGAGCAAGTTTTTATTAAGTAAAACAATTCTTCTCATTCTAGTGGTGGTTACATGACTGAATACATTCAAAATTCATCACACTGCGTACCTCAAAAAGGTGAATTTTACCATGTGTAAATTATACCTCAAGAAACCTGATCTCCCTCCATCAAAGAGTTTATCACGTAATCACCTTTAAGTAGCTTTCTTAGTCACATTTAAAATTTTTCAATTTTAAGGGGTTAATTCAATTATCAATCTGTTATATGAATTCTAGGAAATCACTTTGCTTAGAAGAGACACTTGGCTAAAAGAGGGGCTTCGAAAGGTGTAGATAAGATTCAGGTAAGATCTGCTTCCAAAAGAAAAGTTTACAATGAAAGTCACTAGAAACTGATTTTGCTGGTACATGAGAAGGAAACAAACACCCTAGAAACGTTCACTACAAGAATCTGCTAGCATTTAACCAACAAATGGGACACTTCTACCTTAGACCAAACCCACTGAGTGGTCACCTTTAGATTTGTCAGGAATGGTCAAGTGACTAGGACACTGTAACTTTCATTTATCTGGAGGACATTTTTGTGCTAAACTCAACTATCTAGAATAAAGTCAAGAACCAGGAGGAGAGCAGGGCGTCAGACAGTCAGGGACAATGTCCGACTCAGTGCTGCATTCACAATGCCTGGTACACTGTAGATACTTATTAAATAGCAGCAGACACACTTCTTGATTTCAAAACTTACGACAAAGCTATAGAAATCAAAACAGCATAAAGTTTTCAAATCATATGGCATAAAGACAGACAAACAGACCAAAAGACTAGAATAGAGAGCCTAGAAATAAACCCTTACATATATGATCAAGTGGTTTTCAGCAAGGGTGCCAAGACTATTCAATGGAGAAAGGACAGTCTGTTTAACAAACGGTGCTGAGAAAACTGGATAACCACATGCAAAAGAATAAAGCTGGCCCCTTACCTAACACTGTATACAAAAATTAACTCAAAATGGATCAAAGACCTAAACTTGAGACTTAAAACTATAAAACTCTTAGAAGAAAACATGGAGGAAACGCTTGACATCAGATTTGGCAATTATTTCTTGGATATGATGCCAAAAGCACAGGCAATCAAAGTAAAAATAGATAAACTGGATGACATTAAATTAAAAACATTTGTGCCTCAAAGGACACAATCAACAGAATGTATGGGCAACCCATGAAATGGGAGAAAATTGTACATATGATAAGGGTTAATATCCATAATTTATAAGGAAATTCTACAACTCAACAACAAAAAACAAAGAACTCAATTAAAAACTGGCAAAGAACTTGAATAGATATATATCCAAAGAAGACATACAAATGGCCAAGCAGATGAAAAGACGCTCAAAATTAATAATCATTAGAGAAATGCACATCAAAACCACAAGGAGATACGAGCTCACATGCACTAGGATGTCTGCTATCAAAAAACCAAGAAACAAGTGTTGGCAAGGATGCGGAGAAACTGGAACCCCTGTGCACTGTTGGGATATAAAATGGTGCAGCCTCGATGGAAAAGAGTATGGCAGTTCCTCAGAAAGTAAGAAATGTAATTACTACACAGTCCAACAATCCCACTAGGGTATACATCCCAAAGAACTGAGAGTCAGGTCTCACAGAGATATTTGCACACCTACGTTCACAGCAGCACCATTCACAAGAGCAAAGAGCTGGAAGCAACCCAAGCATCCATCAACAAACAAATGGATAAACAAAATGTGGTATATACACACAGCAGAATATTATTCAGCTTTAAAAAGGAAGGAAATCCTGCCACATGCTACAACACGGGTGAACCTTGAGGTCATCATGCTAAGTGAAATAAGCCAATCGCAAAAAGACAAATCCTGCAAAATTCCACTCATATGAGGTATCTAGGGTCATCAAATTCAGATCCAGGAAGCAGAAGGGGGGTGCCAGGGGCTGGGGGAGGGAGGAACGGGGAGTGGTGGTCTAATGGGTGCAGAGTTTCAGTTTTCTAAGATGAAAACAGTTCTGGAGATTGGTTGCACAACAATGTAAGTGTATTTAACACTGCTGTACTGTACACTTAAAAAAGAATAAGATGGGGCTGGCCTGGCGGCATAGTGGTTAAGGCCACGCCACCCTGCTTTGGCAGCCCAGGGTTCACAAGTGTGGATCCCAAGTGCAGACGTACATCCCACTCATCAAGCCATGCTGTGGTGGCATCCCACATACAAAATAGATGAAGATTGGCACAGATGTTAGCTCAGGGCCAATCTTCCTCACCAAAAAAAAAAAAAAAAAAAAGATGGTAAATTTAAGTTATGTGTATTTTACCACAATTTTTAGAAAGTAAAGGAAAAAGGCACTTGAATGAATTACTGAGAAAACAGGCATCCAACACGAATGTCAAATAGTTCACCATGAAACGTGCCTTTACTCACAGGAAAAATCTCTTGGCCTCAGTCTAGTCACCCTTTAACCACCTCTTCTAGTTTGTTACCCCTCAGTTGAGAAGAAGAAAACAATCATTCCTGGGATGGGTAGAGTGGGAAGAGGTTGGTTGGTGAGGGGTGCAAAGAAAACAATACGCTGTTGAGGTGGACACACTTGACGGCTGTGAACACAACGTCCGTAGAAAACAATACGCCATCGAGGTGGACACCCTCGATGGCCGTGAACACAACGGCTGACTGACAAGAAAGGACGAAAAAGAAAAAAAAAATCAAAAGCAGAACCTAAAAAGTATCAAGAATTGGAACCATTTAGAGTCAAGGTAAATGTCACTGCCTCAGCTGGCAGTGCCATTCAACAAGGTCAAAACCAACGTTCATTATTACAACCCCCTCCCTACATGACATCATCCAGAAATGGTATAATTATGAAAAGTACTCTGTAAGAAAGACACAGATGTAAGTGAATAATATATTTGAGAAAACTTCCATCAAACACGGGTAAAATAATTTAGTTGGGAGACATAAAAAAATACAGTTCACTTATCCAGAAAACTCATTTATATGAAAAACTTCGTTCTCTGATGATAATACAAAAATAGGTTGTCACTATTACACAGATTTGCTGAAATTCTTTGATGTATATATAATTTTAATTTTTAACATAAGCACACAATCACAGCAATATTATAATGAAAACCTATGTCTTATTTTAGATTAGTATCTGAAACTCTCTTAATTAAAACTCACAAACATTCCACTAAAATTTAATTAACGAACTTGGCGATTGTAAGAAGGAGTTTAAAAAGCCAATGACCCAACCTTTACTGTCAATGAAGATATATCCATCAAAACGATCTCTAAAAAGAAGGATGTCCTCAGGATTTCTAAAATTAATGTATGCTCTTGAGTAGAGATGAGGAAAAAGACTGAAATAAGAGATAACAGCAAAACGGTTAGTAAAAAATACAAGACTTCTTTCATTTTGCCTTTTGTTTTTTTTTCTGGATAAAACAAACTAGATAAAACCTTTATGACAAAGAATCATCTCTCAGTTAATTACAACAATACGGATATTCTTTAGCAAAAATCCAAAAACGAACAAACAAAACATCAGCTGAGATCTTTTCAGTGCCCTGGGAGAGGCACTTCAGGTCAGCTTCTCTACTGCCCAGAGCCCAGGTTAAAATAACCGGGCCTCAGAGGGTGAAAACCAGAGGCAAGGTTATTCAAAGGTCATTCCTCATCATGCATCATGACTCGTTCATAGGAGAAAATGCTGTGCTGTAAGAGATCGTTTGCTGACTTAGAGAACACTTGCAGGTATTTGAGTGTTTCTTGGAGCACATGGTACGGGGTCTACAAGAGAGCTAAGCCTTCCCCCACCTGACAGCTACCAATTTCCTTCACAGGCAGGAACTTTCAACCCCATGTCACAGATGAGAACATGGAGAAATGAGGAACTTGAGAGGACACGTCAAAGGCTTGGGATCCAACCTGAGTCCAGCGCCCGTCCTCATGTAACGGTACCAGTTTTCCTAAACTTTAGTCATTTGAAAACCATCTTTATGTTAGTTTTTTAAAAAACTATATCTAAATTGACTTCTTAGTGATATTTTTCTTTGAATGGACTGACATTTTTCACTTGAATGCATTTATTCTAAAGGAAAGTTTCCATAGCTACCATAATTGAGAACTCACGATACTGAGGATAAAAATAACAATGATAAGGAATATGTTGATAAAAACATAATGAAAATCACTAAATTCTAGCTGAACTGTCACCTGTTGAAGGTCTGACCTGGTCCGCTCTCTCTTTGTCATCTAAAGGGAAATCTGGAAGTGTTACAGTGTTGTCAGAGTCACCTTATTACCAAGCTGTAAAAAGGAACTGAAAAAGACACGACTGGGCAGGGGCAGGTCGGGGTGTTAGTGATGGAATCGGGCACACGGGGGCTTCTGGGGTCTGGGATATTCTGTTTCCTTATCTGGGGTTAGTCATGTGGGCATGTTCACTGGTGAAAATTCATCAGGCTATACGTCTACTATTTATTCATTTTTCTTTGTTATATCTCAATACAATTTACTTTAAAAAGCTCTATGAAGGTTTATTGATATCCAAAATAGAAAATTTAAGTAATATGTTGTTAGTTTGTCTGTTTTTGGACTATGGTAGTGCTGGCAGAGGCATATTTCAAATCTATTTTAGAGGAATTTAATGATCTGCCTACTTAGAAATAAAGGTCAGCACTGATTTCTGGGCACACGTGGAAAAGAAGATGGAAATGAAGATGCCTTCTATTATCTATAATATTTTCCATCAGCTGACAACACCTCAGAGGTTTTCAACATCGGTAAACAGCTTCTCACCTGAGATCGGCAGTAAAGAACTCAAAGTAGTCGTGCGCAGGCAGTGGGTGCAGCTGTTCTTCCAGCTGCTCCTTCGTGAGGCTGGGAGGAAGCCGGCGGATGACCACCTGGGGAAAGGACGCTGGCTGGGCTTTGTTTCACTATTGCTGTATTAAGCTTCAATTATTTCAGGGCTTGGTCACCTGTGTTTATGCTCAGAGGAAAATCTAAAGCACGAGTCCAGCAGAAACACACACTCTAGGAAAGGTTAAGAAATACACGCGTGGAGAACGTGGCTGTCGGAAGGGCAATGAGGGCTGAATAATGCGAAAGGGATTCGTGCGGTCAGAAAAGGCTGCGCAGAAGGCCCTCCTCCACGCAACCGTCTCCTGACTCGCAGGCAGCTCTCGGCCAGACTCGCACGGTCCGCGCCGGAGCTCAAAACCCAGACGGCTCCTCCGTCTGCGGCCCGCGGGCCACACCAGGCGGCGGGACCCACGCGGGGGCGCCAGCCCACCGAGCCCGCGGGCACGTTCTCGCTCCGGGCCCCCCCCCCGCCCGGCCGCCCGCCCGCAGGGTCCACACGCGGGGCCCCCCCGACGCCCCTCGCGCCCCTCCGGCCACGGTGCTCGGCCGTATGGGCAGCTCCGCCTGGCGCCGCGGAGCCCAGCGTCTCGGCGGCGAAGGGAAGCGCCCGGGCCGGGGAGGCTCGTCTGCGGCGTCGCCGCGTCCCGGCCCCGCGCGGCCTCTGTCCGCGGTGCTGAATGCGCACGCCCACCGCGGCCCCGCCCCCACCTCGCCCAGGAACGTCCTCTTCTCGCGCGGTTTGCACACAGCACGCCGCCCTCACCCCGCCTCACCTTGCTGAGGCCCGCCTCCTCTCGCGAGGTTTGTCCCCAGTACCACCCAGCCCCACCCCACCTCACCGTGCTGAGGGCCCCCTCCTCTCGCGAGGTTTGCTCGCCCCGCCCCTCCACTCGCCCCGCCCCCACCTTGCTCAGGACCGTCTTCTTCTCCTCGCGAGGTTTGTCTGCGCCACCCCCACAGCCGGAGGACGTGGTAGGCGGTGACTCCCGGCGGAACTGGACTTCCATGGCCGACGGCTTCTCCCGCCCGCTCGGGCCCCGCGCAGCAAGAGCCGCCCCGAGGCCTCTGGCCGCCTCCTTCTCCGAGCGCATCCCGCAGCCGCTGCCGAGCCGCCGCCGCCCCCCTCTCGCCCGGACGGAACCTCGCGAGAACTGGGCCGCCGCCGTTCGGACGGCGCCCGCCCCTCCCCTCCCCCGTCTCCCCCGCCCTCGCCGCCGCCGGCCGAGTATGCTGCGGGTCCCGGTCCCCCACCCCCACGGGGCAGGGAGACGCTGGCGGCCAGGGCCCCGGGCCCGCACCTCCAACCAGCTCCGCGTCACGCTGCCCAGGTCCGCGGTCCCGGGAAACGCTGCCGCCGGCCGAGTGCACACAGCCGGACCTCGGAGGGTCTGGAGCCCAGGGGACTTTAGTAAGGCTCTGCAGGGCTGAACCTGTTTCCCGCGGAGAGCTGGCCGTTTGCGCAAACAGTCCTGGGAATTACATACACGTGCTTAGTAAAATAATTACAGCTATTTATTCTTTTCAAAGTATCCGTGCGAAATAACCAACAACCATTCTATATAAGGTGAGTTTTACTTGATCCAGAATGAGGATTATAAACCAGGAAGGCATTTTCAAAAAAGCAAGAAAGCATTCCAGAGAAGCATGGTCTCCAGTACAGTCTTACTCCTTTTTAGGGTAAAGAACATATATTAAACATGCGCAGAGTTCGTATTCATCAAAGCTTCATGGAGGTGTTCAGCTGCAAATTAGCAGGTCAACGTGATTCTGATGTCCGGAAGGGGACTAACGCTGCCTTTACAAATAGGGGAGTACTGATACTGGTGGGCAAAGGAGGGGAAGTATGCGTCCTTAAGAGAGTGCATGCTTTAATGGTTAAAGCAGATGTACAGTGTATGTTTGATAGGCCATAAATCAGGCTGCTTTAGTTCAAGCCAAGTCAGTTTTAAACCCAAATAGCGACACCATATACATCAACATGTGAAAACCTCGTCGCAAGGAAGTCTAAATGTTTCATCAGAATAGCAATTACATTTAAGAAAAATCAAGCTGTTGACAAACAGCACAAATAGGTACATTGCTTTACTATACGGAATAGAATAAAGGTGCCAGAGTCGCGAGTGGAAATTGGCCAGCATAGAAAGAAGATTCACTTGGGCTGTGCTCAGGAGCTCAGGCCTCAGCACTGACTGCGGCCTGGACGGTGGTACTGGCTGGTTTAGGGTAACTGGTAGCTCAGACGCATGGCACCCACAAAACAGGGTGTTGAGGTTTCCCAGTATAGTTTTCATTCAATTTTTTAAGCCTCTAAATGGGACAGCAACCAAGCCAGGATCACATTTGTGTATTTATCTTTTACAAACATGCAGGCAGTAACTTTTTATTAGAATAATTTATATGAAAGTTTTTCACTTTTAAATGCCACGGTTTTTCATATTTCCTTATATTTCTTTTTCTTCATGTTGGCTGCACTTTTCATTCATAGCACCTTTCTCCCAAGAACTTCAAGTACAAACAAGAAGTTACAGAATGGAGTAACCGAGGCTTTAAGATCAAGGGAGTCACTGGCAGATACTGGAAGTAAATCCAGGCTTAACTCAATTCAGCACTTTATCCTTGAATCACTTAAAGAGTAGCATTTTAAGTGGACAGGAAGACTCAAAGAGCAGTCCCAAAACTGAGTTCTCTAAACCCCACAAAGGGGGTCCGGAGCCATTTTCACTATTTCATAAAGTCTAAAGGAATCTCATTAGAAACACACCTGTATAGAGTTGCACATACTAGACCCAGTTTCCTTTTTTGTCTCAAGTCAACTCAGTACAGAAAGCCTAGTTAGGCTGATCAAAAGCTCTGATGGTCTTATCTGTGATAAAAAGGAAAATGTGGTTGCAGATAAAATCTTTTGCTATGTAGTGAGGGTGGGTGGTAGGGGCAAAAGGGACTGATAGTGAAAATTGTGGACACCACCCATTTAAAAAATGTAAATGTTTCAGTAGTCTTTAAATACACAGCACATACAGATCTTCCTCAACTTACGAGGGTCACATCCTAACGAGCCCCTTGTAAGCTGAAAATACTGTAAGTCGAAAATACAATACACTTAACCTGCCAAACATCCTAGCTCAGCCTGGCCTCCCTTCCACGTGCTCGGAACACTCACATGAGCCTTCAGTTGGGCAAAATCATCTAACACAGAGCCTATTTAATAATAAAGTGTTGAATATCTCATGTAATTGAATACTGTCCTGAAAATGAAAGCAGAATGGTGGTATGCGTTGTGCACGCTCATGATTGTGTGGATGATGGGAGCCACAGCTCAATGCCGCTGCCCAGCATCACAAGGGGAGGATCATACTGCATATTGCTAGCCCCAGAAAAGGCCAAAATTCAAAAGTTTATGTATGTTTTCTACTGAATGCCTATAGCTTTTGCACCACTGTAAAGTCAAAAAATCCTAAATAGTGGGGCCAGCCCTGTGGCAGAGTGGTTAAGTTCACGTGCTCTGCTTCAGTGGCCCAGAGTTTCGCTGGTTCAGATCCTGAGTGCAGACATGGCACCGCTCGTCAGGCCATGTTGAGGCGGCATCCCACATGCCACAACTAGAAGGACCCACAACGAAAATACACAACTATGTACTGGGGGGATTTGGGTGGAGGAGGAGGAGAAGGAAAAAAAAAGATTGGCAACAGATGTTAGCTCAAGTGCCAATCTTAAAAAAAAAAAAATCATAAATCAAACCATTGTATGTGAAGGACCATCTGTATTTGGAATACCTTTTTAAAAAACTGCCCTCAATCTATCTGCAGGTTTTCCTTCTTTAATTTCTAAATATTACTCAGATTAAACAATCATCCACCTCAATATCTAACTTTAGCTCTTTAGTGATGTTTCTATATTGGGGTAGTAAAAAGGATTCTAAATCTCACACCTCACGTCCAGTCTTACTGAAGCACTCTTGCCCCAAGGGACATTCTTTTATTACTGAGCCAAAAAATACCAAAATTACCAAATGGAGAAAAGAACTCTTGTCCTCAGCTTCTCATGAGGCCCAATCATGTGCAACCCTTGTGATATTTCTTGTGTCCGTGTTTTGCCTCCAACATGAAGCCATGGCTTACGCTATGGCCTCTGCCTAGAATGTCCTGCCCAGCTTCCTGAAACCCTCTCAGCCCAAATACCTTCCCAGCCAAGATGGCTTCATTTGAGACCCCAGGAACCTTAACCTCCACTTACCACACTGTACTCAACACTCAAAGAACACCCACCACAAGCCTGAACTGTGACTTCACTTAAGCAGGAACTACATCTTATTCAATGCTGTACGCCCAGCCCAGGCCTGCATCTGGCACCTACAGGCATTCACATGTTGCTGGGTGCTTATTTCTTATAAATCTAGCAGCAAAATCCCCAAACATGTTTTTTCCCCCTAAATAACAGCCACTACTGTGAATTTTTAAAGACCCCGCTGATTCTTTACTGTTACTACAAAAAGATTTCTGAGAAATGGCTTCAGAAAAATGACAGAATTTTAGAATTCAGGTTTGTCTGATGAAATTATTCTTTAAATAAAACCTTATAATACAAATTTCAAGATACAGTGAATAAATACACTTGTAAAATAGCTGATCACTTTATTTGAAAAAAAAATAAGTATATCACAAAGGAAAATCTAGCTTCCTACACATTTTCCAGCCTGTTAAAATGTTTTGTTTTACATGTACACAGAACTACAGCTAAAACAAAGCAGTAATAAACAATCTCCAAATGTCAGAGTGAATATAACAGGTAACTTTGCTTTGCTTAACCAAACACACCAGCACAAATGTGGTCCTCAAGCAGATGCTTCTTGTGGGAAAGGCTACGCTTCACTTGCGAGCACAGGTCAAAGTGGTGAGTGAGGGGCCGGCCCAGTGGCACAGTGGTTAAGTGCGCACATTCCGCTTTGGTGGCCCAGAGTTCATCAGTTCGGATCCTGGGTGTGGACATGGCAGCGCTTGGCATGCCATGCTGTGGTAGGCGTCCCACATATAAAGTAGAGGAAGATGGGTACGGATGCTAGCTCAGGGCCAGGCTTTTTTGATACTCTCTGAGCCTAAACATTGGTACTAAACTGTTGCTGATCTGAGAAACAGCTTAGTTAAATGTCTTAGTTTTTGCCTTTTTTGTCTTAAAAGCCCAAAGCTCTGTCAGTACAGTCATAGCTCACTTACCAGGAGTTTGCTTTCCCAGAAACCTATTCATCATACCACATGATCAATGAAAAAACAAAATGAAGAAATATTGTGGTCTGGCAGGCAACATAAATGTGAGAAAAGTATTAATACCTTCACTTTTATTTATTCTTAAAATGATTATTTTAAGTCCAGTCACCTGATTTTCTAGCCCAGCTAAAGAGAGGGAGATATAAAAACAGGCACATGATGCCTGACAGAGAAGAGAGAACAGCCATGAAAAAAGAAAAACAGAAATTCAAAAACACACTATTTGAGTCAGAGCAGCTCGTAACTCCTGGTCTCCGAGAGCACAGCTGCACTAAACTGACATTGGCTGTGATGAGCTGACATGGAGGGGGGCCTGGATGCACCCCAGTGGTGCTGACTCCTCGTCTGCATGAAGGCTCCCTGCGGAGACTCCGGAGACTCCCTGGAATTAGCAGGCAGGGGCCTCGAGAAATGAGAGCTATTCTTTTTCTGCCATATATGTACGGAACCATGGACAAAGAACTAAAGGAATCAGGAGAATGACGGATGAACAAATAGGAAATATCAATAAAGAGAAAGAAATTACCAAAAGGAACCAAACAGAAATTCTGGAACTGAAAAGTACAATAGCTGAAATAAAAAATTCACTAGAGGGGCTGGCCCCGTGGCCGAGTGGTTAAGTTCGCGCGCTCCACTGCAGGCTGCCCAGTGTTTCGACGGTTCGAATCCTGGGCGCGGACATGGCACTGCTCGTCAGACCACGCTGAGGCAGCGTCCCACATGCCACAACTAGAGGAACCCACAACGAAGAATACACAACTATGTACCGGGGGGCTTTGGGGAGAAAAAGGAAAAAATAAAATCTTTAAAAAAAAAAAAAAAAAAAAAATTCACTAGAGGGGTTCAACAACAGACTTGAACAAGCAGAAGAAAGAATCAGTGAACCTGAAGATACGGCAACTGAAGCTACCCAGTCTGAGGAGCAGAGACAATGAAGAAAAATGAACAGGACCTGAGACCTGCGGGACACTATTAAACATACCCAAACACACATTATAGGACTCCCAACAGAAGAGTAAGGGGCAGAAAAAAATATCTGAAGAAATAATGGCTGAAAACCACCCAAATTTTATGAAAGACATGACACATCCAAGAATCTCAACAAACTCCAAGCAGGATAAACTCAAAGATCCACACCGAGATACATTACAGCCAAACTGTCAAAAGATAAAAACAGAACCTTGCAAGCAGCACGAGAAGCGACTTCTCAGATACAAGGGATCCTGAATATGATGAAGAGTTGATTTCTCACCAGAAACCATGGATGGCAGTGCAACGACATGTTTAAAATCCTAAAAAAAAAAACACTGTCAATCAAGAATTCTATATCTGGCAAAACTATCCTCAAGAATGAAGGAGAAATTAAGACATTCTCAATAAGTAGAAGTTAAGGAAGTTTGTACACAGGCAAATGTAAAGACAGTATTAGTGCTTTTGGTTTGTAACTCCTCTTTTTTTCCCATATGATTTAAAAGGCAAATGAATAAAACAATAATTACAAATCAATGTTAATGGGAAAGCAGTGAATGAAGATGTAATCTGTGACAATAACAATATTCAAGGGAGTGGGGTGAAGGTGTGCGGCAGTGTTTGATGCTACTGAAACTAAACTGGAATTACTCAAATTAGGCTGTTATAAATCTAAGATGTAAACTGTAATCTCAAAGCTAGCCATGAAGAAAAGAACTAAAAAATATACAGAAAAGTAGAGTATCAAAATGGCACACCACACACAAAAATCAACTAAATACAAAATAAGGCAGTAAAAGAGGAACTGAGGAACAAACACATGCCAGACATACAGAAGACAAACAACTAAAAGCAGGTCTTTCCTTAGCAGTAATTACTTCAAATGTAAATGGGTTAAGTTTTTCAATTAAAAAGCAGAATGGATAAAAAAATATGATTCATATCTATGCTGTCTACAAGAGACCTGCTTTAGATACAAAGACACAAAGAGATTGAAAGTAAAAAGATGGGAAAAAATATTCCACATAAATAGAAATGGAGAGAGCTGGGCTGGCTGCACCGATATCAGATATCAGATATCAGACTTCAAGTGAAAACTGTTACAAGAGAAAAAAAAAGGACAATATATACTGATGATAAGGTCAATCCATCAAGAAGCTATAACAAGTATAAATATATATATATCTAATAAGAAAGTCTCAAAATATATGAAGCAAAAATAGAATTGAAGGGAAAAACAGACAGTTCTACATTAACAGCTGGAGACTTCAAGACTCCACTTTCAATAATAGACAGCATAAGTGGGCAGAAGATCACAAGGAAACAGAAGACCTGAACAACACTATAAACCAATTAGACTTAGACATATACTGAACACCCCACCCAAGAAAAGCAGAATATACAATCTTCTCAGGTGAGCAGGACACCTTCTCCAGGATGGACCATAAATTAGGCCATAAGAAGCCTTAACACACTCAGAAAGACTGAAACCACACAAAGTACCCTTTCCGACCACAACGGAATGAAACTGGAAATCAATAATAGAAGCGAAACTGGAACACTCACAAATATGTAGAAATTAAATAACAGACTCATAAACAACAAATGGGCCAAAAAAGAAATTATAAGGAAAACTAGAAAATACCTTAAGACAGAGGAAAACAACAACATAACATACTAAATAAAATTTATGGGATGCAGCAAAAACAGTACTTGGAGGGAAATTTATAGCTGTAAATGCCTGCATTAAAAAAAATCTTAATTCAGTAACCTAACTGTGCATCTTAAGGAACTAGAAAAAGAACAGCAAACTAAACCCAGAGCCAGGAGAAGGATGGAAATAAGATTAAAGTGGAAATGAAATAGAGACGAGAAAAACGACAGAGAAAGCCAACAAAATCAAAAGTTGGTTCTTTGAAAAGATCTACAAAACCTTTAGCCAGACTGACTAAGAACAAAAAGAGAGAGAGAGAAGACTCAAATTACTAAAATCATAAAATGGAAGAGGGGAAATTACTACTTCACAGGAATAAAAAAGATTACAACAGGAAACTAGAAACAACTGTACACCAACAAATTGAATAACCTAGATAAAATAGACAAATTCCTAGAAACACACAAACTACCAAAACTGACTCAAGAAGAAATAGCTGTAACAAGGATGGACATTGAATCAGTAACCAAAACCTCCCAGCACAGAAAGGCTCAGGACCAGATGGTTTCACTGGTTAATTCTACCAAACACTGAAAGAATTAATACCAATTCTTCTCAAACATTTCCAAAAAACTGAAGAGACGGGAATACTTAACTCATTCTGTGAGGCCAGTATTACCCAATACCAAAGCCAGACAAAGACTCCACATGAAAACTACAGACACTGCAATATCTTTTATGAATATGGATGTAAACTTCTCAACAAAATATTAGCAAACTCAATTCAGCACTATGATCACACACCATGACCAAGTAGGATTTATCCCAGAATCGCAAGGGTATTTCAACATAATGAAAATCAATCAATGTGATACACCACATTAATAGAATGAAGGAAAGATCCTGAGAGACGTTATATAAAAGAGCCAAAGACGTCCCCTCGTATATGGGCCCCACGTCGTTTACTTCTTCATAGCGTGCTGGGATGGTTAGCTCAAGCCCACCAGCGCGAAATCAAAATTTACATGTGCAATTGTTTTAAATAAAGCCCAGCAAACATATCTTTAGCCATTTAGAGCCTGCCTGTTTTGCATACCTGGCAAAACTACACCCAGCACCTGCTAGTCTTATTTGTAAATTAGACAAGTCCAGGGGCTATAAATGACCCCAAGCTGCTGCTGCACTTGGAACTTCTCCACCCAGGACTCTGTGCCATGCAGCTGCCACGTCGCCGAGACACGTGAGGCCCTCTAGAACGCCCTCTCCCCCAGGAGTTCCCTGTCCTCTTCCCTTCTGGGGGTGGCCCCAAGCTACTGTCCATGGAGGGGGCTACCCCCTCATACAACCCATCAAGTGCTGCTCGGATGAAGCTACCCCAAATAAAATGTGCTACTGCCACCTCGTAGTCAAGTCTTTTCCTCAAACAGCCCTGGAACCCTAGAACTCATTACACCAGACCATCTCAATTGCTCCAAAAAAAGCATTTGACAAAATCTCTACCCTTTCTTGACTAAAACAACAACAACACTCAATAAACTAGGCATAGAAGGGAACTTCCCCAAAGCCACAAAGGCTATCTATGAAAACTCAGTTAACCTCACACTCAGTGGTGGAAGACTCAAGGCATTCCCTCGAAGATCACAAACAAGACAGTGGTGCCTACTTTCGCCACTTCCATTCAAAGTACTGGATTCTAGCCAAAGCAGGTATGCAAGGAAAAGAAATAAAAGGAATGCAAATTGGAAAGAAAGAAGTACAACTGTCTCTATTCACAGATGACATGATGCTATTACATAGAAAACTCAAAAGAATATACACACACACAGAGTTAAAGCTAATGAACACATTCAGGATACAAAGTCAACACACAAAAGTCAGTTGTATTTTTATACACTAGAAATGAACGGGGTCTGGCCCCATGGCCGAGTGGTTAAGTTCACACACTCTGCTTCGGAGGCCCTGGGTTTCGCTGGTTCAGGTCCTGGGCACGGACACGGCACCACTTGTCAGCCCACGCTGTGGGCGTCCCACATGGCACAACTAGAAGGACCCACAATTAAAATATACAACTATGCACTGGGGGTACTTGGGTAGAAAAAGCAGGAAAAAAAAAACGAAGATTGGCAACAGTTGTCAGGTCAGGAGCCAATCTTTTAAAAAAACAAAAGAGAAAGAAATGAACAACTCAAAAAGGAAACGAAGAAAACAATTCCATTTACAATAGCATTCAAAGGAATAAAATATTTAGGAATAAATTTAACCAAGGAGGTGAAAGACTTGTACAATCAAAACTACAAAACATTGCTGAAAGAAATGAGAGAAGACATATATAAATAGACATCTGTGCTTATGGACTAGACAACTTAATATTAAGATAAACAAATTCTGGGGCCAGCCCAGTGGCACAGTGGTTAAGTGCACACATTCCGCTCCGGCAGCCCAGGGTTCACTGGTTTGGATCCCGGATGCGGACATGGCTCCGCTTGGCACACCATGCTGTGGTAGGTGTCCCACGTACAAAGTAGAGGAAGATGGGCACAAATGTTAGCTCGGGGCCAGTCTTCCTCAGCAAAAAGAGGAGGACTGGCAGCAGTTAGCTCAGGGCTAATCTTCCTCAAAAAAAAAAAAAAAGATATACAAATTCAATGAAATCCCTATCAAAATCCCAATAGCATTTCTTTTACAGAAATGGAAAAAACTTCTAAAATTCATATGGAAACTCAAGGGACCCACAATAGCCAAAACAAACTTGAAAAAGAACAAACCTGGAAGACTCACACTTCCCCACTTACTACAAGCCATAGTCATCAAAACAGTGTGCTACTGGCATAAGGATACACATACGGACCAATGGAATAGAATTCAGAGCCCAGAAATAAGCCCTCATATTTACTGTCAACTGAACTTCGACCCAGGTGCCAAGACCCTTCATGGGGAAAAGACAGTCTCTTCAAGAAATGGTGCTGGGAAAACTGAATATCCACATGCAAAAGAGTGATGCTGGACCCTTAACTTACAAAATTTGCAAAAATTAACTTAGAATGAATCAAAGACCTAAATGTAAGAGCTAAAACTATAAAAATCTTAGAAGAAAACATAAGTGAAAATCTGCACAATCTTGGGTTTGGCAATCGTTCCTTAAATATGACACCAAAAGCCCAGCTGACAAAAGAAAAAATAGATAAATTGGACTTAACTGAATTTAACACTTTCATGTATCAAAGGATACTATCAAAAGAGTGAGCAGACAATCCAAAGAATGGGAGAAATTATGTGCAAATCATCTATCTGATGAGGGTTTAATATCCAGAGTCCATAAAGAACTCCTACAACTCAACAACAAAAAGATAAAGCAGTCCAGTTTAAAAATGGGCAAACAATTTGAATAGGCATTTCTCCAGCGAAGATCTACAAATGGCCAATAAGCACATGAGTTGCTCAACATCACTAGTCATTAGGGAAACACAAATCAAATTAAAATGAGATACCACTTCCCACCTACTAGGATGGCTATAACAAAAAAAACTGTAAAAAGCATTCATGAGGATGTGGAGAAACTGGAACCCTCATGCACTGGTGGTAGGAATGTAAAATGGTGCAGCTGCTGTGGAAAAACTCTGTTGGTTCTTCAAAAAGTTAAACACAGAATTATCAAATGACCCTGTAATTCCACTGCTAGGTATACACCCAAAGGAAGTGAAACCAGGGACTCAGATATTTATATACTCATGTTCACAGCAGCATAATTCTCGACAGGCAAAAGGCAAACAACCCAAGCATCCACTGGTGGATGTGGTATATATACATATAATGGAGTTATTATTCAGCCATAAAAAGGAATGGAGTTCTGATAAAAGCTACAACATGGATAAACCTTGAAAATATTATGCTAAGTAAAATACACCATACACAAAAAGGACAAATATTGAATGATTCCACTTAAATGAAATTATCTAGAATAGGCAAATTTACAGAGACAGACAGTAGATTAGAGGTTACCAGGGGCTGGAGGGGATGGATGAGTGGGGAGTTACTGCTTAATGGGTACAAAGTCTCTGTTTGGGTGATGAAAAAAATTTGGAAATAAATGCCACTGAATTGTACTCTTGAAAATGTTTAAAATGGCTAGCTACCTAAACCTGTATACATACACACCTAATTTCTTACAGCAGTTCAGGTTTACAGAAAGATGGAACAGAGAGCAGAGTTCCCACACAGCATAAACTCCAGGACATGATGTCCATGATATACCCCAGGACACAACGTGAGGAGAAAGTTACTTCACCTCTGTGGTATTTTTTCCAAAAACCCATAACCTTAGTCCAATCACGAGAAATATATTAAACAAGCTCAAATTTAGAGACATTTTACAAAACATATGACCAGTCCTTCTCAACCCACCCCGGTCATGAGACAAGGATCGGAGACACGGCCACAGCCAAGAGGAGCCTAAGGAGATGGGATGACTAGGTGTGGCGTGGCCCCTGGATGGGTGCAGGGCAGCAGAGGGCACTCACGGGAGAACTGCTGACACCAGAGCCTGCAGTCCAGTCGCTAGTGATGTGCCAGGGTGGGTTTCTTAGTCACGCCAAAGGCCCCGGGGTGACGCAAGACGTTAGCCATGGAAAACTGGCTGAGGGTGGACAGACATGCTCTGTACTATCTTTGCAGCTTTTCTGTAAATCTCAAATTAGTCCAAAATAAAAGTTTACTGAAAAAGAAAAAAAAGGACATAATAGATGGTTTACCTTCTTTATTCCATGACACATAACTATTTTGTAGGATCAGAAAACATCTGTTGCAAAGGCATGCAATCCAGTCTCTTAAGGCAGGTCTCTGTTCCTAAACGCTGAGGTATAGTCTGAATTCAGGGTGAGAAATGGGAAATTCTTAAGACATGACAAAGCTGTGAGGAAACACGGACCTGCTCTCGACAAACGGAACTGGGGCCCATCTGGAATCACGTACTGTGGTCTGACATAGATGTCTCTAACATCATGTCACTTTCATTCATTTCAATTTCAAAGGTTTCTTCCAAGGAGGGTCTGGAATCTGGTGTTTTCCTTGAGGTTTCCAGGGGTGCAAGCCCTGTCTCTTCCGCAGTCTGTTTCTCTACTTCAAATTCCCTGAAATCCCAGGGAGGTGAAATAATGTTTCTCAGTGTCTTCATCGTATGCACATCAAAGTCATAGCATTTTAACTTGTCTTTAATGTCTGCTCCTAAAAGAAATACCACAAGAAGAATACAATAAGAAATTCCATCATTAACCCATCATTTCCATCGTTACATGACAGGGCCTCTGTCATCTACGTCAAATGGTACTTTAAGAACTCAAGCACAGCTCAGGGGAAAATGTTCCAATTGTTTCCCTCCTCTTGTTTCTCTCCTTCTTATTGAGTGAGATTGCTGGGGAGACTTCAGAAACACAGGCCATTTCAGCCCAGGGGGGCTCAATAGCCACCCTATGTCCAGAGCCCCTGAAGGCCAACAGGAGCGTGGGGGGACTTCTCAGCCGCCACGGATGACAGCTGCCTGCTGGCATCTCGCACTGGGACGGTCACGGGTCTCATGCACAGAGAAACCACAGAGAAGGGAAACACACTTTCTGCCACCAAAACTTTTAAGAATAATGGATAAGAGACTTCCTATAGGTGTATTAGGTTCAATCAGTTCTGACATAAATAAAATGGCAATTTTACCCAGTTCAAACTGATAGCTTTCACTGACAGGTGCTTTGACAGATAATGACATGCAAGCCTTCTAAAAATAAAAACAGCACAGCTTGGTGATGATAGTTAATAATACGATATCGCACACTTGAGGTTGCTAAGAGAGTACATCTTAAAAGTTCTCATCACGAGAACTTTTCTCATGAGAAAAAATTTCTAATTATGTAGGGTGACAGATGTTATATTGTGGTGACCATTTTGCAATATATATAAATATTGAATCATTATGTTGTACACCTGAAACTAATATGTCAATTGCACCTCAATAAAAAAACCAAAAAGTAAAAATAGTACGTAATGAACAACACACTCGGAAACCTCCTCTGTAAGAACTACACCTTAGTGAGGGCAGGAAAATGCCTTTCTTACTCAGTATCGTATCTCCAGACCTTACTTAGCTTTGTAGGAATTGTGTGTCACTCTGCAGTGAACAAATGAGAAATGAAGGCTCAGCCCCGCCCAGAGGCACAGGCCACTGAGTGTAGAGCCGAGATTTCACCCCGGGGTCTTTAGGATGTCAGAGCTCAAGTTTCTTTTTTGTTTTTTTACCTTTAAAAATTGAGCGATAATCTACAAACCGTAAAGCGTGCACAGCTGGATGAATTCTCGCCTATGTACATACCAACACAAACACCACCACACCAAAATCAGAACATTTCCAGCCCTTAGAAAACCACCTCATGCCCCTTCTAGTGAATACTTCCCTTTCTCAAGCCAGAAGTAACCACTGATCTGATTTTTCTATCGCCCTGGATTAGTTCTGCTTATTAATCTTCATATAAATGGAATTAACCAGGATCTATTCTTTTTTTCTCAAAATTAGTGATTCACCTATGTTACAACATGATTCAGTAGTTAGTCCTTTTAATTCTGTAGGATTCTACTGTATGAGGCTGTCTGAGTCCCACAGCTTATTTCTCCATTCTCCTACTAGTGGACACTCGCTTATTTCCATTTAGGCCCTATTATGAACAGAGCTGCTGTGAACAATCTTGTGAGACTCTGGCTTACCGAGGCACTTGTCTCTGTTGGGCATATACCTGGGAGTAGACCGCTATCCAAACACCCTCCTAATCAACCTACCAGCACTCATGCCCTTTCACAGCCACCGATTCTACACTTAATCATGACTCATTTTGATGAACAGAATGTAACAAAAGTGATTTTGTGCAACTTCCAGCTTTGAAGAGGTTTTAAAACTGTAGTTCTTGTCCTTTAGAAACCTGAGACCACCATGCTCCGAAGAAGCCAGGAATAAAAGACCCATGGAGAGACCCAGCTGTGCCAGCTGTCCTCGCCTGTATACGAGGCCCTCTGAAACCAGCAGCCCTGCCAAGCGCCTGCTGACCGCAGCCACACAAGTGAATGAGACCAGCAAATGAGCCACCAACCAACCCACACAACTGTGAGAGTAAGACATCTTTGTGGGCTGGAGTGGTTCGTTAGGCAGAATAGATAGAATAGGCCCGGTTAACTTTAGTAGACGCGTTCAACAGTTTTTCAAAGAGGTTTTCCCTGTTTATAACTCCACCCATAGTCAATAATACACAACAGTTTCAGCCGCTCTGTATCATTGCCAACACCAGGTACTGCCAGTATTTTTAATCTTTAGTCATTCTCGCGTGTTACTCTCATCTCCCTGTGAGTAATGATCTCGAGCACCTTCATTTGCTTTATGACTTTCTGGATATCCTCCTTGGTGAGGCTCCTTTTCAAGTATTTTGCTTACTTCTGATTGAACTTTTTCTTATTGATTTGTAGGATTTTTCTGTAGTCTAAATACAAGTTCTTTGACAAGTCTATGTTTTGTAACTTCTTCCAGTCTACGACATGCCTTTTTACCCTCTTAGTAGTGTTTCTGAAGAAAAGAAGTGCTTAATTTTATTGAAGCCTAATTTAACATTTTTTTCCTCTTATAGTTTTACATCCTGTTAAAGAAATCTTTGCCTACCCTAAAGTCCAGATCTCAAATTTCACCTCATTGCATCCTCTTTACCCCAGAATGTGTATAACTAAATGGGTCCCCAAGTACAGCAATTCCATCCAAACTTCTCTATGACTTATCATTAAGAAAATTTTTAAAGAATTACATGGCACTATAGAGTGAATATAAGCCAACTTACTATTCTCCTGAAATGTAAAGACTCATATGCTATACCCTGCGTTATGAAATATTAAAGCCAGAGCCCTTTCATTTGTATATTAGAAAAATGTCTCCAAGGTTTTTTCTATAATGCAACTAGATTGACTCTTGTATATCACAGTGCTCTTCACACATGTTCTGTAAAAGTATTTTGCATCTAGCAAGTACTGAACGTTAAACTAAATGGATAGAGTCATTAATTCTTATAGCTTTGTTCCAACAAAATAAATGGAGTTTCTTGATATTAATGTAGTTAGAATGGTTAGAAAGACAAACTTAGAACCTTATGTGAGAATCTGAGAAACCTAAACAGAGATATACAGCAATCTAAAACATGGAATATAATATCAATAATAATAATCTTACCAATATAAGCTTCAGAATCACCAATGTACATCTCAATGCAATGACCAAGCATTGTAACAGAAAATGTGTCATCTCGCCTAAGACCAAGGGCCTGCCAGAAAAAATTCAATGTCGTTATTACAAGAAAAACATATTTCGTTTTCCTTTGTTTAAGAATATTCCCACAGGATTCAATTCAAAATATTCCAAGGACTCCAGGGTGGGTAAGGGAGGCTGTGAAGGGCCCAGTTCAAATGAGCATGGCCATGGGTAAGGACTGCTGGAGCGTGTGCAGGCAGCTGCAGGCCCCTCACTCCTCTGTGTCTATGTTTCGAATCCCCTCCCCCAAGAAGACTTAAGAACTCTCTCTCCACACAGAGGCCTCTGAACCTTCTGTATTAATTCCATCACACAAGAGCAGTAAATTATACAGGATTCAATCACACATTTGAAAGACCATGAAACCAGACACTTGCATGGCCCACACCTGATGAGCTCGACACTCTGGGTGTCACAGGGCACCTTCAGGACCTCACCTCACCTGAAAATCTCTAACTGACCCTTGAAAATGAGTCATGAATACATCACTCACGAATTTATCTTGGAAATATCACACTCTCTCTCAGACCGTATCTCTTTCTCCAAATACTGTTATTTCATCAATTCTAAGACCCACAATTTTTCAAATTCTAACACTTCTGAACTTGGGCTGTCTCACAGCTGGTGGCTTCTTACCACTGCTGTCACATGGCTGCAGCCATGACAAGGTGTCCTGTATGACAGCATGGGCCTGGTGGCCACAGTGACAGCACACGCTGCACCACAAGCTGCATGAGGAACACTCCAAGAGGATACATGAATTGTGGTCATCACCTAAAACCCTCCTGTTGACACTGTCTGGCAGGACGAGATTGGCAAAGCCAATGTCCTCAGCTGGGAGGAACCTGGGTCAAGAGGGGGTGTGGGTGTTGGCACGAGGGCTCTATTTTGGGAAAACAGGGATATTGACCACCTGGTACAAAAGTGATTTAGAAGAACCAAACTCTGAATGTGAAGAGCTGAATATCTTAACTATTTCACTTGTATTTTCTTTTTCATGTAGGTACTAGAGTGATTCCTGATAAAAATTTATATCCTAATACGTCCAAAAGAGTACTTTTTCTGAGTACATAAAAAATAAGTGATAGGAAAGAACTATGTTAAAGTTTAAATGGCAGCATACTTTCTGTGTGGTCATCCTGCTTATTAATGGTGTCTTAGAGCTGACATGAGATGCACAGATTAAGGAGAGATTCTTTCCTTGTGCTGAACACAGACTGTTTTGTTCATCTACTAAAGCGACCTAAGGGAAGTGATTTTAAGTCACAAATAGAAAAAGTGGAGCTCCCAAAGAGTTCTCACTGTGCGAGAGGAACTTCTGAAGCCCCTGCCTGGACATGATGCTAATCCTGGACACTGCGGGGCTCAGTGCACACTTAGGACAAGTCTCCCACTTGTTTCTACCTCGGTGAGGATTGCACAACATGCACGTGTTTTTTTCTGCAAAGAAAAGAATAAAACACAAGGTCGCCTGGAGAATTTTAAAATGGTAAAGTAACGAACATTGCCCAGAAAAGATCTTTTCAAAAATAAAAAAAAGAGGTGGTAAATGTTAACCAGCTTTAAAGTCAGGTACAAACAAAAGACATACTGTGTGGAAATAGTCCACGGCGTTTTCGAAGTTGCCCATCAGACTATGGATGTAGCCTATGGCAGAATAGGTGGAGGCGTTCTGAGGAATCAACACCAGTGCCTGGCGATGGTAGTCCAACGCCTCGGCATACTTTCTGTGAGAGGAGGGGGAGAACAGGAAGAGAGAAAACAATCAGTGGGCACAGGGAAAGCACTAAACTCCTACGTCTACAAGGAGTTCTCGTCGTCTGAAAACACAGGAACGCTCTCCTATACCAGAGTAACAGCCTCGTCTGGAATGGCCTCTCACGGCCACTCTCTGCCCCTCATACGGAAATGCATTTCCTGCCTTTTCACCTAGCTGGCTGAGGGGCTCCTGCAGGGATATCAGCTGTAGTCCTTTCGATGTTTGGCAGGAGACTACAACCGAACCTAATCCTTGACTCCTGGGCCTGTGCCCTACCAATAGCAAGGCCTCCTTCACAGGAAGACAGACCTCTCCCAGCAGGGGCAGCTGTAGAGTCCTGCCCTAAGGCAGAACACACTTCCCAAAGCTCTCTTGAATACCTGCCCTGTAAAATCTTTTGTGGAAAAAAGGTCTTGCGCTCAATAAAGTTTGGGAAATTTACAGCTCATAATGCACAATAAAGACTCCAAGAAATCCTGAAATAGAAAAACCTATTAAATTTTGAGTAACCTAGACTTTCCCAAACTTATTTAACCAAAGAATTTATTTTTTAATCATTGCCTGTTTATCACAGCACAAAACTGGTATCTAGCGGAAAACAGTGAGTTAGAACACAGATGTGGTTTTCATTAGATCCTACTGTCCTAATTCTTCTAAACTAATTTTAAACACTAACATTTTTATAACCTAAGAAAAGTTACTAAAATTTCTAAAGTTTCCAAAATAAAACTGTATCAGCAGAGATAAAAAAATAATTATTTTGATGCTTGTTATAGCTCAGAAGCCAAGTACAAGAAAACTAGAGGATCTCATAAAACAAAAATATGGAAAAGGCTACACAAAATTAAGTAAACTTTTAGTCACAAAGAATATTCTGGAAATGCTCTACTTCACTTACTTAAGTTTTCTGCAGACGTGCCCCAAGTTGTTCAACAAAGGTTCCCATTTGTCAACTGTCACCTAAAACACAGCAACATCAAGCCTGTGATTTACACACGTCACCTCTCAGCTTGGCCTGTCGCATCATTTCACACATCTGTGTGAGCTGGGCTCTCTCCTGGTGTTTGCACAGCACTAGGCAAGAGTGTCTGTTGGTTTTTCCATCTTTCTTTCCTACTCAACAAGCCTGCCTGAGGACTATTATTTTGTCAGCCAGCTCTGTTAAAGAGCCCACCTGTGCTGAAGTTGTTCAAAGTTTGTATCTCCAGCCCAGAGCTTTCCATCTGCCTACTAAATATTTCCACTTAGAAATCTCACAAGCACTTCAAATTCAATGTGCCACATGCCAAACTCTTCTCCTCTCTCTCCTGCCATCCCAGCTCCCCAAACTCACACACCTCTGAGTGCCCTGACACTCAGTCCACAGCACCCGTGTCATCCCTGACCCCAGAAAGCACAAAGGCTTGTTTATCAGCCTCCTCGGCACAACTCCAACCCCATTAACAAGCCTTGTCTGCGCCCAGTCGTACAAGTCTGACTGTGCTCTTGTCCCACCACCTCAGGATAAGGTGCAAACTCTAACATCTTCTTCAAGGTCCTTAACGATCTACTCTTAACTCTCCGGCCCCATTTCTTGACATTCTCTGTGAACTCAAAATCCAAGCCATACTGAATCAGCTCGAAATCTGTACACACCATTCTCTACACCTGAAACACCCTTCTCCTCATATTTGCCTGCTAACGTCTGCTCATCTAGGACCGAGGTGTAAGATATTGTATCCAGAAGGCCTTCCTGACCACCCTCGAATCTGGGTGAACTGCCCGGTGTGGGTCCTCTATTTCCTCAAGCACTGCCCCTTTTGTGCACTGTATTATTACAGCCAATTCACTTATCCGCATTCCCCAACAGACCTGAGGGCAGGTAATACCAACCAGTTCCCTGTTGCCTGCCAACGCCTAGCTCAGAGCTCAGGACACAGTCGACACGCATTAAATAAGTCTGAACTGAATAAACAGACCCGAGCACAATCTCTACTCTCCACTCTGAGTGGGGCTCCAGGAGGCACAACCCACGTGAATGAAAACAAATCCTTTACGACTCTTACGCATGACTGCTCTCCTGTGGCTATTCTGACATTTGCTGCAGTTTACAACTAAAGTTAAACCATATCCCTCCTCTTCATATAACTCTTTAATGGGCATTTTGACAGTTTTAATAGTATTGTGCTTTTGTACTTAAAACCATTACTTTAAATTTCTGTAAGACTCCAAAGTGCCTTGTCATCAAGGAAGATCGTCTCAATTCGAGTGTGGTTTAAGACAGTATGTCTCAAACTTTTCTGTGCATGGGAATCACCTGCAGATCTTGCTAAAACTGCAATTTTGATTCAGTAAATCTGAGATTCTGCACTTCTAATGAGCTCCCAGATGATGCTGGTACAGCTGGTCTAAGTTGAGTAGAAAAGTCCTAAGGTATTCAATTCTTTGAAAATTATCAAAGTGCTAAGTGGCAACCCTATATTGACAAAAACACATGTTATCCAGACCACCCAAGAGTGAGCTGTGGAAGAACCTGCTTTACAAACATATATGTGCAAACACACAGAAATACAGTGTTTTAAGTTCATATGACAAAGAAGAGACCAAAATAAACACAGCTGGGTCTATGGGGACAGGCAGACTGCCACCTGACAGGGACCCCAAGGGAGCTGTGTGAGTCTCAGTAAAGAGGAACTAGCAGCCAAGGAAGATGTGGGCCATGGCCAGTGTGCCCACACAGGAAGAGAATGAAGCTGGAAAGTGACGATCAAACAGACTAAACCAAATATAGCTATGAATAAAATGAATCAGGAACCAGAAGGGCAGCAAAATGCAAATCCTTACCTACAGAAGTTTACAGTATCTAAAATTGTCATTATTTTAAAATAATACCAATGTATACACATCCACGTAGAGCACAAATTCATGGAGTACATCTCTCATACAACAGAACCTAGCTAAACATTTCCAACACTGAAAGATCCACATACATACTAAGTACAAGGTAAGGAAGAGTAATGACAGGTCTGAACTGGAATGACATCTAGCCCTGTTCCTGCAGAAGTGGGATCCACTACTTATTTACCCATTAATCAAAGATGAGGCTCTTTTAAGTTCCAGAGAAGGACATACTCTGTTACCTGCTACAGTTCCCAACAGTTTCCACTAACCATCACATATTCCCTGCATCAAATAATCATCAAATATACTCTGACTGCTCCCACACACCAAAACCAGAGTCTCTTAAGCAAACAGCAGACACTGGTCTCCCCTTAGAAACAAACTCATTTGTGCCATGTAGTACAACAGCTGACTGCCTGACCATTCAAAAACTGACAGACATTCATTATGACAAATATCAGGCTATTATCTTCCAGGCAAGATGACTGTTCGTCTATGCTATTTCTCTCATTCAAAGTAAAAACACTCAGGAGTATGTGTCTATTTATAGATACTACAAAGAATACCTCATTCCCAATTGCTTTAATTTTTTCCAAAGCATCG
Source organism: Equus caballus (assembly GCF_041296265.1). Lineage (NCBI taxonomy): Eukaryota > Metazoa > Chordata > Mammalia > Perissodactyla > Equidae > Equus > Equus caballus. The sequence continues at coordinate 101,230,711 of NC_091700.1, read as the reverse complement.
AGAAACCATTTTTCTGCTGTTTTCCATCTAAAATAGAAGGAAAAAAGGTTGCAGGTTATTCAAAATTAGCAAGTATAAACACTTTAAGCAAAAATGTTAATGTCTCTTTCTAGTAACAGTGAAATAAATGAGGTCGGCTTCTGTAAAGAGTTTACTGAAACTCAGATTCATGTCAGATGAGTGGTTAGCCTCATGGCAGTGCCTCCAGGAGACAGCGGCTCTCTCCTCGGGATGGCGCTCGACGCAGCCACTGTGGACACTGCTGTGGTGAATGCTAACCACCACTCCCAGCAGAAGCACAGGCTCAGCTTCCTACAAACCCGTGGTCACACTTCACCAAGTGTTCAGCATAAACCTGTCCTATATGCGCTTCTGTTTAATGACAGCTTGTCCAACAACGCTGTTGACTCATTAACGCTGAACTCACGGCCAACATCACACAACCCTGGCCTCAGCAAAGCCCCCCAACACGTGTACTTTCTCCAAGCACATCGTGGCCTTCCTGTGCTTGGGAGCACGAGACAGCATTTCAGCACTATGCTTTGGGACCATCTTAAACAGCAAAATCGCCAACAAAAAGCACAAAAATGTGGCAAAAAATAGACTGCAAAAAGCACACTTGTTTACAGTGTGAGAATGGAAACAAGAAGGCAGAGCATCACCTTGCTGACCTCAGCTGGGAGCACACACGTCTGCCTACATGAGAGCACCTAGGGGCCGACCCTTGGTTACGAATAGATTGACAGTATACTAAAATTATTACTACACATTATAAAAAAGCCCCAAACTTTCTTTTATAAATACTAGATAACCCAATTTTTAGAGCACTACAGTAGTACTAATTTACTGTTTTTAAGTTTATGTATAATTAGTGCAAAGGACTCTAGATATTTTTCTCTTTGAGTACGACAGTGAATTACTTATTCTATAAATGTCCAAGGCTGGAGTAATGCCTCAATTGACCAGGAAGCTCAGAGATTGGGCCATTTAATTATTTTAATTTTTGGATTAACTGGCAACTAAACAGAAAACATTTTTGTTTCAAAATTGTGGAAAATCCCTCTCAACTGTATGAATCCAACTCCTAATCAACAAGGAGATGACTAAGGATTCTGAAGTGCCTCCTGAGGGGCTCAGTGACTTGGCAGAGCTGGCAGCAATGCCCAGCCTTGGAACTAAGAGCCTGTGGAAGCCCAGATCTGAGGGGACCAGCATCTGGGTTCGGCATTTTTAAAGAAATCCAATATAACACTTTCTGTTTTATTTCTTAAATGTCCACCTCCTTCTCCTAAAATGTACACGTTTAAAAATAAAAATCACCTGGAGAGTCACTCGGACATGTTATGCTCTAGCGACTGAGGTTTCACTCTGTTTACAAAAAGGACATTGAATGGGTGTTGCCTCGTGGTACTTACTCTCCATTTTGAAACGCAACCACTCCAACCTCGTGCATAACAAAAGGGTCTTCTGGTGCAACACTTAGAGCTTGGCCAAAGAATCTTTCAGCCAATTTTGAGTTATTGGTCAATCCGTATTCTAATCCGATATAGAGCATTGGCAAATGGCACCTAAAAATATTGGAAAATTTCATATATTCAACACGAAAAATTAATTCCTGCTGAATTATAAAGTTTATCAACTTCAAATCTTGTCTGCAAAATAATTCAAACATAGCCAAAAACAGTGTTTACTTTTTCCCTAACACTTCATTTAGTGAACGTCTAATGATTTTTAGACTAATCAGCTGCCACTTCTAGAATCTATCAGCAACCTAGTCACTTTTATTTTTCATTATTCTACAGCAGAAAAACAAACACAAAACCCTCTGAAGCAGAAGGGCGTGTCTCTGCTGCCTGCCCTCCTCTAGCCCCAGCCTAGACTGTCTTTCTCCTTCTCCTTTATCAGCTCAGCACATTAATGCATCATGACTGTGTTCAAATCCCACTTCCCTTTACACAGCTGCTTCTGACTTTCTAACCCAAATGGCAATCCCTGTATGGACTCCCAGTGTATCAGTTATTATCAGTTCTACACCAAAGACTTCTGAACTATGTCATGCATATTCTATTTTCATACCTATAAAGAGTTCTAGGCACAGAGCAAGTACTGAAGAAGGATGGATCTGAGAACATCAATAAATACTGACTGTTGGTATGCGCATTGGTTCTAATGTAGATCACGACTCAAGTTAAGAGTCTACCATCTACAGAAGGGCCATGAAGAACCCTCTACACGTATTTACCTGGAGGAAGAACTTCTGACATGGCAAGGTAAGGACCTCCAAAAATCTACTCCTCCATAAGAGCAACAAGAACACTGCCAAAAGTTGTCAAAATAAACTTTCAGAATTTTGGAAGTTAACCAAAGGCTTACAACAATCTGAGGAGTGTTTACTCTAGAAAACAGCCAAGTCTCAGTAAGAACCGCAAACTTTGTGATGTTTTAACTTGTCCTATTCCCATCTCCCTTTTCCCAGTTCCACAGTAGCCTAGAAAACCAGCAGCCTAGCAGCCACTGGAGACAATAGAATGAGTCTGGAGCTCCTGAAACACCCCAAAGAGAACTGTCACTATTTGACCCATCTGGCAGCTCTCTGGAAAAGTCCCACTCACAGCCTGTCTTTATTTGACCTGACTGAGACCACCGGGTGAGAAAAGATCTATCCCCAGGGCATTCATTGAAAACAATCAGCAGTAACTATTTAACATTAACCTGAGGCAGCTATACCAGTCCAGGCAAACAAGAGGCTGGCCAAAAACTTAAAAGGAAATCTGGGTGATAAGATGTCCACAGGGGGCTTTGAAGAGCTCCCAAATTCCTGGGGATCCAGAAGGCCGTGCACATGTACAGAGCTGTGTGCGTGCACAGGAAAGACCAGAGAAGGCCCTAATCTCTCACCCCTGGCTGACCTGAGGCCCAGAACAAGCAGGAAGTGAAGACTAACACAGCTGTCAACTACAGGAACCTGAAGGCAGGCGCCACTAGAGGTGTAGGGTCCCTCCCACCAAAGGCAGGCCCTACTAGAGGTGCACGGTCCTTCCAAAAAGAGGGGAAGACTTACTGGTTTGAGACATAAAAGGAAACCACTAAGCCAACTGAGCAGAGGCCTCAGTGGCCTCAGATGACAAAGGACAGAGACAGTACACAATTAGTCCAGCAAAGTCATAACAAACAGCAACAACAGCAAACCCTGAGGTGGGATTGGGTAAATCTGATTTCCAGAAATCCCACATTATATTACTTTAAATGTCCAGTATCAAAAAATAAAGAGACATGTAAAGAAACGGGAAAGTATGGCAAGAGAGACAGGGGGAAAGCAGTCTACAGAAACTATCCCGGACGAAGACCCAAAGCTGGACTTACCAGACAAACACGTTAAATATTCAACCAACTAAAGGGAATCATGTCCACAAAACCAAAGTATGAGAACAATGTCTAACCAAACAAACAACAACAAAGACATAAAAATTGTAACAAAGAACCAAACAGAAGGTCTGGAGTCAAAAAGCAAAATAATAAAAAATTCACTAGAAAGGTTCAACAGCAGTTTGAACAGGCGGAAACATCAGTGAACTTGAAGACGGGTCAACTGAGATTATTCAGTCTGCAGAAGTGAGAGAGAAAAGAACGAAGAAAAGCAAACAGAGCCTGAAAGACCTGTGGACACACCAAGCACTCCAGCATACTCGTAAGGAGAGCCCAGAAGGCAGAGGGAGCAAGTAGGGGGCAGAAGGGACATTTGAAACAAAAGAACATGCTGGCCAAAAACATCCCAAAGCTCAAAAAACCTGAGGCTAAACTTCAAGAGATCCACATCTAGACAAGCCATAGTCCAACCACTGAAAAACAAAAAAAGAGAATCTTTAAGTAAGAAAATACAACTAATAACGTACAAGAGATCCCCAATAAGATACACACCCAACTTCTAACCAAACACCTGGAGGCCAAGAAGGTAGATGGATGACACTCACAGTGCTGAAAGAAAAGAACACCAACCAAGAATTTTATATCCAGCAAACTATTCTTTGAAAATGAAGGTGAAATTAAGACTTTCCCAGGGAAATGAAAACTAAGAAATGTTGGTGCAGGCTTGCCTTATAAGAAATACTAAAGGAGCTTCAGGCTGAAAGGAAATGACTCGAGACAGTAAGTCAAATGCACAAGAAAAAATAAAGAATACCAGTAAAGGTGATTATGTAATTATAAAAGAAGGCACAAACGTATACTTATTCTTCTCTAACGGACATAAAAAGCAACTGTATGAAACAGTATGCATATAACTGTATTCCTGGGCCTGTCATATACAGAAGTGCAATGCTTACCAATAACAGCACAGGATGGGTGAGGGCAAAGCTGTAGCATAGGAAGGAAGACACCAGATAGTACCTTAAATCCACAGGAACAAATGAAGAGAACCAGAAATGGCAAATGAGAAGGCTAAAACAATAAATGCTATAAATTATACTGGCTCTCCTCAAAGCTTCTTTGAAAAACAAAATTACATGCAGTAACAATTATAACAGTGTATAACAGAGAATTCGCAGCTAGCCGACCTGCCAACAAGAACTTCTAAAGGGAGTCCCTCAGGCTGAAATGAAAGGCACTAGACAGTAACTCAAATCCACACAAAAAGTAAAGAGTTTAGTAAAAGTAACCACACACGTAAATATAAGACAGTATATCTTTGTTTGCAACTCTTTTCCTCTGATTTAAAAGACAACTGACGCAATAAATCATAAATCTGTTGATGAGCTTACCATGTATAAAACGTAATCTGCATGACAAAACTAGCACAAAGGAGGTGGGAGAACAGAGCCAGGGTAGAGTACATTTTTTGTATACTATCAAATTAAGTTGGTGTGGTAAAGAAAGAAATCTATTTGGTCTTCATCCTGGGTTGTCCTGCAGCCTGTGCGGTTTCCTGAGTGACAGGAGCATCTTTTTGTTATTTATAATGAGCCCCCTTTGATCACACCTGCATTTATGCTCACGGAGGTAACTTAGGGCCTCAGTTGGGGCTGGTCAGGATGGGGCTGGTCACCAGAAAGACCTAGTGACCAGAGGGCTGGGACTCTCCGTCTCATCACTGCCCTCCTGGGAAGTGGAGGGCTGGAGATTGAGCTCCACAAAAGCTCCTGAACAACAAGATCTGGAGAGTTTTCAGGCTGGTGAGCACATCAGGGGCTGGAAGGGCAATGTGCCCAGGGGAAGGGAAACTCCACACACCATGAGAAAAATACTGTAGGAAAAACCAGGAAATTAAAACAGTACATTACAAAATACCTCATGCAAAAGAAGGCAGTAACAAGGAATAGAAGAACAAAAAACACTTGAGACATATTAAAAAACAGAGCAAAATGGCTAAAATAAATCCTACTGTATCAGTATTTACATTACACATAAATGGATAAAACTCTGCCAAAAGGGAAGAAATTGGCAGAAAGGGTAATAAAACCACGATCCAACTATATGTTGTCTACAAGAGATATACTTCAGATTTAAAGACACGAACAAGTTGAAAGTAAAAGGACGGCAGACACACCGTGCAGACAGTAACAAAGGAGCTGGCATGACTATACTAACATCAGACAAAACCGACTCAAGACAAAATCTGTTACCAGAGACCACGAAGGACATGTGATAAGGATAAAATAATCGATCCATCAAGCCCTAACAACAGAGACTCAACACATGAGCAAAACCTGCCAGAATTGGAGAGACAAATAGACCATTCAACTAGAATAGCTAGAGACTTTAATACTCCACTTGCAATAATGAACAGAATAACTAGGCAAAAGACCAACAAGGCAACAGAAGATATGAACAACACCCTAACCGAACTGGACTAAGGGACAGGTACAGAACACTGCACCCAACAAGAGCAGCGCTCTCAAGCGCCCCTGAAACAGCCTCTAGGACAGATCATGTCAGGTCATAAAACAGGCCTCAGCAAATTTAAAAGGACTGAAATCACACAAAGCATGTTCTCCAACCACAACGGAATTAATTAGAAATCGTAACAGAAGGAAATGTGGGAAATTCACAAACATTTGGAAATTAAACAACACACTCTTAAATAACCGACTCAAAGAAGAAATCATAAAGGAAATTCTAAAATCGTTATGTAATTTCAAACATTTACCCAAACACACGGCACGTCAAGAGAAGGCAAAGCTGTTCTGATGGGAAAGTGAAATTGAGAGAAAAATAACGCTTACCTTACCTTGATGAATTGAAAATGAGATAAAGTTTGTTAGATTAGGAAACGAAGGTATTAATCACATCATTAATTATCATTGGTTGTGATGCTTAGCTGGGAACTAACTAATAACTAGTAATAACTATCTGGGTTTGTGAGGACGCAGAAGAGCACAAAAAAATTAGCAGACCCTAGTATGTGCTCCCAAGAAACACCTCACAGTAAGTTATCGAGATTCTTTTTGCCAACTTCTCAGACTGATAGACTTGGGGTACATGCAGACACTGGAGCCAAGCTTCAGAAGCTGCCTCACACACGTGGGTGAACACGATGGAGCAACCTAGACAGGTATGAGGCCGTTCAGGTGGATCAGTAACTGGTTAAACAATTTTAACCTGGAGGATCATTGCCAGTAACATGTAGTGTTATCGACCGAACATGTGTGCCCCCAGATTCATGTTAAGCCCCAACCCCCTGTGGCCGTTTTTGGAGAGGGCCTGTGAGGAAATGATGAAGGCTGAAAGCGATCACCTGGCTGGGGCCCTTCTGGGAGAAGACCAGCGCTCGCTCCGCCACGTGAGGACACGGGGAGGCTGCCATCTGCACATCAGGAAAGGCTCTCACCAGGAACCAAATGGCCAGCACCTTGACGTGAGACTTCCCAGCCCCCAGAGCCAGGAGGAAATGAACTTCTGCTGTTTAATCACCTAGTCTATGGTGTTTTGTTATGGCAGCTGAGATGACTAATAACACAAGGAGCTAGGACCTTTACAACATTTTTGTGGATGACTAGGCAGATACAAAAGTCACACATACCAAACTTAATATAACTAAAAAAGCTGGGGATCATGAATACTTCAAATGCACAACGGGTTGCAAAATGACTCTCAGAGTCTGAAAAGGTCAATCAAACCAGCGAGACGAAACTGAATACAGATAAATCAATCTCACTCCTGAATACCACAAGCAGACATATTAAGGTGCTGACTTTTATTAAGTGTTTTCTGTCAGATACTGTTCAAAGCCTTTAATTGTTTTTATCTCAATGACTCCTCACAATAAGCCCAGAAGGAGTACTGTTATTCCTATTTTTCAAGAGGGCACATAATTTGCCAAGATCATCAGGCAGTCTGTCTCCAGATCAGCCTCTGAACTATCGCACTCCCCCTATCTCTCCAGAGGGGGAGACGGCCCAACGAAGAACACTGCAAGGCGTAAGCAACAGCAAGCCCAAAGAGTCACAGGATTGGCAACAACACTCCATTCCCCAAAGTAACATACTCCACTTCCATCAGTTAATATCAATACATTCACTATTGATATAAATCTAGAACACTGGCAAATACAGTCCTGCACTACCACTAAGCCACATCAAATACCTTTTGGACATAAACACACTATAAATACTTTTGCTCAAGAATACTTTCAGTCTTGCACAAGCACGTGAAACACAACTTCCATCCTCATCTGTTCCTGGCCTGATTCCTTGTGTCCTTCTGGGCTGGGTATGATCAAGTGCTGGGAAATCACTGCACCAGCTTCTTTCCCCCTTAACTTCCATAGTTATTTCACTACCACAAGCTACTAACAAGGTGCAAGTAAGATATTTTTGTTTAGCAACCGAAGGGCGGTGACAGTAATAAGAGAAATTCCACTTTGTTGGCACAAACAGCCCTCCATGGAGCTGACGCCATCCGCTCCACCGCACCCTTTCATCAGCTGTGCCGCTGTGAAGTACGCAGCCATTGCCTGGTCGTGCTCGCTCTCCACCGCGAACGAGTGCCCATACGCGATCCACGCGGGCCCGTAGGTCTTCTCAAGAGTCGTAGCTTTGCTAAAACAGAAGATTTCATTCAAGTAATATAATATTTATTAAGTTGTTAAGTAAATTTTATGTAAGCTGATGGCTTCAAGAACATTAGACTTAAGTAAATACATGAGCTGTCAACATATTAAATACTAATGTAACATTTGTGCTAATTCACTTGAAATAAAAGAATGTTTAGCAGCACAAGCAAAATTTTAAGAAATTTTAGGAGTTCCACAACTTGTTACGTACCATAGTCGAACCAAGTAGCATTGTGTATAGAATTTACGAATGTTACTTAATCCAGGAGCCTCAATTTACAACCTAGTAAAGGGTGGTAGCAGCCGCCGCTTAATGAGGGACCGTTGTGTGCCAGGCACGCGTTAGATCCTTACACGTATCACCTAACCCTAGTTAACTCCCACGATAAAATATTACTTATATTCTAGAGATAAGTACACTGAGGCTGGAGAGATTAAGTGACGTCCTACGGATGGTTCACCCTGGCTCCAGGGACTGGGCTACACTGTCACCAACAGTCTTAAATCAGTGGACACAGTGGTGACCCCAACAAGGAATAAAGAGAACATATCACAAAACATGGAAAATACAAATGGTGAGATTCCCACTTCCTAGCATTTTATTTTCTAAGTTTTTTTTACCCCAATAGTCCCTGTTTCAGGTAGAGTCCATCACTGTATAAGCACACTAAATCAAAGAAGCACAACTCAGAGGAGCTATTACAACACAAATCATCTTCCCACTCCAGGAAAAAGCACACAAGTTTTTCTAAAATGCTTAATACTCAACTAACCAGAGAGCACGCCCTATTTTCTTCCGAGTGCAAGATCCTTTCGTGTCATCTGATCAATTTTCCTAGCAATCCTGGGATACAAGTATCACATCATTCCCATTTTAGAGAAGAAAAAAAAGAGGGTCAGAGATAAACTTTCCCAAGGATTAGAGCTAGTAAGTGGCAGAACATGGATTAGAATTCAAGTCTGTGTCCAAACTTTATGTGCTTTCCCTTAGAACTATTTTCTATTTTGTTCACATGGAGGAAGTCAAAATCATGATTATATTTTAAACCTTCAGTAATTAATTCTCCGTATACTAGACATTTTTCTATACTTGAATAATTGAGTAAAACTGGTTAAGTAACTTGATTTGGCTGCATGGAGCTCCTTAAGCTCAAACCACAGCAGATCCTTAATATAAACCAGGTCACTGTCCCAAGAATTCTGCTTTACAGTCACATTTGGTACCTAACCCATGTAAAATTTCACTTAATTTCACACTATTAACATAAGAAGTCCTAAAAGTAAAAGGTTAGTAGCATCTCTGTAAATGAAAAACAGAACCTTTCAAAGTACATTATTCTCTATTGTTCATATTTATTCTCCTTTACAATAAAAATTTAAATACATTATAAGTTCCCTGGGAACAAGGTCTATCTACACCACTGATAACTTTCATCTCCCCTCATGACATCTTATAAAGAGCAAGGCACACAACTGACGGAACTGAACTGAATCTGCAGATGGTGTCTACTCTTTCACACTGCTTTCAGAGTACTTTCAACCACTTGTTACTGCATTAAAGCAGAAGCAGCAAGTCACCTCCTACAGATTCACTACAGAGAGAGGAAGACGATAATTCATACCTGAGATATCTTCTGGCATGTTCATTTTTATGACCAACCATGAGATAATAGCATCCCACTGCAAACCAAGATACCTACAAAGTTCAAAATTCACCATGACCAAAGAAGTCAACTGGAATTAGAAATCTCTAACAAATTAAGCCAGAGGGGGACTAGAAGTCCCATCACATATTCTGTGTATTCTAGCTCACATTAGAAACTTCTCGGGCACAGCCTGTCTCTTAAGGGTCCTGGATGAAAGAGGACAGTCCCCACAGCTCCTCCCAGGGTGCCCTCCATCACCCCCTGCAGCTTCTGACTCAAGGGGAGGCTCCTGAACACCTGCTGGTTCAAAAGCCAGCCTCGGTCTGGCCTCCCACCTGCACTGGGCCCCTGGCTCAACCCTGGTTCCACCAGGTTCCACTTCATCAGCTGATCTCTCTTGCGCTGGTTTTGCCTCTTTATAAATTATTTCCACACTGGTCTAGTAAGCAGATTTTTGTCTGAGACTTAGACCCTGATTCCAGACTTTTGTCTTTAAGGACACAGTTCCTGATTCCATTTTCAATTTCTAGGTCTTAATTCTGATTCACGGTAGCTTGGAAGATTCAAAGATTCAATCAGTGCAAAATTCAGTAAATCGTCTTAGAGATGTGAGAAAGCTACCAAGCAGCTATCAGCTTTCCTTATGAGAGGTGGGAGGGCAACTTGCACTTTCAATTCTTTATTTTTCTCTTCTTTTCTAAGCATTTTTAAATAATAAGCATATATAATTTCTATAATCAGAAAAGAATAAAGATTTTTGTTTCAAGTTGTTTTGGTATACCAAAAAAATACCTCCATAGAATGAAAAAGTTAATGCTGCTTCTAATTATCACAAGCACCAGGAGATTCTGCTCCAACACCTTAAAATAAAACACGATTTGCTTGGACTCAAATACACTAGCTAAGTATTTTATTTGTGTAAGATAAAAAGGATTATATTTACTTACAGGATTACTAGGATATAAATCCACCAATTTATGAGAGAGATAGAAAAGTTCTACATTAGGGAAAAAGAAAAAAAGAATAAAATTACTCATATCAAATCAATTTGAAGATACGACTTCCCTCCAGTTACAACTCTTCACAATCATATAAATTATGTTTTCACAGCAACAATTTCATACTTTTCTTTCTTTCTAGATACAAAATCCATTTACCTAATGAAATACAGAAATTCCACGGGGCAGATACCACAGCTGCTTCATTCAAACCCAATCCCCCCAACTCCTAACCCTGTGCCAGATCCATAAGTGGGCACTGAGTGTCCGCTGAGTGACTGGAAGACTGGACAAACGGCACATGATAAAGCACTTGACGTGCTTAAGAGGTTATGTCAAAGAGCTTCATCTATCTTACAAACCCATGCCGCTTGCTCGATGGGCCTGTTATGGACAATCTTAACCACAACCGATACGGTTGACCAAACACCTAAGTTTATCAAATCAGCAAGATGATTTCCTCTTGAGCAACGTGTAAGTCCTAGCACGTCAGGATGACGACTCCTGGGTGCAGACTCGGATTCCTGAGACCAGGCAGCCAGCAAGTACGCACTGCACATGACAAGCTTCCAGGAGGCGCAAGGCTGCTGGTCCACAGACCATACGCTGAGCAGGAGGTGCAGTTGGATGTTCTCCTCTCGACAGAGCTCACTGTTGTTTAAAAGATTTAAGGGCGAATACAGTCTAAACACACGTAACGTTTCTGAGATGTTAAAATATGGAAAACACGAGCCAAAACTTTGCCCCCTTCCAATTTCTAAACAGTCACTGACTCTTGCCTTATCAGTTTTCTTGAGAATTTTACAAACACACAAAAAAGGCAAACCTGCCACCCAACACTCTAAAGCTAACATATCAAAACCACAAATTATACTTGAGAAAAGGAAAAGGGATAAAGAAGTAGAGTGCTCTGGGGCCGGCCCCGTAGCTGAGTGGTTGAGTTCGTGCGCTCCGCTTCAGCAGCCCAGGGTTTCGCCGGTTCAGATCCTGTGTGTGGACCCAGCACCCCTCGTCAGGCCATGCTGAGGTGGCGTCCCACACGGAAGAACTAGAAGGACCTACAACTAGAATGTACAACTATGTACTGGGGGGCTTTGGGGAGAATAAAAAAAAAGAGGAAGATTGGCAACAGATGTGAGCTCAGGGCCGATCTTTAAAAAACGGAAAACAAGAAGTAGAGTGTTCTGTTGGGATAACAGAATAACTGTTGGTCACTTTGAAAAGCATCTCTTCCCCTAGCTGTTACTTTTATTATAGAACTCCATCATGCCGTTACCTGCAATCTCAACTATCCAGGACTCATGAGACAAAATTTCAAGGGTTACAGATTTTTTTGTCTTAAAAATTATTATTTTAATTAAAAAAAATTCTTACCATTTGCTTTATTCAGCTCCACAAGTGTCCCTATATGTACAGGTAAACAATTTGCATGGAAAGGATCTTTTTCCATTACTCTGAAAGTTAAAGCAACACATTACTACCCCAGACACAGTATGTAACAGCGCTCATCATAATTAGCTACGTTTAAAGTCATTACAACACGATGTACAAGACTGTGGGTTATAATACTTTTTTAACTCCATTATCTTCAGGTTGGTTCAGTTAAGGCAATGATTAGGTTCAAGTGAAAGGGAAAATTCTGGTTTATTTAGAAGGAATAAAAATGATCACATACATTTACTTTAAATCAGTAGAACTGTAACACATCAAACAGGGAGTCTAATTATTTAGAAACATCAAAAACAATATAAAATATTAAACAGACCACAAGTATTTGTCAATTAAAATTTTTGTGAATAAGGGGCCGGCCCACTGGTGCAGCGGTTAAGTTCACATGTTCCGCTTCTCAGCGGCCCGGGGTTCACCGGTTTGGATCCCAGGTGTGGACATGGTACCGCTTGGCACGCCATGCTGTGGTAGGCGTCCCACATATAAGTAGAGGAAGATGGGCACAGGTACGGATGTTAGCTCAGGGCCAGGCTTCCTCAGTAAAAGGAGGAGGACTGGCAATAGTTAGCTCAGGGCTAATCTTCCTCAAAAAAAAAAAAGAGAGGAAAAAAAAAAGAACTAAATCCTAATCTTCTATTTAAAAAAAAAAATCTTTGTGAATTTAAGGATTTTAAGCAACCCCAAAGATACGTTAAAAATAGTTACATAATTTGGCTAATGGACAAGCTGGAACTATGTACACTGGGAAACTAGTGTGGGAGGAAACGGCTTGGCTAGTTGGTGAGCTTGACTGAGCACCCAGTATCTACAGGGTTTTATTAGTCTCTACTTTAACAAAGAATGGATTTTATAAAATTATGTGCCAGAATAGTATTTCCAAACTTGAAATTATCAAAGACTGTGAGGAGGGACATGTATATCCCCAAGTTACTGGAATAAACCTATAAATGTGCATAAATCTGTACCTATAAATTGCTTTTTTAAGATAGCACTCCCTTTGGTATTCTGCAAATGGTAAAGACAACTTAAATTACCATCAGTTAGAGATTACTCAGAAAGCACGTTCAATGCATTTCTTAAGTAAAATGGACTGAACTCTGTTTCTACACAAAAGTGAGTGGATATACTTACACAGAAGTAAGTTTGTAGCACATTTTAAAATCACAGTTATAATAATGCCTTTCAGCTAAAGACACGACCACATCCAGATTCTCCTGCAAACCATCTGCAGACTGAGGGATGACAGTTTCACTAGGCTTATTATACTGAAACAGACAAATGCAAACACACTCAATGAGCAGCGTCACGGCAAAAGGCAAACTCGATGGGCCCAAGTGTTTCAAGATTTACACAAGGACATGTGTGAGCCTCTGGGAACTTTCAACTTCAAGTCTCATCAGTCCTCCTCTCAATAAGTTCAATTCTCTTCTCAATTCTATCACAGAATTCCACAGCAGTAAGTATTTTACAAAGTTCAGGAAGCATCAGAAAAAAATGCTCATTTTCATGCAACATCATTCCATTTATCTGACAATTCAATCTCTTAGTAAAAGGAGTCCCTGGGAGGGAGACAGATGTTTTTGGAAGCTGTTTTAGGAATCATATCACATATTTTAAATAATCTAAATCTATTCTTGCAAATGGGCTAAATTAATAAAAATTCACTTTTGAAAATTTAACTAGTAAAAGAATAGAGGCCAAACTTAATGAAAGAAATAAGATATTCACATAAGGCGAATACTTTCTATTTTTACTTACCTTCTTTAATTTGTTCTCAAATAGAAAACGTAGCAATTCCTGTTCCTCAGTACAGAGCTTGCTAAGAGGTAGTGACTCAAGAAGTTCTTTTTCTTAAAAATGTTGAGAAAAAAAGAATGTCCTCAATATTTATGGAGGAAAAAAAATCAGCAGCAAAAAACATTCTTCTATATTTCTTGGTCTAAGTAAATCAAACTCAAAACAGAAAGGAACAAGATCAAAATGTACTAGAGAAAACTAAGACAGTGGTTCCAGACCCCGGTGATGGGAACCACCGGGGGGCTGTGCCAGGGAGCCTGCAGGGGACGCTGTTTACCCCCCAACTCGAGAACCACCAGACCAGCTTCCCAGCCCAGCACCAGTGACACCTGTGTGGACAGTGCCCTGTTGTTGCCTGTCCTACGCACCGCAGGACGTTTGCAGGATGTCGGGCCACTGCCCACTAGATGCTAGTAGAACCTCCCGCCCTCCATCCCCAAGCGACAATCAAAAATGTCCCCTGGGGGGCAAAATCACCCTGGGTGAGAACCACTGAACTAGGCTAAAATGCATTTGAATCCCTTTAACACAACATCCCCATTTTCTCTCTGCTTCTCTCGCTTATCAACCTCATATCACTGCCGACAAGCTAGGTCAAGAGTTCTTGGCCCTTCTTGTACCTGAGGATCATCCGGGAGCTTTAAACCATGTGACACCAGAGCTCCACCACCAGAGACGCTGATTCAACTGGTCTGGAGTTGGGACCTGCACAATGTTTTTAAAGCTCCTCAGGGATTACAAGTGTAGGCAGGTCGAGAGTCACTGAATCAGATATGAAATCTTGGTTTATGCTACCTCACATCAATTCTCAGAAAGATGGCCTCATCACATCAGTCCCTCAAGACTCCGACAGCAAGAGGCACTGCGCATAGCATACTTTGCAATGTGCCTCACACACGAAGACATTAAGGAAGTTAACAGGTCTGTTTAAACCTGCAGATAGCCTGCTCTTGATTCCACAGACTTCAGAGAAATAAACAATCCAAACAATATTAATTGTGCTAAACATAAAACACCTGAGTTTCCAAACCTTCTTGGGCTGTCAACATGTGATGTGACGTTAAAAGATCAAATGCTTCAAAACAGTAGACATCGAGCTTCAAAGCTTCTTTATAGCTGTAGGTCGCTAGGGTTCGGTTATCCAGAGCATCATAGATTTTCCCTCGTAAAAGACAAATAGAACTCTTTATCTGTTGGAAAAATATGATGAATCACATACTCAGTTGATACTTCTAAATTTAAATTTTGATCAAAAATCATATATTATGCAAAGGCTGAGATTTTTACATCTAAAAGAATTCGTTCCATCCTGTCAGACACGGTATGAATTAACAAAAACATGAAAGAACTTCTCTCATCTATCTTCCCTAGGCTCTCCTCGCCTCAGCAAATCTTCAGAACCAGTGTGCATGTCACTGCTGCCCTGCTCTTTACTTGTTCTGTCTCCAGTAGGGCGACGATCAGAGACAGCCACAGAGCATACGTACACTACATCAAACTTAAGACAGTTTGACAGGTAGATCTCAGTGAGAGGACCTTCGTAAATACCAGAAAACTGGCAGCACCATAGCACAGCGGTGAGAAGCACGGCTCTCTGGGACTAGACGAACCTGAGTTCACACCCCAGCTCAGACACTTACGAGTGACCCTGGACAGGGACTCACCCTCTCTTGCCTCCCTTTCCTCTCCTTATCTAATGTGCAGGCTCAGAAAGGACTGGAGGTGACCCTTTCTGCACAGGAGCCCATGGCAAGGTGCTCTCACAGCAGCCACATGACTACTATTAGCAAGACGATGTAGAAATCTGATTTATTTCCAGACTCTAAACCTCAAGAAACACGTCACTGAGCTTAAAGATGACCCACAGATGAGCAGCTAAAATTGGTAAAGGGATGAAGAGTCATCATAAAAATCAAAATTTAAAAAATATTGGAGAACATTGTGAGAGAACCTTAGACCTATGCAATATCCTATGAGTTGTAAAAAAAAAAAAAAAAAGTCATTTCATAAAATAATGCACTACAAATAAATCACACATTTCTTAGACATAAGTTAATGGATAAGACATCCAAAAATAATAATACCGAGCTCCCTCATAAACGCATTTCTTAGCAGAAAACTGAATGAGCTTCATAGTACATAAATTAATACACAAACACTTCAAAAGAAAAAAAAGAGAGAGGGAGAGAGAAAACACCTAAGAATGTAGTATTCCTACCTTTTTGAGATGAAAAGTAGGGTAACCAAGTCCCTTCCTAAGTAAGTTATAAAGAATAACCAGGGGAATAGAGGAATCAGTGGGTGACAGCTAACAGGCACAGGGTTTATTTCTGGAGTAATAAAAACATTCTAGAATTGATTGTGATGAGGGGTGTACAGTTCCGTGAATACATTAAAAGCCATCGACCTGTACACTTTAAATGAATGAATTGCATGGTATGTGAATTATATCTCAAGAAAGCTGTTAACAAAAGAAAAGAATAACAGCCCAGATTAGTAATCTGACTGTGGTATCATTTATTATGTTACATTATTTAATCTCTGCCAGCAAAGAATTTGCAATTTCATGCAGATATAAATTATACAAACTGAAATATACAAAATAACATAAATAGTAAGACCAAACCACTCCCTGGAAAAAAAGAAACAATCTCAAGTAATCACAGTTTCTTGGGGGTAGGTACAAAACACTGTTGAAACACACTAAGAAGGGGAAAGATGCCGCCACCTCTGGGGAGTAGTTTAAGGCATCAGATACGAGAAGGAAGACCTCAGTCTATTTCAGATTCAAGCATCTGAGGACAAAATTAGAGCTTCCAAGCGATGGCTTAGAGACGTATTGGAATCTTTTTGGATTTTGGTGGGCAATAAGTAAGTTGGCAACCAAACTGCTTTAACATGGTTACACTCAAGCAAGTAAAAGAAGAGGATTTATGTTTGTCATGTCATGTGGGTAGTTTTTACTGATGCTACTGACGCCTGTTTATTACTTACTGAGGACTGTGACATCTCCCAGTCACTGGAGGGGTCTTTCAAGCCACTTTCGTCCTTTAAGTATTTTTCAAATAGTCTTTTGTTGATTGGCTCCTCCATGTCAAGAATATCAAGAGCCTGCTGATGCTCTTTTGCAGCATACTATGCAGAAAACAGAAATACCGTTTATTATCCATGACTTCTAACACTAGATGTACACAAAAATACTACAGATTTTAACAGGTTAATATTAATCCCACTCATTATTTAAATTTAACACGTCTAAAGTTGAATTTTCTTCATGCACGTCAGCTTCTACTAAATGGAGAATCAATATCTTATAGCAAACAATACTAAAGAAAAGAACATTTCCTCATGAAATACTTCACTAATCTGCCAAGCTCCATCACTAGAATTCTCACACACGAGGGATGCACAGCATCCATACAATTAAACTTTTACCAAAGAAAAATGAACTTAGAGCATACTTACATGGCATCTAGCTGCAAGATAACGACATGCTTCATACAACTGGAATGAAATTAGTCTATTAAAAGAGTGGTCAAGATAATGTACATCTTCACTCTAAAAGAAAACTATAAGCATGGCATGAAGAAAGCTATTTTCATCGTTCTTCCTTTTACTCTTGCAGAGAAAAAAATCCAGTCTTTTTAACTTTCATACTCATCAACAATCTGTTTACCGGGCACCAAGGATTCAAAAAGGAGTAAGGACCTGCCCTCAAGGGGTTATAGCAGGGCAGACATGAACACCGCACATAGTTTCTTTCATAAACTAGGAAGAAGGGCATGAGAAGTGCGGCCAGCTGAAGGACACATCTGCAGGGAAAGGATAAGTCAGGAGCTGTCAGCATTCCAGGCACTGCATCTGAACAATCATCACACATCTGCAGGGAAAGGATAAGTCAGGAGCTGTCAGCATTCCAGGCACTGCGTCTGAACAATCATCACACATCTGCAGGGAAAGGATAAGTCAGGAGCTGTCAGCATTCCAGGCACTGCGTCTGAACAATCATCACACATCTGCAGGGAAAGGATAAGTCAGGAGCTGTCAGCATTCCAGGCACTGCGTCTGAACAATCATCACACATCTAAGGAGCCACAAGTAGCAGGACTGGAGTACGTTACACATATCGATGGCAGTGGAGGGTCAGACGCAGACTGAAGGGAAATCATAAAGGACCTCGGGTGTCTATTAATACACCTTATTTTATCGTGTAGGTAATGGGAAATCACCAAGCAATACTGTGACATACAGTCACGCGTTGCTTAACAACGAGCACGTGCTCTGAGAAATGCATCGCTAGGTGACATCATCATTGTACAAACAGCACAGAGTGCACTTGGTGCAAACCTGGATGGTAGAGCCTACTACACACAGTACTAATCTTACAGGATCACTGTCGTACATGCAATCTATCATTGACCGAAACGTCGTTACGCAGCACATGACTGTAATCAGATCTGTGTTTTAGGAAGACCATTCCTGTGATAGTTTAAAGGATGAACTGGAAACAGGGAAGGTTGGAAGTGGGAAAGATGTCACCGGAAAAGAGACAAGAAGAGACTAAAACAACAAAACAGACAAATGAAACGCCTGACATCTACTAGTGGTAACAAGATGGAAAGGACCATCTGTCACCTCAAAGCTATTTAGAAAACGAAATTTTCAACTTAGTGACTAGATGGTGGGAGGGAGAGAGGAAAAACAAGGTGACTGAGATTAGAGTTAATGAATTTTCTCTTCACATTCAGTAAGAAAAATCAAATCCTTTTAAATAATTTTGACATAAAACACATGCTCCTAATATACTAAGGCAATGACATTTTAAAAAAGCTTTGGGAAACTTTAAAGTTCACAAAATTACTTACTTTGTCCAGTTTTCGTGACCGAAGCGCATGAGCTGCTCTATGATACTGTGCTGTCAGGTAAAGACACTGAGCCAACCAGTAAATGTCCTGGGGCTCCTCTGGAGGGAAAAATTACATAAGTGGCCAGAGGTACAAGGAAAAACAGAAAGAGTCTTAAAGATGGAGAAATCAGAAAAAATATTAGAATTTGTCACTTACCATGAGAGAGTGAGGCTACTTTATCTGCCCAAAATAAAGCACTTTGATACTGTTGCTGTATCCAAAAAAAAGAGAAAGTGGTAACTGCCCTGTTATTTCAAGTGTTAAACAGATATCTAATATTATTAGAATGTTATACAATAAGTTGACATCTCAATACAATGACGTTTTACATGTAGTAGGCGTCTATCAATGAAACCTCTATCTTATATCTCAGCTAGGTGAGTTTTAATTCAATTGTACAATAAAAACATTATTAAAAGATCTTTGATATACACAGTTCAAGAAGGCAGGTTTTTTTTAACTTATACATCACAAAACTGTATATCAGCAAGTATCAAAAACGGTAGATAATTTCACTGGCTATTTTGCAATATCTCATCATTAGCAATGGTCCTCAGTCTTTCCAGGATCTTTGCCTCAGTTTTCCTGGATGCAAACCAGGAACTCTGCTGCCAGTCAATCTGGAGGAGGAACGCTTCTGGGACGGGTACCGGACTGCCCAGTTTAAGTGCCCTAAGCGGGGAAACCAGGCCTGTCTGCGCCTCCCCATCCTCAGAGCCAGAGCTCAAGAAGCATCTGTTCAACTCAACTGACTCCCGGACAATCCAAACACAGCTCTCCAGCGCGGTGCAGACACCCGGCAGCAGCATCTCACGTCCAATTCTGAACATTTCACCTTTAACATGATCTTCCCTCCCCTTCTTTGTTTCCAATTTATCGGGAAAGCGTACATTTTACAAAAACCGGTGACATCATAGGTTAAACTGAAGCTGCTGATTCTGGAGACAATTCTTTCCTTAAACAGTGTTTGCTGTACGTTAAAGGGTGGTGCAGGAAATGCAGATGTAGTTAACATGAACTTTTTAAAGTACTGATTTGAGACGACATGCTAGTTTGTATCTTTATTCATTGAAATTCAGCAAAATAAAAATCAGAGCTAAACTTCTCAAAAAACTTTCGTATTAGCTAACTAAATTCAAACACTGCCCTGCAATTTTCCTCCTAAAGTCATCCTTCCACTTCCACTGACCGCTAAGTACGCACGGAGCCCCCACTGCGCGCCCGATGCCCGGTGCCCGGCCGCACGGAGCCCCCACTGCGCGCCCGATGCCCGGGTGCGGCAGCACGGAGCCCCCACTGCGCGCCCGATGCCCGGGTGCGGCAGCACGGAGCCCCCATTGCGCGCCGGGTGCCCGGCCGCACGGAGCCCCCACTGCGCGCCCGATGCTCCGGTGCGGCCGTCCACAGAGCGGCCAGAGCACGCGCGAGGATCACCCCGCTCCCGGCTGCCCTCGTCCGGCTGCGGACCGGGCCGGGGCCGCGTCCTCCCTGCGGGGTTCGCCCCAAACGAGAGCCTCGGGCCAGCCCGCCGTGCGCACCGGGCCCCCGGCCGCACTGCCCACCTGGTCCAGGTACTGCCGCACACGCTTCCGCAAGCGCTCCAGGTTCATGGCTGCCCCGCCCGGCGAGCCAGCCTTCCCGCCGCCTCCGGCCGAACCCGCCCGACCCTGGCGCCGCCGGAACTTCCGCTCCTCCAGGCCCCGCCCCGGAAGTCCTCGGCCGACGCGCCCCCTCTGGCGCCTGAAAGGGGGGTCGCGCCGTGGGTTCCGAGCGCCATTTTGGCCCCTGCGGCCGGTCCTCGGGGCACCGTGGCCGCCCGTCCTATCCAGCCCACCTTCCCTCGCGGGCCGTGCGCCCGGAGCCCACGCGGCGCCGCCTGGCGGGGTCTTGGCGGGACCGGCGGTTCCTGCGGGACGCGGGGGTCCTTGCGGGGATGGGGGTTCCGTGCGGGACGGGGGTTCCTTGGGGGACGCGGGGGTCCGTGCGGAAACGGGGGATCCGTGCGGGACTGAGGGTGCTTGCGGGGACGAGGGGGGGTCCTTGAGGGGACGGGGGATCCGTGCGGGACGGGAGGGGGTCTATGCTGGACGCGGGGTCTATGCGGGACAGGGCATGCGTGCAGGACGGGGGCGGGGGTCCTGGCAGGACAATGATCTAAAATTGACTGTTGTGATTGCTGCAGGACTCTGAATAAACTGAAAGCCATTGAACTGTACATTTTACGGTATGTAAAATATATCTCAATAGAGCTGTAAAAAAACTTCCTTGACAGGTTGAATGCAAAAAGAAACATCATATAAGTATTTTGTACTTGATTCATTGTACACACATGATGCTAGCAGCTAGGTGTTTGAAGATGAACAAGTTATGTGCACTGCTCAGAGCTCCCTGCCTTATGAGGATGGTCATTACAGTGTCGATGAAAATAATCCATAACCAATCTATAAATGAAAATTTGGGTGAGTTTATTCTGAGCTTAAATCTGAGGATTATAACCCGGGGCCTTTCTTCCCGAAGGAACAAAGGGCACCAAAGAGGTGGGGTGCACAGAGTGGTTATATACCCCCAGAGAGGATGTTTCACATAGGATTGAAATGTCCCTTTTACAGTAGTCACGAGACTGCTCTGTGGGCACAGCGATTGATGGACACAGCAGGTAGGTCTGCTCTCTCAGTGAACACAGCAGGGTGGCAGTCTGTTGTCTCCGGCTGACTGGTCACAGGTGAGCTGGGTGGTCAAAGGTGAGTGCAGCAATCAGTTCCTAGCCTAAGGAAAGATGCTTATCCCTAAGGAAATGCTAATGTGGGGGGAAGTTGCACCTTTATCTCAAGGGCCTTTGTTCTGGCCACAGGAAATGTCTAAGCAGATATACAATGCATGCTCAACAGCCACAGTTAGGCCCTTTTGGAAGAAACAAAGTCAGGCTGAATTAGGTTATATCAAATGGCTTCCTCATATACTCCAATATATCCTATTGCTTGCCATTTTTATTTGTCGACAGCCTGTAAAAGGAAAAGGTGAAGGACAGTTTAATAGCCCATGGGGGCTGCCGTGGCGGAGCGGTTAGGTTCACACACTCCGCTTTGGTGGCCCCGGGTCCCGGGTCGGATCCTGGGCGGGACACGGCACGACGTCAGGCCATGCTGAGGCAGAGTCCCACATGGTACAACCAGAAGGACCTACAACCAGAATATACAACTATGTACTGGGGAGCTTTGGGCTGAAGGAGAAGAAAAAAAGAGATTGGCAACAGATATTAGCTCAGGGCCAATATTAAATAAATTAATAAAATGCCTGATAAGTTAAAAAAAAAAAAAAACTCGTTTAGAAAACTGATTAAGGAAGTCACAGTATACTGACATAGTGGAATGCCATGCAGCTGTTTAAAAGAACGAGGCAGTTCTGTGTGTACGGAATTGGAACAATCTCCAAGATGTGTTAATGGAGGAAAATCAATGTATAGGAAGGTGTTTATTGTATGTGTCCATTTGGGTACAACCGAAAACTAAAGAATAGGCGGAAAAATCCTTAAACTATCCCTGGAAGGACCAGTTAGAAACCTGGAAACTGCACAGTGCCTCTGGGAGGAGTGCTGGGAGCTAAGAGATGAGTGTGGGAGAGACTTTTCCCTGGATGTCTGTGCTTTTGAATTTCAGACCATGGACATGTATTGTGTTCTTAAAAGTAGATATAGGTTTTATAAATATAAAAGCCTAAGAAAGAAAGAAAATGCAGAGAAGCCAAAAGAACATGAAACTTCCCATAAGAATCCCATCACTCAAAAGTTCTCTCCCTAAATTTGTGACTATTCTGCCACGTCCCTTTGTGTGCGTACACATATGCTGGGTGGTATTTCTTTCCCTTTCCTTCTACCTCCTGTAGGGGAGGAGGACATTTCCTCTCCCCAAATGGGGGTTCGTCTAGCTGGAGAACGAATTAAATTCACATGAGACAGAATAGCAAGAGAAAATTAAACAAAGCTTTATGAGGAACCATGGCCCGGGGCCTTTCTTCCCAAAGGAAGAAAGGGCACCGAAGAAGTGGGGTGCACAGAGTCGTTATATAGCCCCCAAATGGGGTGTTTCACATATGATTGAAAAGTCCCTTTTACAACAGTCACGAGGCTGCTCTGTCAGCACAGCGCTTGATGGAAACGACAGATAGGTCTACTGTCCCAGTGAACGCCGCGGGGTGGCAGGTGTGTTGCCTCGGGCTGGGGGGGGGGGGGGGGGCGGGAGCGGTCCACAGATGAGCGCCACAATCCGGTTCGCAGCCTAAAGAAAGATGCTTAATCTTTAAGGAGATGCCAACGTTGGGAGGGGGAGGGAAGTCAGTTACAGGAGGTTACCAGACTAGCACAATAAAATGCAGATTTTAAGTCCTTGCCTTTGGTATTGATTAAGAGTTTTTGGAGAGTAGGTCATCGCCTTTCTTCTTCCTGGTACAGAGAGGGAGGTACCTTTTACAGATAGAGATTTACCTTACAAATGTAAACGTGTCCTAACAAAGGGCAAGTTCCATTCCTCCTTCCCTGTCCCAGTTTATCAAAAGCAATCAACCTCAAATAATCCTGATGCCAAAGAGACATATCTTGGGGTGGCCAATTCCAGGTCCCCACACTCCTCACCCCTTCCATGCAAGCAGGTAGTAGTCAGCTCTGTGCTCGTTAATATGAGGGAGGGACGCAGCAAGTTATATTCCAAGCCTTATTTTCAACTGCTTCTATTTGTTTAATAATATTCATATATAATTATTTGCATATTACCTCCTTGTTTTATCTCTTGTTGTGTGAGTTGCACGAATACACTCTTTATAGAAGATTCCCACAGTAAAGGTAGTACAGACTGTGGGCCTTCCAGCCCCTTCCCTCCTCCTCTTCCCAGAAACAATCGCTGTCAGTGTTGTGCATTTTCTGCTTCCTTCTGTGCCTTGGATGCACATATGCACATTTACAAATATGTATCTTTTTCTTTTCTACAAGAATGAGATGATAAAATATGTAATTATTATGAGAATTGCCTTGTTCACTGGTATACCTTAGAGACCTTTCCCCATCAGAACCTGCTTTGTTCTTTTTGAGCACTGGAAAATATTTCCTGTTATAGTCATTGGGCTAGGCTGGAGTATGATGCTTTAGAAACTAATCCTTCAGGTCACACCTGAGTGGCTGTGGTGTGTCAGCTTGACTGGAGCTCAGGATGCCCAGAATCTTTGGTCACACATTATTCTGGGTGTGTTTGTGAGGGTGTTTTGAATGAAATTAAGATTTGAATTAGTAGACTGAGTAAAGCAGTTCCCTCCCCCCTCAATAATCCATTAAAGGCTCAAATAGAACAGAAAGGTAGAATATGAGGGAATTTGGTTTCTCTGCCCAACTGCTGGAGCTGGACCTTGATCATCTCCTGCCTTTGGACTCAGACACGCACTGGAACTCACACTGTTGGCTCCTCGGGGTCTCCAGCTTGCCGTCTGCAAATCCTGGGGCTTCTCAGCCTCTGTAAGTGCGTGAGCCAGTTCCTTATAATAAATCATATATGTGGATGCACACACACACAAACATATATGTATATTCTATTGGTTCTGTTTCCCTGGGCAACCCAGATTAATACAGTGGCCATTTCCTCCAGGAAATCTTTGAGCTCCCCAAGTTGGACTTAAGTGTCCCTCCTACACTTTTTAGTGACACTTTTCCTCATAGAAACACCATTATAGTTGTATGTTTGGTTCCCATATCACCTTGTAGTCTTCATGTTCCTTGAGGGCAATACGGGGGTGGAGGGGGGAAGAATATGAAGAGAGGAAAATAAATAGAATTTTCTCTATTAGCCAGATCACCCTCAGGCATTAAACATTTGCAGAGTTCTAATTTTGTTTCCTAATCTCCAATTACTACCTGAAATGGGTCTCACCTGGCTAACCTCAAGGTGTTGGCAAGGCTGTTTTCCGTCCAGAGGAAGTCTTTGAAAAGACTTAAACAATTATTAAGTCAATGATTTGCAAACATCTCTGTTGTCGTTTTACAATGACAGTTGTGCAAATGTGGAGTTAGCCTCTATCCAAACATCAGACCTTGATTTCGGTGCACTTCTTCGTGTCCTGCTGGGCTTGCTGTGGGCATCCTTCCAAGGGTCTGCACCCAACACCTACCCGTTCAGGCTGTGATGGCCCGGTGTCTTCAGCAGAGCTGGGCAGCAGGAGCTCAGCGTGCAAGCACTTCCACCTGCCGGACACCAGGCCACAAGGAGGCTCTGCATGATGATGCAAGGAGCGGAGGCTCTTAAGGAGAAAACATCTTCTTCGTTGATACCTGTCCTTTGAATTCGCTTCTATCCAGATAAACGGCGTTTGATAAATAGATGTTTCTTAATTTAAGTTGAGGCTTTCTGTTGGTTTTTAAATGTGTGGCTTTGTGATACTTCCTCTCGAGGAGAATGAGACCCTGCAAGGGCAACTTACCTGTGCCAGGTCACGGAGCCAATCAGGTCAAGGCCACAGCTCGAACGCAGGCATTGAAACAATGATGACTACCCATTAATCACTCTAACCTGGGAGTTTAAGCAAATGCAAGTTCCGGAGGAAATATTTTGGGGCCAATGGTCATCTCAGAATCTTCAGAGCACTGCCAATTGTTTGCTTCCGTGACCCTGTGTTCACTGGAGCACTGGGGAGATCTGTCTTGCTGGGCCTCTCACAGGTGTATTATTCTGAGCGTGTCTCCATTAAGGAAGACTGTCGGTTTGTTTATTGATTTATGCACTTGGTCGAAGTTAGGGTATGTGATCAGGGGCGTCACATTTCTGTGTCAGTGGGGGTCACGGATAACTCATATGCACAGGATTTGACAGGAACATGGGAATTATCAAGTCTGCTGTTCGGAGCCGTCCTGCCCAGGACTGCCTCTGGGGCTTGGGAAAAGGAATACTCTGATGCATCAACATGGTGTGAGGGGGCAGCTTCTCCAGGGAAAATGCCTCGGGGTGACCGTATTCTGCCCATGCTGTGAAGGGATGCCTGGAGAGGACTCACCGTGTCTCTTGTGCCTCCAGCCTCACCTCCTGAAACTGCAGCATTAATATGACTGCAAAGCTGCCTGAAGCCAGCCATGTCACCTGGGCATAGCATCTAGTTCTAGACACTGTCTTCCTAGCAACCAGCGCATCCTGCCATGCCTTTGCAAATCATAACAATGACCAGTCATCATACGCATGCCCCACTGTAGCTTTACAAAGACAGCCTGTCTGTGGACACGGGCAGACGGTTACTTGAGGTGACAGGCTTGACGAAGCCTTTACATCAAGGTAAATGTCCAATTCACAGATGTCTTCTCTAGCTGCTTACCTGATTGTCTGTTTAAATATATCCAGTTAACTGAATAATGCTCTGATTTTGTGTCAAGCAGACACAAACCTCATTATTAGCCAAGGAGTGGTCATCACTCTCAGTTTTGATGTCAAAATCAGGAAAGCGCTTTTTAATATAAAGTATTCTTCTCATTGATTCATTCACTTGTATTTTTAATCTCATGTGCCCCCTGTTGTGCCAGGAGCTGGCATGGCAAAGGGAGGATGGAGCTGGGAAACCTGCAGCCCAGCAGGGGGAGGCGGTGAATGCAACGCCTTAGGACTGCTGAGCACAGGAGGGACCTCAGCCGCAGGAGCAAGGCCTGGTGCATCGTGAGGCAGGGAGGTGGGGGAGGAGAGAGGGTGGTCAAAGTGGACAACAGAAGAATGGGTTGACTCACTGAAGGGGCCTGGTGAGTGGTGAGAGGAAGCCCAGCTCATTCAGGGAGTGAAGAGCTCAGGCTGGCCGGTGCGTGGAGAGTGAGGGCATGAGGGGTGGTGAAGTCTCCTGCAGGAGGGTCAATGTGTGGGCGGCAGCTGGGCCAGCACTGGGAGCATTTCATGAGCACACATGCTGTTTGAGCCAAGATACATTATCACTGTTTAAGACACAGTGCTAAAAACAAGCTTTAAAAACAAGAGCAGTGGGGCCAGCCCGGTGGCACAGAGGGTAAGTTCACACGTTCCACTTCAGTGGCCTGGGGTTCACCTGTTCAGATCCCGGGTGTGGACAAGGCACCACTTGGCAAGCCATGCTGTGGTAGGCATCCCACATATAAAGTAGAGGAAGATGAGCACGGACATTAGCTCAGGGCCAATCTTAGCAAAAAAAAAAAAGGAGGAGAATGATTGGCAGCTCGGGGCTAATCTTCCTCAAAAAAAGAAAAAAACAGCAGCAGCATATCACTGGAAAAAAGTGTGAAATCATTTAAACTGGAGGCACACACACATCCCCATAGACACCTGTGTATGTATGGCCTTATTAGCAGCAGGACCCCCTCTGCCCCTGGCCCCTCAAACACCTCTATTTTGTTGGGCAAATACTTTGATTATTTACTTAGTGTAGGATGAAAGACCTACAAGGGTCCTGTTTAGAAAAGAAAAAGAAAGATGTTTGCTGAGGTGCTGGTAAGGTTTGGGTTTTGGGTTTGGGTTTTGTTGAGTGTGAGGTGCAAGCTGAGGGCTGGAGCAGAATTGTCCAGGGAAGTAGAAGAGAGATGCAAGCTACATAGGAAAAGGGAGAGAGAGAAAGGGGGAGATGGAGCTGGAACTCAGAGTAGAGTTAGGCGGCACTTTAAAAGGAACTTTGAAGGATGTTTACTGTGTGAGGCTCGAGGTAAGCCAGCATTTCTCTCTTCCTGTGAAGCTGTTGGTGATATCTACCTTCACAGCTAGTGTGTGTGCAGCTGGAGGTCTCCTCCAGGGGTGCCTGTGGCCCCAAGGAGCACAGTAGGATGCCCTGGGTCAGCATGGGTCCATTCTCTTGGGGAAAGGGAACCCCCATGCTTTGAGCAGTGGAGAAGGGGTTCCATAAAAATCAAAGGCCTTCATGTTCCAGAGGAGAAGGAGAAGAAACAATCGTCTTTCTCATCAGTGACAGTGGTCAGGGACTGCAAGCAGCAATTGTGACTGATGAGTCCTGCTCATGCATATATAGAAAATGTGCCTTGTGCCAATAGTGCAAATTACCATTTAAACAAAGGAAAATGCCAGAGGGACGAGACACACTTAACTGGTATTTGCTCCGCTATCTGGACCTACTTCTAACCAACAGCATTGCTGGTGAGCCGTGAGTCCTGTGGAAATGGTATTTCACATGGATTTTAGGTAAGGATCCGAAGAAGTTCAGGACACGCCACCCCAAAACACGCCACTTTGGTATATTGATTATCTTGAGAAGCAGCAGATGCAAGAAGGGCTCTCTGAGGCCCCTTTCTACCTAAAATCAGGGCATAAAAGCTGGTAGGAAGGGGCCCTCCTGCACCAAGATGAGAACGTTCTTACCACCAAAGATGGGGAATCTCCACAAACCAACCTCCTAGAACAGCCCCGGTCTCCCGCTGGTTCCCCCGTATGTTTCCTAATCACCGTCCCACGATTTACTGCCTTGAGCCCAGGCCCGTCTGTCTTGTCGCCTCCCTCAGTTTACTGTTCTTTGTTTAAAAAGGTGTATGGGCTCTTGGGCTGATGGTTTCTTCAGGTTTCATTTTCCTTTTGAAGACTCCCTGTACACGTGAAGACATTGACAAATAGAAATGGCAAGCACTAGGATATATTGGAGTATATAAGGAAGCCATTCGGTGTAAACCTAATTCGGCCTGACCTTGTCTTTCCAAAAGGGCCTGACCAAGGCGTTGAGCATGCATTGTATATCTGCTTTAGATATTCCCTATGGCAAGAACAAAGGCCCGTGAGATAAAGGTGCAACTTCCTTCTCCCTCCCAAGTTGGCATTTCCTTAAGGATTAAGCATCTTTCCTTAGGCTAGGAACTGATTGGTGCGCTCACCTGTGACCACCCAGCTCGAGACAATAGACTTGCCTCCTGCTACGCCCACCAAGATAGCAGACCCACTACCTGCTGTGTCCATCAAGTGCTGTGCCGACAGGGCAATCTTGTGACTATTGTGGGAGGGACATTTCAATCATATGTGAAATATCCTGTTTGGGGGTATATAACCACTCTGTATACCTCACTTCTTCGGTGCCCTTTCTTCCTTTGGGAAGAAAGGCCCTGGGCCATGGTCCTCAGATTTTAGCTCAGAATAAACTCACCCAAATCTTCACTTATAGATTGGTTATGGATTATTTTTGTCGACATGACCAAAGTTGTAGAAAGAGGAAATCCTAGCTGAAGAGTCCTAGGTAACTCGTAAGCGCCGGTGCTGGCTCCTTGGCCGCCCAGCATCTTTGTCTGAGCTGCAGCTCCGGGGGAACTACTGCAGGTACCGCTTCCCGTGCATCCACTGGCTCCCCACTGAGGTCTGGGGAGCCACACTGGCCAGGGGCATTTTGTTTCTGTGGAAGTCCCTGGCCAGACGGGTGTTTGGTCAGCCAGGGTCGTCAGAAGGTTGTGGTGAGGTCCAGGTCATGGCACCTGAGAGCCAGCGAGGACCCAGTTTAGAACACTGGGCTCCCTCCTGGGGCTTCAGCTGCTGTTTGAGGGTCAGTTCTCTCTGGTTTCTCCTAACCTACCATTGGCTGTATGAAAGCAGTCTGGCCCTTGAAGGAGTAGCCAGTCTCTCGGCTGTCTTAGGACAGTGCAGTTGTGTTGAGGGGAGAAGACAGTTAAACACACACAGCAGCCCTCATTGATGAACACCAGGAGCCATGGCCACTTCGTGAGCCAGGCGAGGCCCCCCTTGGCTCGGACTCAGCAGGACAGGCAGCGCTGCGGACTCGAAGACACACTGCAACTGGCTATTCTCAAGTCGGCTTCAATGTCGGCTGCCCTGTTCCCCGCCTGGAAGTCGCGTCAGGTTCAGTTTTAGGTTTCATCGCGCCCTGTTGGTGTTCTGTCCCACCTAGCTGTGGAGCCCGACTTCTGCTCACAGGCTGCACTTTTCCTCCTGGGCACGTCTCCCCTCCTGCCCAGATGGAGGCTTCTGGGAGTAAGAAGCTCTAGACCTCCCTCTGGAAGGGCCGCCCAGGTGTGCACTTCCGGAACATCCCCTGACATTCAGGACTGTGGCAACCAGAGGGGCCTGCGTGCACTCCCAGGCCGGAGGAGGGAGGCCGCCCTCTCTGTGCAGGCACAGGATCCGGAGCCCAGGAGCGGCCGGGTGTAGTCACCCACCTCTGGCTGATTTAGCGGCAAGCACGAGGGTGAACTACGTAAAACTCGACAAAATTGGCCCAAAGGAGACTTGGAGTTTCTGGGAGCCCTGTGCTTGCTGCCCTCGGGGAAAAGGGAGCACGGCCACCACATGGTGGAGCTCTCACCTGCGCTGCGGACACAGAAGAGGGCCAGGGACAAAGACGGAAGCTGGCTGGGTCAGCGGAGCCCCTCCTCTACCCGGCAGGAGGCTTCTCCCTGCCTCCCCTAGTGCCCACACAGCATGACAGCAGGACCCAGCGCAGCCCAGCACGACACAGTGCGGCTCAGCATGGCTGCCCCTCCGCCCACATCACCGTTCCTGTTCGTTGTATTTTTGATGATTCAAAAGCATTTCAAAGTTTTACGTATTTAAACTAACTTAACACAGTGTAATTATGGGACAAACACATCTCTTCACCTGAAAACGTACCCAATACTTTACTTTTTCAAGTTATCTTCAAAATCAGAGCTCCTGGCCCTAATGGGTGTGAATGGAATAAGGCCCCTCTGCCGACTGAAGAACCTCTAAGCAGAGCTCAGCAAGGAAAGAGCGGTGCAGTGGGAAGTCCTGCACCATCTTCCTGCAGGGAGCTGCTGCTTCCTCGCGGGGAACGTGGCAGTCTTTGTAAGCTGTCAGCTCTCCGGGAAGCGGCAGGCAGAAAAGATGCCCCAGTTCTGTGAGGCCCATCTAAACGTCGTTCACTGCGCATCTTCAGGAAAGGCTGCAGAGACCAGGCAACTGGACGACTCTGGAGTGATGTGGTCTTCAGGGTGAGGACGGAGGCACAGAAACATGACTGGACGCCGGAAAGTGCGGCTGACGTCAACCCTTAGCTCCACTGTTAAAAAGAGGTGCAAACACGAGGGCAAAAACCAAGCACACAGTCGCTGCCAAGAGGCCGCTGCTTCCCAAATTTAGCACCAACTCAGACATTTAACACAGCATCGTTCCCAGTGTGAGGCTTCAGGTCAGGGGAGGGATGTGGACAGCCTGGAGGGGTTTGAAGAGCGACCCTACAACTCACTGAAGGCCAAGCGTAAGCCTAACACCATCTCACTCTGTGGATGAAGGGTTCAGAGAGATTGAGTAACCTGCTCAGAATCACTCAGCAGATCGACTGAAGAGTCAGAATTCTCATCGAGGTCTGTCTGACTCCAGGTCCACGATTTTAAACACCATTGACTAAGGGGCCCCCTGCAAGGAGGAGTAAAGGACCTGGGATGCTTATTTAGATATTTGTTAAAGTAACAATCACAGGTTTTTAAGGTAAATTACAAAAATCCGCCAAAGAATTATAAACAAATCCACAACAGCACAAAATATGGTAACAGAGTAACTATTACCTATTAATTAGCTAGAGAAACTAATAGCTAGAGAAAAAAATCTAATTCAAAAACCTTTAATTCTCAGTATTACTCTGCATAATTTGTTTCCAGCCCTCAGCCTGAGAAGCACAAAGATGGTTTTGCTGCATCATCTGGGAGAGTGCATCGTGCAGACACACAGGGTGCTGCTCACGCACATTGACAGCTGTGCTCAGAGTGACAGCTGTGGAGGGGACCCAGCTGCAGGCCAGCATCCCTGGGGCCCAGGGGTGGCTCTGGCATCGGGGACCTGGGCAGCCTGGCCGTCCCCGTTACCACTTCTCAGACTCGGCTTCTTTCTCAGTCGTGTTCTGAGTCCTCCCCTCCCTCTTCACTTTCTGGGTCCAGGCGTGCATGTGGCCTTGCTCAAGTTCAGTTTCAGTTCCTGCTGGATCAAAAACATGTATAAAAACAAACTCTTTCCTTAGGCAAAGACAGTAAAGTATCAGTTTACTAGAATGCATGGGAAATGAAGTATTTCAATTCATTGACAATTCTTCTTTATTTAGAATTAATCACATAATCTTTTCTAAAAATAACAGCTTCATTGATACATAATTCTATATCAAAAAATTCACCCTTTCAAAGTGTATATTTCAATAGTTTGGGTATATTCAGAATTATGCAATCATCACCAAATCCAATTTTAGAAGACTTTCATCACTCCCCCCAAAAAAACCCCACACTCCTTAGCTATCACTCCCCAGTTCCCCTCCCCCAGCCCCTGGCAACCACTTATCTACTTTGTGTCTCTATAGATTTGCCTGTTCTGGACATTTCATATAAATGGAATCAGATAATATGTGGCCTTTTGTGGCCTTCTTTCACTCAGCATAATATCTTCAAGATTTATCCACAATGTAGCACATGCCAGAACTTTATTCCTCTTTATGGTTATATAATATTCCCTTGTATGGTTATATCACAGTTTATCTGTTCATTGATTGATGGACGTTTGGGTTGTTTCTACTATTTGGCTATTATAAATAACTCTGCTATGAAAATTCGAGTTTTTTGTGTGGATGTAGGTTTTCCATTCTCTTGGGTAGATACCTAGGAGTGGAATTATTAGGTTATGTGGTAACTTTATGTTTAACTTTTTGAGGAAAAGCCAGACTGTTTCCCATGTGGCTGCAGCATTTGACATTCCGCAGCTGAGGATGAGGGCTCCACATCCTCACCAACACCTGTAACTTTCTGTCTGCTGATTCTCGTCAGCTACTGAGTGTGACATGAGGTCTCCTTGTGGTTTTGACTTGCATTTCCCTAATACTGAGCATCTTCTCATGGGCTTATTGGCCATTTGAATATCTTCTTCAGAGATATGTCTATTTAAATAATCAGATAATCTTTTATTATCTCAATTTTGTTGTTGAAAATCATTCTGAAATGCATCGAAGTACGTTGACGCTAAGTCTGTGTCTACAGCTGCACGTCAGCCTTGTCAGCCTGTTGGTGTCTCAGGTGCAGGACGGCAGTAACCCCCACTCCCAGAGTTTTGTTTTTTGTTCTTTTGTCTTTTTCCCTTCATCCCTCTCTGAAGGCTGTGCTGGGAACTGTCTGTGGATAAAGTCTGGGCTAGTGGGACCTGGTCTCTCAGGGGACCAGGTGCAAACATTTGGACTCAGAAAAGGGGAGCATCAAGGCTCACTGCCATTTCCCCTGCTGGAGAGTGTCCACTCACCCTGACCTTCCACAGTGTGGGGGCGGGGACAGGGGACTGCAACCCATAGATCAGCGTTTCATCTAAAATGCTAGGAGTTGAGTTCTTACAGTTTTATTTATTTGCACGATATACTTAAGATGTAATCAAGCAAATAAACCATCAAGGTCAACCCATCATGGCCAACATAAAACATTCCCAAACTTATAAACAGCCCGAGGGTAAGCTGAAAAGCCGCCTCAGTAAACACAGTGACAGATCCCTATGGCTTAAAACAAGCCACATTAAAGTTTTTTCCTTTATCTTAACTGGTTAAAACCTTTAAACATAACCTATTGGATTCTCCTTCAGCTCTAACTATAAGCCTAAAATAATAAACCCCTATTGGGAGCAATGCTGAGTGTTTGGTCTATGTGGGCTCTCTGTGAGCACTTGTCGAATGATGACACAGGAATATTTCAATAGTTAAATTCCGGATTCCAGCTTCCAACGTAGAAATGTCGCCCTATTTCTGGCTCGATCCCTTGTCTAAGAACTGAAATAATTTTCACAGCACCTACTGTGTTTTCATCATCCCATTTATTTTTTTATTTTTTTTTAAGATTTTATTTTTTCCTTTTTCTCCCCAAAGCCCCCCGGTACATAGTTGTGTATTCTTCGTTGTGGGTTCTTCTAGTTGTGGCATGTGGGACGCTGCCTCAGCGTGGTCTGATGAGCAGTGCCATGTCCGCGCCCAGGATTCGAACTAACGAAACACTGGGCCGCCTGCAGCGGAGCGCGCGAACTTAACCACTCGGCCACGGGGCCAGCCCCCATCCCATTTATTTTTACACCCACTTCTCCAGCACACGCTCCATGCTCTAAGATTATAAAATCCTTGAGGTGGGTAAATGCCATGAGGTGCTACTTGCCCACCAAGTATTCTTGATGAGTGTTTTCAATAAACAGAATTTAGGGTTTGCATAAATGTTAAAGACTCTGTCTTTGCTAATTTTTTACTTTTTGACCCCCTTCACCCATTTCTCCTACCCTCTACCCACTGCCTTTGGTGACTGCCAATGTGTTCTTTGTGTCTATGAGCTTGGTTTTTAAATCTTTTTCTTTAGATTCAACATATAAGAGAGATCGTACAGTGTTTGTCTTTTTCTGTCTGATTCCTTTCACTTAGCGTAACGCCCTTGAGGTCCATCCATGTTGTTGCAAATGGCAAGATTTCATTCTTTTTTATGGCTGAAGAGTATTCCACTACATACACACACACACCCCATCTTCTTTATCCATTCGCCTATGGATGAACTCAGGCTGCATTCAAATGTTGGCTGTTGTAAATGGTGCTACGATGAATGTGGAGCTGCAGATATCCTTCTGAGTTAGTGTTTTTTATTAGAGTTTTTATAGTGTGGCAGATGCATTCAGTAAAGAAGGAAGGAAAGAGACAATGTTTTATTGCCCATCAAGTGAATGCCAGGCACTTTCATAGCCATCTTTGCAAACCTGATTTGTCTAAACCTGAATGGAGTTCTGGGAGGTGGGTCACGTCACAGCTTTACAAATGAGGAAGAGAGGTCCAGGGGCTGAGTGAGCTTGGAGTCAGCTCAGGTCCACAGCCTTGCCACCCTGGGTTGTGCTGTTACACAAACATTTAACTGTTGCCTCGAGACCTCTGGTGTCTGTTTCCTCCTTGTGTGTGTGGGTTATTTGGGATCAGGGTACTAGATCAAAGTCATACATCGTTCCTGTTCACTGAGGGCTCCAGTAAGTTCCAGGATGGCTAATGGGCTTTACTGGATGATCTTATAGAAATCTATCCTCCCTCGGTAAAAACAGCTATCAAATTAGTTAAGTAATTTCTCACTTTGGAGTTAGGATAAATGAGGATGACTTGAGTAAAGTGAGGAGGATGGAAAGTTATAAACTAGCAAAAAAAAAAAAAAAGAGATGTCCAGGAAAGCTGGCTGTGCAGCCCTTCAGCTAAGCATGACTGTGCAGTGTTCCCACCGGAGAGCACTCAGAGTAGAAGGAGGGGGAGAAGGGGGAGGAGGAGGGGGGGAGGAGGAGGGGGAGGAGGGGGCAGGAGGAGGGGGAGGGGGGAGGGGGGAGGAGGGGGGAGGTGGAAGAGGGGGAGGAGGAGGGGGAAGGAGGGGAGGGGAAAAGGGGAGGGGGGAGGAGAAGGGGGAGGAGGAGGGGGGGAGGAGGAGGGGGAGGGGGGAGGGGGAAGGAGGGGGAGGAGGAGGGGAAGGGGGAGGAGGAGGGGGGAGGGGCAGGAGGAGGGGGAGGAGGGGGCAGGAGGAGGGGGAGGAGGGGGCAGGAGGAGGGGGAGGAGGGGGCAGGAGGAGGAGGGGGCGGCTGCTTCCGCGCCGAGTCAGCGAGAGGCATATCTTCTGGAATTTTAGAGGTAAAGGGCGATATGCCCCGTCTGCACCGGATGTCAGGAGGTGGCATCTGGTCTTCAGACAGCTGGTCACAGGCGGCTACTGGGGTTTCTTTCGACGGTTTTTCAACTTTCCGGTCCTGTAAAACGGAGTTCGATGGTTGCTAAGCGCGCGGTTTTCGAAGTGCCTGATTTTGCAGCTCTTCCTCAGGGGAAGAGCCTGCGAGGAAGCGCCGCGTGGCCCGGTCTCCCGGGAGGCGGCCCGTCGGGAGCGGCGCAGGCGCGGCGGGGCCAGGCCGCTGGGGACGGCGCTGGGGTCGCCCGCTTCTCGGTGCCCGACGCCGCCTCCTCCACGCAGACCCTCAGGAGCCCACGGCCCTGGACCCCGAGGCAGGGCCCGCCGCCCGGGCGGCGCCGCTCGGGCCACAGTCCCACCGGGGTCTGCGGGCCGCGGGCTGCGTCCAGGGTCCCCGTGTGTCTCGAGAGGGAAGCGCGGGCGGGGAGCTCGGCGGGGGCCCTTGAGAACCGCCCGGCTCCCGGTCCGGCCTCGCCGGGCACACGCGGCCTCGCTGCGGCTCCGGGCCGGGCCGCGCGGGAAGCCCCGCTTCCAGGAGCCCTTGCTGCGCTGCATCCAAATGGCCGCCTGTGCTCCTGGCGTCTCTGTTTCCTGTCATGTAAAAGAGGGATTTCAAGAGAGTCAAAGTAAATAAATGAAGGACGGTTTGAAGCACAGCTTCCTAGCATTTTCTTGACATTTGCTAAAGAAGTCAACACAGACAGGGAAAAGAGTAAGGAAAGGAAAACAAACAGGAAAACAGAAATGAGACAAACATGACAGTCAGTAAATTTAAATGGAAGGAACTGAGGGGAGAGCCTCTCGGACTAGTTGAAAAGATGAAAATACAGTGTTCTGCTCAGAAGACACAGAAATACTGAAAAGAGTGACGTCAGAAAACGGTGAGACACGCAAACTGGAGGAGGCCGCAGAGCCGCCTCGCGGAGAAGGAGCCCAGGTGGAGAAGGAGCCCCGGTGGAGAAGCGACAGAGCTGGCGAGGAGGAGCGAGGCCGCCGGCAGGGAGCCGCGGCCAGGGCAGCTGTACCCAGTGCAAGAAAGTGAAAAGTTGCTGATGCTGCAGACTGATTTTTTTAACTGGCAATAAATTTGGAAAAAAGTAAACTTTGACCTTGTAGGGACCTGAAATTGACCACCCCAAGATATGTCTCTTTGGCATCAGGACTATTTGAGGCTGATTGCTTTTGATAAACTGGGACAGGGAAGGAGGCTCTGAGGAATAGAACTTGCCCTTCGTTAGGACACATTTACATTTGGAAGGTAAATCTCTATCTGTAAAAGGTGCCTCCCTCTCTGTACCAGGAAGAAGAAAGGAGATGACCTTCTCTCTAGAAACTCTTAATCAATACCAAAGGCAAGGACTTAAATCTGCATTTTACTGTGCTTCTCTGGTAACCTCCTGTAACTGACTTCCCTCCCCCTCCCAACGTTGGCATTTCTTAAGGATTAAGAACCTTTCCTTAGGCTAGGAACTGATTGGTGCGCTCACCTGTGACCGCCCAGCTCCAGATGATAGACTTGCCTCCTGCTACGCCCACCAAGATAGCAGACCATTACCTGCTGTGTCCATCAAGTGCTGTGCCGACAGGGCAATCTTGTGACTATTGTGGGAGGGACATTTCAATCACATGTGAAACACCCTGTTTGGGGGTATGTAACCACTCTGTGCACCCCACTTCTTCGGTGCCCTTTCTTCCTTCGGGAAGGAAGGCCCCGGGCCATGGTCCTCAGATTTTAGCTCAGAATAAACTCACCCAAATTTTCATTTACAGATTGGTTATGGATTATTTTCATTGACACAATAAACAAATATTAGTTTTATAATTAAAAATAAAGATTTGACATGAAATGTTCAAGTGTTCTATATAAATTGCAAAACAAAGTAGATTTTTCTGATACTTTAGTAATTAGTAATTGCTCATTAGTTACGATTTTTTTTTTTAAAGATTGGCACCTGAGCTAACAGCTGTTGCCAATCTTTTTTTTTTCTTCTGCTTTTTCTCCCCAAAGCCTCCCAGTACATAGTTGCATATTTTAGTTGTGGGTCCTTCTAGTTGTGGCATGAGGGATGCCGCCTCAACATGGCCTGACAAGCAGTGCCATGTCTGCACCTAGGATCCGAACCGTCAAAACCCTGGGCCGGAAGTGGAGTGTGCAAACTTAACCACTCAGCCATGGGGCCAGCCCCTAGTTATGAATCTTTGCAAAAGGTACTGTTCCGGCCAGGCCTCCAGATTCTGGGAGAGTTGTCCAAGCCAAGTAGGCCGGGGCTTCAACGTCGTACCAGGCATGGAAACGAGTGTTGGCAGAGCCAGCAAGGACTCAGACGCCTGCGGGGCCAGCGCGACCAGTGGCCTTGCTCGGTAGGGGGTGGGGCTTGGGGCCCGGGTATTTGTTTAAACTGTGATGTCTGTGACATCCCTGCACTTTCCCTGTGATGAACTGGATTTCAAGGCAACACAGTCTGCTGAAATGTCCACAGCACAGAGGCTCGTGTACAGGTAAGGGAAGTCAGTGAAGATTTAACAGCCCATTCATTTGACTCACTGGGACATTCATAAACAGGATAATTAATGACAAAATTAAAATCTCATATTTCTTCATTCAGAATTATGGTTTTGCCAGCAACGGGGATGAAGAGGGAGAGTTTAGAGTTTAAATTACCTGGTAAATCCTCAAGTTGTTAATTTTCTTTGTCCTCCTGGATGGGGTGTGTGACACGAATTCAGGATTATCACATGATTTCCCAGTGAAGTTTTATGCATACTATCCTGCTAAGTTTTATTTTTCACCAAGTCTTTCTCCCACAACCTATAATCAATCAGCTGAGCTCATTTTCATCTCCTCTTAATTTTTCGTGAGGAAAGAGTGGATGAATTCATCAGTCAAGTCACTGCTCTGTCTTCTGTTGTTAGCATGTGACCATTTGGTGTACGCTTTCTGGCAATAGAATAAAATGTCATAAAACAGCAAAGAATCAGTGAGACCATGTGTTTGATGAATCTGATGAAGTGAATGGAAATTTCAAATAGCTATGGATTTAAAATGAAGAAAATGTTGGGGCCAGCCCAGTGGCGCAGTGGTTAAGTGCACACGTTCTGCTTCAGTGGCCCGGAGTTCGGCGGTTCGGATCCCGGGTGCGGACATGGCACCGCTTGGCAAGTCACGCTGTGGCAGGCGTCCCACAAATAAAGGAGAGGAAGATGGACACGGATGTTAGCTCATGGCCAGTCTTCCTCAACAAAAAGAGGATTGGCAGCAGATGTTAGCTCAGGGCTAACCTTCCTCCAAAAAAAAAAAAAAGATTTATAAATACATAAATAAAATGAAGAAAATGCAAAGGCACCTTTTCACCTGGCACATCGGCCTTCTCCCGGGACCCTTGGCGAGAGCACCACGGGCCTCTCAGCCCTCTCCCAGTCTGCTGGCCATCTTCGAGCTTGATACAAAGGCTCTGAGTTTGGGATCCTTTCCAGAATGATTTTGTTTCCTCTCTGCACTCTGCAAGTTCCTCTCCTCTCCCCGCCAACCCGCCCCCCCATTTAGACTCCAAAAAACAGCATAGATCTTTCTTGAAATACTGAGAGTTAAAGTCTCTACAGAGTCGTCAGTCTGCATTCCAGAGAAGGCGCCTGAGTGCCCGCATGCTAGGAGGGGCCTAGAGGGGGCGAGCTCTCCTTCACGTGTAGGGGCCCATCCTTCTCCAGTGCCCAGACTGGGAGGTACTGGGCTCCAGAGCTGAACTGACACAGCCCTCAGCCCAGTGAGGGGAGACGACAAGCAGAGGGGAAAATGCAACCTGGTGTTGTAGATGCGCTGGGGACAAGAGGTGGGAATGCTCAGGGCTTCCTGAGGGCAGTGGGAAGAGGTGGCAATTAGGAGAGGAGATGCGGGGACAGAGCCTTGAAAGAATGGCGGGTGTCACCCGGCAGGCCAG
This sequence comes from Equus caballus, assembly GCF_041296265.1. Classification (NCBI taxonomy): domain Eukaryota; kingdom Metazoa; phylum Chordata; class Mammalia; order Perissodactyla; family Equidae; genus Equus; species Equus caballus. The sequence continues at coordinate 101,191,302 of NC_091700.1, read as the reverse complement.
GAGAGGAAGGACGTGCCAGATGGCATGGACTGTGGAGGGCCTGGGCGCCGCTCAAGGAGTTCTGACTTACCTTGAAGTCTCCCAGTGGGGAGCCATCAAGTGCCTTTAAACCACATTCAGATGTGCATTTAGAAGAGACCAGAGAGCAGGAGACTGGAGTGGTGTCGACTGGGCTCCCACAGCAGGGATCCCGGTGAGAGAAGCAGGAAGCCTGAGCCAGGCGGCTGCTTCTGCAGGGGAAGGGAGCTGTCGGAGAGGAACAACTGTGGGAGCGCAGAGGAAGGCGTGCAGAAAGGAGCAAAGGTTTCAGCATCAAGCGACTGGGTGAACACGGAGAGCGCAGCTGGAATCCAGAAAACAGCGCAGCAGCCTCCCCAGCACGCAGAACATCTGTGGAGCGCTGTCTGAATACTTCATACACTGTGCTGCATGGATAACAGACGCCACCCTCGTTTCATGTGCCACCAAGAAAGAAAGTGCCTCCAGCACAGCCACGCCACACCACGCCATGCCACACCCCTCCCCGTGAGAGACACTCCCACCTCAGAGCCATCAAAATGTGTATTTGGGGGATGGGATTGTGTCTTAGAATCTATGAAATGTGATTATCTCGCTTAATCCTTAGAGGCGGCACCACTGTCAGCCTTGCTGGGGTTACAATCTTGCCCAGAGTCAGAGACTGAGTTGCGGGGGAGCAGGAAGGTGAGCACGCGGTCTAACTGGCTTTGGGTCCTGGTAGAGTATTTAGGTGGAATCACCTGATGCTGGGGTGACTCAGGCCTGAAGACTAGGATGTGGGAAGGGATCTGCAGCATTAGCGCGGAGCTGAGGGAAGGCCAGGTGGGGACGGGGCCCCAGCACTGAAGAGGGTAAGGGGACTGAAGGGCAAAACAGGGCATGAGAAAGTGATCAGTGGGAAGGAAGCGTGAGAGCCAGCTGGCAGACAGCGACAGCTCAGCAGAGGGAACACTGACACCCTTGCTTCGGAAGAGCTGGGCGCTGGATTGGGGCAAACAAAACTGACATTTTTATGGGTTAAAAACAATGAAAATTCGCAATTTCACTCAACACAAAAAAGGGGGCCTGAAAAGAGTCTGCATGAAAATTAGTGCATAAAGTGCCCATGTCAGCGTCATTTATAGCAGTGAAAACTCTGAATTAATCTCTAGGCCTACTGACAAGGAACTGATTAAGTAAATGGTGGTGCTATCATAAGAGAACAGGTCATGAACCCGTTACATGATGTTTAAGAGAATATTTTAATGAGGTGTAAACATTCTTTTGATTTAATGTTAGGTGAAAAAAGTCAGGACATAAGATTGTATATGAGGTACAACAACTTTAATTATACTTTTCTATGTGCACAAAAATATAACTGTGAGAAAATGCAGACAAATACAGAAAAATTATCATCTCTGGGTGATAGATTACAGGCAATTTTAATTTATGCTTTATATGCTCTAATACAAATATGTATTACTTTCTAATCAGGAAAAAACATGAAAATCATTTTTAAAACTTTGAAAGGAAACAATTCAATGAATTTGGTAACTGGGAACTCACTGGTGAGCTTGTTTGATTGTTTGGCTATTCAACAAACATTGATTGAATACCGACTGTGTGCCAGGCACTATGCTGGGCCCCGGGTCTACACTGGTGAACAGGACGGAGGGAGCTGGGCCCTGGGCCTACACTGGTGAACAGGATGGAGAGAGCTAATAATAATAAAATAATAAAATATTTATGTAATAAATAAACATAAAATAATAATTCTCTTAAATGAGTTGATCTCTTGAATTATGTAGAAAAGAAAATTTGGAGTTATAAAGCAAAGTTACAGTAATACTAGTTTTGCAGTCAGATTTTTTCTTTAAAGGTACTAGTCTCTTAAATCATGTAGAAAACAAGAAGTAGTTACAAACCTTGTTCCAATAATCCTAGCTTTGACATTTACCCATATATTGACCTTCATTAAGATCTTTACTCCTCCACATGGCCTCGAGTCACTGTCCAGTGTCCTGTCCCTTCACCTGCAGGTCTCTCTCGAGCGTTTCCCGCAGGTCACGTCTGGTGGTGATGAGCTCCCTCAGGTTTTGGTTATCTGGGAATGTCTTGATTTCTCCCTCACTTTTGAAGGACAGTTTTGCCGGATATACAATTCTTGGTGACAGTGTTTTCCTTGCAGGACTCTGAATATACCGATCCAGTGTCTTCTGGCCTCAGAGATTCTGACGAGGACTCTCTGATGCTCTTCCTGGGGATCCCCGTACGTGGCAGTCTGCTTCTCTCTCACTGCTTTCAAAGTTCACTTCGTCTTTCCAAAGTGTGATTATAACATGTCTTGGTGTGGATCTCTTTGAGTTTATCTTACTTAAAGTGTGTTGAGCTTCTTGGATCAAATTTGGGAAGTTTTCAATTATTGTTTCTTCAAATATTCTCTCTGCCCCTCTTTCTGGAACTCCTGCAATGCATCTGTTGGTCTGCTTGATGTTGTCCTCAGGTCCTTTAGGCTCTGCTCACTTTTCTTCCTTCTTTTTTCTTTTTGTTCCTCAGCCTCGATAGTTTCCGTTGTCCCGTCTTCGAGTTCACTGATTCTTTCTTCTGTCTTGACCTCCCTCTAGTGAATTTTTCATTTCATTTATTGTACTCTTCAGCTACAGAATTTCTTTTTTATTTCTTTTTAGGTTTTCTATCTCTTTATTAATGTTTCCATTTTCTTCATACATTGTTTTCTTGACTTTATCCACATCTTCCTTTAGTTCTTTGAGCATCTCTGGAGACCACTGTTTTAAAGTCTTTGTCTAGTATATCTGACAGCTGGTTCTTTTCAGGGAGCTTCTGTAGATTCATAGCCTAATTTGTTTTAGGCTGTCTCTGTGCTGAAGATCAGCCTGAGGTATAAATTTAATGTCTTCTTATTTCTTTTGTCAGCCTTTCCTTGAGAATGCACAGTCACTTTCCAGTTTTCCCTGTGCACGTGCTTGTTTCTGAATGCCCTGGTCTTGGTGTCTGACTCCCAAAAGGGGAAAAAGAGAATGACGAGGGAGAGGTAGGGAGAGGGCGCCAGTCCTTTGAGCTCCCTGGAAGTGACTTCAGCTGAGGAGACAGTCTCGCAGCAGTGGCGGGAGTGCAGCAAGAGGGGCTGCCACCTTTGTCTGCACGTCTGTGGTCAGCAGCAGCGATCAGGCTCAAGCACAGACCTGATGGTTGGGGGCCAGGGGCTTTTTTTGCTTACTCTGGCTCCAGAAGCTGCTCCGGGAACATGTGCACAGCACCTGCCGCGAGACGGATGGGGATGAGTAGCTGCTACTTTGCTAAGAGCTAAAATTGACTAAAATTAACCACAATTTACAGTCCAAGCCTTCCCTGCTGGAAGCCACAAACCTTCAGTAGCCTCCCGAGTTCGAAAACAGCTGCCTCACACAGCCCTGGCACAGGTGCTGTTGGGGGACAGGCTCCTGGCTCCCACTCCGCCATCTTCACAGCAGTGAGGCCCATTAGCACTTCAAGCCCTGTTCTTTTAAGATGAAAACTCCTTCCTGATCCAATACGAGTGTCCTAGGTCTGTACAACTGTCAGCATGGTCAATGAGAACATTTCCATCACTCTGGAGAGGAAGCCTTGTACCCTCAACAATCAACTCACTCTCCCTCCTTACCTCCTGACCCTGAGCAAACACTAATCTACTTTCTATTTCTATAGATTTCCCTATTCTGGACATTTCCTATAAATGGAATCATATGATGCATTGTCTTTTGTGACTGGCTCAGCATAATGTTTCCAAGGCTCATCCATGTTGTAATATGTTTCAGTGCTTCATTCCTTTTCATGTCTGGATAATGTTCCATTGTATGGGTATACCAAATTTTGTTTATCCATTCTTCAGTTGATTTTTTCCACCTTTTGGCTATTATGAATAATGCTGCTGTGAACACTCATGTATAAATTTTACTTGTGGACGTGTTTTCATTTCTCCCATCTATGTATCTAGGAGAGGAATTGCTGAATCGTGTGGTAACTCTATGTTCAACCATTTGAAGAACTATCAGGTTGCTTTCTGAAGTGGCTGCCCCATTTTACATTCCCACCAGCAGCGGGAGAGGGTTCCAATTTCTTCGCAACCTCACCAGGGCTGTTCTTATCTGCTTTTTGATTCTGGCCCAGCTGGTGGGTGTGAAGTGGTATCACATTGTGGTTTTGACTTGCATTTCCCTAATGACTAATGATTTTGAGCACTTTTTCATGTGCTTGTTGGCCTTTTGTATCTCTTCCTCAGAGAGATAGCTATTCAGATCTTGTAATTGGGTTGTCTGTCTTTTTCATCATTGGGCTGAAAGAGCTCTTTCTGTGTTCTAGATGCAAGTCCCTTATCAGATACAAGATCTGCAAATTTTTTCTCCCATTCTGTGAGTTTCTTTTCACTTTCTTGATAGTGTTCTTTGAAGTACAAAAGTTCTTAATTTTTATTAAGTCTAATTTATTTATTTTCTCTTTTATTGTTCATACTTTTGGTTTCATATCTAAGACTGTTGCCAAATATGAAGTCAGGAAGAGTCACCTCTGTGTTTTTTTCTAAGGGTTTTATAGTTTGGGGGCCAGCCCCATGGCTGAGTGGTTGAGTTCGTGTGCTCTGCTTTGGTGGCCCAGGGTTTCCCCGGTTCAGCTCCTGGGCGCGGACATGGCACGGCTCATCAGGCCATGCTGAGGCGGCGTCCCACATGCCACAACTAGAAGGACCCACAACTAAAATATACAACTATGTACTGGGAGGATTTTGGGAGAAAAAGGAAAATTAAAACCTTCAAGAGTTTTATAGTTTCAGCTCTTACATTTAGGTCTTTGATCCATTTTGAGTTAATTCTTTTATATGGTGTGAGGTAAGAGTCCAACTTCTTTCTTTTGCATGAGAATAAAGAGTTATCTTGGCATGATTTGCTGAAAAGACTATTCTTTCCTCATTGAATGATCTTGGCATCTTTGTTGAAAATAAATTGACTGTAGACACATGAATTTATTTCTGGACTCTCAGTTCTAGTCCATTGATTTAAATGTCTGCCCTTAGACCAGTACATACCATCTTGATTACCGTTGCTTTGTAGTAAATTTTGAAATCAGGACACATGTGTCCTCCTATTTTGTTCTTCTTTTTCAGGATTGTTTGACTATTTTGTGTCCCTTGCAATTCTGTATGAATCTGAGAACCAGCTTGTTAATTTCTACAAGAACGTCAGCTGGGGTTCTAATGGAGGGTGCGCTGAGTCTTCAGATCAGTTTGGGGAACATTGCCAGCTTAGCAATGGTAAGTCTTCCAATCCATGAACGTGGGATGTTTTCTCAGTTTTTTAGATCTTCTTTAATTTCTTTCAATGATGTTTCGTAGTTTTCAAAATATGTTTTGTACTTCCTTTGCTAAATTTATTCCTAAGTACTTTATTCTTTTTGATGCTTTTGTGAATGGAATCATTTTCTTAATTTCATTTTCAGATTGTTCATTGCAAGTGTATAGAAGGACAGTTGGCTTTTATATATTGATCTTATATCCTGCTAACTTGTCCAACTTGTATATTCGTTCTAGTAGTTTTTTAGTGGTTATCTTAGGATTTTTTTATATACACGATTATATCGTCTGTGGATAGAGACAGCTTCCTTCCCAATTTGGATGCTTTTGATTTCATGACCAATGAAGTTTGGACTTCCCCACACTCTGCTGCAAGTGAAGTCGGTTCCTTTGGGGAGAGGTCAGGAGTTCTCTGTTTTATGACGTGCTTCTCCCCCTCCAGAGCTCTGGAGCTGTGAGTGGGGACGATGGCAAGCTGCTCTGTGAGTGACACCCGGTGCTCCTCCATTGTGGGTGAAAGGACACACAGTTCTTTGTGGCTTGACTCTCCTAGCATTGAAGCACTGCTTTATGAGCTAAGCCAAGGGGATCAGGCCCCAGTATCCTCAGCAACACTAGGCCCGAGGCAGAGCCTCCATTCCCCAGGTGGGAGCTGGGCAGAAGAAGGGACCCTCACCTCTGGGCCACACTCACTTAGTCTCAGCAGTAGGCAGCTTGGAACAGGATGAGAAGTGCTGTAGTCCTGCTCTTCCCAGGAAGAAAGCCCTTCAGCTGGGAGCTGGAGAGAGAGGGGGCCCTGCCTTCTTGTCTGTAGCAGCTGGAGCAGAGTCCCCACCTTGAAGGGCTGGGAGGGAGTGGGTCTCCACCCAAGTACTGTGGACTCTGGGTGTTTTTGCCAAATTTTAGTATATTTTCTTGAACAAATGTTTCTTCATATGCTGTATATCCTTAGGACCATTTCCATAGACTTTAAATGGTTGTTTTAAAAATAATTTTCACCAGTTTTGCTGGGGAGTGGGTCCAGAGAGCTCCCCCTGCTGTTGTCCTGGAAGTTTCTGTGTGACAACTGTCCGAGAGTCTCCACTCGTCATGGAGTTTTCAGTCTTGGGCAGAGATATTAGTTTCTGATTTTTTTTTAAGAAGGATGCTCATTGCAGCCTTCTTTGTAATAGCCCCAAACTGTAGACAATCCAAATGCTCAGTGACAGGTGAGTGGATGAACCGTGATAGCTCCATACAGCGAGCACCACCTAGTCACGAACAGGAGCATCTGTCGACACACTCAACCACAACATTATGCAGAGTGAACGGCAGAAAATCACAGACACTGCATGGATCCACTCACATAAAACTTAGAGGGTGCAAGCTCCTACATGGGGACAGAAGCAGGTGCATGGCTGCCCATGGATGGGAAGAAGCAGGGGTGGGGGAATTGCTGATGGAGACAAGGAGAGTTTTGGGAGTGATGGATGTACGTATCATCTCGATTGTGCTTTGTTTTCACAGAAGTAACCCACACCACACTTATCAAATGGTACTGTTAAATATATTGGTTTTTTGTTGTTAGTGCCATCAAGTTGATTCCGACTCCTAGTAACCCTGTGGACAGCAGAGTGGAACCCTGCCTGGTCTTCTGTGCCATCCTCTCACCTTCTGGCACTGTGTCAGACATACTCCGCTGTAATTCATAGGGTTTTCATGGCCAATTATTTTCAGAAGTGAGAGGCCAGGTCCTTCTTCCTAGTCTCTCTAGTCTGGAAGCTCTGCTGAGAACTGTCCACCATGGGTGACCCTGCTGGTACTTGAAAATACTAGTGGCAGAGCTTTCAGCATCACAGCAGCAGGCAGCTCTCATAGTAGGACAACAGACAGACAGGTGGTGGGCTTCCCTGACCGGGAAATGAAGTGGGGCCATTGGGGTGAGAGTGCAGAGTCTTAACCACTAGACACCAGGGCTAGATAATATATAGTTTACTGTATGCCAGTTACATCTCAATAAAACCACAAAAAAATAAAATCAGCAGTGAAAGCCCAGTTGTTGGTCATATAGTTTCTCTCATAGTGTTGACTTTTACTGTTGAGTAGCTAGCTAGCTAGATACATCTACACTGTTTGAACAAACCAGTGTGCAGTGTCCTGGAAACAGCCAAGTTCTCCCTGAAAATGGGCTGCTCCTGAGACGGAACCAGCCTAAGGAGACAGGGCTGTCAGCAAGGCCCCTGGCCTAACAAGGTAAGGCCCTTAACCAATCAGCAGGCTAGGAGAATCAGATGGAGACCACCAAGATCCACATTCCGCAGCCTCAGTGATGTGGGCTCGGTGAGTCGAGGAGTCAAAGAAAGATTTCTTGGGCTCTCAAGGTCTGGCAGTAGTGCTCTTTTATTCAGAGAATAGTATGAAATTGCATGGGGACAGGACCCATGGGCAGTGAAGAGCTGCAGGCATGGGGACGGGACCCACGGGCAGTAAGAGCTGCAAACATGGGTGGAGAGTAGGGCTCAATTTAAGGCATAGGTATGTGAGTTATCTCTTTACAAGACAAAGGAAAGAATATGTAAAAAAGTTGTTAAAATGGTATCAGTGCAGGTGGGGTCTGGTTATTGGGTGGTCCTATAACTTTAGATAAGAATCAGATCGGATTAAGTCAGGATGTCCTTGCCTTCCCTGTTAAGAGTTTCTAGAGATAAGGTCATCCCCACCTCTTCCTGGTGCAGAGAGGGAGACACCCCCACAGATGGAGACCTCCCTTACAAATGTAAATGTCTCTCATCAAAGGGCAAACAAATTCCACTTTTCAGAGCCTCTTTCCTGTCTGCAGTTTTTAAAAGTAACCAGCGCCAAATAATCCTCATCATCAGGACTTTTCCAGGCTTCCGCATGCACCCTGGCACCCAGGAGTCCACTGAAGATGACCCTACCTCCACTAGCACGGTAAAAATCACACCCAGGGGTGGAGAGCTAGTGTGCTAATGATACATGCAACACACGTGGTGACATGCTACATGACAGCGCAGGCCCAAGAAAAACCCCACCTCCACAGGCCATGACAAGGCCCGTCTCCCCAGCCTCTGCCTAATGAAAGCTCCCGAGTCCTGCTCCCTGACGAGCCAATCACCTGCCCCTTTCCTTTCTGCACCAGCTCCCTTGTGCCTTCCTTGTGCACAAGCTAATAAACTTTTACTTTCTATTCCCATTTGTGGTCTCTCTTGATTTCTATCCTGGGAGACAACAAGAACCCAACATGCCATAACGCTTCTCTTCAGCACCATGGGTTAATTTGACCAGTGTCCCTTACTAAAGAAGGGAGTCAACAGAGAAATGAAATGGCCAATTATCAGGCTCCAAATTGATGTATTCTTGACAAAAATCATTGACTTTCATTCTTGCAGGCCTCCATTAAACTAATCACGAGGAGACACACCATTTCTACCATCACTTTGTGATGCGTCATTAGCCGAAAGCTGCTTGGTGTCACCTCCTTCTATGCTCCAGGCATCAGAACGATGGGAAGGGGAATTCACTCTGATTTTGGACACACAATGCTACCACACTTTGTTCTCAGAATACTACCCAGAGCTGAGCAAAGATAAATGCCTCGTAAAGGAGCCGAGAGGCTACTGACTGCTCTAAAATCCAAGCAGGACAGCAGCGAGGTGCTCTGAAACTTGGGAAGCAGGCAGAGAAAGCTTCCTAGCATGGGGCTAGCCGGGTCGGTTCACAGGCTCACCCTTGGCCCTGATGTCCCTTTCACGCGCCCTGGAGCCTGGCTCCGTCCGTCTCCCTTAATTACTGAGCCAAAGTGGGTTCAATCCTTGGTGAATTAAAAATCAGACTCTCCACCAGAAGTGGAGATATGACCGCACGGCACAAAGCAGAGGCCACGCGGAGTCACTTCCAGAGTCGTGGCTCCCGGGACAGCTTCTGTTTCGAATGGGGAATGAATGTTCAAAAGGGAGAGGTGGGCATTCACTTGCGCAGGCTCAGATGGAAAACATGCTTCCACATACACCGCCTGTCATGGTAACGCCTCAGCTCCTCATGGAGCAGAGATCTTAGCTTTAAAAAGGAGGCAAAGGTCATCTCTCAGCACTTTTTGGCCGTCTACGCAGGTCTCGCTCTTGTGGTGGGTTTTTTGCCGATCATGGTGGTTGGGGATTGCATCTCTTAATATAACAAAAGAGAAACAATTTAGAGGAACAGTTACATGCTTCCCAACTTCCCTGAGTCCCGGAGGCATTAGCCCAAAGCCTTCCTTGACCCTCTGACGGGCTGGCACCTCCGTTGTCACTCCTGCTTCCTCTCTCCCTCCTTTTCTCATTTCCTGTGTTTGAAGGCGAATCAGTCTGTTCGTGTGAATTCACCCCCAGGCACGACTGGGATTTGTGTTTTCAAAGAGAATTCCAGCAGCAGGAGGAGAATCTCACGGGAGCCCCTCCCTGTTGAGTTGCAGGGGGGCGGGGGGGGGGGGCGAGGCCAGGGGGGGGGGAGTGGGGGGGGGGGATTGGCCACCATCAAGGCCTCTCCCTGCAGCTCTGAGGTAGCAGCACCAAGCAGCAATTTCACACTCAGGTATCCATTTGTAAAGCAGAAAGTGGCTCCGGACCTAATGTAAACTGTCCCAGGGCAATGGAGCTTGACCCACAGCTCCAGGTTTTAATGACGGGCTAGACAGCGAGTGCAGGCAGGAGGCACAGACCATCCCTGACAGCCTCCCCCACCCCCCGACCCCAGACCCTCAGTGAAACCCCTGGAGCCCACAGTGAACCGCCTCCGAGAAACAGGGAATCTGACTGGGAATCTGGACAAACCCAGCCAGGCTGGAGTGTGGGGTCTGCTGTTCCCACGGCACTTCGGGCTGGACCGCATCCCTCCTGTGTTACACACTTCCTGGTGTCGGGGCATCAACTTTTAATTTTAATTTATTATGAGTCTGGAAACCACTCTGAGCTTCTTGGAGACAGGTACAGGCTACAGGTCTTAAAAGGGTCAGGCACTTCTGGAAAACCATCTCATTATAATCATCTGTCACAGTCACTACTGGACTTCTGCATTTAAAAGGGAAGGACGAGCACCCACAACTAGAATACACACAACTGTGTCCTGGGGGCTTTGGGAGAAGGAGAAAGAAAAAGGGAAGGATGTTGATGTCGCCAGTGAGCAAACTCTGGGGATGTGTAGGATGCAGGGGCAGAGGTTATTCACCCAAGAGAAGAGGGTCTTCTAGCAGTCGTCACTGTCGCTAAGCCTTCACAGGTGGCTGTAAAGACCACAAAGTCCGTCTCCTCCATCTCCACAGAGAACTCCACTTTGGTAAAACAACCGGGTTATTAAAGAGGCACCAACACCCTGTTTGCTGTAGGTCGGGGATCAGCCTGATCTCAGACCACAGAGGACAAGGCATTTCTCTGGCATGTGGCTCTCAAGAGAAAAGAGGGCCCCTCGCTCTGGCTCAGGGGCAGCTCTTCTGCTGGGGCCCTGGGGCCGAGTGTTCCAGGTCCTCCCAGGGCTGGTGCTGACCATGGGGTGTCAGGGCCCTATTACCTCTTGGGTGTGCAGTTGCTTCTGCTGTCGGCCTGTCCCCTGGTCCTCATGATGCAGGATACCCTCTCCAGCAGCAGGCGGTTGTCCCTGTCGATGACAGAGAGCCGCTCCTCCTCCAGCTGTGGGCAGACACGCAGGAGCCTTTGGAAGCACCAGCTGCGTCTGCGCTGTTACGGGCACAGATTTAGAGGACTCCTGCAACCCCACACGTTCTTGGACCTGAGCACCTGGTGGGTTTTGCATCACCTCCTCAAACATCAGCTGCTCCAGCCTGAGTGTGACACACGCAGGCCGCTCTGTGAAGTGGGATCATTCAGATGGGCTAACTTCATGTGCTCGGAGTGGAAGTCGCTTGAGGATGATAGGACTCTGAAATTAGGTCATCCTCAAAAACTCTGACCTGTGACAGTGGCACTAATGAGGAATCACTTCTTATTTAAGAGAGAGATTTTATACTGTTCAGAAGAGAAGGTTTGAGCCCAGAGGAAACAAAATCCTCTTGTTTTAGCTTTTTAAATGGATTGATCTGTTACTCAGCTTCTGTTCGGCCATTTAGGACAACACTAACAGGCACAGAAGCACACACAGCATTTGCTGTCAAGGTGTCACTGTCAGTGTGACCACGTGATTCTGTCACCAGGTGGCTTAACCTACAAGAAATAAACATTCTGATGTGATCACGAAGTTGTCTGGTTTAGAGGAATGAAGCTAATTAATTACTCTAGAACTGCATGGAATAAATTGTCCCAGGGAATTTCCTCTCCCTCCCCCAGAGAAAGATTTCTAGTGCAATTACCCATCAGCTCCATTTGAGCCCAGACAAGGTTAATCGTTGCCTACATGGCATTTTACCTCGGATACGTGACTTGTCTGTTCCTGACTGAGCCTGCCTTTTGCTTTTTCCTGGGTTTTCGAGCTGATGTTTTCTAGTCAGCTGTGACAGCAGCTCAGAGGTGGAACTGAACGGTACCTTCAGCTTCTTCAGCTTCAGGTGGAGGTGGCTGGGAGTCAGCGGGGCACAGGTGTCCACAAGCGGCTGGGCATCCCGGACCTATGGCACAGAGCAGGCAGCGTGACCCCAGGGTACTTTCGGCAGGTGATTGACATGAACTGAGATTTGGCAGCTTCTGGGCTGTGGGCACTGGGACATGTACAGATCGTTATTCATGGCACCAAAGACTCCAAGTGAACTTGTGGCAGAAAGTTCTGAATGAGGCTCAGGCTTGAATCAGGACCCGAGCATCCCCTGCAGGGACTGACCGCCCCCAGAAATGAGCCTACACTGTCGTTTTCAAGTAGAGGATTAAGTGGGTAGAAGTGAGAATTCACTAAAGGTAGCCACAGCCAACATTTCTACTTTGCACGCTGTTGCCAAAGGCCTTTCAGAGAGTGAATTGTGTCCCTGCATCCGCCACAGTCTAATTTTGAGCCTCCAGCAACGTTTTCAGGTTGAGCACCTTGAACATTGATTAACTGCACAGTGATTCCTGCAGTTTCCTCTCAGAAAATGTACAAACAAGGGAAGAAACTTACATTTAAAAATGTGATGGACTAGATACATGAGGCTATATGTTTTACCGCTTGCAACGAAAAGGAGTCTCCCCATATTCTAGATAGTTCCTTATGGATTCCTAACTGCTGGGACCTGTTAGCTGATCACCTGAAAGTGACAGCAGTGGACACTCAGCTACTCTGTCTGAAAAGATGAGGTGAGCACCGTGCACTGTGGGAATCAAGCCCAGGGAGCCAAGCCCTGATGGACCAGAGCACAGAGAACCAGAGGCGCTGAGAACAAGGAGGTGGCACAGGGCTGGGTGGCGAGAGGCTGCCTAACACGCTGAGTGCCCTGAAGTGAAGGGAACCACTGTGGGGCAGAGACAAGGGAGCCATACGATCACACGGGAGTTAGAGACCGTCTGTCTCTGTGTGTGGAAGAGGATGAGACCAGAGGCAGCCACATGGCTGGTGTGGTCTCCCAGGGCCATGGGGTGGGGTGGCGAGCAGGTGTGCCAGTGATAGCAGGTGTGGGAGGCGGGTGTCTGTTGGGTGGGGGTGAGGGAGAAGGAAGGGGTGGAGAATGGCCCCAGGCTTCCAGTTTTGATACCTGATGACACCAGGACAGGAGCACACGTGGTGAGCAGGTTTGGGGGATGGCCAGTGAATCCCATGCTGGGCATGTTTAATCTGAGGGGACTGTGTAGAACGATCTAGAAGCAAGTTAGTTTAGGCTGCGGGAGAAAATTAAAAACTCATCGCAGTTATTGAAAGTCCAGCACCTGCTCTCCTTCTTACAGCGCTGCATTTGATCACGGTCTTTTGAACACACTGCCTTACTCGATGCTCTCTCGTCTGTTTACACATTAAATTCTGGGGGAAGGGAGCTCTTCCCTACAGTGAAATGTAGGAGTGGAGACGTTGAAAAATCACCATTTTATAACCGTCATGGTAAAGACTGGTTTGGGCAAAATCACCAGTGGATGTCCAGTTTGGGGGAGAAAGTTTGACGAGAATGGAACTGGAGTCACTGATGTGGGGATGAGAGGGGGCTGCTGAAGTGGAGAGCATGAGAGGTGATGGGGTTCACTCAGAGGACCGCATTCAGTGCTGAGAGGCACCAGGAGCCACGGAATGCAACTGGCGAGGCCCGGCGTGGGGTCTTGCTGAGTCTTCGCACAGAGCAGGGACATCCACAGTTTTCTGCCCTGTCCCACGAAGCAGGTGACCAAGCTCCTCCCCAGAGAAGATGCCAGAAGTTCTTTCCTGGAGATATGGAGCCTGGGAGAATCTGGACCGAGGGTGCAATGGGTGCAGCTGAGGAGATGGTTGGCGACTGCCCTGCTCTGCTCCTAGGAAGTCACAAATTCTCCAGGAAGAGGTCTCTATGGAGACTGACATGCCCTCGAGAAAGGCCACCACATACCACGTGGGAGTCCCCAGACCAAAGGCCAGTCCCCCGGATTAACCAGCGTGTGCAAAGCCTCCAGTTGACTTTTAGCACCTTGCCCACCAGACGCTGAAGGAAAGTTTCCAACAGGAAAGAGAGAAATAAAGAAACAGAAAAACGAGACCTGGAAGAAACAGAGATGACTAAGGGATCAGAGGAAAATGTCAAGTGAACTATAAGTAAAAACCTTAGTGTGATAAAAGAAGTTATTGTATTCACAAAACAAGAACAAGATTCTAGGAAAAAGGAACGATCAGCGATATCAGTTCTTGAAAATTAAAACTATGATCAGTGAAATAAAAACGGAATTAAAGAGTTGGAAGATAAAACCAAGAAATTTCCCAAAAGTGAACCAAGCATAGAGAGATGAGCAATAGAAGAGAAAATAAAAGAAAACTAGAAACTCAGTATTGGCTGTCTGACATCCAACTAGTAGGATTTCTAGAAAATGGAGAGGGAGGAAATTTTTAGTCTCTGGAATGAAAGGATCCATGAAAACAAATTTAAAAAGACTCCCATGAAAGCATGTCATCATAAAATGTCAGAAATTAGAAATAAACAGAAGACCCTAAAAGTTTCCAGGGAGAAAACACACCCGCACAGGCACCCGCACTTTAGACATGGTCTATAGGAGTCAGAATGGCACAGGACTTTTAAGGAAGATGGCGGGGGAAGTGAGGACGGCAGCACCCATCACACGCTCACCCGGCAGTGGTGCAGAGCTGTGCTGGGAGACGGGTGTCCTGCTGGGGCCACATCTCCAAACTCTTTGCGTTTAGGTGTGGCCGTGTGACGAGTTCTTCCCCGTGCAGTGTCAGCACAGGGAGGTTCCAGTTTCAGGCCAAGGTTCCTGTGACACTGAGGAGCCTTCGGGGCTCTCTTTCCTCTCCTGCTGGCTGGACCAGGTGTCATGAAGCCCTAGAGGCTGGAGGAGCCACAGAGCGGAAGCTGGTCTAGAGCCACCGGGTGCGGACGTCCACTGACTAGAGCAGGAGCAGGACTACACTTAGATGGTGTTTGGCCTTTATATATTTTGGGTCAGGTTACCCTAAAAAACGATGAGCATCAATGCCTTTAACATACTGAGGGAAGATTAATTTCAATCTATTTATTTATTTTTTGCTGAGGAAGATTAGCCCTGAGCTAACATCCCAGGGATGTTAGCAGGGATGAAAAGGGAACTGTGCCCATCTTCCTCCACGTTATATGTGGGTCGCCTGGCACAGCACGGCTGATGAGTGGTGTAGGTCCACACCCGAGATCCGAATCCGGGAACCCAGGCTGCTGAAGTGGAGCACGAGAACTTAACCACTACACCATGGGGACAGCCCCATCAAACCAGAATTTTATACCAAACCGTTTATCAAGAGTGACAGTAGAATAAACGCATTTTTAACAGACACAGACAAAAAGAAACAAATAAAACACCCCGAGCAAACAGAACCCTCGCTGCATCTGCTCCGGGGAAGCTGCTTCAGGAGCTGCTTCATGCACTGAGGGTGTGACTCAGATGCAGGAAAGCAGGGCATCCAGGAGAAGGATTTTCCACAGGGGAGACCTGCAGAGGGACATCAGCTCAGCCCAGGCAGCGCTCAGCCCAGGAGGGGCAGGGGGACGGAGGGCTGCGGACAGGGATTCTCCAGGGGGTCTTTTCAGGAAGACCAGTGATGTGTTTGAGTATTTGAGGATTTATTGATCAGTATTTGACGACTGATGGAGTATTTGAAAAAATAACTACAAATATGTAGAAAACTAAAGCAACTGTGAAAACAAGGCAATTGTTGCAAGCAATTGTTAGAGAAAGAAACCATAATCATAATTACAACCTGACTCAACAGTAAATGATTTTGCGTAGTCACTATAACTGGTAATTGATTTAATAAAAATCGAGTTATATGTATGTTGAGAAGTTATGGCAAATGAGCATGTTCTTCTGAGTGACGGAGGTGAACACCAGGAGGAAGTGCCAGCAGGGCTGAGCGTGGCTGCCTCGGAACCGGCTTCACCTGGGGAGGACTGCTGCTTTTCATTAAAGTGTTTTGATGCTGTTTGGTGTTTTAAATGTGCTTGTATTACTCTGATAAAAACTAAAATTAATTGAAAAATTATCAAATGGAAGGATCTAGTTGAGAGAGAGGGGACCACAGAATAGAGAGAAGAATTATCGTATGGGGAGCCCCCAGGCATGCCATGTGGTCATTCAGGCAGCAGGTAGCCAGGCCCGCTGACTGGGCATCCCCAGGGCACTGGAGGCCGGCATCACGATGATGTGGGTAGACTGCCCCCGACAGCCGCCCTGTGCAGGCAGGATAATGTAGACAGGCCGTTTCAATGGCACTTTGAAAATGAGAAGAGGGCAGAGGGCTCTGGAATATTAACAAGTGTGTTACTGAAAAGGACCTCAGAAGACTTAACCGGAGGGACAGGGTACTGATGAACTGGGGCAGGAGCACTGGAGATCCCCACCAAGTCCAAGGAGGTTGTTTGGGAGAGGGGAACCAGCCCAGGGAGGGAGGGCTGCAGTCAGCCTGCGGGCCTGCAAGGTGGTTGAGGTGTCCTTGTTCCAGCGTTGTGCGGGAGGTGGCAGGGTGAGGACTGGGGGCCCTGATTGTGCCTCAGAGACTTGTGTGCTCTCTGTGATGCTGATCCTGGAAAGCCTCGGTGGAGGTCAGCCCTCGACCCCCTCTGCCTCCCCTCAGCCTCCTCACCACATGACTCCTTCCTGGCAGTGTGTCCAGATGGACCGTGCCAATTCATTTAGATTTTAAACACAGAAATGCCACTGCTGCACTTAGGGTGGTGCAAGTATCTGCGTCTTTCTGGGAATGCCCTAGACCCGCGCCCATCTCTGTCCCTGTTTCTAGACTTTTACCACTGTGAAGGCACCAACATATGATATTACGTTTTAAAATTTATGAATATTGGATCTAACTGCAATTATCATTCTACTTTTTTTACTCAAAATTATGTTTTTTAAACTATAGTATAAAATTTCAAACATAAATAAAAATAGAGAGAAATAGTATAATGAACGCCCATGTAGTCTCGCTCAGCTTCAGCAGAACAAGCCGTCTCTCCCCGCCCTGCCCGAGATCACAGCCAAGCAGATCCCAGCAACTGCTTTCCATCCTTAAACGTTTTAATGCATGTCTCTAAAAGATAGGGAACCTTTGGACGTCACCAACGTGGCGGCTTGAGTAGTCTTCTTTGTCTGTCCCCCTTCGAATCTACAACTAATTGGACATTCATCGCTTAACAAAGGATATACATACAGCATCTCAGGACGCCTGAGAGACCCACGCTGCTATACATCGGAAGGCAGACGGACTTCACCCCAGGAGGAGGTGGAGATAAGTGGAAACTCTCCGACCCCGACCCCCGAACAGCCTAGTACCTGCAAGTAGCTTTCTTCCAGCGGACGCCCCCAGAACATCACCACACACCAAGGGAAGGAGGGTGTGCACACGAGAGAAGCGACGGTGGAAACAGGTGACCACAGCCTTACCTAAGCCCCCGGCGATTACACCTAAGCCCAGGGGGAAACTCCAGGGTCCCACACCGGAGGTGGCAGGGAAAACCTCTACTCGCCATTAGCAGAGAGGTCCCGCCCAGCATCCACAACCCCGGGAGGCTCCTGGAGAGAATCCCGAACGGGGCAGCAGCCCGCCAGCTGCCGCCGCCGGTCTCACGGACTGTGGCTGTTGCCTGGTGGGGGCACGGGGCTACTGGAGATCTCCTGGGAGAGGACTGGGGCTGGGTGGAGTTCCAGCGGCTGGCTCCACAGCCCAGGGGGAAACTCCAGGGTTCCGTCCTGGCAGCAGGCAAAGCCTCTACTCACCGTTAGCGGAGAGGCCCTTCCCAGCATCCACAACGCCGGGAGGCTCCCAAAGAGAATCCCGAACGGGGCAGCAGCCTGTCAGCTGCTGCCACCGGTCTCATGGACTGCAGCTGTCACCCAGTCAGGGCACATGGCTACCGGAGATCTCCTGGAAGAGGACTGGGGCTGGGTGGAGTTCCAGCAGCCCGGCTCCGTGGCCCAGGGGGAAACTCTACAGTCTCACAGCAGCCTCAGCGATAGCCTCTGCACAGCACTAGCAGAGAGCCCCTGCCCGGCAACCACAAGGCTGGAAGACCCTGGGTCAAAAGCAGCATAGCTAGGTGAGCTAACCACAGACTGCAGGAGATGCCCATAGCTCTGCTGTGACCTATAGTGGACAAATGAGATTTTGTGGGCACAGTGACAGAGCTGCAAATATAGGTGATCCTGCCCCTGGCCGCTGGGAAAGCCCTTAACACTGCTGCAGACCCCAAGGAGGGAGCACATCTAGGTGGTCTGCAACAGTAGGCACCAGCAGCCTGAAGCCCCCCTGTGACAGCCCCCACAGCTGAAGAGGGACCCCACAGAACCACTGTGACAACGAGGAGGGGCCCAGGCCCAGTTAGCAACAGCTGATAGGGTTCCTGGTCGGTGCAGTATAAACAGCTGTTCCCCCACCACACCAGTAGAAACCAGTGGAAGCAGTAACTAAACTCTATCTCTATGTGGAGGCACAAATCTGCAACATCAAGCAATATGAAAAAATACATTAAATCTCCAGAACAGAAGGAAAATGGCAAATACCCAGAAAACAATCCCAAAGACAATAAAATATATAATCTAAATGACGATGACTTCAAAACAGCCATCATTAAAAAACTCAATGAGTTAAAAGAGAATTCAGATAGACAACTCAACGAGTTCAGGAGCTATGTCACAAAAGAGTTTGATACTATAAAGAAGAACCAAACAGAAATACTGGAAATGAAGAACACAATAGAGGAGATTAAGAAAAATCTAGATGCACGAACAGTAGGGCCGATAATATGGAGGACAGAATTAGCAATTTGGAAGATAGGAATATAGAAATGCTGCAGGCTGAGGAGGAGAGAGTACTAAGACTAAAAAGAAATGAAGAAACTCTCCAAGAATTATCTGACTCAATTAGGAGATGCAGAGTAAGGATTATAGGTATACCAGAGGGAGAAGAGAAGGAGAAGGGGGCAGAAAGCCTGTTCAAAGAAATAATGGCTGAGAACTTCCCAAACCTGGTGAGAGAGATGGAACTTCATGTGACAGAAGCAAATAGATCTCCAAACTTTATCAATGCAAGAAGACCAACCCCAAGGCATATAGTAGTGAAGCCAGCAAAAGTCAACAAAAAGGAGAAAATACTAAGGGCAACCAGGCAGAAGAAAATAACCTACAAAGGAACCCCCATCAGGCTATCAGCAGATTTCTCAGCAGAAACTTTACAGGCTAGAAGAGAGTGGAATGATATATTCAAAAATCTGAAGGACAAAAACCTTCAGCCAAGAATTCTCTACCCTGCGAAAATATCCTTCAAATACGATGGAGAAATAAAAACTTTCCCAGATAAACAACAATTAAGGGAGTTCATCGCCACAAAACCTCCTCTTCAAGAAATGCTCAGGAAAACCCTCATACCTGAAAAATCAAAAAAAGGAAAGGGGCTACAAAACCAAGAGCAAAGGAGATAAGTAGAAGGACAATAACAGAAAGTAGCAGCTCTCCATCAGAACAGGTTAGCAAAAGTTAAATAAAACATTAAAGATAAAAGGAAGGGAAACACCAAGAATAAATATAACCCTGTCATTTTAACCACAAACTCGCAACACAAGAAAGAAGGGGGAAAAAAAATCTGACAATAACAACCTAGAAGAGGAAGACAAAAGGGATAGAAGGTTTTAATTTAAGGAAATAAGAGGCCATCAGAAAATGGACTATCTCATCTGTGAGATGTTTTATACTAACCATATGGTAACCACTAAACAAATAACAAGAATAAAGACACAAATTACAAATAAGAAGACACCCAATACAGAAATTTACATACCTGAATTAGTCATCCAAAAACCATGGGACGAGAAACAAAGGAAATGCAAGAGAACCGGAAAACAAGAGATAAATGGCAGCAGTAGGCCCCCACATTTCAATAATTACTCTAAATGTAAATGGATTGAACTCTCCAATCAAAAGACACAGAGTGGCAGGATGGATCAAAGAACAAGACCCAACAATATGCTGCCTCCAGGAAACACACCTCAGCCCCAAAGACAAACACAGACTCAAAGTGAAGGGATGGAAGACAATACTCCAAGCTAATAATGAACAAAAGAAAGCAGGTGTCGCTATACTAATATCAGACAAAGTCAACTTCAAAGCAAAACAGATAAAGAAAGACAAAGAGGGACAGTATATAATGATAAAAGGGACACTCCACCAAGATGACATAACACTTATAAATATAGACGCACCCAACACAGGAGCACCAAAATTTGTAAAGCAACTCTTAACATAACTAAAAGGAGACATCAACAACAATACAATAATAGTAGGGGACCTCAATACACCATTAACACCAATGGATAGAACATCCAGACAGAAAATCAACAAGGAAATTATAGAATTAAATGAAAAATTAGACCAGATGGACTTAATAGATATATATAGAACACTTCATCCAAAAACAGCAGGTTACACATTCTTCTCAAGTGCGTGTGGAACATTCTCAAGGATAGACCCTATCTTGGGAAACAAAGCAAGCATCAATAAATACAAGAGAGTTGAAATAATATCAAGCATCTTTTCTGATCATAATGCTATGAAACTAGAAATCAACTACAAGAATAAAGCAGGGAAAGGTGCAAAAATGTGGAGACTAAACAACACGCTACTGAACAAACAATGGATTACTGATGAAATTAAAGAAGAAATCAAATATTATCTGGAGACAAATGAAAATGAAAACATGCCATACCAACTCATTTGGGATGCAGCAAAAGCAGTCCTAAGAGGGAAATTCATTGCAATACAGGCTCACCTCACTAAACAAGAAAAATCTCACATAAGCAACCTCAAATGACACCTAACAGAAATAGAAAAAGAAGAACAAACAAAGCCCAAAGTCTGGGGCTGGCCCCGTGGCCGAGTGGTTAAGTTTGCGCGCTCCACTGCAGGCGGCCCAGTGTTTCGTCGGTTTGAATCCTGGGCGCGGACATGGCACTGCTCGTCAGACCACGCTGAGGCAGTGTCCCACATGCCACAACTAGAGGAACTCACAATGAAGAATACACAACTATGTACCGGGGGGCTTTGGGGAGAAAAAGGAAAAAATAAAATCTTTAAAAAAAAAAAAAAAACAAAGCCCAAAGTCAGTAGAAGGAGGGAAATAATAAAAATTAGAGCAGAAATAAACGATATTGAAACAAAAAAGACAGTAGAAAGGATCAATGAAACAAAGAGTTGGTTTTTCGAAAAAAATTAACAAAATCGACAAACCCTTAGCCAGACTCACTAAGAAAAGAAGAGAGAAACCTCAAATAAATAAAATTAGGAATGAGAGAGGAGAAATCACAACAGATACCAAAGAAATACAAGGGATCATAAGAGAATACTATGAAAAACTATACGCCAACAAATTGAACAACCTAGAAGAAATGGACAAATTCCTAGACTCCTACAACCTCCCCAAACTGAATCAGGAAGAAATAGAGAATCTGAATAGACCAATCACAAGTAAAGAAATAGAAACAGTAATCAAAAACCTCCCCCAAAATAAGAGTCCAGGACCAGACGGCTTCTCTGGAGAATTCTACCAAACATTCAAAGAAGATTTAATACCTAGCCTTCTCAAACTATTCCAGAAAATTGAGGAAGATGGAGCACTCCCTAACACATTCTATGAAGCCAACATCACTCTGATCCCCAAACCTGACAAGGACAACACAAAGAAGGAAAACTACAGGCTGATATCACTGATGAACATAGATGGAAAAATCCTGAACAAAATTCTGGCAAACCGAATACAGCAATACATCAAAAAGATTATACACCATGATCAAGTGGGATTTATACCAGGGACACAGGGATGGTTCAACATCCACAAGTCAATCAACGTGATACACTACATTAACAAAATGAGAAACAAAAACCACATGATCATCTCAATAGATGCAGAGAAAGCATTCGACAAGATCCAACACCCATTTATGATAAAAACCCTCAATAAAATGGGTATAGAAGGAAAGTAACTCAACATAATAAAGGCCATATATGACAAACACACAGCCAACATCATACTCAACAGGCAAAAACTGAAAGCCATCCCTCAGAGGACAGGAACAAGACAAGGGAGCCCACTTTCACCACTCCTATTCAACATAGTACTGGAGGTGTTGGCCAGAGCAATTTGGCAGGAAAAAGAAATAAAAGGAATCCAAATAGGCAATGAAGAAGTAAAACTCTCGCTGTTTGCAGATGACATGATCTTACATATAGAAAACCCCAAAGAATCCATAGGAAAACTATTAGACACAATCAACAGCCACAGCAAAGTTGCAGGGTATAAAATCAACATACATAAATCAGTAGCATTTCTATACACTAACAATAAACTAACAGAAAAAGAACTCAAGAACTCAATCCCATTCACAATCACAACAAAAAGAATAAAATACTTTGGGATAAATTTAACCAAGGAAGTGAAAGATTTATACAATGAAAACTACAAGACTTTCTTGAAAGAAAATGATTACGACATAAAGAGATGGAAAGACATTCCATGCACATGGATTGGAAGAATAAACATAGTTAAAATGTCCATACTACCTAAAGCAATCTACAGATTCAACGCTATCCCAATCAGAATTCCAATGTCATTCTTTACAGAAATTGAACAAAGAATCCTAAAATTCATATGGGGCAACAAAAGACCGTGAATTGCTAAAGCAATCCTGAGTAAGAAAAACAAAGCCAGAGGAATCACAATCCCTGATTTCAAAACATACTATAAAGCTACAGTGATCAAAACAGCATAGTACTGGTACAAAAACAGGTGCACACATCAATGGAACAGAATCGAAAGCCCAGAAATAAAACCACACATCTATGGACAGCTAATCTTCGACAAAGGAGCTGAGGGCTTACAATGGAGAAAAGAAAGTCTCTTCAACAAATGGTGCTGGGAAAACTGGACAGCCACATCTAAAAGACTGAAAATTGACCATTCTTTTTCACCATTCACAAAAATAAACTCAAAATGCATCAAAGACCTAAAGATTAGTCCTGAAACAATAAGTCTTCTAGAAGAGAATATAGGCAGTACACTCTTTGACATCAGTTTCAAAAGAATCTTTTCAGACATCATAACTCCTCAGATGAGGGAAACAATAGAAAGAATAAACAAATGGGACTTCATCAGACTAAAGAGCTTCTTTAAGGCAAGGGAAAACAGGATTGAAACAAAAAAACAGCCCACTAATTGGGGAAAAATATTTACAAGCTACTTATCCAACAAAGGGTTAATCTCCATAATATATAAAGAACTCACACAGCTCAACAACAAAAAAACAAACAACCCAATCAAAAAATGGGCAGAGGACATGAACAGACATTTCTCCAAAGAAGATATGAGGATGGCCAATAGACACATGAAAAGATGCTCATCATCGCTAATCATCAGGGAAATGCAAATCAAAACTACACTAAGATATCACCTTACACCCATTAGATTGGCAAAAATATCCAAAACCAAGAATGACAAATGTTGGAGAGGTTGTGGAGAAAAAGGAACCCTCATACACTGTTGGTGGGAATGCAAACTGGTACAGCCACTATGGAAAACAGTATGGAGATTTCTCAAAAAGTTAAAAATAGAAATACCTTATGACCCAGCCATCCCACTACTGGGTATCTATCCTAAGAACCTGAAATCAGCAATTCCAAGAGTTCCATGCACCCCTATGTTCATTGCAGCATTATTTACAATAGCCAAGACGTGAAACCAACCTAAGTGCCCAGCAACTGATGATTGGATAAAGAAGATATGGTATATATACACAATGGAATACTACTCAGCCATAAAAAGGACAAAATCATCCCATTCGCATCAACATGGATGGACCTTGAGGGTATTATGTTAAGCGAAATAAGCCAGACAGACAAAGACGAACTCTATATGACTCCACTCATAGGTGGAAGTTAACATATAGACAAAGAGATCTGATCGGTGGTTACCAGGGAAAAGGGGTGGTGGGGGGAGGGCACAAAGGGGGAAGTGATGTACCCACAACATGACTAACAATAATGTACAACTGAAATCTCACAAGGTTGTAATCTATCATAATCTTAATAAAAAAAAAAAGATAGGGAACCTTTTAAAAATATGTAACTGCAATACCAGAGTCACACCAAAAAACGGCAATAGTTCTTTAATTAAATTTTCAGGCACTGTCCATGTTTCTCCTGCTTCTCTCTCTCATTTGCTAATTTGACTTAGGATCTGAGTAAAAAGGTCCACATGCTGCACTTGGTTGAAATATCTCTTACGTCTCTTTTGTTTTTGTTTACTTATTATTTATCAGCGAGGAAGATTGTCTTTGAGCCAACATCTGTGCCAGCCCTCCCCAACCCTGCATGCGACACCGCCACAGCATGGCTCCATGAGCACTGCGCGATGTCCACACCCAGGATCTGAACCCTTGAACCCCAGTCGCTGAAGCAGAGCACACACTCAACCACTACGCCACCGGCCAGCCCCTCTTATGTCTCTTTCAATGTATGGTTTCTCCCTGTTTTCTCCTCCTTGAGGTTGTTAAGAGGAAACCAGGTAACGGGTCCCTCAGACGTTCTCAGTCTGGGTTCTGCTAATTGCAGGCCTGGCACTTTCTACTGTAAGGGAGGAAGATGTTTCCTCCACCCACTCTGGGTCCTTCTGGCTAGGCTATGAATTAAATTGACATGAGACAGAATAACAAGAGAAAATCGAACAAGTATAACATGTATACGTGGGAGAAACCCGGGAAAACTGGGTCCCTCGCCAGAATGACCATCATCTTAAATACCATCCTCAGCTCAAGACAAAGGAGGATGTTGTGGGGGGAGTTGGTTACGGGAGATTAGCAGAAAAGCACGGTAAACAAGAGTCAGGTCACTATGCAGATTTAAGTGCTTGCCTTCTGCATTGATAAGAGTTTTAGAGATAAGGTCATCCCCCTCTTCCTGGTACAGAGAGGGAGACACCTTTACAGGTGGAGATTTCCCCTCACAAATGTAAATGTCTCTTTCAAAGGGTAAAATTCTACTTTTCAGAGCTTCTCCCATGTCTGCAGTTTTTAAAAGTAACCAGCCCCAAACAATCCTCATCCCAAAGAGACACATTTTGGGGTGGCCAATTCCAGTCCCCCACACTATAAACTGGCAGAAATTCAGAGTTGAACTTTTCGTCGGTGAGACCATGCCGTAGTGGGGCTGTGCTGCTTTATCAGGAGGTACATGTCTCTGCTTCTCTGTTTGTGTGACGGTGGCAGCAGTAGACGGTCTTGATCGTTACTTGATTAGACACTGGTTCCCTCGTTCATTCTACCCTGATTCACGGGGACACTTCTGTGAAGATAAACTTCGCCTTGGCAGGATACACACTTGGTTCTCTTTATTCACGAATTTTCAAAATAGTGAGTTGGTTCTCAGAGTCTCCCAGGCGCAGCTGATGAGGTGTTTCTGTTCCGTGTCAGTAGGAAGGCAAAGATTCAGACTCCTGGACGTGTTCACCCCCTCAGCACGGACTTCCTCATCCATGTTCAACTGGTCTCGTCTTTGGCCAGTGACACCTCTTCCCGCTGGCTTTTCCGCGGTGCTGATGGTCTCGATCGCCTCCTTGCCTTCCAGAATGGCAGGGGTGCAGGGTTACTCGTACAGAGCCTAGCTCTGCTTGGAATCAGCCATGGCTACAAGCGAGCCTGGTTCTTTCAGCGGGAATGGCATTTGGAGGCCGTGATCCAGGTGCTAGGAGTTTTGATCACAACTGAGTGTGTGGTTTCCAAGTTTGCAGTGGACAGAGCTCGCCTGGTCCCTCTGGCTCCAGTTCAGGACCACGTTCCCTTTGGTTCTCTCACTGATCTGCATTTCCTTTCTCCAGAGCTGACATTCCCAGTTCCCGATGACACTGACTGGATCACTCATTTGCTTTATCCCACCCTGAACACACAACAGTCCATAAGAGTAACACCGACACTGTTGTCGTGAATGTGATTACTGGAGACAGGCTGTTTATTATTATCTTTGCTGTTGTTTTGTCATTAGGGGATCTCATCACAAATGTACAAATTACTGAGTTTTAAAGACACATGAAATAGTTCTTCTCAGCGTGGTACAAAAGCAATTGCATCTGTGCTGACGTTCATTTTATTGTCAATATTTTGGAATGCTCTTTAAATTTAATTTTGTTTTATAACATGTGTAAAACGTTTCCATGGCTCCAAAGTCAAATCCATCGAAAGGCTTCTTTTTCTAGGAGGTCTGGGCTCCACCCCCACCATCTTCACCCTGTTCCCTGTTGGCAAACCTAATTTCACAGATACTCCTTTCATTTCTGAAAATATAAGGATGTATATAATATGTGTGTGTGTAAATATATTTATATGTGTGTGTACACACTTTCATTCCCTCTTTTTTAGATGAAAGTAGCATGTTTATGCGTTTTTCTCCACGTTGCTTTTTCCACTTCACAATATATTCTAGCGATAACTTCTTAGCAGTGTATATAGATGGTCCCTATTCCTTTTCATAGCTGCATAGTATTTTATTGTGTGAAGGCATCTAATTTGTTCACATGCTTGCTTTTTTTTAAAGATTGGCACCTGAGCTAACAACTGTTGTCAATCTTTTTTTCTTTTTCCTGCTTTTTCTCCCCAAATCCCCCCAGTACATAGTTGCAAATTTTGGTTGTGGGTCATTCTAGTTGTGGCAAAGTGGGACACTGCCCCAGCATGCCCTGATGAGTGGTGCCATCTCCTCGCCCAGGATCTGAACCAGCGAAACCCTGGGTTGCTGAAGCGGAGCACACAAACTCAACCGCTTGGCCACAGGGCTGGCCCCCACACACTCACTTTTGATGGCCATTTGGGTTAGTTCCAATTTTGCTATTACAAATAATGCTGCAATTAGTATTTTTGCAATTTCTTTTCATATCTTTGCCAGTGTACCTTTGGAATGGATACTTAGAAGTGAGACTGCTGGGCTAAAGGATAGATGTGTGGGTAATTTTATTATCTGTTGCTGAATTACCCCCAAAGGGCTGTGCCTTTTGTGTGCCCATCTGCATTGCATGACAATCCCTCTTTCTCCACAGCACTGCCAACAATTTTGGGGTTTCTTTGCCAATCTGGTAGTTGTGAAATGGTATTAGAGTGCAAGTTTGATTTGCATTTCTCTAAGTGGAGTTGATAATCTTTTTGTAGGTTAAGAGCTATTTGCAATTCTTTCTGTGAACTTTCGTTCATGTCACTTGCCCGTTTTCATCTCGGGTTGTTTGTATTTTTCTTCTTATTTTTAGAAGTTCTTTATATTTAAGGATGTTAACCCTTTGTGATGTGAGTTGCAATTATTTTTCCCAATTTATATTTGTTTTTCCATGGATTCTTTTGGGTTCTCCAGACATTTAGCCATTTCATCTACAAACAGAAAAAAAAAATTTCTTTCCATTTCCATGCCTAGTGGACTTGTCTTGTCTCCTGCATTGGTGAACACCACAGCACAAGTTAAGAGAGTGTAAGAGGATCCTTCTCTTGTTTCTTACTTTGTAGGCGATACCTTTAGTGTTTACCTATTGATTAAGATATTGGCTTAGAACTGACAGATTTATATTTTGCTATGTTGGGGAAATTTCAGCAGCAATTTCTTTATTTTCAGCATGAGCGGGTGCTCAGAGTCTGGGAGGAGGCCCCGTGCTGCAGGTGAGGACGAGGTGCTTGTCCCAGACCTGGCTTTGGGCTCGGCCTCTCCTGCAAGTCTTTTTTCTCCCTTCTATTTTATCAAAGTCCCTATATTCCCAGGGCCTCTCAGCCAAGCAGTAAGAAACTAAATTGCTCTAAAGAGCTGACTCTCCCCTACACTTAACATGGAAGAAGAATTGGTTCTAGGCTTGGTTCTAATGCCAAACAGTGAGATTCGCAGTGGAAAAAGGAGTCTCGCTGGTTCTATGCCACTGCCTCTAGGTGGGCAGTGCGGCCCTCACCCATATCCTTGCTCTTCACGTTCCTCCTGCTGCGTCGTTGCCCCTTATTCACTGGGGCCTTTAGCAACCGACCACAGTCTTGTCTCCTCCCAGATGAGTTTTACACTACAGGGACAGCCCTGCGCTCCCTCACGCTCCACTCTCTGGCCTCCTTGTGTGCTGACCTCTCCTCTCCTCCCCAGAAAACCCCTGCCGGGACTCCAGGCACGTCCTCACCTGGAACCACTCCTTTGGGAACCGTCCATTCCTTCCTCACAGTACCCTGCTTTTCTGCTTTCTTAGTCAACTGTGCCTAAGACTGACTCCTTGACCCTGTGTGTCTCCCAGTCTCTCTCCTTGTCTTCACCTCATTTCCTTCCAGGTAAGATGTGTGGCCCTCTCCTTAACACCTCACACAGGGATCATGTGTTCCCGGGCACCAGGATGCCTGTTGAGCCCATATTGGGGTGTTCCAGCACCCTGCTCTTAGACCCAGCAACCGTGTGTTTCTGGGACATCTCAGAACTGCACACATCAGGGCCCCCACCTCCTGGGGCCCCTGTGACCGTCAACACGGTGACTTTCACTATTCAATCAGCTCTCCACTTTCCACATGATGGCTTCAAATCTTCTTTATGTTACAGAGTCTTAGGCACAGAGCCTGGTTACTCACTTAAACTGGGGGTGTTTATTGACCCCTTGTCTCTTACCAGGGACCATTCTAACCCCTGGATACAAAAACGAACAACAAAAAACCCACGGTGTTTACATGCTTGTCTATTATTCAAAGAGGCCATGCTAATTGATTTATACTTATTGCCTTCACTCCCTTTCAACCTTTCCCCACCAACAACTCTTCACTAAGCTCAAGCTACGTGCTCTGGGTGCTGAGAATATCACGGTGACAGGACATGGCCTCCCCTCACAGACTCGGGGAACAAACAAGGTAAATAATGGATACCTCACATCCGTCAAGCCGTGACATGAAACAGCAGAAAAGGAAGAGAGCGTGGTGGGGTGTGCTTCCAGGAGATGGGGCACCAAAAAGGCTTCTAGGAGGATGGAGGTCTGCAGAAGTGAGCCCTGTGACAGCGGGGGACGGTGCACAACGGGGGACAGGGGGTCCAGGACGCAAGTGTGTGTGTGTGCGGGGTGGGTGGCGGAGGGCACTGGGCCAGCCTTGCAGTAAGTGTGACCCAAGCCTCCCTGAGGCCACAGTGTCACTGCGACCCCGGTGGACAGAAGCCCAGGTGGAGAAGGAAGGCATTCCTGGGGCTCGCTGTCTCGCAGAAACCTGGCGGGATTGCTTCAGATCAGCGCAGGCAGCACCCATTCCCAGAACGCCCCCTTCTTAGGAGCTCGTCTCAACCTTGATGGACACAGACGTGGAGAGACACACCCACCTATGCAGCACAGAGTTCCTCACTCCACTGGGGTTTTGCAGGCAGAAGACCACGGCAGGCCATTTCAGAACCACCTGGTGCCCTTTTCGAAGGATGTCCACATTTGCATCAAATAAATGGGAATAATAACACATCTCCTAAGGGAGATCAAAGTCGGCTGTTTTGGTAGAGGAAACAGTCCCTTGGATCTTTTTGTCTTAAGATACTTTTGAGTCATTTAGGAAAAATCTAGTGCTTTATAAACATATGCCATAACTGAGAAAGGATGGCACATGAGCACCGTAATCTATTTAATGGAATTTTTATTGTATGAGACATGTATGACTGACCTTTTAAGGAAATGTCATTTCAACCACTCCATCTCTGAAAAGGAGACTGGCTCTTGGTTTCCAGGGGAAGCCTCGGCCTCTGGCGCCTGCCCTTCCTACCTTCCTCCTGTGGTCCTGGTAGGCTTTCTCCCGGCTATGCTGCTGGCTCTGGCTGCCAGGAGGAGTCAGCCTGGGGGCTCTGCGCATCCCGAAGACAGAACCAGGGCGCCCTTGGGAGCACGGCTCAGGCTGGTGCAGTCCCAAAGGCTGTGTTTGCTGGGTCATGTGGCGGTTGCCAGGGCACCAGCTGGGGAGAGGGAAGGCGGAGCCTGGGCCTTCACAGAGGGGAGGGAGCTTTCTCAGGAGCTCTCCAGCACGTAGCGGGACGTGTTGATGCCACGGCTAGCCTCCTCCGCGCTCACAGATGAGCTCAAAGGATTTCTCCTCCAACTTTTCTCCTTCTCTCCCTTCCTTCCTCCTTGCTTCCTCCTCCTCCCCTTTCTCGTGTCCTCCCATCCTCCTTCACTACCTCTTCTGTGCTGTCATCCAATAATTTGTAATAGTTTGGACAACTCCAAATGTTTTTATTTGCAGCTTAGGTGGCAGATCTTCATTAAAGTTTTTTCGATTGACTTGAAGATTAGTTATAGAAAATTTTAGCCATTTCAAGCCATTCCTCTCTCCACGGTTTTTATCTGGTTGAGATGGGTTTTCCATGGTAAAAATGAAGTAAAAATTATGCTAGGATATCTGTTGAGTCATTCATCTTTGTCGAAATCATGTGCATAAATTTGGAAATGACATTATTAGAGTAATTGGTTAATGACAAAATAACGATATTATTTTCATTTCAGAATCCTAGTCTTCATTACATCACAGTATCATTACAGAGAACTTTCCAGCACAGAATTAGCGAATGGGAACTTACTGTTCAGCTGTGTGTAAATACAGAATAGACAAGGGGCATTCTGTGAGGGACCGTGTTCTGCACGTTAGTGCGACTCGGTGGGTCAGTCTGAAATAGAATGAGCCAAGCTTAAATGGCATCTGACTTGGGAGACATGGGACGTGAACAAAACCAGACTATGACTCTCGGGCCCTGCTCTGGCGGCCAGGGGACACCGTACTCAGCTGGTTCTGATGACTTTCACAAGTTTGGCAGAAGACCTTGCAGGTTGGTAAAACTGTTGATGTATTGACAGTTAAAAAGTTGTCTGGGTTTTTCAAAGAACTGATTTGTTTTACTTCAGAATTGTTCACAAGCAGTAACTTCAGAAAACTATGCATGTACAGTAGGAGACAGATGTGAGAATTACTACCTAAAAAATGCAGCCGGCACTTTAAGACATAAGGCTGCATTAAGATTTCTTAGACTATAAAATCTGTACATCATATTCAGAGGAATTCTGTTAAAACCATTAACTTCCTTTACTCGGTTGTTGTCATTGGTCAAGCCTGACCTCCAGCAGTGGCTCCATAAATGTCCTATGGGAAGAGGGCGTTGATGTTGTAGACGATTCCCCGGCAGGTCCTCCAAGGGGCTGGCTCTGTGTGGCTCTTGTCTCTCCCTTTTCCTGAAGCCAGTCTCCACGCGCTCCGAGGGCCTTTTGGCCATGCTCAGCCTCACTGCCCATCGACTGAGGTGGAGGCAGCATTCTGTCCGGGCTGCTCCCATTTGTGCAGATGGACCATGGATGGAGGGCAAAGTAGAAACTGGGTGGAATAAGTGATATTTAAAGGTTAATTTTAATAATGTGGGTTCTCATGGTGTTTGATACTCACATTGTTATTGATGCATGTGTCACCTAAGTGACGTCGGGTGAGTCCCAGCCGTGCACCTAACACCGTCTGTGTCAACCCTTAACTGACTGACCACTCAATTAACACTTGCTATTCGATTTACTGTGATGGCAGAGGCCCATGGCTGAGCTCTGGGAAATTTAGGCATGGCCCCATGAACCAGAAAGATCATGGTCAGCTGACCGTCTGGACTTCAGTGCACCCACCTGCCCAGGTGCAAACTAAGTCTTGGTTCTTAACAAGATCAGACCAGAGAAGTCAGTTAACCAGTAGCTCCTTGGAATCTGTTCTGAGAAAATAATCTGAAGCACTGACAAGGATTTATACACATGGAAGTATTACTCACAAAAGTGGAAAATTGGAAAGTCTGCAGTTTAACAGTAAGTGTCAGTGTTAGTTTCCATTAACCTTCTTTTCTGTTCCAAGGTCCAATCTATGACACCACTTTGCATTTTG
Source organism: Equus caballus (assembly GCF_041296265.1). NCBI lineage: Eukaryota > Metazoa > Chordata > Mammalia > Perissodactyla > Equidae > Equus > Equus caballus. Next base: position 101,159,461 of record NC_091700.1, on the reverse strand, counting down.
TGAATTTTTTTCTTTTTTTTGGTGAGGAAGATTGTCTCTGAGCTAACATCTGTGCCAATCTTTTACTTTGTATGTGGGACGCCCCCACAGCTCAGCTTGACGAGTGTGTGCAGGACCGTGCCCAGGATCCAAACCTGCAAACCCCAGGCCGCTGAAGCAGAGTGTGTGAACCCAACCTCTCAGCCACTGTGTTGGCCCCTTTTTTGTGAACTTTTAAGGAGAGATTTTTTTTTATATTGGGCTGGTTTGAATGTTTACTATTACGCAGTTTCTACTCATACTCTGTAGAAATAAACACCAAAGCCTATTTTTGATTTGATTATTCAAATAATATCTGTATGTTCAGCTCCAACCTTAATCAGTGTTTTGGCTGGATATTGACTCAGCTATTGAGTTTATTAGAAATGCCTTGAAATGTTACGAAGAGACACCCTGAATACGTGAAGGACAATACATATAATTGATTGTTACATCGTATATAAAGCATTTGTGATATAGTACATATTAATTAAATCCTTAATACTCACAATTCTTTTTCTGTGTCTTGCGACCGTAACTTTAAGTTCCAGTTTGGTTTTTGTGTTCCTCTGCCATCCCACAGGAGCAATGAGATCAAAGCAGAGCAATGAGATCAGAGCAAAGCAATGGATCTCACTCTTGCTCTGCAGGACAGAATAGTTTAAAAAGAATCTCAAGTTACTTCAGATTCATTCAGATTTGGAGGACAAATGTGCTCACAAACATTGATTCACAGAAAAAGTGAAGTATCTCCAGTGCCCTCCAGAGGGGGTCCCTTGAGAGCCTGAACTACAGGACCACCCCCTCCCAGCGAGGGTCTGGCTTTCTCCTCCCACTGAAAACACCAAAAATCCTGGACTTGCCTTAAACACATCAGGGCGCTGGTGCAGGGTGTGGCCAAAGAGATCAGAGTGCTGAGTCAGCTCACGGGGCTCCTCCTGCAGGCGCTCCTGTCCCCAGAGGGTGAGGTCTTTGTGATGAGACAGACGGCTGGGCAGGCTGACAGGAGGCTGCTCCCTCAGGAAAAGGCGAATCAGGAAGAATCCTGAGCCAGCTCTGAGGGCCTGGGGGTTAAAGTTCAGCTCTCATCGCTTCAGCGGATTCCAAGGCCTGGGTTCCATCCCCGGGTGCAGAACCACATCACCCATCTGTCGGTAGCCACGCTGTGGCGGCGGCTCATGTAGAAGAACTAGAACGACTTACAGTAGGATATACAACCTTGCACTGGGGCTTTGGAGAGGAAGAAAAAAGAGGAAGATTGGCAACACATGTTAGCTCAGGGCGACTCTTTCCCTTCATAAAAGAGAAAAGGAAGAATTGTGCCCCCAAAGCAGCTGTGGGGTCACTGCAGAGCAGGGGCAAAACAGGGAGAGTGGCCGCAGTTCAAGTTCACATTCCCCGGTAGCCACAACCACTCAGACAGTCAAACTGCTAGGGACGCACTGCACAGATGATGCCACGGATGTGGAAGGAAGAGACAGCCCTCCCTCCAAAGGCATCGACCACCCACTGTCTCCTGTGTCTGAGCACTTGAAAAGCGAATCAACGAGGACAGAACTGGCAAAACTTGAGGGGAGATTCAGGGAGATGACAGATCCTGAGATCAGGAGACGTGGATGATGGGACAGACCCTGAGATCAAGAGATGTGGAACAGGACAGACTCTGAGATCTGGAGAAGTCGATTATCAGACAATTACAGTTACTATGTTTGAAGGAACACAATAATGCAATTGGATATCTCTGCAGGTATAGGGAACCTCAGAAATTTTCAACACAGAAGGAATATTTCTTCAATTTCTGGTTTTGACTGTATGCCGTGCTATAAATGGACAGCAGCCACACAGAGCATGTGGCTAGTGGACTGAGCCAGGAATTAACAACCAAAAATAACTCCGAATCCCTATATTTGGAACGAAGCTCAGGAACACGACAGGGGCCTCCCTGGGAACCTCTCAGGGCCTCTTTGCGTCGACTGGATCTGTTGTTGGGTCTTTTGGAGAGAAGGCCTTGCAGCTGCGGCCGTGAACACTGGTGTCAAAGTCACCTTAGTGACTTGATTGACCTTGTCTCCAGAATGTCAGTCCTGAAGAGACTCACTTCGCTCTGTGAATCCCACTTGGAGATGCTCTTGGGGAATTAATCCAGAAGAGAGGAGCGGCTCTGCACACTAAGGAGGAGTGTTGGAGTTCCTCACTTCTCCGCGGGTGGAGAGATACACCTGCTGTGTCCGCTGTGGGAAGCTCTCTATACACCTTCGTGCGACAGAACAGTGCAGCTGACATCAGCAGGACTGGAAGGACTATGACACAATAAGGCAGACGCAAAACTGCTCCTCTTGTAACAGGTAGGAATCAGGGTTGTTCACAGAAGACATCCTGGAGAATTTGTTTTTAATTGTTTAAATGGAATGAAGTGATTTTTATTTTTTTAAATGGATTTTATCATATTTGTGTGGTTAGTTTTTTAAAAATGTATTTGATGTGCAAACGAGGCCTTGATCCCACATTTCCAGCTCACACCCCTCCCTGGCACCATGTCTCGTCTCCAGGAGCTGAGAGACTCAGTGACATGCACCCCACAGCCGTTCCTGACACAGAGTCTCTTGTAAAATGAAGGAGACTCTCCTGGGGGTCTGGGGTCTGGATGGTGCGCCCCGAGTCCTCGGGTCTTCTGGTCCTGTGGCTGTGTCTTTGTTTTGTCAATTGCGCCCTCTTCTCTGGCGCTCGGCTGTTTGCTGCACCCACGGCCAGGAGACCACGTACTGAGAACCCACTGAACCCGGAACTTTCTGGGCCACCAAGTATTCCCGGGAAGACTGACTGGGAGGGTCCCCGAGTGTGTCCCCTCCTCCAGGCCGGCCGGGTAGAGGGCAGATCTGGATTTTCCCTCGGCTTTTCCTGGAAGCCTGGGCAAAGCCAGCCCCTCAGGGCCGTGGCACCCGGATCTCCCAGCTCCGCGTGGAGAGAGGATGAGGGCGACGGTCTGCTGTGACCAGAGGAGATGCAGAGCCGGGGCTCCGCCTGCAGAGGCTCTCGTCCATTCGACAGGCACCCTGTCCTGCCAGGTCTCTGCCCCGTTCCTGTGTCTCTCTGGCTGTAGGAAGCAGCAGGACCTTCAGAGGTTTGTCTGTTTTATGTATTTTTTTATTTATTTTGAGGAAGCCTGGCCCTGAGCTAACATCTGTGCCCATCTTCCTCTACTTTATATGTGGGACGCCTACCACAGCATGGCTTGCCAAGTGGTGCCAGGTCCGCACCTGGGGTTTGAACCGGCGAACCCCGGGCCGCCGAGGTGGAACGTGCACACTTAACCACTGCGCCACCTGGCTGGCCTTGTCTGTTTTAAGCAGCTGTTGTTTTCACTGGTTCTTGGTCCTCAAGCCTTGCAGTCTCTGAAGCTCGTCACCTGTAGGGGAGGGCCATTCCCTGGGTGGGAGCGGGGAGCTGGTGGAACAGAGGGGTCAGCAGAGAACAGTCACTGGAGGGTGACCAGCAGGCCCCATCTGCCGGGGGTGGGGGGGGGTGCGACCCGACCCCTGGAGACTCTGCTGTGGCTCGGGCCCTGGGCCGGCTCTGTCTCAAGGGCCTTTGAGATCGGGCCCTGTGGGGGGCACAACTAAACAGGCCATGTGTGCTGTGAGCTGCATGGGTGCTGTGGGGGCCTCCAGGTGCCCAGCACTTCAGGAGCCCGGGCAGGGACAGGCTCCAGGCTCAACCCCACCGTCCTGGCTGCCCTTTTAATGCAGACGCAGCTGTAAAATGAGTAAACTATTTTCTCATCGTAAGAACGAGGAATCAGTTCATGAGTATTTTTGGCACTATATCCTCCCCTTCATAAAAAGGGGAAAATGTGATGGAAACAAATGCCCTCTCCTACAGTCTGGTCGGAAGATGAACCGTGAGGGGAGTGAAGGCCACGTGGGGGAGGCGCGGCCTGCTGGCTGGCAGCCTGGGCGGGAACCACTGTGGAGGTCCATCTCATCTGTGGCTCGTCACCGTGGGGCGCTGACCCTGCACGTTTTCAGGGGACAGGAGCAGGCTGGGAATGAGGCTTCCTCTCAGCCCAGCTCAGTGGCTGGAGGCCTCGGCTCTGGCACAGCTGGTGCAGAAGCTTCTCAGTCTGTCCCATCCTAGATGCCTCACGCCCACCCCAGCCCCCATTGTTTCAGAGAGCGAGATATCCCCCCGGAGTTTATGCGGAAAGCAATCTGTCAGAGCAGCGCTCCCCACCTTCCCAGGCTCTCATTGGATTGCTTATCGCCTAATCGGAAGAGCTTCCAACAAGGCAACACTAGAGACCCTCAGTCAGGGTTTCCAGCCTCAGCCAGTTCTCTGTCCTGTGGTTGTGGGGTGGTGCGCAGCACTCTGGCCTCTACACACAGTGCCAGCAGTAACCCCTGCTCCCAGAGCGACATCCAAATGTCCCCAGATGTTGCTGACTGCCCCTGGGGAGGTAGGGGCTAGATGGGCCCCAGCTGAGAAGCACGAATCCGTCTAGTTGGTGAAATTGAGCCATGGCAACAAGGTTAATTTTAAGAGAGATTTTTTGGAAGGTCAGCCTTGTGAAATCAGAACAGATAGCTGTTTTCAGTGTATGATGAAAGGGAGACTATTATTAATTATTATTGCTAACCCCTGGCAGGCAGGAAGGGCAGATTGGCCTGAGGGTCTGTGCCCATGAGCAAGGCAGCTGGAGTGAAAGGTCTGTCCACCCTTTGAAAGGGTCTGTGTCGGGTGGACGGGGCCGTGAGGATGGCGGTCGAGAAGACGGAGGACACGGGGGGCAAGCCAGGAAGCTGGCGGATGGCCATGTGCTGTGTACTGCCCAGTCCTCAGTAAAGTTACTGACTTCTCAAAACCAGATTGCAAGTGAATTTCCTTGGGGGAAACTGTAGTGTGTGCCTGGTAGTTCAAGACTAAACTGAGGAGGCGTTACAGACATGGCAGCGGGGACTAGGGGCCCGGGAGGTAGGAAGATTGGAAATTCACAGAAGCCACAGAGAGGGAAACCACTCACACAAACTATGCTTCTGGGAGTTTGGGCCAAAGTTACCAAAACCGATGGGAAAGATAAACTCAGGACCCAAACAAATTATTTTTTTGTTGGTGCTCAGCATCCTTTCTACCGGCGGGATTGTATGGAAGCAGAGTGTGTGCCGGGGCACCTGGCGGCAGGAAGAGCTCTCGCTCCGCAGCGCGGCAGGCGGCAGGCGGCAGAGTCCCGGGCTGGGAGTCTGGAACGCAGGCTTGGACCCCAGCTCCGCCCTCTTGACTCTGTCTCTGGGTGTGTGACTCCCCATCTGGACCTCAGCGCCCTCACAGGGGAGACGCAGGGACCCGGCACCTCAGACCTGTCACAGAGGCGAGTGAGACCACAGGGAGGAGCACAACAGAGCCCCCGGGTCTCAGGACGGACGGAGGAGCTGGGTGCTGTCGTCTTCCGTTGTCCTCGATTCACAGGCTCTGAGACACAAACAGCTGCAGGGATGAGGGTTCAGACTCCAGGAGAAGCACATTCAATTTAGAGCAACTTGGATTCAGGGAAAATTGAAGAGATCTGAACTTCCCCTTTTCATAACTTTACCTTTTGATTCTAATTCTGCCAAATGAAGTCACGTTGTCATGACACCCCTTTCGTGCCCCCTCCCTTGGGCTAAACTTGGGTTTATGTAACTACTCCTTTCGTGACGAGTGAGCATCACCTGAGTGGAGTTCACAGTGGGAGTGGGGGCAGGGAGGGGAGGTCCCCACGTGGATCAGACTCTGGGGGTAGAGTTCAGATGGCACCCACGCCCTCCACAGAAGACACTGGCAAGCCTCCCAGTCCTGGTTGTCCCTCGAAGACCATCCCCGCCCGCTTCCCCAACACAGTCGCTTGGCATCCACCCTTCCCCCATGAAGCAGCACTTGCATCAGTGAAAGCGATTGTGTGAACAATGTGGAAGCAGAAAGCAGTGACTGAGAGGCACGGGTAGATTTAGCACCAGTCCAGTCTCATACTCTCAGCAAGGAAGCTGTCTCGGGGAGGTCGACGGGGCTGCTGGAGGGAACACAGTTCCCTGGGCCCGGGCCTCTTAGGACGTGGGCTTCCCAGAGCTGCAGAGAGATCTCGTCACCTGCTCTCTTCCCATTGCGTTATATAAATGAGACCTTTGGGGTGCCTGCCCAGCTCCCTAGACCTGCCCCCCGCTGCCAAGTTCTTGCCACACGAGGTCCCACCCTCGCCCTCGGCTGGGCCCACCTGACTGGATCGATAAATGGTCTCTTGAGAAACTGGAGTTCATATTTGGACTCAGCTAGCCTGTCTCCACCTGTGCTGCTGCCAAGGCACCCACAAAACCTCGGGAGATGAGGCGGCACCTTCCACCTCGTGGGCACAGAGGCAGGGAAGAGGAGACTGAAGGACGGGAAGGGAGGCGCTGAGAAGCTGCAGCCAGAGGCAGGTGGGCTCCTGTGCTTTCCAGGCGCCGGCTCAGACCCACAAGAAGCCCGGTTTCCTTTGGGTTTATGACAGATCCGGAATCTCCCTATAGATTCCTCTTCTGGCTTGAGCTGTCCAGAGTGGACGGATACTAACCAGGAGAGTCAAGGACCATAAGGTAAACTGACGTCTGTTTCCTCCTAGTTTCACGCACTGGTGATGTCATCTTCCCAGGAGAAAACAGAGGTGGCGGCCTTCCTTGACAGAACAGCCTGCAGTGTCCAGTTGACTGCCCTTCCTTATGTCATGTCACCACTGGAAAACCAAGAGCTATTGGCAAGATCTTTAGGTCCACGTTGCCACCTGAGGAATTTTCAAAGGGCTTTGCAATTCCTAGAGTAAGAGCGCTCGGTCGAGCCTGGGTCACTGGACAGCCATCACTTAGCTCAGATCTGGAAATGATAGCGCGTTCCTCAGACAAGACCCAATCATGTTGGTTTCTAGTTATAAGCTATGGTTACGTGAAAAATAGGGCCCTCATCTCCCCCCTAAGACCTTGTAACCTCTTTTCTACTAGTTATCACTTCACTAATAGTAAGTTGGTGAGTTCTTAAAGCATATTTCTCCCAGGACAAAACTGAGTCTCAAATATCAGAGAAGCATTCTGCAGCCATCTGACCTTTGGGCCAGAGACACTCTTGGGTTACTTAATTTTTTTATTTTTGGGGAGGAAGATTTGCCCTGAGTTAACATGCATTGCCAATCCTCTTCTTTTGTTTTAATGAGGAATATAAGCCCTGAGCTAACATCTGTGCCAATCCTCCTCTACTTTGTACGTGGGATGCCTCCACAGCACCGCCAATGAGTGGAGCAAGTCTGAATCCGGGATCCAAATCTGTGAACCCGGCCACAGAAGTGGAGGGTGTGGAACTTTAACTGCTCAGCCACAGGGCCGGCCCCTTGGGTTGCTTAATCTTTAAAACTAGAAGTGATTGTTGTCAAAACAGCACCTAGATCTGATAAGTAGAAAAAAAATCGTTTCAATCTTACAAGGTTCGCCCAGTTGGAGCGGAAGCACAGCTGGACCCCATGTATTCCGATTCTTGGTCCGACGGTCCCCTCTGTGTACGCCTCTGTGTCTGTGATTTCTTGGTGAAATATCCGTGCTGGGTTTCCATGGTAACAATCCCCTTCTTCTGCAGACACACACAGACATCTTGGTTCATGAAAGTTGAAGGTTTGATCAGGTCTTTAGTTGAGGACAAGCTGTTGTTTCCCAGAGGTAGTGAGATGCAGGCGACGGGTATCCATTCCTGAGGGTCACTAACCCTGTGGCCTGGGAAGGTGAGTAGGGCATGGGGCTGGTTGGGCTGCGGTGTCCTCCATTCCTTCCTGTGTGTCCTCGCTGGGCGAGTGCCCTGACAGCTGACGCTCACTGGACTCTCCGGTCAGGGGCCAGCCTCCAGGCTTTACTGAGACCACGCTGATTAAGGTTTTGGAAATCTCTCTTGCTCACTGCTGTTCCCAGCCCACTCCCCCAACCTCTGCAGGATCTCCAACCGCCTGCACCATGGGCTCGTCTGCGGGAAAATGCAGAGAAGCTGGAGGTCAGAGCCCAGGGCCTTGGGGAGACTCAGTCATGTTCTCTCTGGAATTTCGATTTCTTTTCTTTTCCATCAGTGCCCCACCCACCCACCGCACAGTCACATCAGCGTCAGGCGCCACTAAACCCGGGGACTTATTGGAGCTACTTCCCCCTCCATGGATTCTGTCGTCATCTGTCAGAGAGAGATCTACTTACAGACACCCTTTTGGAACGAGCTCGTGGTTCACACCTGGCATGTTTTCTCCACCGGGTTGTGCCCAGAGGGTGGTGGGTGGGACCAGAAGGTGTGAGGCCCAGAGGGTGGACGAGTGCCCCCACACTCGACCCCAGCAGCTCCTCTTGTGTTGTGCTTAATTTTGTTTAAAGAGAATGTCCTGGAACACATGGAAACTACAAAAAAACCACAGTGCCCAATGGTGCACAGCTGGCATCTTAAACATTCACGTTAACAACACGCTAATACATGTGACGTTTGCCCATGAGCATGGAATAATAATTTGCGGTGATACCTAATTTTAAAAGACGTCAGTGAATTGCACAAGGAGTCAGCACGATTCTTCCCAATCGGGTGGAGCCATTGGGCTGAAACATGCAGGTGGGGACGGCCTTCGGTCAGCAAGAGACTGTCCTTCCCTTCCTATTTCCAGTGTGGTGATATGCACCTTAGTGAGGCCGCGGTTTTACTCAGGCTGCAGAGCATCCTCCTACCTAGAGATGAAGGGCACAGGGAGACGGAGCACCAGGACTGCCGCCAGTGGGAACGCGCTGCACCCGCAGAGCACAGGCGAGCCCACACTCACTCAGAGACCCCAGGACGCTGGAGTCAAAGCCTCTGGGTAAGCGCCACGTGCCCCGGGAAAGCGCACCCACGGGTGTGGGCACTGGGGCTGAGAGGCAGGAGGGAAACAGCTTGAGCCCAGACAGGCCACTGGCAGGGCAGAGGGGGAGACACACGCGTGCCCCACCTCACACGCACCCCCAATACACACTGACCCCGCCTCACGCCTCCCCCAGCCTCACAACGACCCCCAATACACACTGACCTCTCCTCATGCTCCCTGCCTCGCACACACCCCCACCTCACGCGCACCCCCAGTACACACGGACCCCGCTTCACGCCTCCTCCAGGATCACACCGACCCCGCCTCACGTCCCCGCCTCGTGCGCACCCCCAATACACACGGACCCCACCTCACGCTTCCTCCAGCCTCACACCGACCCCCAATACACACGACCCATGCCTCACGCACACCCCCAGTACACACTGACCCCGCCTCACGCCTCCCCCCACCTCACACGCACCCCACCTCACGCCCCCCGCAAGCCCCTGCCTCACGCTGATCCCCAATACACACCGACCCCGCCTCACACCTGCTCCTGCTTCACGTATGCCCCGGCCTCATGCCCCCAGCCTCAAGCGCACCCTGCCTCAGACAGACCTCGCCTCACACCCACCCTGCCTCATATCCACCCCAGCTCACACCCACCCCCGGTCTCATTCCCACCCGCAGTCTCCTGGGAGATGGGTGAGGGGGCAGGGCCCTGGGCCCCACGTGACCCTCCTCCCATAGCTGTCCGGAGAGGATTCCCCAGACTTGAGGGTTAGTCATAAATAGAAAGAAAGGAGCACAGGATCCATAGAGAGAGACAGGAAGACCACAAAAATGAAATAAAGGGAAAGGAATGAGTAAAACACACAGCAGAAGAAAAAGAAAAATGTGATCTGGAAGGGAAGGAAAACTGTCACCAAAAATATCACCTGAAACAAAATATCTCGCTTCCAAATTAAGAAACACACACAGCACACGAGGGAAGACACAGCAGTTTCTTTAAGGAGAAATAACTACAACCCAGAACTGTAACATGAAATAAGACAACAAAACTAAGACCAACTGTGACTTTGTATCAGTAAATGCCCATACGTCAGCTCAGCTCACCTATGAAAAAAAGAGACTGTCAGGATGAATGACAACGCGAAATGCAGCACACCCTGTGTGTGGAACAGACCTAAGACAGAGGGATCAGAGGGTGTGCAGGCACAGGCCTGAGACAGAGGGACTCGGAGGGTGTGTAGGCACAGGCCTGAGACAGAGGGACTCGGAGGGCGTGCAGGCACAGGCCTGAGACAGAGGGACTCGGAGGGTGTGCAGGCACAGGCCTGAGACACAGGGACTCGGAGGGCGTGCAGGCACAGGCCTGAGACAGAGGGACTCGGAGGGTGTGCAGGCACAGGCCTGAGACAGAGGGACTCAGAGGGTGTGAAGGCAGAGACCTGAGACACAGGGATCAGAGGGCGTGCAGGCACAGACCTGAGACAGAGGGACTCGGAGGGTGTGCAGGCACAGGCCTGAGACAGAGGGACTCGGAGGGTGTGCAGGCACAGGCCTGAGACACAGGGACTCGGAGGGCGTGCAGGCACAGGCCTGAGACAGAGGGACTCGGAGGGTGTGCAGGCACAGGCCTGAGACAGAGGGACTCAGAGGGTGTGAAGGCAGAGACCTGAGACACAGGGATCAGAGGGCGTGCAGGCACAGACCTGAGACACAGGGATCAGAGGGTGTGTAGGCACAGACCTGAGACACAGGGACTCGGAGGGCGTGCAGGCACAGGCCTGAGACAGAGGGACTCGGAGGGTGTGCAGGCACAGGCCTGAGACAGAGGGACTCAGAGGGTGTGAAGGCAGAGACCTGAGACACAGGGATCAGAGGGTGTGCAGGCACAGACCTGAGACAGAGGGACTCGGAGGGTGTGCAGGCACAGGCCTGAGACAGAGGGACTCGGAGGGTGTGCAGGCACAGGCCTGAGACAGAGGGACTCGGAGGGTGTGCAGGCACAGGCCTGAGACAGAGGGACTCGGAGGGTTTACATGGAAAGATGTGCAAAGCATCCTGGGGAAATGGTCCTGAAATAACATCCACATTTCCGGCTTATTTTTTTATTAGACATGTAAAAATCAAAAGAGCCACACAAATACTGGTTGAAAGTCCTCCTGGTGGTGGTGGTAGTGCTGGTCCAGAAGCAGATGAGTTAGCATCTTAGAAAGCTCAGCGTCTCACTGAGGTTCCCAGCGGAATCTGCAGATAAAAGTGACTTCAGGCCGTCTTGAAAAGATTAGTCCACTTGTGGTGCTGAGACAACTCAACGCCGTCTGAGAAATCAACCGAATCCACAGCTCACACCTTTCAGTCAAATAAATTCTAGATAAACCAGAGTCTAACTGGGGACAGTGGAAGTGGGCAATGAAAATATGAGCGATTTTCAATAAGGGGCAGGTCTCTCTCACTATGACACAAAAGTCCAGGAGATAAAATAAAATAAGTGAAAATAAAAGATTAATAAATTTGAGTGCACAAAAATAAAGTACATCTTCAACAGAAAAACAATGTAAACACAATCCGAAGAGAAAACAACCAAACTGGGGTATTTGCAACCTATAGTCCTAGAGAAAAGGTTAATTTCTTTAGTAAATAAGAATACCAACAAACCCGTATAAAGACCACAGACCTCATGGAAAAATGAGCAACAAAGACGAACAGACATTCACAGCAAAAGAAATACATTGACCTTAAAGTCATGAAAAGGTTCAGGACACCAGGAAATGCAGGTCAACACCACAGGGAGCTCTGTGCAGGGGTCTGCGAGCTGTGTGCCAGCCCTTCTCCCCTCCCCGGGCACCTGCAAATGCACCTGCGTCTCCCCTGCAGCCGGCTGTGGCCACCATGGGAAGCAGAGTGGACAGACCGGAGTGGAGAGTGCCCCGTGGATTGCCCTCCCCTACCCTGTCCTTGAGTGGGGACCCAGCGTGACCACACGGACAAGACAGGATCCGAGCGCAGCAGGAAGCAGGGGCCGAGTGCCTGAGCGACTGCGTGGAGCGAGCTGCTCAGGGCATGGGCACTGGCCTTGCACCAAGGAGGAAGAAATATAGGTGCACGAACGGAGGGTGTTTGTAAGAGAAAAAACCCTCAGTAGGAAGGTGGTCAAGTCAATTCTGGTACATCCAGATGACGGGAAACTGTGCAGTTTTGTTTGAACGAGGCAGCTCTATATGTGGTGATTTAGAAAAATGAAAATGCACGCCAGGGAAGAACACAGAGTGGGGTCGTGTGCAGCGTGTGCTGGGATGTCTCCATTTAAACACTCACTTGAGCTAGGGCATGGGGTGAGCGAAGGCTCTGCTGGTCTTCATCCACCTCCTGTACTGTTTAAATTTTGTGCCAGGTGCATGTGTGACCTATAGGAAAAAAACAAAACAAGAAATTCTTAAAAATAAAACACAACTGACTTTCTATCTTTTCTCCTCCCGAGACCCTCATTAAAATGATGTAAGGGGCCTAGAGCACCCAGGGCCTTGAAGGGAACAGGAGGGGCCAGCAGCAGACAAGAGGCTGCAGCCTTCCCTGGAGATGGAAACGGGGACCGATGAGCAGGAGGAGGAGGGGAAGGGGAGCGTGTGAACCCTGGGGAGGAAGACCTCCAAGGAAGACCTGAGGGAGAGATTATTCAGGGACCCAGGGAACCGTAAAAATAAGAAGCCCCTCCAATCAGTGTCTTCAAGACTAGGCTGTTCTTGGAGAACAATAAAGACAGTGGAGTTCAACAACAAGAAGTTCAACAGAGGGAAAGAGAATTCAAGAAACTAGAGTAAAAAGAATGAAGATGGGGCCAGCCCCATGGCCGAGTGGTTAAGTTTGCGCACTCCGCTTCAGCGGCCCAGGGTTTCACCGGTTCGAATCCTGGGCGCGGACATGGCACCACTCGTCAGGCCACATCGAGGCGGCATCCCACATGCCACGACTAGAAGGGCCCACAACTAGGATATGCAGCTAGTACTGGGGGGATTTGGGGAGAAAAAGCAGGGGGGAAGAAAGATTGGTAACAGTTGTTAGCTCAGATGCCAATCTTTAAGAAAAAAAAAAGAATGAAGATGAAGATTCTGAGACAAAGACAGAAGATCAGACTGGGAGTTCCAGCTCTCCACTAATAGGCATTCAGGGAAGAGAATTAGATAAAATCAAATAAGGGGATTATCCCAGAAGCAACACAGGAACATTTCCTAAACTGAGGGCCAGAGGCTTCAGACTGAAAGAGCTGCCAGGGCAGATGGACCCTGGAGCATCACGACAGACCCTGGAGCATCGTGCTTCTGCCGCTCGCTGGCTCTGTCGCCTTGGGCAAGATGCTTAACCCTGTAAAAAAGAATGCCAGCCACAACATCTAATTCACGAGATCATAGACTTGAGTGACAACGCGTGTGAGTGCCTCAGAGGGCACCTGCACGCGTGGTCAGCCACTGCCCGCAGAGTGCAGGCGCAGCACTGGATGTGTGCCTGGGGAGGGTGGCCTGACCATTTTTGTTCACACTGCACCGACACCAAGTAGGAGACCATGAGCGCAACGCCGCTGCTGTCAGAGTCTTTCCACCTCACAGCCCCGGCTCACGCTTTCAATGTCCTTTAATATGGCAGGTCTGCCTTGAAGGTGAATTTGAATTTTATTTTTCAACACAGACCAAAGTAATCTTGGATCATTATTTTAAATGAAGCATGTGATTCAGACAGGACTATGGCACCCACCCCAAAGTTAGATGTGCCCTCGGCCGTCGAAACGAGGCAGTGTGGCAGCTGTGGCTCAGAGGCTGGACTCCGGTGTCAAAACTCAGCCCCACTGCCCACTTAATGAGCTCACCTCCAGGAGCTGCCGTGAGCTCCCAATCATGACAGCCTCAACTGTGAAATGGGTGGCAGTGTCTCAGATCTCATGGGGGATTCTAGGGTGACCAGCTATCTCAGTCTGCCCAGGACCAAGGGGTTTCTTTGGATGCTGGAACTGGGACAGCCCTGGGCAAGCCGGCTGGCCCCCACAATCTGGAGCTTGAGAAGACTTGTCAGCAGGACACTTGGTGAGGCTCTCCCAGTCAGCCGTTCCTATTTCTCACAGGTTACTATAAAGACAATTCAGAAACAATGAGATTTTGTTGAAAAAAACAGTGAGATTGATCAGCCTGCATGCTGGCAAGCTTCTGAGCCTGTGGGCCCTCTGCATGCTGTTGCTGGGCACGGCCACTTGGCTTGTTTGACCAATGGGACATGAGCAGATGCTTGACGAGTGCACGATCTTGGGGTTGCTGCTCTTGCTGTAGGGCACATCTCACCACCGCGTGAAGAAGCCTGTTTGCTGGCCTGAGAATACATGAGCGAGAGGCAGGAGCCACTGGCCACTCCATGCACACCAGTGAGACTACCAGCCCCAGCCACCAGGACAACCGCCCGCCAGCCTCAGAACCAGGACCATGATGCAGCCACGTTAAGCCCTAGGTGTGCGGGGCTGTTATATAACTGATTGAGAGGTTTTGTTAAAAATTTAATGAACAAAGCTGGAGCTGTTTGGTGCATAAAATCAGGATGTGGAAACGGTTCTGCGTACTGACATGAGAGAAGAACACAACCTTTTATAAAGTTTAGAGCTAAGACCTAAAGAAACATATAAAACTCGCCTCTAGCTCGGATGCACAATGATCTCTTGAAGTTTTTTTTCCTATTTGAATGGCTACCTCTTTGAAAATTTCTCTTTATAAAAGAAAATTTCTTGTAAACAAATCCAGATTAGGTGTTTGGGACTTAGGTATTCCCTTACCTCCCTCGTGCATTTACATCTCAGAGGAGGAAGTCTGCAATAAAAATACAAAATTCTCAACAATTAGTATCAGAAGTATGACTCCATCATGGGGTAGATCTTTCAGGTCAGGGTTCTCAGAGTGCAGTCCCCAGGGAAACGACCTGTCCGGTTTGCCCCGTCTTTGAACTGAAGTGCCATGTTCCCAGAACCCCATCGTCTCTGGTAGACTCCATTCCGGGAACAACAGGGAAACATCATTTGGGAATTTGATAGAAAAGCAAATTCTGGGTGAATTCTGCCATGGACCCGCTGAATCAGAGCCTCGGGGAGTGGACCCGTCAGCTGCTTTCAACTGGCCCTTCAGCCATGACGATGCTGCTGAGGGTTGAGCCCCAGTCCAGGAGGTGTGGGGTCCAGGCCAGTTGGTGAGGGCCCAGGGAGGACTCGAGCTGAGCAGTCACCTGTGTGACCCAGCGGCTGGGTGAGATCTGGAACAGCTCCCGCTGGCCAGTGGACCTGTGGTCTGACCACCAGCTCCCCAGGCGAGGGGGGTCCGACTCAGCCCCAGGCCTGCCCAGACTCAGGGGCCTCTTTGTGAGGGCTCCTCTGAAGAGGGCCTTCCTGGCTCCTCCTTGCACGTGGGGACATCGTCCTGATTTCCAGCAGGTGGCACTTGCTAATCACCCCTGTTAGAAATCTGAGGAAACCCAAGCGTTGACTCAGCTACTGGAACACAAGGTGTCATTATCTGCAAAGCACTTGCAGTCAAATTATGCCTTCAGCAGTGATGAAGAGAACTGGTAATGGGCATAATTAGTAGTTGGGTGCAGTCGTGTGAAATTAGAAAGCATACTCGCTTGTGCTCCAGTAACACTGAGACTAGTAAGCACAGATTTTTTGAGGAGGAAAAAAAAAGGGGTGACATTCTGAAATTCAGCACCTGTTTCCTCCATCACGTTTTTCACTCACTGTGCTTTGTGGTGCTATGCCAACATCATCCATCCTGGTGAAAGTCTATGAGATGCCTTCACGAGACTGAGAAGAAAATACAACAATTTAGTGATGAGTGTGTGTAACCAAAACTGCAATCTCCTTCTATTTCTTAAGGAGAAAACTGGAGGCAAAGTAAAAACAGTGACCCTATAAATTTTTGTTATAGCCCCATTATTTCACAGTTGCCTTAGAAGAAAAAGCACACAGTGTAAGTTTTCTGCTACCTGAGAAATTGCCCCACGTGGTATCGACTTGGCAACTCCCATGTGTGACTGTCTGTAGTCTTGGGGATCTTTAGCAAAAGCAGTAGGACCAATGGTTGTGGGGCCACTCTGAGCATGAGCTGCGGGCAGCAGAATGGAGGCGACATGGGCCCTGAGCCCCGACCTCTCCCACAAGCCAACGAAGGAAACCTAGTCGGTCACAGCAGCCCATCAAGCCAGATGGAAACTGTGCGAGTCCCACCTCACATGGAATGTACCCGGTGCCTGCTGTGCACTGACCCTGGGAAACCTCGGCTACTCTGGCTGTTTCCCAGATTCTGGAGACAAGTGGGCATTGGGATTAGCAGTGACGAGGGCCTCTCAGAGTTTTGAATAGATTGTCTTGTAACTTGTCTCAGAACTTAGCCAGGAATGAAGCATTTCACTATCGTCCCAGGAAGTTAAATATAGCTGGCCATCCTCACCAGTGCCCTGGGTTGTGCTGGGCCTTGCCAATTAGCTCTGAAAGTCTCATAGAAAAGCCAGGCTTTCAAGGGCATTGTGAACATGGTCGAGAGTTTAAAACAATTCTGTTAGTGCAAAAGCCTTTGAATATCTGAGTCTATCTTGAGAGAGTTTCGTGCTGATAATTACACAATCGTGCCTGTTTATACATAGTTTAAACGCTGGCATTTAGTTTAGAGAAGAACAAAAAAATGAAAACAAAGATGAAACGAAAGTACAAGATCGTCTCAAAAAAGAAGAACCAAACACTGTCCTTTTGAAACGGGATTTCAAAATACCCTACAGTCGTTCTTTGTATTTCTGATTATTTCATGGGAAACCAAGACACAGACGACGCTAACACACACTTAGCAAGTCAAGATAGAGCCAGGAACAAAATGTCAACGCCAGATTCTTGTTCTGAGCTCGAGCAGTTGCTTCTGCTTACTTTTCTCAGCTCTCTGCCTTAAACCCACTTAAGAGTTAAAGAAAATCAATCTGTGTGTTTCCTGCCTGGACTTCTCAACTGCCTTTTTAAACTCAGCGTTGAGGGCTGGAAAGGAATTTGGGGAAATCCACCAGAAGGTTCCCACCGGGTTGGTTCAGAAATGGTGCTGGCGGCTTCCCATCTCCTGAACACCTGCCAACCCCCGACGGGAAGTCCCGGGATCCTGGACACTCTGCTCACAGTGGGCCTTGGCCATTGACCAGGAGTGGAGGGCTTGCCCAATGGCTCTGGAACCGGCCTGAGGCGGCTGGAGCTGCTATCCTCCCTGCGCCCCTTGCGGGAAGCCCTCCTCCAAAAGCAGGAAGGAAGCGACGGCTGAGTCACCAGCTCAGGCTCTCACTCCCGTCCGGGTGGCCTATAGACCCAGCAGGCGTTGCTCACTCTGGAAGCTGGGCTCAGGACCCAGCAGCCTGAGTTTCAGTCCTTTCTGTCTTCAGAGTTGTATTCGCCGTAGTTTAAAAACTACAGTGAACGAGGTTCAAAAAGCCTGACTTTGGATTCTCGGAGTGAGTGGAAAGGTGCCAGTGGAGACTGGACTTTTTCCTTTTACAATGAAGAACTGCTGCTTAAAAGCTCAGAGACTCGCTGTACGGCTTTGGGAAAGTAACCGAACCTCTGTTTCTGCGCTTACATGAAGCAGGGCTTGTATGGAATGTAACTCCTTGCTGGGAGAGTCCAGCGAGGGAGAGTGACGTCCCAGCCTGGTGCAGCTAACAGCAGGTGCAGTGGCCACCACCGCCAACGCTGCCATTCTTACTACTAGGTAGATGCACGTAGTAGGATCCACGGAGCAGATTCTCAAGGATTTGAGAAAAAGAAAAAAACTATACAAGCATCATCTGGATGCAGATGAGTGTTCTGTTTATGGTTCAGAGTCCTAGATAGGTATCTTGACTCCACCAAGTCAGGAGAGACAGACAATTAGCAATTGATTATGCATAGCACAGGTCAGGTAGCGATAAATGCTACGAAGAGGACCAAAGCAGAGGGAAGAGACAGAGGGTGAGGGAGGAGGGGAGGACAGTTATTTGATGTAAGGTATTCAGAGAAACGTCCCTGACAAGCGTCACTGGAGCAAAGTCCCAAAGGAAGAAGAGAGCAACAGGTGCGTGTCCTGGGCAGAACCATCCAGGGCAGAGACCAGCAAGGAGGCCCAGGGGCCTGGAGGTTGAGAAACATACAGGTGGGAGGCAAGGTCGGAGGATAGCAGAGCTGGATCACACAGGGGCTTGTTTGCATGGTGGGGTTTGGGATTTTAGACCGACTCCAGTCCGGGGTGTGAGCAGAGCAGTCGCATGCCTGAGTCCAGGTCCCAGAAGGCGGCTCTCCCTGCGGAGTAAGGAATAGAGGTCATTCCCGTGGTGGTGGGTCCTGCTCACCACGCTCTGATTGGCCCTACACTTCTAGCCTGGTGAAATAGAAATCTGGTTTTAAAGAACCACCTTAATGAGACGGAGACCTCTCCTACGACTCCACATCTTTACTTCAAAGGTAGCTTCAGAGTGGGTGTAGGATCAGGGGACATCCCAGGAGTTAGCGACTTTATCTCCATAAATTTATATTCTGAGTCCCTCCGACCGCATAAGCCAGAGTTTAGCTAGAATTGCAGATGATAATCCAGCCGGGAGTCCAAAGTACGTTTCAGCCCAGGGCCCGTCTGTCTGACGGGTCCTCCAGCCGCCTTTCCTCCTCCTGCCCAGGCTGCTCGAAGCTGCTGTCTCTGCCGCGGTCCATCGAGTAGGAGAGGCAGAGATGAAGGCTGGACCACAGGGTGATGGGCCTTGTCTGTGCTGGCGTCGTCAGGGCCATGTCCTCATTAGGGGCACATTGCTGCTCGCACGGTGCTTCCTCCAGGGGAAAGAGGGCCCCTAATTGTGCCTGCTGTCGTGTGACCTGAACGATGCAGGGGGCTCTGATGGGGTGTGAGACTGTGGCCTCCTTTACCTGGTCCCCTCACATACACAGGAGCCCACGGGGCCCAGCTGGGCGGTCCCATGGCCCAGGGCAAACCTGCGGGGCCTCCGTGCCCACACAGTGAAATGTGGAGGGACACGGTGTTCTGGAGGGAGGGGTGGAGTCCTGTTGTCAGCACCTCCATCACGACGTGACGATGGCGTGCGCGGAGAGAGGCAGGAGCATCGGGCCTTCCTCGAACTTCCCGTGATGTCGCTTCGCAGTGACTGAAACTGGTGTTGGGAAAGTAGCGCTTTGGAAGGCTGCTCACAGGCACTTTGTCCAGGAAGCGAGGGCCTTGCGTGCGGCCACACGGACTGCAAGCAGTTCCCATCAGATGCTCCACCGGACGGCCTGGGAGGAACGGCCCTGAGGGCTCCTGTTCCTGCGTGCACCCTCGACTCTTCCCCTGCCTCCGACACAAGGTACCCTGCGTGAGTGTAGGGGAAGCACGCCCACCAGCAGAACGGGCAGAAACCATGACCCCACAGCTCCCCAGAGCTGGCCGGATCCCTGCCCCTGCCTGCCCTGGCCCAGACCCGCCCAGCTGAGCACCAGTTGCTCGACCAAGCAGACCAGCGTTGGGCTGCGTGGGTCCTGGGCTGTGCGGGAGAGTGAACGGGCCTGGAGCAGGCGCCTGCCCCATGTCCACATCTCTGGAGGGCCACAGCCCAGAAGGCAGGGTTCTGCCTCCAGCCCTGGAGCCTCACGCCCGCTATGTACAGACAGTCCTCACCTCCAGGGAGGGAGAGGTGGCAGGGGGCACTTTGTGGGTGTGACAGCATTGGACCCAGACTCAGAAGACAGGGTACCTCTCCCAGCTGGACCCTAACTCGTCCTGGGTCCCAGGCTCTCCCCAACCTCGCTTTAGTCTCTTCACCTAAAGACAAAGGTGGGTGAGACAGGTGAGGGGCATCAACCAGAACAGGGCATTTCACACTGCAGGTCGCAACCAGCTGCCTGCTGGGAAAGGCTTAACAACCGGCTGGAGAGAGCGGGGCTGTGTTGAGGCTGCTGGTCCCCGTGGTGCAGACGCTCTGAGCTGGGAAGAGACATAAAGGGCAGGTCATTGAAAGGTGTTTCCGCCACACAATAGACACTGATAACCTCAAGAGCACGGGCCCCTATAATTTCATAAACTTGGAAAGCTTATACAATTTAACTTAACAATGGTTCTGTTAACAACCAATCCTGACAATTTACTGGTTGGATCTGGTGAGCCAGTACCTCCAGCACACTAGTGGCTCACTATGTAACTGAGGGGCCCGAAACCAATTTTAAAAGTCAAATAAACCAGATTAGTTTAAGTGAAGCTAGAATAGACTATAAAATCACAGCACATTCCACCTAGTCAGGATGAGTACTGTTTTGTAAAATTTGTGTGAGGATCAGGTCATGACCTAAAATGTATTTACTTTTGTGGGTCTTTTAATAGGAAGTTGGAGCCGTTCTGGAAGCTGGAAGCTGCTCTTCTGCCCGATGCTGGTTTGAGAGGCAGTCAGGAGGGCTCCACCCCTGTCAACAGGACCAAAGTCCCAGAGTCGAGAGCTCGGCTGGGCCACTTCCTGAGGGAGATGCAGCTCCACGAGGCCTGGAGGCTGAGGAGAGTCAGGAGGAGACGCTGGAGAGGAGGGCCCAGCGTGGCCCAGCCTGCCCTGCGGCTCCTGGGGCTGCAGGTGCCAGTCGCACCTTCAGGGCTGCGGTTGGGTGTCCTCCACGGTGCTTGCGAGGGGGACCTTGAGGTTTCTTCTGGCCTCAGCTTCCTCTCACAACAACAAGGGTTGGTTCCTCGAAGGGCAAGGTGAGTAAACACGAGGTCGCGCCCTTCCTGTGGGTAGCCACATTGCAGCCTCCTAGGAGAGGATGCGGCCCATGTGCAGGTGCAGCAGGAACAGCAGGTCCACCCTACGGTCTTTTAAAAACATTTTTATTTTTAGATAATTGCAGTTCTGCATGCAATCATAAGGACTAACACAGAGATGCCGTGTGCCCTCTACCCGGTGTCCTTCAGTGGTGGCATCTTGCAGGGCTGCGGTGACTGTGGTATCAGATCACAGCTGGGAGACCACACAGACTCAGCCCACCCATCTCACTCAGCTCACACTGGTTCTACATGCATTCGTGTGCATGTCTTGATCTGTGCAATTCTAGCACACGTATGGATTCGTGTGGCCACCACCACTGCCAAGATGGAACATCTCTGTCCAACAGGGGCCCTCCTGTGGACTCGTCACAGCCACAGCCACCTCCCCTCTTCCCTGGCCCCCACCGTCCACTCTCCATCTCTACAATTTGTTGTTCTAAGAATGCTGTGTAAATGGAGTCATGCGGTGTGTGTGACAGGCTTTCCTCTCAGCCTGAGGCCGGCCGGGGTCGTGTGTCAGGAGCCTGTGGCCATCTGTTGCTGAGCAGAGTGTGCTCAGCGTCTGCCTGTCGAAGGAAGGGGTGGAGGCTGCCTCTGTGCGGCTTCTCTCACAGGTGGTTCTGCGCGCCTGGTGTCGTCGGGGGCATTTCTTCCTCCAGAGGGGATCTCAGTGTGAACATGGGCCCCCGTCACCTCAGGTCACCGAGGCCTCCCTGCAAGCACCCCAGAGAAGGACTGAAGAAGCACCACGTCATGTTTAGGGGGGTGGAGGCCTGGCCAGGGAGCCACACTGATGGCATCCTGAGATCCTGGGGCTGTGTCTGCCTCCCTGGTTCTCCCCCACTGAAAGCCAGGGCCAGGCTGTCACTCAGAGGGTGTGGGAGGAAAAGCCCTGGGGGCAGAGCGTGAAATGCCACCAGAACTGACCGCTTCTGGTTCTCTGTACTCTGGCCGGACTGCTGTTCCGCACACAGCCCGCCCCTCATGGGCCCCACAGCCGCCGTCCCGTGTTACAGATGGAGACGCAGAGATGATCAGGGGGAAAGAGTGTGTTCACATGGAACTACGTGGAAGGAACAGGACCTAATTTAAGTGGTGTGTCACACACTAGGCGTGGTAACAGCAGTGTCAGTCAATCATTTTCATACGGTTAAATGAGATTTGTCAATGCCCACAGGGGCCGTGTGGGCCCCAGCGCCCAGCTTTGCCCTCTGCCTCATGCTGTCGCTGGCCCCCTCTGAGGCACAACCTGGCACATTTCCTCTTCAGCAGCTGCCACCCTCCCTCCCTTCTGTGTCACCCACACCCCGGAAGCTGGGAGTAATGACAGCCCAGCCTGCGTGAAGGGCGAGGGCAGTACTGGGCGGGGCCGTGACAGGTGGCTCTTCAGCCTCGAGGAGCCACCGAAGCCTCAGAAATGGGCTCTCAGTGTCCGTGCAGTGCTGCCATTGCACCTGCACCTCGGAGCCCAGCTTGGCCTCCTCTGTCTCTGCTGCTGCACCGTTGTGAACTGAGCTCACACAGGAGGTAGAGAGCTGCGGGGTGGCAAGCACCCTGGTTCCTTGCTGGCCACCCCTGGGTGGGCGCGTGTGTTGTATTTTTCTGATGTTCCCACAGGAGCTCACAAGTGCGGCACACATGCCAGGTGCTCAGTACAGGTCTGCTAAACAAATGACTCGGTAGGCAGAGTAAGTCACCCACATTGTATGGCCGCTGTGTAAAACTGGGTACAAATATTCATAAAACCTTGAAGGAAACAAACAGAAATAAACATACTTGTGTTGTGGTCTGGGCACGCAAGTATGTCTTCCCCTTTGAAGTTTCTTTGCTCTTCTGTGGGTCTTGTAGTCTGATGTTTGCTGAAGGACCAGCCTCCCAGGCTGCTGAGAAACCTTGCTCCTGGTTGCCATGGTGCTGAGGACAGTTCGGGACCCGCTGCTGTGCATGTCACGTGGTTCCCTGGACAGGGGTCTGCGGGTCCCACGCAGGCTTCCCACGGCTCCCGGGCCCTTGCTCCCGTGGAGCCTGTGCCGTGAGAATCGAGAGTCAGAGCAGAGTCCGCACAGCAAGTCCCAGCCCCAGTGGCGGGAATCAGCTGCCTCTCTCCTTTGCCTCCTGGATAATTTGATGGAGGTTCTAGAAGAAAAAAAAAATATATAGCTTCCTGTCATAGCCAAGAAGAGATTCTGAGTCTAGCAATTGCTGATTTCAAGAGTGTCTTCAAAAAGCACCTTGATATTTGGCTTAACATTGTCAAAAGTAACAAGTTAAACTTTATTATGATAAAAACCAAATAGTTTGAGGGAAAATTCTTCATAATCAGCAGTCGAGGTCTCAGCACCATCGGCTGTGTGGGGCGACGTTGCCCATTGACTCCAACTGGCAGACCCACCAATGCTAATCAGCACCAGTGCAAACGCTGCCACGGGGTTATCGTGAGGGCAGGACAGGTGTGGGCTGTGCCAATGGTTCCCAGATCTTGCTGGCTTCATACACAGAATTTACTTCCCACTCTCAGGAAGATGGCTGCAGACCCAGCCGCTTCCAGGCAGCCTCCTGCAGGCCGCTACCAGGGCCAGGCCACCCCAGCTTCTCTCTGGGTTTCAGAACGAGGCCTCCATCCGCAGCGGGAGAGACACTGGGGACACTGGGGCACTCAGCTTCGCCAGAGCGATGGTGCGCTCTCATGTCTCCAAGCACACAGCTCTGCGCTGGATGCGAGCAGGGAGGCAGTGCAGCCCCCACCCTCCAGCGATGGGCGCACCAGTGAGGCCTTCCGCCGCCCTCCTTCAGTGGACAGGTGGAGTGTGGCTGCATGGCGCCCTCGCCCCCAGAGTACTGGGCCTCCTGTGCACAAGCAATGGCAGCTTCATGTGGATGCGGCCACTATTCAGCTTCTCCCCTCTGCGTAGCCCAAACAGCTAATACGCAGAAAGCTTACCGAGGGTGTGCTGTGACTCATCTCTCTGGACTTTGCGCACTTCCTCTCCAAGCTGTCAGTCACTGCAGAGCCCCATTCTTTGACGCCCAGGTGTCTGAATAGATTGTATCAGAATTCTGATTGAATGTTATATTCCTAGCTTTTTTGTGAGACAACAGGAGAAACCACCACACTCATTCCACAGGTACTAGTTGAGATTTTACTATGTGCCAGGCACTGAAGCACGGCAGCAAAGGTGAGTCACTGAGACTGCAAACGTCCTTTTAGGGGAGTGCAGAAGAGAATTCTGTCAAAGAGAGAAAAGGTAACAGTGAGTTATAATACAGAAGGGATTAGAGGTTCTTTCTATGACATTGTCGCCTTCTCCTTTAATCCCTCAATATTTTCCTCTCTTATTATCACAGCTCTAGGGGAACAGATTCTAAGTCAGAAAATGAATGATCAATTCCTCTGTGCAGAATGCGGATCTGAGGAGGCACAGTGCTTGCACAGCTCTGTGGAGGCTGAGTGTGTTGAGGGAGGGGTCCTGGAAACTGCTGCACAGGGAAAGAGAGGCCCGTGCTCACAAGGCACCTTGCCCACTGATGGGGGAGCCCTGAGTCTTCATAGATTTGTTTCCTCCCTCTGAGCATATGTGTCTCAGAGCACTGATGTGTTATCAAAGCCTCCGATGAACTGCCAACTTCTTGCTCATCTGGCCCGATCAGTACAGCAAACCAAGTCAATGTTGTGCAAACACCCAGGTAGTCAGCTGTCTGGACGATATTCTGACCGAGGGCAGGAAAGCCCAACGATGGCGCGAGGTCATAAGTGTGCTAGTCTGTGATGTGTGGTGTAAACTGCTTCCGAATCTCCTGACTTGGGATGGAGAAGAGTGGATTTGTCAGCTCCATGGCCGGACGCCACAGGCCAGAGGCTGTGCTGATGTGGCCTGGCAGTGGCACCACACCTGGCACAGCAGTGCAATGGAGGCTCCTGTGTGGTTGAGTTTGTGGTGGTCTACCGTCATCCTCCAGAGCCCATCTGGGGTCAGTGGTGGGACTGGTGAGTTAAATGACCCTCTAGGTCTTTAAGGGCAGCCTCCATCTCTGTCTTTCCCCCAGGATGCATCACTGTTCGTGATTTTCCATCTCGGCTGCCTCTCGGCCTTCCCTGCTTGGGTGGCTCTTAACCCACAACCAAGGAACCCAGATGGGTATTCTGACAACTGTCACACATGTCCACACCAGTTTTCCTTTGGGGGCATGGGAGGTGAGCACTTGGATACACTGGACCCACTGTGAGCCACTCCTGGGCCAGGATGCATTTATTTCCTGGGCCTCACGAGTCCCGCTCTGACAGGGGCATGATGACCTTTTGGGTCCCTGGGTACCAATGTCACCTCAGACCCTGGGCCTAAGAGGCCTTGACATGTCCAGGTGTGCAGGCCCCTTGGGGGAGTTCTAGGGGAATCCTTACACATGCACTTGAATGGGTCCTCTCTTCCAGTCAGTGGGTTCTGGGGATGGAAACTGGGCAAGGGATTGAGATATTTTATTGGGACACTTTCTTCAGCCTCCCAATACCCATCTTTGACTTCCTTTGGTTGTATAAACTGAGTGATACCCTTGCTGGCAGGCTCTCTGTCCTGCCCCCACATGGTGCTCGGCTGGCCTGCTCTACAGCTCTCTGCAGTTCAGGGTGCTGGGGCTGCTTGTTGCCATAATTGCAACCACCTTGCTTCTGATGGCTAAACGTCACCACCTGGCCTCCACTATGTCCCCATCCGATCACCCTCATTGCTGTCAGGAGCCCAGTGAATGGCTTCTCCACCCTCAGCCCAGTTCCACAGTGGCCAGCTACAGCTGAGGGTCTCCGGACTACGTTTGCAAACAGGGTGCCCTCTGGGCTCTGTGGAGCATGTTTACTCTTCCATGCCACTTCTCCAAGCCTTTGGTCTGCCGTGACCATTTGGCATTTCCACCTCGTTTAGTGTGGGGCATTGCTTTTTACAGGCTTCCAAAGCCCATACTAGTGGCATGGGGGTACTTGCCAGAGTAGCAAATCCCCTATCATGGTTGAATGATCCCATATAAATAAAGCCTAACCTGATCAACCTTTGTGTTCTGCCTCCCCAAATCCAGTGTCCTCTGGATCTGGTTCTGCATGCACTCTCCCAGCTCCTGCTGGTACATGTTTCCTGGGTCCTGACGCTCGTTTGCTGACAGGTCCTTCCTTCCTCGTCAGACCCTGAGCTTCTCCAGCTGCGTGACACTGATGTCATGGAGGAGCAGAGCTGGAGCAGATCACTGGGGAATCCGTGTCATCATACAGACATCTCTGCGTCATGTTCCAGCACAGATAGAGCATTTGCCTTCAACAGGGAGAAGAAGGACACCTCTTCGGGTCCAGAAGATGTAGGGAAACCTGAGGTTCAAGAATTTGAGTGTATTGATCAGATGACCCTCCCTGAAGCCTCAGGGTCTCCCTTCTTCCCAACCAGGTCCTGCCATTGGGCAGCAGCCTCCCTTGGGTTGAGGGCTGCTGTCTTTAGGACTGAGTCTTGATCCACGGCTCTTTTTGGTTCTCTGGCTGCAGGAGAGGAGAGTGTCTATATGGCACCAAGGAAGCCCTCTTTTTGTCACTTTTTTTAAAAATTGGAGATCTTTTCATTGCCTTGTTCTTGGCAAGAGCCGCCTGATTCTGTAATGCAGATGGTTGCTGCTCTTCCCAGCCACTCCGATGCCCTGGATGCGGCACCCAGCAGTGTGTTTCTTTCATTGGGCTTCCACCCTGGCTCAGTGCTACTACTGCCTGGCAGGGCTGTGGTGCCACCAGTGATGTGCCACTTGGCATTCTGTGCTCAACCCCACCATACAGGCTGCTCCTGGAACACTCCTGGCCCCACCATCTTCTGCTGGGCTCCCCTGGACACAAACTCTGAAGCAGAGGTTTGTGTGCAAGAGGTTATTGGGAGTGTTCTCGGAAGAAAAGTCCTGTGAGCATGGGAGGGAAGAAGGATCGGGCAGAGGAGTATCTTGACCACTGTGCAGGTCTGCGGGGCCTCGGCTGACCCTCCGAGATGCTCAGCAGCTGAGGCTGCTGGTCAGTTGTCTTGATGGAGGCAGAGCCTTGGTCTTGGGGACTGGGGGCATCTGGATGGCGCACGACAGCACACCCTACAGAAGCCTCTGAGGTCTCAGAGTTAGAGGCAGCAACGGTGGAGTTTGAGCCAAGGAAAAGCTGCTGTCCTAACTTGCATGTTAAACTCGCAGTAAACACCATGTATGGAGGTCTTGACGGGATGAAGTCCAGCAGGTGACGAGGACCTGGAAGGAGACTCAGGTAGCCACGGTGAAGAATGCTTAGTAACCCTTTTCACGTGTACCTAAGCCTTTTTTTTAGGAAATGAGGATAAAACAGTGAAAAACCAGGCCTTGTCTTCAGGAAGCTTGTGTTCTGGTGTGTGCAGGGTGTGTGTGGGCTACCCAGATGGGGGAGGGGGGAAGTCAGGGGAGACACAGACCATACCTGAGGCAAGGAAGGAACCCCACAGAGGCCTGAGGGTCAGGAGGGCAGACCCAGGGCACTTGGCTTGTGTGAGCAGCCACTGCGCTGGGAGCTAGGGCAGCCTGGGAGCCAGGGTGGCCAAGGCCAGTGGACAGCAGAGGAGCAGGAGGGCAGATGGCAGGCATGGGGAGCTGAGGCTGACACGCAGAACCTCCAGACTGCGTGCTTCTCCAGACCCCATGGCTGCCCTGTCTCTCAGGTCACCTCCTGCTTCTCCATCCCCTGCAGCTGGCCTTCTCTGGACCACTGCGAGGGCTGGGTCCCGCCAGGTGATTCTTTTCCTTTGATACCTTCGGGTTTGAATTTCTTAAAACTCTGTGCATGTGCTAGTGTTAAATCTCAAAACCGAGTTAATCATACAGAGCCTCACAGTGTAAGAAAACGGAGGGAGGGGAGGGGGCACAGGGCGCCCCTGGCCCCAGATCTCGCCGGAGCTGGGCGGTCAGCAACGTGGGACTGTCGGCAACACGGGACGGCAGGGGCGTGGGCGCCAGGACCTACGCTAAGGCCGCCCTCGCAGGCCAGGCAGCTCCAGGAGTCGGCCCCCCCGCCCCTCCCCCGTTCCCTGCTCCCCGCCCCACGTCCCCTCCCGCGCCCCCGCCGGGTCCTCCCCTCGCCATGTTCTCCCCGCCGCCCGCCTGGTCCCCTGTGCTCAGTTACCCCCCTGCCCCCGCTGGGTCCCTCTCACGCCCCGCATCCGGTGGCCCGTGCTGAGCTCCCCGCCTGCCCCCACGGGGTCCCTCGGCCCGGTCCCCCTGCCGTGTGCCCTCTCCGCGGTGAGCGGCTCCCGGCGGGGTCCCTTCCGATCCTTCCTTTGAGGCCGACCCCGCCCCTCTCCAGACCTCGGCCAATGAGGAGACGGAGTTGGGCTGTGGGCGTAGCCACCTCGCTCCCGCCTCCTAACCCTCAGCCAATGGGTAGTTGGGGTTGTGCTGTGGGCGGAACTGTCCAGCCCCCGCCCCTCTGCGGGCCTCGGCCAACGGAAAGCTCGACAAAGCTGTGGGCGGGGACGCTCCGCCCCCGCCCCCGCCTCCAGCCAATGGAGTGTGCGTGGGCGGGCCCGTGGGCGGGGCCACCGCGGGCCGGGCGCGGGGTCGGACGCAGAGCCGGGAGCTCGGCCGCTGGGCTCCGGCTGCTTGCGGGGCTCGGCGCCAGTTCCGGGCAAGCATGGCGGTGGAGGAAGAGGGGCTCCGGGTCTTCCAGAGCGTGAAGATCAAGATCGGTGAGCGCCGGGGCCCGGGGCGGGTCCTCACGGGGGCTCGGGCGGGCGCTCTGCCCCCGACCCCAGCGCTGGGCGCCTCCTTCGCTGCGCGCTCCACTTCAACCCTCCCCTCCTCCGCCCGGGACGGCCGTCCTCCCCCTCGACCCTCCCCGCCTCCCCCGGGGACGACCGTCCTCCCCCTCAGCCCTCTCCGCCTCCCCCCGGAAGGCCGTCCTCCCCCTCGACCCTCTCACCTCCCCCTCGACCCTCCTCACCTCCCCCGGGGGTGGCAGTCCTCCCCCTCGACCCTCTCCGCCTACCTCCCGGAAGGCTGGCCAATCCCCTCGACCCTCCCCACCTCCCCCCCGGACCGCGATCCTCCTCATCGACCCTCCCCACCTCCCCCGGGGATGGCCATCCTCCCCCTCGACCCTCCCCACCTCGCTGGGCAGAGCCGGGCCCCGTGCGCCTCCTCAGGCCCCGGGCAGTGCGGTGCAAGGCAGGAAGCGGTTGTCCGCTAGGAGCTTGTGCCTGTGTGTGTGTGTGGGTGCGTGCACTCCCGTGGGGACTCTGGATAGTGCATTTCAGTTGCCAAATGCACGGCCTCAGGGTGCTCTGTCTCCCCCAGCTGCTGCACCCAGAAACTTGCTTTCCTGAATAAATAAAGCTCTTCCACTGCCCCCCCCCCCCCCGGGCCATGGGGCTCCCTCCGTCTGCTGGCTGGCGTGTGTGTGTGCATACATCTGTGTTGTTCTTGTGTGTGCACACATCTCTGTAGGTGGATGTGTGTGCATGTGTGTGTTTGTGTGTGCTTCTGTCTGCGAGTGACTGTGCTCTGGCCCAGGGCTTCCTCAGGGCCAGGTGACACCGGAGCCGCCACAACCCCCTCCTTCCATTGAGAACTGGCTACCAGGGCCTGCCATTCAGGCGGTGTCACCTGGAGGAGTCTCCCTTTCCAGCTGGGTCGAGAGCTGGGGAGGGAAATAAAATGCAGATTGTGGAGTGGGCTGGAAGGCTATATGGGGATTTCCTGGGTTTATCTGGAGAGATTTGCTTTCTTCCACTTCTATCTTGGGAGGGTGATGTGCAAGTCCCCCACAACAGGATCAGTGCCTGGAGTGAGTTACACGTTAGTGCCGTAGATGTGCCAGATGAGAGGACTTCTGAGACCCCTGTTGCCTGCCTTCAGGGTCCCTCCTGCCCACTGACCTCCCTGCCCCAGGCACGCTCCACATTCCAGTCCGTTCCCACGTGAAGAGGGCCACGAACACAGCCAGGCACCAGTGCCTGAGTGTCAGTTGTTGATGACACGACGCTGCCCGAGGAATTCCAGCTTCCCCTGTCAGCGTGTTGCTTCCTGTCTGCTTTATTTTGGTTTATGGATCATCGCTGGGGCGCTGCTGACATTTGGCTCAGCAGTACCGCGACAGGATGTGGCAGCACCGCGGACGCAGACGAATCTGCCCCAGAGGGCTTCTCTTGTTTACTGGCTGAACTCTGCTGTCACTTTCCCCCTGAAGTCCTGGCCGGGAGAGCACCTCTGTGGGGCCCCTGAGCCCGAGCTGCGATGCTGGAGTCACAGCAGGGAGCAGTGCGAGCTGGCACCCCCAGGACTGAGTGCTTCCTTCATCGGGGGCAGGGGGGGCCCTGGGTGTGGCTGTGGGGGACTGTGCCACGCTTCCTGTGCAGCCAGCAGCAGTGGTTCTGCGAACTTTGTGGTTCAGGCCCAGCACAGCTGGCCTAAGACTCAACTAAGGAGGGTTCCGGAATGTGGTATGTGAGCAGAGGGCTGAATTCTTTCCAGACAGCTAGTGTGTGAGGCAGGAGGATGAGGAGACCCTGAAGGTCAAGGAGAGCATCTCCACTGGCCTGTTTGTGCGCAGTGGGTCCCAGACCCCAGCGTGGAGGGGCCTGGCGTAGAAGGGAGGGGGTTAAAGATGCTGCTTGGTTAGATGTCTCTTTTGTGCTCTTTAAATCAGTAAGAGAATGCCCGGCTCAGCTGAGGATTTGGGCAGTGGCTGGATGTCTGCCGTCCCTAACCACACGTGGGGACCAGGGTCAGAACATTTGCAGGACCGCCCCCCCGCCCCCCCCCCGCCCGCCTCATGCATGGGGGCTGGAGCAGACGGGATAGGCCAAAAGGCCGTGCACCAGCCGTCCAAATCCCTGGACGTGGTTCTGGCTCCAAGAGGCCCATTTTCTCTGGGCTGCAGGAGGGAGTTGTCTGTGTCCCACTGTTGTAGCTGGGGCGTGCAGGGAGCATGGGCCTATGCACAGCGGGGCGAGGCATCTTCCTGCATGGGAGCATATAGTCTAGGCTGTGCTGCCGAGGTAGGGCCTGGGCTGGAGACCCCACGTGAGCTGTGGGTGGGCTGGTTTGGGCTTAGTCTTATTGCAGGGAAGGCTGTTCCTAGATGGGATGAGAAGAATCCTGAGCATGACCGGTGGTGCACTGAGCTCTCCGTTTCTTTCCTTAGTCCTCTGTGGCCAGTCGGCTCTGACTTGCCTGAGTGCCCTGGGCTGGAAGGGACATCACTGATTTGGAGGAGAGGCCAACGTGCGGGGATCGCACGACACACGGTCACACATGCACTCGTGTCTCCTTGTTCCAGAGACGCTGGCTGCACATCCATTCATCTCTGAGCCTTGACTCCAGGCTGGCTGGCTGCGTGCCCCTGTCTACTGCTGGCCCGTGGGGTGACCCAGGGCAAGTGTCCTTCCCTTGTGTAGCCTCATTTTCCGTTTGCAGAATGTAGGCCATTGTTGTCTGCTGCGTCCGGCGGGGGTTTGCAATGTGTGCTGCTTAGGCTTCCCTTGGTGCTCGCCCCTCACTCCAGAAAAAGGAAAGAGAAATTCTCCCACAATCATGCCGGTGAACACGGTCAGTGCTCCTGTCCCGAGAAGAAGGTGAGCGTCTTCGGGGTGAAGAGCTTTAGGTGCGGGGTCACTGCCTTCCAGTTCTGAAATAGTTTTGAGGCGTGTGAAGAGCTTTAGGTGCGGGGTCACTGCCTTCCAGTTCTGAAATAGTTTTGAGGCGTGTGAAGGTCCTTGGTCTTGTTGAGAGGCTAACGTTGGGAAAATGGGAAGAATCTCTTCCTTTTTTTTCCTCTTCCTCTTTCTTTTTCCTTCCACTTTTTGCAAATGAGATAATACATAAGAAAGTGCCACATGAGAGTACGGCATTTGTACTGTATCTATTTCCAGTCCTCATCTTGGAGATCCCGTTGCTTCCCCAACTTACACGTTGCAGAGTCCTCTTGGGTGGTTCTTCTGTACGGTTAAAAGCTGCCAGCGCTGTCTGTGGACCGCAGTTTCTCGCGTCCTGTGGGGCTGAGCGTGCTTCCTGCGAGGCGCTGCCTTGAGGAAGCAGCTCCTGACTTTCCATGACTCAGCACTCCGGCGAGGAGGGGAAGCGCCTCGTGCCTCAGAGACCTGCTGGCGGGTGGCCACGGGGGGAGAGCCCAGGCCAGACGTTCCCGCTGAGCGGTGTTGCTGTGGACACGACGCTCCCTGGGCATCGCAGTCTAGCTTCACTTCCAGTGATATTTTCCTTTTCCGTAGTAGTTACTACCGATAGTTTTTAAGAGCATCATCTTGGAGGCCAGCCCTCTGGCTGAGTTCGCCTCTGCTTTGGTGGCCCAGGGTCTGCCCGCTTCGGATCCTGGGTGTGGACGTGGCGCCCCTCATCAGACCATGCTGAGGCGGCATCCCACAGGCTGCAACCAGAGACACTCACAACTAGGATATATAACCATGTACTGGGGGGATTTGGCGAGAAGAAGAAGAAATAAAAAAAGAAGATTGGCAACAGATGTTAGCTCAGGTGCCAATCTTAAAAAAAAAAGTGGTGTCTTATCTTCATAAACATGTTCAATTAAGAGCAGTATACAAAGGTGTTCTCTCAAGCTGAAAAAGAAGTCCAGCCTTGTGCTCCAGGGGAGAAGGTCCTCTTGCTCTGTTAGTGGTTCCTGCCCTTAGGCTGAAGGGTGCGTTTGGGTCTGCCTGGTGTGCTGGCGTGTGTGCCATGGGAGGCGGGCTCCGCCTGGCTCCGGCTCTGTCTCCTTCCCTCTCCTTGGATCCTGCGTGGCAGCCCCTGGTGCTCACTCTCTTGTTCCTTCTCTGTAAGACTAGAGCTGGTCCACCAAGAAGGGCAGAGGCAGTCCGGGTCTTGCACAAGCACGTCAGGACTGACGGTGCCTCCTGTTCAGCAGGCCGTGGTGCTCCGGGCCTGGGCAGCCTGCCCTCGCTCTTGCCTCCCTCCACCTAGGCACAAACATCATCCCACTGGCACAGGAGGTCCCTCAGGCAGATACTGAGGGAGATGGGAACAGGGAAGTTCTGCACCTCCCTTGGCCGTGTGGCTGGTGAGGAGGGCCTGGTGGCAAGCCCAGACCACGGAGCCCTGGGTCTGCGCTGCTGAGAGTGGGATGTTTAACCGATTTCCTCCAGGGGAGGTGGGAGTGCCCATCAGCCCTGTGAGGGTGCGATGAAGTGGGGATCCCGCTGAATACGCTGAAATGTTTGCGTTAGGACTGGAATCTTCACAGCAGACCTTGTCTTCTCTGTTAGAGAAAACACTCTGTGCATTTAGGGAGTGACATCGGTGACATGAGCTCAGTGTGTGTGTTTGACAGCAGGAGGGGCTGTGCTGGCCACACACAGTTCTTGACATCAGGGATTTTATACTCTCTTGAGTTCTCTGAGGCTAAAATTAACCTGGATATTCTATTAACCAAGCTATTTTTAACCCTGAGGCCTAATATGAGAACTGGGCTATGCATGGGGAGCCCTGGGCTCTGGGGCCGGGGGCGGTTTCAGCCCATGACTCCAGGTTTTCCCCGGGAAGGGAGTGGGTTTGCTGTGCACATGAGAGTGGAGAGGGATACAGACTTCATTTTAATTTAAATCCTCACGACTCCATGACTGTGAAGTCCAGGAAGGGAGACCCGGGGGACTTAGGAACCTGCTGGTGTGGCCAGCCTGTGAGGGCGGAGCTGGACTAGTGCCTGTCTGTGGACTGCCAGCGTCCTGCCCTCACCACCTGGAGCTGTCTTTCCTCTCCGTGATCTGGGGTCTGAATGGTGGAGGGACTGCAAAGGGCTGGGGAGAGACTGGTACCTTTCAGGACAGGAGGTGGCCAGTGCTCTGAGGGGAGGGAACAAGCCACCAGCTCCTGTGGGTGGACAGCGGGGGTGCAGGCCTGGATGCTCTGAGGCGTGGCAGTCACTGGCCAAGGAGAAGCTGGAGAAGAGGGAATCGAGAGGATGCGATCTTGAACAGAATGCAGAAATCCAGAGATGTTTCCTTGAGCAGAGCCCCCCGCCCCACTACAGCCCAGCACGCTGGGAGAAGGCTCCTGTGGCCCTGTGAACGGGTCACTTGGCTGGAGCATGGCATTTGGTAGAAAACGCGTAGGGTTGCTCTCTGAAGCTAAGTAGGCCTTTGTGTGTGTAAACGCTCCACCTTCCTGCAGGTACTCTGGGCATCAGAACACGGGTGCCATGTTTTAGTCCTGGGTGTGTTTCCTGCCAACACCTGAGAAGTGAGGTTTGTGAGTGGCACTCGAGGCCTTGTGCACCCTCTGTCCAGGCGACTGTGAAGGCGGGTACAGGCTGCAGTGGCCGCTGTGGGGCTGGAGCCCCTGGGAGCCATCGAGGAGGGGCGGTGACTCGCGCCTGGGGATCCTAGACGAGCCCAGGCTGTTTCTCGCTCATTCTGCGACCGAGACCATCTGCTAAGCCCCCTCTGCCTCAGGTTCTTCATTTGTCCAAGTGGAGAGGAAGAGCTTTTGTGGAGCCCCGAGAGCTTGTGTGGGCAAAGGTAGTTCCCTGACTGATCCCTCTGGGCGGGAGGTACCCCTGTGGGTGGAGTTCAAAGCTGTTTGCAGCGAATCAGGTTCCAGCTCAGCAGTTGCAGCCGCAGGAGAGCTGCCCCTCCAGACCGCATGGGCGCATGGGGGGTCAGGAAGGGGCAGGTGGCCGCCAGCCTGCCTGAGGTGTTTCCAGAAGCAGGCAGTCATGGTGGTGCAGAGCTGGGCAGTGGGCGCAACTGGGGGCAGCGGTGGCTGGCTGGCCACTGTGGTGTGCAGACGGGCCTCCGGCCTCTGGGTGGGAAGAGCAGGGCTGGCAGGCTGGCCCCATGGGGACTTGACTGTCACCTCCTGTAGGCGTGGGTTGCCGCTGGAAGGTCCAGGCTGAAAGAGCAGATGTGAGATGTGGCGCTGGAGTGGGGTCCTCGCTGGTTGTCCAGTCTGCCTCCCAATGTCAGAGTCGAGGGCTGGACTTGGCACAGGAAGGAGCAGCTGGCAGCGTCACTGGGTGTCCTCGCTGTGGCCAGCGGTGGCGATGTCCAGGAGCACTCATGTGGCTCCACTGCGGTCTGCGGCTCAGCGAACAAAGCACTGAATGTGGAGACCAGTTTTGTGGGAGTGAAATGCTGGTGGAAAGGGAGATGCTGTGATGGTGCTTCCTCAGCGCGGGTACCCTGCCGCTTCCCGAGAGGGAGAACCAGGCCAGGCCACGCAATAGCAGAAGTCCCTGGGCAGGACATGAGAGGAGAGCATCGGCAGAAAGTGAGCTCATCCTCTTACAGAACGAGAAAGCCCGGAGGAGCATGCGCGGTGGGGGGCCGCCCAGGCTCGGGGGACCCGGGGGGAACCCTTGTGGAAATGCTTCTGCAGAAGAGTGAAGCGAGGAAGAAATTAAAGGTCTGTTTCGAAAAAGCAAGGCTCTTACTCAGATACGTGTGTGAAGTTATGCGCACGGACTGGGAAACGAAGGGTTTAAAAACCACGACTTTAAAAATGCAGAGAACCCTCTGTAGAGGATGCCGAGGCCCAAAGGGTAAGGTAGTTTACCCGCCTGCAGGAGGCTCGCTTTGCGCAGGACCAGCGGCGCCGTCCAATCCAGAAGTGAGTGGGGGACGAGCTGCAGCGCAGACGGGGGGGGCCAGCTCGCCACGGGCCTAGACCCCCTCAGGCCTGTGGATAGGGTTGGTGCTCCAGCTGTCGTGCTCAGGACACCGACGCAGACAAAGGGACTCAAAGTCACGTCATCTGCAGCAGGTGACCGGCTTCTCTTTAAGTGTGAGGTGGCTTCCAGAATTGAAGTCAGGCCCTAGCATGAGGACAAGTCCCACGATGATCCTCAGAAAGAGGATGAGGAGGGAGTCCCGGCTGCTCCACGAGCCAGACCCTGTGGTCCTCATACGAGGCCATTAGCTCGGACTCGAGCCTGCCTGCGCCAGTGTCAGGGGCTTCTGGTTCCAGCGTGCGTTTTATCTGTGCTGGACATGGTGGGCCAAGAAGAAGGCCATGGGGTCGAAGATGGTGATTCCGTGTCCTGTGAGTGTGGCGTGCAGGGCTGACCCTGGGGCTGGTGCCCTCCTTGTCCTGAAGTGTGGCCTTTGCAGGTTCAGGGTTTGCATGCGTTCAAACCTCAGGCTGCAGACGTGGTGTGCCGGCTAGCGAGGCTGCAGCTCAGACATTGGGAGCGCATTCCGGAGGCGTGCTCTTGGGAGGAGGCGGGAGCTGCCCCAGGGCTGCCATAAACCAGAACCTTTTCTAGATGCAGGACGGTGCCTTTGCTTCTAAGTCATCAAGGAATGTCTCTCGTGCCCATTTCCTCTTCATGCCACTCCTATGCCCGTTACCTGAATAACTTCCAAAATGTGAAGAATTGTTATGTCCTGGCTTCCTGTTGCCGAGGGCATAAAGTCCAGAGGTAAACGAGGTCACTGTGTGCTCCGACTCAGGGTGGCTCAGAGCCACAGACTTGGCTCGTGCCGGCCCTGACGCAGCCTCAGCTCACTGAGGAGGCGGCATGGAGCTCTGATGCCCCCTTCGGACCAGGACCTGGACCTGGGCACCAGCCTCTCCTGAGGACCGCCTTCCCCTTTGCCAGCCGCAGGGCTGGCGGTATCTGCCGGCCCTGGGTCTCCAGGGCGGGGCAGTGGGTGTCCTCTGGAGCCTTGTTTTGGGCTGCGTGGCCAGTCATCCTGGCAGTTGTCAGGGCAGTTTCCCGCCTTGTTATTGTGTGTTTAAGGGGCCACACAGAGTGACCGGGGACCCCAACACCAAGTTGTCTCCGGTGGAGGGTGCCCAGAAACCGTCTCCTTAGCTTTGTGTTTCTTATTCTGAGGAAAGAGATTTCATTGTCCCTTTTAGCTGCTGTGGTCTCTCTTTTTGGCTCTAAACCCCCTCCGGGGAGGCACCAGGACAGTGGTTGGCTGGATGGTGTCCTCTGTCCTGTTCCCTCGGGCTGAGTGGGGAGGCGCCTCCCAGAACCTGTGATCACTGGTCAGCGCGGAGGATGGACGTCTTACCTGGCCCCTCCTCTGAGACTCTGAGAAGCTCAGTGACTTTCTCAAAGCCACACAGCGGGAGCGTTGTGACTGCTGGGGCTGTCCTCTGATGACCTGGGCTCGCCAGGCCTAGGCGCTTTGAGGTTTACGAGGGATGGCCTTCCTGGGTGTGTTACAGACCCTTCCTCAGTGGGAGACAGCTGGCTTCCCAGAGGCCCCTCCTTCTTAGGAGTCTGGGGAAAGGAGTTCATGGGCCTCACCCAACAGACTGACACCTTCGTGTGAACCCGTGGCCCTTGGGAGATGGGGCAGCTGGGAGCTCAGAGCCCTCCCGCCTCCCAGGGAGAATCTGGAGCTGCCTGTGGTGCCTGAGCAGCCTCACCGAGGCCCTGCCTGAAGGGCTCACCTGCCTGAAGGGCTCACCTGCCTGAAGGGGCTCCGGCTGTTGCACAGCCTGAGGGCTGCCCACTGTGGGGAGGCGGCACCATTTCTTCCCGACTCACCCTCTGGCTTCTGTCTGACCACGCCCTCCTCCTGAGAGGGCGGAACCCACACTCACCTGCAGGCCCCGCTGCCTTGTGAGAGGAAAGCCTGGGCCAGGGGCGTGAGGGCATGGTGGAGCCAGCAGTAAACCGGGCATAGGGGGGCTTCGGCCCAGGCCCCAGGCTCTGGGCATCTGCTTGTTTTGGCCCAGCCACAGTGGGGCTTCCTGAGGCTGGGTCAGACTGTGGTACAGAGCTGTCAGCAGAGGTCCAGGAATGCAAGCGGTTCCAGAAAATCCATCATGGGCAGGCCCTGGGGACCAGCC
This sequence comes from Equus caballus, assembly GCF_041296265.1. Taxonomy (NCBI): domain Eukaryota; kingdom Metazoa; phylum Chordata; class Mammalia; order Perissodactyla; family Equidae; genus Equus; species Equus caballus. The sequence continues at coordinate 101,121,973 of NC_091700.1, read as the reverse complement.
AAGCTGGATCCTTGAGCCTGCAGTGGGACGCTGTGCCGGGCTGGCTTTCCCATGGTCTGGGGAGAGGGCTGGGCAAGGGATTCCAGGCGCTCAGGCCGGCTCAGCCTTCTCAGGGGCTCTGCGGCCTGTCTCGCGCTGACCCCCTTGAGCAGTTTTTAACTGACGAGCAAACATGTGGGTATTTTATCTCCTTTTTGGGGTGAGTTTCAAGGGCAGTGCACTCCGCCTGTGTGATGTTCACGTGGGAAACAAACACCAACAACTTCAGGACGTCCCGCAGCTGGTCTGGCTCACAGAGGAGCCCATGTTCTGGGACTTCCCCAGGGTGGCACCCGCCAGGCAGAGGGTCAGATGGGGAGGAGTCATTGGTCGCCAGTTTCTTACGAGGTTTCCTCTTGTTGTAACACAGCTGTGTGTGTGAGCACACACATACATACACACAGACACGCGTACACATCAACAAGCGCATGTGGGCACACATGAACACGTGTGTTCACACACAAACACGAACATGCATGCATGCACACAGAGACATGCACACGAATGTGCACACCCGTGCACACACAGCGCACACAAGGTACATGCACACACATGTGCACGCAAACATGCACACATGCACACACAGGCACATGCACATGCATGGACACGTGTGCAGGCCTGGGCCCTGACTCGGGTGGAGGTGCAGGTGCTGTGTGCCCAGCGTGGGTGGGAGGGAGGCTCCAGCGCCTGCTGGCTCCTTCTGGTTAGTGGGCCATTGCAGCGGGAGCCGCCTCGTGTGCCAGAGCAGGTGTGCGGGGTTTGGAGACGGTCTCTGCTTCTCGACAGGCCCTCACCCTCCTCCTCGGCCCGGACACTGCAGACCAGCCTGGCTCTGGCGCACCAGGATCCGGGGTGCGTGTGGGGCACCTGTGGTCTGAGAGCCGGGGGTAGCTGGCCTCCCACCTGACTGTCCACTTCCCAAGACTCAAGGGCTTTTCCTGCATTGTTTTTGTGTTTGTGTCAGAAAGTTTTGACTTTTTAGGCCCACTCGTGGGGTTTTCTCTGAGCTCTTTTATCCTCTTTGTGTGGGGCCTGCTCCCTCAGCTGCTGTGCGCAGCTGGGACTCCCAGTCTCACCAGCTCCGAGGACCGGGGCTGGGCTGGGCTGCTCAGGAGAAAGTCCTGGGATTCCAGAGGGAGAACAAGGTGAGGAAACCACAGCAGACCTGGCACTTGAGCTGCAGGCAGTTAGGAGTGACCGGGCGCCTACCGGGAGCTGCCTCCCTGTTGGGGAATGGGGTCTGGTGATGGGAGGTTGGGGGGCGGGGTGTGGTGATGGGAGGATTGGGGGGTGGGGTCTGGTGACCCAGATCGGATGTCTCCGGATGGACTGCACGCAGGTCGTGGGGAGTCGCCCTTGCGGCCGTGGACGTGGCCGGCGCTGGGGTTCCACGCGGCTCTGTCCGCACTGGCTTCACTGGGGGCTCCCAGGAGCTGCGTTGCCTGCTCGCTTGCTCTGCTGTCGTGGACACCACCCTGGGGGGAGGCCTTGCGGGGGGGACTGATGCCCTTGAGCTGGGGGCTACAGCTGGCTGGACGTTCGCGAGGTGACGGTCAGGGCCGTGTGCGGCGTCCTGGCCCAGCTGGCCGTCTGCCTGCAGCTGCGCGCCGTCTGCTCTCCGCTCGTCGCTGCCTGCTGCCCAGCTCCGCGGGGTGTGTCTGCAGAGGGCTGGGCCTCGGGACCTGAGCCTGGGCGCTCAGCCAACTGTGGGGGCTGTGTGGGGGGAAGCCGCTGGGTGGACGGTTTGCTCCTGTTGTGTTCCTGTCGTTTGTTTCCTGAAGTGCATTGGGGGTTCTCTCTGTTCCCTGCATCCTTTGGACGGGCCGACGGTCCAGTCACCGAGAGGGGGGCCGGTCAGCAGGGAAGAGCAAATGGAGTCGGCCCTCGAATTCGGCTCTTATTTCTTCTTCGCCCCATCGTTATGCGCTGTGATTAGTAGTAGCTTAGTTCTGTGTTCCTGCTGTTTCCTTTCCGAGCCTGGCCCCTGCCCTGGCCTCTCCCAGCCCTCCATGTGCTGACCACCCACCCCCTGCCCTCTGTGCTCTGGCCTCTCCCTGCCCTCCATGCGCTGACCGCCAGCCCCTGCCCTGGCCACTCCTAGCCCTCCATGTGCTGACCACCTGGCCCCTGCCCTCTGTGCCCTGGCCTCTTCCAGCCTGGTCAGCTTTCCTCTTGGGAACTGTGCTGGATCTGCTGGTTCTGTGGCTGTAAGAATGTCGGTGGTTTTAGGGTGGGACATACCTGCTGATTTGCAGTCCAGCGGCCAGTACCGGGCGGTGGCAACGCCATTCATTGGGAGGGCGGCCGTCCCTGCAGCTTCGCCTTGGCTCTAGAAGCTCATCCGGATGTCAGTGTCACTGCAGCCAGAACGTGGTGACGGCATTGCCTGTCAAGTGAGATATTTGAGGACCATCTGGGAAGTGTCTGTAGCATTTGATCTGGGGGGTGTTGTGGGGTTGGGCTGAGTGAGGACGGGGACACGTTCAGAAGTCCGTGTGAGACCGAGGACTGCAGGGTCACCACAGGCACAGCACGAGCTGTTCGCGTGACTCCAGGTGTTAATCACAGATGACAGTTGGGGGAACCTAGTTTTCAAAAGCTCTCCTCCCGTGTGCACTCCTGGGCGGCAGGTGGCGGTTCTGCACCAGCTGAAGCAGGTGCGCGCAGCCCTGGGCCTGACGTTTGCCACCCAGATTGTGCCATGTGGTTGGGGCCACTACAGGTGCTTCGTAGGGCCTGGGGAGCCAGAACTGGGCACTTCACTAGGAGGCCGTGCCTTCCACGACTTTACAGACGAACCCATCGGCAAGATCATGTATTTACGGAATGGTCGTGATGGGGATGTTCAGGTCTGGGAGGTGAGCTCTCCTTTGTATGAGGAAGACCGGGACGGTCCAGCCCACTTCTCCTGTTCTCCTAGGAACAAATGCTGAGCGTTTACACGTCATGTACACATGCACACGCTGCATACTGCATACTGTGTGTCTTCCAAACCTGGAGAAATTCTCAGAAATGATAAACTCCATGCAGGGCTCATTTTTTAATTTATCAAGTGGCCCCGTTGAATCAGGGCAGCACTTACTTGTATCATTAAAATAAGTCAGACCTGAAGTCCTTACTCTTGTCCTGAGGTTTCGTCTGCTCTGAGGTGCGGCCACGCTGGGTGGTGCCGGGAGGGTGTGCCTGGCCTTGTGTGGTTGTCGGTCTCCCTTTCTTGGGCCAATCACGACCGTCTGTCTCACAGCGGAGGTGTCGTAGGTTCCCAGAAATGTGCAGAAGGAGGGCCAGGGGGCGCTGTGGGTACCAGGCCCCTCTTGTGTGTTTATGTTCGTGTGTCTTGGAGTGCAGACCGCCTTCAGGAACAGTCGGGACTAGTGGATGGGGGACCCGCGCGGCTGTGGCCCGGCTGGCAGGCAGCAGGCTGCACACAGACTTGCAGATCTTGGTCCTTTGTCTGTTTTCCTCTTTGGGTTCCTTTGTAATTTGTAAGGTTTCTGTTGTAGGGTGGAGGGGAAAGAAAGGGAAGCAGTCACTCGGAGCCGGAGTCAGAGAGGCTCTGCACCCAGGCGAATGTGGCACAGCAAGGCTCGCCCTCTCTGGAAGGTCCTCCTGGTCTGCAGCTTCCCAAGAACCTGGGGCTCCAGCCTCGAGGACCAGTGCAGCAGGGAGTCCCTGCCTGTCTCTCTGGGACCCAGCTTGCCCGGTCAGTAAACAGACTCAGAGTCATGGATCCCATGAAAGCAGAGCTGAGAACCTGGAGGAGGGGGCCAGGCGAGTGTCTCATTCTCAGTGGCTGACAAACCTTGCTCCTTCCTTGAGAGCTGATGGACTTGCAGCAGCGGGCGGCCGTGCCCACTTCTGGCTCTGCATGGCCCATCCTGGGCTCGTCCCACGTCTCATCCTACCTGGAATGAGGGTGTCCAGATACACGCCTTTCCTTAGTGCTGTGGTTTTAGACCAGGGCAGTGTTGCGCCCCCCCCTCCCCCCCCCCGCCCGGGGACACTGGGCTGTGTTTGGGGACTTTTTTTGTTTGTCACAACTGGGAGGGGGGAAGGTGGCAACTAGCAGGTGGAGGCCCTCGGCCACAGCACCTGACAGTACACAGGGTGCCACCTGAGAACGTCAGTGCGGTCGGGCTGGGCCTGGGGCAGTGTTGATGCTTGTGAAAACCGAGCGTGTGTCTGCCCAGCTCCCTCTGCCTCTCCTCAGGAATGTGGCCTCAGAGAGCTGCCGGTCACATCTAGGGGCTGGAGCAGGTAGGTCTTGTGCACACCAGATGGGAGGACCCCTGCAGTGTGGACCAGACACCGCTTGATGGTCTAGGGGTGAACAACGTGGGCAGGACCCTGGGGCTGAGGGCAGAGTGGCCAGCCTGCTGCTGATTCTCCTGGATCTACAACTTACCTGCCAGAAGTCATTTGACCTCTGTGTGCCTTAGTTTTAGTGTCTGTAAAATGAGAATCATAATAGCTACGTCGTAGGATTGTTGAGTGGCTTCGTGTCTGTAAAGCGCCAGGCCAGAGTGCGCCTTGCGGAAGTGTGTCACCTGGGAGCAGAGTGAGGCTTAGGGAGGGGAAGGACTTGCTCAAGGTCGCAGGGTTGGTGAGTGAGCCACTGACGTTTTCACAACCAGCTGAAAGCACCACCCGCCAGCAGGGTCCTTGAGGGGACATGGCTGCACGCAGAAGGTGGGAGCTGGCGATGGGCACCCGGGGTCCGGCCCCGTGCCCCCTTGCTGTGTGGGTTCAGCTGTGTGACTGGCCCCCCAGGCCTCAGGTTCCCGCTTCTCCATCAGGGGACCTGCAGGGGGCCCAGGACGTCGCTGGCCGGGCTGCAGGCTGCGTCTGAGCCTGTGCATCCTCTCTGTCAAGGGCATCCTGCTTCTTCGTTGAGCTGGTCATGACTCAGAAGAAGAATGTTGACCAAGAAGCATAATCTCATGTTTACGTCTGGTTTTGAGGAACAGGTGCGTCTGCAGCAATCTCCCTGGAGGCTGTACCTCCCGTGGGATGCAGTAGAAGCAGGAGATGGAGGTGTTCAGAGTCGGGCAGGTTACAGAGCGTGCGGTCAAAGAAGGTCACACGGGCGCGTGCACTGCGGAGGAAACGGGAACAGCGGCGGGCACCCACCGCGGGCGCTGGGCCCCAGGCAATGCTGAAGTGAGTCAGCGTGCTGTTCCGGCTTCCTGACTTTCCTTCTGGATCATTCTATGGTTTTATCTCTGTGGCGCAGGCTCCTTCACAGGAAGTGGGCATTAGTGAATCAGTTGACTATTTTGGAAGCCGTAGGAGGTTATCTTGTGATGAGCCTGTGCTTGGCGCGCAGGACCCCATCCAGGCACCAGACAAGTGCGGCTCTGTGTGGGGGGCAGCCTCGCACAGCCGGTGTGGTCGCTGCCCGGCTTGGCCTGCAGCCCTGGCTTTGGGGCTTTGCATTTACCTGCACACCTTGCCAGGAGATGCCGAGGAAGCTGTCACTTCTCACGGTGGGACAAGGTCTCCAGACACCCACCAGTGAGGGAGGGTTTCACGCGGCGAGGCCTTGCTCGGTGCCTCTGGCAGCACCACTCCCCGCGGGGTGGGCTGCCCACCTCGGCTTTCTGCACATGACACCAGCTGAGCAGGAGATGGAGCCCGTTCCACCCCCGTCTTCCTCCTCGGACTCGCTGGCGACTCAGACCATCCACCCTCTCCCCACACGTGGAAGTCAGCACCAAACACGTGTGAGAGGAGTGTGCTTAATAAGCTCTCAGGTTTCTACCAAAAACTGGCCCAGTTTTATTAACGGATGAGGATAAGCAAAGACTAGTGAAGAATAAAGAAAACAAGCTGCTTCTATGAGTAAAATTAGGTACAGCAGAAAGATCCACTTATTTTGCCTGGTGCAGTTTAAAGACCAGCCAAGAACAAGGTATTGTTTTTCAAGGTGGGACAAGGCTCCTGGCCTGCCCCGCACCTTTAGCAAGCAAGCGGCTTGGCCTTGTGTCCGCCCTGGCCTGCCCCGCACCGTTAGTGAGCAAGCGGCTTGGCCTCGTGTCGGCCCTGGCCTGCCCCGCACCGTTAGTGAGTGAACGGCTTGGCCTTGTGTCTGGACCTCGCACAGCAGGAGCTGGAAACGCTGCTGCCCTGGCCCCTCTGGTCCAGCGACTGCTGAGTGATTCCTCTCATCCCACCCCCCTCCCCTGACGTGGGCAGGGCCAGATGACCGGGAGTCTTTCTGAGATAGTCTTGGACTCAAGTCTAATAAAGGAAACCCCGGGAAGTCCAGAACAGAAAGTTAGCACATGAGGAGAGGAAATTCATTTTGAGGTCCACAGATAAATTTGTGGTTTGGCTTTTAAATGTGGCAGAATGTGAGTGCGTTGAGGGCTCCTCCAGGTGGCCCCGCACTCTATAGGCTGTCTGCTTGGCGCCTTGTAAATGCTTGACAATGGTTTGTGGAGTGAATTAATGAGCATCCTGCACTCAACAGATCTCTACTGTAACCTGTGCGAGCCTGAAATCTGGGCCACAGAGGCCAGCAGCCTGGTTTTCTCGTTAGCACGTTTCTCTCTATTTCAGAAGTTTGTCAGAAGCGACGTGATTACTCCACGTGGGCTTAGGGGGCCTGCCTTAGTTTCAGATCTGTTCCTTTGATGTTCCTTTTGTTCCTCGTCACACATGATGCGCTGTCCCAGTGTCGTGTCAGGTGGCTGTTGCCAAACGCTCAGGCGATGCCTGGGGCTGAGCAGGGAAGAGTCCAGTCCAGACTGCTGGGGTGGGTTGTCTGCTGGGGTAGGGACCTCTGAGTGCCAGGGAGCAACTGTAGGACTGTCCTAGGAAGGAGGCAACTCGCACTGAATGAGCTCTCCCCACGAACAACAGAGAGGAAAGGAGCAGCCTTTGGTCCTGCAGTTGGTGTGGCTCCGGGCCCAGTATCACGAGTTCAGGCTGTCCCAGGGCCATCCCAGCCCCTACCCCCAGTCAAGAAGCGATTCTCGGTGCATCGCTCTCAGCTCCAGGTCAGAACCCTCAGGAGAGCCTGGGTCGTCCCTCTAGCCGTAGTGCCTCCCTGGGCTCCTCCTACCCCACAACCTTGTGCAACCCTATCCTTGTGCAACCCCCATCCTTGTGCCTCATCCCAGCCTCCACATCCTTGTGCATTGTCCCAGACCCCCTGTCCTTATGTGTCATCCCAGCACCCCCGTCCTTGTGTGTTATCCCAGCCCCCCAGTCCTCATGCATCATCCCAGCCCCCCATCCTCGTGCATCACCCCAGCCCCCCAGTCCTCATGCGTCATCCCAGCCCCCCAGTCCTCATGCATCATCCCAGCCCCCCAGTCCTCTTGCATCATCCCAGCCCCCCAGTCCTCATGCATCATGCCAGCCCCCTGTCCTCGTGCGTCATCCCAGCCCCCCGGTCCTCATGCATCATCCCAGCCCCCTGTCCTTGTGCGTCATCCCAGCCCCCCTGTCCTCGTGCATCACCCCAGCCCCCCATCCTCATGCGTCATCCCAGCCCCCCATCCTCGTAAGTCATCCCAGCCCCCTGTCCTCGTGCATCATCCCAGTTCCCAGTCCTTGTGCATCAGCCCAGCCCCCCATCCTTGTGCATCAGCCCAGCCCCTGGCCCTGTCTCTTTGCGTGTCCTAGCCCACCCTGTTGGCGTCTGATCCCAGGCTGAGGGAAGGGTCTCCTTCCTGCTAAGGTTCCTCTTTGAAACCGTTTGCACTGAGAGCTGAGCCTGTTCCTGAGCTGCCTTCATCTCTGCTGCTCCTCTGGGAGAGAAGGCTGCTGGGCCCACCTGGAGGTGGGAGAGGAGGGATCTGCAGCCAGCAGGAAGAGCTGGCATGCCCATCATCCCCTCCTGAATTCTTCCCCCTCCACCCAGGGCTCTCTGAGGGGGGTCCCCACAGCAGCAGCATCACCTGGGAGCTTGCTGATGTAGATGTTCAATGCCACTCCAGACCTATGGAATTAGTCACTCTGATAACCTGGTGGCCTTTGCTTCCAGGGGTTCTGTGCAGCAGAAGTCTGAGGACCCCTGGTCCAGAGCTACGTGCCCTCCAGCTGAGCTGAGGATCTAGCCGCACTGCCTGCCTGGTCATCGTGGACAGTGTTCCTCGTGACGTGCTGTGCTCCAGCTCTGTGGAGAGGGGCCCTGGCTTTCCTGGGTGAAACCCTCCCCCATGGCCAGCTTCCTTCTGGCGCCCGTGAGGCGAGGTGAGGAGCTGGCTGCGCAGCTCAGGGAGAAGCCCCTCTGGCTGCTGTGCCAACGCCCTCAGATGGAAGGTTCTGTTCCCCTGTCTGTGTTGCTGTTGCCAAATTGGTCTGATGACATACCATACAGACTGCCTGATGTGCTCTAGTCTGGGGTGCAGGTGGGGCGGTGGGGCCAGAGCTGACGGGGAGGTTGGTCAGTGCCATGTACCTGGCCACACAGGCTGTAGCTGCTGTTTGATTTGTTTCCACTAAAAGCCCTGCTCCTGCCTGTTCTTGGAATTAGATGGTAGGGTGGGCTCCTGCCCCTCCAACAGCGTGCAGGAGGCATTTTCAGAGGGCGCATTCTGTTCTGAATTACTGCTGCTGTGCGTCATCACCCCAGCCGCGACTCGGGACTTGAGGAGCCCCTGGAAGCACTCGTTTTGCTCGAATTGCCATCAGGGAGGACCCTAATTATGACCTTGTGTGGAGGTTTTACATACCCTGCTGTTACATTTGCGGTTCTTTGAACAGCTTGTGTGGGTAGAGGCTATTTTGGAAAGAGGGATTGTCATGAGTGTAATTGAAAATATGGAGCCTTTTCATGGCTGCTGTGCGTGGGGCATGTGGGTGGGGCTGCCGGCCCATTTATGGCTTCAATAAATTGCTGTTCTGCATTGTCATTTTAATTTTGTTACCTCGAGCAGCCCTGAGTGATGACAGGTGTCACCCGATGTCTTTGCAGGGTCTCAGTGTGGAGGCGTAGGGACTGTCCCACGTCCAGGGTCTCAGGGCCAGAATCTCTCAGATCAGTCCCACTGGCTGGATTCATAGTCCCCATCAAGCCTGAGCCAGGGGTGAGCTTGTTAGTGTTCAAAGGACTGTGTCCTACACTGAGGCCCCATCCAGACCCCCTTGGGGTTAGGGGGCTAAATGACCCAACAGTGGGTCATCCCGCCCTCTCCTGGGCACAGGCTAACGTGATAGCCCTCACAGCCCACTGACCACCTTGTGGTGGCAGAGACTCATGCTTGGACATGCTCTGTGTGCTCACGCACATACGTGCCAGCCCCCAACCCCGAGGGGAAGCCACGGGGACTGGCGCCTGCTGCAGTGCCCCCGACCCTGAGGGGAAGCCGTGGGGGCCATCTGGGCGGTTGTCCTCTAGCTGCTGCACATGGTGGTCCCCTGGGGAGCTCTGAAACAGCACCTGTGCCTGGTCCACCCACCAAGGACCTGATCCCAGCTCGGACTCAGGCGCTGGCACTTTGAAAGCCCCAGGGGGAGGGGAAAGGAGGAGACAGTGAGGGATGTGACGGGGGAGGGGCTTCGCTGTGCTGCCCTCCCTCCTCCCCGGGGCTCTGCTCTGAGCGTCTCCGGCCTAGATGCTCCTGACTCTTGTCCCCTGAGGGCTGCCGGCAACTTCTGCCCCAGGTCATGGCATGCCATGTGTGTGTGCACATGTGCGTGTGTGTGTACAAAAGAAATATTTTCACTGAGGAAGATTTGGGGAATATAGAGAAACAGAGTTAGAATGTGAAGAGTCATGACCCCACATCGGCAAAGCCCCAGACATTCCCTTCCTGCAACAGCTGCACTGTTGCCTCGTTGTGGGGCTCAGACATGGGGCACACGGACGGGCGCCTGCCACCAGGATGCTCCATGTGAATAACCACTCGTGCTCAGAGCCATCCCTCCTGTGCTTAAGGCTGGGGGTCCCCCTTTGTCCATGAGCACCCCCTCCCTGGCATGTGGGGCCGGCCACCATCTCTACTTGAGAAGCTGGATCGGCATGTGCAGGCCTGAGGGCCGGCCTCAGTGTCTACGAGGATGCTCGGGCCCTGGTGCTGTGCTGCGCTGGCCAGGCACTGCCCTCGCTCCTTGCCATGGCCTCCTCTTTCTGAGCTGTGTTAAATTATGTGCATCTGTGTTTGCTGCCATCCTGTCGTCTGGGGTACCTCTCTGTGATCAGTCAGACACTCACTGTGATAATTTGGTGGAAGCAGATTTTATGGAAAGATGAGGATTTACTACAGAGATGTTTGGGGAGGTTCAGAATAATTCGAGGGGCACAGCTGTTGGGATTGTGGGAGGGCTGACGCCCCGTGGACCCCAGCCCCCGGAGCGAGGGCGTGTCCCCGCAGCCCAGTGCCCCGTGAGTCTGCGCCCTCAGAGATGTCACTCTTGCCCTGTCCCAGCACCAGGGAGTCTCCCTGGAGATGACAGTGACTGCCCTGGTCACCGTCTCGGGTCTGGGTGGGGGTTGAGCAGGAATAAAAGTCCAGCGCTGCTGTTGCTGAGTCTGACTCTGTGAGTGTGCCAGGAGCCACGCTGGGCATTTCGCAGGCAGTCTTCTCCATTTTACTTACAGGGAAACTGAGGCTTAGAGAGGCACATACCTGATCTGAGGTGATGGCTGGAGGGCAGTTGGCCGGGCGCTGGGCCTGGGTAGAAGGCCCTGGTCGGGGGACCAGCTGGCTCTGCTCTGGGCAGCGCAGCAGTGATCTGTGCCTCTCGGATGGCACCATGGTTCCTTCTGCCTTCGCGGGACTGCCTGTCCTCTGAGCCCAACAGCCCGGAGCTTCCTGGGCGGGTTGGGCTCTGGTGGGCCAGGCGCCCTTTGATCTGGGAGCAGAGCCCATGAGGGGCAGTCGCTGCCACAGGGCCCTCCTGGAGGAGGTCCGAGGGGCCTGGCCGGTGGTGAGGAGGAGCCCGGCCTGGACAGCACAGAAGCGGCGTCACCAGCTCGGCGTGGCATGAGGGGCAGAAGCTCAGAGAGCAGATCAGGAGGAGGACTCCTGTCACAAGAGGCAGGATCCCACCAGGCCGGCTGCTGACTGCAGAGTGCGGGGAGACCTGGAGGTGCGTGGGGTGCTGGGCTGGCCGGGGGAGGCCCTCCTCTTTGGTCAGTAGGTGGGATGGTCACCAGTTTCACACATACAGTGATTATCATGTCCTGTGTTTCTGGTTCAGACCACCGTGCACACTATTTGGAACATTCCCTCTGCACTGTGCCCCCACCTTCCTGACCTACTCCACGCTTTGCCCTCTGACCTCACGGCCTTTGTCCCCCATCTCCCTGGCTGGCCTGACCTCTGCCCTCTCTGTTCCTCTTTGCTCCCTGGTCCTCCCGACCTGGCCATCGGGGGCTGCCTCCCTCATCAGTGTTCTGGCCAGAAGGGGCCGGCAGACAGTCCCGGTGACTCCAAGGACTTCTCATTTCTTAGGCATAACGGTGGAAATTAGGATTAGGGATTTTCTATGAATTTAGTTTATTTTGATTCACAGAAAATGGTGGATTTGCCCTTGGTTGAATAAGAAGCAGACAGTCTAGACCAGCCAAAGGCTGAGATTCCAGGAACTAAAAATAGAAGTGGTGGGAAAGAACAGTGTCTGGAGGAAAAGAACGGAGAAGAAGCCACAGTGCGCGGGTGTCCACACACCTAGGGAGAGCGGCAGACGCTGGCAGAGCTGTGGTGGGGGGTGAGGTGGAGGTGCAGCCAGGTGACACGGACTTTCCCTTAGACTTCTGTTTGTTAATCAAGCAGGATGCACTCTAAGTGGGCAGAGGATAGTTTAAATTTAAATTTCAATAAATTAAAGAATAAATGTGGAATTTTGAATGTTGGCTAATTGGCTGTAGCTAGAGTTTAAGCCAGAAAAGTTATTCAGAAGGTAAAAGAGCTGGGTGGATGCCTTGTGTCTGAGCCAGTGTATGGAAGTGTGATTGTAGATAATACATGTGTAACATAGATTATAACAAAAGTGATGAACTCGTTAGCTGAGCGGGGCTTTACTGCATATCTAGCATCTCCTAGCCGATACAGTCACTTTTAAATGTTAAGCAGGATATTCTTAGGTTCCTAATAGACAAAGAATATCAGCAAGATTACAGAAGCAGATGAAAATGTATATGGGAGCCTAGTTTGTGATAAAGATGGCATTTTAGTTCACTGGGGAAAGAGAGGTATGTTTATAAAATGGAGTTGGCTTAATTGGTGTCTTGAGAAAAATTACATCCTAACTCACCATATAAACCAAATTCCATGGGGATTAAAGGTTACAGTGTGAAAAAATAAAACGAAAGTATCAGGAACATTCTGAGAATATTGTGAATAACCTCTGGAACGTGGGAGAACTTCCTGAGTGATCAGTGAACTAAAGGCCGAAGAGGAAAAGATAATGGATTTGATTATATAAAAATGGAAAATTTCTGTGTGGCAAGGACACTGAATGACAGAGGGCCTACTGGAAGGCAGGTGTGTGCCTCCATGACCCGCTGGGACAGCCCTGGGACAGCCAGTTCCCAGAGGCAAAATGAGCGACAGACCAGCCCCCAGAGGCCAAACCGGTGAGGGACCAGCCCCCAGAGGCCAAACAGGCGATGGGCCAGCCTCCAGAGGCCAGCCTGGCGATGGATCAGCCCGGAGAAGCCAGCCCGGCGACAGACCAGCCCCTAGAGCACAAGGCCATGAAGAGCCGGCAGCTTGTCCCCAGGCCCGCACCACTATCACGGTCTGGATCTGTCTGTGGAAACCCCGCAGGTTTCATGTGAGCGGACGTTTGTCAGAGTTCCAGGGCACGGCAGCGACATTTCTCACCTCTTGAGTAGCTCTGCTCCTGTCCCCAGAGGGATAAGATGCTGAGGCCTGGAGGGTCCGAGTGCTAGGCTGCGGGCAGCCGCAACGGCTGAACTCAGCCTCATAGGGTGTTTGCAGGCAGCGATTGGGGGAGCACGTCTGTGTGGGTGCTGCTGTCCTGCGGACACTGTGTCCCTCCTATGAAGGACTGGGGCCAGCCCAGAGGTGGTGACAGAGCCATCACATGGTGGAGAGAAACAGCAGGTCCAAGTCATAGCAGTGTGGTCCTGTGCAGTAAGCAAGTTTGGAACCCCTTCCATCCAGCCATCCAGTTCTTCCCGGTGTCTCGTGAGCCCGCGGAGAAGATCCGTATGTGCAGGGCGCAGTCAGCACTGGCGGTGGCTCAGGGTGTTGGGCTGGCAAAGGAAGGGACAGTAGTCACGTTTCCCACGTAGACTGACTTGTTACAATGAAGATATGTTTCTTTTGTAATTAAAAATAAAGAAAAAATAGAATTTCTTTATAAAACTCATTTATTTTAAACGTAGAGCTTTCTAAAAGGGACTGTGAATATCATCCACTTACTGTGGATTGTGTGCCTACTGTGTGCCCAGAAATGGAATGGATAAGTTTGTAGCATCTGCCACAGTTTGGACCCAGCTGGTCCAGGAGTTAAACAGAAAACATTTGATCAATAAAATAATTAAAGCAACAGTTCAGCAGGTGAATATGGGGCATCTCTCATCTGCAGGGACCCAGACTCGAGTGGGAGGCAGACGGCCCAGCTGGGGCTTGTGAGTGCGTTTCTAATTTAGGGTAAATAAAATGAGCATTTATTCACAAAGCTCTGAATTATATACTATGTTTCATTTTGCATTTAAACTTAGTTTTCAGAAATTGCCTTTATTATTATACATGATAAATTGACTCAGTGTTTGATATAAAAGGAAGGAATCGTTGACAAGAGAGACATAACACCTAGACTTTTTAAAAATAAGTCTCAGATGCTGTTAAATCTGTGAGCATTTCTGTTTAATTATAAACATAACACCTGCTCTGTAGACATTTTGGGAAACCTAGTTCTGAGTTTTCAAGAATGAGAAAAAAGTGACTACTCCCCCAAAAAGGCCACTATCAGCGCTTGGTGCCAGCTGTCCCTTCTTGATGGCCTCCCCTCCACCCTCGCTCTTTGTGGGGAGGTGCACAGTGTGCACACGCATCCTCATTACGTGTTACATGCGCACTGTGTGTGCAGAGGGCATGTCCTTCACAACATCATCCCCTGATGCTCTGGCACGCCACTCAGCGTGTGACCTTCTTCACAGGGGTCACCTGGGCTGCTGCGTTGTCATCCAGTGGCCCGACTTCCACCTGCCTGCACCTGGCCCGTGCCTTTCGCCCCTCAGGACCTTGTGACCCCAAGCCGTGGTCTGGCCCGGAGGCCCTAGCGGCTGGCTTCACTCTGCTCTCGGCCCAGTGTTGGCCCAAGGCGCCCTCCCTGTTGGAATCTCCCATTGTCGAACGTTTGTTTCCTTTTTTTCTGCCAACGTAAATATTGTTGTAATAAACACTGACCATTCATAAATCTTTGTTTTACGGATTATTTCCTTAGGAGTCCTAGATATTGATTTATTTGTGGCCTTTAAAAACTATTTTTTTTTTTGAGGAAGTTTAGCCCTGAGCTAACTGCCGCCAATCTCCTCTTTTTGCTGAGGAAGACTGGCCCTGAGCTAACATCCATGCCCATCTTCCTCTACTTTATATGTGGGACGCCTATCACAGCATGGTGTGCCAAGCAGTGCCGTGTCTGCCCCTGGGATCCAAACTGGTGAACCCCAGGCCACCGAAGCAGAATGTGCAAACTTAACCACTGCGCCACTGGGCCGGCCCCTAAAAACTATTTTTAAGAGATTGGGAAGAAATGATAGCCAGGTGTAAGGGGGCAGAGGAGCCATCTGCAGCCAAGGGGCACGGCTGCCATTTTCCTGAGCACCGTGTGGCTCTGACTTGGGGGCCACACCCTCAAGCTGCAGGCCAGTGGCCCCGTGGACGTGAATTTCCATTTGGTCAGCCTTGGTCCCTTGATGTGCTGGTGGCTTTTCTTGGAGGTGGGAGACCCGTGGGGAGGTTCCCTGTCCCCATGTGGGAGGCTGGGGCTCCCAGGGCTGCTCCGCACTTGCCTGAGGGGCTCCAAGCCTCTTTCCCCCCACCCCCACCCCAGGCGCCCCTCAAAGCCGGGGTTGCTCTGAAAATTTGGGGTGAAGAGCTTCAGAAGGTGCCTACGGGGCTGCCTCACCAGCAGTGTCCCCTGCGCTCTGAGAGCCTGCTGAGTCGTGAGCTCGCTCGCCTGGCTGGTGTGGCAGGGTGACAACACGTGGCACAGGTGTGTCAGATGGCTGGTGGCTCGCTGGGGACGAGGCTGGGAGCCCATGGGGGCTCAGGCCGAGGACCTCCAGTGGGGGCCATTCTCCCAACCCTCCACCCAAGAGAGCTGGTACTGTCCTTCCCATCTTCGTCCTCTGTGGGTGGGAGGCCCATTGATGAGGCCGGCCGGGTGGGCTCTCCCTGGGGGTTTGGGCCGTGGGGCCAGGCAGAACTGGTCAGGGCAGTGGCCTCAGAGTGGGGGAGGCTGCCTCTGCTGAGCTCGTGGTTTGCTGGTGTTTATGTATTAGGACCGAAGAGGAGGCACATCGCACCCAAGCCAAGCCCCACAGACAGTCTCTTCCACTTAGAGTCTGATCTCTCTCGGGCTGCCTTTCATGTAATAAATAAGGAAAGAAAAACCAAAGTCGTAATTTTGAGGTTTCCTCCTGTTCTAAAATTGCCATTTAGACTCAGTCCAGGGCCAGTGCAGGCTGTCGGCGTGAGGGTCTCCGTCAGAGATGGCGGATCAGAGATGGTTTTCGTGGCTGGGTCACTGGTGTGGCCCATCGCGGGGGCTCGTTCTCATCCCTGATGATCAGGGTCAGGTGAAGAGGCTGTTTCTGCTGGTAGGAGTCACAGGTGAAAACGGCCAGAGGCCAGGCCTTCCCGCGGGCTCGGCCTGCACTGGCTCATTGGTCTGGGTGGCACCTTGCGGGAGGGTGCTCTGCAGTGGACACGTTGGGGGGCCATGGCTCCATGGGCCCATCTAGAGGTCTGGCTCATGTGGCAGGCGGCCAAGGGGTGGAGCTGCCTCAGTGGTTCCGTGTGCGTGGATGCCTGCGGTTCCCGGGGAGGATGCGTCTCTGGAGCAAACCCTGCTGCTTGGGACTCTGGGGCGCTTGTTGGTGCCTTTGAGCCTCATGCTTCATCCTCGCGCTTTAATGAGACAAGAACTTCCCTGGAGGAGGATGGTGGCCAAGGCGGCTCCCAGAGTGTCCTCTTAGACCCAAAGGCCAGTGGACACAGGCGCACGTCCTGCAAAGGGTCCTGTCGCATCCAAGGGCCAGTGACCTGCTTCTCCTTCTGCTGGGTCACCACAGTGGTGACTTCCGTGCCCATGAGTTGTCTGGGAGGACGTGGTGCTGGCCTGGCTCTGATAGGTGGGGATTCTGGGCTGGAGCTGCTCGTGAGCCTGGCTGTGCTCCCTGCCATGGGCCTCGAGAACCCACGGCAGCACCTTCCATGGGAGCCGGCCCGTCTGCTGATCTTTCTTTCGCCGTGCGCTTGTTGCGTGTGATCTCAGCTTTGGTTGCTCAGGGGTCCCGGGCCTCCCAGACCCTGCAAGGACACACGCACGGCTCCCGAGGGGGCTCCGTGTCTTGGCCTGGAAAGGAGAGCAGTCGGTGCACTGCTTGTGCTCCAATGGCGGCTGCATGAGGGCCCGAGAGAGGGTAGCCATCATCACCTGCTGGGCTGCAGGGCCTGGTGCTTCAGAAGATGCAGTGCCGTGTCAGGAAGCCTCAAGAATCGCAGTCTGTTTCCACAAGGAGGTCAGTGCCTCAGCACACGCTGGCCCTCGCGGGCTCAGGTTCACTTCAGAGTGTGGCCACAGTGGGGATGGCCAACTCGGCCTGTCCAGAAACACACATGGCATCCCGACCAAGATGCTGCCTGCAGTGCTGAGCACCAGACGTGCGGGTTCCAATCCTTCGTCTTCCTCCACCGCTGGCACCTGGGCCTTGGTTCCCCATCTGGGAAATGGGTGCTGAAGGGGCTGAGGTGGCGTCTGCATGGTCACAGCCAGCCTCGTGGGCGTCCTGCTGTGTCTGCTGATAGAGTGAAATGAAAGGTGGAGTCAGGACATCGCCATTTACAGCCCCTACGGATTAATGGACCTGCTCACTTTAATGAGGCACAGAGTAGGCAGAACTGTATGTTGTGGAGTTCCAAAGGGCGCTGGGCTCTGGGTGGGAACGACGGCATTGGTCTGGGAAGGGTGTGCGAACGTCCCGGAGTGCTGGAGTATTCTGCATCTGGGTCTGGGTGCTGCTCACACTGCTGTGCACATGTTAAATCGAGTCGTAGTTACCAAGTCCATGCGTGCTGGGGTGTAATGTTTGCATGTTTGCATATGTGCCACCACAGAATATACAAATAAAAAACAGTAAATGAGGGGCCGGCCTGGTGGCACAGCGGTTAAGTTTGCATGCTCCGCTTTGGTGGCCTGGGGTTCATGGGTTCAGATCCTGGGCACAGACGTACACACTGCTTATCAAGCTGTGCTGTGGCAGCATCCCACATGTAAAGTAGAGGAAGATGGGCACGAATGTTAGCTCAGGGCCAGTCTTCCTCAAAAATAAATAAATAAATAAATAAATAAATAAATTGAAATGTAAAACCCCAAAACAGTGTGTCTTGGTCCCCTTTCTTGCTCCAGGGAAGGCCCTCCAGCGGAATGAGGCGCTGCTGCAGTGAACAGTCATGCTGAACACCCGCTGCCTCCGTTGGTGTCCTGAGAACCATCTTTTCTTTTTTTTAAAACCGTGGTGAAATGATGTAACATGAACTCACCATTTTAGCCATTGTAAAGTTACGATTCAGTGGCATTTAGTGGATTTGCATGTTGTGTAACCACCACCTCTCTCTAGCTCTGAACCCTTTAGTCACCCAGGAGAACACTCCATGCTCCCAAGGAACCGGCTCAGCCCTGACCCCAAGCTCTGCGCAGTAGACTGCGTTCCCGCATGCAAGGACATGGGCTGTTTCCACCCTCTGGCTCTGTGAATGGCGCTGTTAGGAACGTACGTGTGCACAGTTGTTTGAAACCTGTTTCCAGTTCTCTTGAGTCTGTCCCTGGGGTGGAGTCACTGGGTCAGGTGGTGACTCTGTCAGGTTTTGGGGAACCGCCACACTGCCTTCCACAGAGGCCGTCCCATTTTCCATCCCCACCAACAGTGTGCCGATGCCCCCATTTCTCCACATCCTCACCAAAACTTGCTATTTTCCTTTTTAACAAAAAGTTCTGGCTGTCCTTGTGGTGTCCCTGCAGGTGCACACAGGCGTCCTTACCTGTGGTTCTCGGGAACCACAATGGCTTTTGGGTTGAAGCCTTTGTTTTCCTTGCCCACCGCCTGATCCCTGTACTTGGAGATCAGGGTTTGCTGTGTCAGTGCTGTTATGTGACTGTTTTGTGAGCGCTGCCTTTACTTCTGTTAGTAAATTAGGCATTCAGAGGTATCAGGTACCACATTTGCTGTCTGCATCAAATCTGCCGCCAGACGCTTATGGTTGGTGAACAGTATGCATTTTGGAGATGTGGTAAACGGGAGGAAGAGTCACGAAATGATTACTGATTTGGCTCTTAGAATGAAACCAGAGTCTGCTCTCCTTTTACCTTGTTGTCATTTATTCATTCAACAAATCATTCAGCACCAGCTGTATCCCAGGACAGTTCTCCCTTCTCATGTGAGCATCTCCACATGAGAGAAAAGAAAATGCTTTTCTTCTGAGAGTGACAGGAAGGCCTCATGTGTGCAGCCAGGAAGGGAAGCGCCTCCAGCCTTCAGCATAAGTAACCAGTGTGGAGAAACAGTGCTGTGTTCTGAGTCTGGTTGAGAAGAAACAACCCTGAGAGCTGGGGCGTCCACCCCGCTCTGCTGTGGGCTCCGAGCAGAGACTTGGCGTACCTCGTTACTCTCAGTCCTCTTGGTCCAGGCGGGGTCCCCACTTTAAGGACTGGGCAGATGGCATGGCCCAGGGTGAGGGGCTGGCTGCAGCTCCTAACCCTCCTGGTCTGCGTGGCTCATTCATGCTGGCTCTGGTCGCCTTGCTGGCTCTCTGTCGCCATCGTCATAGCAACAGGCTGTTTCTGTGACAGTCCAGATCAGGGGCAGGAGGGATGTGGACCAGACTGCACTCACACCAGCACGAGATAACTCTGCATTTCCACATTTCTAAGTGTTGTTCAGAGAAGGCTCCTCTCTCTTCTGCCCTAAGAGAAGGGTTGGCTACCACTGCTTGTGTTCTGAGGTTCTTTGGAGAATAAACAGGATCAAAATCCCAGTTCTGTATTTTCCACCAACGACTGTCTCCCTCAGGCTTTCAAAAGGTTTTCTTCTTGTAATAAACACAGGAACTTGCAGCTAAATATCTCATTCATTGCAAAAAAATTCCAAGGGAAATATGGGAAGCCCTAATTCACATCATAAAGGTGTCAGCTGGGAAGTCGGGCTGGTTTCAAGGTTGAAGATTTGTGAATGCTGCAGGAGGGATCAGTTCCAGAAACTAAGCAGGAAAATCCGAGGGCCACGTGGACTTGGCGCCTGTGCTATGGCTGCACTTTCAGGTCAGCTTGTGGCAGGAGCAGCAGCCGGGAGACTTCATCTCTGTGCCCTTGTGCCTCACCCCCCCGGAAGTCCCTGGGGCCATGTCGCTCCCTATGGCGCCTGTGGATTCCTCGTGCTCCCAGTGTCTGTGTGCATGTGCATATATGACCTGCCACATCTGCCAGAGCCTTCAGAAAGTCTGTTTTTTGACATTTAGCAGCTGATTGAAGCCTGGTGCAGTTCACATGCCTCCTACCAGGCAGGCCGTGTTTTCATGGGCTCAACTCATGTGGAAATGGCATGTTCTCGGGGCATGGAGGTGTTTTAGGGATAACAGTGGCTATGGGAAAACATTCATCTGTTATCTCTTCTTCACCAACTGATAGTCGTTGACAATTCCTTGATGATTCCCAAAGGAAAACTTCTGGAGCCTTTTGAATTAGAAGAGTCTCAGGGCCAGAATCCTTGGACAGCTGGTGTGTTCTCATGCTTTTACAGTTGGGGAAACTGAGGCCCAAAGAAGCAGGTCTCGTGTCCTGTCCTGTGCAGGAAATGACCACAAACACAGATTACAACTGGTGCTGTTAGAAATCCTAAAAGCACTCTGGTGCGTCAGAAATAAGATTTATTGGCACAGAAAACGTCCACCCAGTTATTGAACAACTTCTATTGCTTTCCACTCTGTTCTCAAGTAATAACGTTAATGGAAAGTTACAAAGGAAAAGCTTCAGACAAGTCAAGTTTTCTCTGCCCTTTGGAGGTGCCGGTTTGCACACTGGCATCTTTGCACATGAGCTCAGTCCCCGGGGGAGATACATGTGTGTCTTTGTTGGGTTTTGCACAAGAAGGTGTGGCCACACCCGTGGCTTGACGCTGGGCCTTCAGCACTGAGCTCTGAAGAGGGAGTTCCGAGAACTGTGGCTCTGGTTTTGGTTTGGTTTCTGTTTTCTTTTCAGTTTTAATGAGAATGAGGCAGTTGGGCCCTGAGGTGTGTTGACAGGTGGGTGTGGGCCTGGCTGTGTTGGCCAGGTGCTGGTGCTCAGGCCTGTCCTCGCCCAGCACTGTATCCGGTGCCTGCAGACACCCAGGGCCGGGCGTCTCCAGAACTGAAATGACCAGGAGGCACGACGGCCTCAATGTTCTAAGGGTTTGAGGCATTCTTTCCACAGAATGGACTTCACCAAGGCATCATTCATCCCTGCTCACTCCCAGTTCACGAGCAGGCAGCTCTCTGGACCTCCCTGCCTGCTCCCAGCCTCTGGCAGAGGAGGCCCACAGTGTGGTTTGACAAGAATCTCTAGACAGACCCCCAGTCACATGTGGAGTTGTGACATCGTGGGCATTTCCTACAGGACCAGCCAGGCCCTCTTCTCCAAATGTGCTTCACTGCTCCCTCGGGCTTCTGTGCTGTGAAGGGGCTTGTGGGAGGGAAATGGTCATCTGGAGCAGGTGGCTTCTTCTGACTTTTCCTGACTGGCGAATCACTCTGTATTTTAAGCAGCTGGAGTTCATAGTTTACTTTTGTCGATAAAAAAGAGTCCTTCTCCTTAATTATTGCTGTAACTTTGACTTAATACTGTCAAGTTAAATTCAAAATAAAAAGGGACCCCTGGGATGGATGGATAAAGAAACTGTGGTTCATCCACACGATGGAATATCATTCAGCCTTGAGGAGGAAGGACATTCTCACACATGCCACTGCATGGATGGAGCTTGGGGGACATTGTGTTGAGTGAAATAACGGTCACAGAAGGACAAATGCTGTGGGATCCCACTGCTGTGAGGTCCCTAGAGCCGTCGCATCCACAGAAAGTAGATGGTGAGGCTGGGGGCTGGGGGAGGGGGTTCATGTTTCGTGGGGACAGTTTCAGTTTGGGAAGATGAGAAAGTTCTGGAGATGGATGGAGGAAATGGTTGCACAACAGTGTGAATGTGCTTAATACATTGCCTGTGCACTTACACCTGGCTGAGATGATAAATTCTAATTATATGCATCTTACCATAATTTAAACATTAAAAAAAGTTAAAGGGACTGGTGTGGTAAAGAGAACAAACAGTCCTCGATTCCCAGCCAGTGGAGCCTGGTCCACACTGGTCTCGTGGTTAGTGTGTCACCTCCCACTTTTCAGTATAGGTGAGATTCCCACAGTGTTTGGCTGTGTCCCAGAAAGCCTGGCCTCCAGGAGCCGTGAGCACACACAGATGCGAGCAGGTGCGCGGCTGTGAGGTGTACCCATGCTGGAAGGGTCTGTGACGAGTGTGGAGATGGAACAATCCTGCACGGAGCTGATGTATACTTATGTTTGCTTTTCAGGGGAAGCCAAAAACCTCCCCAGCTACCCGGGGCCAAACAAGATGCGGGACTGCTACTGCACCGTGAACCTGGACCAGGAGGAGGTTTTCAGGACCAAGATCGTGGAGAAGTCACTCTGGTATTGTCCGCTGTTGCTTTGTTTATGCTAATGCTTCTTCCGTGTGGAAAGTGTGCCACACATGGGTGTCGTCCTGTGTTCCGTGTCACTCAGCTCGGGTGGGGACCAGTATTCATGTGGCTCTGCGTCTGGGGCAGTTACCGCCTGAGCCCCTGTCCTCCGTGCTGCACTGATGTCCCTGAATGCTCCTATGCCCAGGACTGAAGGGGACCAGGCCCACAGTGTGACTGCTGGTTTGCTCCTGGAGATGCGGTTGAGTTCTTTCTGATTAGAGATGAGCTGCAAAGTGTGTTCAACAACAAGAAGAACAGACAGAGGATTCTGAGAGGATAAATGTTTGGAAAGCTTTTTTTTACTACCTTCCTATAAATCTTTGTAAAGGGGCCTGCCTGCAAGGGCGTGGAGGTAGGAGACCAGAGAACCTTCACTGATGGAGTTTGAGGAAGAGAGGGAGGTCCAGTGAGAAAGAGCAGCACTTCACAGGTCTGAGGATGGAGAAGTTCACTGTGTAATAAACACATCAGTGCTTCTCCACCTCAGCTTCCCTAAGCATCACATGAGGGCTTGTTTACAGGGATGTCTAGGGTGGGGCTGCAGTTTGCATTTCTAACAAGCTCCTGGAACCACACCCCAAGGGTAGGAAGTGAGGGCACCTGAAAGTCACAGCAGTTGACCTAGGGCACAGGGTGAGAGACCAGAAACGCATGGTGAGGTGGCAGGACGTCCGCAGTGCAGAGCGTCAGCAGGTTGGGTGGGGCAAGTGGTTTGTAGTCCAGGTGAACACCGAAGCCTACAGTGGGGTCCTGAGTGAGCTGTTTACAGTGAGGTGGTTAATGGAGCAAAGAACCCCTGTGCAGCCAGCAACGCTGCCTTGGGGCTGAGAGTTGTGGGTCGTGCAGGTCGATCCAGACAGCTCTCATGGTCGAGAACACTTTCAGCAGATGGAATACATCCTTGCATCTTGCTGCTTCTGAGTGGGACAGACAGCATGTTCTGATGACTTAACAAGTTTAGTTTCTGGAACACGGTTCAGGCGCTCCTGCCCTGAGACCGGGCAGTGGTGTGTTTCCTTCTCTATCAGCCCCATTGCCGCCAAGCCCACAGGGTTGCCCCCAAGGCCAAGTGGTTATGGTGCTTTTGTTACTTTAACACATTCTCCAGATCCTGCAAGATAATCTGTTGAAGAAAAATGGGAAGACTGAGGAGTTTGTCAGGAGTCAAGTCTGGCTTTGGGGTGGATGGTGAAGGTGACGGCAGGATGAGGATGTCACTGTCAGCTCCAGGGTTGTTTCCGTAAGCCTAACGCGAGGAAAATCCTTTCTCTGCTTAAATAGTCGATGTCAGGGGCTTGAGGATCATAAACATGGAGAATCAATCAGTGTCTGTGAGGCTAGCTCTCCCCAAACCTGCTGATGGGGGTCTCTGGGAGGGCTATCTATTTGGGAGCCTCTGTTTTAGGTGAGGGTGAGAAATGGGGACCGTTGTCTTCAAAGTATGTCAGACAAACTTCAAAGTGGAAGTCACGGTTTCTGGTTTTGGTGGCACTGGAGAACGTGCTTCAGGAGCAGGAAGGGGAGGCTGAGCGCTCCAAAGATGATGATGCAGTAACACGGTCGTTTCTGGGAAACCAGCCGCCTGGGATGCACCCAGATCCACGTGGAAGCCCCAAGGTGCCGTCAGGAGGCCAGTGGACTCCGGTGCGTGCACTGAGGTCACGCTCTCCACTGCCACAGCTGCTCGCCTTCGCCTACAGGCGGTTTTCATGAGTTCGGTTATTTTTGTTAACTTACTCACTTTTATTAACTCACGCGGTGAATATTCATCGAGAGCTTATCTAACGCCCCAGACAAGGACAGAGGTGCTGTAAGCAGGAAATTAAAGCGGGCAGACAAGAGGGAGACAATCTTCACAGTGACTCCCAGAGCCCAGGACACGGGCGTCTGTCCGCCGAGCGTCGAGGGGAGCCCGCCGTCAAGGGGAGCCCACTCTCGGGGCGGCGCGCACGCGCCTCCGTGCCGCAGGCAGACCTGCCGCCCTTGCTCGCCTCGCATCCGCGTCAGCCAGAGCAGAGCCAGTCCTCTCTCCGGTCCGGTCTCAGGATTCCGCGCGGGACTGCAGAGTCTTGAGCTCAGAGAAGAAGACGCAAAGGGAGGCGGGAAACGCGGCGTCACGCTTTCGCCAGGAGAAGCGGGAGGCGGCCATGCTGGAGGCCAGCGACATCACCGCGAGCAGGCGGGCGGGTGACAACGGGGCGTCTGAAGGAGCGGGAGATCCAGAAGACACGGGTGAGGGGAAGCGCCGGGGCGCCGGGCGGACCAGACCTGCTGGAGGGATTCCCGCTGGAGGGAGGCATCGCAAACCGAAGGTCCACGTGCCGCAGCCCGAGACTGACGGCGAGCGCGGGAGTGCGGAGACACCGTGGCTCAGGGCGAGCGAGGCCGGCGGGACGAGGGCTCCTTCAGATGCGACGACGCGCCGGAGCGGCTTGACGGCGCTGAGGGCGGAGGAGCCTGGGAGCCGGGAGGACCGCCTGGACCGGCCACCCACGGGCAACTGCCAGCCCGCCCACCCGGAGCTGAGCGTTGCCTTCGAGGCAGCGTCTTCTGTCCGCCCGCTGCGGGGGCTCCGGCTTGCGGAGCACGGCCTCCCGCCCGTTGTGGGGGCGCCCGCTGTGGGAGGCACGGGCTTCGGGAGCGTGGCCTCCCTGCTGCTGTGGAGGCGCTGGCTGTGGAGGGCGCTGACTTCCGGAGCACGGCTTCCCGCCCGTTGTGGGGGCGCCGGCTTCTGGGAGCGGCGTCGTGTCCCCCAGTCTCCTTCAGCCCAGGCTTGTCCGCGAGGGTCAAGCGTTCGTTGGCGAAGTCGCTGTGGAGAATGACGAGCCGCGTCTGGTCGCTGCGTCCAAGAGCGGTAGAGCTCGGCGGCCGGGCGGGCGCGGCCCGGCCCGTCTAGGGGACGCCCGCTCGGCGGGAACCCCGGCGGCCTCTGGGGGGGGTCACCTTGAGCGCGCTGCCCGAGCCCGCGGCAGAGGGGACCGGGGCCCGGCTCGTGGTCCTCAGAGCTGGGGGCCGGTCCTCGGAGAAGCCGAGTGACAGGCCGTGTCCCAGGAGGGCCCCAGTGTTTAGGAAGCGGGCTGCGCCAGTGGCGGCCCGGAGCAGCGCCCGCGGCGTCGCTGCGCTCCTTTGTGCCGGTAGTGGGATCGCGGCGGCACTTTTGCTCATTTTTTTTTTTTACGTGAAATTAGGCAGTAAAACCACTGCCTTCCAGAGCTAAGTGAGGAGCCGCTGGCTCGTCGCACGGTGTCAACATGGGTGTAATTACAGACTCCCAAGTTCTGTTCTCGCCGAGAATGTTCCGGAATGAGGGTTCTCAGGGCCGCAGGCGCGGCCTCCGACTGGGAATCGGGAGGAGCACGTGGGTCTGTGACCTAGGAGTCCTAGGGCGACTTGCGCAGAATGGGACGGCCGTGTGTGGGGACGCCTGAGCTGAGCCAGACCCCAGGGGGGGAGAAGCTGTACGGGGCGCGCAGGGGAGCACCAGGGGGACAAGCGGCAGGCGGGGGGAAGCTGTACTGGGGGGAGCGGCGGGGGAGGAAGCTGTATGCAGGGGGGAGGGGGGAGCGGCAGGGGGAGAAGCAGTACCAGGGGCGGGGGGGGGGGGGGCGGGGGGGGCCGGGGTACCGGTAGCAGCAGGGGGAGAAGCTGTACTGGGGGGGCGGGGAGAAGCAGTACCGGGGGCGGGGGGTGGGTACAGGTAGTAGCAGGGGGAGAAGCTGTACGGGGGGCGGGGGGTACCGGTAGCAGCAGGGGGAGAAGCTGTACTGGGGGCGGAGGGAGGGGAGCAGCGCGGGGAGAAGCTGTTGGGGCTCCAATGGGAGGAGGAAGACTGGTTCGGGAGTGCAGACTTAGGTTTCTCAGGGATTTTTAATAAAAACAAAGTTGTTGACTAAAAAACGCCAACTTTGAAATCACGAGACAACAGAAGTAACATTTCTTTCCCGGTATCTACTTTGCTGTTTCATTCTCAAGTTAAAGCTTTAAGAAGAAATTCCTTTCGCCGTGAAGGAGGCCTCAGGCCTGGATGTTGCACGCCCCTCGAGTGGGTGGACGCGTCCCCAGGGTCCTGGGCTCCCCGGCCGGAGACCCCTCGCGGAGCCACCGCGCTTCCCGCTGGGCCGCGTCCCCGCTGGCGCCCTGTTCGGGAACCAGGCCCGGCCGCCGGGCAGACATGTGTCACCCCGTCCTGCCCCTCCTGGCTCTCCCGCGTCTGGGTGGGGCTGCTCGGTGGTGGAAGGGGCCTCCGTGTCATCCGCGTAGGGGGCGTTGGGATTTGCGGCAGGTCTCCTGCATGAGGACTCACTTCCAGGGTGGAGACTCCGAGCGTTGGTCCTGTGCCTTCCAGTTGCCCAGGCGCTGGCTCCTCGGGTTGCCTTTATCGGCGGGAGGGCCCTGGAGCTCCAGGCTGCGTGGGTGGGCGGCCAGTCCCAGTTTAGGATCCATGAGCGTCTTCTCTGGGTCCAGGGTGGCCGGCGGCGGTCTGAGCGTCCCCTCCCTGCCATTGGGCTTCAATCCTGCCCCAGTTTCCTCTGAACCACAGGAGGCTGCCTGGTGCCAGAGTGTGAGGATTCCCTTAGAATGCCAGGGGAAAGCTCGTGGACAGTGAGCACTGGTTTGCTCTTATTGCACAAGCATTGAGCATTGGCAGCACGTGGCGGATGGCCTCAGGCCCCATTGGGGCCATCATCGTGGTGCCAGCTGGCCGGGTGCATGCAGGACGCTGGACAGAGAGGCTGTGGGTCGGCGCACAGCTGCATGTCCCTG
This sequence comes from Equus caballus, assembly GCF_041296265.1. Classification (NCBI taxonomy): domain Eukaryota; kingdom Metazoa; phylum Chordata; class Mammalia; order Perissodactyla; family Equidae; genus Equus; species Equus caballus. Next base: position 101,095,235 of record NC_091700.1, on the reverse strand, counting down.
TGTGGGAGGGGGCCAGCACCTTCACACCCTCCTGCCCTGTCTACTCTCTCTGAGCAGAGGGTCAGCATGGTTCCTTCCCTTTCTCCTCGTGGAACTGTGGGCCTGCAGCTTCTGGGACAGCAGGATGCCGCCGTTACTGGGTTTTCCCCCAGTGAGGTAGAACCCCTCGTCCGTAGGAGGGCATTAAAGCATCCCCATGGGCTGTTGCCATGCCCCACCCCTGGACTACCCCCTGACAGTCTGTCCGGGTCTGGGCCTTTCTGGGGTTTGCAGTCTGATACATTCCTGTGTTGCCATGGCCACCGTATAACTATGCTTCTCTCGAGGATGTTTGTTTCAGTCACTTCCAAAAACATCACTGGACCTTGAAAGACCAGTCTGATCCTAATTTGGACTTGAGGAATGCAGTTTCTATGTGGGGAACTTAAGGAGTGAGAGAACAGACGGCTGTGGGATGGGATTTGGCATGTCACGAGCCACATGCAGTGGAGTGAGTCTGCACAGTGTCCGTGGACCCCACCATCACCTTGTGGGGAACATCTTGGAGATGGGGAAATTGAATCTCGGAGAGGTGATGTAGCTGTGGGCCTGGGAGCTGGGTCAGGCTGGGAGGACAGGCTGCAGGGCACCTACTGTGGTGTCCGCAGCTCCGGTTCCTGCACAGAAGTCCAGTCTGGGTCACAGGGCTCTGGGGAGAGCATCGCAGTTCCTGAGCACAGTTCCTAGTCTGTCCCGGGCCTGCCCCCGAGCCTCCGCGCGTGTCCCCCAGACCTGGCAGCGGCCACCATGGGCCCATCAGAGATTCACGGTCAGTGAGCACCCCGCAGAACCATCTTGTGCTGGCCCCCGAAGTGAGACTGTCTCACCGGTGACACTGCCTGGGTGACGCTACACAGAGGCAGGCAGGACATTCTGTCCTAGGGTTTGGACGGGAACTGAGGGCTGGCCTGAGTCTCCTCCTGGGTGGGTTCACTGATCCTCAGTCCCTGACTCAGACCTGCAGAACGCCACACACCCATGTGCCTTTATCTCGCCCTTGTGACCGAATGGCTGTGTACCCTGGGGAGGCCTCTAGCGAGTCAGCCCGTGGCGGAGGGTCAGCAGGTGGCTGGGGGTCTTGTTCCTCAAGATGTGGTGCTACCGGAAGCAGGAAAGTTCCTCAGATGAAAAGCTGCTCTGGGATTTTAAAATTGCCTTTTGAGGATGTGGGGACAAATTTGGGAGAAACTAGAAAGGTTTTCCTCTTGGATCACCTGCAGGTGGCTGCTTTTCCGAGGGGCCGAGGGGCGAATGGGCGAATGGGCCGAGGGCAGCACCAGCCCTGCAGACTGCGGACCAGCAGCCCGGGGTGGAGCCTGCTCTGAGTTCTCCTACCAACACTGGAATGTGGTGTTTGGTTTGTTGAGATTTAACCCAGCGTTTGGTTAGTGGTTTGACCACACGTACACCTTATTAGCCCAGCTCAGGTGTGCAGAGAAGGCAGGCACCCTTCCTGGAAAAGCCGCCCACCTACCGGGCTTCCAGGCCACCTGGCTCTCGAAGGGGGCCTTGCATCCCTCTGGGAGCTTGGAGCCACTGCCTCTGGACACTCACTGGCCCTTGGTGGTGTCTTTCCCTGTAGCAGAGCGACAGCCCAGACTCTGAGGCACAGAGACAGTCCTAAGAATAGGCTGCTCTTGGAGGGCTCCGTGTGGGGCTCCTTGTTCATGGGCGAGTGGCGTCTCTGTCCACCTGGACTCTGGAGTGGTCTCCTCACCCTCCTCCCTCGCCCGTATGTTGGGAAGCTGACACAGGCGTTTGCGACACAGACATGAAAGGGGAAAACCAGGCCGGCTGCTGTCTCCTGAGCAGATGGGGCAAGGGGGGGAGCAGTGTGGGATGGGGAGTGGGATGGAGAGGGGAGGGGAGCGAGGGTGTTAGGGGAAGTGATGACTCAGGGAGTGACTCACAGGGAGGTGGAGGTTTCTCCAGGTCCCTAGGAGGCCCATGTTGAACCTCTGGCTGCACATCTGTGCTCTGGGTGGAGGAGGCGGGAGGTAGGGGGGAGGCGGTGCAGATGTCCCCTGTCAATGTGGCCTCAAGGTGAGGGCATCTCCTGCAGGCAGATTTTCTCTCTTCCCGAGGGGGGCTCACTGGATCCCAGAATCTTCCTTCATCTTCTCCCATAATTACCAAGGGAGGAGGCTGGCTTGGAGGCGCATCTGCCATGCTGTGATTTCCTCTGTCACATGAGACAAGTCCTCAGGCTGCGTTGTTTATTTGGAAAGGGGGCTCTGGAGCCCTCAGGCTGCACGTGTGGCTGACTGCAGGAGTCAGCCTGCTGCTGACCACGCTGACCATGGGCTCTGCGGGACCAACCCCAGGCTAAGCCGCTAATGGGAAGGGATGGTCAGGCCAGGTAGCCCCTGAGACCCCAAAAGAAGACACTACCTCCAAGGCACTGGAGATGGTGGGCAGTAGCTCCCCCTGCCCCCAAGGACCCGCCCTTTCCTTTTTTTTTGGAAACATGATCCCAACTCTGCTGCCCACACAGAGACAAAGACCTACGTTTCCGTTGACCAGAAGGAGGGCGGCGTCTGCACCACCCCAGTGGGGCCTGTCTGTGGACCCCGGTGGGTGCTGGCCTGGAGCGGGGCATTCGTCCACCTCTCTGTCTGCAGGGCTGGAGGGGGGGCCCACCTACCCATGATTGGACCCCACGCTCTTCTGGTGGAGCACATGCCCGGTGATGACAGATACTGTTACCAAATTTGCGGTGTTTCTAGTTAAAGAAGATACTCCTTATGTGTGTGCATTAGTTGTCTTTTAATTTGCAGCACGAACGTAGTGGATTAATATCCCAAACGTGAAAAGATGGGCATTTCAACAGAAAATGAGGCAGAAATCTCATACTGCTGGGAGAGGCACTCAGCCTGACCAGTACCTTAAATTTTTCCAGTGAAAGCGGTGGATGTTGTGCCATCTATTTAGTGAAGCGTGTGAATGTCGGTGAGGTCAGTGTTGGTGGGCATGGGGTGTTTCTGTCCCCATTTCTGGGGGGTCACGTGCATTATGCACCAGAGCCTTTGACGGTGGGGGGCCCTTCCATCAGGTGAGCCCCTGGGAGGACCGTTATCCTAAGGGGCCCATTATCCTAAGGGGATAGCCGGGCAGAGACTCTTTGCCCTGAGAAGCTGGGAGGGGGCAGGGTCATGGCGGCCTCGGTCATGGTGGGGGGGAGGGGGCAGCAGTTGTGGTCACTGCAGCCTCGGGGTTGTGTGGCCACTAACTTTTTATTTACTTATTTGGAAAGTAGTTGATGGCATGAGGTTGAAGGAAAAAGATGACTGTATGTCAGGATATATACTGTAATCCCTCTTTCATTTAGAAAACGTGCCTTCATCTGTGTCTATTTCTACTCCGTATTAAGAGTATCCGATATCTTTAGAGAAAAAAACCTCTAGGACCAACCACCCTAGAAAGTTAATTCTGTTTTTTGCTTTCTGACATTTTTATGTATTTTTCATATTTTGGTTTTTTAAAAATAGCTTTACTGAGATATAATTCACATACCATATAATTTACCCACTTAACACATGCAATCGCATGGTTTTTAGTATATGTGGAGTTGTGCAGCCATCACCACAGTCAATCTTAGAACATTTTCATCTCCCCAAAAAGAAACCTGTTCCCTCTCACCACCCCTTCCCACCAGCACCCACCCTGGCCCCTCGGCCACAGATCCACTTTCTGTCTGTGGATTTGTGTTCGTGTGGGTGGAACCATGTGCTCTTTGGCCTTTGGTGTCTGTTTCTTTCCCTTCACGGTGTCCCAGACCCATCCATGTTGTGGTGTCAGGGCTTCATTCCTCTTAGGGCTGAGCTGCGTTCCCTTGTGCTGCCATGGCGCTGTTAGCTGTGGGTGCCTCGGTGTTTCCGCATCTCGGTTGTCGTGCACGACGCTGTGAACCTGCAGCTACAAGACATTGCTGGACATGTGTCCACTTCGCGGGTGTGTTCCTGGGAGCGGGGCTGTTGGCCATGTGGCGACTTTTCCCGTATGAAGCGCCGCACGGGTCCGCACTTCCCTCGGGGCGTGGACCCAGCATCTCTGCCTGCTCACGAAGTGAGTTGCTGTTGGCTCTTTGGTTCCAGCCCTCCAGCGGGTCTGATTTTGGTTTCACGATGTAAAATCCTCAATGAATTTTCGTTCTTAAAAAGAAAAGCAATTTCTTCTTTTTAGTTAAAACGAAAGGGAGTGTTCTTTTCCACAAACGTGTCCTTTTTGGAAGCAAACAAAATTCAGATCGTAAAGGAGTGAAAGAAAGAGAAATTCTAAAATTTACATGTAAGTTAATTATGAATCAACTTCCTGTGGAACGTCTTCCTGGGGTGCATGTGCTGAATTGGGGAAGGGTGGGCTCAGGCAATGGGGAGATGACACCTTCATGGTAAAGGCCCGAGACCTTGGCAGTCAGGGCTGCTCCGTGTCTGCGCCACCCCCTTTGTGGGCGTGTCCTCGCCTCCAGAATCCATGGACATGGCCCCTCGGCTTGGCTCTGCCGTGGAGGGTGCCCTGGGTGCAGAGCCCCTCTGTCCCTGTGGCACCTGAGACAGAGCGTCGTCTAGCGGACGGTGAGTGGTGCTCTGGGGTGTGGGTGAAATTCGGTGTCCCTGAAGAGAATCAATGTGCCACCGTGAGGAGGGTGAAGGCGGTGTCTGACCTCACAGCTCTTTGCTAGAGGCTGTGCAGGTGTGGAGTCAAGGGTTCCCGGTTCATGACTCATCACCCCAAAGAGGGCTCAGGGGCTTGCCAGGCAGACCTGTCGCCTAACATCCTCTCCAGGTGATTCTGATTTGCAGCCTGAGAGTGAAAACAGTTCCCCGTGGAGAGAAAAGAGACAGAGCCCCACTTCCCAGGATGGGGGCCCGGGCGTGGGCACAGGGTGTTGGGGTCCAGGTTTGTGTATGGTGCCCATTTCCAAGGCATTCCCTAGAAACATCTGTTGCAGGAAGCTCCAAAGTGCGGCTGGGCCTTGGGACGTAGTTCTGGTTTTGCATGATGGTGGCTTCAGGCTATCTCTTGGGACACCAGGAGAGGTGGCAGCTGCCAGCTTCTGTCTACCCTCTGAACCTTGGGATAGCAGGCCCTCCCACCCTGGACATAGGTGCTATCTCAGTGGGCCTGGGCTGAGGCCGCTGTGCAGGGCTCCCTAGTCACTGGAGCGACCCCCACTTTCGGTTGCTTTCCTGGCTCTCATCTCGTCCCACTTGGTTCTGGTCCTTCCGAATCTCAGTCACCCACCCACCTCGCGTCCCTCTGGACGTCCCTGTGGTTCCCTACAGTCTTAGTCCCGCAGGCACCACTGGCTTCCATCTCAGGTCATTGGGGGACGTGTTGACTCGCCTCCCCATCTGGCAGTCCACCCTGCACATCCCGACCTAAGCAGCTATGTCTGAAGGGAAACACACCCCGATGTGTGTCCCGCCCAACTGTGCTGGTCCACTGCTCCCACTTTCCCCTACATGGCAGTTCAGCCTTCCCCCTCCTCACCCCTCTGTGCTGCTCCCAGCTGCTCACCTGAGGAGATCTCTCTGTGCTCCCACCACCCGTCTGCTGGTCGGCTTACACAGGGCTGTCCCTGGGATCTTTCGCTGCTGTGGGTGAACCGTCTGCACTGTCTTCTCTATACGTCATGAGTCTCACTGCTTCTCCTCAGCCCACTGCCTATCAAAGCTGCACCTGACCCCTGACCCCAGGTCCCAGCTCCCTGCCCTTCTCTCACTCTGCCTGCCACACTGGCCTCCCTGTTGCTCCTGAACATGAAAAGCACGAGCCCCTGTGGCCCCAGGACCTTTGCACGTGCTGTTTCCTCTTCCCAGAGCCTCTCCCACCATCTCTGCAAGGTCCCCTCCCTGTTCACATGTTCAGATGTTCCCTCACCAGTAAGGCCTCCCCCAAGAGCACCCATTCCAGAAAGCAGTCCTGCCTCCCACCCCCAAACTTGCTCTGCTTTTCTTCACAGCCCTCACTGCCATGTGATGATCTGTGATCGCATCTGCTTATCGCCTGTCCCCTCACCTCAAATGTGAGCCCACAGGCCAGGGCTGTGCTGCTTGCACCTGTACCCAGTGAGCCTCACAGAGGGCCATGTGAAGGCTGTTCAGTGTGGTCTGCGTCTTGCCTTGTGCCGAGTGGAGAGGGAGGTTCTGGACCCATCCCCACCACACAGCTGTGCGTCCTGAGGGAGCAGCCTCAGGTGGGCTGTGGCTGGAGGACCCCGTGCCGGGAAGTGAGAGGGGAGGGGCTGGCGGCACAGCCCTGAGGTCACAGGGTCCTCCTCTGGGAAATGTTGTCTCTGAGCTCTTGGCGGTTCCCTGGTTACCGCCTGGGGCATCCTGTCCTCCTCACATGGCTTGGGAGAAGCACGTCCATGGCTGGCGGCTGCCTCGTCAGAGCTTCTGCTTGAGTGTGGTCCAGAGTCCTCCTGTTGGGGCTGGGCGTCCGTGTCCCACGTGGATCTGACGGCGGAGTTGGGCAGGGAGCAGCGGCCGCAGCCTGCCTGGGATCCCGTCTGTCCAGAATCACATTGACAGGATGCCGGGTTCTTAAAAGGGCTTCGAGAGGGAGCCACAGGACATCATTTCCAGAACTCTTCTGTGTGCCATGTGCTAAGGCCCGGCTGGCGCATTAGAAGAGGCCTTGGCCCTCAGCGCCAGCTCCTGTCCATGGAGGGAGTGTCATGCTCATGGGCGTGCCATCTCGAGAACTCGCACCAAGTCTTTGGTGGTTTTAATTTTGACGAAGTCAAGCTCACTGGGTTTTTCTTTTAGTGATTGTGCTCCTGGTGTCACGTCTGAGCAGTCTTGAGCTCACTCCAGCTCATGAAGACTTGTTCCTTGAGTTCCTTCATATTCAGCCTCACATTCAGCTGTGTGACAACTTTGAGGTGACTCCTGTTGGTGTGGGGTAGGGTCTCTGTCCATGGCTGGACCCCTCTGTTTCCGTCACTGGTGCTTGACGGGAGTTTCAGAGCCTGGAACCCTGAGCCCTAGGCCTCCCTCTTCCTTCTCAAGTGTGTTCTGCTTCCCAGCTGGGAGGGGTGGGCACGGGCTGGTGTCTGGGTTTCTGACCTGTCAGACCTGCCAGACCCAGCCGCTCCCAGACCCTTCCTCCTCGCTGACCCGGCTCTCCGACTCCCTGGTTTTTGGGTCCAGGTGTGGGCAGAACCTGTTTTGTCCTCAGTCTTGTGGGAGCCCCTCCGTCTTCTGCTTTCCTCTCTTTCACACCCCTACCCATCTGAGCTATTCCCGCTCTCTTGTCACACGCGCCTCCTGTATCATGAGGGCTTCTGGATGCTTGTCTCCTGTGACCCATAGCTGCTCGAAGCTCCCAGCTTCATGCTAGCGACCTTCATCCCGTGCCTGACACCGTCCTGTTGGCTGAGTGAGCAAAGGCCTGAAGGAGCGCCCTCGTTCCTCAGACCCCATTCTCTGGGGCTGATGCCACCCCTTCTGGGAGGCTGGCATCTCTACCACCCATCCTGGGTCAGTCTCCCCACAGCCGTCCCCTCACTGGGGGTCTTGTTCTGGCTTCAGGCTGGTCCATTTGTCCCATCTTCCTGGGTGGCTGGGCCATGCTGAGCTGATCCTGGGCTGCAGGATGAATTGCACACAGGGCGGTGCTTCAGGAGCCCGTGATTCTGATGGCGTGTCATGGGCCTGCATTTAGGGGATGTCAGTGCTCCAGGGCTTCATTACTGCATCGTCGGGACAGCGTGGTAGAAGGTGGACACCAGTGACACCAGGTCAAGCAATGGCACATCATGCCACCAAAATGCTGTACTTTATGGAATCTGTGTCCTTCATCAGTTATAAGGTGCGCCCTTATTTTATGCCTCACCAAGAAGCAGCAGCGCTAATTAATCTAAAAACAGTCCTTACCCTGGTCGCAGAAAACGTTCTGACTCCAGAGATGCTAACTGTTGGGGAAGGGGTCATCTCAGGATTGATGGAACATGGTTCTGGAATCTGGGATGGGAGATGCAACTCTGGAACTCTGCTTTGGGAGCTGGTCCCCATCCCTTTTTCTGGTGGTCGCGTCCATGTCACTCACAAACTGTCACCAAAAGGCTCCTGTGTCACCTTTCTTTCCTGCGTGGTCCAGGGCCACAGGCTGTATCAGTTCTTCCTGTTTTGGACTCAGCCATAAATGTGCATGAGGAGGGACTCTGGCAGACCCGAGGTGCTCAGTATGTGCTCCCTCCTCGCCCGTGGATGCAGATCCCGCTTGCTATGGCCTCCGTGAACCAGCGTTTGATAATGCAACCTGGCCCAACCAGCACAGTCCCTGGCTCTCTGCCCTCAATTAGAGTTCACAGTTGATTTTGTCTCCGTCTGTGGACTTGTGCATGGGTGATGAGCACAGGGTCTTTGTGCAGGGTCAGCCCTGTGGTGGGCAGGGGTCTTCACCCCCATGAGGGGCAAAGATGGCCGCCCAGTCAGGACTTTACGCTAACTCCTGGAAGAAGGGGAGCAGTGTCTGAAACTGGAACGCCAAGTTTACTTTTATGGTGAGGCTGTCCCGCTGCCGAGAGCTCAGAACATCCCCACCGCCCAGACACACTCAGCGGGCGTCGCTTTGTGAGGCCACATGTGTCGTGCTCTCTGGTTCCCTAAGCTGCCACTAACCCAGTGCAGCGGTCGTCATGTAGTGTGAGTGCCTTTGGGGCACGTGCGAGGCCGCATCCCACTAGGAGATTTACCACCTGCTCGCTGTCAAGTCCAGTTTTGCTCCAGTTAAGAAACGCAGTTTCATGTCTCAAAGGGAAATGCAGAATAGCGGTTCTTGGTGCATTTAGAGTGACAGTGCATGCGGCGCCCACGGTTGCGCTTAGTCTGCAGGCCCCTGCGATGCCCGCAGCTGGCAGCAGGTGGTACCTCAGAGCCTGACGGTCGCCTCTGTTGTTTGTGCAGCCCCTTCTACGGAGAGGACTTCTACTGTGAGATCCCGCGGCGCTTCCGCCAGCTTGCCTTCTACATCTTCGACAGAGACGTCTTCCGGCGGGCCTCCATCATAGGTAGGCACTCCACAGGCTCCTCCACCCTCCTGGACAGGGTCTCGTTTGGCGGAAGTGGCATCTCTTCCAGGCTCCCCGCTCGGAGCAGCTGAGTCTACACGGCCTTTCTGGCTGTGCTGGTGGTGATGGCCTGGAGGCGGCATCCCCAGGGCTGGGACGGGCTGCCTGTGCCTCACCACAGACTCACGCGGGGGACCAGACACGCTGGCAGAGGCCTGGGGGCTGCCCTTCAAGGTGAGGGAACAGTGACCCCCAAACCTGTCCCTGGAAAGCTTCCCAGGGCTCCTCCCAGGGTGGCTTGTAGAGGGGGCCCTGCCCACTGTCCCTAGGCAGACCCTCTGGGACTGCCGACAGCCCTCCGTGGGGGTCAGGATGGTATTGGTTTCCTTAGAGTCATTGGGGTCCTCTTAGAGGTACCTGCGACACTCAGAGTTTTCAGGGCACTCTCAGAGGTATTGGGGTGCTCAAAGGTATTAGGGTTCCTTAAAGGTATGGGGGTTCTCTTGGTGGTCCTGGGGTGCTCTCAGAGATGCCAGCACGTCAGTGGAGGGCTCCTGGAGAGAGTGAGCCCACTGTGAGTGTGGGGGAGGATGTGGAGCAGCAAAGACCCTGAGTCAGGGTTCCCCTCTGCCCCAGGAACCCCAGTCCTTTCCACTGTGGCCCCAGAACAGACACTGAGACGCAGGTGTTGGCTCAGTGGCAGCCACTGGGGTCCAGGCACGTGGGACGCAGAGCTGTGGCTGTGTGCTCCCGAGGACACTGTGGGCGTTCCACTCCTGGGCAGCATTGGACTCTGACTCATGTGGCTGTTCATTGGCGCCCCTCGCTTCTGGGGCTCGGCCAGCGCCTGCTCCCTGCCCAGGCCACTGGAGAGGTCCCCACGGATCCCAGCCACACACAAGACAGTTGTCCACCGCCCTACTGTCCCTCCCTCAGCCTTGCGCCATCTCCTATCCCTCCTGGCCTTGGTGGTTCTCCCACCTACTTAGCTCTCAGCTTCTGTCCAGCAGCCCCACAGGCCCCGTGGGGTCTGCAGCACCTCGGGGGAATCATGCTGAGCTTGGGGCCACCACGTGCTCATTGTCACTGGATAAGCCCCACCTTCCCCTCCTCATCCTTCCGGCTGACCCTCCAAGACTGCGTGCCCTGAGCCCACCCTCTCCCGAGCCCTGTGGTGGCGATGCCTTTTCTTGCTTGGACATGGCCTCCGTGGCCTCAGAGCTTGCCCCTTGCACCCGCTTCAGCCCACAGCCGCCAGAGCTGCCTTCTCTACGCGGGGCCGTCAGCTTCTTCTCCCAGTAGGAGGCCATGATGGTGTCCCACAGCCATGAAAGAGCTCAGAACACGGTTGGGCCCGGAAGCGACTCTTGCATGTGGCTCCCTGGCACGTGGCTCAGGCTTGGGAGGCAGTCACTGAGCATGTGTTGAGAGAATGGAAGATTTTTGAAAATATCCCCACACATATTTATTCTATTTTAGAAAAGTGCTGTGTTTTATAGACAGTCTCCTATCTGAAGAAACCCTTTTCTGGGGTTAAATGCTTCTACTTTAGAACCTGATTTATACAAAAAAAAAGAAAGAAATTGTTAAGTTTGAGGCTACCCTGCCTGATTTGGGTAGAGAAGGTAATCTGTACTCCCTAGCTTGACTCAAGACCTTTCATAATCTGACCCAGATTGTTGTGTGGCTTAACTTCTCAGTGTCCACACTGGCCTTTCTGTCTAAACGTAAACACACCTGTGTGTTCACATACATGTGGAGCCATAAACACACCCACATGTGCATTCACACATGTGGAGCCATAAACACACCCACGTGGAGCCATAAACACACCCATGTGCACATTCACACTTGTGGAGCTATAAATATCCCCATGTGCACATTCACACACGCGTGGAGCCATAAACACACCCACATGTGCATTCACACATGCATGGAGCCCCACTTGTGTACCTGCACGGGGTCCGCTTGCACCATCTACTTGCCACGTCCTCTTAACACCAGGAGCCTTGTTAGTGCCTCTCGGTTTTCTGAAATCTGACTGCTTGTGCCGTTACGAGCTCATATCCGTCTATCTCCGAGCAGCATGCTTTTTCTTTGCTCCTGGGAAGGGAGCTTAATCCAGGCACCCAGCCCCATCCATGCTGGTGGACCAGACTCTCCGGGGGCTGAACCGGGAATTCCATAGTTTTATGAAGTTTCTCAGGTGCTCTTATACTTGGAAGGAAACTAACATGAGCTGAGTGCTTCTGGAAGCGAGGACCGCGCTGGTGTTTTCATGGGCATGAAGTGTGCTTTTTCACCTTCGTATTAACACTGGGTGTGGAAGTCATCTCCACTGATACATGAGGGAAAAGCAGAGGCTCAGAGAGGGTAAGACACTTGCCTGATGCACAGCAGCAGGTAGTGAGCTAACTAGTCAGATCTCCTGTCACATTCATAGAGAAGTGATTCCAGTGTGGGCAGAGACGCAAGGAGGACGTTGTGTCTACAGGTGTGAGCAGAGACGTGGAGGAGGACTTTGGGTCTGCAGGTGTGGGCAGAGATGCAGAGGAGAATGTTGGGTCTGCAGGTGTGGGTTGGGACGTGGAGAAGGTCATTGGGTCTGCAGGTGTGGGCAGAGATGCAGGAGGAGGACGTAGGGTCTGCAGGTGTGGGCGGGGACGTGGAGGAGGACATTGGGTCTACAGGTGTGGGTGGAAATGCAGAGGAGGATGTTGTATCTAGCCCCAAAGCGCCAAGCCTAAAGAGGAATGCAAACATCCTCCCACTTGGGGCCCACAAAAGTCCCCTGGGCCTCCTGGAAAGGAAGATTCCAGGGCCCCACCCCAGAGATTCTATTTCCTCCTCTGGGATAGGGCCTGGGAAGCTGTGCTTTAGGAAACTCTCCAGGCGTCTCGATGCAGGTGACTGGTGACCACACTTGGGGAGACACGGATTCACAGACCCAGGTGGGCGATGGGGAGCAGTGCTTCCTTCCAGCTGCATCCTCAGTTTCAGTCATTGCTGTGAGCTAACTTGAGTGCACACGTGTGCTGTCGTGACTGGGGGCCTGATAGGCCTGTGTGTGCACATGCTATGTATACATCTGTAAATATACATATGTATAATAAAGTAAATATACACATGCGTGCACACATGCATGCTGTATAAGCTGACTGCCTCTGTGGGCACAGTGTGTACGCTGTAAGCTGACTGCATGCACACACATGTGCATACACTATGTAAGCTGGCTGCACACGTGTGGACATACTGTGTAGGCTGACTATGCATACAGATGCACAAACTTGCACACACTGTAAACTGCACACACGTGCACACACTTGAAACTGCATACATGCGCACATGTGTACATGCACTGTAAGCTGACTGCATACACATGCACACATATGTACACACACTGTAAGATGACTTTGCATACACATGCATGCATTTGTGCACACTGTAAACTGACTGCATACACATGCACACACTGTAAGCTGACTATGCATACAGATGCGCACGTATGCACAAACTGTTAAGCTGAACATACACATCCTCGTGCACACATTATTTAAGCTGAATATGCACATATGTACACGTGCACATACTGTATAAGCTAAATATACAAGCAGGCGTGCATATGCCTGTGCACACTGTCTAAGTTAAACATGCACACACATATTCTAAGCTTTAGCTCATGCAAGCACACACACACATGCACACACACATTTCCATGAAGTCTCAGAGCCCTACCCAGCGATGCTGCCGTGTCCCCACTTGGCAGCATAGTGTTGAGGCAGGAGAGGATGGTGACGTATGCCCGGGTCTCACTGCCATGTGGCCAGGGGCCTGCCTTCAGTGGTTGCTCCTTCACCCCTGTCCTGTATTCCTCCCAGGATGCATCACATCTGGGTAGGGGCTGGAAATCTGCATTTCTGACAAGCTCCCAGCTGGTGCTGAAGCTGCTGATCGGGCACCACACTTGGAGATTCACTGTTTGCAGACTCCTTTGAGGCAGGGCTGTTTCTCATTTGTAGGAAATACCCCCACCCTGTGCCCCTGCCTCTCCTGCTGACTTGCTACAACCACCTCAGGTAATGTGTGAGGAGCAGAAGTGCTCATGACAGGTGGCCCATCCACACGCAGGCTGTGTGGCCATCAGGGAGCAGGCAGTGGTGCCTGCTGTGGGGGTGGGATGTGAGCTTTCTCCTGCTGGGGTGGGAAGTGCCACCTTCGAGATGAAATGTCACCAATGTTGCTCTTACTGGAAGGAAGACAGGGTGACATCATCAGTTTCCCTGATTATGTGTTTTGGATTATAGCAAATAATTGGAATAATTGGTGGTGATGATGGAGAGACTTGTGCGTGTGTGCCTTGTTAGGTCGGAGGCCTTGTTGGGTTGGAGGCTGTGTCCCCTCTGGTGACAGCCTGTCCTCTGTGCTCCTGTTTCAGGGAAGGTGGCCATTCAGAAGGAGGACCTGCCAAAGTACCACAACAGGGACACCTGGTTCCAGCTGCAGCACGTGGACGCTGACTCGGAAGTGCAGGTGAGGCCCTGACAGAGCCACAGCCAGGGCGCGGGGTCTGTGGGTGGAGGAGGCAGGCAGGTTCTGGTCTTCACAGGGGTGGCAGTTAGCAGGCTGTGTCCTTCATGTGGAGTAGATGAGTGCTTGCTAATTTTGTTCATTCAGTTGGTTATCGTCACACTTTGTCAAGCATGACTGAAGCAGCTTTGAAAACGTGAAGAGAACGTAATTGAAGGTAAAGAGAAAATAAAGCTGCTGTTGAGAGCCCACAGGCTCATCTCAGGACCCGCGTGTACTCCCTGTACTTCGCATAGAGGGCTGCAGCCCTGAAAAAGTCCAGCCAACCCGACTGGTCCAGCCTGGCCCAGCTGCTGCTGCCCGGGGCTGAGGAAGCACCCAGTGCGGCACGGTCCCCACTGCCTGGGGCTGAGGAAGCGCCCAGTTTGGCACAGCCCCCGCTGCCTGGGGCGTTGGGGCTCACCCTGCTTCGGCAGGCATTGTGTTCATGGGGGCTCACCCCTTTGTCCAGGGAAAGGAGCTACCCCCTTGCTCAGGACAGGCTTCTCCCCTAGGAGGGGAGACAGAGACAACAGCAGGGCTCCCAGTTCCCAACCCTCCCTGGGAGGCAGCTCTTGGACTTGGCAAGTGTCCAGAGAATGGCCGTCAGGATGGTGGCCTCTCCTACCGTGACCCTGGCTTGTGTGGTCCCTGTCAAGCCTGGTTCTAACCCCATACCGGCGTCGGAAACTCTGTGACCAGGAGCCATGACCAGACACAATGCCAAGACGCATGCATGGTTTCATCGGCGGCATCCGAGAGACACTGAGGCTTGGCGGGTGTGTGATGTGCGCAGGGTGTCTGGCATAGGTGGGCCCACTTGGAGCTCAGTGCCCCATTCGCCAGGGAAATGTGCCAGCAGTGTCCTATTCCGGCCTCAGTTTCCTCTTCTGTAGTATGGGGTTTTATGCCTGATGTGGCAGTGTGGTGTCAGGCACACACTCGCGGCAGTCACTGCCTCATGAGGACTCCCACGCAGCTCCTGGTGGCATCTGTGGGTCTGGCCGGGCCTGCATGTCCTCACAGCTCCTCATGGGCCCTCAGCTTCGGCTGAGCTCTGAGGGTGGAGGCGTGGTTCAGGGTTTCCACCTACTGAGACTGTAGCACACAGCCCTGGTGGCCCCTGGTGTTGACCCACAAACTTTGATAGAGACAGGAGCAGCTGGTGTGTGGGGTGAAGGGGCCGAGCTGTCGAGACTATGCTTCACAGCTCGACCAAGGGCCACATGCCCAAGGAGACTAAGAGGCACTGTGATCACTCAGAACTGACAGCTGTGCCCCAAGTCAAGGAGCCAGGTTCCAACAACAGGTGCACAGTCACACCAGGAGGACATGACACGTGCTCCCGCTCAGGTCACTTAGACGTCTCCTCCTTGGAAAAAAGGTTCCAGAACTGCTGTGCTGTGAAACAGTGCTCTGTGACGGGAACCATCCCTGCTTTTCATTTGGCAGTTTTCCCTGTCACTTTCATCCTGAAGTAGTATAGCCTGTGCACTATCATCAGAGTGGCTCCAGCTGTTTCACCCCAGATCTGAGTTTGAGTTCACTGGAAAGGGCAGCTTTTCTTTTTCTTGCCTTTTTTTCCCCTAAACTTTTAATTTTGAAATGGCTACACATGCGCAAGAAGTCTCAAAACGCAGGACACAGGGAGCAATGATGAGCAGACCTGCCTGAGCTGTGCTGTTTATTCCTGAAGACTGACGCCGTGCTTTCTGCCATCCCTTGTGGGACATCCTGGTTGCAAGGTCCCAGCCGGGATGCTGACTTTCCTACGATCCACAGATCACTCAGATCTCACCAGTTTTACCTGTACACGTATGTACAAGCATGAGAGTGTGCATGCATGCACAAGCACAGATGTATCCTGTGCAGCTGTCACACTCAGTGGGCCAATATCGATGGTGATTACTAATGGAGGCCACAGCTGACATTGGGGTTGCCCACACGCAGTGCATCCTGTTGGTGTGACGGGGGTGTGGCACCCTGGGCTGTGACACAGAACCATGCGGACAGCTTCCAGGAGCAGGGGGGACGCCCCTCATTAGTCATTGGTGATTCACATCCCCTCTTTCCTAGGTGGTCTGGCTGGAGGTTTATCAGTTCTGTTGATCTTTTCAAAGAACCAACTTTTGGTCTTGTTGCTTTTTTCTGTTTATTTTCTGTTTTCAGTTCCATTGATTTCTGCTCTCATTCTTGTTTCTTCTTTCCTTCTGCCCACTTTGGGTTTAATTTGCCCTTCTTTCTCTAGTTCCCTGAGGAGGAAGCTTAGATGAGTGATTCCAGGTCTTCCTTCTTTTCTAATATGCATTCGATGCTGTAAATTCCCTCGAAACACTGTTTTTGCTGCATCCTACAAATTTTGATAAGTGTTGTTTATGAAAAGACATGAGTTCAGGGGCCGGCCCCATGGCCGAGTGGTTAAGTTTGTGTGCTCTGCGTCGGCGGCCCAAGGTTTCCCTGGTTTAGGTCCTGGGCGTGGACATAGCACCACTCATCAAGTCATGCTGAGGCAGTGTCCCACATGGCACAACCAGAAGAATCTACAACTAGAACGTACAACTATGTACTGCGGGGCTTTGGGGGGAAGAAGGAAAAAAAGAAGATTGGCAACAGATGTTAGCTCAGGGCCAAATCTTTAAGGGAAAAAAATTCAAAATGCTTGTCAGTTTGCTTGTGACATCCTCCTTGGCCTCTGTTTGTGGAAGGGTGTTTGGTGCCCAGATGCTCTGGGATTCCAGCTGTCCTTCTATTCTGACTCCTGGTTTAGCTTCTGTGTAGTCAGAGTACATGTGTGGTTTCTGTTGTTCAGCTGTGTCCCCGTGGGCATTCGCCCTGGGTCTCTCTGGTGGTGTCTGTGGGCTTGGGGCCGTGCTCTCTGTTGTTAGCGAGTTGTCAGGTGGAGTCGGACCTGGTGGGCAGGTGCTGCTGTCAATTCTCAGCTGATTTTTAAACTTCTTAATCTCATTGTTCACCTCAAATAGGAATGGGAAAAACAAATGAGCGTTTTTAATGCTCTGTCCAAAGGTGCTTTCTTTGACCAAGATGAACGGGGGACGCCTGCCTGGGCCTCATCCACCTCGCCTGGGTCGTGGTCACCGTATACGATTCAGCTTGACCGGTGGTCTGACCTGCTCCAGCCGGGGTTCTGGGGCGTGTGAGGCTGGGCTGCCCTCGCCGTGCCCTTGCTTGGCAGCTGGGGTTTGTGGCTGTGGAGGGGGCCTCTGTGGGGTCCATGCGAGCCGGGGGCAGTTTCTTGCGTGGCGTCATGGGGTTCCTGTGGGGTCAGACTCATCCACGTCGAAGGATCTGTGGAGGCCGTGCCCCAAAACCTACCCTTCCCTTCCCTGAGGCGGAGGGTGTGGCCCTCGTCCGCGGGGGTGGTGTTTGTGGTTGTTTGTACAGGAGGTGGCATGTCACCCACGAGAGGCGCCGCCCAAACCTCAGCGAAGCTGCGCGACGGCCGCTGCAAGCTCCAGTCTGCGGGGTCGCTGGGTTCCTTGGGGGACCCCCTCATCATGAGTGGGTTTGTGGTGTTTGCGTGTTGAGCTGCAGTTTCTGCCGCGTGGGAGGAAGTGCTCGCCCGGGAGGAAGCTCGCCTGTCACAGGGTCTCCTGAACTGCTCGTCCCCTTCTGGGGAAAACAGGAAACTGGTGTCAGTGCTGGGGGGTCCGTCCACCCCAGACGCGCTGTTCACTTCTCGGAGCTCGATGAGGATCGGTTGGTGATGTGGGAGTCTGAACTCCCTGGGCAAGTGGCGCGGTGCCCTTGAGGGTGTAGGGACATACACGTCACCAGAGCTGTCCTGGAGGACTTCTGCCTTGTCCCTTAGTCACGAGCCATTGTCCTGGGCTTGCTGGGAGGCAGGCTGCCACTGTCAGCTGCGGGTCCTACTCTCAGCCTAGATGACAGTGCCCGCCTCGTGGGCTAGCGCTGAAAACTGCGGCTGACCCAGAAGCTCTCACCTGGCACAGGACAGGTGCTGTCACCGTCGTTGCTATCACTTTGGGTCTGTTTTCTCTGCCCGAGGAGCCAGGTGGCACCAAGGCCCCTTCCTCGGTCACCAGCCTGAGGATTTGCTCATGGCAGCCGCAGGAGGGGCAGTCAGCCAGAGGTCTGGGCCGGACATGTGTGCAAGGAGAGGCTGCGCCTCCGAGCCACTTGTTTCTGTGCCTGTGGGACAAGGGGCACGTCGGTGGAAGCTCCGAGGGCTCCCTGGTAGAAGAGCCCGTCAGTCCCTGGGGAAGCTGCTCTCCGGGTGAGTGCGTCCCTCGGCATGTGCGTCCCTCAGCAAGTGCTCCCGGAGTCCGCGCTGCACCGCCAGTCAAGCCCTTTGCCGATGTCAGCTCTGTTCTCAGGACACGGGGTATCACCTGGATCACAAGGATGTGATGTGGGCTGGCTGGTTCTGGTGTCCAGCAGGTCAGTGAGGAGAAGGCTGAAAGAGGAGCCCTTGGCCTTTCCCGCAGTGGTGGAATGGCTCGTGGGCGCCCAGGCCTGGGTCAGGCTGCCCCAGAGGAGGCCAGCCCTACTGTCCACGTCATCAGGGGCCCAGGCTGCCCTGTCCACTCAGCTCCCCACGTCAGTGTCATGGCTTGGTGGCTGCTTTGGCTTCATCTTTTGATCACAAAACTGGCCCTGTGCTGTGACCTGGGTGGTCCCAGAGCCTATCCAGGGGAGAGGCTGGTTTGCTCTAAGAAGGTTCCATGGGAAACATGTGGCCATGTCATGGCCTGTGCACTCTCAGAGCCACATCTGCCCTGCAGAGGGGCCTGCAGGATGCATAGGCGGGATATGAGGGGACATGAGGACATGGGGGCTTGGGGTGAAGGAGGCACCCCCCACCTGTCTGATGCTGGGCCCTGGTTTCTGGTTTATTTGCTGAATAAGTGGATCTTGTGCCTCTGTAAAAGGTTGACAGTCACGCACGGGGTCTGGCGCTGGGCCGGAGTGCTCCCTGCACCTCGCTCACAAGTGCAAGGGGTTCTCCCTCACCTCAGGCCATCATGATGGGGTTGTCAGGTTGCACCCTCCCCTTCCTCGTCGTCAGTGCTGTGGGCATTTTGGTGAAATGCTTCTCAGATGGTCTAAAGTCCACCTCCAACCCTGCAGGCGCAAGGACAGTGGGCCGTGTGGGTCGCCCTATCAGGACTGCCTCTTCTCAGGCAGAAGGGCTCATTGTCAGGGAGCAGCGGCTCGGGGACACAGATCCGAAAGCCTCATGTCGTTTGCTGGATGGTTTCTTGTGGGTGAGTCCGGAACCGGGGTTATTGCCGGTGAAGGGCCAGGATGTTCTCCCTGCAGACACCCAGGGTCTGTCTGGGGGCACGGATGCAGCTCGTCCAAGAATCTCACAAGGGCTAGTCACTGGAGCCGCAGATGGAGCCGTGTGGACAAGTGCGTTGGAAGGCCTGCGGGTGAGGGGGAGGAGAGCGGCCGGCGTGGGGATGGGCAGTGAACCTGGAGGGAGGACCATGCAGAAGTCTCTGAGCCACAACGGGAACCGGCTGCACAGGAACATCCATGGGGCATCCAGAGGAGTGAGCTCGGGAGGCCACAGGGACCCGACTGAGTGGTCCTGCCCACACCCCCCGCCGGCTCTATCCTGTCTGCCCATCCTGGGTCCTCTGTGATAAGGTGGCCCAGCCCCCAGGTTGTAGAGCCCAGAGGTTCTAGTCAGAAAGGACCTTGGAGATGGTCAGTGCAGCCTCCTTTTCCTAATTAGAGATGACTTTATTTTTTAACGTATGCTTTTTCATGAGGAAGATGGGCCCTGAGCTAATGTCTATTTCCAATCTTCTACTTTTTTCCCTTCTTCTCCCCAAAGCGCCCCCAGGACATAGTTGTGTATTCTAGGGTGAGTGCCTCTGTTGATGCTATGTGGGATGCCGCCTCAGCATGGCCTGACGAGGGGTGCCATGTCCGTGCCCAAACAGGCAAAACCCTGGGCCTCCGAAGCAGAGTGCGTCAACTTAACCACTCGGCCATGGGGTGGGCCCCAATTAGAGATGACGTTAATTCATGTTCCAGTATATCCTCTCACGTGAACGCATGCATCGTGCTCACTGCTGGACTTTAGGGGCAGGTGTTTCTTCTCCTTTCTTCGCGTTTCTCCCTCTCCTTCATCACCCCTGACCCCTGATCACGGCCTGGTCGCGTCGTCCCAGCCGTGTGACCCTCTGCACAGACACACACAGGTGGAAGTACAGCCTGGTCTGCGCTCCCCTGTCCTAGCAGTGCCCATGGGCACTGGCCTCCTGCCTGAGGAGTGACGCTGACCTTCCCTGGCCTCTGACCTGGGTGCAGACGCAGACACACGAGACGCTAGGCAGCGTGGCCCAGACCGCAGGCTGGGCCATGTGAAGGAACATGACCTGGAGAACAGCCATCAGGGACGCCGTTTCCCCAGCTTCTCTTGAGCTTTCTCATCTCTTTCCTTTGAGACAGTGGCTGCTGTCAGCAGAGCAGGGAGTCCTGTGGCTGAAACCTTGAACTCTGGGTGCCATGCCCATCCTGGTCCCTGGGATCTGAGCGGGGGCGGGGGGGCAGTGGTAGGGCGAGTCGAGGCACGGTGGACACCTCACAGGGTCAGGCATAAGCACATGTCTGTAAATGGAGACTCTGCTGTGTGTGGCCGTTCCCCGTGACCTCTGACCTTTGTGCTTTCAGGGCAAGGTCCACCTGGAGCTGCGGCTGAATGAGGTCATCACCGACACAGGCATCGTCTGCCACAAACTGGCCACGCGGTAAGACCTGGATGGCCATCGCAGCCAGTCTGCCCCAGGGAGTGGGGTGGTGGTTTTCAAACAAACGAATCAGAATTCTTCCCCAACTCAGTGATTCCCCAAGAGGACGTTGTTCCAGAGGTTTTGGCACGGAGCCTGAAAACCCTCGAGATGCAGGCGCTTGTCTTGGGTGTGATGCGCTTGATTTCTGCAGATAGCCAGAGTCATTCACGGTGACATTTAGGCACACAGGTTGGCATCACACCCTGGCGTCACCAACAGGGAGCCGTGAGGTGGCAGAGCCAGGCCCTAACATAGGCCTCCAGTCCCAAATCCAGGAGGAACCCCGACAAGGGCACGTATGTGATTGTGGATGTGTATGTGCACCTGCGTGCATGTGCACGTGTGAGTGTACATGAGCATGTGTGTGTGCGCATGTCTGGAGGTGGCCTCAACACCTGGTGGTGGGGCTCTTGGCCCTTAGGGTCACAGACCCCTTAAGTCCCCTGGAGGGAGCATAGACTGTCTAAGGTGCCCTGACACACACACTGTTCTGCACTCATGTGGAAGGTCTCCAGGCCTCGGGGCACACACGTCCCGGTGGAGACCCTGCCCTTGTCTTTGCCAGCCGCACGTGCCTGTCTTGGGGGCCAGCAGGCAGCGGAGAAGGTGGACTCTGCTGCCCTGCAGGGCCTAGGGGTTGGAGAACCAGGGTCCCTGTGAGTGGAGGGCAGTGTGAGGGTCTACCTGCTCCATCGGGAAGGGCATGATGACATGTGGAGATCGGTCCTCTGGTTGGGGGGGGGGGGCGCCACAGGAGGTGGGGAGGGCCTTCGCACTGGTCCTGCCAAAATGCCGGCTGGTCAAGGAGTGCATGCAGCCCTTGGTGCCCATGCCTTTGGGGCAGGGAGACCTTGCCTCAATTTGCTGCCTGTGGGCAGCGTCACCCCGTGTCCATCCACTGCTGAGTCTGCATGTGGCCCATTAGGACCCCAGTCGTCAGGCTCTGGGTCTTAGTAGGGTACACGCTGGGCTGTGGTTTCCAGGAACACGAATATCTAAACTTGGGGCTGTGAGCAGGCAGCTCCTTCCAGTCTCCCACTGCTGGCACACGAAGTCCCAGAGGCTGTGACTCGGAACTCAGGCCGAGGGCTCGGGGTCTGATGTGAAACATGGCATGCTGGGCACATGGACCCTTTCTCAGTTTTGATTTTTCTTTTTGAGGAAGATTAGCCCTGAGCTAACACCCATGCCCATCTTCCTCTACTTTATCTGTGGGATGCTGCCACAGCATGGCTTGATGAGTGGCGCTACATCCACGCCCAGGATCTGAACCTGCGAACCCCAGGCCACCAAAGTGGAGTGCTCAAACTTAACCACTGCGCCACTGGACCAGCCCCTAGTTTTGCTTTTTTTAAGGAGCTGTGGTTTGGAGAAATGTGTGGATGGGATTGGGAAGGTTCCGTGCAGCCTCATGCTTCCTGGAGGAACAGAGCCTGGAGCTGCGATGGCCTCGGGCCACAGCTGCCTTGGACCCTTGCAGCCACCAGTTCCCTGCAGTGAGCCTGCTTAGGAGACCCCAGACTCCTTCATGTGGTTCTGCCAGGGAGGACTCTCCACACACTCGTGGAAATCCCTCTCTTCCACCCTGCAGTGTTTTCACACCTCATTTGCCTTCATGCTCTTATGTCCCTGCGTACTGACCAGGACGCTACTTTGAGTTGGAGAAAAGAGGGTTTCTCAGCTCTGTCGTCAAGGGACGCGAGTCTCCAATGTTCCCTGGGTGGCTGCGCCCCATTGCCCACACTTCGCTAAGATGCGAGTTGGAGGAATCACTGCCCATTGGATCCTCAGCGCGCCATCTGAGTGGCTGCTGTGAAACTGGTTTTCTCCAAGGATCCAAGATGCAGGCCACCTGCCGTCTGACTCTCCTCCTGCCTGACAGCCGGACATAGTAAAGACACGGTTGTGTTAGATTCCCGCCATCTGCAGTGGGCCATGACCTCGTGTCTCCTGCCCCCGGACCCTGTCTCCCCTCAGCCTAAGGGCTGCTTTTTCCCAGAGGCCCCAGCTCCCGCAGTTGACAGCCACCGCATGTCTCTATTGCTGTGTCTGGTCTCATAACTCCATTGTGTCACGTTAACCTGTCACCACCTGGCGGTTCGTTGCTGGGCTGGCCGAGCAGACCGAGCTCTTGCCTCATCCCTGGAAACGTGCCTAATCTGCGAAGGGCGTCTGTCACATGAGTTAGCAAGGGAGGTGGACGAACAGGGACCACCCCAGGAACCCGGGGAAACACGGAACATTGCATAAAGTGGAGCAGAAGCAGGAAGAGTTGGAAATAGTGGACAGAGCTGCAGAGATGATGGACCATGAGGCCCAGCCTTGTCTGACAGCAATTCCAGAGGGAAATGGTGGAGAGGTGGGGAGAGGAGAGATTACAGAAGACTCCTGGGCAGGACAGGCCTGCGCCAGTGCTGAGGGCCCCAGCGCCCTGAAGGAGCAGGACCCATCCGCAGGAGGCATGGCCACGTGTTGGAGCTGCGGGCTGCCCAGGTTTCCTGACACACAGGAACGCGAGGACGTGGTCGTCCTCCAGGTTCCAGCGGTGGGGACAGTGGAGCCCGGGTGCTGCATCTGCTTGCAGCCAAGCTGACTTCTGGGTCAGTGGGACAGTGGGAACTGGGTCCCCATCCCACACACAGCCAGGGAGCTAGGCGTTCTGGACAGAGCCAACTGGATGCTGTCAGCTGGCAGTTGACTTTCACCTTGGAGCAGGGAGCAGACACAGCAGCTGCATGGCCGGTCTTCATCTTAGAGGCATGTGGGTGACACGGGGCAGGGAGGTATTCCGTGTGGAGCTGGAGCCTGAGAGTGGAGTTGGGGGTCCGAGGCTACTGTGGGCCTGTTCTGGAGGGGCGGCGTCCTCACAACCTCCACGAGCCCATGTGAGCGTATGCAGTGAAGGCTCTCAGGGTCAGGGAGAGCAGGACTCCAGGGCTCCATGGGGCTGGGCGTCATGAGAATCTCCCCAGCCCTTGAATGGCCCCTCAAGCCGGGATCGCTTAGCATACTGAGCCAGCTCCAAGGGCTGCACCGTTCCCACCTGGAGGCTTCTGGTACCTCCCGACAGCACTTCAACAAGAACAGCCGCAGTCAGCCCAAACCCAGGGCTGTTTACCGCCAAGCGGCACGAGGCCGCGCAGCCGGGAGGGCAACAACCTGCGCCAGCAGCACGCGGTTCACCACGTCCAGCCTCCGCTTATGCCAGCGCACGAGAAGCAGGAGAAGGTGCCCTGCACCCCAGAGAAGCCAGGTGGCAGGCAGGGACCCAGCAGTAGCCAGGATGCTGGTTAGGGACCAGGCTATCAGAGCTGCGTAACTGGCTGGGTTCGAGTCTAGAGGAGCCATGAGTGGGCCTGTAGAGCCTAAGACGAGGCGTGTGGCGTGGGGGTCATGCACAAGCTGTGGCTATAAGCCCTCTTGGCGTTCAGGGCCTCAGTTTCTCCTCCTGTAATGTGGACTTAGCAGCGGTACCCACCTGGTGAGCCTGCTGGAGAGGAAATGTGAGTCGTGTGCGACTCTCCAGCAGCTCCTGGATGTGATGGCAGTGACATTGCTCGTGAGAGTCACCGGGGCCTGTCCCAGTGTCCTGACTGCCAGACAGGCCTTCACTGTGCAGATTAGATGGGAGCTTCTGGCTGTCGGCAACTGATGCCACACCGGAGCTTATGGCTCTGGGCCCCGAGCTGCTGGGCCAGCTGCTCTCTCAGACCCCAGAGCAGCCTTGAGAGCCCACCAGGGCCTCATGCCCTCCTGACCTTCCTCCACTCTCTCCTCAGCATCCTCGAGTGCCAGGGCCTCCCCATCGTGAACGGGCAGTGCGACCCCTATGCCACTGTGACCCTTGCAGGACCTTACAGGCAAGTAGCCCCCGCCCACGCCGCCCACAGCTCCGGCCTGGAGTGGCGGTGGGCTCCTCATTCAGGGGCATGTGCACTGCTGGGTGGATGTGCAGTTATGTAGACTTGCTCTGTCTCCTTGTTGCCCCAGAATTCCTTGGTTGGAAGAAAGCCTGTCTATCCTTCACGTTGGGTGTTTGGGGCTCAGTCGAATTCCTGAATTGCGTCCCATTGGGGCTGGAGACAGACGTTTGTGAGACAATGAGGCAGCAGCACTGTGCACTGGC
Source organism: Equus caballus (assembly GCF_041296265.1). NCBI lineage: Eukaryota > Metazoa > Chordata > Mammalia > Perissodactyla > Equidae > Equus > Equus caballus. Next base: position 101,070,700 of record NC_091700.1, on the reverse strand, counting down.
AGCTCGGTCTGGAGGCCGAGGGCTCAGCATCAGTGATTTAATCCTTGTCCTTCCTTCCTCGATTACAGGTCGGAAGCAAAGAAGACAAAGGTGAAGAAGAAGACCAACAACCCCCAGTTTGACGAGGTGTTCTATTTCGAGGTTGGTGTTTTGGGGCGTGAGTCTCACGTTAAAACCCTGCATCCGAAACTTCGGCAAAAAGTCTGGCTTTCGGGGCTCAGCCACTCGCTTGCTCCGGGAAGTTCTTGGAGGGATTCCTCACTGCCTGCCGGGCTCAACTCCTGGAGCTTTCCTCTTCTCCCTGGAAAGAAAGGCCGGTTGTTGCTTTCAGAATGACCCAGTTTTGAGTGGAATACTGACAATTTAATATTTCCAAACTATCAGGACTTTGGGTTTTTATTGTTCGGCTCTGAGTTTTGAGTTTTGCCTGCTCCACCTGGTCCCCATGAGCCGTGGAGAGAGACTTGTCTCACCAGAAAGAGTGAGAGTTTTGAAGCAGAAGAGGAAGTGTGTTCAGATGCAGATCCCCTGCTGCCTCAGAGTGGCACGCAAGGCCCGAGAGCAGACAGTGACCACTGAGCTGTTCCGTTAGGACTGTCCCTTTCCATCTGCAAAGGTTTCTTGAACACTTCCCATCCCCAGGCCCAGAGGGACAAACGAGACCTCCACGCCTGTCCTCGGAACTCACCCCTGAGGAGGAGGGGCCGCGTAGGCAGGTTGCTCTTGTCCCTGCTAAGTCAGTGGCTTTGAAGAGCAGGAGCAAGTGCAGCTGCTAGTCCTGCCAGAATGTGGCGACACCGAGTAGTCTGGGATGGGGCACATCCGTGTCCGGAGCATAGAGGCTACAGGGAACTAGGAGGTGGGTGAGGTTGGAGTGAAAGTGGGGGGTTTTGGAAGGTGAAGTTAGAGAGAGGGGCTAGAACTGAGGGGCTCATGTACAGAGAACTGGACTGTTTCCAGCTGGTGTCTGAAGCTGGAGGCAGCCAGTGGCCCACCTTCTTGGGCTGCCGTGCAAGTGTTGGAGGCAGGGTCCCAAGGGTGCCGCGGAAGGCCGTTCTCTGTTCCAGAGGATTTTGCTGCTTTACCGCCAGGCGAGGAACGTGGTTTTTCAGAGACTGAGATAAGGCAGGACGCTGATGTGGTCGCCCCGCTCTCGCGAGTTGTGCATGTCTCTAAAGGCAGGGATGGGTCTGGGTCAGAATGTAGAAAATGGTGCATTACAGGTGGCAGCAGCCCCCAGGTCTAGGCTGCAAGAACGACTCTGGTCAGCACTTCCCAAACTGTGGGCACAGCACAGGGAGGGCAGGCATGCACCGTGCCTCCTCACACGGCCATGCCCAGCTTTGTGCATCTGTGCCCACACAGAGCGGGCATGCGTGCTACTCCGTATGCTTCTGTCTCTCTGTAAGAACATGGTCTCAAGTCACCAGAACAGTTTAACAGCCCCAGAAACGATTGACATGGCAGTTGAGACTGCTGCTGAGGACCTGGGGAGGCCCAGACCTGCTCATGGCCTCGCATGGAGGACTCAGGAGTTCTTTTCCATGGGAATTCCTGTCCTTTGCCTCCGGGGGCTCAGCCCTGTTGCCAGCAAGGCCCTCTTTTCAGGTCCTCGCCTCCTTTCAGCCCGACTCAGCCCGAGGCCAGGCCCCTGGCAGGGGAGCGCATGGCCCTCGAGGCTGCACCAGGCCAGCGGCCACCCACAGGAGTTTCCACAGGGAGTCCCCCACAGACCATTTTCCCAGGATGACAGCCGAACTCACCTGAAAACCCCCAATGTCTAAGTGGAATTATTTAAATTCTGTGCGAGCCACCTACAGTTGCTCAACAGATGTGTTAGTGACAGGCGGGAACAAGATGGAGAAGGAAGCAGGCCTGGCCCTGTGGCCATCAGCTGCAGGCCCGTGAGCGGTAGCCCTTAGTAGAGGCAAGGGGCCTCCTTGGAGGAGGTGGCATTTTAGAGACACCTGCAGGCTTCCCAACAGGGCCTGAGTGGGGCAGGAACAGTGGTGGTGGGCGGGCCGCAGGTTGTAGACCGACCCCTGTGTGTCCGTGCTGAGTCGGGCACATGGCTGCCTTCCCTGGCCCAGGGGCCGGTCGGCACGATGGTGTGCAGTGGCAGTGGTGTGGTCTAAGGTGCTGTCTGTCTGCCTTGCAGGTGACCAGGCCCTCCAGCTACAGCCGCAAGTCCCACTTCGACTTTGAGGAGGAGGACGTGGACAAACTGGAAATCCGGTGAGCGGGGACGGGGTTCCAGGTTCCTGCTAGGCTGCCCCCTGAGCTCACCCCTGTGTGCTCAGTTTTGTTTCTAAGAACTGGAGAACGGACAGAAAGGAATTTCCATTTTCTTGGGAACTTGAACGTCAGAATGTCGGAAGTTGTGGCTGGAGCCAGAGCCGTACACCTCCCAAGGTCTGGGCCGGGGCTGGGAGGTCATCCCCCACCCACAGCCAGCTCGCTTTCATGGGCCGCGTGGCCGTGTCTTCTGAGAGGCCAGGGGCACGAGCTCTAGCCACCCTGGTCCCAGCGCTCAAGACCCCTGCAGGGTACTCAGTCTTGCTGCTTGGGGCCCCTGTGGGGTCCTTGGTCCGGCTGCTCGGTGCCCCCGCCTCAGGGCACCTGTGGGGTCCTCAGCGCACGGTCCGTGCTCGTTGCCCCTGGAGGTTGTGGGCACACGTTTACTGGCGCCAATTTCAGGACTGCTTGGGACATCTTCCCTCCTGCAGCAGAGCAGTGACCAGGCCGTGGGGGGCTCTGGGCTGGAGGGCTGGCCACCGGCTGCGGGTGTGGGGCCCTCGGGCTCTGCCCCCTCCCCCTTGAGGCCTGAGGGACGGGGGCCTCACACAGATCTTGTTGAGTTTTCAGTTAGTTTAAATCTTCCCTTTCAAAGTACTGAAGCAGAGGCAGAGTAGCCCCAGGTTGAGGCCTGAGGAGGTCCCTGCAGAGGCCCCCCGGTGTTGCGGGAGGCCTGGCCATGTGCACACGGCCCCTTCTGTTCAGAGAAGTGCTGATGGAAGACTGGGCTCTGAATGCGCAAGTGAAGTTCAAGTTGCTTTTTTTAAGCAAAGATATTTTTAAATGCTTCTCTTATTAAAAAGAAGGAAAGACTGGGGCCAACCTGGCAGGGTAGCAGTTAAGTTTGTGCACTCTACTTGGGCCGCCCAAGGTTCGCGGGTTCAGATCCCAGGTGTGGACTGGGCTGCTCATCAAGCTACACTGTGGCAGCATCCCACATACAAAGGAGAGGAAGGTGGGCACAGATGTCAGCTCAGGGCCAATCTTGCTCAGCAAAAAAAAAGAAGGAAAGGCTGCCAGCCTCATTTGCCATGTTGCTGAGGTGTGGATTGGCAGATTACAGGCTCTGCTTCCTTTGTTCTAAAGTGCCGTGTGTGGGACACTGTTCCTCTTCATGTCCCTGATGCCTGTGTCCTTTAGAACATCATTTGCCTTCTGCGATGTCCCCTGCTCCCGCCAGAACTTGCAGAGGTAACAGAAGGGCTGGTGCAGTCTTCTAGAATCTTCCTCTGACCACAGGTGTGGTGATGATTAGTCTTGGACTTTCAGCTCATGGAGTAACCTCTGGCTAATTGTCACTGGAATCTACATGACGTTCACTTGTTAGCACCAGGGCATGCCGTCCGTCCATCCCTCCATCTGTCGCTCACGTATGGTCACCATGGCCCCAAATCAGAGGGAACAATGAGAATACCCCCCAAGGAGAAGGGTCAGTGAGTGACCAGGCTCCCCAGCCAGGTGAACACTACTGTGGCTGTAGCGTCGGCCCGGCCCCATCTCCCCTCCCCAGTGTGGGTGTCGCCGCCTCAAGGGGTCGTGGTTTGTGCTGGTGGGTCCCAGGGCCGCAAGTGAGTGCAGGTGGAGAAGGGGGTCTGGCACCCCCAGTTCTCCTCTCCCAGTGATGGAGGCAGGAGTCCCCAGCTGTTGACCCCGGCAGCCTGGCCAGTCCCCTGTGCCCCTGTCATCTGTGACTACCCCTCCACTGCGCTGAGCTGCAGATGAGGTCGCCCTGCAGGGCTCCTGCTGCTGAGACGTCCCCTCAAGGGGCCAAGGGTCCTGCTGCACTTGGGCCTCCCCAGGCAGAGGGGAGATGGACACTGCCGGCTGCCGTACCCAAGTCAGCGTCTCCCTCCCCTGCAGCGCACAGTCATCCTGCTTCGACTGCGCTTTGTGACTGCATGCAGTCTGTGTCGAACTTCATGGAGATGTACATGGTGGGACTGAGGGCTTCCACTCAGGACCCTCTTGGGGAAGGAGCAGCACTGGGGACAGTCTGCCCCAGGTCATCCCTTAAGGAGACCTGTGTACCATTGTTGCTTCTCAGGGTGGACCTCTGGAACGCCAGTAACTTGAAATTTGGAGACGAGTTTCTGGGAGAGCTGAGGGTCCCACTGCAGGTGCTGCGCCAGTCCAGCTCCCACAAGGCCTGGTAAGGAGCCCGCGGGGGCTGGCGCGCACTGGCGGACAGGGGCAGAGGTGAAAGTCGGGAAAATCAAAGCTGCCTCTCAGCCGCCCACCACTCCTGTCTGGCACGTCCGAGTCGGGGAGAGTCCTCGGGAAGCGGCGCCAGGAGAGATCAGTGAGGGGGTCACAGCAAGAGCCTGAGAATGGAGAGCAGCTTTGAGCCTGACCACGGAGGGCAGGCAACTGGCACCCTTCGGGAGCCACCAACCAGCCTCTGCCCATGGCTGGCATTCCCACTCTGTGCCCTTCTAAGTGTTGTGGTCAAGGAGGATGTACAGGGGCTTGGGCGTCAGGCATAGCCCAGTGAATCCACATCGAAGTTGGGCCTCAGCATGCCTCCCACCTCGCTCCTGTGGCCACACAGGGTCGGACCGAAGGGAAGAGTGACCAAAAACTGCTAAAGCGACTGTGTGCCCTGCACAGACGCTGCAGGGGCTGTGTCAGGGGATGTCCCCTTGATGGACGGACCCTGTGGGTGCTTCTCAGGGAACATCCCCAGATGCACGGACCCTGTGGGGGCTTCTCGGAGGACGTCCCTGCATGCATGGACCCTGCAGGGGGAAGCCCTACAGAACTATCCCGGGCCCTCCTGCCTGAGACCCCGGCAGCTGGAGCAGAATGCTGGGCTCGTCCTGGCGGGAACTGGCCCTGGAGCTGCCTCCCTCATGCTGCGTCCGTGCGTCCCCGCAGGTACTTTCTCCAGCCCCGAGACAATGGCAGTAAGAACCTAAAGCCAGGGGACCTGGGGTCCCTGCGGCTGAACGTGGTTTACACGGAGGACCACGTCTTCTCCTCTGACTCATACAGCCCCCTGCGGGACCTGCTGCTCAAGTCAGCGGACGTGGAGGTACTGCGCCAGGCTCCCCCTCCCAGGGCCGTGCGCCTGCGGTCCCTTGGAGCAAGACCTACCCCAGCCCTGCCCCACATCCTCCTGCCCGGACCTCACCTGCCTGGCCGCTGCCTGCCCAGCACCCCTTGTCTGGCCCCCACCTGCCCCATACCCGCTGTGGCCCAGCACCTGGGCTGCCTCCTCTGTGCTGGTTCTTCCCCCACAGCCTGGCCCCCGGGCCTGGGTCATGCCCAGGATGGTGCGCCTCTCCCTCTGCTGGGGACCGTGGGCAGGTCTGGGCGCCCTTGATCACTGTTGTCATCCGTAGCCTGTCTCAGCATCTGCGGCGCATGTCCTGGGCGAGGTCTGCAGAGAGAAGCAGGAGGCGGCCATCCCACTGGTGCGGCTCTTCCTGCACTATGGCCGCGTGGTGCCCTTCATCAGCGCTATTGCCAGCGCAGAGGTGCAGCGGACACAGTGAGTGCCCCCGGGGCAGGGCAGGGATGGAGGAAGGCCCCAAGCGCAGTTGTGGGCCGCCACCGGAATCCACGCAGGTTCAGGTTCTCTTTCAGAGACACATCAGCTGTTTTTTAAAATTGCCCCTTCTCTCCTGGAAATCCAAGGGATGTGTGTAGGAAGGGGTGAACAGTTGCCTTCGGGACGGGCTCAGTGCCTGTGGTCTGTGCTGCATCAGCCTTTCACCCATGTCAGGGGACCTGTGCCTGCTCTGGGAGATGGGTCTGCTGGGCACGTGGCTCCCCAGTGTTCTGGGTTCAGAAAGGCCTGACTGGCACCCTGGTGAGGTCACGAGGCACAGCCTGTGTCACTCCCACGCCGGCCCAGGATGGGTCCTTAGTAGCTTGGGAGTGGGCAGCTCCTGTCCCTCTGGAGCAGCGTCCGTGTGTTGCTGCACTTGGCACAGAGGGTTTGGGACACAGCCAGGGAGGGGCTCAGGACCCCAGCTGTGGAGCTGGGTCTTGTGTTATCCTGCTCCACCTGACAGCAGAGTCATCGGCAGGCATGGTGCCGTGGCCAATGACGGCGCGCGAAACGGGCCTGCTCCGTGGACACCTTGCCATCCCGAGGGAACAAGTCACCCGACACTGTCTTCCAGGGACCCCAACACCATCTTCCGAGGAAATTCCTTGACATCCAAGTGCATCGACGAGACGATGAAGCTGGCAGGGATGCAGTACCTGCATGTCACCCTGAAGCCCACCATAGAGGAGGTGAGTGGGCATCCCCCGCGAGGGCCCCAGGGGGAGGCGAGCAGGGGTCCCACCTCAAGGGCCCCGGTGGAGGACAGGAACGGGTGTCCCTGAAGCCCCCAGCACTGCTAGGCAGGGCGATGATCCCCAGGAGGACGGGTGGGTGCGCAACCAGCCCATCCAAGCAAAGAGTTGTTCTTTAGTCCTTTAGTCTCAGCTCCTTTCCCAGCCTCCCCACGGGACCTTCCTGTGATTCTGGAATGTTTCTCATTTTCTTAAATAAAAAAAATAATTATCCAGCCATGCTGTGCTGGTGTCTCACACACAAGACATAGAGGAAGATGGGCACAGGTGTTACCTCAGGGCCAATCTTCCTCAAAAAAGAAAAAGTTAAAACCCTGCAGGGGCCAGCCCCGTGGCCAAGTGGTTAAGTTCAGGTGCTCTGCTTCGATGGCCCACGGTTTTGCTGGTTCGGATCCTGGGCAAAGGCATGGCACCGCTTGTCAGGCTACTCTGAGGTGGTGTCCCACAAGCCACAACTAGAAAGACCCACAACTAAAATGTACAACTATGGACTGGGGGATTTGGGGAGCAAAAGCAGGAAAAAAAAGAAGATGGGCAACAATTGTTAGCTCAGGTTCCAATCTTTGAAAAAAAACAAAAAACACTCCATTCTGTTAAAGGCAGAAGGACATGCAGGAGCAAAGCTGCTTCTCCTGAGGATAGGTCCCTCCCACAGCACTGAGTGGCCGAGCTCGTGGGCTCAAGTTGTTCCTGAGCCCCTGCGGTGTGGACGGCCCTCCTGTTGTCTCTTCTCAGTTGTCAGATGCTTTTGAGGAGCCACATGTTTCCTGTTGAAATGACTCAGCGTCCCCTACCTGACCCCTGGGTGGGATGCCTGGGCAGGCGGAATGTCCCCCAGAACAGTGTCATAAAAATGGGCTCTGTGCGATGTGAGAAGACTCAAAATAGCGTCCTGGTGCCATCTGTGAGCAAATCCTGGCAGCATCTTGAGGTCAAAACCTCATTTCACTCTGCGGAGCCCAATCCCGCGTGAGTGGACATGGGTGGTCTTCCAGAAGACCCATCACTTGAGGTATCTGCTCGCTCCCCGAGGGCTGCTTCCAGTGGCTTGGTGGGGGCTGGAGGCAGCCATCTTCTGAACATGGCTCCCGAGTCTGCCTCTAGCCTGCCACCGCTGCCCCATGCCCCTTTGCCCCGGCCGCCACCCTCAGTGCTGTGTGGACACTTTTCCAGATCTGCCAGAGCCACAAGCCCTGCGAGATCGACCCCGTGAAGCTGAAAGACGGTGAAAGCCTCGAAAGCAACATGGTACGGAGCTCTCTTCCCCCCAGTGCCTTCCGGGGCCGGAGCCACCTGGAGGCCCTGGGTCAGTCTGAGTCACGTGGGTGGGGGTGCCCCTGGAGCCTGAGGTGGGAAGGTCGACTGTTCAGCTGCTGTTGAGTGGCCAGTGCCACTGTCCTTTACCCCTGCTCGCTTGCGTCTCTTGTGGCTTGTGGTTCAGCTCCTTCCCATCTCCCGGGGAGGTGGCCTCGGCAGCCACCCACCTTCCCAGCCGTCCTCCCTCCTCTCAGCAGACACAGGCTGGGCGGATGCCTCGGGCTGCTCCCTGAGCGAGTCCTGCTCTGAACAACAGGACGCGCAGCTCAGATGGTTGCCCGGCATCCGCTTCTTCTCTCCTTTAGAAAAAGGAGTCGGGCTTGCCTTCAGAGTCGCATCCCCATGACCTCGTGCTGGGTGGATGACACCGGGCGGGGAGGGGCACGGCTCCCCGCTCCCTGTACTCTGGTTCCTTGGCCCCTGAGTCGTCATTGCTGTCAGGACCTGGTTTAAGGGAGGGGCTTTTCTGTTGCGTTGGGAAGTATCTCCTTTGCTGCTAGGATGTTCTGAGCGAGACCCAGACCCCCGACTTGCTCCCTGGGGGTCCTGGTGCTCCATGTGGCCTGCATGGTGGCCTCAGGGAGAGTGTGCGTAGGCGCTGGGGTCTGACCGTGCCCTGTTGCAGGAGACGCTGCGGCAGTACGTGGACCGTGTCTTCAACGTCATCACCAAGTCGGGAGTGAGCTGCCCAACTGTCATGTGCGACATCTTTTTTTCTCTCCGCGAGGCGGCTGCCAAGCGCTTCCAAGGTCAGTCCCATGTGGACACACTCCCCCGCGGGAAATGACCACAGCCCCGCCGGGTGGGTGCCTGCCCCCACCAGATGTCTCAGAACCAAGAAGGGATGTTTCAGAGTCCATGTGAAGACGGTCATAACATGGCCACTGGGCCAGGGCTGGGCATCCACATGGCTCCATCCCTCCCCGGTGTCCTGCTGCCGTCTGTGCATGGCTCCTGTCTGTTCTTGTCCGGGTGACCAGGCCCCAGCCCTGCATGGGACAGGAAGGCCAACTGCCCGAGTCTCATCGTGCTGGCTTGCTAGGGACGGAGCGTTGGCCTGTCTGCTTTTGGGCCTCTACAGTCAGAGGAACCTCCTGCCTGGTTCTCCCACAGGTTCCTGCTGCAGCCGGTCACATTGCCGCTCGGCGCCCTGTGTCAGAGAGGACGAGTTCTCTGGGGACTGGGACAGGAGGGTTCCAGGGAGGGTTGCTCTCTTCTTAATTATGCTGATTCCTTGAGAAGCCACCAGGGGCTACCCACACAGGCCTCCCGGGGGGCAAAGCAAGGCGTCCCACCCTGATGGGAAGTGTCAGGTTACCTGGGGCCCCAGATGCAGGGTGCGTGCTGGCGCAGGCCAGGTCTCAAAGGCCCAGGAGGGCAGTGCGGGCCGCCTCCCCACCCATCCCGCAGGCCCTGTGCCCGACCCCACCCCTCTTTCCCTGGGAACCATAGATCAGCCAGGTGTGTCCTGCTGCCCCAGGAATCTTGGCCTCCAGGCCCCAGAGCAGTGCCATGGCCCAGACAGGCCCTCGCAAGCTGGACCCACTCCTGCCCCCGGCCCCACCCTCCTGCTCTCAGAGCCTGGCTCCTTCCCCACTGAAGAGCATCTAGTGTCCTGGGGAGCAGGTACCAAGCATACCCGAGCCGCAGAACCTCTGGAGTGGGAGCGAGTAAATAGATAGAAACAAAGCCTGTCCTCCCACCCTGGATGTGAGTAAACCGCCCAGAGAGGAGCCCTCTCCCCATAACACCACGGGGCCTGGCAAGTGAGGCCGTGTCTCTGACAGCCCAGATGCCAAGTGGTGCTGGGATTTCAGTAAGGGGGGACGGCGGGGGTGTAGAGAGACAGACAGAGCCAGAGAGGGAGAGAGAGACAGAAAGAGGGAGAGACTGAGACTGAGAGAGAGAGAGAGATGGAGAGACTGGGATGGAGAGAGAGAGCGACTGAAATAGAGACAGAGAGAGAGAGAGAGAGACAGAGACTGAGCTAGAGACAGACAGACAGAGAGACTGAAAGAGGGAGAAACAGAGACTGAGAGATAGGGAGAGACTGAGATGGAGAGAGAGAGAGAGACAGAGACTGAGACAGAGATAGAGACAGTGATAGGGAGAGACAGAAATAGAGAACCGGAGACAGTGGGAGAGAGAGACAGAGCAGATGGTGGAGTAGGGAGACAGCTGCAGGCCTGCACCTCTGCCTCCAGGAGGCCCTTTGGAGGAGCAGGGCTCTGGGTTACAGCCCTCGCCCCTCCTCAGAGCTCAGTGCTATCGTGGCAGAAAGCCCCCTTGACTCAGCTCTCTGTGTCCTGGCCACAGATGACCTGGATGTGAGGTACACGGCTGTGAGCAGCTTCATTTTCCTGAGGTTCTTCGCTCCTGCCATCCTGTCCCCCAACCTCTTCCAGCTCACACCTCACCACACGGTAAGTGAGCATCAGGCCAGATCAGCCAGTCCTCCTGAACTAGCCAGTCCTCCTAAACCAGCCAGTCCTCTTAACCAGCTAGTTCTCCTGAACCAGCCAGTCCACCTAAACCAGCCAGTCCTCCTGAAGCAGCCAGTACTGAGGGGTCTGGGGTCTGAGTCAGGGTCTGGGGTCTGGATCTCCCAGACCTCGCGGGCTGGGTGGGTCTGGATGAACTTTCTGGAAGGCAGTGTTTGCATGTTTGTTGTTGACTTGAGACGGTGGCTGTGCTGCGGCAGCCCCAGGTGACATGTTCACATTGTTGACCGGGTGATCTGGGCTCAATCACAGCATTTCTGTAAAACTGAAACGAAGCCCACGTCCCCTCCCTGTCTCTACAGGACCCACAGACGTCCAGGACGCTGACTCTCATCTCCAAGACCATTCAGACTCTGGGCAGCTTATCCAAGTCAAAGTCCGTAAGTCCTGTATTTTAGTTGTCTTTTTAATACGAGGAAAAAGCTTGTGTTTAACTCAGTTGTGAGGATAAAGGACAGTAAAACCAGCATGGCATCCCCACCAGCCAGCCTAAGAGAACGTTCTGGCACCTTCCGAGCCTCTTTGCCCAGCTGAGCTGTGAAGCTCCCATTTGAGAGGAGGGTCAAGGCAGCATGTGGCGCATCCCTGTCACCTGTAGGGTGGCGTCCACTTCTGTGTGCAGTTGGCAGACTGAGTTCCCAGCACTTGGCTGCCGTAGATTGCCAGTGAGCTGGGCGGCGGCCTCAGGATGTCTGTGCCGGGGACTGAAGGCTCGTCCACACACAGCCCACCATATGCCCCTTCCTGCCTGGGCTCCGTGCTCATTTTGCCCCTTTTGGTGAGAGATCTGTGTCTGTCTGGCCTTCATTGCCACCCCTTCAGAGAGGACGTTGGTCTGCTCCAGGCCACGGCCCAAGGACGAGCCTCTTGATGCGGTTTTGAGGGTGTTGGGTGCTGGTGCTTCTGGACAGTGATGTGGAGACCAAGGCGGGCTCCTGGGGTGGAGCTCACCTCTGACTGCTCCCGGCAGCCAGCTTGAGTGGATGAGGCCTCCCCTCTGTCTGGAGGGGGTTGAGCAGCAACCGAAGCCTTGCCCACCTGCCCTCCTCATTCTGATCTTTGTGGGGCCATGAGTGAACCAGGGTCCCATCACTGCAGACAGGCAGCCCCCTTCTGGGCAAACGCCTGGCTTTCTCTGAGTCAGAGCAAAGCAGAAGGCACATAGGGCTCGGATCATCTTCTCTACCAGTCAGTCCCGTTTCTGTTGGCTCAAAGCTCCGATGAACCGCCACCTGCTGGGTCTGAGGTGTGCACACACCCACCTCCCTCTTATACCATTCAGAGACAGTAAAGTGACCTGGACGTGAGAACTGTGCCGGTGGGGGGTCCTCGGGACACTGCTGCGAAGGCCGTCCCTGCGTTCCTGGGCTTGTCCGACTCCCGCCAGCCCCTGGCTCACCGAAGAGCCTCCGTCCCAGTGACTATGTTCTAGACCCAGGAGCCGGTGTCAGTGACCATGTCAGGAGGGTGCTGAGTCGTTCGTAGCAGAGAACGCACCGAGGACCCCCATGTAGTTAGCTTTTTTTTTTTAAAGGTTTTATTTTTCCTTTATCTCCCCAAAGCCCGCTGGTACATAGTTGTGTATTTTTAGTTGTGGGTCCTTCTAGTTGTGGCATACGGGATGCTGCCTCAGTGTGGTTTGATGAGCAGTGCCATGTCCGCGCCCAGGATCTGAACTGGCGAAACCCTGGGCCACTGAGGCTGAGCGCGTGAACTCAACCACTCGGCCACGGGGTAGGCCCCTGTAGTTAGCTTTTAAAAACACAGCCTTGGGGCCGGCCCGGTGGCGTAGTTTCGTGGGTTCGGATCCCGTGTGCAGACCTACACACAGCCTATCAGTCATGCTGTGGTGGCGTCCCACGTATGAAACAGGAAGACTGGCACAGGTGTTAGCTCAGGGCCAATCTTCTTCAAGCGAAAAAGTGAATTAAATAAATAAAACCACAGTCCGAGTGGAATTCATCGCATCTGCAGGTTTTGGCAAGCTTCTGTGACTTGAGGCTGCTGCCCCTGGGTGTCTCTGGGGACCCTCACCCCCAACACCCAGCACCTCCCTTTTTCAATGACCACAGCCGAGGCTCTTTGTGGTTGGTGCCTCTGGAGTTTTCAGATTTGGGCCAGGAGCTGAGAGACTGGCAGGCTTTCATTAGGCAACCTGTTTTGTTTTAGGCCAGTTTTAAGGAATCCTACATGGCTACATTTTATGAATTCTTCAACGAGCAGAAGTATGCTGATGCAGTGAAGAACGTGAGTATTGACGTCGGTTCTCATGGACTTGCGGCCCCGTGTCACATGCTGCTCCAGAGGGACACTGAGTCGAAATTCACATAACGTGCAGTTGACCATGGACCATTTTGAGCAGCTCAGAGCTCTGGTCAATTCCAGTGTCATGCGATGCCCCCCACCACAGTTCCAGCTGGAAACGCAGAGGCCCACCTTCATGGAATCTTGTCCTTCACTTTTCACGTCCGAGCCCGTCCTCTCTAAGTGACTGCACGTTAGACCTCCATAGACTGTCACCCCCATTTGTTGTGTGAATTCCCATGTCCTGTCCCCCTTTGCTGTCTGCTCCTGGTCCCCTTGTCCTGGATGCCTCAGAGCCATGGAGCCCTGGGACCTCAGACCCATTAAGGCATGGTGCTTGGGGAGACACTCCTCTGCATCCCAAAGCTTCACTCTTCTCTTTTGTTGAGAAGCCATTGTACGCATCTGTCTCTCAGAAATCTCAAAAACCTGAGATCCAGAAGGAAGGGAAGGGAGAGGGGCTGGGCAGCCATCCGCCGATGGGAGGAATCCACACGGGTGGTGGGATGTGGGACTGGGGGCCCCACCCTGGTGAGACCACAGTGGAAGGCTCGTGGGAGATGGGACGGCTGGTCAGACAGCTGGGGGAGCCCGCATTGCATCAGATCCACAGACGTCTTCCCAGGTCTCCTGTTAAAATCCAGGTGAACCTCCTGGTGTTGTCGAAGCCCGGCAGCCTCTTGGGGAGGTGCCAGCTGGCGTGCAGGGGGACCGTCTAGAGGGGCCATGGGAGGTCTAGTGGGGGCCGAAGCTCCCCAGCCACGGTGGAGACAAGCTCAGGACCCCACGGTTCTCACAGGTACCCAGCATGCTGACAGCTACTCCCCAGATCTGCCCTCCTCTGGGGTCAAGAGGAGACACAGCATTGCAGCATCGTTTCCATGTCAGAGCAAATGCATCGAGCGTGCCGGTTCACGTTTTAACCATCTGCTGCTTTCCCACTTTAGTTCTTGGATTTGATCTCGTCCTCCGGAAGAAGAGACCCCAAGAGCGTAGAGCAGCCCCTCCTGCTCAAGGAGGGGTAAGGCCTGGGCCCAAGCAGAAACGGGGGGGTTCCCTGGCTGCCCCGACTGAGAAGTAGGGCGTCCTGCCACATGGCCACTGGGCTCTAGGATTGGGTAGCCCAAACCTTTGGGGCCTTCGCAGGTCGCCTTAAATGCACCCAGACAGCACTCAGGGCACGTCCACGACATGCTGTTTACCTTATCTCTGTGTCTGTTTTTGGGTGCACTTGCAGAGTAGAGATACCCATCCTGGGAGGAAGGGGAAGAGGCCGCACGGCCCTGGACACTCAGGCATGTCCACTCACACAGGTTCAGGCCTCGCCCCCCAGCCCTCACTCTGAGGGCTCTGTCAGGATGCACGCAGGAGGGGCAGCTGCTCTGCGGGAGGGACCGTTGTGGGAATGGACTTGTGGCCTAGGGTTAACTGCAGCACAGGGACTAAGCTTCTCAAAAGTAGGGACATCTGCCTTTTAAAGTCTTAGTCTTTCCCTTGGAAATAAAACTGAGATGCTGGAAATCCACTGTCTGGTGGAGTACAACAAGCACGGAGGGGACGGGCTGTTCGATTTTGCAGACGTGACTCTGGGCCACAGGCGGAAGGGCGGGGGCCGAGCCCCAGGCGTCAGACGTCACCACCAGTGTTTCCTGTCCATGGCAGGTTCATGATCAAGAGAGCGCAAGGACGGAAACGCTTTGGGATGAAGAATTTCAAGAAAAGATGGTTCCGCCTGACGAACCACGAATTCACCTACCAGAGAAACAAAGGTAACAGGACTGCCGGCCGTCTCCACAGCCCGCTCTTGGGGGATGGAACGCGTTGGTTCCTGTCTGCTTCCCTGGAGGGAGATGGAGCCAGGTGGTAGGCCCCACGGAGGGCACAGGGAGGCCTGGCAGGAGGTGGCTTGGCGAGAGGCAGGGGCGGGCGGCCACAGCTTCAGGTGCAGGTGTGGGAACCCAGTCTCGCGGGCACTGGGGGTCATGACTGTTAGGCCGTATTCCCTGGGGTCTGCAGTGGCTCAGATCTAGACCGTGGACATCGGGGAAGTGATTTCTCCCACAAAAGTGTGGGAACGTGGTCCTGGAGACAGGGCATGATGAGAGGCCTCGACATCCTCATGGACGAGGCATCGGGTCCTACCGGGAGCGTGTACATGAGGCCCGGGCACTCTCCGGACTCCGGCTGTCCCCTGTCCCATGGTCGTGAGTCCCTCAGCCGCTTCTCCCAAGCACAGGAGCTGACCCTCCTACCTGCAGAGGCCACGGGCCGTGCTCACAACCCCTTTCTCACAGGAGATCCTCCGCTGTGCAGCATCCCCATCGAGAACATCCTGGCAGTGGAGCCGCTGGAGGAGGAGTCCTTCAAGATGAAGAATGTGAGTGCAATCCGCAGTCTCGTCTCTGTCCCCTGTGCTCACGTCCCCATAGTCCGCTGCCTGCTTCTCCCTCAGGCCTGCAGTAGCCGATGCTCACGAGGCACTGCATGGCTTAGAGTCCCAACCGTGGAGCACAGCAGCCTGGCTCTCCCTGTGGGTTGGCTGGGCGGGCAGAACCTGCTGGAAGGAGGTCCAGGGGCAGGCTGTGGGACCGCGCACGATTTCTATAGACTTCTTTTGGTCTAGTGTGTTGAACCTACAGGAAGGTCACAAGAACAGAATAGGGACACAAGTTGCCGGGCATGATCCTCTCCTCCTTGTCCCTCTATGCACATTGTAGACACTTGGGTGTGTTTCCTGAAAACAAAGACCTTGTGTTACCTGACCCGCCAGTGACAGGGTCAGGACTCCTGACACTGACCACAGTTGTGACCGACCCGCAGTCCGCGTCAGGTTCCGGGTTGTCCCGTAACCACCTCATGGCATTGTTTTCCAAGCCCTCCCAGCCAGGGTCGCGGTGTGAGAGTCCTCTGCCAGCTACTTGATCTGGAACATTCCTCAGCCACTCCCGTGCTTTGCGGCTGCGACATCTCTCAGCACGCAGGCCAGAATATGTGGACGTCCTAAGTTCGGGTGTCCTGCACGGGGTCGGCCGTGCAGGTTGGTGATGCATCTGTCAGGAATCCCCAGAGGGGACGCATGACCGGGCAGATGAAGCCCAGCTGGGGTTAACCCATGGCTCCTGGGGAGACACACCAGCTTGTCAGCCCTGGTGCTCCTCGAACTCTGCACCATCCTCATGGTTTCTGACCCACCTGCTTTGTTGGTTTTCTGCTGTGGGAGATTTCTCTCCTCCCCACAGAGGTCCATCCGCTTGTTTGTTGGGACTGTGAGGACTCCTGGGGCCCTGTTTATTCAGGGGTTGCAGTCCCTCCCGATGCCGTATGTGTGGACACTCGTGGCCCCAGCCCTGGCCGTGGGAGCTTGCACGGTCATTAGATGCAGCTGTCGGTCTGCTGTCCCACGTCACACGTGCCAACGAGTCCTACCTGTGAGTTCTGTTGACATGTGAGCACAGACACGGCATGGTGCAGGCCGGAGCCCACCTGCGCCGTGAAGGGCCTGAGTGAGCGGTGCCACGGTCCTCAGCCAGCCTGTCACGAGGCCAGGAGGGGCGTGATTGCCCTGTGCCCACTCGAAGGGCTGTGGGAACCTCCTGCCCTCCACTGTGTTAACCTCTCAGATCCATGGACGGCTTAGGGAACCCCAGTCCCATGCTCGCCTCCCAGGTGTTGTGGGGCCACCAGGTGGGGGACAGTGGGGCCCACCCACAGGCACAGGGCTTGTGTTCCTGTCTCCAAGCGCTCGCAACACTGTGGAGGAGGAAACACTGCTGCCTCCCCACTCCCGGACCATGGCCACTGCTCCCCCTCCTGCCCCCTCCTGTCCCCCTCCTGCCCCCTCCTGTCCCCCTCCTGCCCCCTCCTGTCCCTTCCTGCCCCCTCCTGTCCCTTCCTGTCCCCTCCTGTCTCCTTCTGTCCCTTCCTACCCCCTCCTGTCTCCTCCTGCCCCTTCCTGTCCCCTCCTGCCTCCTCCTGTTCCTTCTTGCCCCCTCCTGTCCCCTTCTGCCCCTTCCTGTCTCCTCCTGTCCCTTCCTGCCCCTTCTCTGCCCCCTCCTGTTCCCTCCACAAGGCCCCATGGGAGAACTCTCACCCCAGCGACCTTGTTCTCGGGGTTGGGGAGGGGGGCAGTGTGGGTATGGTCTCTGTGGAAAGTCCCTGCCACAGCGTAGCCCTGTGGCTCTGCCCAGAGGCACGGAAACAGGGATGTGATGCCCCCGGCTCCTCCCAACCATGGCCTCAGCACAGAGCCCGCTGCTCCAAGGCTTTCCTGGTTTGTCTGTTTTCACCCGAAACTGCACACTTGTGTCCTCTTTTCTCCTGTCTGTTCCCGGTTCTGTTCTCAGTTCCTTATTTCCTAAACATCTCCTACGTTTTCTATTTCATTACATGTGTTTTTTGTGAGTCACCTGCAGTCTTTTTTAGAGCAAGGTGAGGCTGTAAATAATAAGTAACGTTAAAACTGAAAATTCTACAGGTTATTCCCCAGGCTTCCAGCTTTAAAGGAACCAGCAACCCCAGACCATGACCCTGCACCCTCCAGCCTTTAGCGGCTCCCCTCCCTTGGGAGCAGTGTGTGGCATCCTTGTGTCATGAGCTGGCCTCTCTCCGGTAGCCCCACATTGGGATGTTTTCACAGCTCTTCCCCCGTCTACACTCCTGGCCATGGGCTGGAGTGGATGGAGCAACCGCCCTGCTGGCCAGGTCTCCCTGATGGCGATGGTGACAGGAGGGCCCCTTGCAGAGGACAGGGGGGACAAAGCCGCTGTCCTCGCCTTCGGGACCGCAGCCCCTCCTGCTTCCGTGTCCTTGGTGCAGGTGCAGTTGTGGTGCACGTCCCCAGGGGGCACTGGCCTGTGCTCGGGGCCGGGGCCTGTGCTGAGTCGACTCATCCCTCATGCCATGTCGAGTTCCCACGGTGCATCCTGTTCCTCGGGGAGGTCCAGTCAGGACCCGCAGGGGCCCACCAAGGGTTGTTACTCGGGATCTTTGCGGAAAAATATGCCCCACTGGACGGGGGAGAGAAGGGTGCTGGGGTTGGTGACTGTAGGCTTTTTTCCATAAATTATGTCCCGCACTCCTAAGAGCAGCTGCCATGTGGGGAATGGCTGGCTTGGCGGGCAACCTCCATGCACTCAGCGGCCACACCTTCCAGACCCTGATGGCCACGCACTCTGAGGTCACCGAGAGCAGCTGGGCCAGCTCTAGGGTGTGCACTGAGTCCGGGGTCACCTCTTCCCCACCGCCATCCTGGGGATGAGCTCAGCTTTGACCCATCTGTGGATGAAGCAGTGGACTCTGCGAAGGGGGTGAACTCACTCCTAGGAACTCGGACACCGCCTGTCCAGCCCAAGGGCCAGAGTGGCCCCAGGCCCAGTGCCTGTGGTTGTTGGCTTCATTGTCTGTCTTTGAATGGTGCCTCCTGCCAACCGCATGGACGGCCTGGGGTCTCCAGGGTCAGGCCTTCGAGCAACTTCTTTGGACACCAGGAGCCAGCCCCAGTGACCGCTCGCCCAGGAGCACAGCCATTCCCTGTGCGATGTGGGCTCCCTGCAGCCAGTGGCATTTCCAGACCCGGCAGCTCCAGGACAGGCATCGTCTCAGTTTAGGATCAGGACCCAGTCAGGTTCTGCCTCTCAGAGCCGGCGGGGCCTCCACCATCCTCTTGGCCTTCTGTCTGTCTGCCTCGCCCATGGGCAGAGCTTGATGGCCTGGTGTTCAGTAGGTGCCCAGGGCCGCTCAGCCTCTTTGGGAGATGCTGGAGGGCTGTTTGGGCCAGTCCGGGCTTGCTGAGGTGCCCTGAGCTCACATCTCCATCTGGGCCTGAGGTCAGCCCCTGGCCTGCGGTGGGCGGTGTTTGCCAGACGACGAAGGAGGCAGCTCCACAGCTGAACGGCTCAGCCGCAGGTGGCAGCTCCCGCTTGCCTTCCTCCAGGACCCTTTGAGGCGATTTCTTAGGCTAGCAGATGGCCCCATGGCATGGGGGTTCTCCCTGGACCCGGGGGTGTTGGCACTGTCATACCTGGTACGGGAGCTGGCACACTCACCTCCTTTGTGGGCAGCATCCTGTCTACACCCCCCCATGGCTGTCCCACGATGGGGACCAGGGGCACTGCCCCCTTGGTGGGCGATGTTCCAGCATGAACACAGGGTAAGTGGGTGTGGAAAACACTGGAAGCAGCTGAGCTGTCTCGGTCCACCAGCCTCTTAGTTTGGCTTTAGAACAACCCCTGGTTTTAGCATCATTTATTCTCTGGCCATTTCTCCTGCTGCCTTCCTCAGGGCTGTGCCCCAGCCATGACTGCCAGGCTGCTGTTGCCTTCCACCGAGGAGGCATTTTGGAAGGGCTGCAGTGTGCCCAGCCCTGTCAGAGGACCGGCCCGTGAGAACAAGTGGGACAAAATTCCCCGTCCAGAGGCGCACCCTCCACTGGGGGTCATAGCCACACAGCTCGGTGCCCCTGAGGCCTGTGTGACATGCCTGAGGGCAAGGCGGGTGGGCCATGGGCTCTGTGCGTGAGCCTTGCTGTTCCTCGGGAACTCAGAACCACAAGTCGCCCGCCCCAAATCCCTCAACGCCTGCACCACCACGCAGGTACATACCCCACCCCTTGGAAGAGGCTACCATCGTCTTTGACGTCCTCACTCTTGGCCTCTCCTCATTCCTCTGACAAGTCTACTGCAAGAGCCTTCCTAGGGTTCTGGCCCCCCACCCATCCCGAGTCTACCCCCATCTTCTGGGTGCATCCTGGCCTGCTCCTGTTGGGAGCACCTGACGCTCCCTGGCCTCAGGAGCTTTGTGCCTACTGTCCCTCCTGTTGCCTGGAACACCTTCCATCCCCTACTTTTCCTATTCAACTTACCTAAGTCCTAGTCATCCTTCTGATCTCAGCTGGTGGCGCGTTTATTTAAGAGGGTCCGTTCCTGACCCCTCCCTTACATCATGAGCCTCCCCTGCCCCCTGCACTTCGCACTCACATTTATCTTTCTCGTTGGTAGGAAGTTCACGAGGGCTGAAATGGGCATGTTGTGTCCCCAGGACCTAGGACAGCGCCTGGTATTCAGGAGTGTGTTGAATGAATAATAAATAGGAAAGGCAGTGGAGGCTCAGAGAAGCCTCAGGGAGGAGGAGTCCCCAGGGTGGTCAGGTCGGGGAGGGAGGAGCCTTTCAGATGGAGACAGCAGCATGTGAAAAGGCCCTGAGGCAGGTCTGGGGATAAGGACAGGAAGCGGGGCAGGACATGCCTGCAGGAAAGCCGGTCCCAGCTTAAAAAATATGGAGACCTAGGGAGACCAGCCCCAATGATCTAATGGCCCCAGGGGGGAAGGCGAGCTATGCTACTCCCTTGCTTTTCCAATGGGGACCCCCGAGGCCCCAGGAAAGGAAGTGCCATGGCCAGGCTGACCAGGTGTCCCAGCTGAGTCATGCTGACCTCCTCAGTCCCCATGGCCCCCACTGCTCGTGGGTTCCCCAGGGGAAGGGCTGTGGCATCTGGCTCCGTCAAGTTCAAGAGCAACAGAAAGCCCTTTGCGCCCACTGCAGGCCCTGGGCTCCTCCCAGCCTCCAGATAGGTTCCAGACCCTCCCACTGCAGGCCCTGAGCTTGTCCCAGCCTCCAGGTCGGCTCCAGACCCTTCCCCCACAGCCCCTGGGCTCACAGGCATCGATGATGATGACCGGCCATCTGCTGACCCTGTGGTTCAGCAGATCCTGTGGCGTGGCCCCTAAGCCCATTCTCTGTCCCCCAGATGTTCCAGGTCATCCAGCCAGAGCGAGCCCTGTACATCCAGGCCAACAACTGTGTGGAGGCCAAGGCCTGGATTGACGTGCTCACCAAGGTGAGCCAGTGCAACCAGAAGCGACTCACCGTCTACCATCCCTCCGCCTACCTCAACGGCCACTGGCTGTGCTGCAGGGCCTCCTCGGACACGGCCACCGGCTGCTCCCCCTGCACCAGGTAGGTCTGTGCCTCTCCAGCCTCTAGGGCCCTCCCAGCTGCCCAATGTGGCTGAGCACAGTGATCCGGCTTGGGCACTGTGCAAAGAAGTTTGCCCCGGAGCTGCATTGGGGCTAAAATGCAGCCCTGCCCACTCGGCAGGCTGCATGTGCACGGCCCGCTCTGTCCTCAAGGAGCCCATGCTGGGCCATCCTCACAAAGGCTCTGTGCAGACTGACAGGGGCCTAGAGCCTCATGGGTCCTCCCACTCAGCAGGGTGTTGGGGCCATCCCTGGGGAGTCGAGGAGGGGCTCTAGGTAGAGAGAAGACCCCAGGGGCAGGTTCTGGCCTGGTTTTTCTCAGAAGGGTCTGGAAGGATCCACCGTTCTCGCAGCCCCTCCTTGGGAAACTGAGGCAGCCCTTCCTGCCCTGCCACCAGCTGGGCCTCCTGAGGGTCATTGGAGGCTCCTCTGCCAGTCCTGGGAGGAGGCCTGGGTGCCCAAGCCCAGCAGGGTGCTCAGCCGGTCCCTGTGCCCATGTGATTCCTGAACACGGTGACCACTGCTGTGTCTCGCAGTTGAGGTGTGACAGATCCCCAGAGCTGTCAGGGCGGGAAATAGGAGCCGGCATCACAGACAAGCAGCTGAACTGGGGATGAATCCCTGCTGGGCCCTGGGCATCTGTGTCACAAGCCCCCTGTTGCCTCAGGGAGGGGAGGGGACCCGCGCATCCCCCAGGCAGCCCACCACCCTCGGGGCCCGAGTTCATCGGCTGGGCTGTTTTTGTTCCAGGTCGTCTCTTTTCGCAGCAGAAAAAGTGTGCCATTTGCTTGTTGTTCTGGCAGATCTGTGGGCACCAAGAGGTCTCTGGTTCTCTGAGACCGTGGCCAGTCACTTCTAAGTGCCCGTGTGCTGGTCACAGACCGCACAAATGCCCCAGCCCCTGTCGGGACAAGTTCAGTCTCGGCTCACTCCTCACCTTTAGTGATCTTTAAGAGAATCGGTGTCATGGTTAATAATGTTGTTCCTTCCATTCTGTTATTGCTGTGTTCGGGCAGCGGCCTCCCAGCAAACATCCAGCTGGACATTGATGGGGACCGTGAGACAGAGCGCATCTACTCCCTCTTTAACTCCTACATGAGCAAGCTGGAGAAGATGCAAGGTAAGAGTAGGGCGTGGCCAGCCTCTCATCACACGAGGTCGGTGTAGCTTTGGGGACACCTGCCGGGGTCCTGGTGACATGTAGAACTTCCTGCAGAGGTGACTTGGGGAAGTAAGCCCTTGGGGCCTCTTTGGGCCTGTGGTGGTGTTGTCATAGCTCTGAGCGGGAGAATCTCTCTGTAGGGTAGACAGCTGTCCCAGAACTGCTGTAGTAACAGGTTCTGTAGATAATCTTAAGGTGGAATCCAGCTTCACTCTCTGAGCCGCCAAATTCTTGAGAAGCTTCTGTGCCTTCCAGTGGGACATGTGCATGTGTGTGTGGACGCGTTTGTGGGCATGTATGTGCATTCGTGTGCATGTGTGTACATGTGTGAGCATGTGTGATGCATGTGGACATGCGTACGGGATAAGTGACCAGTGTGGACAGACGTGCGTGTTGTGTGTGGGTGCTGTGCATGTGTGGACGCTTGCATGCATGTGTGGACACATGAGCTATGGGCACTTGTGTGGGTGTGTGTGAAGACACGTGAGCCCTGTGGACGTGTGTGGTCACACGTGAGCATGTGTGCACATGTATGCCCAACAGCTCCAGGTGTAACATTCACAAAGTCTCATGATCCCTGACATTCTGTTGGTCCCGTGCTCTAAAGAATTAAACAGTGTAGTCTGGACACATTTGGTGACACGGGATGGTCGTCTGGGGCTGTATTTGGGAGAGGTACATGTGAGGAGAGCCCGCTGGGAGGCGAGTGAGCTGTGTTGGCCCTGTGTCAGGTCTGGTGGTTCTCAGAGCTGGTGGACCCTGCAGAGTGTGACATAGAGCTGAGCGTGCCTGGAACTGAGCCCACAGACCCCCCTTTTCATTCTCCTGACCTACACAGAGGTGTCAGTCATGGGCCATGGCCGAGGAAAGCCTGCAGTCCTGCTGTGCTGAACACACAGCTGCCCCTCTGTGAGCTCAGCCTCGCCTCTTCCCAGCCCCACACTGTGCTGTCAGATGGCTCATCTGGGGTATGCCCGGACATGCACACACGCATACACATGCACAGGCACACATGCGTGTGCACACAGCCACACATGCATGTGCATGCACACACAGCCACACATGCATACAGTTACACATGCACATACACGCAAGACAACTGAACATGTACACATGTGAACACACATGCCCATATGCAGGTATGTGCACATGCACAGATAGCAGCATATGTGTGCACATGTACACACCTGCACACACATGTACACATTCATGCACACACACACCAGAGGCTTCTCCCCCAGCAAGCATGCCACACACGGTACCTGGTTCCTAGGTCCCAGGAAGCCCTGTAGCAGTGGCCTTGAGGCTGCATGAGGCCTCAGGGTGGCAAAGACCTTAGAGGCGGAGGTGATAGCTCTTCCCAACACAGTAGTAAGAGTGACCAGAACACTGGAGGGTAGAACCAAGAACCTTGGAGAGGTGAGCCCACCGTGTGAGACACAGGTTCATTAATGAGACTGACGAGGCCTTCCACTGTCAGCCACCTTCCAGCCACCTCTCCACTCACTGCCTCGCTCTTTGCCCCTAGCAGTGGCACACCTGGGGCTGCCCCAATGCCACTGGCCCGCAAACCCCTGTGCCTTTCCTCTGATGCCACCCTAAGTATGGCTAACACCCATTTGTCCTGTGAGTCTCCCCCTCCCAGGAGCTTTTCTCACACCCATCCTGATAGCTGGTGCTCATCTCTGTCATTGCAGTGACAGTCATCTCTGATCTGTTCACCTCAATATACTGTGACCCTTTGAGAGCAGAGGCAGGGCTTCTTTACCCCACTGCCTGGCACAAAGGAGGAACCCAAAATCTGTTTGCTGGATGGGTGGATGGAGAGATGATAGACGGACAGATGATGAATGGACGGATAGATGGATGGGTAGACAAACACATGGAAAGTGTTCTTGCACACCCAGCCTCCTATTCAGTATAGCAGTTGTCTAGACAACAAGTGTTCATAGAACGTCAACATGATTGGAGGCCTCACAGCTCACTTCTAGGCACCACAGCACGAGGCACTTCTCACTTGTCTTCAGGCCTTTGCCCGGAATCTCAATGCTTTCTTGAGGCAGATAGTTTGGGTCAGAGCGTTCTGATTGCCTCGAGACACTCCCTTTGTGTTAGCTAGTCTGTCGTACTGGGCACTCAGCCCCTGGGGCTCGCTTTGTCTGATGCAGCACGCCTCTCCTGTGGGTGTGGCAGCCCTTTAGTGCTCAGAGGAAGCTGGGTTGCAGTCGCCTGTGGGAGAGGAGACCGTCAGTGTCCCCCACATCCCTCGTGTGGCCTGGTCTCGCGTGGCCACCCTCCTTGGGCACACTCTGCTTCGTTAACAGCCCCCTGAGGTGTGTGACAGTGAAGCCCAGTACTTACGCAGGCACGGACAGCCCAGAGGTCCGTGCTGCAGGCCTGAACCAGGGTTTGGGCCCCTGCACCAAGATTAACGCTAACGAGCTTCTCGAGGTGGTGGCAGGTCACCGCTGCTGTGCTGTGTCCTGGGAAAGCCACTTGTTTCCTTATCTACGAAGCAGGCATTAGTGCCCACTTTCAGGGAGTTGGGGAAGATGGAGTGGGTTGACCTCACAGGGCGTCAAGCACACAGCCATTAAATAAGCGTCGAGTGTTTCCATCCCCTTCCCGCCAGGGCACTCCGTGACCTTTTTGCAGTTGGTCAGCTGAAGGCACTGTCTCCACAGGCCTCTCTGTCCTAACCTAGGTTCAGAGCGTAGTTTAGTCCCATCCTGTACGCCTAAGGAGGCTGGAGTCATGGACCACGTCAGGAGTGTGGTCTCTTGGGTCTCTCTCCCTGCTGTCACCAGCCTGATGTCCAACTTTGTGTGTCTGAGCCCACAGTCGCCGGCCCAGAGCCGCGTGCTTCAGTCCATCCGTCATTCAGAACTGGGCATGGTGGTTGGTCAGCACGAACCACTGAGTAGCTGCCCATCATCTGCTCTGCAGCTCGGGTCCTGTCCTCGAGTTGTTCCATAACGTGTCAGCTGCCTTGCTGAAGTGGACGCAGACACTCTTGGTTTATAACCTTATCACAGAGGAAGTGTCGTGCGCCATTGGGACCCATTTTGTTTCTCTTCCCCGAGCTCAGCTTGTGATCTATTTAATAATCTCTCAGGAATTTTGCTTCTCACGTGGCTTATGGATGCCTCCTCCTTCTTGTTCTCAAAATGGCAAGCTGGTCACACACCCGGTCCTGGGACCCCCACGGGCCTGGCCTCTCGGGTCACATCCAGCACTCACCCCTCAGTGCCCCGCAGTGGGATTCATCCAGATGCACAGGCCTCAGCTCAGAGCCAGCTTTGGCACCTGCTGTGAGGCAGGCAGGGCAGGGCATGCATAGGCCAGCCTGATTTCCTCCTCCGTGAAGTGCGACCGCTGGGCACTGCCCAGCCACATGAGCCCGAGGACTGGGTGCGGCAACCTCATGGAGCAGTGAGCATGGCACCCAGAGCTCAGAGGCACCTGATCCCTCCCCTAGTGCTGTCTCCTGTGACTCCTTGTCTACACCTGCGCGGAAGACTCCTCGTCAGAGGCATCAGCCCTCCCTGCTGATGCCATGCCTGTCCTGCAGCCAGAATTCTCTGTGGCTTCTGCTCACCTGTTGTGGTTG
The DNA here is from genome assembly GCF_041296265.1 of Equus caballus. Taxonomy (NCBI): domain Eukaryota; kingdom Metazoa; phylum Chordata; class Mammalia; order Perissodactyla; family Equidae; genus Equus; species Equus caballus. Next base: position 101,045,233 of record NC_091700.1, on the reverse strand, counting down.
TCAGCCCCACGTGCTTGTTTGGGCCTGAGCCCTCCGTCGGTACGGTGACGTTCCTTTGCCTCTGCCCCCTTCTCCATCTCTAACTAACAGTGGCAGCCACAGCTCACACCAGGCCCACCAGGCCCCGGCCAGGAGCCTCCAGGGTGAACTCAGTCCTTGTTGTGGGCCCCGGGGCCCCCTTTCCCAGAAAGGTGCACTGAGGCCAGGAGCTTAAGTACCTTCCCGTGGCCACGTTAGGACAGTGGTGACTGGTCTGACGTCAAGCCTGTAGCCCACACATCACCTGAAAGAGGAGTAGGCCGCGCCCGCAGGGCTCACGCAGGCACCTGGGACCCCCACCCCCCCACCCCTTCTCTTCCTCTGTTTTCCTTGTGTTTGGATCCCTTATCTTGCTCTTGTCAAATTCCGTTTTCTTTGAAATCTTAAATCTTCCCAGTTTTCCTTTGCACAGGTGTGATTTTTCAATAAGAATTAAGAGATTTCCCCTGATTTGGAAGTAAAGACAGTAAAGTAGACGCTGGAACTTTCTGTGATAAGGAAATAGCAATAGGGCTTGGTGAGCCCTTGGATGCCAGCTCACCTAGGCTGTCTTGTCTCTGTGGCCCTGGAGTGTAGGGCCCAGCTCAGGTGTGTGGGGACTGATAGGGGCCCCAGTTCAGGTGTTTGGAGACCGATTGGGGGCCCAGCTCAGGTGTTTGGGTGCTTCCCGTGGGGTCTGATGAGAGAGTCACCTGCCTAGCAGGTGGAGGTGACAGACAGGGATCCTAGGAAGCCGCTGGAACAGACTGGCTGAGAGGTGACACCTGTAAGGACAGTTTCTGGGCCCTGCATGTCCCCAGGCGGTGCGCGTGTCCTTGTAAATGCTGGGTGAGAGAAGTGGGTGGGGCCCTGGCACCCCTTTCTCAGATGGGTGTTCCTCGAGTTCATCTGCCCAGACGGATTTGGGCTGACCCCACAGGCCCTTGGCCAGCCTGGCCCAGCGTCTAGGAGCAGCCCTCTCTGCTGGTCTAGCTTGTGAGCCGTGGGGCGTGGACAGACACAGGCCACCCCAGAGAAGCGCTGCTGGAGAGGGCTGGGCCCTGGTCTCTCGCCCCTGCAGGCTTCTCCAGAGCCCAGGACTGGCCGGCTCTGGGGAGTGCTTTCTTTCTGTGCCTTTGCCATGAATGGTCAGCCCTTGCCCGAGGAGGCAGCCTGTCTGGGCTCTCTTGCTGTGCCCTGACCTCTGGCCTCTCCTGACAGAGGCCTGTGGGAGCAGATCCGTGTACGATGGGCCAGAGCAGGAGGAGTACTCGACCTTCATCATCGATGACCCCCAGGAGACTTACAAGACACTGAGGCAGGTCATCGCCGGGGTTGGGGCCTTGGAGCAGGAGCACGCGCAGTACAAGAGGGACAAGTTCAAGAGGACCAAGTATGGGAGCCAGTGAGTATGGCGTCCTGGTTGTGGGACTCTGGGTCTGGACGAGTTGGGGGCCAGGCCTGTCTCAGAGCCACCCGTGTGCAGCCTGGGGCCTGGGGCAGGCTTCCAGCCTCCCTCAGAGCAGGACCTCGCTCTGCTCTCCAGGGCCCTTAGACAGTGTTCCAGGCAGCGCCTCCCTACCCCCAACCCTGGCCCCTGTGTTGAGAGAGCCCACCTTGGCCTTTTGCTAACCTTTTGTTAACCTTTCATTAACCCTTACTAACCTTTGTTGACCACCATGAAGCCACAGTGGATACAGCCTGGGGGCCGGGTCCTGTGTCCGGTGGCCACAGCTGTACACACACCAGTCTGCGGCAGGACTGAGTACCCGCCACAGGCGAGGGCCACCCAGACATGTAACAGCACTGCGCTTCCCGGAGCTCAGTGTCCACACGTGTGTGCACATGGGCCACCTACACGCTGTGACCAGGGTCATGTGCTTCCCTGGGCGGCCTCGAGGAGCCTTTGCTGTCCATGTTGCCTGCAGCCCTTACAGCACACATGCATCCTACAGGGCACAGCAGAGTGGGCTGCCCCTCACGTGCCCCTTCCTTCCTTCCAGGGAGCACCCCATCGGGGACAAGAGCTTCCAGAGCTACATCAGGCAGCAGTCTGAGGTCTCCACCCACTCCATGTGAGGCCGCCCCACAAAGCCGCCTGTGGAGGAGGAGACAAGGTGGAACCAACGAGCAGGGGACCCGCGGTGTCAGTGGGAGACAGAGTCCCGAGCCCCTGGCCTCCCAGGCTCCGGGGCCATCTCTGTGGTTGCACTCACCTTATTCACGCTGGTGGCCGGGACGGAGCTGGCCTTTCTAGAGCGAGGGGCCAGTCATGTGCATGGCCGCAACGCGCTTCTGCCCACATGCACCTTCGCTGGCTCTGCGGCCTGCCCGGGCCCCTGGCTCTCCTTCATGGCTCTGCTTCGCTCGGCCGGACACTGAGCATCTTCTTTCCCCGGAGCCTGTGGTCCTGTGGCCGTGGCGAGGCTCCAGGCTCAGCTCTGCGATTTGGCTCCTTCCTGCTGGAGGTCCGTTTTGTGCTGGGTTGTGTGGAACGGCACTGAGATCCCAACTGGAGGACGCCCTTGGCGTTTGGGGGCACCAGGGTCCTCCTGCAGAGTTCCTGGGGGTCCAGTCTTGCCTGCGGAGATTGGAGCCTCGCCTCACCAGCCACTGAGATGAGCCAGGGGCTGAGCCGTGTCTGCTGGGCCCTCTTCAGGCACAGATTGTGTTGGTTTGCCATCCACGGGCTTAAAAGTAGAATCCACGTTTACCACCCTTTGTGGAAGTTTGGGGAAGATTTTTAAAATAGAAATGTGTATCATATTCAAGCTGTCTTTCCTAATGTTTTTAAAGGACCGTTTTTTTATTAGCCCTTTGATACAAAGTAACTCAGAACATCCAGCCTGTTCTCACTGAAGGGGAGGGTGCTGCAGGAGGGTGAAATGGGCCGTGTGTCTCACGGAGCCGATTAAAGGTTCTCCAGGGAGAATCAGGGAGGGAGGAATGCTGAGTTGGAAGCAGACACCTGCCGTGCAGACACCAGGCCCAGGAGCAGGGATCCACTGTCTTTGAAGCCCCCAGGAGCTGTCAGGGCCACAGAGGGCTGTGCTCCTCCTGGGTGGGGTCCTGACAGGGGCGGTCAGCCCCCCAGCTGTTTGCCAACTTCTCCCAGACGGTCCTCACGCCACAGGTGCCGGCTTCGGAAAGTGCTGTTCGGATGCGTGGAACCCTGTGCCTATCTCTGTTCTTGTTTGCAAGCACTGTCCCTCAGACTCTTCATCTAGATGGCAGATAGTAAGTTACTTGTCACAATAATGGAGGAGGAAAATGTTGGAAAAAGTAAACTTTGGGACAGCCATTAGGCTGCATCGAACTGCAATTTTTAACACGGATTTGTAACTTAATGTCTCTGTTTATAAGATACTAACGACTTGCAATGTATTTTACTGGCCAATTAAAGCAGACATTCTCTTCTTTCTGAGGACTGCCCACTGATCATTGCACATGGGGCAGCGGGGCAGGCGGGGAGCTGGACGACATACCTGTAATGACAGGTGAGGGCCCCCTGACAGGCAGGTCCAGCTGTGGGGCTCTGGGTCGAGCTGGAAACCATGATGCTCTCTGGGATGGAGATGTGGAGTCAGGCCATTGGAAGGTGCTCTTCTGGGAACTTACAGTGTAGACAGAGATGGGCATCCAGCTCAAGGAGGGTGGGAAGGACATGCTTCCTCGCGTGCTCCTGTCTGGGACACAGCAGTGGCTGTGGGCTCGAGGACCAAGCATAGGCCAGCCCCTGAGAGGAGGAGCCAAGAGTGACAGGCCTGAGGGGGCCCAGTGGAGCTCCTGGCTGCTGTCCGTCCTGGAGGGGAGGAGAGGGAGGAGCCAGGCGCACAGTGTGGCTCTTTTCTTTCTTTTCTCCATTTGGTTGTTGCTCAGTCGTTTCTCTAATTCCAGCCTGAGTCGGCTGTTAGAAGAATCAGGGGTCTGACCCTGGGACACAGGGGCATATGTTCCTGGGAACCAGGGCGACCGTGGTCAGCCCCTTCCCTGGGGGCGCAGATGGGGGTGGGAAGTGCTGTCCCTGCTTCTCTCAGGCCCGTCCTGTCTGCTCTGGGCGGGGCAGCCTTGGCGGTGGGAGAGGGCCAGGGCTGGTGGGGCACTGAGAGAGAAATGCATGCCCAGGAGGCCACCAGGTCAGAGGCCGTGGCACCGGTCAGCCCAGACACAGCAGGGCCGGGTGGCTCCAAGGAGCCTCGACAACTCAGACTGACATCCAGGCCCAGGCAGCAGAGAGAACCAGGAGGGCTGGAAGGTCACGCCCCATGGGAGGACGTGGAAGGCTGAAAGGAGAAAACCCTGGGGTAGGCAGCGACCAGAGGCCTCTCCCAGGAGCCCAGGGACACGTCTCAGTTGGCTTTTGGGGGACCCCAGTCTGTCCACCTATTTCCTGAAGAGAAGAGCCAGCTCTAACGTCCCACCGTCCAGCCATCATCTATCCAGCTCTCCCGGTTCTGGGCCTTGGGGTTGGAGCAGACCCCCTGAGCAAGCCAATCTCGATTGCCGGGCCCACCAGGCACCTGCACAGGTTGCGTGGCTGGCAACCTGAGCCCACGTGGCCAGGATGCTGCACACTTGTTTGGGGACAGAAGTGTGAATCAGGGAGTCTCCGGCACCTGGTTCTGAGTGTTTGTGACACAAGTGCTATCACTTGTTGTCAGGGAAGGACCTACCATGATTTGTCCCCCAGGGTCTTGATGACTGAGGAAGAGGGCACCAGCAGTGTCCCGTGAGGCTGTGTTACAGGCTGAATTGCGTCTCCCAAAACACTTGCATGAAGTCCTGACCCCAAGACCTCAGCTGTGGCTATATTTGGAGACAGGGTCTTTGAAGACGTGGTTAGGTTACACTGGGTCACTGGGCAGGCCTGATCCCACATGATCCAGGTCCTCATAAAAGGAAGAGTTGACAGTGACGGACAGAGGGAAGGATGGCCTGTGAGGAGACCACGTCCACACCAGGAGAGAGGCCTCAGCGGAACCAGCCCGCCCAGCCCACAACTCAGGCTCCCACCTCCAGTGCTGAGACTATGTGTGTGCTGCTCGAGCCACTGTCTCTGCTGTGTGTCACATCTCTGGTGTGTGTCATGTCTCTGGTATGTGTCACATCTAGTGTGTGTCACATCTCATGTGTGTCACGTCTCGTGTGTCATGACTGGTGTGTGTTGGCTCTGGCAGGTGTCACATCTCGTGTGTGTCATGACTCTGGCATGTGTCACATATCTGGCATGTGTCACAGCTCTGGTGTGTGACATGTGTGTGCGTCACGACTGGGGTGTGCCACGGCTCTGGTGTGTGTCACATCTGGTGTGTATCATGTCTGGTATGCATGTCATGGCTCTGGTGCATCATGTCTGGTGTGCATCACGTCTTGGCGTGTGCATCACATCTGGTGTGTGTCACAGCTCTGGTGTGCATCATGACTGGTGTGCATCACATCTGGTGTGTGTGTCATGGTTCTGGTGCATGTCTGGTGTGCATCACATCTGGTGTGTGTGTCATGGCTCTGATGTGCATCATGTCTGGTGTGTGCTTCACATCTGGTGTGCGTCATGTCTGATGTGTGTCACATCGTGTGTCATGGCTCTGGTGTGCGTCACATCTGGCATGTCATGTCTGGCATGTGTGTGTCATGTCTGGCGTGTGTCATGGCGGTCCCAGCTGCTCCTGCGGATGGCAATGCTGCAGCAGGTTTGTGAGTCCAGTTTGCCAGCCGTCCTCAGTGCCCTCTGAGGCCGTGTCTTTACAGAGACCTCCTCTCACGCAGGGAGAGGATGAGGCCGCCTCCGCATCTTCGTCCCTTTGCCCAAGTGTCTGCACCAACTTTGTCCCTGAAGGAAGAGACTGACTCTTGGCTCTGAGATGCAGACCCCGCGGCAGGCGGCCTTGTCCCTGAGGGCCCATGTCCCCAAGGGCCGTTCCTCTGCCTTCTCTGGCAAGGGACTGGCCAGTGGGAGGCCCAGCACATCCACTCCCCAGCCCTGTGGCCTGCTGCAGGGCTGACCTCTGACCTCTGACTTGGCGGTGATGTCACAGGGGCCACTTAGCAACTGGGGGCACACTCCCGGCTGCTGGTCGTGAGGGCGGGAACCATGTTCTCCATCTGCAGGCGTGCCTGAGAGCCACGTCCTCCTCCTGAGACCTGAGGGCGTGAGCAGAATGGAGAAGGATGCCACAGCCGCTCACCGCAGGCACCGGCCAGGCCCCGGGGCACCTCCCTCCGGGGCAAAGGCCAGTGAGGCAGCCGAGCTCCAAAGGAGCAGGAGCGTGGGTGGCCTGCTCCAGAAGGGGGACCCCCCGAGCTGCATCAAGAAGCTGTGCCGGGAGTCAGGTGGGAACACTGCGGGCGCCCCCTGCCCCTGCTCAGACCCCACAGGACCAGGTCAGTGTGGTGCTCCAAGGTCGGCAGGTGGCAGAACCAACCTGGGGCTCTGCGGGCAGCCTGAGGGCCAGGGACCGTGTGGCAGCTGCTGCTTCCAGGGAGGGTGGGGATGGAGACGTGGGAGAACACACAAGGAAGCGTACCTGGTTTATAGTGAGGCCCAGGGTGACGCCGTGCCTCCATTGGGAGCCACGGCCTTGGGAGGGTCAGCAGGGAGCCTGGAGGTGCCACCTGTCACCATGAGTGGCACGGGCAGCTTTCGCACATATGGTGTGTGGTTTGCACCTGGCATGGGCGCTTCCCACTGCAGTACATCCCTCAACATGCCAAGCAGGTCATGGTGCGGCCGAGTGGGGACGAGCACCCAGACGCCCTCATCCTCTGTGACTTGCGTCTGGAGCACAGTGACCTGCTCTCCCGTGTGGGCGGCCATCTCCCTCACCAGCCCTGGCACAGCAGGCCTCACCCTGGGGGACCAGGGATGCTCCTGTCACCTGCCAGGGCCTTGGCAGCCCTGGCCTCGCGGGACATCCACACAGCGCATAGCCCTGTATGAGGTTGTCAGGGGCGCCTGGAAGTGAGCCCAGTGGGCAGGGAATTCAAGCCGTGCGCGACTGTAGAGGCAGCGCTGTGAGGAGCTCGTTCTCCAGTTTAATGCCCAGAGATGCACTACTGGAGGAGGAGGCGCCGGGGGCCGCGCAGGGGCTGCTGTGTGGCTCTCCCCACGACCTCCTCCTGTGGAACCCCCGAGCAGGGCCACATGACCCCAGGCTCACACAGGAGAAGCGGAGTACCCAAAGAAGGAACCATCCTGAGTCAGCTGAGGAAACTGTGGTGGAAGGAGGGCAACTTGAGGACAGCGTTGCGGGGCCGTGGGGCGCTCAGCTGAGGAGGGGCTCAAGGTTCCGGACACTCCCACCCACACTGCTGGGTGTCCCCAACGGTGGGCGACAGAGAGGCCTCCACCTGCGCACTGTCCCCTCAGTGCCAGGCCCCGTGGGAGGGGCTTGGCCTCCCCCGCGTCGAGAGCCCGCAGGATGCAGACCCCAAGGCCCCCCAGCCATGCGCACTGCCGTCCACATCGTAAAATGAGACGAGGTGATGCAGCCTCGCCAGGGGTGCGGACTGACCCGGACGGGATGCACACACTCAAGGGGAGCAGGATGACATCTGCCTTATGGGCAGGTGGGAGGCAGAGAGAGTGAGGACACCTCTGAGCCGGTGCGAGCAAGTCGCTCAGGGAAGACAAGGCTGTTCCAGGAGAGGAGCGCAGGGACCCGTCGCTGTGTTCTTGGACTGCCCCAAGCCATGGCCACCTGCCTCTGCCTAGAACCCTGCCCTGCTCCCCAAAGAACCTCCCGGCTCCAGCAGCTGACTCTCCGCAAAGCCTCCCAGGCCTCCCCTCGCCCCGGACTCCCCTCGCCCTGGCCTCCCCCTCACACAGGCCTCCCCCTCACACGGGCCTTCCCTCCCTTCCCTCACCCTGGCCTCCTCTCACCCTGGTCTCCCCCTCACACAGGTCTCCCCTCGCCCCAGCCTCCCCTCTCCCTGGCTTCCCCAGTGGCTCTCCCTAGCACTCTGCTCCTGCTCCACCGCCCCCACAACATGACCCAGTGCTCAGGGAGGACGTGGGGGAGGCACAGATGGACCACTAGCCATGCTGCACAGGCAGAAGAAGCAGCGCGCCCCCAAAAGGCCCCACTGGATCTGCACAATGGGGCCTCACCGAGTTGCAGAGTCAGCACTGGCTACTGAGGGGTCCGGGAACCATGTCACCCCTCCCTGGCCAGCCTCGTGCCTTTTCCACACTTTCTGATAGTTCACTAACCGCAAGAGAACTGGCCTAGGCCACCTGGCCCTGCCCTACCCCGCGGCCACCCAGCCGCACCCGACCCGCAAGGGCTCCTCATGCTGGAAACAGCTGGCGCGTGGTAGGTCAGAGGACCGTTCCAACTCTGGCCAGAGAAAGCCAGCAGGGATGCGCTGTTCACGGCCTGGAGCTTCTGACTGTCCCATTCTCCTGAGACCCCGAGACAAGCCCCAGCCGCAGGTCACAACCCTGCCTTCTACCCGCCTGGCCACTCAGCAACCAACTCGCGGAAGGACGGACCGCTCATCGCCTCACGGGTGCGGGACCAAGATAAACACAGGCTCTTTCTTAGCAAACGGAGCAGGGGAGCCGCGAGCGTGCCAGAGTTTGTACTTCCTGAGACGAGATGTGTGAGACGCGTTTCCAGGCCCACAGCCTTTGGAGCAAAGGAAACTCGTGTTTCTCTTTCCTAATCTTTCCCTTCTCATTAGACGCATGTTGTAGGGAGCAGCAGGGTCTCAAGATCTGCCTGGGACAGCCGTGTCTTCTAAACACATGCACATGTCTGCACACACAGACACATGTGCACACATGGCCTAGGGGGCTGCTGAAGATTTTCCAAAAGAAGTCAATTTTTAAATCTCTGCCAGAAAACTGTGGATTCTGAGTTGTCTCAGTCCCCCTATCTGGCCTCTTCTCCTGAGGGACATTATGAGAGTTCCCAAGTTCTAGAATATTCTCTGAAAACACAGCTCCCCTCTCCCCACGCTTCGTCTGCCGGGATAGCATAGCACAGACCAGCATGGGTCCCGAGCCGGTGCTGAGCCGCAGATGAGAGAAGGATAAGAGAACTTGGTTCTGTCTGCGGGAAGCACAGACCAGAGATGAGAAGGTCTGATGACCAGCCAGGCCGTGTGTGCCGAGCCTGGAGGCCTGGCCATGACAAGAGCTCCCCCAGGCAGGTTGCCCAGGGCAAGGTTCCCCGGGCCTGTGGAGGATGGTGTTGGAGGATGGCAGGGCCCCAGGACTCATTCCAGGGCAGCGACAGCGCGAAGGACCAGGTGGATGGGCCCCCGGGGAAGCTGGGCAGACACAGGCCCCTAGGGGAGCCCGGCCATCACCTCCGCCTACAGGCACCTGGCCCTGGGGCCTGTGAGCTGAAAGGACACCGAGTGGTGTCGCTGATCCAACCCTGCGCTCTATAGGGAATCCTCCAGGACCAGGTCACTCAGAGGCCCCAGGCCTCCCCTCAAGAGCAGGATGGAGAGCTCAGTGTTGCCCTGGTGTCTGTGCCCCGGCCTTGGGTGCATGTCGGGCTGGAGGACCAGGCTGTCATCTCAGCCGTTCCAGGCTCAGATGTGGCCACACAAAAGCAGGACCTGGAGCCCCTCGGAGGCTCCATCTCAGATCCTAAGGAGGGTTAGGAAACCCTGGCTATGTGAGTCCTCCTCGAAGGCCAGCTCATCCGCGAGCCCCAAGGAGAAATGTGCTTAGAGGAGCCACCTGGGGAGGCTCTGTCCTGCCCAGTCACCCATTGTGGTTTCACCTCCATTGATGGTGGACGGCCGCTGTGCACACAAGAGTGTTGGGGGGGCTCAGGGAGCCACGGTGCCTGCTGTCCCTCGCGCCAGGACAAAGATCCTCACCACCGGGTATCTGTTGGCACTTTTCTTGGAAAAAAGACCATCTACCTGCAGCGATGCCGTCAGAGGAGCCAGGAGGAACTGGCGGCCAGAGGACTCTCCCAGGCCAGCCGGGTGTCCTCATCCTGGACCTCCATGAGGTCTCCGCTCTGCTCTGCATCGGCTGCTGCCAGCCCAGTGTGCCGTGACTGGAAGACGCCAAGGGTCCCATCTCACATCTGCTGTGAAAGCAACGCCGTCAGCCCTGCCCCAGCTCCCCGGGCACATGGGTGGGCCTGTGCTCCAGGGTGAGGGGTTAGAGGGCAGTATCCTGGGGCAGGCATGGGGCAGAACCGTTGGGATGAAAGTCTAGACCCCTTTTAGCTGTGACCGTGGGTCCAGGTGGACAGTGGCAGCCAGTCCCAGGAGCCTACGCCTGCTGTGGCCACAGGACGGAGGTGCTGACGACCAACTCCACCCTTTTCTCACAGAGTCTGAAGACCAGGGAAAGGACCTCAAATGTGACCCTGAGGAGGTCACCAGGTAAGAGACCAGCATCCGTCCGCAGAGGCGGTGTGCAGGGGCACAAGGAGGATGCAGGAGACGGCACCAGGGGCCCAAGGGAGCTGCAGGCGTCCTGAGAGCAGGATGAGGCAAGGTGACACGAGGGTCTCAGGGCAGCCAGCCCCCCCGCCCGCCCCTCCTACTGCATAGCCCAGAGCCTGGAGCTTGCGCCTGGTCGCCGAAGTTCCCTGGGAACTCCGAGGAGGTGCTGTCTGTCATGCGGACGCTGGCCTTGGCCTCCATGTTGGGGATGGTCTGGACAGTTTGCAGATCCAGCCTCTAGGGGCACTGCCCAGTCCCTGTTCCCTCTGCCCGCCACCCACCCTCCTGCCCCAGGAAGGAGAAGGCCCCTCACACTCAGGACCCTCGGCCAATGCGGGCGACGCGCAGGTTCCAGCGTCTTCCAGGCTGCCCGATGCCCAGGAGGGAGGACATGTTGGCTGGAAGCCGTGTGCCTACAACGCCGGCTCCAATCGCTGCCCTGCTTCCCCACAGTCACGCAGACCTGAAGGAGCACAAGTGGGAGGAGAGTCAGCACATCCTCGGGAAGGCAGACCGTGAGAGTGGAACCGCGGAGCCGGAGGTGGAAGAGAACAGCTCAGGGGCCGGGGGCAGGGGCAGCAGGTGGGGAGGGCCCGGGGGCCAGCCCTATCCTTTAATGTCCCCGCACGCTGGCCTCTTGGGCCAGAGTCTTGCCTTTGTTTACCTGTTTGGCATCTTCTTACAGGAACAGGACCCCGAGTCCCCACAGCTGGAGGACCTTCTGGAAGAGGAGGTAAGAGCTTTTCCCTCAGTCACAGAAATCAGTCAGGGAGGCCTGTCAGGCCCAGTCCTGCTGGACCCTGAGTGTGCTGCGGACACATGGTCCCGGGTCATCTTGTGGGGCGGTGCTTCAGGCTGGACCAAGCCCTACCTCGAGCCCCTGAGAGCCTTCGGGGTCAAGCTCTGTTTTCTTGGCCCGAAGCTGGGGCATCCTGGCCCCAGCTCACCAAACGGCAGAGACGCTCAAGGTATGCGGGGCCCTGACAGGAGGTGACCACCAGCCTGACCTGGCCCAAGATGCCCCCCGAGCCACTGCCCTGAGGCGCTTGCCTGAGACGGCAACGCCGTAGCCAGAATGTTCTTCTTCCAAGGGAAGGCGGCTTTCCTTCTCAGCCGATCGCGTGGTCGGGAACGGAGTGGCCGCTGGACAGGCTTCTCCAGGACTTGCAGCGACAGCCCTTGGCATGGTCCCGGGGTTCTGGGGAGGCCTTCGCCCACCCTGCCTCTTCTCTGGGTGTCGACTAAAGTGCTTGTTGGAAACTCATTCCAGGACAAGCCAGGCTCCAGTAGCGGCCTGGGGAAGCAGTGCCTGGGCGGCCAGCCTTTCCTGGCAGGACGGCATCCTGTGTGGCCCAGCTGCGCAGGTCTGGGTGGGCGCAGGGGGCCACCTCAGCTCTGGCATCGCCTCGTCCCCACAGGCCCTGGTTCTTGGAGGGCGAAGGCTGGGAGGCCCTCTGGCATCTCTGGGACCCGAAGGGAGGTGCAGAGGGAGAAGTGGGAGGTCAGCTTTTCTCCCCCAACCTCCCCCCAGAGCCAGCCTGTGACAGCGCACCATCCACACGGCCACCTCTCCCCGCCCAGCTTCCCAGCAGCCCCATGAGCGGGCCAGTGTCTGGTGGTCCGGGTGGTGATGGCCCAGGGCCAAGAGCCCACTATCCCAGGAAGTCTCCCCTGGCCCAGCTCGTCCATGCCCGTCAGCCATGCCTCTTTGGTTTCCATTCACAGAAGCCATCTGTGTTTGTGGAGATTGATCTGGGAGACCATGCCGAGGAGGTAAAAACCCTCAGACAGCAAAGCCAAACCGCACACTGGGAAACGCTCGTGCTCAGGCCTCAAGGCTCTTCCGAGGAGCTTGCCCCTCCCTGTGTGCTGGAGGCTGAGGCAGAGACGAGCCGGCAGTGCCAGGAGAGCTCAGGGTGTCGAGGATTGGCCTGGGGGCCAGAGGGCACCCTCACCTCTTTGTCATCCTCCCTCTCTCCAACCTGCATGCATTCCAGCACCGTCGGAGATGCTAAGGCCTGGATCACCCTCGGGGTGCCTGTGGGCCCCGAGAACCTCTTGTGGGATCAGGCTGAGGTGGTAGAAAGGACACACGCTTAGGAGTTAGCAGACCTGGCCCCCACGTCCAGGTCTACCAGTAAATGATCTAACAAGTCACCATACCTCTCTGTCTCGTCTGTGAAATGGGGACCTTAGCAGCACCCGTACCCCAGTGTTGTTTTGTAAAGCCCTCAGAACAGTGTCTGGTACCCAGAAAGCCTCAGTATTAGGTATCACCATCACCACTATCATCATCACTATCATCACCACCTACACCATCAACACCACCATCATCCTCATCATCACGATCATCACCACCACCATCACCATCATCACCATCATCACCACCTACACCATCAACACCACCATCATCCTCATCATCACGATCATCACCACCATCATCACTATCATCACCATCCTACACCATCAACACCACCATCATCACCACCTACACCATCATCACCACCGTCACCATCATCACCACTGTCACTACCATTATCCTCATCATCACCACCATCATCACCATCATCCGCATCATCACCATGATCACTATCATCACCATCATTCATCACTGTGACATCAGCATCACATTTTCTGTAAAAATGAAGTGGTCAACCTAATGGCCTGTCTGGGTCTTTCCAACACAAATATTCCAGGATGTCTTTCTGCATTTCTCTGCTGCAGTGAGCAGTCATCTTTTCTGAAGTTCTCTCTTGGCAAATTTAAGCTCCGGCTGGGATCATTCATTCCCAGATCGTTCCTTCTATCTCTTTGCCCTCAGAATATGCTCCACGGTGAAGAGAGCTGGTTACTAACCCCACCCACGGCTGTCACAGGGGACCACATGTTCTAAGGACTGAGAGAGGGTCAGCCAGTGGCAGAGTTGGGACTAAGGCCCAGGTCCCCTGAACTATGGTCAGGAGGTCACGGTGACCCACATCCAGGGCACTGTTCCTTGGTCAGGGTCCCGACTTGGAAACTTCCACTCGATGGTGCCACATCTCATAGGAGGACATTCAGGCCCAGCACAGTCTTCCCCATGCAGCCCTTGGGCAAGTCCAGCAGGTCTGGCCTGGTGCCTGTGGTTAAGTCCCTCCCCAGGCCCTCAAACTGCTCCGCTCTTTCCCACAGGTGGCCACGTGTGCCACGAGAGAAGAGAAGCGGTCCCAGATGGACGTGGGGGATTTGTCAGAAGATGAGTGAGTGATACAGTAGCTTCCCGTTGGGGAGGTCAGGGAGACTTTTCCTCTGCTGTGGTTGGCAGGCCCACCTGCCTCATGTGGCTGGACAGGACTGTGCTTCCCCTCTTCTCCTGGGCATGCACAGAGACCTAAGCTTTTGTCGAGGCTGGAGGGGCTGAGAGGCAGGAGACAGGTCATCTAACCGCCTGGGCTTAGGGACAACCTTCACCCTGAGCCGCACCTCACGCCATAGCCAGACCCTCTCTCCACCCCCATCAGCCAGCAGAACGGCCAGAAGATGAGGGAGGGAGAAGAGAAGTTAAGCGGGGGTGTCACCGTGTGGCTGTGCTGGCTTCTCAGGTGGGGTTTTGGCTGCAGAGGTTGCAGACTTGGTCCTGCAGGCAATGGGAGGACCTGTCACATACAGCTAGTTTCCTGACAAGTGGGCCAGGCCTCGGGGCCTGACTGCCTGCACCCCAAAGCGGTGGAGAGTGTGTAGGGCCAGCGAAGCCCCACGACTTCCTGAGTCCGTGAGGGTCCTGGGAGCAGGGGGAATGGGATCCATTTTATTTTAACAATACAGAGAAACACAAGGAAGAAAATGGCAATTTACCCTGCTCCCACCTCTTGGAATCAATAGTTGTGTTAATGTCTTGGCTTATGGGCTTGTACATTTTTTTTTTTTCTGGGAAACATTGGCCCTGAGCTAACATCTGTTGCCAATCTTCCTTTTTTTTCCCTCCCCAAAGCCCCAGTACATAGCTGTATATTCTAGTTCTTCTGTGTGGGCCACCTCCACAGCATGGCTGCTGACAGACGAGTGATGTGGTTCTGAGCCCAGGACTGAACCTGGGTGACTGAAGTGGAGCATTGCGAGCTTTAACCATGAGGCCATCAGGGCTGGCCGTGGCTTGTACTTTTTTTAAAATAAGAATTTCTCTATTTACTTGATAAAACTGATACATGATCATTCTAAATAATGGAAACGATGTGGAATAGCACAACAGAGAGGGAAAGCATCAAATCAGGGGCCTGCCCTGTGGCGTAGTGGTTAAGTTCTGTGTGCTCTGCATTGGTGGCCCAGGTTCACGGGTTTGGATCCTGGGTCCAGACCTATACCACTCATCAGCCATGGTGTGGTGGCAACTCACGTATCGAGGAAGATTGGCGCAGATGTTAGCTCAGGGCTAATCTTCCTCAGCAAAAAAAAAAAAGCATCAAATCAGCAGATCCCACCTCTGAGAACAGTGAACAGCAGGGCCTGCACAGGGGCACAGACTCAGATGAAGGCCAGGCCTGTGCGGAGGGAGTCTCCCTGGAAGATTGTGGCGTCATCACTCGGGGCTCACGGGGCAGTTGTGGCGATTACTGCCTTTCCCGATGTGTGTGTTCTGTGAAGAAGGTTCACTCTGGCTTAGCTCAGAAGACTGCATCTCCCTGACCTCCACTTGCACAGCTGGCCACACCGGCTTCCACCAGGACATGAGAGCTGCCTGTCACCCCAAATCCAGGTGGAAATAGGCAGGCTTTTCCCGAGTAGATCTTTATTTTTCTCGTCATTTCTTGGTGGACATCGTGATGGATTCAGCCACACTGGACACAACTGGCTGGCTTTATTTTCTGCCCCAAGGGCTGGACAATCCTGGCTCCACCCTCTTGGTCTCAGCACCCCCACTCCCATGTTCAGCTGCCCCAGAAAACCTATGAGACAGGGCCAGTGCCTAAGAGCCAAGCCAGCAGGGCATGGGAGGGGTCTGTGGTGGGCCCTCCACGTGGCCTGGCCTGGACACTCGCTAGGTGTGGTCACCTGTCTGTCCCACTGCCCTACTCACCTGTAATCTCAGTTTTCCTCTGAGCCGAGGCTTCTCTGTCTAGCCCTCTCCCTCAGGCCCGTTCAGGTGGTGGGGTCAGACCCTCCACATGCTACCTGCCCAGTGGGACCCTCTGGCTCTGGGCCATGGGATCCCTGCAAAGGGAAGGGAGGCTGGAACCTCATCCCAGAGGCAGTCTTGGTTGGAAGTGGAGACCCCAGAGACCGCCCCACAGGGAAGGGAGCACAGGCCCCCAGGTCCTGGACACGGCAGGTCAGGCACAGGCATCATCCACCTGTGATACCTGCACAGCCAGCCTTGGGGCCTAGGGACGACTTGGCTCAACTGAGCCTTAGGGTCCCCCATGTTCATGGGCCCTTCTGGCTCAGGCCTCGGAGGGAGGAGCACAGAAGACGGCGGGTGGCTGGCAGGCCAGCTCTGCACCGGCGTCCGTGTTTGTGCGAGGGCCCTGGAGCCGCCCCTGGCTGGCAGGTCCTCGGCTCCTGAGGCCTGATGAAGTTGGAAGGGAGCCCCTGTGGTGCGCTTTTGGGGTGGAGGAGGTGCCACACGTGGCCTGGGGTTCCGTGGCCAGTGGGGGATACCTCTCTCACCCTCTCCTGTCACCTCCAGGACCAGGACCAGCTGGGTGTGCTGTATCCCCTACTCCACCAGGAAGAAGGTGAAGCAGAGCGTGTAGCAACCCCAGGGAAGGTAACTCAGCCCGGGAGACGTGGGAGGGGGCTGAGCGGGAACCCGGGGGTCAGGGGCTGGAGCAGGGGCTAGGCCAGCCCTGACCCCCTCCCAGCCCGCCACCTGCCCCCTCTGGCCAGTAACCGAAGGTCTCTGCTTCCGTCCCCTGGGGTTGGCCAGACCGAGGGACGAGGGACACAGACAAGCAGCCCTGAGAAGCACCACGCGGCCTGTTGCAGGGGCGCCAGCACCATCCCAGGCATGACCCAGACCCGCCGGGCGAACGATGCACCATCTGTTAAAAAGACACAATAAAGAGTGAACAGAAGCTGTTCTCCCCTCCGGCCCTCGAGAGAGCTTGGCCCTTCCTTCCATGTGTCTGATTCCACGAAACATACGGTGGGGAGGGGAAGCGAGCTCAGGGCAGGTGGCATGTGGCTGAGCCTCCAGGACATGTGGCCCTGATAGTGGCCGTGATCGCACAGCCCATCCTCCTGAGCCCATGAGCCCCAGAAGCAAAGTCACTTCCCCATGGGGCCCAGAGTGGGCTCTGCCCTCGGCGATGGCCCTTAGGCTGGGCCACAGATCTGCCTGGGGGCCCGGCCCCAACCAGAGGCGACCCCAGGGCATGCCAGGAGCCCCAAGGGGTCAGGTGTTGTTCCCTGAGGACCCGGGGCTGAGCTTCACAGGGAGGCCTGGGGCCCCGTGTGCCGGGGCCTGTGGGAGCCAGCAGGGCCGCATTGAGGACATCACGATGGGCACCCACTTGCTGGGTGGGGGCAGCAGGCGGCGGCCCACAAGGGAGACTGACAGGCACCCCAAGGTTCCCTGCTCAGCCCGCGAGTCTCAGGCAGGTGGGTGCAATCGCGATTTCATGTGCTTCAGCCCGAGGCTGGGAAGGTGGGCCCAGAGCGTTCTGCAGACACACCCCACCACCCACCAGCACACACACTCCCTCGCTCTCCCACACGAGAACACACGCGTGCTTGCACACATGTGTGCACACTCGCACACGGCATGTGTATACCCCACCTATGTGCACACTCACACACACACACCACACACATGGGCACATGGCTATGCACACAGCACACATGCACGCCCTCGCATACGAGCACACATGGGCATGCAAAGGGCATGGTGGTGACGAGCAGGATCTCTGAGAGGGAGGGGTCCCTGGCCCAGGGGTCAAAGGACACAGGTGACACCCTCCAATCCCCGCCACACGGTGTCACCCTAGTTCTCCCCAACAGCGACCGCGTCCAGCTGGGAACAAGGAGGCTCAGAGACACAGAAACAGCACTGAGATCTGACCCTGGAAACTGCCTTCCTGGTGGGGCCATGGCCGTGCTATCAGATGAGCCGATCGCAGGACAGGCGGCTCTGCCAGCACCAGGAGTTGCTGCGCACGAATGGTCCCATAGCACTGCCACTGCCTGTCCCCCGGATACGGAGACATCAGGCCGGGACTGTGTCCCAGCCTCTGGGGGCGGCCCCTGGTCCCTGCACCTGAGCACCAGCTGCTGCTGCCAGGTGGGTTCCCAGGAAGCTTCTGGAAACAGCTGGTCTGTCTCCCAGCCAGGGCAGGAAGAGCCTCTGGCCCCGGAGCAGCACTGGCCTGAGTGGTCCCGCCGGCTCCTCGGTGCCCGGCACTCAGCCACAGGCCAGGAGGGTGCCGGCCCCAGTTGCCCTTTCCTATCTGTCTGTCCATCTGTCATCAGTCCCTTGTGGCTGTGTGCCGCTGGCCTCGTTCGGAGCTGTGAGCTGCCTGTGCTGCCATTCGGGGCCTCAAGGGTGGGGTCCCCACGCGTTGGCACCACGTGGCTGGCTTGGGGGTGACCTTCTGCTAGTCAGGAATATAAGCTCTCCAAAACAAGACACACATTTGACTTCTCACTGGGCCTCTGACCACCTCAGATGGCTCTGCTCCTGCCACAGGTCTGGGCGTCCATGGGGTGCTAGTCCAGGGTGGCCCTGCGTGGAGGCCGGCCCGAGGGACGCGGAGGGCCTGGTGTGCCAGCGTGGCAGGTGTGGCTCTGCCTCCTTCTTGCACTCCGAGTTCTGAACCAGACGCCTGAGTGAGGGGCCGTGAGCGAGAGGTTGGGCCTCTGCTCTGGGCTCCCGGGTGGCCCGGTGCCCTCTGCTCAGCCGCGGCTCCCTCGGAGCGAGTGCTGCCGTGCAGTGTGGCTGTAGCTCTGCAGGCCTGCGTGTCTTTCCCACCAGAGGGATGCACCTGTCCCAAGGGCTGTGGGGGGGTGAGGCAGGCTGGAGACAGAAGCAGAGCAGACAACGAGGAAACCCGTTCTCCTCACGTTGCTCCACCGCGCGGGATGGCGTCAGGCCGACCCGTGCGTCAAGATTGGGGACTAGGCCTGCAGCCCAGAGCCTGTGGTGGCCGTCACGGCTGCTTCTGCCCCGTCTCCACGTCTCGTCCCTGCTTGGGGGCTCAGCTGGGGCTGAGTGGACCAGGCAGCGGACGAGGGCAGGACGGACGCCTCCCGCACAGGCCGCGACGGCCGGGCAATGACGTGGTGCATTTAGGGGACGGGAAAGCGAGCTGCCCGCGAGCTGTGTGCGGGCCCAGGTGCACAGAGGCTTCTCGCCCTCAGGTCCCCCTACTAGTCTGCAGGTCACTGACACAGCTCACTGGTGGCGTTTTCTTCACAGAATGGTGTGGCCAGTGGTCCTGGAGGTCCCCTGTCACCCTGGGCCCAGGCCTGGCCAGGTTTCTTGGTCCCTGCAGGCCGTCACCTTCTCAGACCCCAGGAGAGGCGACAGAGCCCCGGCAGGGACACCACGGATGAAGCAGTGGCAGCAACACTCGGTGCGCAGCCCCACGGCTGCCCTGGATCTTCCCAGTGACTTCAATCTCCCCCAAATCCAGCAGCAACCGCCAGCGCAGGGATGCGGGGCCAACAGAAGGTGTCCGGCTTGTCCCCTTGTCACCTTCAGCTTGTCTGTCAGAATGTCCACGTTCCCCTCTAGACAGACAGAGAACCGCACAGAGAGGGAAGAATTGGCTCCCACGCATGGCCTCGCCTCGCACCACAGCTCCCACGTCTTCACCATCACAACCGTTGTCCCCAGTGTCACACACACGTGTCTGTTGCTGATGTGTGGGTTGGGCACTGTTCTAGGTGCTAGGGGCACAGGGTGATAGAGCTCCTGTCCCCGCGGGGACCTTGGCAGAGGACGCCCAGCGAATCCTACTTATCCACAAGTAGCAGGTCACTTGAAGGGCAACATTGTGTGGCTGCAGCCCCAGGTCACCGTGCCAGGGGTGGTGGCACGTGGTGTGAGGGCCTGGAGAGCATGGGGAAGGTGCATCTCGCGGGCTCAGGGGACTCGCTGACTCCCCAACAACTGGCAGGAGTTCCTGTCACCATCCCTATCCTGTGGCCGGCGGACCAAGGGTCCCCCGGAGGCAGGTGTCCCGCATGAGGGGCTCTGGGGGACAAGGCCCTGCCCAGGGTCAGGGTGCCCGGGGTCACGGTGCTCGGCGCCCGCCTGCTCAGCCCTCGTCCCCTGCTCCCCAGGAGCGAGCAGAGGGGGCCTCCGGCAAGTCCGCCTGTCCCCAACTGCGGCCGAGCACAGCCGTGGGCTCAGCGCGCCCCCTGGCGGCGCCACACGACCTCCCTCCAGTCCTTTGACCTGGAGGAGGGTGGAGGTGCTGTCCTTGGAGAAACGGGCTCTGGTCCAGGTTTCGCTCAGGAGCAGCAAGACCTCAGCACTGTTGGTGGATCTGCGGGTGGATCAGGGCTGCGACCCACACGCCCCCTGAGGTCAAGGACCCTCCCGCCGCCCTCCCTGCCCACGACCTTGTGACCGTGACCCCAGAGCTCTGTTGACAGACAGACAGACGGCCTCCCTGGGCCTCTGTCCAGGAGTCCAGGTGTGTCCCAGCCCCTGTGGACACCTAGCCCCAGATAGAGCCCGCCTCACCCCACGAGATACAAAGCAGGAGCAAGCCCCCTCAACCTACAGGCACCAAGAGCCTTGAGTGCCCTGCGTCACCCCTGCCCGGGCCCCAGCGCCCTTGGGCCCATGAGGCCACCTTAGGGGAGGACAGGAGCCCAGTGAGAACACCGCCATGGATGAAGGTCAGGGCTGTGGAGGCCTCGGGAGGTGTGGGGCTCACCAGGGCAGACAGCTCCAACGGCAACCTGCAACCACGGTGTCAGCCGAGGCCAGGCCTGGGCAAGGGGAGGGAGCTCTTGCATCTTGTCTGCTCCTGTCCCGTGAGGCCCATTCTTCCTTCACAGAATGCAGACCTCAGAGAATTCCACCCAGGTGCAGGGAAAGGAGGAGTAACAGGGAGGGGCAGCCCTGGGGCCAGGTGCAGAGAGGGACCCTGTGCAGGGGGTCGGGGAGGGGCCGGGAGCAGAGGGACCCTGTGCAGGGCAGGTCACCCAGTGTCCTCTTCCTCCACAGGCAGGACCCACAGCACAGGCCTGCTGGACTCCTGGGTCTTCCCTCCACCTGCTCTCTCTTGGGACAGGTGTTCTGGAAGGTGCTGTGCACAGATAGCAGGACATTTGCCGTCTGTCACCTCTCTCTGGGTCATGCTGGGCTGGCAGGCCCAGGACTGGCCACCGTGAGGGTCTGTGGGCCAAGCTATTGGGTTCTGACCAAGGCAACTGTGTGGTCAGGGTGCTGTGCTGGGAGCCGGGAGCCCTGGGGCCGCAGAGGCCCAGCACTGATGGCAGCAGATTCCATTCTCACGTGGCAGACACTGTTCTACAGAAGAGAACGGTCCGTGCACAGAGGCTGGGATAGAGGGACGAGGGGTGCTGGTCTGTTCCCGGTTCTGCCCTGACGGCCCACGTCAGGGGCACCTTCCACCAAGCGGTTCCAGTCCCCATCTCGGTCAGTGGGAGCCGACCAGGCCAGCTCCTTCGTGCCTCCCTCCCCACATCCAGTCCCTGGAAACACTGGTGCCCCACGCGCTCCACTCTCGCTGCTCCCCTGCCCCCCGCAGCCACCCACCTCCCGTGGACCTCTGGGCACCCAGTGGGTCAGCCCAAGCAGATGCACTGCATGGGGGCAACGCCCAGGGCCCCGTGGCTGAGCCCCTGCCCGCCTTCCCGGTTCATGCCGCGCGGCCCCTCCTCGCAGGGGCTGTTCCCTCCTGCGGGCCCTCAGGTTCCAGCCAGTTCCCCATCGGGTTGTCAGGTCGACGCCTTAAGTACTTGGGTGCAACTTCACTGTGTGCTCAGGAGACAGGCTTCGTCTCCACGCGCCTGGACCTGAGGCCCAGGATGCAGCCCTCACCCTCCAGATGCAGGAGGTTCCCCAGTCCCCATCCCGAGAGTCGGGGCAGGCTGGGGGCGGACTTCTTGCCTGGAAGACCCCCACCCTACAAACACCTGCCGTGGGGAATGGCCAAGGAACTCGCACGGTGCCAAGCGCAGAGCCGTGGGACCTCCCCGGCCAGGCCGTGGGAACCACCCGCGTGCACCCTGTGGTTCGGTGCCATCTCTCTGGTGGGTTCTGAGGACGGACGTGGGGAATCCACAGGGTGTCCTGGTGCTGCTGCCTGACGTGGAGCCATGTGCCGACCCGTGGAAGCAGGTCCTGGGGCCTCAAGGCCAGGAGGCAGGGGCGGGACGGCCAGGCCTGAAGGAGCCAAGACACCCCACCCTGTTCAGATTCTGAGGTCCTCACCCCGTGATTGGGACTCTGGGCTGAGGGGCATGGCCTCCCAGCAGCCGGGCCTGCCCTGCCTCTGCCGCCATCTGGCTCCAGCCTCCATGCGGCCCCGTTTTCTGAATAAATCACTGGGATTCAATTTCCCCGGTTTCCTAGATGCACACATCTGCTTCACGAGCCTGTTTTGTCTGTGAAACGAACTGACATCCAACTCAGATGGAGGCCCATGTCAGGGCCACCAGCTTCCCCCCACCAGCCCACTGACCCACCCCATCGGGCCTCACCCACTCCTGCCCCTTCAGGGTTGCTTGGGGGCGCCTGGGCGGGTGTAGGGCCGCTGCTGTGGAGCCCACAGGCATAGTGGATGTCATCTGAGCTTGGAGAAAGCTGACGGGCGGGCGTGCGGAACCACAGGGGACCTGGAAACAAGGACGGTGACATCCTCTTGGGGTCGGAAGTTTGCTGGCACCAGCCTGGGGCACGGGGAGCTGAGGGGCCGTCCCCCAGCCAGCGAGAGCCCTTCCAGAGGAGCCATCCTCAGAGATGAGCCTGGGCAGCGCTGGCCTTACATCTGTCCCATGCTTGAGAGACCCACTCCGGCTGGACTCCAGAGGTCAGAGGTCAGAGGTCACATGTGTGGGAGCCGCGTGAAGGCTGTTCTAACACCACCTCCCGATTCTCCAGCAGTGTCATCATGCCACTAACAGCTTGGAGTCGGCGCAGAACCCACGGGCTGGGGTCTCAGTCCCACAGGGCCGCCCCCTGCAGACGCCAGGCACCCGCACTCCACAGCCGACAGCAGGGCAGACCCCACACCGCAGGTGGGCCCCCTCCCAGCGCCCAGCCAGAGGCTCCGGGAACCTCTGTCCGGGAGGTTTTATCCGGGCTTCATGATGTAGGCACAACCAAGTCAACAGTCGGCCATTGGTGACCCCCGACCTCTGAGGGGTCAGAGGTCGGGGGTCACACGTCTGTTCCCCTGGCGAGGTGTCACCGCACGAGCATAAACTCAGCTGTGGAAGAAGTGGCTCCTGACAGATGACAAAGCCGCCCCTCACTCGGGGCCTCTGGCATTTCGGGGCTCGTGTGGGAACCCTGCAGAGGCCAGACGTGCCGGGCTCCACAGCAGTGACCCGGCTCCCAGCCTTCAGTGTCTCGGCTCTGCTCCCTGGTTTTCACGAGGAGTCTCACACTTTTCTCAAACTGATCCCTAAGTGTGTAATATCTGACACTGAAAACACTAGCTAGCAGTTCTCTCCTGCCCCACCCCCGACCCCCTCCCCGCAGGTGCGCCCCTCCCCCCGCAGGCTCTGGGCGCTGGGAGACGGGCTCCTCGCAGCCGTGTGGGTCTGTGTGGTCCAGCCACTGTCTGTTCTCTAGAATCGCCCTGTGGTCCTCCAGCTACAAACGTGCCTCTGGACAGGCTCTTGAGAGCTCCACGCCAGCATTTGGGGATGACAGGAGATGCCCTCGGTCCACAGTGGAGCCGTGAGGACAGCCTGCGCCCGCCGCAGGGCCAGTTTGGCTCTCTGGGGCTTCCAGCATCCCAGGGCTTGACTCGGAAACGGCAGGACAGGCAGAGGGCGCTGGCGGTCCAGAATTAGGGAGGAGGGAGTGAGCCAGGAAACTCACTACCTAACCCAGCTGACACCCACCCAGCTGACTGCCCACCCAGCTCACTACCTAACCCGGTTCACTACCCACCCAGCTCACTACCCACCCAGCTCACTACCCACCCACCTCACTGTCCACGCAGCTCACTACCCACCCAGCTCACTACCCACCCAGCTCAGTACCCACCCAGCTCACTACCTAACGCGGTTCACTACCCACCCAGCTCACTACCCACCCAGCTCACTACCCACCCACCTCACTGTCCACGCAGCTCACTACCCACCCAGCTCACTACCCACCCAGCTCACTACCCACCCAGCTCACTACCTAACGCAGTTCACTACCCACCCAGCTCACTACCCACCCAGCTCACTACCCACCCACCTCACTGTCCACGCAGCTCACTACCCACCCAGCTCACTACCCACCCACCTCACTGTCCACGCAGCTCACTACCCACCCAGCTCACTACCCACCCAGCTCAGTACCCACCCAGCTCACTACCTAACGCGGTTCACTACCCACCCAGCTCACTACCCACCCAGCTCACTACCCACCCACCTCACTGTCCACGCAGCTCACTACCCACCCACCTCACTACCCACCCACCTCACTGTCCACGCAGCTCACTACCCACCCACCTCACTACCCACCCAGCTCAGTACCCACCCAGCTCACTACCTAACGCGGTTCACTACCCACCCAGCTCACTACCCAACCCAGCTCACTACCCACCCAGCTCACTACCCACCCAGCTCACTACCCACCCACCTCACTGTCCACGCAGCTCACTACCCACCCACCTCACTACCCACCCAGCTCAGTACCCACCCAGCTCACTACCTAACGCGGTTCACTACCCACCCAGCTCACTACCCACCCAGCTCACTACCTAACGCAGTTCACTACCCACCCAGCTCACTACCCACCCACCTCACTGTCCACACAGCTCACTACCCACCCACCTCACTACCCACCCACCTCACTGTCCACGCAGCTCACTACCCACCCACCTCACTACCCACCCAGCTCAGTACCCACCCAGCTCACTACCTAACGCGGTTCACTACCCACCCAGCTCACTACCCAACCCAGCTCACTACCCACCCAGCTCACTACCCACCCAGGTCACAACCCACCCAGCTCACTACCTAACCCCGCTCACTACCCACCTAGCTCAATACCCACCCAGCTCACTACCCAATCCAGCTCACTACCCACCCAGCTCAGGACACACCCAGCTCAGTACCTAGCCCAGCTCACTACCCACCCAGCTCACTACCTAATCCAGTTGACTACCCACCCACCTCACTACCCACCCAGCTGACTAACCAACCAGCTGACTACCCAGCCCAGTCTCTCTAAACCAGCGGCTCTCCGGGAGAGAATTCTGTTTTCACATGAGGTGGTGCTGGGTCAGGGGCTGCTCAGTACCCACCATGCTCGGAATGCCACCCCGAGAGAATGACTGGTCACACAGTGGACGTGAGGACTGCAAAGCCCTATCTGAAACATGGGAGCCACGCAGATCATGTCAAGTCCTGTCCCGCGAGACCATTTCAGAGGGGTGTGCGCCACCACACAAGAGCTTATAGACTTTCCTCTCCGTGCTCCCACACTGCCTGTCCACGCACGCATGTTTTGCTGAGCTCCTGGGGGTCTTTGCCAGGGATCTTGCAGACCCCAGGGAGGGAGCTGGACCCAGGGAGAACTAGCGCTTTTGTAGAATTAAATAAAAACGTCTCAGCAGCGATTTTCAGATTCTATGAGCATCTAAACTCGTCTGCACGTCCCCGTGAAGAATAGGTCACAGTGTGTGCACTGCCCTGTGCTCCAGGCCACAATGCAGTGGACTGGATCCTGGAGACCAATTGTCCCCCTCTGAGTATTGACCAACACTGACCAACGCTGGCCTTGGGGTGGTTCCTGCTGCTGTCCACCTGGTTCTGCCCTGGGTTCTATTCTGTCTATGGACTAGAGAAGGCGGACAATTTCTAGAAATTGTCACAAATCTGTAAGAGAAGGTCAACATGTAGAAAGCAGACTCAGGATTCAAAGCTGTGAATACCTGACCGAGTGAACCTACGGTTAAACATCACACAGACGCATGAGCTACATTTCGCTCTACTTGAAAATAGCCTGGGGACCTTGACCTGGCAGTAGTTCATAGAAAGAAGATATGGTGGATTTAGTGGACCACAGTAATGTGGGTCGTGGTGTGGCCAACAGTAACTGGGAGAGGGTAACGTGCCTGCTCTCTCCAGGAGGACCCCATGACACACCTGGTGGACCCCATGACACACCTGGAGGGGCCCATCACACACCTGGTGGGCCCCATTACACGCTTGGAGGGCCATGTCAGAGGCAAGAGGAACCCATTACACACCTAGAGGACTCCCCATCACACACATGGGGGACCCCATGACACACCTGGAGGACCTCATCACTCACAAGGAGGACCCCATCACATATAGAAGACCCAATCACACTCCTGGAGGACCCCATCACACACATGGAGCACCCTATCACATATGGAAGACCCAATCACACTCCTGGAGGACCCCATGACACACCTGGAGGACCTCATCACTCATATGGAGGACCCCATCACATATGGAAGACCCAAGCATACTCTTGGAGGACCCCATCACACACATGGGGGACCCCATGACACAGCTGGAGGACCCCATCACTCACATGGAGCACCATGCCCGGTTGAACCACACTGTTAGCACAGCTAAACCACCAGCTGCGACGTTGACCATGCAGACATTTGGAAGGAGATGATGAGGGTGTGGAAGCAGCTGAAACCTGTCTGAGCTGAGGAATTGCGGTTTCACTGCAGTGGGAAGATGGCCCTGACGGGCCACCAAGTACCAGCAGAAGCTCCCCAGGCTCCTCAGGCTGTTTGCTTCTGCGTCCCCAGGACAAGAGCCAATGTCGACTTGGTGCGAGGACCCTCCTCTGTCAGAACAGGTAACCTAACGTGGTTAGTGACAGCCCATGCAGAAGCCTGGCCCTGTGGTTGGTCTCAAGGGCCAAGGACGGAGGCCCCGCAACTCCACTGTGATGTTGACCCTGGGTGCCTAGCCAGGGTCGCCACCTGCAGTCCCACACTGAGGTTAGGGTCATCTTGGGGCACGAATGACGATTCCCACACGCTCTCCCCTCTGACTGTGTGTCCATCCGTGGTCTGGTCTCCTCAGTCAGCGTGGGGTTTCCATTTCCCCTCTGCATTCACTCGTGGAGCCTCTCCTGCAGGAAGAGTGGCCCCTTGTCCGAGTCACTCACTTCTCCAGCCGGTTCTTCACCTTGACCCCAGCTCGCGCACGTGGCCTTCACTCTGTGGGCTAGAATCAGAGCTGTTGCCCGTATTTGGCTCACGTGGTCCCACCTGTGGCCACTGGCAGCATCTTAGGCTGGGCCCTGTGTCCTTGGCAAACTCTTACTTTTGTGATTAAGTTTGGGAGTGTTTCCTGGTGCTCTGGCCCAGAAGCTGTTCACGGCTCGCCTTGTGCTTGCTCTGCCCCAGGGGAGCGGTGAGCCATGACTTCTTTTTTTTTTTTTGAGGAAGATTAGCCCTGAGCTAACTGCTGCCAATTCTCCTCTTTTTGCTGAGGAAGACTGGCCCTGAACTAACATCCATGTCCATCTTCCAGTACTGTATATGTGGGACGCCTACCACAGCATGGCTTGCCAAGCGGTACCATGTCCGCACTCGGGATCGGAACTGGCGAACCTCGGGCTGCCAAAGTGGAATGTGTGAACTCAATCACTGCGCCACAGGGCCAGCCCTGAGCCATCACTTCTGCCAGGACCTGGGCCCGCTCAAAAGTGGAGGCTCAGAGAGGGGTCACATTCTACAAGAAAGGTGACACGGTGGTTGAGACCAAGGGCAAACCA
The DNA here is from genome assembly GCF_041296265.1 of Equus caballus. NCBI lineage: Eukaryota > Metazoa > Chordata > Mammalia > Perissodactyla > Equidae > Equus > Equus caballus. Next base: position 101,017,908 of record NC_091700.1, on the reverse strand, counting down.
CCCCCCGGGGGCTGCTGGGGGTCCAGGTTGCAGACGTGCATGTGCCAGACACCTTGGGCAGGCCCCACGAAGCTGCAGGGTAGGTTCAGGTGCTGCAACTGGAAGGAGGGAGGAGGAGAAATGAGGAGAAAGGGGAGGAAGAGGAGAAGAAGGGAGAAGGAAGAGGAGGAGAAGGAGGCAGAGGAGGAGGAGGAGGAGAAGGAGGAGGAGGAGGAGGAAGAGGAGGAGGAGCAAGAGGAAGAGAAGGAGGAGGAGGAGGAGGAGGCAGAGGAGGAGGAAACGGAGGAGGAGGAGGAGGCAAGCTCTGAGTGGACTCTCTCAGGGCACCTGTGAGGCAGCAGGGAGGAACCAGGCACAGCTCTGGGGCCGTTGGAGGCCAGGACTGGCAAGCTGCAGCTCTGCCCGAGCGGAGGCCGAGCTGGTGGAGGCGAGGCGGGTCTCCGGCGATAAACAGCGCTCTTCCTCAGGCAGCCCTCCTGGCACAGACCCTCCGGCGTCCCGAGGGAGCTGGAAATAGGAGGGTCCTCTTCAGGGGGCTACTCTGGGGAATTTCCCTGCAGAGCGTGCGTGGGACAGACTCTGGCCCCGGCTCAGCTCTCGGGGACCAGCCAGCACTCCCCTGCCCCCGCTTCTCCAGCGCCCTCCTGGACTACGGCTCCCCCACCGCATGACTTCGCGTCCTTTTTTAGTCATAACTGGGACGGCAGTGCTGGCTTGTGGGAAGTCTCTGCATCTGGGGCTGTGCCTCCCGCCCAGCCAACGAGGTGGATCTGTGGGGTGTGGGCAGGACCAGCCCGGGCAGGCACACCCCTCAAGGCCCCCACCCTCGCCCGTGTCAGAATCGAAGCAAGGGACACTGCTGGCTCTCCCTCCTGTTCTCCGGTTCTCTCCTGAGCAGCACGCGACTCCGTTAGGGCTCTGGCTCACTGCTTTCACGAGTCACATTTACACTCACGAGCACTCCAGATGTGTCCATCTGGTCCTGGGGTGAACCTTTGGAAACAGGCGTTATCATTGATGCTACTTTGCAGATGACAGCCTGGGCCACAGAGAGGTCAGGACACTGGCCCAGGACACACAGCACATAAGAGGTGACCTGGGAGTCCAGGCCATGCGGTCAGTCAGGGCCTGACACTGCCTCCCTTTTGGGGTTGGACTTGTGTTTGTGCCCATTTCATAGACAAGGAAACTGAGTCAGCCTCAAGACCTCATACCTGGGGCCTATAAGGCACTTGCTGAGCATTCCCTCAGGCATGTTCCCCGTTCCGGGAGGTGTCCCCTGTTGCCCCTGTTCTGGGGTGAACATGTGACTTCCAGAATCTCCCTGCAGGAAAGGGCATGGAGATCCCTCTGGTCTGCAGCCTGCTGGCCTCGGGGCCCGGCTAGTGCAAGGGGCTGGGACGAGGATGGAGAGGAGGGGACACAGGGCACTGATGTCGTCAGGACACAGGGCTGGGTGGGTGCTGTCGAGGCCCCAGAGACAGGTCAGAAGGGACTCTCCCTGCAGAGTGTGTAACCTGTGACAGGGACTCCCACGTGCACAATCAACCAGGGGGCAGGCTGGCGGAGCAGACTCGGACCGGAGGGAGTGCAGGCACTAAGGGCCCGCACATCTTTAAGGACGCGTGAGGCTCCAGGGCACAGGGTGGGCCCAGCCCTCAAGGATGGGGAAGACCTCTAGCTGGGAGGGACTGGGTTGGCCAGGGGCTGTCTGGAAGGGTGCTGGGCAGCAGGGTCATCTGTGCCGAGACCTGGAGGAGGAGAGCGTCGGTGTCTCCTGGGACCTAGAGTTCAAGGTGGGAGCTTGGAAGACCCCTACTCACCGTGCCGGCGGAACAATGCCCCTCCCCAGACATCCGTGTCTGAATCCCCAGGACCCGCCATAAGTCGCCTCCCTGGTCAAAGGGACTTTGAGATGGGAAGCCATCCAGGGTTATCAGGTGGGCCCTAAACACAGAGTCCTCCAGAGAGGGAGGCAGAGAGAGCGGAGGGCACGTCGCTCTGGATGGGAGGAAGGAGGATGGCCCCCCCGCCAGGGAACGTGGTGCCTCTCCCCGAGAGGAACCAGCCCCCGACGCCCTGAGGGGACCGGGGGAGACCTACCCTGCCCTCTGTCTGCAGAATCGTAAGTGATGCACTGTGGTGTCTCTGCCGTAAGTTTGCGGTAATTTGTTTCAGCAGCCACAGGGTGTAGGACACATATGACACAGGACACACATGACACGGGACACACAGGGCACAGAACACACCCGACATGGGACACGCAGAGCATGGGACACACACAACAGGACACATGACATGGGACACACATGACACAGGACACACAGGACACACACAACAGGGGACACACAGGGCATGGGACACACACGGCAAGGGATACACATGACATGGGACACATAGGACATGCAGGGCACAGGGCGCACAGGACATGCAGAACACAGGACACACCTGACATGGGACACACATGACATATGATACACGGGACACACAGGGCACTCACACGTGGCACGGTTACGTCATCTCAGGCCTTGATGAGAAGAGACCGTGCCAAATCTGGGATTCCAAGCAGCCGGCCTCGAGCGCTGACATCGTCACACGAACAGGGAGACCTCAGCCTGGTGGTCAGGGCTGCCCTGTGCATCATGTGGCTGCGCGACAGCAGACATTTTGGTGGCAATGTGGCTGCAACCCACATGGCACCATCGTGCTCTCTGACGTGCTCAGGAGTCAGCTGAGTCCTTGGACCCAGGGCCGGGGACACACGTGTGCCCTGGGGGCTCTTCCGACCAGAAGCCTTGCATGCCCCCGGCTGGTGCCTGATTGACTCGCCCTTCCTGGCTGTCAAGTTGTGTCCAAGCTTCTGACATGGCCCTCGAGCTTGAGGAAATGGCTGTGCGCATGTCTGATGCGCCGGAAGACCCTGCCCGATAGGCCCCTGCTGCCCTTGTCAGCTCGGGACACGCAACTCCATGGACGTTAAGGCGGCGTCTCGCACAGCACAGGCCACAACGTGTGCGGCTGCTGGTCTAGCCGACGCAGAGCCGGGCGGGCACCACAGTGCCTGGTGCAGCCTCTCCTCTGTGCCAGGCATTCTTCCGGGGGTGTGTGCAAGTGGACACATATTCCCGGCCCAAACAGGATCCCGGGGCCTGGATCGTTTGCCCAAAACAGTGGTTGCCACAGGAACGAGAAAGCTGGGGGGCCCGGTCTGGCCTTGGGCAGGTGTCTGGACCTTTCTGCCAATCCCTCCTCATTCAGGGAGGAAGCTGGAGGTCTGTGGAGGATTTTGGGGTACAATTTGAAATGCAATGAAGGCAGGGCTGCAGCTGGGAAGCTGCTCAGCCTGCAGGCAGCCCCCAGCCTGTCTGTCCCAGCCTCGCCAGGCCTGTCTCACGGCAGGGCTGCAGCCAAACCTTTATTGGTTAAATAGCACATGTGGCCAAGTTTACTGGAGAAAAACAACAGCCAGGAATGAAGACGGCTTTTCGGGCTGTTTTCCACTTTTCCTCCAAGCAGCTGAAGGTGCTCCTAGGGGCTGGAGCATCGCGGACGCTGCGACCAGGCCCTGACCGGAGGTAAGACCCCAGGGAGGCGAGGAGGACGGGCCTCTGCCAGGCCAGGTGCGGGACTCGGTGGAGAGGAGGGCTCAAGAACGGTCGTGGCTTAGGAAGGAGGGGGAGGCCTGGCAGGAGGGAAGGACGTGCTGGCTCCCTTGAGTTGGTACACGGAGAGCTGACCACCAGGCTGGCCCCTGATGTCGCCAGGGCCTGGTCAGCCCCCCACGGGCCGGACCATGTCCACATGCCGGCACAGGACGGCTCTGCCCAGGCCCATCTCAGGAGCGGGTTCTCCTCCTATTCCGTTTCCTCACAGTGGGTTCCTGGAGACCCTCACCCAAGCATCTTCAGGTGGCACCACGTCACCCACTAGTTCTGAGTTAGTTCACGTGCGAATCCGTTGGAGCCCAGGCGCGTGACCAGGTCCTGGGTGGGGTGGGCACCATGGGGAGCTGGGGGCCCGCGCTGGGGGCTCAGGAAGGCTGGGCTGGGCCGCGTGAGGGAGGTAGCATCAGATGTGTGCACCGCAGCCAGAGAGAGCCAGGTCACGGAGCCCGCAGATGGGGCGCTGGACATGCCCGGGGTCACCCAGGAGCAGACAGGGATGAGGCTGAAACATCGGGTCAGTGCCATGCTGCCAAGGTCTTGAATGCTGGACGAGAAGGAGGCAGGGCTCTCGGGGTGGGCGGGGCAGGGACAGCACTGGACACGGGGCTGTGCCCAAGGATGCCTGGCACCAGCAGGCCCCAGAGGGATGCCGGCCACCCCGACTAATCACGAGGACCGAGAAACAGCCACAGCCTCTGACCCTGGGCCACCTACTCACATTCTTTAAAGTATTTTTTCTCTGGTTTAACTTCTCTGACTTAAAGTTCAACTACAATAAGCTGCGTACACCTCAGGCCTGCAAAGTGACTGTGGACGTGTGTACACGCCCATGAAACTGGCACGCGATCAGGATGATACCGTTCCGTCACCCCAGAGGACGCAGCTCACCGCTCCGCCCACCCTACTCTCGAAACCAGCCGTCCCCTCCATCACGGAAGTCAGTCTCGTGCTGTGACTTTACACAATCAGAAACAGCGCACACTCGTTTTTGGCCCGGCTTCCGTTGCTCAGCATGGGGCTTAGAGTCCCCCACATCGCACACACGCTTGTCTTCACGGCTGCGTGGTGCCCGTCGTGTGGCCTCCATGGTGGACAGTGGACACTGGGTCACTCGTGGTCTCAGCTGTTCTTGCAAACAAGGCTACGTGGATGCATCTGGTGGGGACACGGCTGTCTGTCTGGGCAAACACCCAGAGTGCGGAGGGTAGGCTGTGCAGCGGAGGATGTCCTCATGGTTCGCCTGGTTTCTTCCTTCGTGGAAACATGTCTGTGGCTCATTTCAATGAAGTCTAATTTATCCATTTGTTAAATTGTTTCATGCTTTTTGTGTTCTACCTAAAAAATCTTTGCCTTCCCTGAGCAAAAGATTTTCTCCTGTGTTTCCCTGCAGAAATTTTATAGTTTTAGAATTCATGTTTGGACCTGTGATCCACTTTGAATTATTTGTGTGTGTGTGTTGCATGAGACAAGGGTCCACATTTTTCCCCCGTAAAGATACCAATGGATCCAACACCATTGGTTGAAAAAGCACATATTCAACAAAGGACTTCCATCCAGAATATGTAAAGACATCTTGCAACTCAACAATTAGAAGACAAAAAACTCAGTTGAGAAATAGGTAAAAGATTTGAGTGAACACTTCACCAAAGACAATGTATGGATGCAAAGAAGTGCAGAAGAAGATGGGGCAGCATTTAGTCATGAGGGAAGGGCAAACTGAAACCTCGAGGAACTACAACAACCACAAACCAACTAAACGGCTAAAACCAACAGACTGGCCAGCCAAGTGTCGGCAAGGACGTGGAGCCACTGGACCCTCGAGGCCACAGGCAGGACTGGAAGAGAGGAACCATGTTGGAAAGCAGTTTGGCAGTTTCTTGAAACTTACACACACGGCCACACGACACGGACGTTTCATTTCTGGCTGTATCCACACAAAGACTGTACGTGAAGGTACGTGGTGGCCAAAATGTGGAAACAACCCGGACGTCCACCGGCAGGCGAGTGGACGGACAGATCGGGACACGTGCTACTCGGCATTACGAAGGATGAACTACTGGATGAATCTGAAAATAACTACGATAGGTCAAGCGATAAAAGTGTACACAGTGTATCATTCCATTTACGGAAAGTTCCAGAACGTGCAAGTTAACCTACGGTGACAGAAAGGTTAGTGTTGCCCGGGCAAGAGGAGCAGGGGAGGGGCGGGCAGAATCTTCAGGTGGCAGACTCGTCCACGTTCATCTTGATTCTGGTGACAACTTTATGGGCGTATCTGAGGTCAAAACTCACCAGACTGATCCTCTTAAATCTGCACATTTTACGTCAACTATTCTCCATAAAACCAAAAATGGACAAAACCCACAACGAACGACGTCTGATTGTGGAGAGGGCGAGCGACCGAGGTCGGCAGGATGAAGAATTCTTTAACAGAGGGCGCAGTCTCACGATTTTGGCCCCTCGCGGGTGTGACTGGACTTAAGGGCAAAGAGCGGACGCTCATCATGCCAGTGACCCACGTGTTACTTCCATGTTACTTCTGGAACGTGATATAGAAATAATAATAAAACAGTCACGGCTTCTAATTTTGGAACAGTCTGAAGTTTACAAAGAGCGTTCCTATCCGGGAGCCAAAGGAGTCCCAGCAAAGGGATGGAGATCTCCCTCCTGACTGTGTTCTCTTGGGGGCTGCCCCGCCCCTAATTAAGGCCTCATCCTCTCAGCCTGGACAATTCCGACGGTCTACACACTGGAGAAGGACACAGAGACAGGAATTCCACCCACGACGTCAGTCCCTACAGAACAAATCTCGCAGGTGTAACATGGAAGGAAGAGTGCAGAGCTGGACTCCACCTGCAGGAGGCTGAGGACGGGTGAGAGGGACATGGCGTGGTGGTCCAGAGGGGACCTCAGGGTGCTGGGGTGCCCCAAATCCCCATCAGCATGCAGTGCATTTCAACACAAGCATTTGGTCAGTAAATGTACGATCAAAGCAGAGACTGCCTCCCTGGTCTCCTCTCTAACCTACCCTCTCACCAGGTGACCTCACGACCACCCCACGGCTCTGCGTCATTCCCTGGTGTGCTGGCCGACCCTGGAGTCCTGCCAGGACTGCCTCAGTCTCTTTTCTCCTCCCTCAGGGCCTGGTCAGCCCATCTATCCATCAGCTCCCCCAAGCCACTGGCAGTCCCTCAAGGCCCATCCTGTGCATCACCTCCCAGGATCAGCCCAGGGGAGGCCAGCTGCCACCTTCATCGCCTTGGCCTTGGAGCCGTCTCAGGAGTGCCCACGGGGTCCGCGGCCCTCAAGATCAGGCTCCCCTGGAGGTGAGGAGCAGAGAACTGACTGTGGAGAGCAGGGCAGCCAAGCTTGGTGCTCCAGCTGCCAAGAATGGAGCCTGCAGGCGGTTTGGGGCTCGGTGGCCCTGAGACGACCCCCCCCCCCGCCCGGAGAGCACGGATCTCCTGGTCTTCCGGCACCGAGGGAACCCAGCAGAGCGTCTCCACCAAGAGGTTTGCATGGCCTGGCCGTCCTGCCTAACACGTCCAGCAAGGCCCATGGCAGGTCAGCCTCGGGGAGGAGATTGTGCTGCATTGGCTGGTGGTGTCGTCAGTGAACACCGGTCAATGAGGGGCTGCGATTCCTCTCACCTTTCAGGGAGAAGCTACGACACGAAGGAGCTCGGACGTCTGGAGACGAGGGAGCCACACCAGTCCCAGTGCCTCTCCTGCAGCCACCTTGCCACTCTCCCCCTTGTCCCCGTCCTTATAGCCTGCAGAGGGGGGCCGGGGAGGGGACGCCGCCATGCTCAGGACCGAGGGGCCGGGACTGGAGAGCAGGAGTCAAACAGCAGGGACAACAGATGCGCACGCATGGGAGCCGCCGGGCCCTTTGCCCTGAGAGCTGTCACCACCTCACCTTCACAGATGAGGAGACCGAGGCTCAGAGAAGCAAGTCACCTACCCCGGCTCAGAGCGCACAGCTGGAGCGAGCGTCATGAAGCAGTGTTCTCCACGGTCCCCACCCAGCCCCACGTGGGCCTGTGTGAGGAATGTCGTCCTCAGGCCCCAGACCTCCCGGATCCGACCTGCAGGGATCCCGAGGCCTCGCCCGCACAAGGCGCCTGAGCCCCGCCTTCTTGGCCACGGCCAGGCCTCAGTTCCTCCCTCTGCCTGATCAGGTGGGTGTGTACTTGCGAGCCGGGGATCTCTTCCCGGTGCGAGGTCGCTGAGGTCGCGGGCGGATGGTGGGTGGGTCTGCAGAAGAGATGCCTCCGGGGCCAGGCCGCGGGCAGTGCAGCTCCTCCCCGTGACAGTGGCTGAGAGACACAGGCCAACGTGGGCCGCCTCGAGGAATGTGCGCAATGAGCAGGACGAAAAACCGCCAGAAAGTCCCTCTGGGACCAGGATTCCTTTTAGGCCCAATACTTGGCTGTGTGAGTCCACTTGGCTGAGGCTGCCCCCCGGCCTGGCGGGAATGGCCACCTCCCCCGACCCAGGCTGGCGCTTCTGCTGTGCACTCAGCAGACCCTTGGCAGAAGGACCCTGGCTTCCCAGTGGGGGCATCAGCGGCATGTGGGGCAGCCGCGGGTAGACACAGAGCTCGGAGCTGACCAACTGCCCCCGGGGGAGCTGGGCGGCCATGCGGGGTGCGCAGAAAGGAAGGGGCAGGGGCACAAGTGTTCCTCCTGGAGCAGCTGCAAACCTAGGACCAGCTGCTCCGGAGCTCGGCCTTCCAGCTCCAGGAGATTCGTGTGCGGGTGTGGGCTGTGTCCAGGGTGCAGGCACGGGGCGGGCGTGGGCAGCAGATGGCAGAGGCGGCTGGAAGAGGGGACCCATGGGCCTGGGGGTGCCTTGCTGGGCTTCCTTCCCGGGCCTGCTGTGAGCTCAGCGCCTCACTCGGCTGGAGCGTCTGGCTGTGGCCCGTGGATCAGCTACAACGGCTACGGCTCAGCTTCCCCTGACGTTGGCCCGAATCCCAGCCTCGCGCCTTCGGCCCTGACTCCCCCTCACCACGCGCATGGCCCTCCCTTTGGCGCTGAGCCCTTTCCCATCCTGGACGAACAGTGGCGCGGGTGACCCAGGGAAAGTGACACTCAGTGTCAGCATCAGAGGTCATGAGAGGAACGGACCACGGGCAGGATGAGAAACAGACCCTCAGGGGAGCTCTCGCAGGGCAAACGTTCTCATTTCAGGCAAGATGACAGCGGACGGGAGCTTCTGGGCTCTTTCTGCGGCAGGTTCGCGCTGGGCACACACGACTGCGGCTGCTGTGGGGGTAGCTTGTTGCCTCCATTTTACAGATGAGGGAACTGAGGCCGAGGTGGGTCAAGGCCTGCCATGGCCTCTTGCTGGGCAGTCGGCTGCGGTCGCCCGGGAGCCTGGCCTCCTTGGTCTGGCCCCTTGGGCTCACTTCGTCTCTGTCCTTCATCTCTCAGGACTCTGCTCCAGGCGACATTCCCTGGCCTCCGTCCGTCCATCTGGCCCCTGCCCTCTGTTCCCACCTGAACCCCCGGTCCCCGTTCCTCCTCGGCAGGTGGATGCCTGTCCCCACAGGTCACTCTCTCTGCACAAACTTCCTTCCTGCCTCTAACCAGCCCTTAAGGACAAGAGCCCCGGCCTCACGGGTCAGGAATGTGACGACTTTCTCCAGCAGCTGCTTCCCAGCCTCAGCCGCAGTCTGGGCCAGGACACTTGTGTCCCGCAAGAGCACTGAGTGTGCTCCTGGCTGGCAGGAGTGATAAATGGTCACCGCTTAGAAGGATAAACAGAACTTCCATTTCCCTTCTCACAACTCTGGGCCACGTTTAGAGTTAACGTTTGAAACATCTGCAGGAACTCAGAGGTTTTTCTCCCAAGAAGGCCCGCGGGGTTTTGTGGCTGACCGCACAGAATGCCACACATTCTTCTACCAGGAACGGGGTCTAGATGAACAGGACTCTGGTGGGCCGCCCCCTTGAGGAGCCGGGCCGTGTGCGCAGGCTTCCAGGAGACTTGCTGGAGAAGCATCCTGGGATGTCAACCAGTTGGACATGGACAGTGGCTCCACCCTCCAAGGCCGGTGGGGTGACTGCCCGCCACGAAATAATGACCTGGAACAGGCGCCTGCAGGGCCGTCTGGCCGGAGTCAGTATGAGGCTGCACTTGGCCTGGGGACCTGGAAACTCTGGCAAATTCAGACATGACCAAATCTCTAACTTAGTCATCACTGCTTGTGACTTTTGGTCTCGCTGCAGCAGGAGTGAAGCGCGCATGCGGGCCGGCACTGGAGGCCTGCTCCCCGCCTCAGGGCAGATGACCCTGTGCAGGAGGGTGGCCTGTGGCTTGAGGGACGGGCCTGGGTCTTGCTCGCAGACAAGCATCTCAAGGCCTTCAGTGGGCAGGGGGAGGGGAGAGAAGGAAGAGGGGAGAGAAGGCCCAGTTCTCGTCCTTTGAAGTTACGTCCAGACTTAAGGGACACAGACCTGGGGAGGGGACAAGGGCAAAGACGCTGGGCGGAGAGGCTGATGGTCTGGAGTGAGCACAGCCTCAGAGGCTGCCGGTTCCTGCCCTGAGGCCGTGTGGGTCTGCTCCAGCTCCTGGGGAAACGCTGCCAGCACAGCTGGCCCCACACATAACGGGGCCCATCCGTCAGCCCTTGCTAAGGGTTTCATGGCCACAGCCCCTCCATCCTCCAGCCTCGACAGCAAACCCCGGAGGTTGAAGGCACAGAGACGGTCAGATGCTCTCAAAGGTCTTGGGACAGGCTCAAGGCAGCATCTTCACGACCCGAGGCCTCCAGGGCTGACCTGGTCCTTGATCCAGCAGCAAAACAAGGACGGGGTGGTGGAGAGAGGTGGGCGTGATTGGTTTGCTTCGTACACAGAATTGATCTCAGGACCTTGCGGTTGCAAATGTAAAGGCAGGTGCACACGTGAATAAGACTCTTTTCTCTTTACGTGTATTTTATTGAGGTAAAAGTCATGTAAACAATTAACTACTTTAAAGTGTACAATTTGGTGGCGTTTAGTGCATCCACAATGTTGTTCAACCACCACCTCTCTCTGGTTTTTTTTTTTTTTTTTAGAAAAGGGCTATACCATATTTCATTTTTTATGTTTTTAAATTTTTTATGAGGAAGACTGGCCCTGAGCTAACATCTGTGCCCACCTCTGTTTTGTATGTGGGACATCGCCACAGCATGGCTTGATGAGTGGTGTGTAGGGCTGCACCTGGGATCCAAACCTGTGAACCCTGGGCCACCAAAGGGGAGCGCTACCTAACCACTACACGCCTCCCCACGCCCCCAGTTTTAAAACATCTTCGAGACACTGACCCCAACCCCATCAGCAGTCACTCCTCATCTCCCCTCCCCAGCACCTGGCACCCACCGACGTGCCTTCTGTCTCTGTGGCTGTTTTGGATGCTCATGTACGAGGAAGCATACAGCATGTGAGCTTTTGTGTCTGACTCCTTTCAGTGAGCATGTTTTCGAGGTTCACACAGGTTGTGGCGTGTGTCAGCGCTTCATTCCTTCCCTTAGATGGATCAGAGTACATCCACCATACGGCTAGACCAGAGTGTCCATCATCTGTCGGTGGACATTGGGCTGTTTCCACTTTCGGCCCCTGTGAACACATGTACGAGTTTCCCAGTGGACGTATGTTTTTGTTTCTCTTGGACACATACTTGGCAGCTGAACTGCTGAGTCACAAGACAATTCTATATATAACTTTTTTGAGGAACCTCCTGTTTTCCACAGCAGCTGCACCATTTTACATTCCTACTAATGATGTATGAGGGCCCCTATTTTTTCCCACCTTTCCACCTTGTTTCACTAAAAGAAATTACAGCCATCCTTGTGGGTGTGAATGGATATCTCACTGTGGTTTTGGTTTGCATTTCCTTAACAACTAATGATCTTGAACATCTTTTCACATGGTTGTTGGCCATTTATATATCTTTTTTGGAAAAATTCCTACTTAATTCCTTTGTTCATTTTAAAAATCGAATTGTCTGTCTTCACAATGTTGAGTTGTAAGAATTCCTCATTCATTCTGGATACTAAACCCTTATTAGAGACACGATTTGCAAATATTTTCCACCAATCTGTAGGTCTCATAATGTCTCTTGAGGCACAAAAGTTTTTAATTTTTATGAAGTCCAATGTATCTATTTTTTCTTTTGTTGCCTATGCTTTTGGTGTCAAATCTAAGAATCCACTGAGAATCTGAGCTTATGAAGATTTACTCTTTATGTTTTATGTTTTAGCTCTTGTATTTAGGTCACTGATCTGTTTCAAGTTAATTTCTGTACATGGAGTGGAGGGGTCCAAATCCCTTCCTGTGCATGCAATTATCCAGTTGTGGCAGGACCATTTGTTGAACAGACCGTTTATCCCCACGAAATGGTCTTAGTGCCCTCATTGTAAATCGGTTGGTTCTACATGTTTGCATTTATTTCTGGACTCTTGATTCTACCCTGTTGGTCTACATGTCTATCCTTATGCTAGTACCACACTGTTTTGTAATAAGTTTTGATATTGGGAAGGGTGAATTCTCCAATTTTGTTTTTTTCCCACTGTTTTGGATATTCGAGATCCCTTATAATCCCATATGAATCTTAGGGTTGACTTTTCCATTTCTGCAGAAAAGGCCATTGGAATTTTTGTAATTTGTGTGTGTGATGGGATTGCCTTGAATCTGTAATCATTTTGGAAAATATTCCACAGTAACAACATTGTTTTCCACTCCATGAACATGGACGTCTTCTGTGATTTCTTTCAGCCATGTATGGTTGTTCTCAGCACACAAATCTTTCAACTCCTTGGTTGAATTTATTCCTAGGTATTTTATTCTTTTGAATGCTACTGCGAATGGTATTATTTCCTTAATTTTCTTTTTGGATCATTCATTGGTGGTGTATAGAAACACAACTCATTCTTCTGTGTTGATCCTGTATCCTATAACTTTGCTGAATTTGTTCATTAGCTCTAAGAGGGTTTTTGTGGATTATTTGGGATTTTCTATATATGGGATCATGTCATCTGAAAATACAGATAGTTTTACTTCTTCCTTTCCAATCTGGAGAACTTTTATTTCTTTTTCTTGTCTGTTGTTCTGGCTAGGACTTCCAAGACCACGTTGAACAGCAGTCATGGAAGTGGACATCCTTGTCTTGTTCCTGATCTTAGCAGGGAGATTTCAGTGTTTTATCATTGAGTGGGATGTTAGCTGACGGTTTTTGGTAAATACCTTTTATCATGCCTTCTATTCTTAGCTTGAGTGTTTTTATCATGAAAGAGTGTTGAATTTTGTCAAATGCCTTTCCTGCATCAACATGACTGTGGGTTTTTTTCCTTCATTCTACTAATACGGTGTATTATGTTGACTGGTTTTCTTATGTTAAAGCACCTTTGTGTTCCCGGGATAAATTCCACTTGGCCATGGGGTATAATGCTGTTGGATTTGGGTTGCTGGCATTTCGTTGAGGATTTTTGCCACTATGTTCATATGAGATATTGGTCTGTGGTTTTCTTGTGGGATCTTTGTCTGGCTTTGTTATCAGGGAATGCTGGCCTCATAGAATGCGTTAGGAAGTATTCTCTCCTCTATTTTGGGGAAGGGTGTGAGAAGAATTGGTGTTAATTCTTCTTTAAATGTTTGGTGGAATTCATCATGGAGCCTTCTGGTCCTGGACATTGTTTGGGGAGCGGTTTTTGACTACTCCTTCAATCTCTTCACCTCATATTGGTCTGTTGAGATTTTCTATTTCTCCTTTAGTCAATTTTGGTAATTTGTGTGTTTCTAGGAATTTGTCCATTTCATCTAGATTATCAAACTCGTTGGCATACTGTTGCTCACAGTATTCTCTTATAATCCTCTTACTTTCTGTAAGGTTGGTAGTAATGTCTCCACTTTCATTTTTGGTTTTAGCTATTTATGTCTTCTCTCTTTTTTTTCAGTCAGTATAGCCAATTTCTGGACTCTTTGTTAGAGTTTGTCAATTTTGTCAATCTTTTCAAAGAACTGACTTTTTTGATCATTTCCTTCTTTCTGCTAGTTTTTTGTTTAGTTTGCTCTTCTTTTTCTAGTTCCTTAAGGTGTACACTCAGGTTGTTTATTTGAGATCTTTAATCTCTTTTAATGTAAGTGTCTACAGCTATAAATTTCCCCCTGAGCACTGCTTCTGCTCCTGCATCCCATAAGTTTTGCTATGTTGTGTTTCCGTTTTCATTCTTCTCTAAGTATTTTCTAATTTCTCTTGTGATTTCTTCTTTGCTCCATCGGTTGTTTAAGAGTGTGTTGTTTAGGGCCTGGCCCAGTGGTGCAGCAGTTAAGTGCTCACGTCCCACTTTGGCGCCCCAGGGTTCGCCGGTTCGGATCCCAGGTACAGACACGGCACCGCTTGTCAAGCCATGCTGTGGTAGGCATCCCATGTATAAAGTAGAGGAAGATGGGCACGGATGTTAGCTCAGAGCCAGTCTTCCTCAGCAAAAAGAGGAGGATTGGCAGATGTTAGCTCAGGGCTAATCTTCCTCAAAAAAAAAAAAAAAGAATGTGTTATTTAATTTCTACATATTTGCAAATATTCCTTTCCTTCTGTTATTGATTTCTAGTTTTGTTCTATTGTGATCAGAGAAGACAGTGTGTATGATTTCAATTGTTTTTTCTTTTTTTTTTCTTTTTCTCCCCAAAGACCCCCCGTACATAGTTGTGTATCTTTTCAGTTGTGGGTCCTTCCAGTTGTGGCATGTGGGATGCCGCCTCAGCACGACCCGATGAGTGGTGCCATGTCTGTGCCCAGGATTCGAACTGGTGAAACCCTGGGCCACCAAAGCAGAGTGTGTGAACTTAACCACTCGCCCATGGAGTTGGCCCATTTTTTCTTTATTTTGGTAAGGAAGATTGGCCTTGAGCTAATGTCTGTTGCCAATCTTCCTCTTTTTTTTTTTACTTGAGGAAGATTGTCTCTGAGCTAACATCTGTGTCAATCTTCCTCTATTTCATATGTGGGATGTTGCCACAGCATGGCTTGATGAGCAGCGTGTAGGTCCGTGCCTGGGACCCAAACCCACAAACCCTGGGCCACTGAAACAGAGCACATGAACTATGCCACCAGGCCAGCCCCTATTCCCTCACTGTGGCTCAGACCACAAGTGAATTAGCTGGAGTAAAAACACAGAGCTGGAATTCAAGGCCACCCAACTCGCAAGCACAGAAAACACAACGTCCCCAGACTCTGGTCTGAGCCCAGCGCTCAGCCCAGTAAAGCCTCAGCTCCCCTCTCACTCCAAGTGTCACCTCCTGCAGCAAAGACTGAACTCTCAGGGGAGCCTCCTCCAGGGGAGGGCAGAGGAGGGTGAGAGCCACAGCAGAGGGGGGGCTGCAGGTCCTGCACGGCGGGGGGAGGGGGCTCTGTAACCACTGGTGCCCCTCCTGCCTGCTCTCTCTCTGCGGTGAGGTCACAGCCCAAGAACAGGGGTGGACAGGAGGAGGCACCTCCAGCAGCAGCAGCTCCTCCTCTGTCTCCCTGGGCCCCACGTTACCCAGGTCTCCCTTTCGGTAGGGGATAAACCCAGCACCTTCTTACGATCTAGTAGTCAGTTAGTAAATGTCTGTTGGCTTAAATTCTACATCCACCCAAGAATAAAGACAACAACATTTCAAGTGGATTTTCCACCCAAGCCCGTCCTTTCTCGGTGAGCTCCATCTGCAGGCCGGGCCCCGAGTGGTGATGGTCACACAAACATGGCTGCACTGAGCACTGCTAAGGGACTCTAGCACTGCTGGCTGGAAGGGCAGGCTGTCCAGAGCGGGGCTGCAGAAGAAGCAGGGCTGATGCTACTCCAGGGCTTCCTGGAAGTGGAGGGCTCGGGGGCGGGGGGGGTGGTGGCTCACAGTCTGTTTGGAAAACGATGTGCGTTTCTAAAAAGTAGCAAAAACTGCAGGAGGAAACCTCTCATGTCCACATTTTAAATATAATGAGACACGGCCTCTCCCTGAGCCACTGGCTGGGTAATTCTGCCCTTTGGAGCTGGAAGCTGCAGCCATGCGGGGCATTCCCTGGAGAAGTCGGGATTCGGATGAAGCAGAGGGAACACGGGGGCAGGGCCCTGCCAGGACGGCGAGTTTCACAATGAGCAAAAACACAGCCTCTTCCCTGGAGCCTGTGACTGTGCACTTGAAGCTGATGGGGGGGAGGCAAGGAAGAAAGATTGAGGCATATTGCAACACAGTGTCTTTAAAGTGGATTTTCCTGGCTGGAGAGCATGGTCATGCCTGCTTTTTGGCACAGGGACCACCGTAACCAAGAGTCTTGGAAGCCACGCTCGCTGGCAGCTTCAGTGCTGGCACTAACCCGCCACTTTGAGCTGCTGGCCCCGGAAGCTGTGGGGGTGGCCCCCCGGGCCTCTGAGCTGACATGGGGGCTGCGGGGGCTCCTGGTGGAGGCCTCCTGCCACGCCGAGTGGAGAGTCGAGTCACATCCTGTCCTGCAGGAGATCCCCTGAGTTCAAGGCCGAGGGCCGGGGCTGCTGGAGATGCTCCGAGATGAACCAGATGTCGGCCTCAACAGCGATGGACAGCTTCGGGACGCGCTTTGAAATTTATTGAGCACTTTCCACGAGTTGTCTTCCTTAGGCCCCTCGATGACCCTGCTGAGTCGCCGTCCAAGGCTCAGGAAGTTAAGTCACGCCCCCAACCCGCCCAGGTCACGAGAACGTGAGATAAGAGCTGACAGCCTCTCCCGGGACCTGCCCTGTGACCACCGCCTGGCTGCCCACAGCAGGGCTGGACAGGGGAGCAGTGACAGTTGGGGGTGGGGATGCTGGCCACGGGGACCTTTGAGGACATTGTCTCTTAGGCTCCTAGGTTACCCGCCATGAGGAGGGAAGGGCGATCAGCTCCAACACAGGGATGGACGTGGGGACACTCAAAAGAGCTCTCAGGAGTAAGGGGGACACAGCAGGAGCCTCAGGGCCCATGAGCCCGGCACACGCTCTGTGGAAAGTGCCTATCCAGTCGCCTGGTGACGAGGCCAGTGGCCACGTCCACGGCTGCCACACACTGAGGCCCTGGCAGCAGCTGTACCTCAAAGGCTGGTGAGAGGCCACACTTGCTTCAGCCGCTCTGCCAACAACCCCACGTCTGTGCGTCTTTTCCAGATGGATACGCAGAGCTTCATCAGGCAGGCCAGTCCTGGCATCTGCTGCTCTCGTCAGCAAGCTCTTGCTACTGCAGCTGCTGAATCCGTGCATCTTCCCTCAAGCTGGTCTTAGGAGCGGGTCGGTGTCTCTCCACAGAGAAGCGTGGCTGAAACAGCTGCATCCACCCCACGGTTGGGTCCTCAGGGTCCTGTCCCTTCTGCCCTCTCAGTGGGGGGCTGATGATGGCAGAGATGACCAGTAGTGGTACCGCAGGTTCATCATGTAGCTGTGTACACGTGTGTGCATGTGCAGGTGTGTCCATGTGTGCAAGTCTGTGGCACGCGCATGGTTTGTGCTATGGCATCTTCACCGTGCAGGACTGCCTTCAATACCAGTAAAACACACTCAGTCTGTGTGAACGTGCCCCTCGTCTGTTCCCAGAGCTGCAGCAGACGGAACCCAGCCTGCCGCCTCGCTAGGTCCCGTGTGTGTTGAAAACAATGATCATGGAGGTCTCCACCATGCCCACGAGTACATCCAATGCTCCAGCAGTGCCTTTTTAAGACCTGTCAGTCAGGACCTCTTTGGGCGCAAGTGATGGAGAGCTGGCCAAGTGACCTTAAACACCTGGAAAAGAATCGGTTAGTCATTCAATTGTAAAGTATGACAAACTGTCAGCTTCAGGCACGGCTGGATCAAAAAAGCCATTTTGACCATCTCTTGTTGCTTCTGCTCATCTCTGGCTCTGCCTGTTTCTCAGTTGGTTTCATTCTCAGGAAACTTCTCACATGCTGAGAAGGCAGCCTGCATCAGCTACAGCCTCTCCATCACAGAGAGCGCTTCCTTGAGACCCCAGCCAGGGTCCCAGAGAAGGCTCTGATCAGCCAGCTTCCTCACAGGCACACTCCACCCACCCCTGTGGACAGACCAGCAGGGCCCTCCGACTGGCCAGCCCTGGTCACGTGCCCAATCCTGTGGCAAAGGGTGAAGGGAGGGATCAGTTTAATCTGAGCCGTAAGGAAGGGCTTCTCACCTGGACAGGGGCTCCCATTGCCTGAAAACGGGGAAGGACAGTGGACCAGCCTATGGCAATACCCAGACATAAACCTTCTAGAGAGCGTGTGCCTGGAGCCAGGGGCCCCTGGCTGCGGGAGAGGCTGTCCTGGGGCTGGTTGGTGCAGCGGGCCCTCCGCGTACGGCCCCAGGACTCCCAGGTGTGGCCCACACGCCCTCCTGCAGATGCTGCTCAACCCCAGTCCAGGTGGCAGGACGATGGCCAGCCAGCCAGGAACCCTGGCCGGGACTGTGTCCCTCTGTCTGTCGCCTCGGCCCCTGGTTTTCATCTAATTCCCACACGTTGGCTGACTTCACTGGCGGTGCGAGGCTTCCCCAGATTGTCTCGTCTCTTTTCACAGCAGAAGGAGAGACTGAACGACGAGCACACCGACCTCGCGTGTCTGGAGCAGCAACATTAAGTTTTCCCTCTCCCCTCGCGCTGGAGGACGGCAGCCTGTTTCCCATCCCCTCCCCTCAGACCGCAGTGGAAACGTGAAGTGCTGGTTGAGACAATTTTTAACTACTGGATCCAGAAGGGAGAGAAAAATGGAGACCAGACGTGAACACTCCGTTTGCATAGCTCGCCCAGCTGTCGCTGTGGTGTGACTGTCCTCAAACACTCGCTGGGCACTCGCATCCTCCGCGAGCCCAGCTTTGTGCACAGAGACTTTTCTGAGTGTGCCTGAGACTTTCGTAAACTACTGGGAAGTTTCCAGACTTCACAAGCACTTTCTCCGCAGGGTAAGTGAGATGTTGAAAGAGCTGTCATTCTCCGAAGGCCTGTTGTTACTGTACTGCTCCAGGAACCACAGGTCAGTGAGCGCGGCTTCACGACGCTGCGTGGACATCAAAATGCATCGTGGACCTCCCAGATGGCAGCTGCCCACCTGCTGACGGCCACGCATTCTTCCACCCACTCAGTATTTATCTCCCAGGGAACCGCTCTCTACAGTCGGAACCACACCGCAAAGAGGAACATTACAGAAACATAGCAGGACTGTCTAGCTTCTTGCCAAGGACACGTCGCTCCTCTCCAATCCTCTTGTGGTTTCCTGCAACCGAGTCATGGGCCAAGGAGTCGGCAGCACCTGGCAGTCTGGGAAAGACAAGATGGGGGAGGGACCGTGCTGACCGTCACTCTGAGCCCCCAGCAGCACGGGGGTCCGATGCCAGGAAAGGGCACCTTGGCTGAATGCCTGGTTAGGACGTGCTTGATCCAATTCGAGCCAGAGATGCTGTGAACCGTGCTTTGGAGGGAGCGGGGCTCTGGCTGGAAGGGGAACTTAGGGGGCTGACTAAAAGCAACGACAGTGAGTAACCGACTTATGATCAGCTGAGAAGCAAGTGCCCTTCACACATCTGTGTCACTCACACCAGACGCTGCCAGGCCAGCTGAGACCAGAACAGCAGGTCGGTCGGTCCTGGGTCTACACTGGTGGTATACCAGCACCGTTCATTGTCTCGCCCCAGCCGCTCAACCCGCCAAGCACTCGTCTGTATTCTCATCCCACCGCAGAAGAGAACATTCTTTCCAACTTAAGGGTTTGTTTGAACCGAGCACGAGTTCTCCTTCCATCAAACAGGATTTGTGCATAAAAAGCGTGTACAGACACGGTGAAAAGGATTAAGGAAATACGCTGTGTTTACTCTGGGTCCCAAAGTGGATGCCTTTAATCCTTTGGCGTGCCAAGAGTCCACAGGGTTGGCCGGAAAGGAGGAATAAATCAGAGCCTCGCTTGCAAGCTGTGGAGGACAGACGCAGCTGGAGGGCCCTCCTCATGGCACAGCAGAGCCCCTGTGGGCGGAGGTGGGTGCCGTGTGCAGGTCCTGAGCCCCAGGGTCCTCAAGGCGATCGCTGCCAGCTCAGTGCAGAGTGCAGGGCCGCGGGGCCACATGCGAGTTAGACGGGCCCAGGGTGGACCCACCGGCCTCTACCAGGACATCACCTCAGGTGAGGCCCTGACCTCACTGCCCGTGGATGAGCTCTTTACCTGCAGAAGAGGGAAATGACCTCCCTGGGCACTTGAGCGGAACAGAGTGACGCATCTCAGACGCTGGGAACCCTGTCAGCAGAGTCACTGCCACTGTGCGTGTGGTGCCAGTACAGGAAGACCCTTGTCCAGAAGATGAAAGAACGTAGAGAGAAACTGCTGCTGAGCCTAAGAAGCATCTGCCTCAGACCGTCACAGGCTGACAGCACACACGGCACTGCCCAGGGGCCTGTCTGCGCGTCAGGAAGTGGCCCGATGTGGAGGAGGGCGGGGGAGGACAACACAACGTGTCTGAGGTCAGTCAGGGAGGCTGTGGCAACCATTGTAACCAAGGGCCAGAAAAAAGAGGGGGCATCCAGAACCTTCTTCAAGTTTGCACATCTCTGGTTCTGCCTGACTGCCCACATGCTTCTGGAGCTGAAGGTGGCCTGCCCAGACTCCAGCCTGTGCTGAGCGGGGCTGGGCTCCAGCCTCGCCCTCCCAACGTCTAACCACGTGCCCTGGTTCCTGCGACCTGCTCTGCCTGTGTTCAGACAGGCCACACCAGCAGGCCAGGGGAACCAGCCAGGCGGGTGGAACCTCCTGGCAGGAGGGACTGAAATAAAAACCTAATGGATTGGCTCAACAGAAAAATGGAGGGGACCGAGGAAAGAATCAGTGAGCTCAAAGCTAAAACACTAAAAATCACCCAATCTGAATGACAGAGACTTCACCAAAAAGGACCTGAATGTTTGAGATTGTGGGACTATAACGAAGATCTAACATTCGTGTCATTAGAGTCCTGGGAGAGAAGAAAGAGGATGGGGCTGAAAAACACAAAGGAATAAATAAATATATAATAGGTGAAAACTCCCCAAATTTGGCAAAAGACATAAGCCTACAAAATTAAGAAGCTGAAAAAATCCCAAACAGGATAAACCCAAAGAAATCCACACCCAAAAAAACAGCATAGTGAAACTTCTGAAAACTGAAGACAAAATGACATGATGTTTTACGCAGAGGGGAAAGAACAATTTAGATCACAGCGGATTTCTCAACAGAAAGCACAGAGGCCAGAAGGAAGCAGCCAACATTTTTCAAGCGCTGGCAGAAACGTCACCTGGCTGCCTGTACCCAGCAGAAATAACCTTCAGGATTGAAGGGAAAAGTCAAAGCATTCTCATTTGAAGGAAAACTAAGAAAACCTGTCACCAGCATACCTGCTCTAAGAGATGGTTACAGGGACTTCCCTGGGAAGGAACGCTGAACATCAGGAAGGGAGAAAGAAGCTGGCGGACAAGAACAGGTCTAAGTACCTCAAGCCCTCTTGTCCTCTTGAATTTTCTAAATTGTGTTTGACAATTGAAGCAAAATTTATACCACTGTCCAACGTGGAGGAAATAAGACAATTACATCATGAACTGAAAAGGGTCAAAAGACATAAAGGGAGGTAACTAATATCTAGAGAAACTACTAAAAAAGCTATACAAGGAAATATGCTGAAAAATATTACAGATAGACCAAAATAGAATTCTAAAAATTGTTCAAGGAATCCACAGACAGGCAGGAGAAAAGGAACAGAGAAGTGAGAAGAGAGAGAACAAACAGAAAACAAATAAAAGATGGCAGGAGCCAGCCCGGACATGTACACTAAACATAAATGCCTGTGCGCACTAAATACACTGCAAGATCGGCAGCTGCAACCTGTGACCTGCTCCGTGCTGTCCAACAAGAACCCAAGACGACGGCGAGGCAGGCTGAAGCTACTGGGCGGCATAAGACACACCATGCAGACATTATCCAAGAGAAAGCGGAAGGGACCATATTGCATCAGATCAATAGAAACTGGGAGAACAGGGCACAGGAAACTGCAGGAGACAGAGGGACACATGTAACGATAAAAGAGTCAGCCCACCAGAAAGACTCGGGATTCCTGAATGCGCATCAAACAACAGAGTCACGACACAGCAAAGCAGAAACTGGTGGAACGGAAAGGAGAAAAAGGCAAATCCACAATTCTAGTTGGAGACGGCAACATGCCTCTCTCAATAAGTGATGAACAGCCAGACAAAAAATCAGCGAGGACCCAGAACTCAACAACACGCCACAAACAGGACCTGATCAACGTTTGTCAAACATCCTGCCCAAACAGAACCCATTTTTTTCCAAGTGCCCATGGAACATAGACCAAGATAGGCCATATTCGGGGCCATAAAACAAAGCTCAACACGTTTGAAAGAACTGAAATCACACAGAGTGTGTTCTCCGACCACAGTAGAATCAAGCTAGAAATCCCTAGTAGAAAGAAGACAGGAAAACCTCCAAACACTTGGAAGCTCACAATAAATGTCTGAACAATTCCTGGGTCACAGAGGAAGTCTCAAGAGAAATTTTAAAAATACATCAAACTGAATGAAAATGAAAATACAGCGTGTCAAAATGTGAGAGATACAGCTAAACCAGCACTGGCAGAGAGTTTATAGGAGTTTTTAGAACTAAATACATACATTAAAAAAGAGGAAATGTCTCAAATCCCAATCTAGGCTCCCACTTCAAGGACCCAGAAAAGGAAGAGCAAAATAAACCCAAACCCAAACCCAAAGCAAGAAGAAGGCAAGAAATAATAAAGGTAAGAGCAGAAATCAATGAAACTGAACAGAGAAAGACAAGAGAAAAGCAATGAAGCAAAGAACTAGTTCTTTGAAAATATCAATAAAATAGACAAACCTCCAGCAAGACTGACAAAAAAAGAAGACGCGAATCAGCACCACCAGAAATGAGCAGGGCGTCATCACAGACCGAGCAGACCTCAAAGGAGTGAGAGAGAGTGCAAACAGCTCTACGTAAATACGACCACTCAGATGAAACGGCCCGATTTGTCAAAACACACGAACCACCACAACTCACCCAATATGAAAGAGGTAATTTGAATAGCTTTGTAACCATCAAAGAAATTGAATTTATAATTTTAAAACTGCCAAAAAAGAAATCTCCAGACACAGGTGGTTTTGCTAGAGAATTCTGCCAAATGTTTAAAGACTTATTAACCCAATCCTACACAGTCTCTCCTGGAAAACAGGAGGAGGCAACACGCTCCCACTTGTTTATGAAGCTCATGTTAACCTTAGACCAAGACCAGACAAAGACAGTACAAGAAAGAAAACTCCAGACCAATATTTCTCATGCACATAGAAGCCGGTTTGGATCCCGGGTGTGGACATGGCACCGCTTGTCAGGCCGTGGCAGGTGTCCCACATATAAAGTAGAGGAAGATGGGCACGGATGTTAGCTAAGGGCCAGTCTTCCTCAGCAAAAAGAGGAGGATCGGCAGTAGTTAGCTCAGGGCTAATCTTCCTTAGAAACAAAACAAAACAAAAACAAACATTAGTACATAGAGTTCAGCAATATATAAAAAGAATGATATATCATGAACAAGTGGTGCTTATTCCAGGGATGCAAGGTGGCTCAATATTTGGAGATCATTCGGTGTAATCCACCATATTAGTGGACAAAAGAAGAAAAATCACACAATCATGCCAACTGAGCAGAAAAAACGTTTGACAAAAGTGAACACCCATTCGTGCATGATAAGACAACTACCAGAAGTAGGATGTGAATTTGGCCGTGTTGCAGGATTCAAGCGTAATGGAACAAGATCAACCGTATCTTTACACATCGGCAAAAACACATCTGCACATATATGGTCAATTCATTTCAACTTATCGAAGAAAGGAACGTCTTTTCATCAAATAGTGCTAAGACAACTCGATGTTCATATGCAGAAAAAAAACAGCATTGACCCTTGCCCCACAGTACACACAAAAATTAACTTCAAAATGGGTCATAGCCGTAAATGTAAAATAAAAACTATAGTACTTTTAGAAGAAAAATCTTTGCAACCTGGGAGTAGGCAAAGATTTCTTAGGACACAAAAGGCATGAGCCATAAAAGAAAAACTTGATAAATTGGACTTGATAAAAATTTAAAACTTTTGCTTTTGGAAAGACACCATTAAGGAAACAAAAAGGAAGTAGACCAAAAGAGGAAAGATCTTTGGTTTTTTCACCTGTGCCGAAAAGGCATCGATAAAAATTAGTAACCTTATCTGATAAAAATTATTGATAACTGGAAATAAAAGGAAACATCCTCAACATGTTTTTGCTTTTTTAAGTTGGTGGGAAGCTCTCAAGTATGTTCTATGTGCTAGCTTTTACCGCCTCTCCTGGCTGTGCATCTGAAGTCATAAATCCTCTCCGTGAGACAAGCCTGCCTCTACCGGGAAGCTGCCCAGATGTTCTTGCCCGACGTGTTTCAACATCTCTTTGGACTTAGAGATAAGCAAGCAAGAAAAGGTGGTGGAGGAGGAGGTAACTCTCACTGCATTACAAGGCACCCTCCAGAGTAAATCCTCCTGCTGGGAGAGGTGGGGCGGGTCGGGGGGGGACCCACAGGCAGTGGGCATCAGCATGGAGCCCAACAGCAGTCCCTGACCTGGAGCCCAGCTCGTCCTCAAGACCACCCTGGACTTCTGTCAAGCAAGGGCACTGGATGTTTACAAATGCACATCTGATCCAAGCAACATTGAAAGGCTCCCTGACTTCCTCCTAGTGCTGCTCCTTGACTTTGTCGGTCATGGACGGGGCCAGGCTCCCCAAATCCGGGAGAGGAGGTGGCTGAGAAGTGTGTGCTTGGAGGAACCCCCGACAAGAAGCATGAAACAGAGGCAGGCAACAGCACCCTGGGGGGTGAAACGGTGACCTTCCTCAGCGTCTTCCGGGCCGTGGGGAGCAGACTGTCTCCACTGTTACTCGGCCTTCCAGATGTTCTACCCAACGCAGCAAGACCAAAAAAGAAAGAAGAGACACAACATCAAAAAGAAGAGAGGGAACGAGTGAGAGCGAGAGAGAGAGAGAGAGAGGGAGAGAGAGAGAGAGAAAAGGGGGAGGGAAAAAGAAAGAGAAAGAGAAGACAGGAAAAGGAAAGAGAAGAGAAAAGAGACTCACCATTGGCACGTGGCCTGTCTAGGCCATGGTTGTCTAAGCACACCTATCGTACCTTCTTTTAAACACGTTATCTCACTTCGCTGTCACTCCATCCTGTGTTGTGGGTCTTACCACACACATTTTACAGATGACGGACCCGAGGCCTTCAGAAAATAATGACTGGTGTTGGGAAAATTGGGCATCCACATGCAACAGAATTAAACTAGACCTCTATCCTACACCACTCACAAAAATTAGCTTGAAATGGACTAAAGACTTGAACGTAAGACCTGAAACCATAGAACCCCTAGAAGAGAACACAGGGAAAGTTCCTCAACGTTGGCCTTGGCCATGATTTCTTGAATATGACACCAAATGCACAGGCAACAAAAGCAAAAGTAGACCAGTGGGCCTACATCAAACTAAAAAGCTTCTGCACAGCAAAGAAACAGTTCGTAGAATGCAAAGGCAATCTATGGAATGGGAGAAAATATTTTCAAACCATCTATCTGAAAAGGGGTTAATACCCAAAATACATATGGAACTCATACAACTCAATAGCAAAACAAATAATCCAATTAAACAATGGGCAAAGGACCTGAATAGACATTTTTCCAAAGAAAACATACAAATGGCCAATAGGTACATGAGAAGATGTTCAACATCACTAATCATCAGGGAAATACAAATCAAAACCACAAGGAGATATCACCTCACACCTCTTAGGTGGCTGTTATCGAAAAGACAACAAATAACAAGTGTCGATGAGAATGTGGAGAGAAGGGAACTCTCTGCACCGTGGGCGGGAATGTACATTGGTGCAGCCACTATGGGAAACAGTATGGAGGTTCCTCCAAAAATTAAAAATAGAACTGCCATATGATCCAGCAATCCCCCCCCCGGGAACATATCCAGTGGAAATGAAATCGCTATCTGAAAGAGACATTGCACCTCCATGTTCCCGCAGCATTATTCACAACAGCCGAGACATGGAAACAAGCTAAGTGTCCATCAGTGGATGAATGGACAAAGAAGATGTGGTATACATATATATACACACACACAATGGAATATTATTCAGCGATGAGAAAGAAGAAAGTCCTGCCATTTGCGACAACATGGGTGAACCTGGAGGAGATTGTGCTGAGTGAAATGTCAGTCAGAGAAAGACAAACACCATATGCTCTCACTTATATGTGGAACCTAAAGAAGTCCAACTGATAGAAACAGAGAGTCTATTGGGGGTTTCCAGTTGATTGGTGGTTGGGGAGGGGGAGATGGGGAGGTGTTGGTCAAAGGGCACAAACTTCCAGCTATAAGATGAATAAGTTCTGGGATCTGAAGTACAGCATGGTGATTAGGTTTAGCAATACTGTATTGAATACTTGAAATTTGTTAAGAGAGTAGATCTTAAACGTTCTCACCACACACAAAAATATGGTAACAATGTGAGGTGATGGATGTGTTAACTAACCTTAATGATACGTATATATCATTTCACGATATATACATATATCAAATCTTTAGGTTGTGCACCTTAAACTTGTACAATGTTAGTTGTCAGTTGTATCTCAATAAAGCTGGAAAAAAAAGAGAGAATATAATGACTTGCCCAAAACCTCGATCTAGCAAATGGATATCTGGAATGCAAACACAGGTCTGGTTGATTCCAGAATCAGAGCTTTGAGCCACAAAACTTCCTCAAACACCCCAAAGAATAGACTCAAAATTAGTAAAACTAAGAGAGGAAATTACAATGATGGATAATAAAATTAATATACAAAACCAATAGCGTTTCCAGCTGCCAGCAATAACCACTTAGCAAACCATGGTGAGGATGGAGGACCCGTTCAAAATAGCAACGCAATTTGTTAAATCCTAGGATCAGTTAGGTCAAGAAATGTGTACAAAACTTATATTGAAGAAATAATAAATTTTGAAAGGGACTGTAAGAGAAACCTGAGTAAGTTGAGAGATGTAAGCATAATATGAAAAGCAGAAACCAGAGCCGGGAGGCCTGGTAGATCTGAGTGCAGGAAAAGTATAAGATGTATAAAAATACGAAACTGCACCATGCACCCTTACAAAGCAGGTGAAAACATACCCTCCACTAAGGGGCCCAAAAAGGGCCTAAGTGGAGAAACACATTGGACTCTCAGGAGCCGTTTTGTTTGTTGAAATATTTGGTCAGATAAGTGAAAAATTTGGTTAAAGCAGGGAACGAAACAGTGACAATGCACCTCAAATGCTTTGTTTTAGCTGCGTGTCCCCTGAGCTCGTGGGCTGGGCGTCTGGCCCGGTTGTTGTCGAGGTGAAGAAGTGCAAGCAGTTCCGAAAGTCTCCAGTGCTACCAGCCAGACAAA
The DNA here is from genome assembly GCF_041296265.1 of Equus caballus. Lineage (NCBI taxonomy): Eukaryota > Metazoa > Chordata > Mammalia > Perissodactyla > Equidae > Equus > Equus caballus. Next base: position 100,990,747 of record NC_091700.1, on the reverse strand, counting down.
TTACCGTAATTTCCAGTTATGAAATTCCACGGAGCCTTTAAAATGGTATTTCAGACGAGGTTTTAGTAAACTTGAAAAGTTCTAATAATATTGCTAAGTAGAAAAAGCATGTTACAGAGCCATATACACAGCAAGAATGCATTTTTGTGAAAATATGTATCTACATTGATATGACATATTTATGCATTTACGTAGGTATTAAGATATCAAGAATGTGTGAAAATCTTAACAGTGGTTAACTCTGGATGAATTGCGTTTCCTTAGTGGTGTTTTCTTGTATTTTTCAAGTGCTCTGCAATACACATGATTATTTTTAAAATTAGGAAGTAATTAAGTGTAAAAAAATAGTTTGAATTTTAGAGCGTCATCTTGGTAACTATTCAGATATTTATACTATTCTTCTATTTCTCAGGGTTAACACAAATTATGGTGATAACTTTCCATAGACATGTTAGATCTGCTCCATCAGGAGGAGTCCGACTAGAGAGAGAATTTACCTGGGGCAGCAAATTGCCTGAGATTTCAGGTGGGGTTGCCTGCCTGTGTTGGAGGACTCCTTAGTAAAATGAGGCGCATCGTGTGCCCACAGGCGATGTTTCAGGATGTTTTGTATGCAAGTCAAGTGCCCTTTGAGGGGGCGAAAGCTGCTCCATTTTCTGTTTTGAGTGCCTTCATCCACCTGTTCACATGCGCTATCCATTGTGCCACCTGTGTTTTCATGGGGAAGATGTAGATTACTATGCATTTCCTTAAGTCCCAAAGTGTGTGTGTTGGGGGAGGGGGTTACCCAAAAGGTTTCCTGTGGTCCATGGATGGATCCTTTTTATTTTAAAAGTTGCTAATTTATTTCAGCATACTGTAGAAAAAGCACAGCCAGGACAACAAATCTGCAATTTTAAAGATACTGTTTCTGGTGCTGCTAAATGTATTTCAATTTAAAAACCGAGTCTACCAAAGATGCATTAGATAAATGAGAATAATTCACAAGATAGGGATATGGCAAAACTTTGAAGTTAGCATGCAGAAGACTGAAATTTGGGAAACATTGCCATATGAAATAATGCTTGAGCTTCATGTTATAAACCATAGTGTGTTGTATCTGTGTTTCATTGCTTTTAATTACCTTTTCACAGTGCCTTCTACATAGGCACCATTTCTGGTTTATTTAAGAAGATAATCTTAATTTCGCTGTTTGGGTAGCTTTTCATCCTTCTTTTTCTTAGTTGGTTTTAATATTATTGCAATATGATAGACTGAAGTTTTGTAGAATTTATTAAATGCATCTTTACTTCCTAGATTCAATTATAATCACCTTCTTCTAATTACTACAATTTTGCAATAGAATAAAATCCCACCTCAGCAACACAAGTGGGTTCAAACATCCAGGTGGGTGGATCATGAGAGGACGTTACTGCCATGTCGAGACTGGGGCCAGCGCAGTCTGCAGACCACCTCTCACCAGAGCCCCTGCAGTTTGATGCCACCTGCTGGCGATTTTCACTCTGGCTTCATATCGAAGGGGATGACTCTTGTGGTTGACTGGGACTTACAGGATGTCCATCAGGAATGCAGAAATTCCGGTGAGCTGGAGCCCAATTCATCGCCTGATTCAGAGAGACTGGAGGGCGCATGTCCTCCCTTCCAGGAGGACTGGAGAGGCTGTGGGAGAAGCCTGGATGCTGGGGTTCTGTTTCCCAGGAGGGGAAGGTCAGGGGCCCACATGGGTGTCCAGGGGACAATCGAGAGCCATGTGTTAGACGTGCTCCATCTGAAGCGCCCACGGGCTATGTAGCAGAGACGAGATGCACTGGAACACTTTACTGAACGTTTCCCCCGAGGTACCCTCATTCCAAAAGTCTAAGGGATGAATCCAAACTATTCAGGTATCACCCCTCATTTCTTCATAGGTGCTTATATGATCTGTTCTCTTTTTTTAATCTAAAAACTGGACAAGCAGGTGTCTGAGGTTGGAGATGGGGGAGGAGCCTCTCTTTAAAATTGCTTTGGGGCAGGGCTGTCTGCCTGTAACATTGATGCCAGGTTCACTCTGGGTCGGGAAAGTTTCTGGAATCATCTTTTGAATTATTCATGGCTGCATTGCTGGTAAGGGCTTGAAAGTTACACCTGCGTTGCAACGTGGCCCTGCTCGATTCCTAATTACGTGATCTTGGGTCAGACATGTGATCTCTGCAGGCCTCAGTTCTCTTATTTGTGGACTTGGTACAAGAACCCTGCCCTGGGTTGCGGTAAGATTACACAAGACAGTGAGTGCATCCTGCGGCCAGCAGCCGGGGTGATTACCATCACGATCATTTGCGTTGTCACCACGGCCACCACGTTATCCCCGGCACCTGCAAGTGAACCTTTGTGGTTGTTCTTCCAGGCTCATGGTTTCTGCAATGTCATCTTCATGCTTGATGCTGTGAAGTATCTATCACAATTACAAGCTTAGTATCGGAATCCACTAACCTGTCTCGCCTTTACAGGCACTCTCTCTCTCTCTTTAAAATAGGTGGTGGAAATCCAGATGTGCTGGAGTGATGGCTTTTGCCTGCTGCTTCAGCCCCAGCACGCAGGCTCCTCTTTGGCTCCCTCCCACTATTCTTCCCACCCGGGGGCAGTTAGCGGTAACCAGACTGGGGCTGGTCTTTTCTCCAAATTTCCCCTTTATCTTTGGGGGGTTCCTTGCTGGACTTTGCTAGTTGTCCTTTATTTGGGTATTACTCTCGCTTTGTCTGAGTATTTCCCCCAAGGAAAGCTATCCCTTTGGCCATCTTCCTGGAAGTTGATTTCTTCCTTAAATGCTAGAAAAGAGGCACGCTCCAAAAGTGCCCTGATTATTGACGTCACAGACAGGTCCTCTGTCCTTGACGGTGTGCACATTTGGAAGAAAGTGAGTCCAAAGCCACGAGGTCTGTCCTCCTGCCAGAGAGGCAGACAATGAGGGGCCATTGTCTGGGGATTTACGAGGACTTTCCTTCAGCAGCAAATTCCTCGGCCACCAAGGGCAGCCTTATAAGGAAAGTATGTGCTGGAACAATGGAGGTGTTTGGAAATGAGTCATGTCATTTCCAGGAATGGCATTAATAGACCAAAAATATTAATTCTCCCACCGGAGTTTATCAGTGGGATGTGGTGGCCACAGGCTCTGCCAGCGCTGTGTACTTTGGCGGGTTGAGAGCCTCGTCCGTCTGCTTCCCGGTCAGCACAGAGGGGGAAGCACGCAGGTGAACCCTTCGTCCTGCTCTGACGACAGGCATGGCCCATGTCTCCAGGGTGGCATCCGCCTGCTCAAGGAACTCCCAGTGCAGCGGCAAAGAGGACGCAGGGGAAACGGCGCAGCACAGTAGCAGCAGCAGCACACGTGAGCGGAAGCTACAGCAAAGCGGAGCCAGGCTCTGTGGGAGTTCCCATCATAAAATGCTCATTATGGAAATTTGGGAAAGAAAAAAAGAAGACACCACTTCAGGTCCCATCACCAGAGAAAACTGTGGCTTTACCATATGTTCTTGAGAACTTTCACGTTGTAGTTCAAGAAAAAAAAAGGTCGTTCTCATATGCCGTGTATCTAATCTTATTTCCTTTGCAACAGAATCATTGCACAGAACACTTCACCATGACTCACACATGTATGAACGAATGTCATTAACTCTTGATGAGCATCGATTTTTATTGCTTTACCATCATTATCATTAACAGAATTTGCCACAGTCCACCTAAGAATCTCCCTCTTGGACATCTGGGTGGTTTGTATTTTTCATGATTACAAATAATGCTATCCTATAATGAACATTTTGGGGCATAAAGGTTTTTTCCATGTTTTGAATTCGTTCCTTTGGATAAACTCCTAGATGTAGAATATTGGAATAAGGATACGAATGCCTCTAAGACTCTTGACATATATTACCTGGCTGACCTTACACCAAGACAGTGCTTTTAGTTAAATAAGATAGACTCAAATACTGAAACATTTGTGTTTTGTGGGCGAGTTTTAAGAAGGAATTTGTTCTTCTACTTTGAAGAGCTGTGCAAAGAATGGTAAATAGTGCACAGCTTGTTTAAGGAGAGTCTACCATGAAGGTTATGGTTTTTTCCCGTATTTATGGGGCACCTACTGTTTGTACCGAAAGTACTGGGTGCTGGAAAAGACAAAAAGAAGGGATCTGAATCCTGGTGAGTGTAAGGTCCCGTGGCAGAAGTTCTGGCCCCACGACTGAGGGTGAGGCCAGCATCCGTTCCACAGAGGCCTCGGACATCCCGAGGCCCTGCCCGGTCAGACGTCCTTGGTGTGGGGGGACGTGGGAGGCCAGGGAAACTGAGAGTCCCGATGCAGGAAAACTCAAAGCGTGTTTACTGGTTGCAACGGACCAAGAGAGAAAACCCCAACACTGCTGGCTTCACGCTCAGCCGGGTCTCAGGCTGAACAGGAAACGGAACTGGCAGAGGCTTGACAACATTCCACATCTTTTTCCTGGAAGCTCAGCTCTAATTTCAGTTATTCGTTGCTTCCAGGTTGGACAGCTTAATGCATTTTGTTTTCTGAGTGGCCACACAGGTTCTACAGGGTTGGAGAAGATGGGGGGAGCTGTTGGGCTGCAGACGAGGGAGGCAGGGGCAAGGGGGCACAGGGGACCTTGCACGCTGAGCTGCATGACGTGACCTTTCCGCTCCCATCAAGTCTGAGGTCCTGTGACCTGCAGGGCCAGCTGCCAGATGGTGGGAGCCAGCCGGTCGGAAGCGCGGTGTGGCTCTGCCTGCGGCCCGATCTTAGAGGGGCGGCTTTCATCCTCCTCCAGCCTGTGGGTGGTTGTGATAAAGCTTGTTTTTGCCTTGTTGGAGCCTGAGGTCCAATTAAGGATGACGTATTCTTATTCCAGGTCCTTTCAAGCTTGAAATGAGAACCCCAGACCCCCCATGAGCTAAAAGCTTTGGTTTGTTGATGGTTCAGAGGATCTAAACTCAGCTTTGCTGGAAGGAAAGAGAAGCACCAGCAACAAGAAGCTAGTTCTCACTGCTCAAGAGAATTCTGAGCATTCTGCTGTTTAATTCCACCTACCGGCCTCCACTGGAGGGGCCAGCCTTCCTCTTAGGGTGAATCTCACCAAGTCTGATCGCCTGGTCACCCCAGCTGTGGTGGACCTCGCAAATGCGCCCTGGAGGAGCTTCAAACCTCAGGGTCTGCGTTTCATTCGTTCCCCTCCAGCTCATCCTGTCATTGACTCTAAACGGCCGGTGGGGCCTTTGGTGCAGCACTGCCCGGGCTGCAGACACTGTCGCTGGCGGCAAGGAGAGGACAGTCTCTGTCTAGACAGTGGTCAGGGAATCGGGCCCCTCACCCCTGACTCGAGCCCCCTCCTCACTTGGCGAAGCAGCTGCAGGAGGAAAAGGGTCCTGATGGGGCCCTACTCCTCCTGAGGACTAAAATATCCAGCAGACGACTGGGTGAATCTCACAGACGGTCCACTGAGGGGAAGAGGCTGGACACCAAGAGAGCGGATTGCACGCATCCATCTCCAAGGGACTCAAAACCAGGCCAAACTCATCTGACGGACCCCTCAGAACACACGCTGCCTGTGGTGGCATGGGGAAGTCAGCAGAGAAGGGAGTGACATGAAATTCTGGCTGGGTGGAGACATCTTACATGTTATCGGGTGAGGGCTACAGAGGACTGTCGATTTACCAAAATTGTACAATTCATTAGACGTAAATTCTACCTTCAAAACCCCCACATCCTTCAGGACAGATAGTCCAGGAGTGGGAATCATGACTGGGCTTCAACAAAATACCCAGACTCAGACCCTGCTAAGAATCTCAAGAATTCTTTCCTCTTAGCTGGCTGCTGTCATCCAAAATCCAATTCCACTGAAAGCTCTAAATTGTCTGGGGAATTACTCTGGGGAGATTCCTTTCTCTGTGGCTTCCTTCCTTGGCTTCTCTGCTGACTTAGCCCAGCTTCTAGTAACTGAAATATGTGGCAACTGGAATATAACTTCTCCAGGCAAGTAAATCTACAAACCTCCATCACTTCTGTTTGAATGTTTCTCTGAGAAAATCTCTCAATGGCCAGGACTCAGTAGTAGTGTTGAGTTAGAGAGCAGGGTTTGTTGAGTTAGAGGAGGGTTTGTTGAGTTAGAGAGGAGGGTTTGTTGAGTTACAGGAGGGTTTGTTGAGTTACAGGAGGGTTTGTTGAGTTAGAGGAAGGTTTGTTGAGTTAGAGGAGGGTTTGTTGAGTTAGAGAGGAGGGTTTGTTGAGTTAGAGGAGGGTTTGTTGAGTTAGAGGAGGGTTTGTTGAGTTAGAGGAGGGTTTGTTGAGTTAGAGGAGGGTTTGTTGAGTTAGAGAGGAGGGTTTGTTGAGTTAGAGAGGAGGGTTTGTTGAGTTAGAGGAGGGTTTGGTGAGTTAGAGGAGGGTTTGGTGAGTTAGAGGAGGGTTTGGTGAGTTAGAGGAGGGTTTGTTGAGTTAGAGAGGAGGGTTTGTTGAGTTAGAGCAGGGTTTGTTGAGTTAGAGGAGGGTTGGGTGAGTCAGAGAGGAGGGTTTGCTCAGGAGACAGGAGTGTTGGATGAGTTAGAGTTCAGCTTTTGTGTTGTGCTGTGATTTGCCAGCAGCTGTTGCTGTCCTAATATGTGTGGGTGGTCTTGGGTACTGAGGCTGTAGCTTCAGACCCCTTCAGCTTCAGAACTACTCAAGGCCATTGAACAAGATGCTCACTTTCCAAAACATCCCAAAGTCCACTAGGGTTATCTTTGTGGGTTCTTTACTAAATGGATAGCGATTGATTTTGCATAACAACCCTGCTGTTCCTGAATTTACCTAGTCTGGGGCATTATTCTAAACACTGAATATCTGCTCCCCATGCTGGCAGTCAATGGGTGTGACATGAGTGGCTGATACTTGCTCTTTGTCCATCTCTGTCAATTGTCCCTCTTTCCAGAAACTACCTTGGTTTTCTTTTGCAGGCTCATCTGGTATGAGTGGTCTGAACAGGGTCCCAGGGGCCCCCAGGCATCAGGAAGCCTCCGGGACTGAGGTTGTCCCTCCCAGGCCTTGGAGCTCCCATTGGCTGCACAGTGGGGCCCATCTGAGAGCAGAGCAGATGCTGAGGGCCCACAGGAAGGTGGAGGGGCCAAGGTCCATGCTTTGGCCAGCTCTTTCCCTGGGCTCCGAGTTCCACAAGCCAACAGATCAAATCATTTCTCCCGTAAGCCACCTGGGCTTGGGTTTTCTGTATCTGCCTCTGGTAAAGTCACAAAGAATTAACTTCAGTTCACTCTCTTATGCCACCCCTGAATGGTCACCCCCCACTCTAATCCCTGGCCACCACTGGCCAGTTCTATCCTCCAATTTTGTCACTTCAGGAATGTTATACAAGTGGGATCTTGGGTTTGTGCATTTTGAGGTTGGCTTTCTCCCTCATCCCAGCGCTCTTAAGATTTGCCAAGGGTGTTGTTGATGGTTCCCCTCATTTTATTGCTGTGAGCATCCACCTCTATTGATAGATCCACTGTGACAGGGTAGGCCACAGTGTGCTTGTCCATTTGGGGGTTGGAGGATATCTAGGTTGTTTCCAGGTTGTGGCTATTACAAATAAGGCTGCTATGAACTTTTGTATGAACATAAGTTTTCCTTTTTCTAGAGTAAATCCCAAGGAGCATGGTGCTGAGTTTCATGGCTAAGCATACGTCCAACTTTATAAGAAACTGCCCAGTTATTCTCCATGTTGGCCGTGCCATCTCCCACTCCCACCCGTAGCCAATGAGAGTTCCAGTCTCTCCACATCCTCACCAGCATGTGGTGTTGCTGCTATTTTTCGTTTTAGCCATTCTGATAGTTGTGAAGTGATATCTCACTGTGTTTTTAACCTGCATTTCCCTCATGGCTAATGATGTTGGTGAAGTGTCTGTTCCAATCTTCTGCTCATTTTCTGATTGGGTTGCTTGTTTTCTTGCAGTTGAATGTAGAGCATTCTTTATGTTTTGGATACAAGTCCTTTGTTAGGAAGGTGATTTTCAGATGTTTTCCCTCAGTCTGTGGCTTGTCATTTCATCCTCTTCATGGGGCCCTTGCAGAGCGGAAGTTTTGACACTGATGATCTGGACGACTTCTCCCGGTCAGCAGACCTAAACGTTGATCTGCGTTAACCCCTGTCCTTCTTCTCCACATCCAATCTGTCCCTCCAGACATTCAGACTCCTCTGCTGAGCTCCTGCCAACACGAGGGACTCGCCTTCAGGAGTGTGCGGCCTGACGAAGCCGACGCGCAAACGTAATCCCAGCCCACGGGCCGAGCGCGTGGAAGGGACACCCTCGTCGGTCATGGGTGGAGGTTCAGGAAAGGCCCACGGGAGATGGGGCCCTAAGCTGAGGGTGGGAGGATGGGACGGGGGCGTCAGGGGCATAGGGGAGAGTTCAGGCCAAGGCTGCCTTATGTGTGGAGGACCTCAGTCCACAGAGTGTGAGGTGCATCAGAGAAGGCAAGTCGTCAAGACGCTCAGCGTCAGGCACACAGATGGGTGGAGGTGGAAAGAGGTGAGGCTGGAGGGAGAGGCAGGGAGCAGACGTGCAGCAGGGCGGAGCTCGAGCCTGGTCACTGAAGGCAATGGGGAGCGTTGAGGGCCCTGCAGGGTTGTCACTTCTGTGTCAGCGCACCTGCTTCTGCCCTTCCCTCAGTCCCCATTACACAGTCCACGTCTCCATCACCGAATGGAGGATGGGCAGTTTGGCCATAGCCTCTTTCAATGTCCTCTCAGCTCGAATGAGCCTCCACTCCCACCAGCCCAAACCCATCTGCACCCGGCTGCACAGCCGCATCCTTCATTCCACAGCTCCAGACCTTCCATGGCCCCATCTGCACCCGGCTGCACAGCCACATCCTTCACTCCACAGCTCCAGACCTTCCACGGCTCCATCTGCACCCGGCTGCACAGCCGCATCCTTCACTCCATAGCTCCAGACCTTCCATGGCTCCCTCTGCACCCGGCTGCACAGCCGCATCCTTCACTCCACAGCTCCAGACCTTCCATGGCCCCATCTGCACCCGGCTGCACAGCCGCATCCTTCACTCCACAGCTCCAGACCTTCCACGGCTCCATCTGCACCCGGCTGCACAGCCGCATCCTTCACTCCACAGCTCCAGACCTTCCACGGCTCCATCTGCACCCGGCTGCACAGCCGCATCCTTCACTCCACAGCTCCAGACCTTCCACGGCTCCCTCTGCACCCGGCTGCACAGCCGCATCCTTCACTCCACAGCTCCAGACCTTCCATGGCCCCATCTGCACCCGGCTGCACAGCCGCATCCTTCACTCCACAGCTCCAGACCTTCCACGGCTCCATCTGCACCCGGCTGCACAGCTGCATCCTTCACTCCACAGCTCCAGACCTTCCACGGCTCCATCTGCACCCGGCTGCACAGCCGCATCCTTCACTCCATAGCTCCAGACCTTCCACGGCTCCCTCTGCACCCGGCTGCACAGCCGCATCCTTCACTCCATAGCTCCAGACCTTCCACGGCTCCCTCTGCTCCTGGGAATGAGCGTGGGCCAGATGCTGACGTCTAAGGCTGAACACACCCCTAACCTCCAGGGAACGTTCCAGTGCACCCTCCCTGTGCTCAGTCTCCACCACTATCACAGATCGTGCTCCACCGTGAATCCCATATTGCAGACTCCTGAGGTCCAGGGTCCACTGGAGACTCTGGCATGTTTTCGCATACACACTTGTCACTTGCTCCCAGGGGCTCCGAGGAGAAGCGGTGTGAAGAGGGCCCTGGATGTCCCAGAGCCCTGCATTATGACACCCGCACTTTGCTATTTAACAGCACATGCTCTTCTCCTGGGTCAGGAACCACAGACTCATTCAGGACTCAGAGACTGGACATGATGTCACGTTTTCCAGCTGATTTCCCTGTGGAATGTGACGGGTAATGAGAGGAACAGGCCTTTCCCACTGGGCCCCGTTGTGGAGAATCCCTCATGGTCTGTCTGCCAAACCAACTGCTTTTCCTCCATCTCACCTCGCAGCAACGCAAGCTTTTTCCCACCACAAAAGTGTGGGATAACGGGAAGGAATGTACCAGCCACCAGCCAACTCCCTCTCTCCTCTCTCTTAAGCAGAAATCTTCCTATTTCTTCCAAGTCTTCCCATTTGAATCTAATCAGTGCATCTCAGATAGCAATACACGACTTTGAAATTGACAACAGAATCTTGCTAGTGCAACGTGAAGCCAAACTTGGTGTGGGCTGAGATGCTTAGGATAGCTGTCTCCGTGCCACAAGGACACAATGTCTCCCATCTGGCAGCTCTGGACTCTAAGCCCGCAGACTCTCGTGCTGTTGGTGGCTTCCCCAAATCGCCATCTCCCGGAGATGCAGCTCCCGGGCCCCTGGAGCTCTGACATTAGATGAGGTGGTTTACAGTTGCGAAGCGGAGGGGGTGGAGCATGGAGCCTGCAAACCTGACCTGATTCCAGCTTTTCAAGTTTTTAGCTGTGTGACCTTGAATAACTTATTCATCTTGATCTCAGATACCTCATCTGTGAAACAGCAACAGCAGTACTGACGTTTAAGAGTTAACATTAAGGACCCACAATAAAATATTTAAATGATAAATTATTTAGTAAGTGATATTAGCATAAACAATTATCCATTTGGTAAAACAAACTCCAATCTTTACTCTTCATTCCATGTATTAAATACATTTCAGATGGATCAAGGACTTAAATGTGAAAGAAGAAGGAAAGAGAGGTCATGGGGAGAACAGAGGTGCCCATTTTTATGATCTTGGGATGAAGAAGACTGCTCTGAGCAGACCTGGACACCTCTGGATACAAAATTCAGAGGCACTGAGAGAAGGGCGGATAAAATTAACTGTGTCACACTTTTTAAACTCTTCGTGGGAATAAACATGATAAATAAAGGAAAAACTGGGGGGAAGTTTTCCACACGTGAAGAAATGTGGAAACTTCCGTAACACACCCACAGAGAGGAGCAGGTTCCGCTTGTGCAGAGCAGCCCCTCCCCGGAGCCGGTCCTCCCGAAGGTCACAACCATAAACGCTGGACAAGACGTTAAAACTGCTGCTCGAGGGCCCGGAGCGTGGCTGGGAGTGGGCACCCGGTGAGGGTGATGCTTTGTACTTGGTTGTACTGGTGTCAGGGTTCCGGCTGTGACGTGGTCCACGGTTTTCCGCATTGTTGCCATTGGAGGGAAGCTAGGAAAAGGGTGAACGTGATCTCTCTGCATTACGGTTTACAACTGAGTGTGTCCTCAATTAATCCAAAATAAAAGGACTTAATTTTAAAAATCAATTTTTGTAATTTACAGGATTACAGAACAAAAGATTAATTCATACGATCATCTCAACAGAGGTATAGAAAGCTTTGACAACATTCAACAAACATTCATGATCTTTAAAAACAAACCCCAAAATCCCCCAGCAAACTAGAAGAACCCAAACTGGAAGAACACAGCTAAACGGAGGGAAATTACCTCAATCTGATAAAGGGCATTCAAAAAAATTTACAGTTAATTTAATGCATAATAGTCAAACATCACACAGTTTCCTTTTAAGGTAAGAAACAAGGTAAGAATGATTGCTCCCACCATTTCCTTCCGACACGCACTGGAGGCAGCAGCCAGAGCAACGTGAGGAGAAAGGACGCCACATAAACAGAACCCACAAAAATGCTAAGGGTCCCTGTAGCTCACCTCCTGTCACTGACGCAGCATGGCAGGCTCTGGACAAGCGTCACAAGGCAAGCTAAAGAAAAAGCACTGAGCAGATAAACACACATCAGAACCAACTCAGATATGGCAGAGATTTGGGGATTGTCAGATCAGGAATTAAAACCACCATGATTAAAAAGCTAAGGGCTCTAATGGGAAAAATGGGTGATATGCAACAATGGGCGGGTAATGTACACAGAGAGATGGGAAACTCTGAGAAAGAACAAAAAGGAAATGCAAGAAAAAAAACCACTGTAACAGAAATAAAGAATATTTTGATGAGTTCCTTAGTAGACTGATGAGGAAAGAATCAATGAGTCTGAAGATATGTCCCCAAATATTTGGAGATTAAACAATACACTTTTAAATAACATATGGGTCAAAGAAGAAGTCTCCAGAGAAATTAAAAAGTATTTTGAACTAAATGAAAATACAATGTATCAAAATTTGTGGGATGCAGTGGGAGCAGTGCTTAGAGGATTTTATAGAGGAATTTATAGCACCGAATGCATATATTAGAAAAGAAGGCAGATCTAAAGTCGATAATCTAAACTTCCACCTTAGAAAACTAAAAAAGATGAGCAAATTAAATCCAAAGTAAGAAGAAAAAAGAAATAATAAATCAATGGAATTTCAAACAGGAAAACAATAGAGAAAATCAACAATACCAAAAGCTAGTTCTTTAAAAAGATTAATAAAATTGATAAACCTCTAACCAGACTAACCAAGAAAAAGGAGAAAAGACACAAATTACTACATCAGAAATGAAAGAGGGGGCCATCAGTACAGATCCCACACATATGATAACCTAAATGAAACGGACCAATTTCTTGAAAGACATAGTCCACCAAAACACACATAAGAGAAATAGATAATCTGAACAGGCTTGTATCTATTAAAGAAACGGAATCAATAATTAACAATCTTCCAAAACAGAGAGCACCAGACTCAGATGGGTTCACTGGTGAATTCTACCAGACATTTAAGGAAGAAATTATACCAATTCTCTACAATCTATTACAGAAAACATAAGGAGAGGAAATACTCTCTAACTAATTCTATCAGGCCTACATTACCTTAATTTAAAAAACAGACAAAGACATTACAAGAAAGGAAAAACTATAGACCACTATCTTTCATGAATGGAGATGCAAAAATCCTCAACAAAAATATTAACAAACTGAATCCAACAATGTATAAAAAAGAATTACACACCATCGCCAAGTGGGGTCTATCCCAGGTGTGCAAGGCTTTCAACATTCAAACATCAATTAATGTAATCCATCACATCAACAAGCTAAACAGGAAAAATCATAAGATCATAAAGTGCCGGAGTCCCGCTCCGGCTGAGTCCAGGTTCCTGAGGGATGGACGGAGTCGGCGAAGTGAAAGGAGGAGACGTGAGATTTGGGTTGGTGTTATCAAGTCCAACTTTACTGTGCACAAGTGTCGTTTTTATATTTTTCAGGATTAGTACAGAAATAGCTCTACAAATATTTTCAGAGAGATAAGGAAGTAAAAAACGAGCACAAGAATATTTATTAGCAGTCTATTCTATAGAGCATAAGGTTAATGATCGTCTTCTCCGCAATTAACTATTGTTTGTTGTCTCTAAGCTAAAAGAGATAGGTACCTTGACATCTGTTGTAATTCATGGTAAAGTTAAATCAAAGAGAGAAGGTCCAGGCCTCCGGACAGGACAGCATTCCGTCTGTTTACATCCTGGGGGAGCCACCCCTGCCTCCCTCAATCATTTATGCCATTAGTGTAGATGGTTAATGGGAAAAAAAGGCAACTCCAGGGTATCTTATCCCCAGGGCTATTTGCGTTCTCAGCGGGCAGTTAAACATCTTTACATTCCCGCACCCCTTAGGGGGTGAAAGCATTCCTTTGTCTTTTAGGAGGCAGGGCTAACAGTCCCTTGAGCACACTGCCCAGAGAAAATATCATTTTGTTAGTAAGGTAAAGAGCTGAAAAGCTAAGCTAAACTATATATCTTCAAGAATAAAAAGCAGAAACAAGTATAGTCATAACCTTGATAGAAAGCATGCATATAATTCAGAAAATATCAGGGGTGTCGGCCGGCCATTCTTCACCAAGGGGCGTCCCTGCGCCCCTCGGCCCTTCTCAGCCTGGACCCTGTCAGATGGCTGCATAGGCGTCGGTAACATGGCTCCCGGCAATAAAGAGGAAAAGTAGATGCAGAAAAGTATTTGATAAAAATCCAACACCCATTCATGATAAAAAGTCTCAGCAAATTAGCAATAGAAGGGAACTTCTTCAACTTGATAAAGAGCATCTACAAAAATACTTCGGCAAACATCATACTTCATGGTAAGAAACTGGAAGCTTTCCTCCTAAGGTCAGGAGCAAGACAAGGATGTTCTCTTTCACCACTCCCAGTCAATCATTGTGGAAGTCCTAGTTAGTATCGAAGGACAAGAAAAGTAAATAAAAATACACACAAATTGGGAAAGAAGAAATAAAATTATCTTTGCTTACAGATGGCATGATTGTCTATGTAGGAAATCCCAAAGAATCAACAATAACAAAAAGTCCTGGAACTAAGTGACTGTAACAAGGTTGCAGGGTACAAGGTATGTTATCAAAATGTCCATTGCTTTCCTATATACCAGCAATGAACAACTGAAACACCATTTACGTTAGCACCAGGAAAGAGACATACTTAGGTACAATCTACCAAAATATATAGATGTATAACACCTGTATGAGGAAAACTATGAAGCTCTGATGAAAGAAATTGAAATAGATCCAAGTAAATAGAGAGATATTCCATGGTCATGGACAGGAAAACTCAATATTGTTAAGATGTCAGTTCTCCCAACTTGATCTGTAAATTCAGCTCAATCCTGATCAAAATCCCAGCAAGTTATTTGCAGTTATCAATGAACAGATTCTAAAGTTGGTATGGAAAGGCAAAAATCCCAGAATAGTCAACACAAATATTGAAGAGGAACAAAGAGAACAGATACTACCTGACCTCAAGGTTGCCCTAAACCTACATTAATCCAGATAGCACTGGTGAAGGAACAGACACATAGATCAATGGAAGAGAACAGAGAGCCCAGAAAGAGACCCACACGAATACAGTCAACTGATTCTTGACAAAGGAGAAAGGATGGTCTTTTCAACAAATGGTGCTGGAACAACTGGACATTCACATGAAAAAAAAATTAGACACTGACGTAAACATAGGAGATTAAAAACTTTTGCTCTGCAAAAGACATTGCTAAGAGAATGAAAAGACAAGTCCCACTCTGGGAGAAAATATTTGCAAAGTACTATCTCTTAAAGGACTGGTACTCAAAACGTACAAAGAACTCAACACAACAATCAGAAAACATACAACCCAACGAAAAAGTGCAGAAAAGATATGAATAGATACCTCACCAGGGAAGATATACAGATTGCAAATAAACACATGATAAGATGCTCAACATCATATGTCATTAGGGGATTGCAAATTATAACAATGAGACACCACTACATACCTATGAGAATGATCAAAATTGGAACACTGACACCACTAAACGCTGGTGAGACGTGGAAGAACAGGACCACTTGTTGGTGGGAACGCAAAACAGTGCAGCCACTTTGGAAGACAGTTTGGTGGTTTCTTAATAAGCCAAACATACTGTCACCATACAATTCAGCATTCGAACTCTTTGGCATTTACCCAGATCAGCTGAAAACTTAAGTCCACACAAAAATGTCCACACAAATGTTTATAGCACCTTTATTCATAATTGCCAAAACTTGGAAGCAACCAAGACGTCCTTCAGTAGATGAATGGATAAATAAACTGTCGTCCATCCAGACAGTGGGATATCATTCAACGATAAAATAAGTGAACTAGCAAACCATGAAAACACCTGGAGGAACCTTAAATGCACGTTACTAAGTGGAAGAAGCCAGTCTGAAAAGGATACACACTGTGTGATTCCAACTCTACGCCACTGTGGAAAAGGCAAACTCTGGAGACGGTGAGGAAGCAGTGGTTGTAGGCTTTAGGGTGGATGCACAGCTGGAGGAGTAGGTGGAGCACAGGGGATTTTTAGAGCAGTGAAACTATTCTGTCATGGTACCGTGATGGAGGATATATGTCATTAAGCGGTTTTCAAAACCCATAGCGTGTACAACACCAAGAGGAAACCCTAATATAAACTATAGATTCAGTTAATAATCAAGTATTAACATTGTTTCATAAACTGTAATAAATGCACCACACTAATGCAAGATGTTAATAACAGGGAAACTGGGAGGGGAGGGGCGGACGGGACCTCTCTGTATAATCTGCCCAGCTTTTTGTTAAACCTGCCACGGCCCCAAAAAGCAAAGTCTACCAATTTTTTTTTAAGTTCAGAGGCTCTTTAGCACTGTCATGGAAGCCGCTAGACTCAACGATGCGCGCGGGGAGTTACTGTGTAAGAGGGTGGAAACTAATGGATGCTCTCATATGTTTGCTGAGAGAATCCGGAAGGGTCCCGACACTAACGAAGGAGGCGGGAAGGAGGGGCAGAGCAGAGTAAGTTTGCTGCACGCTTTTACGCTGTCTTGGTTTCCGAACCACGGGAATTACTATCCACTCAAAAATAAGGATAATGTTGTCAGTATTATTGATAATCACTGGCTGTAGGAGAGCCCGATAGGTAGGACAGAAGTTCATCTGTGGGACCCAAAACAACGTGAGCGAACGGCCACTCCTCCCAGGCCTTTCTCCCTATAACGTCAAAGGATTGCAGCAGCCGCCGCCACCCAACAGCAGCCGATCCGCCCGGGGAGGCTCAGTCCACGCGGCTGCGGCCAATCAGGACCCTCCACCACCTCGGCCACGGGAACAGGGAATCAGGACCCTCCACATCACCTTCAGCAATTGTCCAATCAGAGCTTTCCCCAGGCCTTCCTCTCCTGTGGGAGCTGCCCTAAGAAGTCGAAGGGCAAAGGTCTGTGGTGGTGGAGGAGGAGGCCCGCAGGACAGGGGGCTGAGGAAGAGTCCGGTCCAGTCTCTATGGCTTCAGCCTCTTGGATAGGGTCTTGTGGGATCTTGTGCTGCAGCCATGTGTGGCCAGACCTCCAGCAGGGAGCAGCTCTACCTCCATCCTCCAGAGAGCTCTCCTGACCCCAGGACCTGACCCCGGGACCTGACCCCAGGACCTTGACCTCAGGACCGACCCCAAGACCCTGACCCCAGGACCTGGGCTCCCTGCCCACAGCCCCACTCCTGCCCCCAGGACTCCTGCCTGTTCTCTCCTGGGTCCAGCGCTCACAGGCAGGCCTCCTGCTAGTCCCTGTACCCCGAGCCTGTTTATGGGGGTAGATGGTGTTTGATCTTGGGGCTGGGGCATCCACACAAGCACACGAGCCCCTCAGGGTGCAGTCCTAGCCAGGAGGGCACGAGAAGAGCAACTCCTAGCCCAGAGGGCTCCCTCTGCACCTTCGTCCCTGCGCACGTGAGGGGCAGCCCAGTGGTGACAGGGCCACTCTGCAGGGAGGAGGGCTCATGGCACAGCTGCCCTAGGCTGTCCTCTGTTCCTCTGAGTGTTGGAGCTTTTTTATATTTCGTTTTTTTGCTGAGGAAGCTTCGCCCTGAGCTAACATCTGTGCCAATCTTCTATTTTGTATGTGGGATGCCTGCCGCAGCATGGCCACTGACCAGCAGTATATGTCTGCACCCAGGCTGCTGAAGCAGAGGGTGCCGAACTCAACCAGTAGGCCACCAGGGCCTGCCCTCTCTGAGTGCTGACTTACAAAGGGACACCTCTGTGTGAGGAGAAACCGTAAGGAGGAGGAGAGAGAAAACAGCCCTCACAGGTTCTCTGTTCCACTCCTGGGGTGACAAGTTTCAGAAATGTTATTAAGGCAGAAAGAGGGATCCTGTTCCTTTGCCAACCCCACTCCTTCCTTTTCTCCCAAAAAATCCTGACCAGGAAAAACTAGTACACGTCACCAACTGCCCATCAGAGCAGCACCACATGATGCACAGGTGGGGAGACGTTGAGGAAACGAGCAATGAAACAAGGTGGGCACTTGCAAGAGGACAGGGCCGCTGGCCCGGGGTCAGGCAAGTCCACCTCTGCAATGGGCCGAAACATGCCAAAGATGCTAAAACCCAGGAGTTTGTAACCACACCAAAAATAACAATGACATAAGTCACCTTTGCAGAGGCCAAAAACCAACTTGTTTTTCTGAAACCCGGAGAACAGTGGGAAAAGCAGAGCGTCTACTCTGCCTGTCCTGGACAGACCTCAGGGCGGTCAAATGGCTGGTGAGGGAGAATCTCTTGTCAGAGAAGATTTACGACTAAGAGAAGAAAGAGGACGAATACAGCTAGAACGCCTTCCCCATGCAGTGCAAGAAAGGACCTAGGATGACACCAAACGCCACGACACCATGGGGGGCCAGCAGACATGGGTCCTCTCACAGACGTGCAGAACCGCCCCCATCGCGTGTTCTTGCCAACACGGAACCTGAAACATGTGTGTCGGGGTGGGATCCTGACAGCGTCCAGCAAAGACGGGCGCACTGACGCCGCCGCAGCTGCAGCCAGAAAAACCCAGACGGCAGGGACCACAGGACACGACAAATAAACCACAGAGAAAAGGGTCGGGGGAGACGAGAAGATGAAAAATGACTTATGAGATGCTAACTGGGAAAAACAGCGACCTAAAGACATGTTGACACAACCAGGAAACCTGAACACTGATAGCTGGTGATTTTGAGGAATCCTTGCCAATTATTTTAGATGTGAATATGGCATTGTGGTTGTGTGTGGTTTTTTTAGTTCTCATCTTTTAGAAATACTTTCTGAAATGTTTATGGATAAAATAATATGACATCTGGGACTGGCTTAAAATAACCCAGTGGGGAAGTGGGTGGGGTGTAGACAAAACAAGGCCAGCCTTGTGCTGGCATCATGGCCACGGGTAATGGATCACCCTGCGACCTTAGGCTGGCCTCCGTGTGTGTGTTTGGAAGTTCCCTCAATGAGCATTTCACGCGTGTGGACACCAAGTTGCTTTGGGAACTGATTTTCCCCAGCGACACTGCCTGAGCCAGGAGGGCAGCCATGCCCGACCTCAGCTCCTCCATCGGGAGGCACAGCCTTCCTCGTGAAGGAGGAGGAGGAAACTGATGAGGCGCTTTGCTGGCGACAATTTGCCGCTATCTAAAGCTTAGGCCTTAGCGGGACTCGCACCTTCCAAGGACGGTCTCTGCTTCTGCCTGCGTGACCTTTGCCTGCACTGTCTTCTGCCGGGAAACGGAGGCTGCAGCGCCTTCCAGTTCTCAGTGGTGGTGAAGAGCTTGGAGCCCGCCCGGCTCACGGCGTCACTCCCGTTGGCATCGTCACAATTCAAACCCCAACCCCCGACGACAGAGAAGGTCACGGTCCGCCGACCCCGAGGGGAAGCCACCGCGGACTATGGACACTCCGCCTTGTTCCACAAGGAAACGGCCTGTTGCGAGAGGACGGCCGCGGCTGCTGCAGTTAGATAAACGGGGCTGGACAAAAGGGCTTCCTTCCGGACTCCGCGTTCTCGCCGGCCCAGTCTCGCTTGGAAAGGCTGAGGGAGCCGAGGGCGGCCTCCCCGTGGTGTCCAGGGCACTGCCGGGTGGGACGGTGCTCTGTGGCTCTCGGTGGGCTGCGGTCTCCACAGTTGCCATCAGGAGCAGAGCAGCCAAGCCCAGGGGTGGAGCTGAGCCCACAGCGTCACACGGGCTGTGAAACCTCCAGAGTGTTTTCCTCCTTCCAGCACCGCCGCAGCCATGCTCCCCCGGCCCGAGGTCCCGGCAAAGGTCGGACGTGCCTCTATCCACTCTCGTTCCTGCGGTTCAGTCATCTCTCAGAATTGGAGCCGCGAGTCGGGAGGTGACCCTGACTTCTGCAGCCCCACGGACAGGCCTGACCACAGATATACTCCAATGCAGCCTCAGACTGAGCCTCCGAACTGCGACGTCAGTGAGGGTTGAGGGTGGTGGCAGCCCAGGCCACAGGGGGCAGAGAGCCCCACGAAGGGGCCGAGATTGCCACAGACGTGGCCACACGTGGACCAGGGCTGTCAATGCGGAGGGAGGCCACGTCCCTGTGCGAGAGGCCTGGGGCTGCTCGGTGGTCCCCAGGCCCAGCCTTGCTGCAGACGTCCCTACAGTGTCTTGATGTCACACACACACACCCGCCACCGTGTGGCCGGGGTCAGGGCCATGCTGCGCAGCAGAAGCCCGAGTTCACAGGACACTTAAGGAATGGTAGGCCCGTCTGCTCCGAGCGGCAGGCCCAGGCTGTGGGGAACAGCCCCAGGAGGTTCAGGGACCGGCACCTCCCCTCCTGCTGGCTGGCCCGTTCCTGAGCCTGGTGCTGGTTCTGTCTGTGTGGTGGACGACGGGCCCTCCGAGGACGGACGAGACGTGCAGGGGCACCCAAACCCGGCCGTCTTGCTGAGAACTTAGTGGCGTGGTGGGAAGCCGGTCCTGGCTGAGCCTCTGCAACAGAGGGGTGTGGGGAGACAGGATGGGGAAGACGCACCCTGTCAGCATGAAGCCACAGGGACCAGCGGGCGCTGCATTCACTTAGATCTTATGTTACAGATAAAGACAAGGAGCAAAGCTTTCCAAAGGCTCTTCCATAGATTCTCTATGAAGGACACAGAACTCCGTCATCCTCAGCAGACACTATTATTATTATGACTTTTTACTGCAGGGGTTGGGGGCGCAGCTGAAGCTCCCACAAGCCCTCACCCGGCACCCCCAGGACCGGCAGCGACCTGTGCTGGCCAAGTTATGCCGCGGCCTGGGACAGAATGGAAAACATGCGCCCTACATACACGCTTCATACGTGCTGTAAACAGTCTTTCTGGGACATTAAAGTACTGGAGAAAGACACTGAAAAATTGAAAAGTAGGCATATTAAACTCACAACGTTAATTTAAGTCAAAATGCTGTATTTATACCAAAAATAAAATTTATTGTAATTTAACTTTATTGGATTTAGTGGAATGGAAATAAAGGCATCAATAATATTTTCAAAATGCACTTCTGGAAAAAAATTAACCATTGATTGAAAAGACAGGAAACACGTGTATGGGCACACACACAGAAACACAAGAAAACACGGTGAACCACACAGCGATGTTCAGAGCAGCGGGATTCAGCCAAAAAGCGGAAACAACCCAAATGCCCATCAACTGAACAGACAGAACGTGGCCCACCACACAATGGAATGTTATTTGGCCATAAAAAGGAACGCAGCTCTGACACGCTACCACGTGGACTGGCCGTGGAAACACCGCGCTGGGAGTAAGAAGCCACCACAGAAGACGTGTGTTGTACGATTCTGTCAGACACAGACGGACATGGACCGGCGGGTGCTGGGGCCGGGGGAGGGGGATGGAGGTGAGTGCTGACGGGGGTGGGGTTTCACTGAAGCGATGGAATGTTCTGGAACTAGACAGAGGCGATGACTACACACACTGTGAACTCACTAAATGCCACTGAGTTGTTCACATTGAAACAGTTAATTTTATGTGAATTTCACCTCAATAAATTATTTTTTTTAAGACGTCACGCACACAAGAAGAACGAATCGAGTTAATATTGACCGAATTCTAGGCCCCGATGGCGCTGTGGGCTGGTCAGAGACGGGACGTGGCTCTCAGCAGCGACATGGAGATTCCTTTTCACGTAGAGGGTGCCCCCCATGGATCGCAGGAGAGCCTGGAACCACAGCACAAGGACTGTGGGGATGTCGAGCCCCACAGAACCAGACTCAAACCGATCCAGCCACTTCTGCCTCAGACACTGGTCAAGACACTTACCCTTTCTGAGCCCAGGCTGCTCATCTGTGAAATGGGAAAGGAAGTAAAATACTGTAATTAAGTGCAACAACACAGAGACCCCCCAGAGGTAGCCACGTGCTCTGCCTCCCATGATGACAGCCGTGGTTCCAGGATGCCCGGACCTTGTGCTTCCAGCACCTGGGACGACACTCGGTGCCTGACAAGCCCCCCAATTTTCTCTGTGAAAGAGCATTTTGTCCTGAATCTACACACAGAAAAGCATCGACTGGGCTCTTACATGGACATAACCAACAGCAACACAGCAGATGACGTCTTCAACCTGAGTTTCACAGAAATTAAAACAGTCCGCTGCAGCTGGGCGTCCTGCTTTCCACAGGGACACGCCAGGGGGGTGGCAGGAAAGCTCGGCTCCTGCATGTCAGAAACGACTTGATCCACACACAGTGTCCGGAGCCCGTCTGTGGGTGAACTGAAGTTACCTGCGCATCGTCTGCGTCTCCACCGTCCTGGACCCTGTGCAGGGAATTGGGGTGTCGGCCCCCGAGTGGACCTTCCACGCTGTGGGGTGGGAAGTGGGGCTGCACCATGGCCTGAGAAGGAGGCAGCAGGCACTTCTGTCTCCCTGGCTCTGGCCCCTGCATCCTCCAGCAAATGCCGCAGCCTCCCCCCAGGGCCATGCCCTGCGTCTGGCAAGTCCCACACAGAGCGGGCACAGCTTCCACGAGTCATCGCGCCCACCCCCGTGGCCGGGGGCCGAGGAAGCGTGCTCCCCGTGCTTGGCTCTCTCCTCCACGACCACAGAGGATCTGGCAGCTCCGAGGGACCATAGCTAATGGTTGTTTCCCCCTGCCTCTTGCAAGGAAAAGCCAGTAAAAGTAGATCCATTTCCATGTGGCATACAAATCACGCACGTCCCAAGCTCTGAAACTGGGGCAGGAGGAAGCCCTGCATCCAGGAGCCGCCTTCTCTTCACATGCACGTCCTCACGGCGCCTGCTGTGTCCAGACCCTCGCGGAGTCCCAGTGGCCGCTGCTCACTCATCCCGGGCTGGTTAGCTGGATGCTGGTTGTTTAAGGCCTAGTAACCCCAACAGCGCTGGAAGCAGATTCCAGCTACTGGCCAGCTCTGGTCTCTGCTCAGCTCCTGGGGAGACCTCCCACGTATGCAGACAGGAAGACTGCAGCCTCGGATGTCACGAGCTGCAGGGGGTGGGGGCTGACTTAATTCCCGAGCATTGTCGCTGAGGACCGTGTCAGGGACGAGGGCCGACACGCTTTCTCAGCTCCGCCTTGAAGAAAGCAGGAGATGCCAGCCTGTACTCTGGAGTCGCTTCCACTTCCAGACCGCAAGAGTCTGGTAACAGGTTCCAAGCAGAGAAATAGATCCGAGGGGCACGGCTTTGCCCTCCACCTTAGACAGGCCGTGTGTGTGACAGCTGGACCGGAGCGATCTCCCCGGGGGAGTGAGGATGACTGGCACCTGCTTGCACGACTCTCGGAAGGCCCCACCTCGAGGTCTGAGGTGCCTGCACACCCACAAAGCAAATCCCACTGGCACATCGTAAACAGCAGTGTAAGAGAGGGGTGTCGACCCTCACTGTCAGTTCTAAGAACTTGACCAGATTTATTTGCTGTACCTGGAATTTGTCTTGTAGATGCAACAGTCTGAGTGTCTGCTCTTGGCTCCCAAACAGGAATTTCAACAAGACTTCCCTTATTCTCTAAGCGCCAAATAACGAGTTGCCCAACACATAGACCCTTAGTGAACACGCGTGGGGCCTGGGAGGCACCTCCACGCTCAGGTGGCCTGAGCTCACTAAGCAGACTCCCAACTAAGTCCTGAAATTGGTAAATCTCGTCGTGAAGGAATTCAGCCCGCGGACAGTCTTTCTTGTCCAGAACCATCGATTCCGCCACTAGTACAGGACACGGATTAGACGGTAACTGATAACAGCCTACGTTGTGAGAAGATTCAGAAGCCATCTGAGACGTACGAGGGTCTCTTCCCAAACTCGAAGACAAGGCCAGCGAGCACGCAGCGGGTCCCTCCATCGTCACACGGGCATCCTTCCCCAAGCCCACCGGGCCCACGCCGCCACCTCGGCACAGCGCCAGGCTCACGCTGCCTTTACCGTGAATCAGACTCAGACTCCAGGTCACTCATTCAGGCACAGAGCTCCTCCAGGAGAGAGGCCAATAACTGCTGCCCATGAGCAAAGATAACTTCAAAAGGTACACATGTGTTCAATATACAATATTGATAAATATGTAAATATTGAAACATTGAATTGTTTAAAATAACCATATAATTGTCAATAAATGGCATGTTATTAATATTAAATAATATTAATAAATCAATATTATTATTACTATTAAATAAACATTCACGGTGAATGTTATTGTAAATTATCAATCGTTAATAACTAAAATAATGCTTCTTTATTTATTAATACAAATACATTAAAATGTAACTTGGCAGATACATATTAAACGTACTTAGTCACCTTGCAGGACACTCTCCCGTTCTGTCTGATCCAGCGACCTTGCTCTCATTTTCCTCTTTAAAGCCTGTGAACGCCTGGTCCCCTCGATCACCCTTGGAACCAGCTTTATCAACTTTCTGGTTCCTTCATTAATGAGTCAATAAATCTCTGACACCGGTTCGTTCTGTACTTGCGTGAAAGTCAGCTTTTGAAATTTTAAAACTGTACTTTGTCATCTCCCTGAGGCAGAGCCACCGTCCCTGAGGGCGGCTCGGGGCAGCAGCTTCAGAGACGGGTCCCTCCCGGCTCCGTGTCATCAGGAAACCCACAGCCTGAATCTCACCTTCAAGCCAAGCCTCTGGGAGGCGTCTCGGGCTCCGCTGTCCCATTACCCACTGTTACGGGCTGACTGTGTCCCCAAATTCACATGCTGAAGGCCTGGCCCCCAGATCTCAGATTGTGACCTTATTTGCAAATGGGGTCCTTGCAGATGTGACCAGTAGCATGAGGTCACACTGGAAGAGGGCAGCCTGTTCCAATGTGACAGGTGTCCTGTTAGAAGAGGAGAGACACAGAGAGAGAACACCTTGAAGGCAGAGGCGGAGACTGAAGTTACGCGTCCAGGAACCCCGGACTGCACGCAAACTCCCGGGGCTGGAAGAGGCAGGAATGACTCTCTCCTGGAGCCTCCGGAGGGAGTGCAGCCCTGTGGCACCTTGATTTTGGACTTGTGGGCTCCAGAACTGTGAGAGGATAAATCCCAGTTGTTTTAAGCCCCCTGGTTTGTGGCTCTTTGTTACGGCGGCCCCAGGACACTGACACACACATTGTGGACCCCCTTCCTAAGGACGGGAGCCTGGCTGGCCACGCTGACATGGGGGTCAGGTCTCCCGAGGGTGCCCTAGGTGCTGTCACTGGACTGGCTTGTTGGTTAGAAACCAACTCCGTGTGTTAGAACAGCTGGGTCAACTCCAAAGGCTCAATCAGCTGCTATGAGTGTTCTGGATATTCTCCAGGCTAACATTTCTAGACCTCTTCAAGCTCCATGTCAAATTAGTTCTTTTAATTAATTAAAGCAAAGCTCATCAGCTTGTTTGAAGCCCTAGGGCTCCCCAAACTTCAGCCCCCAGCAGGAGACGCGCACCATGGTTCACTCAATACCTTCTCAAAAGCTTCGCTCACCTTCCACGGCATCACCACCCGGGCTGCAGTCCTGTCCGCACTGCCAGTGTGCTCGAGCCGAGCCTGCAGGTGACCCCATTGTCTGAGACCACCTTCCCCACCACGTCTCGCTCCCTAAGGCAGCCACGAAAGGCAGTCAGACACCAGCACTCGACCCCATCCTCTCTGCTGCCCGCTCAGCTGCCCTGGGCACCTCGGGGGTGGGGGAAGCAGGGAGGGGCTGCAGGAAGGCCCACCCCCGCACCAGACCAGACGAGGAGAGAGGAGGTGAGCTCTGAGCCCGCCCCGCCACGGCCCATCGGCCCATCCGCTGGTGTCGTGTCGCTGAGAACCGTCCCCCCCGCATCAAACAGGGGAGGCGTCTGAGCGCGTCAGGGGCTCCTCAGTCTCCTGTTATTGGGACCTCGTTTCTGTCAGGCCAGCCTGAAATGACACACGGACTCCTGGTCACGCCAGTCCGGGTGAGCGACGCCGCGCTCCACCGTGCGCCCCGGTTGACCCCGCAGGCGGCCCGCCTCCTGGTCCCAGACACCCAGGGCGCAGCGCGGCCCCTCCAAGGCCGGGCAGAGCTGGAGCCCCTTCTCCCAGAGAGACCAGGAGGACGACAACACCCCTCACCCGGGCTCCTTACGCTCCCGGGTTTGGGCTCAGAAGTGCGTTTAGGGTTTTCTCCAGGAAAGTCCGTGGCCTCCCGATTCCTTTTGTGAAAACGGAGCCATCTCGGTCTCCAGAGGCTGTTGGCAGGGAAGACGGTCACGGCATAGTTTTCTAAGTCAGTAAACAAAGTCACGTGACTTTTCAAAGGTCCCCACAGTGGTGACAGAGGAGAGAGGGGCTCAGGCAGAAGCAGTCCGATAATTCACCCCAGAAACCCCACAATCTTGACAAGCTCCACAGTCAGGAGCGCCTCGTGGCGCTCGCACATCAGCGAGAGCAGGCGGCCTCCCCGGAGCCGTCCCATGGGTCCGGGGCAGTGTCCCAGGTCTCGCGCCGTCGCCTTCTGCCCCTCACTCGAGCCCTTGGAGTCACCGCAAACCTCCCTCCTTGTGCCAGGGCAAGCGCCCCTCAGAGGGGCCGCTGACACTCGTGAATTATTCTTGTTCTAACGGTAACATTTGCTAATTGTGAAACTTAACAGGTGCAGAAATCTAGGAAGAAGGTACCAAGTGAGCTCCCCTCCACAGGAGGCTGCTGTCCCCGGCGGGCACGGCCCGCTCAGTCACGGACGTGGTGTTTCCCGCACACACAGGGCTCAGCCGCCATAGCTCGGGCGCATCAGGCCCGCCGATGCGGGGCTGCGCTCGCTGCCTCCTTTCCCAGCCGCCCAGGGCGGGGCCGCGGTGACCTGCCCTGAGAAGCACCTGCTCCAGCTTGTCATCAGAAAGGCCCTCCCGGGGTGTGCAGGTCCTCGGGCTCCGTGAAAGCCGCCAGCTGCTTTGGAAACTGGTCCTAGGCGCTGCCCTGCGCTGGCCTGTCCGGGTGAAACCGCCCGCCACACCACACGCGCAGGCCTCGGCTTCCAGCACTTCCCTGTGGGCGGCCAGCCTCCTTCCTTCCTCCAGAGCCTCAGAGAAACCTGAGCCGCGGATCCCTGATGGCGGGGGTGCAGGAGGCCCGGCCCCCAACACGTGCCTCTCACAGGCAGGCAGTGAGGGCCAACCCAGAGGCTCTTCTCAGGCCTGGAAAATGGGGTCACGGTCAAGCTCGGGCCTAGGGCACGGGGTCATGGTCAAGCTCGGGCCTGGGGCACGGGGTCACAGTCAAGCTCAGGGCTGGAGGGACGGTCCTGTCCAGACCAGAGCAGGCCCCACAGCCATCCACGGATCGCCCAAACACCCAGCTGGGAACACGGCCCTCACGGCCCTGCTCTCCTGTTCCTGAGTGTATCAACAGAGGCACAGGCGACAGTCACGTGGCACAGTCTGTGTGGGACTCTCGGCTCCAGCAGGGTGCTCAGAACCCCCGGCTCCTTCCCCTAAGTGCCAGTGACCTCCCTGCTCATGGTGACAGCGGAAATGACTTCCACACTCTGCCCGGCCCCCAAGGGTCACCACAGACCACGAACGCCTCTGTGTCCCCAGGAGGGATGCCGGTCAGTACGGCCGACCCAGGGCTTCCCAGCACCCATGTCCTCAGCTCCTCTCCCGACACCTCACCCACTCCCTTGAGCGCCTGAGACGCAGAAGGGCCAAGAGGGAGAGCAGAGCCGGCCAAGGGCCATGGCCGAGAGCCCTGGACGCGTCAGCTGTGAGCAGCGGCTCCAGCCAGATGCCTGGCTCAGGACCAACCCAGCTCTGTCCTGCTGACGCACACGTGCAAGGTGTGTGTGCACGTGCGTGTGCACATGTGTGTGTATGTGCGTGTGTGTTTTCCAGTTTTTGCCCAGTCTGAAGCATCCAGGTCACAGGCCACAGTCATAACTTGAAGAGCTGAGCGCCTCACTGCGAGGATGTGGATCTCAACTGCGAGGATGCCCACGTCCCCTGGGAGCACGGACCCGGCTGAGCACTGCAGCCCACTCCCCAGCTACGTGACTTCCTCTGTGGCTTCCAGAACAAAGCCACCTCTGCAGGAGCCGGCACCGGGCGGGGTCCGGGCCCCCAGAACATCATTAAGAAGCCCCCATGTGTGTCCTACGTCCAGACGACTGCTCTGTGTCTCGTGCGGACGTGGCCGTCCTCTCCCCAGAACCTCGGTGAGAAGGGTCCCCAGACATCGTCTGCTCCCAGGTTCCTCCGTGTTTCCTGCTGTCACCCGTGAGCACAGTCTCGGGTCTGGGAAGAAGGACGCGAGTGCATGCTGGGCGGGTGGGGGCAGCATGGGGCTTCCTGTCCTTGGAAGCAGCCCCTGCTCCTTGACGTCGCAGACCAAACACGGCATGAGCCAAGCTCCCAAGTGTCCTGCTCCACGGTGGAGCTGGCTGGCCCCTCCTGGGAGGGATGCGGGCAGCTCGTGCCGAGGGTCTTTGCCAAGGTTCTCCCTCCTCTGATCTAGCCTTGGCCATGAGAGCAGGTACGCAGGCCACACTGGTTGCACCCGCCTCTGGGGCCAGGGAGGGGCCTCACTCGGCCACACAAAGCTTGTCGGCATCAGAGACCCTGCGGCTGCTCTCAGTCGACTGGCGGGTTCCGTGTTGAAACGCGATTGCCCTGCTGGGCGGAAATATCCAATCCCACTGCAAAGACAAACACAGGCGGGAGGATGGAGCCCTGGGAGGTGTCGGCACAGATGGAGGGAAGCTGGTGGCCATGGGAGCTGGGCAGAAATTGCAACGCACGTTAAATAGGGAGCGAGCAGAGGCGTCGGAGGAACAGAAAAGGAGAAAATAGAAGGAAGCAAACAACAGAGTCAGGAGGGGAAGACCAGACATGGGCCACCACCTGGCCAACAGAGCTGCCGCCTCTGGACCGGCCACGGGGCGGCCACTCCAGTGCATCTGGGTTGGCTTGCTTGGCCCTGCCCCTGTGGATCAGATCCAGGGCTTCTGAGTGAGCGACAGGATCCCAGCCTGGGCGGCCGACCCCACACTCCAAACCCTGACCTCTAGGGTCCATGTGGTTCCATTCCTGCCCAGACAAGCAATGCAACGCTGGCCCCCACTCAATCCCGCTCTCCCAGGACACCACCCGCCCTCTGCCAGGCCTCCCGGTGTGAATGGCCTCAGCCCCCCTTGGGCCCACTTGCCCCAGCCCGCCCTTGTCCCCTTGGCACTGACCGCTGCGCAGGTTCTCTGGGGGCCCCTCCTGGGAAGCCTCTGGCCTGACCACTCGAGGCGGACAGCACCCCCAGTGACAAAAAACTGCCCAGACTCTCGGCGTCGCCTGGGGGTCGCCCAGTGAGACCCCCACTCTGACGTGGCCACGAACAGACCCAGGGCCTGAGCGGACGCTTCTGCCCGTTTTACTGATGTTAGGCTGCAAGAGAACTTCTCTCAGAGCCCAGACTGAGGTTTACCCTAGAAACCCAGCGCCGGTTACATTTTATCATCACAGCAACAAAGTCCTAAACCGTCCAGACAGACCCGCGGACAGACCCGCGTGCGGCAACAGTGAGAACGGACAGCAGTGCTGACGACCGACACACTGTGGGCCTCCCGGGCTCCCCCTGCAGCCCCTCTGTCACTCTCAGGATGGCTGGGACGGAGGTTCTGCCATCCATTCTACAGGGAGAGATGGGGGGAGGGTGGACTCCCCACGCCCCCTCCTGCCCATTCACCAGCCCCACTGTGGGGCCAAGGGCACCACGGTTCCATGAGGCTGAAACGTGCAGGAGGAATAAATATCAGAAACCAGAGAAAGCCGTTGGGGTCACGGCCCCAGGACCAGGGTCACCTGAGGTCAGGGATCTGCTGGTGGCAGAGCTCGTGGTCGATAATGAAACGAGAAGTCTGAGTGCGGTGGCTGGCTCTGTGGGGTGGACTGGCGACCGGGCACAGAGTCCGGGGGTCTCAGTCTTCCCGTCTGTCAGGGGAGAATCCCGCTCTTTCCCACCTGCTCCACAGCATCAGAGAGAACAAGACAAACCGGGGGTGCAGATGGCACCCACACAGGGCTGTCCAGTGCAGATGTCGCTCCAGGCAGAGCGCAGGGGGCGGCTGAGGGCCCGCTCCCGCCTGCGGCCTTGCCCAGCCCTCCTGATACCACGAGACAGTAACAGCCACTTTCCTAAGGGTCATTGTCATCGCTGTAACTGGCAGACCCCCAAGGCAGAGACAGAGGCCGCTGGAACCCCATCAGGGGTCTTACACAGCCAGCCTGCCCAGGCAGAGGTTTGGCAGCTGTGCATCTCTGACACTCTAGGATGGCCCTGGCTTCAAATGTCGTCACCCAGCAGGCTGAAAAGCACTGGAAGTTGCACTATTTCAGCTCAAGGCCACTGGACAGATGGCTGGCATTGAGCTGGACCCCTGGGAGCCGCAAAGGTGGACGATGGGGGCCGGAGGGTGAGGGGAACCACACACACACACACACACGGACACACACACACACGGACACACACACACACACACACACACACACACACCCGGACGTTCTGGGCCCACTTCACATGCGTGAGGCCTGGGGGCGCCTGCAGGCTCGGCTCCCGCCCTGCCCTGCTCCGAGGTCCTCCCGCCTCCTGACCACCTCTATGGCACGGACCCACCACCGGCCGTGAGCCCACGCCTTCCTGGTCTGGCCCGGACCAGCCCTGCTCCAGCCAGGCGGCCCTCACACCCCGCAGAGACCGGAGCTGACCCTCCCAGGCCTTCTGAGAGCCAGGCTGATAAGGAACCAGTAACAAAAGCAGCCGTCCAGCCGTTGCCGCGGCAACTTTACTTCAGTTTCAAAGCCCCCTGAAGTGTGCTGGGAGTTACCTAGCTAACCAGATTTATTTGGGATGCTAAGGGATACAAAAAGAAGAACATTTTCTAGTAGGTTTTGTGAAATAGACATCTTTGTCACAATAATAAAATTAAAAGTCCACCTGTAGTTACGTGGCGATGCCTGGGGGGGGGGGGGGGTCAACGCCTCCCTAGGGAGCCCGCAGCCGCCCGGGAGCTGAGGTCCAGCCCCAGAGGAGAGTCTGTGAGCCTATCGAGTGGCAGTTGCAGCAAAGGGCCTGTTGAACCCACAAGATAACGTCAGCTAAAGTATCCTTCTAAGCCGACTTACAGATCTTTCAAACAAATAGTTTTATCAGCCAGAAGGGAAAAAATGTTCTGAAAAAAGCTATTGTTCCGGAAGCTCTGAAAACATAACTTTCATACACGGTATACTTATCTACGCCTCCAAAACAGAACACGGTTCTTCCAGATAAGGGCGGCTGCGTTCTGTCTGCTTTTGTCAGCGGCTTTCCCTCCTCGGAGCGCCACCCGCCCGCGGGGCTGCCACTGCACTGCACGTTTCCAGGCAGAGCCGCGCACACGTGGCCACAGCTCACGGGTGGGAGCACAGACCCATCCCAGGATTCCGAGGGAGACCTGTGGACCCGCGAACCACGCGCGCTTCCTCTGGGATCACCAGGCGTGAGGAGGCTGCCAGCTGGAGCAGTCGCGCCACTCCAGGAGCAGGAGAGCAGATCCCAGGGAGGGGACACCGGTGTCCAGGCTTTGCCGGAACCCACGGTCAGCGCAGCCCAGACTCCTGTTACCCACACCAACAGGTTCCTGTTTGCAGCATAGGCCCCTCTCCGTTGGGCATCTGCACCTGCAGCCAAACTGACCCGATTACCCCTGAACTAGGGAAATCACACCTCCCAGAGCCTCTCCTGGGCAGTGGCTTTACGGGGCTCCCGCTCTGTCCCAAACACAGGCACAGTGGGGCCACCGGGCCACGTGTTTATGCTCTACGATGCTGCCTAGGTCATCCTGGCTCTCGGGCTCCCTCAGACCTGAAGGTCACAGGGCTTGCTGGATGCCCAGACGACCCCCGGTCCTGGGCAGGGGCACCACCGCCTGTCCCCTACACACACGCCCTGCCCGCCATCCTCAGCTCCCAGGACTGACCATCGCAGCTCTCTTGTGCTGGACCTGAGTGGGGGATGGTTTCTGGACTGAACCAACACCTGGTTAGGAGCAGCAACAGTCACGCTCAACACAGATTGTTGCCCCCTTTCTTCTAACACTCCCAGGGAGTCAGGCGTGGAGGCTGTGCAGCTGCAGCAGGACCCGGTGGTCAGTCACAGCTTCCAAGGAGTTCCCTCTCATGGTCTCACTGAATTGTCATACTACACATCAGGAGTTAGGAAGTGCCACACTATTTGAAGAGGAGGAAATTTGGGGTGGAGAAGAAGTGACTTGCCAAAACTCACACTGAGTGGAGGACGCGAACCCTATCCATGTGGCTCGAAGTCCCTCCCCTCCACCACCCACCTCCTCCCTGCCCGTCTTCAGCCACTTTCCCTCCCTCAGTCTGCTCTGTAAACTTGACAGGCCCAGGCCCAGGACTCAGAACCCAGGACTCAGGACCCAGGACTCAGGACCCAGGACTCAGACCCAGGACACAGGCCCAGGACTCAGGACCCAGGACTCAGGCCCAGGACACAGGCCCAGGACTCACGGCCTGGGACTCAGACCAGGACTTAGGTGAAGGACACAGGGCCTGAGACTCAGGCCTGGGACTCAGGACAAGAACTCAGGACAAGGACTCAGGACCACAAAATAGGTCCAGGACTCAGGCCGAGGACTCAAGACTAGGACTCAGGACCTAGGACTCAGACCCAGGACTCCAGCAGAGGATGCAGGACCCAGGACTCAGGATCTAGGACTCAGGCTCAGGACTCAGGCCCAGGACTTAGACCAAGGACACAGGACCAGGACACAGGCCCAGGACTCAAGAACAGGACTCAGGACCCAGGTATTAGGCCCAGGACTTAGGCCCAGGACTCAGGACCCAGGACTCAGAATCCAGGACTCGGGCTCAGGACTCAGGCCAAGGATTCAGGACTAGGACTCAGGACCCAGGACTCAGGACCCAGGACTCAGGACCCAGGACTCAGGCCAAGGACTCAGGACTAGGACTCAGGCCCAGGACTTAGGCCGGGGTGATGCTCTCCGTTCAGACTAAGCAGGGGTTAAGCAGGCTACAGAAGACAGCCTTGCCCAGAAAGGGATGTTGTTTCTAAGGGAAGATCCCTACAGCATTCCATAGAACCACTTAGGTGTGGACGTTTGGCACCAATGCTTGAAGGACACAGGCTGCAAAGGGACCCCCAGTGGGGCAGGGAGGGGTGAGCAACCATCTTTGTGTGCCCAGCTGAGAGTGTCCTGGGACCCTGGACTTTTTATTTTAAGCCTGGGAACGCTCCTGGAAAACCAGGACAAGCGGTTGTCCTCGGGGAAGGCCCTGGAGGAGTTTTCTGCAACAGGAAAATGGTTTAATGGTTTCTGACCCGCTTCATTCAGCATGCCATGCAGTGTTTTTCAAGTTTTTTGACCACAACCCACAGTTATAAATACATTTTACATCATGACCCAGTACACACTCACAAAATAGCTATAGCGGAAATGAAGAACTCACGTGTAATAAACTCGGTATCCTCTATTCTCTTCTGCATCATTAAAAGGCTGCTGGTTAACAAAATAATAAATTGGCTTCAAGACCTACCTGTAGTTGCAAAACGTGGTTTGAAACAAAAACCTTCATTAAAACATGACTGGGGACTTCTGCTCTGGACAAGGTAGAGTAACACGGACCAGACTCCTCCTGCCTGAAACAGCTGAGCGCCAGACAAATATATGAAGTGACAGTTTTCAAGACACTGGCTGTCAGGCAACCCTGGGGGACAGGAAACAAAGGAGGTGGGCCGTGGGACTGCCCCGATGCTGCCTGGAGAGAGAGCTGAGGTCACCATGTACGGAGCGGACACCCAGGCAGATCCCTGGGACAACTCCCTGAGGCGGGCGCAGACCCGGGGTGAGGGCCGGTCAGAGAAAGAACGTGGGGGCTGTGCAGAGGGACCCTCAGGTCTTCAGGGAAATCATCACCACGTTGGAAAGAAACTCCCAAGGCTGGGGAGAGAACCAGCTGAAGGGCTGTGAGGGCCCAGGCCCGAGGGCCACACTCACAGGCCCGGGACAGAGCGCTGCAAGGGCTTTGCCTCAGAGCTGAGACTTTGGCCCTGACTCTATCTCGGTTCTGCCCAAAAAGTTTCAGGCCAACCCCTGGCCTCTAATCAAAATAAAGTGTCTGGACGAGGAATACACTGGACGGAATGAACAGCAGATGTGACATTGCAAAAGGTTCGATTAGGGAACTGAAGGCATAGCAAGAGAAACTATCAAAATAAAACAGAGAGAAAAGGACTGAAAACAACGAACAGAGCAGAGGCCAGCCTGTGGCCGAGTTGTTAAGCTCACGTGCTCCACTTTGGCGGCCCAGGGTTTCGCTGGTTTGGATCCTGGGCACGGACATGGCATCGCTCATCAAGCCATGCTGAGGCTGCGTCCCACATGGCACGACTAGAGATACTCACAACTAGAATGTACAACTATGTACTGGGGGACTTTGCAGAGAAGAAAAAGAAGGAAAACAAAGAAGACTGGCAACAGATCTTAGCTCAGGTGCCAATCTTTAAAAAAAAAAAACGAAAAGAGCATTAGTGAGCACAACTCTGAAAGGACATACATCCAGAATATTTAAAGATCTCTTACAATTCAATAAATAACTCAATAATTAGAAACCAAACATCCCAAGTAAAAGAAAAAAAATAAGAAAATTTAAACAGACCATTCCCCAAAGAGCATATCTGGATGGCAATAAGCACATTAAAATTTGCTCAGCATCATTAGCTACTAGGAAAATGCAAAACCAAGCCAAAGTGTGATACCACAATACACCCACCAGAACGGCTAAAACTAAGCAGAGTAACCACAGCCAGTGTGGGAAGATGGAGCAACTGGGACGCTCACACACGGCTGGTGGGAATGTAAAATGGTAAATCATTTTGAAAAACAGTTTGTCGGTCTCTGAAAGAGTTAAATATCTGGCATACGGTCCAGTCATTCTGCTCTTAGATATTTCCCCAAGAGAAATGAAAGCCATGTGCACACAACAACTTGTACAGGAATGCTCATCGCAGCTTGATTTATGACAGCCCACAGCTGGAAACAAGCCAGATGTCCATCAACAGGTGAATGGTAATCAAATTGTGGCATATCCATACAATGGAACACTACTGAGCAATAGAAAGGATATACCTATTGACACATGCAACAATGTATATGAATCTGAAAATAAATATGCTGAGTGAAAGAACCCACAAAAATGTGCACATATTGTATGATTCCTTTATGTAAAATTCCAGAAAATGCAAACTATTCTATAGTGACAGACAGCTGGTCAGTGGTTTTGCCCAGGGATGTGGGATGGAGTGGGGAAGGGAGGAATTACCAAAGGGCATGTGGAAATGTTTTTGAGTGATGGGTATGTCCCTAACTTGATTGTGGTGATGGTTTCACAGGTATATACATATGTCACAGATACACTGAAACCTGTGTACAATTTATTGTATTTCCATTACACCACAATAAAGCTGTTTAAAAACCAAACAAAAACTAAATATGATTGATTTGGTCAGCACCCAGCACAGTGTCTTTTAAGACAAAACAGCGAGTGGATTTATTGAGTGGATACATCAATGAATGGTCTTCTTGCCTTGAAATCATCACCCACAGAAGTGATGACAGAAGGGGGATGCAGAACTTTCATTTTCCCACTAACACCTAATTTCCTATACCCCCACTCCCACTGTACCTCCACACTTTCATCCCAGTTTATCCCCAGAAAGAGGAGCCACCGGCTTTCCACCTCCTGACCACAGACTGGTTGACTGTCCGTAGAAAGCATCCATTGCCGTGGGTCTAACCTGCCCCTCCTGTGGGGGAACCGTCCAATTCACCATTGCTATTGCAGGGTATAATAGTGCCTGACGACTCTTTCCAATTTTGGAACACATTACCCAAATCGTTTCTTATCTATTTCCCATCTCTGCTTTCAAGCAAATTTTCTGCACTGGTAACTAGGTTGAACATTTTGGAGTTAGCTGGCGTCAGACACCCTCCATTGCTCCCCATATTTGTTTTCTGCAACCTGCATTTATCAAAACAAAATGAGCAAGTGAATGTGAGTGCGTTTTATTAAGCTGAGTCTCCACACAGAGGGAGGTGTGTCCATGATCAGGGTACCAGCTCAGCAGAATGGTTGAGAGTGAGGACCCAGCCAACAGATCAGGGGACCTGAAAGGCCCAGTCCAGTGGAGCCACGCCGGTGTCTGGTCAACTGACGCATGGGGTCTGCACCCTCCCAGAGGGATGTGTAGAGGCCAGAATGCCAGGTCTTACTCGGATCGAACTTTGAGAATTGCAAGAGCTCTATGAACTCTTCTCGAAACGCACACCAAGAACGCAGAAAACAACTGCAACCAGTTCCCATGAGCTCACCCACTTCCCAAAGACTGTCCACGGGCCGCTGGCTTAGAACACTGGGAATAACAGAAGTGACGTTAATCAATTAAAGATCTGTGTAAATATCGACTAAAGAATTTACCGCTCCATCCTGATTTTTTAAACCAGTGCTTTTCCTTAAGAACGAGCAGGACAATTAACATCATGTATGTTCTTTCTGAGCGTCACTGTGTTTTCAGTACGCTTCATCACTGCCAGCTGACCAGGGCACCCAGCACTCCAGTCCAGACACAGGTGCAGATGCCCGATCTATTAAACTGTTAGTGCTCTTTGAAGATCGTCCTCAGGAACATTCATTTCCCCGAATTTACCATATTAATGCTCATTAACCCCATCTTCAAACCTAGGGCCTCAAAGAATCTGCCAGTAATGACACTTCATTCTCCCACTACAGAAGGGGAGGAGAAACTGAGGCGCAGACTCCCAGCGCTGAGCCCACAAGCCAAATGACGAGGCGCTGAGGGAGGAGGTGACTCGTCCCTTTTCATCTTTCTTTTGGGGTGCGGGGTTTCCAGAGCAGGATTCCTCAGAGGGCGCGCGTCCAGGGCCCCCTGCCGCGCGGCCTGCTCGCCCCGCGGTGGTCGGCTGTCTTGGTTTTGTTTGTTTGTGTGTTTTCTGCCTGTGACTTTGCGAAATATTCCGGGAGGAGAGACAGAACGTCTTAGTCTCTGAGAACAGCACAATGTTGCTTTCAGCTTAAATATCTACTGGGAAACCTCAAGGTTTTCAATGTCATCATTATGGAAAACAGAGATTACAAAAGGAAATAATTTAATCTCACTAACCCACTGGGATTCGGGTTGACCTCAGTTTATCGTTTTTGGGTAGGTTTTAAGTCTTGAGAAATGTCCCCGGAATGAAGAAGCCACAGAAGATGTGGAAGATTTGGGTTGTGGGTCGGAGAGAGGTTTAAATCCGGTAAAGGTCGCATCGTACCTGGTCACGCTGTGCCGCATCCCCATTAAATAAACTCAATCGCCGACTTGGGAGAAACTCCTCCAGGACGCGCTGGTCTAAGCAGCCAGCGTGTGGGGTCGCCACGTCCCGATGACCTGAGTCCCTTGAGACCAGTCTTTCATCTCCCGGCGAAAACCGGCTGAGCGCCGCACAGGGCGGCGGGCGCGGGCTGGGGGCCAGTCCTGCCCGCCGCGCGCCCCGCCCGGACCGCTCCCGCCCCCGGCCGCGCCCCCGCCCCGCCGCGCCCCGCCCCCGCCGCGCGCCCCGCCCAGGCCCGCCCGAGCGCCGGCCGAGGTGCCGCTGCGGCTGCCGCGGGGATGTGACCTTCAGAGCCGCCTGCCCAGGATGACCGGAGCCACCGCCCCGCGGCGCCCGCGCCTCGCCACGGCCTCCCGGGCGCTCTGACCGCGCGCGCTCCCGGCTCCCGGCCCCGGCCCCCGTCCCCGGCCCGCCATGCCGCCGCCCGGGCCCGCCGCCGCCCTGCTGCTGCTGCTCCTGCTGGCCTCCGAGTCCGCGCACAGTGAGTACCGCGGGGCCGCGGCGCGGGCTGGGCCGGGGACCCCCGAAAAAGTCCCCGCACCTCCGGGGGTAAGGGGCGCGCCGGTGCTCGCCCCCGCCCCGGCCCCGGCCCCGGCCCTGGCCCTGTGCGCCCCGGCCCCGCCGCCGCCGCCGCAGCGTCCCCGGGCCCGCGGCTGGGAGGACGGAGCTGCGGGGCCGCGTTGACGGCGTGTCCCCGCTCTCTCCCCGCTGCTCCCCGCCGCGTCCTCCCGCCGGCCCCCGGCAGCCGTGATGCTGCGGGCGCGCGAGGCGGCGCAGTTCCTGCGACCCAGGCAGCGCCGCGCCTACCAAGTCTTCGAGGAGGCCAAGCAGGGCCACCTGGAGAGGGAGTGCATCGAGGAGCTGTGCAGCCAGGAGGAGGCCCGGGAGGTGTTCGAGAACGACCCCGAGACGGTGAGCGCGGGGCCTGGGGCGCGGGGAGGCGTGCGCGCGGCGCCGGGCGCTCCGCAGCGGGGCGGGACCGCGGTGCGGCGCGCGGGCAGCCGGGTCCCCGCGGCGCTGTCCCTGCGGCGCCGCATTATGGGGACGCCCATCAGCGCGCGCGCGGGGCCCCCGGGTCCCTGAGCTCCTCAGACTTCCCTTCCCAGAGTCCGCGCCGGTCCCTCGTGTGGGGACCGCGCTGCAGGTCACATCCAGGACCCGCACTACGGAGACGTCGCGTTCAGGGCGGTGGCAGGGAGGGTCGTAGGTCCCGGAGCCCGGGTGCATCCTCAGGGCTCCCCCACGCCTTCTGAGCCCGGGTTCTCCTAGTGACCAGGAGCGCCGTGAGCCGGGGGCAGAGGCGGACGTTGAGTGGGGTCCTCTTGGTCCCGCCGGCGCCGCGGGTCTCGGGAGGCGGCGCTTCAAGGAAACACGCAGCACAGGACGCCCTCCTCCCCCCCCCCCCCCCAATGAAACGGAGGCGCCTTTAAACTGTACGCGAAACACAATGGTCGAAAACCCAGCTTCCTCCCTCCCCTCCCCCGCGGCTGGATCAGAGGTGAGGGGTGCGCTGCCCCCGCTCCCTGGTCCAGTCTGGAGCAGCTGGAAGGCGTGAGAGCTGGATCGCGGTCTGAGCGCAGGAGGAGCGCCCCAAGGTGTCCGTGGGGTGGGCGGGGATGTCTGGGCGACAGCAGGGAAGGCCGGCGCCCTTCTGGGAGCGGCTGGCGCAGGACACGCTTCTGTCAATAATGTCCTTGGAGAATGTGGCGCGCGGCCCAGGTGTGGACCCGGCGTCCGCGGGGGAGCTGTGAATCTTGAGGGAGGGGAGAGCGTCTTAAGGACATCCGCGGTGGGTGGGACCTGTGGGACCCTGCATGTGTGTCTGTCCCAGGGCAAATGACTCTGGGAAACAGGCGTGACAGAAATGGGGTGGACTTCGGCTGGGTCTCTCTGTACCTTGAGGTTAGGGTGATTTCACAGCTGTTTCTGGTTCTACCAGAGTTTTTCTTTGAAAGAATTGTTCTAGGATGAAATACGTTTCCATGCAGTGAGCAAAGTCCTGTGTGGCCCACATAGGCTTTTCCTGTGGCTGTGTTTCTGGTCGGCTGACCTGGCAATGCTTTTAGGGCCCCTCTCCGAAGCAAGCTCT
The DNA here is from genome assembly GCF_041296265.1 of Equus caballus. Taxonomy (NCBI): domain Eukaryota; kingdom Metazoa; phylum Chordata; class Mammalia; order Perissodactyla; family Equidae; genus Equus; species Equus caballus. The sequence continues at coordinate 100,951,524 of NC_091700.1, read as the reverse complement.
GGAGCGCTGGCCGCTGCCGTGTGTCCTTGGCGCAGCTGCGGCTGCCGTGGATGGGCTGTGACCAGGTCCTCCCCGGTCACAGTGAAACACAGTTCTGTCTTGCTGTGCTGAGCAGCTTCCTGGGCCTCTCTGGCCCTCGTTTTCTCCTTTCCTTCCTGATGAACACTGGTGGCCAGTGCCTTGTGCCTCTGCAGAGGATTTCTGAAGGTCCTGGTGGAGGGCTGGCCTGGCCACCAGGGTCACTGCCCAGCCATGCCGTTGTGACAGGTGCCATGCTCTCTAGCCCCGAGCCGGAGTCGAAATGTTGCTTGTACAGAGTGTGGGATGGGGCTTGCTGGTGACGAGAGTTGAGAGCAACAAGGCCACCACCCACCCAGCCGGTCCTTGCCCACCCAGGACGGAAAGGCCCCCACCCGGCTTTTCCTCACTGCCTGGACAGACTGTGCACTAACCACTGAGTAGCTCTTCCTGGAGCATTAGTCCCCTCTCTGATTTTAACTGTTTTCATGTTTTAATTTTATAGCTTCATTTACAAGTTTGTGAAATGAAGACAGAAAAGGAAGAGATGCTCATGATCCCAGGATCTGTCCTGCATGTCTGTGCAGGGGCATCCCACGTCCCCTCCATGTCCTGGTCCTCTCCAGTCCAAGGCACGGCCAGTTGCTGGGGGCGTCCCCGCTCACCGTCAGCCCCATCGGGAGTTTGTAAACTCCTTTTCATATCAGAGCCCCATAACTTTCTAGAATTCGCATTCTGTTTCCCAGCCCCCAGCCCCAAATAGTGATGACATCTCCTCCTTTATCAGCTCCCCAGATCGTCCCACTTCTTCCTTCCCTCGTGGGCAACTGGACTGCAAGCCCTTCGTGTTTGTCTGCACCTTGCATCTTGTGTAGACGGTTGTGTGGATGGTCTTGGACTGTTGTGTAGACCGTTGTGTAGACCGTTGGGTAGACAGTTGTGGACTGTTGTGTAGACCATTGTGGACAGTTGTATAGACTGTTGTGTAGACCGTTGTGGACTGTTGTGTGGACTGTTGTGTAGACTGTTGTGGACTGTTGTGTGGACTGTTGTGTAGACTTTTGTGGACTGTTGTGTAAACCGTTATGTAGACTGTTGTGGACTGTTGTGTAGACCATTGTGTAGACAGTTGTGTACTGTTGTGTAGCCGTTGTGGACTGTTGTGTAGACTGTTGTGTAGACCGTTGTGGACTGTTGTGTGGACTGTTGTGTAGACCGTTGTGTAGACTGTTGTGTAGACCGTTGTAGACTGTTGTGTGGACTGTTGTGTAGACCGTTGTGTAGACCATTGTGGACTGTTGTGTGGACTGTTGTGTAGACCATTGTGTAGACCGTTGTGGACTGTTGTGTGGACTGTTGTGTAGACCGTTGTGGACTGTTGTGTGGACTGTTGTGTGGACTGTTGTGTAGACAGTTGTGGACTGTTGTGTGGACTGTTGTGTGGACTGTTGTGTAAACCGTTATGTAGACCGTTGTGTAGACTGTTGTGGACTGTTGTGTAGCCGTTGTGGACTGTTGTGGAGACTGTTGTGGACTGTTGTGTAGACCGTTATGTAGACTGTTGTGTAGACTGTTGTGGACTGTTGTGTAGACCGTTGTGTAGACAGTTGTGGACTGTTGTGTAGCCGTTGTGGACTGTTGTGTAGACTGTTGTGTAGACTTTTGTGGACTGTTGTGTAAACCGTTATGTAGACTGTTGTGGACTGTTGTGTAGACCGTTGTGTAGACAGTTGTGGACTGTTGTGTAGCCGTTGTGGACTGTTGTGTAGACTGTTGTGGACTGTTGTGTAGACCGTTGTGTAGACCATTGTGGACTGTTGTGTAGACCGTTGTGTAGACCGTTGTGGACTGTTGTGTGGACTGTTGTGTAGACCGTTGTGTAGACTGTTGTGGACTGTTGTGTGGACTGTTGTGTAGACCGTTGTGTAGACCGTTGTGGACTGTTGTGTGGACTGTTGTGTAGACTGTTGTGTAGACCGTTGTGGACTGTTGTGTGGACTGTTGTGTAGACCGTTGTATAGACTGTTGTGTAGACCGTTTGTTCTGTCATCTGGATTTAGCCCTTGGCTTGTTTTTCTTTTCCTTGAGAGGCAGTGTGGACAGCTGGGAAGAGCCGAGTCTGGGTCGAGGTTAATGTTAAGGATTACAGTTTAGGGTTAGGGTTAGGTGTTAGAGGTAGGGGTTAGGGTTAGAGGTTAGGGTTAGAGTTAGGACGTAGGGTTAAGGGTAAAGTTAGGAATTATGGAACTGGTTTGAGTCCCAGCTCTGCTCTGGTTAGGGTTAGGATTAGGGTTAGGGTTAGAGTTAGTGCTGGGGTTAGGGATTAAGCTTAGAGGTTAGAGTTAAGGATTAGGATTAGAGATAGGGTTAGAAGTTAGGATTGGGGTTAGGCTTAGTGTTGGGCTCAGGGTTAGGGTTAAACTTAATGATTAGGATTAGAGATAGGGTTAGAAGTTAGGGTTGGGGTTAGGGTTAGTGTTGGGCTCAGGGTTAGGGTTAAACTTAATGATTAGGATTAGAAATAGGGTTAGAGGTTAGAGTTATGAGTTAGGGTTAGTGGTTAATGGTTAGGGTCATGGTTAGGGGTTAGAGGTTAGAGGTTAGGGTTAGGAGTTATGGAGCTGGTTTGAGTCCCAGCTCTTCTCTGGTCATGGTTAGGATCAGGATTATGGGTTAGGGTTAGGGTTAGCGTCAGGGTTAGGTTAGGGTTAGGGTCAGGGTCAAGATTACAGTTATGGTCAGGGTTAGGTTTAGGGTTAGGATTATGGTCAGGCTTGGGTTATGGTCAGGGTCAGGGTTAGGGTTATGGTTAGGGTCAGCATCTGGGTTAGGGTTAGGGTTAGGTCAGGGTTAGAGTTAAGTTTGGTGTTAGGACTTATGGGCCTGGTTGGAGTCTCAGCGTTTCTTGGGCTTGGTCCCACGACCATCTTACGGGGGTTCTGCAGGAAATCTAGTCCTCCCCTCCGGGCCGCCTCTGTGACTGCTCCGTCCTGCCTCTCCCTTGCAGCCCCAGGGTCAGGGCTCGGAAGCGGTCCTCCTTTCTGCATGTGTGTGCCTCAGTTGTAGTCCCTCCTGCCCGGGCTGCCTCTGCCCTCGGTGAGGGGTGTAGGACACTGGTCTTTCCTGCTGGCAGAGAGGGCAGTGCTGGCTCTGTTCCGATTCCTGGGGCTCTGGGGCCCCTGGTAGAGGAAGCCCCAGGCAGAGCTGGCTGGGCTTGGACATCTGGAGCTGGCTTTCTGAGCTGCACACCCCTTCCTGGAATTGGGAGGCCTCACCGTGTGCTGCTTTTGCTTTGGGGTCTCCCTGCCAAGTCAGGGCATCCTTCTTGTTCTAGGAGGAGGGCACTTGGCCTCAGACCCCGCCCTTTTCAGCAGGTGGCTCTCGGTGTCACTCAGCAGTGCTGGGAAGGGAGGCTGGGCTGCCTCTCTGCCCCCAGGTATCCAGCCCCGGCTTCCCTCCTGGGGGCAGGTGGTCCCCCAAGTCCTTTCAGGCCCCCGGGGAGTGTCCCAGGCCCCTGGAGCTGCCGCGGCTAGTTGCCTGTCCCTCATCGGCAGAGTCCGGCTGCTCCTGTGGCTCCTCATTCAGACTGCCCTGGGCATGGTCCCCCAGGTGTCTGTGGGGGATTCTCCTGAGTTCTTCTGCCAGCTCTCGCCAGGCTAGCCCAGCAGTCACCTTCCTGCTTAAATCCCACGAGGCAGACGGGTCCCAGACGCTGGCCACTATGTCAGTGATCACCCTTTGCTTCCGGAAAGGATCTGGACAAGGCTTTTCCCAGCCTGACCTGCCCCCAGATACGTCCACCACCACACAGCCCCAGATCCCTGCCGTGGGGCTGACCCACGCCTGTTGGTCAAGAAGAACATCCCGGGGCCGTGGTTCCTGATCCCCTGACCTTGTTTAATTTGAGACAAACAACGATGTTCCAACAGGGCCGGGAGTGCACGCTGAGGGCTTCACAGCAGAGGCGCCGAGACGCTGGCCTGGGCTCCAGTTCACTGTGCTCCCCCGCCTGTCTCTCTCGCTCTCTGTCTCTCTCCTCCATCTCCCCCCCAGCACCGCCTCCAGCTCTCTCAGACATGGGGGCCCCAACGTGGTGAGGGATTTTCCTCCTAGGAGCGTTTTAGGGTGCAGTCAATTTCAAAGTTGCATGCTGCCGCCGGCCTCATCTTAAACCCCACCAAGAACAGCTGTCCCCCTAAGGTCCCGGGTCTCTGGGAACAGTTGGGGGAGGGGCACCCCTCAGACGTGGAAGCCCCTCCCCCAAGTTGCCCCTCATTGGGGTGGCCTAAGGGGTCTCGTGGGGGCAGAAGCGGGCTTACGGCAGGAGGGGCAGGGCGGGGGTGGGGGACCTCATCCCCCTAGTGACTTGCTTCTGCAAAGCAGGTCCTTGGCTGAGGGGTGACACCTTGGCTGTGACCTTCAGGATGGTAGCTGCTGCCCATCTGCCCCCCTGTGTTGGCAGCAGCCCCCAGCACACACGCAGACGCACAGATGCACACACACACTCAGACACAGACTCAGTGGGCCACACACCCCACGTGCACATACACACAGACATGCACACACTCTTCTCTCTGTGACTTTGGAGGTCCGTTGAGAAGTGTGACGAGGTGCCCCCACCCTCGCGGGCCCAGCCCAGCTCCTTGCTCTGGAGGTTCTCTCCACTCGCTCCCCCAGGAGGAGGGGCTCCTGCTCCCACTGCCCGCTACAACCACCACGGCCTTCTCTGCTGGGCCCTTTCCCACTTGAGCTGTCACTGCTGGAGTCCTCAAGCCAGCTGGCCGCAGGTGCTGGGTTCTCTAAATTGTTGCTTAACCGGTTGTGCTCCTCCATAGTCGGCTCTGCCCGGGCTGCAGATGCTGGTGAGACCAGGGCCAGCACCGCCCATGGCCAGCCCGGCAGGTCCCCAGTGCCCAGGCCAGCAGCTCCTCTGGGGGGGCCTTGAGCGAGAGACAGATTCTGTCTGTGGCCCCTGCACCTACATATCTGTCTTTTTAACCCTAGGAGTCTGCAGGGACAGGCCAGGCCCCATAAATTACACCTTGTCCTTGCCAGTGGGCTCAGCCTCTGCAAAAACCCATTAAACACGTTTTGAGAAATGCTGAACGTCTGCCTTTGTTATTTAGGCACAAAACAGCCTTTTAAGAAGCTGATGCTTATGGCCTGTTTCTTGAGATTCCAAGTAGCTGGGCCAGAACATTCCAGACACTTCCCAGGTTATTCTGCTCCAGCAGTGCTGGCTGCTGTCCCGATTTCTTCATGCTTCGTTTTCCCCTTGTTTTTCTAAGGTCAGACTTGGGAGCCGTTTCTGTTCGCGCGAAGCTGGCCGTGGTTTGCGGGTTGGTGTTGGATGTTGGAAACGCTCTGGGCCTCCTCAGTGGTCGTGACAGCCCAGTGATTTCACTGCAAACCTGGTGCGTGTACTCGTGAATTCTCACCCCGACAGGGTGCAGTTTGTTGGAAGTTGTAAAGTAATTTTTAGAGGAGTTGGAAGTGGAAGCTGAGAGCGACACCAGTTCTGTTTTTCCCTCTGACAAAGGCACAGATCTGTTCTGACCGATGGCACTGATTAAAAATATATTTGAAAGAGAAAGAAACATGTTATCGTCATACTTGTTTTCTCAGACTTGTTTTTTTCAAATTATAGGTGAATTTGTTTCTCTCTGGTTTGAGTGCCATGATAATAAAATTCATTTTTTCCACATCTGTCCCCAAAACCTGCCGTCTGGACCTGGTTTTGTGAGGACGTCTTCCAGGGACGTTGCGCTCCGTGGAAGTCACGCAGCTGGCTCTGCAGCTCGGGAGGCGGGCTTGGCCAGTCACTCCTGTGGCCTCGGACTCCGCCGCACAGTTCCCCTGAGCCCGGGCTGGGCCGCCAGGACAGCTGCGTGACTGGCGGCTGCATGCGCAGCCTCTCGGGACCCTCGGTGTGCACGCACCTGTCTCAGTGCGACGCTGCAGGGTGAGGTGGAAAAGCTGTCAGGAGGCTGTGTTGGCGGTTGTCAGGTGCCACCTCAGCGGGTAGCATGCTCTCAAGTTCAAGGGCAGGCCCACCGTTGGTGACGTGGGAGCCGCCCGGGTTGGCACCCAGTGCTTGCGGCTGCCGTGTCCTCACCCACACTCTCTGAGTCATTCCTCATGCCACCGTGCGTGTCCAGGCCCACACTCAGGGAGACACCCCCGTCCGCCAGGTTCAACGTGGATCCCGAGAGGCACTAACTCCCTTTCGTGAGCCGGGAGCAAACAAGGGTTTTGCAGTAGTGTTGTCGGAGGATCCTGGCTTGTTGCGGGGCCAAGAGTCATAGGCATCGCCTCGTTCTGTGACAGCGAGGCCTGGAATGAGGGGGACTCATCCAGGCCAGCTCTTTAGTGGGGGGACCTGGATGGAAACGCAGGTACCTAGGCTCCAAGTTTGGCTATTAACACTGCCGCGGTTGAGACCTCGTGAAGGTGAGTGTGGATCCCAAGGAAGTGTCTACACGGGATGCTGTGCGGTCACTCCTGGAGAAACCGTCTTTGCCCAAGGGTGGTCGGAGCCCTACCGCTGTTTTAACTGCTAAATCTTCACCCTGTGCTCTGCCCAGTGTTTTATTTTGATGTTTTGCCTGAAGGGAAGATACATTGTTTTGTTTTTCCCAAAGAAACATCAAAAGAGGAGCTTAACCTTCATCTGTGTGGTGGGCGTGTTGTCTGTGGTGCCTGCCCAGCTTCCCTAAAGCAGGCGGTCCCGGGGTGAAGGGGTGGGGAGCTCGGGGGGTGAAGGAGGAGGGAGGGCAGTCGGGGGGTGAAGGAGGTGAGGGGTGAAGGGGGTGTGAGGGCGGTCCAGGGTGAAGGAGGCCTGCGGGCAGTCGGCGGGTGAAGGGGGTTGGAGGGCAGTCGGGGGTGAAGGAGGGTGAAGGGGGTGTGAGGGCGGTCCCGGGGTGAAGGAGGCAGTCGGGCCTGCAGGCTGAGGGCGGGTGCTGGAGGCGCTTCCGACCGCACCTTCTTCCTCCTTTCCTCTCTTGTCTCTCTTCCTCCCTCAGACTGGCCTCTTTTCTCCTTCCCACTTTGGTCAGTGCTGCTGCGACCTGTCAGCCCTTGGATTGAAGTCCGCAGTCCACTGCTCCTCCCTCCCTCCCACCACCGCCTGTGACCAGTGGCCGCCCTGAGGCTGCTCCTGTAGCAGCTCCTAGTTATTGCTTCCATTACCACGTGCAGCTGGCCCTGCCCAGGCCACGTTCCGTCCTTCTGCACGGCTCCCTGACTGGCCTCCGTCCCCGTTCACGCTGGGGATGGCCAAGCACAGTGTCTCTCCTGCAGCTTAGCTGGGCCTGTCGAGGCCTCGCGTCCTCTCCCGGCACCCGAGGCCGCACAGGCCCCTTCTCTGGCCAGAACCGCCTGGTCTCCAGCCCTGTCCCTCTGCTGCCAGCTCGGGGGTGAGTGGGTTCTGCTTGCCAGCACCCTGGAGGGGCCGTGGTCTCTGTCTGACAGACGGACAGTATTTGACTCTCAGCCAGGCCGTGGTGCAGCCACGGCAGGGGTGCAGCTCTCTGAGGCCCAGCCCCGCGTGTCCGGTGGAGCAGAGTGTAGGTCTGTGTGACCTCGAGGATGCGCAGGAGAGGGAAGGCGCGCCCTCCTCATTGCTGCTGTAGGCACAGGCTGACAGTCCGGGAGTCAGAAGTCTGACACGAGTCTCACAGGGCTGCTTCCTTCTGGAGGCTCCAGGGAAAACCCCCTCCTGCCTTTCCGGCTGCGGGAATCACGGACCTCCCTGGCCCCTCCTCCACCTTGAAGCCAGCGAGGTCAGCATCCTTGCCGCGCTGTCATTCCTGGTTCTTGCTCCCTGCTCTTCCACACTTGAGGCCCTGTGGTCACTCCATGCCCGCCCAACAACCAGGAGACCCACCACCCCTCTTGAGGTCAGCGCTCAGCAACCTGAGACCCTGTGCCCCGTAGCCCCCTGTGGGCACAGGTTCCCGGGAGGAGGACACAGGCATCTTGGGGCTGTTCTGCCACCAGAAGATGCGTGAGGGACGTAGCCGGTGCCTGGCACGCAGAATCCCTCCGTGCGGCCAGGCGTGGCTTCAGCGTGGGTTCACAGTGAGAAGCGGGCAGGGCTGCTTCCTGCGCCCCCGGGTGTTCCCGTCCGCGTGGAGCGAGCACAGCCCTCGACCTCGAGAAGAGAGGAGCCTGGGGAGCAAAGCTGCTGCCAACCGGCCCGCGCTGCGGAGACCTGAGCCAGAGACCGAGAGCTGGCAGGCCTCTGCCGGGAGAGCGCGTTAGTGCAGGCAGGGAGCCCTTTAAAGTAAATCCACTCAAAACGGGTCCAGTTACACAGCAGGCGTAAGAACTCCTCTTGAGAAGTGAAACTGTGAATTATAAAAACATTTATTTCATCTCATGCTTTATAAAATCTGGATTATGAATGCAATGAGCCACTTTGAATTCTTAAAACAAGGAAAGATTTAAGTGAGAATTTGGCTGGCAGGGCATGACTTTTCCAAAACCATAGTGATTTTTAGAAAGCCACTGTCCTTCTTACCATAAATGGAGACATTTTTGGTAAAGGTGTTGACTGCTTCGTCGGCACCCCGGGCCTTTCTCATCCTCTGATCCTTGGGTGGATCTCGTCCGAAGTCCTGTGATGCTGTGGACATTCTCTTCTCCTGGTGGTGATCGGCCTAAACCCTTATTTATCCATCTCTTTGCAGTGGGTGTTTCCAAAACATTCATACTGACTCTGAATCTTGGCTCTTAATAGATTTGTAAGTTTACTTTGTGGGTAATTTACAAGTTTATTTGCCCTAATTTGTCAAATTCAGCTAGCCTTGTATTTTTGGCCTCATAAATTTGAAAAATTCAAACGACAGTAGTTTGCATGAGATAGAGCAGTTTGCATGAGAGTAGTTTAATGAGATAGAAGTTAATACTCATGGAAAAGGTAGGGGGCAGGCTGCCCAGGGCTGTGGATGATGCTCAGGGACTTGCATGAGCTATTTGTGCTCCGCTTGCTGGTGGTGGCCTTTGTCTCCAAGGCCTCCTCACACACTGGACAAGATGCTGGAGCACGAGCCGTCACACCTGCATTCCAGCAGGGAGGATGGAGAATTAAAGCCCCCAACTCCAGCTGTCTTTCATGCTGTGCTCATATCTCCTTGGTCAGAATTTAGTCACACAGCCACCCCTATTGCAAGGGAGGCTGGGAAGTGTGGTCTGGCCGCTGGTATGCCGCAGCTGTCAATAAATCCAGGGTCCTGTTACCAAGGGTGGAGAGAGAACGGAGGATCCTGGACGGCAGCTACAGCTCTTGCTGTGGGGAGAGGCGTTCGGGGCATTTTGTGAGGTTAACCCCCGTGAATTTCCACACCTGGCAGCGACTCTAATTGTCCACGCCACAGGCTCTCCACAGGGTCTCAGCTGCTCACACAGCCCTACGGTGCCTTTTAATCTGGTTCTTAGTGGAGGGGCCAGCCCCCCGCCCCCCGCCTTCCCTGGTGTGTGCTCCGCGCTGGGCCTGATGTGGTCATCGTCCGCCTCCGCCTAGCTGCCGCTCGAGGACTCGGCTCGGGGCCTCCTCGCAGCTGCAGTGACTTGGTGCCCGCAGTAGGTGAGATGCAGACGACGCACAGCGCAGCGGGATGGTGCTGGGATGGTGCGGGTCACAGCAAGCGCGGTCAGGGCCATTTGGGGGGACCCAGGCCCCAGGCCCCGGAAGCATTGCTGCCCCTGTCGGGCCTGCGCATCCAGGAAAGCATCGAGCGTCGGCTGCCGTGGTTAGAAGTGTTCAAGTTTTGTCCTGAATCTGGTCATGAAAAGGACCTGGAGAACTTGGCTTTCTTGTGGGCTGCCCCCACCCCCCGGGCCCCACTGGTTCAGGCCCCCGTCCCTGTCACACCGCCGTGGTGTGTGGGGTGCGGGGGGATGGCCGTGTGGAGAGAGGGGTGCATGCAGCCGCAGAGTCGTCCTGCACAGACCGTGCAGAGCCATGGCCAGCGCCCGGGGTCTGAGAGGGGGCTGCTCTGGGCTCTCGACCTGGCAGCTGGAGGGAGCACCCGGGGTTTGTGCAGCGGGAGCTCCAGCAGCAGACGTGCGTTAGTGTGTGAGGAGAGGGGAGACACACAGCAGCGTGCGCCCTTCTCTGGGGCGGACCCCCTTGCAGGGCTGGCGGGGGCTCCTCTGGGCTGGGGCCGGGCTGGGGGACCCCCCGGAGGCCCTGTCCTGGGAAGCTGCCTGGCAAGGGCACTGGTGTCCTTTTCCCCTCAGTCTGTGGAGCACTCTAGCAGGCACCTGGCTCTTTGGAGGAAGGAAGGAAAGAGGGACGCTGATGGACCGCACTAGAGAACCATGCAGAGCTGAGCAGGTGGCCTGGGGGTCAGGACCTCGGGGTCTGCGGGTGGGACTGTGGGAGGCTGCTCCGGCTTAGGAGAGAGTCTCCCGGAGGCCATCGTGGAGGTGGTAACCTGTAGCCGTGACTCCTCAGCTCCTGGAAAGAAACTGCAGTAACGACAGCTGCAGCCGCACGACCCCGACATTCTCTCCTAGAAGTCAGGGTGCCGGCTTGACAGCGTGTGTAGTTAGTAAATTTTTCAACTGTTTCCCTTGGAGAACATCTCACACACGTGTCATGTCAGTGAGCAAAGTTGCTGCCGACCTGGGTCTCAGCCTGCTTGTCAAATTGTATGAAGATTTTTGGAAACAAGGTGTAAGGCAGTTATTAATTAAAGGAAGTAATAAATTCTTAGCTTACTGTTTGAAAAGTAACCACTTATTACATGTGACTCCCTGTTATGTTGTGTAAATCCAGGTAAAAGTCTTAGATGTTCCACACCAAAAAGGTTTCTGCGCAGCTGATGTCAGTGTGTCTGCAAAGCTGTTCCCCCGTTCGCGGGTGCTCTGACGTCCTGTAGCAGAGCTGGAGCGAGGCGTCCCTAAGTTGCTCACGTGTCAAAAGGCAGGAGCTCAGGGCAGTGTAGATGGCAGGTGGCAGTCTCCGGCTGGGAGCCGTCTGTCATGCCACCGGTTCAGCTCCTCCCTGCAGGGGCCCGCTGGCCTCTGAGGAGCTCACAGAGTTAACGTGGCTCTGGACTGACCAAGTTCTGGAACCTTCCCAGCTGCATGTGGTCGTCACTCCCACTTCCGTGAGGGTGACTCGTCTGCTCCCACTCTGAGCTCAGATCGTGTCTCCCTCTTGGTAACGTTCGCCTCGATAGACAGCTCCTGTGGTTTTGACCATTTGTGGAAGGCACGTCTGCTCTCGGAGCCTCGAGTTTGATAGAGAGGCCGCCAAAAACCCTCGCCAAGCGGCATGGGAGGCCCTGGGGGAGAGCCCCACAGGGTGGCCTTGGAGGGAGTGCCAGGGCTGCAGCTGGGCGGGCTGCCCGGCGAGGAAGTTTGCCCAGGTCCCAAGGAGCTGGGATTCCAGACCCGCTGGCCCCGCTGGGGGTGTGCCAGCAGGTGTTCGGGCCGAAAGCCCTGCAGTGACCTGGCCCGGTGTGGGGTGTGTTCAGCTCCCGGCTGCTCCCGACTTTTGCCATGTGGGGGTGTGGGTGGCTGTGGGGTGCAGACCCTGCTGGGCAGAGAGGGTCCTGGTGGTCAGCACAGCAGAGGCTGGCGGCAAGTTCTGTCCGCAAACAGGAAATCTCAAGGATTTCACCAACTACCTATTTGTCCCCCGCTGCTTTCCTCTTAGTAGCGAGGTGACCATTTGGGTGACAGAATAATTAGGGAGCAGACAGAGGAGGTTGGTTCATGAAACACTTGCCTGTAGTTTCGTAACAGGTTAGACCCAGGTGGACCCAGCCTGGCCTTGGGCTCTGCTCCTCGAGGTGCTTCTGGCCGCAGGTCCGTGTTTACAAACCCACAGGGCACAGGAGTGCAGCCGGCGGCATCTGAGGAGTCGGTGACGCTCAGCTCTGTTTACGCAGGATGTTCTCCCTAGGTGGGCTCCCCAGCGCCTGGGGCCTCCTGGGGCCGGGCACTCTCCCGCAGACGGGGCGTGCGCTCCGCACGGGCTGCTTCGCTCCGGGCAGTCCCTCCAGTAATCGTGAGAACTTAGTTGTTGGATGCCCTGCCCTGCACTGTCCAGTCGCCACCTGGAAGCATGGGGCCCTCGGAGTGAACAGCAGAAGGCAACTTAGGTGGATCTCAGTTAATAGTAAGGCTCTAAGCTTTAAAAATGCATTGGCGGTTTGTAAGCTTGAGGAACTGTAGGACTCAACTTCCATATTTGAAAGAGGCAAGCTGAGAACACCCGTCTAGATTTTCCTCCCAGGGTGTGTGTCTATGATGTAAATAAAAGGAGAATCCACCTTCCTCCAACTCAGCGAAAACTGTCGGACTTTCTGTTTGCCTGCTCATTCGTCCATTAATCCATTCACAAATTCATTCATCTGTCCATCCATTCAGTCATTCTTTCATCCCTCCATCTGTCCATTCACTCACTCTTCCATCCACCCCTCCATCCATCCATCCCTCCCTCCCTCCCTCCCTCCCTCCATCCTTCTATCCCTCCATCTGTTGATTCACTCACTCTTCCATCCCTCCATCCATTCATCCCTCCATCCATCCATCCCATCTGTCCATTCACACAGTCTTCCATCCATCCCTCCATCCCTCAATCCTTCCATCCCTCCATCCATCCATCCATCCCTCCATCCCTCAATCCTTCCATCCCTCCATCCTTCAATCCCTCCATCCCTCCCTCCATCACTTCATCCATCCCTGCATATGTCCATTCACTCATTCTTCCACCCATCCCTCAATCCTTCCATCCCTCCATCCAACCATCCTTACTTGCATCCCTCCATCCATCCCTCCATCCATTCATCCCTCCATCCATGCATCCCTCCATCCCTCCATCTGTCCATTCACACATTCTTCCGTCCATCCCTCCATCCCTCCTGTCTGTCGATTCACTCACTCTTCCATCCCTCCATCCCTCCATTCCTCTCTCCCTCCCTCCATATGTCCGTTCACTCATTCTTCCATCCATCCCTCCATCCATCCGCTCATCCAGTGGTGGCTCCTGTGGGCCTTCTGGGGACGGTCAGCACCAGGCTGGGTGCTGGGCAGATGGATGCTGTCCTTGTCCTCCTGGACAACAGCTCTCAGTTTAGTGAGCTGAAGTTTTGTCACTTCTCTCTGTCTTCAGCCATTTAAGCTAAGTGGAGGCAGACCCTGAGGAAAATGATTGCAGGTGACAAGTGGCTCCATGTCCAGCAGGGTAGCCCTGCCCCCACTGGCCTGCCCATCGCCTCTCCCACCTACTGGCTCACACAGCCACCTTCCCAGGCCTTGCTCTTTGTGGGGTCAAAAAGAAAGAGGGAAAGTTCATAGGTAACGGATCCTTGGGTCTGTGCTGGGGCCACTCTCCGGGGTCCCCATGGGTCCTGTGGGTGCAGCTCATGAGTGTCACTGGCCCTGAGACTCAGGCTGAGGTCTATGCCTGACCAGCCTGTGATGCATGTGGGGCCCTGTGTCCACAGTGATTCCCAGAGCCTCGCTCTCTGTCTGGGACTCTGAAGCACGAGGGGAAATGACTCCTTCTCTTGGGAGAGGGTGGAGCTAGAGGCGAATTTGTCTCAGCTTTGCTGTTTGTCTGACCTCTCCCTTAGCCATCCACGCCCATTAGCACTTGCTCCTGCCCTCCCTCACCCCAGAGAAATCAAGCCCACAAATTAGGATGGACTGTCACCAGGCTGTGGCCCCATGGTTTCAAACACTGCACTCCCATGGGTGTGACTGATAGAGCAGTGTGGTTTTCTATTAATAAAACTCATTGTTAAGACATGTCACACGTAAGTCTTGACTAGTCATGATTCTGAAGAATGTGATAATCAGCCTTTCTGGAAGGCTGTGCTGAAGCAGCCATTTACGTGGGACTGGCCCCGCACGCGTAGTTCTTGGTTGTTTTCGAGCCTTTCCTGGTAAATTCTGTGGATGGCCCACTCGGGCAGTGCTGTCTGGGGTCACGGGCGCCATCGGAAGCCCTTTGCAGCTTCGTGACTGGGTGAAACTCCACAACCCATCTTGAGCCTCGGTTTCCCCATCTGCGATGATGGAGTTAATTAAAAAGACATTCCTTGGAGGTGGTTGTGAGGATTAAACAAAGTAATGTAAAAATACAGAGTTGCACCAGCACACAGTTGACACCAGCATCTTGTGCTGCCGCTACCTGGTTACTTGGTTCCATCAGAAGATTTAGGGCCAGGCTGCTCCCTGACCGACCTGAGCCGAGATCAGAGTGGACGGGGGGTGGGCCTCCTCTAACCACCCACGGCCCGGAGCCTGGCCTGATCAGAGGCTCCTACAGAGATCCCGCTGGCCTCGCTGCTGGTGGTCAGGGTGGGTGGTTCTGGGGTTTGACAGCCCCTTGGACGCGTGGACGTCTTGGTTTGCATTCAAGATGAAAAGGCTCCGCAGACGCCCTCGTTTTGTGCCGTCTCAGCTGATCAATGACCCGTGTTGTGATTGGACCCCCTGTGGTTCTTGTTACCATTGCAGGACGCCCTCAACCATCAGGGAACTTTGACAAAATAAAGGTTTATTCCTCACAGGACCTGGAAATGATACAGCACACCCAGGTCAGAGATCAGAGGTCACAGAGAATGAGGTCAGAGGTCATGAGGAGAGAGAGGAAGAGTACTGGCCTGTGGCTCTGCTTTCATTGGGGTGGGGGCCTAGGATTTCTAGGGCACACTCTTTATTGGTGAATTTAAAACGTAAGTGCAGGAAGAGAGAAAAACGCCAAGTTGTCCAAATGGCAGTTCTCAGAATCAACCAGGATCTCCAAACTGGGGAGCTCCATGGCCTGGCTCCGTGTCCAGAGTGTGGCTGCAGCGCCCTTGCTGGAGACGGCCCTCCTGGAGCCCACACCGGGGCAGTCAAGCCTGAGGCAGGCACGTGCATCGCAAGAAGAGAAAACACTGTCAGGGTTTCCCCTGCAGCCTCAGGCCTCACCAGCACAGCGAGTGCACCGCAGTCACACACAGGTCCCGCTCCTGCCAGGACGCCGGCTCCTCCAGGGTCTGAGGCTGGGATTTGGCGCGGGACATTTCTCATTCTCCTGCAGGATGCTGGGGGCAGCTCTGTCTGAGTCGCCGCCAGTGACACGGCTGTTGCTGGTTACGGCTCCACAAACATCATTCTGCAGGAGCCGCGTCACGGCCTGGGCTGTCCCCTCACTTCCTCTCCCAGCTCTGCAGTCTTGGAGGGGGAGAGCGGGTTTCTGAGCGGTTCTCACCCTGCTGGCCCTGAGCCACCCGCCTCCAACACCTGCCTCCCAAGGGTCTGTTTCTGTCCACCAGGAAAGGCGGGCGGGGCGCGACTCACCAGCTGCCACCGGTGTCGTCCAGGGAGCCTCAGTCCTGTCAGTAACTGTCGCTCTTTCTGTTTCTTCTTCCACAGAACTACTTTTACCCGAGATACTTAGGTAAGTTTGAACCTGCTCGCTTTGTTGTTGTAAAGGATGCTGGGGGCGTGTGTTACATGTCCGAGAAACAGCAGGTCAAACCTCGTCATCGAGCTGCCCCTGCAGGGGCTGTTGGTCACATAGTGCGTTTGGAACTTTCTGGAGCACGCAGGTCAAACCGCTCGTTTGTGACTTTCATGCCCCAGTGATCCGCATTCACGCAACCTCAGTCCAGTGCCGCTGTCTGCACAGCGCTCCTCGGCCCTGTTCCAGGCGCTGCTCCCTGTTTGGGAGCATCCTTGATCGAGGGGTTCTCAGACGTCCTGGTCTCAGGACTCTGCCTTTCTCAAGTTACTGAGGACCCCAAAGGGCGCCTGTTTATATGGGCTGTATTTATTGATATTTACAATATGATTGGTTAAAACTGAGAACATTAAAACATGTTTTTGCTGAATGTGAAGGACAGGAACATTCAGGCAAACCTGTCTTGGCCGTGGAGCAGCCGTTGTGTGTAGGGAGGGCTCCAGGGTGTCCTGCTGGACGCTCAGAGCGAATGAGGGTGAAGGGCAGCGACCCAAGTCTCCTCGGGACCGTGGTGCTGGCCTCCTGGACAGCCTGACAGAGGCCGGGTCCCTGAGAACTGCTCCTCTAATCAGCACGTCTGAATTTGTGGATGCGCATCACTTGTCATGGGAGAAACGTATTCCGGGGTCTTCCTTTTACTTTTGTAAGGTACATTTTGGTAAACTTTCCATTGGCCTATAGCCTCTTAGAGGCACCTTCTCTGGGTCCCCGTCTGCCAACAAGCAAAGTGGACCCGTAACTGGCTCTGAAAGCCAGACCCGCCCACTTCCGGGCTCCCGTCGGCCTCTGCAGGCCTTGCTCCCGGGCACACAGGTTTGTTTCTGAGACAAAGGGGGCTGGCGTCCCACGAGCCGCCCTCCAGGTTCCCTCTGTTGCCCCTGCTGACGTCCTCCCGGCCGGATCAGCAGCAGGACCCACTGAAGGACCAGGTGAAGTGGCTCAACAGCCGTGCTGCACGCGGTCGAGCTCCAGGTCCTCCCAGGCGCTTGTGCGCAGAAAGCCTCGCCTCCCCGCCCCCCAGCACATCAGACGGCTGGGAGCCTCCGTCCACAGCAGGCTGACCTTCCCGTTAAGCGCAGTGTTTCCAGATGGGTTGGTTTGAAATGGAGGATTAGGTCTCTGACTCGGATCAGAAAACTCCCCGACTGTTAGCGGTTGTTTTGTACGACACCAGGAGGACTCGTCCAGGGGCTGCAGGCGATGAGCTCTCTGGGTGCAGAGTTCTGCCGTTTCCGTGGAGGAGGAAACGTGCCTGCTTCTCGGTGTTAAAATGTTCAGTCCTAATGGGAGCTGGACTGCGGTGTTGCTGGAGGCTGGATCCTCGTTCTGAAGCCTGTCCCGTCCTCGTGGCTGCAGAGTGACTGGTGTCCTTTCTGTCTTGCAGATTGTATCAGTAAATATGGATCTCCGTACACCAAACACCCAGATTTTGTCACATGCGTTCAAAGTAAGTCTGCGTCCGCCCCAGCTCCCTCAGAGCCGTGAGTCTGGGTCCTTCGGGCTGGTGGTGGTTTTCAGGGTCGTGACCATTTCCGTCACTTCAGGAGCAGCAGCACCTGCTCGAGGTCTGCCCCCTATCCACTGAAGCTGCTTTTTTAAGCAAGTGGGTTTTGCTTTTAAAAAGGCAGGAGATGCATAGGTATGAAACGTAACCTCCCACCAGGGAGAAGAGAAAGCCCGTCCCGGGCCTGCACCTGTCCAGCCGGTTCAGCGCCTTCCCGGGGCGCCTCAGCTCCCAGATCTCACAACATTCTAGGCCTGTAAACGTGTGTGCAGTCCGCTGTGTTTTACACGAACGGGGGCGTACCGTCCCCGGGATCTGACCTTGCCTTTGCCTCCGGCTCATCGTGGACGTGCTCTGTGTCAGACGCACGGATGTTCACGTCAGCACCTGCCGCTGGTGGAGGCGCCATTGGCTTAGCCGATACGTCTGGCAGATGTCTAGGCCATTTCCAGTTTTTTGTCGTTACAACAAGCCCAGAGAGACGGCCTGTTTGCTGGGCACCCTCACGCGTCGAGGTTTGTCTGTAATAAACTTGTGGGAATGGAATTGCAGAGTCAGCCGTGTTCAGCTTTCATTTTGACATGGATCCAGCTCAAATCAGCCCCCGCAGCTGGGCGGGCGTGCCCAGTCCCCTCGCCACCTTTCTGTGTCCTTTTTTAACTTTTTGATCTCCTCCGATATAAACGGTGGAAGTGACACCCAGACCTTTCAGTCTGTGTTCTTCCCGCTAATGAGTGAGACTGAGCTTCATGTCTCAGAACCTTGCATTTCTTTTTCTGTGAATCATTTGTCCACATTCTTCACCTGTTTTTCTTGATTTCTAGGAACTCTTGATAGATTTTGCAAATTAGCCATTTGTACTAAAGGTAGCAGAATCTTTCCTCAGCTCTTTGTGAGTCCTTTTTTGCCAATATTATTTTAAATTATTACACAAACTGACATGTTTGGTGTCCTGTTGCATGAATTTTAACCCACTGGTAGAACCGTGGAGCCCCATCAGCTGAGCCGGCTCCGCCGGGCGCCAGTTGGGTGCCCCACGTGTGAGCCATATCACCACGCTGGGCCCGTGCCCGTGATCTCCGTGGCACCTGTGCCCGAGGTGAGGGGACAGGCTCTGACCACGGCCGGTGCTGCAGCAGGCCCCCACGCGTGGGGCATCAGAGCTGCAGTTTCAGGGCGAGCCTGAAGGGAGCCTGAAGGGAGGACCCGGGCTGCTCACAGGGCCTGGCCGGCCGGAGCTCAGCGGGCTGCGGCATGCCGTCACCCACCCGTCCACGCACCAGCCGCCCGCCTCACCTGACTCGCCCACATCGCAGACCCGGCCCAGGGGAGCAGAGGAGACGGTCCGCTGAACACAGGAAGGGGCGGGTGGCCGCCTCCCAGTGGCCAGGGCGGGGCAGCCCGGCCTCCGTTATTGGGGGAACCATAGCCCACGTCCGCACAGCGAGGGCGTCTGAAGCGAGCCCTCCCCTCGGGGTCACCTGTGACCCTGGCTCCCCAGGGGCCGACAGTGCCCTCCCTGGGCCCCAGGCAGACGTGGGGGCCTCACAGCAGGATCAGCTTCGTGTCGTTTTGGCTGTTGTTTTTTAGCAGAGTTTTTGTTGTCAATTTGCTAAACCAATTTATTTTTGAATTGTATATTCAAATTTATTGGATGGTTTTAGGTCCCGGACTTTAGATTGTCCTTTCCTAGATTATAAAGAAGTTATCTAGTGTCTCCTGTTGAAGAGTCTGACCCCCTGGGATCCTCCCAATACAAGGAGGAAGCGGCCCCTCTTCCAACACCATTTGTTTAAAATCATGGGCTTTTGCTCCAAAAGAGGCCGTGGCAGCCCCGGGCCATGGTGTTCCCATGTGAGGGGTGTCTTGGCTGACTTGAGTTGTTTGAAAAGCAGAGACAACTTCTTAGTGGGATCCTGGGTGGCAGGCAGCCGGGCAGGAAGGAGAAGCGAATCGTTTCCTGAGCCGGGGTTTAGAAAATAAATCTCTCGCAGCTGCTCGCACCAGGTGCATTAAATAAATGAGTCTCCAGCAGATGGAGCGGCCCCCACGCCTGGTCTCTGGTCCTGCGAGGACCCTGTGACCCTTGCAAGCCTCTCGCCCTCCCCCCAAGTCCGCTGGACCAGGTGCCGTCTGTGCCCTCGTGGGCTCTCCTCACTGCGTCGCGAATGAGGATGGCGGGAGGTGGGCGCAGGCTCTCTCAGGAAGGACCTGCACACTCCCCGCCCCCAGTCTCAGCGCCCGGGGCAAGTCAGGCACTTCCGCGCTGTTTCCGTCGTTCTCAGGCAGCTTCCTGCAGCCCCGAGCTCGCGTGGCCGTTCCTGCTGAAATGGAAGTGCAGCCTCCGAGATCCCTCTTGGTTTACCAAGTGTCCAAATTCAGCCCGTGCCAGTGAACCCCAGTCGGACCCTGTGGGCAGATCGAAGGCGGCAGGTGGGGAAGACGAGCCCGGGGGCCGAGTGGACCTCGTCACCCCAAGAAGTCTCTGCCCCCTCAGTGCCACAAGGAGCCAGTGTCCCGTCCACCCCCTGTGCCGGCGGCTGTGCCCAGCGGGACAGCCCGGGTGGGTTTCCGGAGCTTGGTCTCTGATGGCCCCGCGTGTGGGATGAGCCAGGCCCCATTCTCTGCACGAGGGACGGTCCCTTCGCCCTTTCTCTTCTCAGAACAGCAGGCCCCGCCCTCGGTGCCTTGTCCGGGTTACGACTTGTCGTCACCCACAGGTCTCGGGAAGAGGGAGCAGCGGGCGAGGAGGCCGAGAGGAGAAGGCGTGCTCTTGGCTGCGGCGGATGGTTCACATTCCAGCACAGCAAGTGCTTCCTTCCTGCATGGCCCTTGGGCCAAGATAAACCCTTATCTGCTGAACAGTGCGTCCGTCTGGAGGCCTGGGGTCAGGCGCAGATCCCGCTAGCCAGGACCCTCCGGCCAGAGCGCTTTCAGGGACCCCGGCCTGCAGGGGTTCATCCTCGTCGCTTCTCGAATGTGTCGATTTATTTCCTCACAAACTTGGGGGCACCTGCTGAGCGTCAGACACACAGATGCAGCCCCACTTCTGTGCTGGAGGCAACGTCCCGCAGCGGTGGTGGGTGGAGCTCTTCCAGGGGTGGGGTGTGTGGGAATCTCCCAGAACAGCCCCCCCATCCCACCCCCGCCCCCCCCCCCCCCCCGGCATGGAAGTTGGCGTTGGCCCGTTGGCCCCTCGGACCCTGAATCTTTTGAAAGTGGAGTTTAGACATTTTGGGTAAATTCCAGACGCATTTAACCAGGACTTCACGTCAGATGTATGGTGCATTTCCGAAATAACCACAAATCTTGGCCAAACCTGTCAAGAGGGCGCCCACCGTCTCCACCTTCCCTCCCGTGGGCCCCAGGGCCTCGTGTCCAGTGTCCTGGGAGAGTTAGGTGAACAAGCTGGTCCGTCTCAGCTTGGGGACTGCCCAGGTCCTGCACACACCCGACCCCGGGCTCTCCCACCCTCCTGCCCTCAAGCCCTCCTGCTGAGACGGTCAGGACAGCGGGCCGTCCCCTTGTCCCTTGGGCCTGGCGCTGGGCTTGACCCCTCCTCGGCCCACAGTGTAGCCCTCACTCCAGCGAGCACAGTGGCCTCAGTGACGCCCGTTCCCGGAGCACATTTCCTTGTTCCCCCGACTGCAAGACCTGGTTCCCGCGTGCCTATGGGCAGAGACTCTTCTGGTGCCTGCAGAAAACGCCTGCGCGAAGATCTCAGGAGAGCTCGAGACACCATGTCCACTCGGCGCCTGGAGGGGTTTCATTGGCTGTGACTGTGCAGAACCAACGAACGTGGGGTGCGCTGCAGAGAGTCCACTGCAGGACCCGGGAGAGACCAGTCCTGGCTTCGTCAGACAAGGACAGTCATGCCGACTCCACAAACAGCCGGGCCCTCTGGGAGGGGTAGCCTGTGAGCAGGTGCCTGGCCCGCCTGGGACAGCCGAGGGACCGAGGGCAGCAGAGTCCTGAGTCTGTGCCAGTGACAAGGGCTGACTGGAGACCTCGGGCACTGGAGGAACGCAGAGGCCCCGAGCCGGGGAGGCTAGGAAACTGCTCCACCGAGGCCATGCTGGTGACCAAGCCCCGGGCCGAAGTGCTGCTCCCAAACTTGGCATTAGGCTGGGAATGTCAGTCGTTTTAAGGAAGAAGTGATAAATTGGTGCCCACCTGGCTGGCCTCCCACCGGCAGATGCTCAATGGTCAGTGGCCCTGCTGGCTTGGCTCGGGCCTGCTCCCAGTGACTGCGCAGAGGGATGAATGGTGATTTGAGGTCTGGGGGCCCAGGGACGGGAGGAAAAGCCAGAGGACCGTCCCGTCATCGTTTCCCAGGAGGCAGATGGCAACCATCTACCCCGTTATTTAAGACAGGCTGTTCAGCTCGTAAACAGAACAGAGTGAAATGGCTGACTCGGGCGCTGCAGATGGGTGCTTGTCCCTGGGAGGGAATCCTTGTGACGTGTGTGGACGATAGTGGACACTGGAGTTAGAAGGTCAGTGTGGCTGGTCTGAGCCAGGCCGGGGTGGCATGCCAGGGGTCGCTGCCCCTCCACCGTGTGGTCTGCCACCTGCCCAGGCCTCGGGATTTCTGACAGCCGTTGGCCTGGGCGACCACAGCAGGGGCTGCTGGGGAAATGTGCCCTCGACTGAAAACAAACCATCCAGAGAAGCAGAGTTGTGTTTTGTTTTCTTGTTTTGTTTTTTTGGGTTTTTTTGGTGAGGAAGATTGTTGCTATGCTGACATCCATGCCCATCTTCCTCTATTCTGTGCGGGACGGTGCCTCAGCATGGCTTGATGAGCAGTGCTAGGTCTGTGCCTGGGACCCAAACCCGTGAACCCCGGCTACCGAAGCCGAGTGCAAGAACTTAACCACTGCACCACCGGGCCGGCCCCAGAGAAGCAGAGTTTTGCCATTGTGTCCTTGCAGCTAAAATCCACACCCCACGGGGACCAGCAGGTTGACCGAAGGCCACGCCCTCCCCCAACCGTGCATAGACCAGCCCCGGATCAGCCATGGACTCCATGCTGTTTGGGGGCTGGTGAGGCGAGCGTCCAACTGGGACAGGAGAAGAGAAACCGACTTCGGCAGAGGATCATGGGGAGATGCTCGGTGTCTGCAGGCTTGTGAGAGGAAGACGGTGGAGAGACTGCACAGAGCGAAGGCAGAAGCCGATTTATAGGATGGAGGGGAGGGCAAGCCCGCAGGCCATTCAGGAACAGGACGTCACCAGGCGCCGTCTGTGAGCTGGACGTGAGGCGTGCGCTGGAGGTCGGTCTGGACGCCAGTCTGGGCCGGGCTGAGGGGCATCAGGACTGGCTCCTCTGGCTGCAATTCCTGGAAAACCTGACGGGAGCAGCAGGGTGCAGGGCTGGCTGCTCGTCCAAATCCTGCGGTTTGTGCAGCATCTGAGCCCAGCCAGCCCGGGGTCTCCGCCTCCCAGTGGGGTCTCAGCGCCGCATGGTCAAGCCCTCTCTCCCCGGTCGTAGGGCCTCCCCACATGTTCTGAAACCCACACATGTTTTGGGTTGAGCTGGCGGGCCAGGCAGCGGCTGGAAAGCCTGTCCCACCTGCCACGCCCCCCTCTGCTGGCCAGGCGGGAGAGGGTTGGTCCCTGTGCAGCCCAGGCCTGCAGGCTGATTTCTGGAACAGGAGGGGCGGCCAGGTGCTTTGGAGAGGATGCTGCAAGGGTCATGGGCTGGGGGTTGAGTGGCAGGGGCCTGGCTTGGGGAGGTGGAGGCGTCCCCCAGGGATGGGGAGATGTTGCGCACCTGCCAAGGCCTTTAGGTCAGCCAGGGCCTGTCGACCTGCTCCTGGGAGGTCCGAGCTCTCCTCCCCGGCTCCCTGAGGCCGCGGCCCAAGCCCCGTGGCCCGACGGGTGGGTGGCCGTGCCCTCCGAGCTGACCTGGATTCCTGGAACCAGCTGGGGTCCTGACCAGCCTGTTTCATGACCCCCACCCCTACCCAGTGGTGGGGGTTCTGTGTGGCCAGCCTGGGGCTTAGAGGGGGTGCCTCAGCAGTCTCCAGCCCCAGGATGCTCCCTCCCCACTGCCGGGAGCTGCTCAAGAGATCTTCTTCTTCCTCTCCGCTCAGACCTGCCTGACCAGTGCTCTCCGAACCCCTGCGCTAAGGAGGGGACCCAGGCCTGCCAGGACCTCATGGGCAACTTCTACTGCCAGTGCAGGGCCGGCTGGGGGGGCCGGCTCTGCGACCGAGGTAAGGCCACCGCAGTGTGGATGGACGGACGGACAGTGAGGGCGTGGGGGCGGGACTTCCACGCAGGACCGCCTGAGGCCCTGGCTGTACTGGCCACCTCTCCCCTCCGGCCAGCCCAGGGACATGGCCCACTAGCCCCTTCTGGCTGGGACAGGAGTGAGGAGGCCTGGAGGTGCCCGCGGGGTTCCTGGGCATGGGAGGCCCTGCCTTTGCCTCCAGGGATGGTCACGGTCCAGGTCCAGCTCAATGAGCCGTTCACGCTTGGCCCGAGCCGTGCCCCGGCCAGGCCAGCTCCTGGAGCAGATGGGGGCGGAGCAAGTGGTTCCTCTCCGAGAGCAGGCCCGGAGGAGGAAAGGAGCCGCCTGGGGCAGGAGGAAGCCACATGGAGCCCAAAACTGCCCCAGTCGGCCTCAGACCCCTCAATTGAAAAGGGCACGAGAGTAATTTTACCTCCAGCCTCCCTGAGCCTGCGGTTGTACAGTGTCAGCAAAGAACTGCAGGAAAATCCCCCCGGGAACCAGTTAGAGCCTGGGGAGCCCCGTTCACTGTGCTGGAGCATCCTGTCCTGCCTCCAGACCTCGTGTCCCTTCCTGGGGGCGGCTAAGCGCACGGAGGCCCTGCCCGCAGGTGGCCTGTGAGGGTTCGGCCGGGCTCTGTCGGTCCTCAGGCACCTTCGGCCTCCACTGTCCTCCCGTGGGCTCTCGGGCCCCATGGAGCTGCCCACGTGCCATCACCGCCCGCAGCGTGGTGGGCCTCCTGGGCTGTCTCCCTGGGACCTGAGGGTGGGCATGGTGGAACCAGGTTGTGTGTCACCTCCGGGCTTTCCCCATCCCTCTGTGCCCTGTGTCCAGATGTCAACGAGTGCGGCCAACAGAACGGGGGCTGCAGCCAGGTATGCACCAACCAGCCAGGCAGCTTCCACTGCGCCTGCTCTAGCGGCTACGTGCTTTCCCCAGACGGCAGGACCTGCCTCGGTAAGCCTGCGTCTGCCCACGCTGCCTCCCAGCCTCCCTCCTCCCCTTCGCAGCTGTAGTTGCCAAGGTGCCGGCAGTCACACTTTCTCCTCCCCAAGAGCTGCGGGCCTGGCTGAGCCCTTTGGTTCTGGAGGGGAGGGAAGGCACGGAGAGCACATGCCCGGGCATGTCAGCGGCGAGGGAGCTGCCCAGCACCGGGACAGGCATGAGTCACCATGATCTGTGGACGGGCCTCCTGGCTGGGGAGACACACTGCCTGCTGGGGGGCGGGGCGGCTGGGCCTCCTTCCAGCGCACGGAGCCCACAGGCGCGTCTGTGCACTCGGAGCCCAGGACGTCGCAGAGGGGATGTGGGGACATGGGCCCGGAGCTCAGGGCAGAGGCTCCGTCCCAGGGACCCCCCTGTCCACACCCACCCAGCTGGCCTCCCCAAGACCCCACTCACAGGCCTCTGTCTGGGAAAGGCCTACTCCCGAGGAAAGTGGAGGGCAGCTCAGCCCCTGGCCCCCGACCCCCGACCCCTCCTGCTTCCAGAGGGTCCAGTTGGGGACTCCCTGTGGCCCAGCCCTGAGCACACCCAGAAGTCACTGCTACCAGGCCGCACCCTCTGCGCTCCTGCACGAGGCAGCTCCCCAGTTCTCAGGGGGTGGCTTTCTTCCTCCCTCCTGGCTCTCCAATCAGATGTGCTGACAGCCGTCAGGGAGACGTCCCTGAGAACCCGGGCACGGCTCAGCACTGTGGCCAGCCCACCCAGGACGGGGGACACGCAGTGAGGTCTGAGCAGCCTGGTACCCCTGGGCCGGTCTCTGACTCTCCAGGTGAGGGGTGGCCTCCTCATCTAAAAGCAGTTTCCATTTTGTCCATGTCAGTGGCTCCTGTCCCCGAGGACCCAGGAGGCGTCCTTGTGCATGGATGATGCCCGTCCGAGGACACAGAATAACCCAGCCCCTGTCCGTCCATCTTCCTGGACCTGAGGACAGCCGCCTACCCCAGGGCTGGGCGCCAAATGCAGACCCCACTGGGTCATGGCCTGTCTTTCAGGGCAGCTGAGGACACCCCATTGTTGGGGGGCGTCTGACATGCCTGGTGGCCTCAGGGTTCCCTGAGGACCCCTACCTCCCTGCTCTTTGCACTGGGAGCTCCTCTCAGGGTCAGCGTCTCGGGCACCTGCAGCCACAGGGGACTTCTCAGGGCACACCCCCCCTCCTGCCCTGCCCTGGGCTGTGTGGACACCCCTGGCCAAGACCACTGTGCCCGAGGCGGCCTCCCTGCTTTGACCTCCTCCCAAGACCCTGAGTGGCCGGGTCACTAGTCAGCTTCCCACCTCCCGTCAGGTGTGTCAAGCGGGAGGAGGACTCTGGTGGTTTGAGGGGGCCCCTGCCCCTGTCGCCTTTCCCCCAAGAAC
Source organism: Equus caballus (assembly GCF_041296265.1). Lineage (NCBI taxonomy): Eukaryota > Metazoa > Chordata > Mammalia > Perissodactyla > Equidae > Equus > Equus caballus. Next base: position 100,925,934 of record NC_091700.1, on the reverse strand, counting down.
AGCGTGCAGGACAGCGGGTGGCTCTGGGCCTGAGGTCCCTCTTGTTGGCGTGACTCAGTGATTAGTGCGACGGCGGGAGCCCCGCCCTCGCAGCTGGTTTTGGGGTGCACCTGTGGATTCCGCCCCACAGGCCTCCCTTCTCTTGGCCATCACCGTTTCTCTTTGGACCTCGGGACTCCAGACCTGGGCATGGGAGGCTGTGGGAATGAGGCCCGGAGCCTTGTGGCCAAGGCGGGAAGAGCCTGACTCTCCCTTGCATCCTCCGGAGACCCCCAGACGCTGGAGGGAGGGGCGGGGCCCTGCGTGCAGCTTCAAGGCTCCCCCTGGGCCACAGAGAAAGGGCTGGACTGAGGGTTGGGGCTTAGGAAAGGGCCGGGCGGCCGCAGGCTGTGTGGCAGCCCCACATGGGGTGGGGGTGGGGGGGTGGAACCTGTTTCAGGGCTGGTGGGCCCCTCAGCTCTGTGTACACAGTGGGGTTGGGCCTGGGCGTCCTGTGCCCAGTGCCAACACTGTCCGCCTGCCGTCTGGCTTTCCTGGGTCCCCATGCTCTGTGCTCCACAGCTGGATCGCAGCATCTTCCTTGGGCAAAGTGTCAGGAGAGTTGAGGGTTGGGGAGGAGGGAGTGGAAAGTTGGGGTCATGGAGACCCCGAGTCGGGGGTCCAGCACAGTCTGGCCCCCAGCTCCGCCCACCCCATTTCAGGGGGCCCCGTGGCGACTCAGCAGTGGTGGGAGAAGAAGGCAAGGTGGCTTGGGGCCAGTGTGGGCCCACTGGGACTCTGCCCCCTGTTCCTCGTGGAGAAGGGGCGCCCAGTGCTGGGTCTGCTGGGGTGCGGCCAGGACGGGCTCCCGGGCTCTCCTGGTGCTGCTGTGAGACCCGGCCCCAGGCGTGTTCCAGACCAGCAGCTCTGCATCCCAGGACCCATGGGAAACACAGGCTCTCGGGCCCTCCCAGCCTCCAGTCAGGGGAGGTGGCCCGGCCCGTGGGGGTCTAACAGGCCCTGCGGGGGCTCTGGCCCCACTCAGCTCAAGGACTCCCAGCTCAGGCATCCCGGAGCCGCCGTGGGAGGCCAACTGACCCACGGTGTCCAGCAGCGATGCTCAGCCCTGGGGACAGGTTGCTAGGGGCTCTCTTGGCTGCCGACTCAGGAACGTCCAGAGGCCGGTCATCTGCCCAGATCAGAGCTTTCCTGGAGCCGGTGGTGGCGGCCCTGGAGGTTTTCCTGCGATTGTGGCAGGACCTTATCAGCTGTGGTCAGAGAGCTGGCGCTGACGAGCGTCCTTTGTGCCCTCACCAAGAGCAGTCTCCTCCCGCTCCCCAGGCACGTGTGTGCGTGCGCATGTGCATGTGAGTGTGTGCATGCACGTGTGTGTGCATGTGTGTGTGCTCTCACATGTCCAGCACAGCTGGTGCGGTCTGGACCCAACCCTGTGCCAGTGGAGGGGCAGGAGGCTTCTGAGCCCCGGGTGGACGTGGGGGGCGGCCAGCCTGGCTCTGAAAGCAGCCGTGGGAGGAGCTCCGTGGGTCAACACTGATGAAGTGGAAGGTTTCATGCGGTTTCACGTGCCTCCCCCAGGGACACGTGCCGTGTGTGTTGGCTCATCCGAAGGTTGTGAGCCGTGTCTCCTGGTTTTCGTGTTTGAAAGCCGTGTTTATCGGTAACCTGCTGTGTATGGGAAGGTGAATGGTGTGGGGGCGGGGTCTTGTGATGCGTCTGAGGAGCCACGTGTGCCTGGAGTGGCAGCTGCCCCTCCTGGGCGTCCTCCTGTCACTGCTGCGGTGGCTGCCGAGCTGCAGGGTTTCTGCTCCTGGCTTTCAGGGGGCAGGAGGCAGAGCCGCACAGTGTGCATTGCCGTGGGCTGGACTTCCATGGCAGACCTGGGGGAGGGGCGAGGGGAGGGGAGGCCGACCCGAAGTGATGGGGCGCAGGCCAGGGAGCCGCAATGAAGGCCCATGGGCTATGCCGGCTCCAGGGACTCAGGGTGGACTTGGGTTCAAAGGGCCCCTGGGGTCACTTTCCACCTTCCTGTACTGCAGTTGTCTGAATTAAACCACCGTGTGCGCTCTGGCTGGGCAGCCCTGTCCAGCGTCTGGAGTCAATCTTCTCAAGGGGACTCCATCAGAAACACCCCCACTCCCACCTCCACCTCCACCCCTGGGCCTGGAGCTGCAAAGTTCTGTGGACATGGTGGGGGGGCGCCCAGGGCGCTGAGATCCGCCCGCCTCAGCCCAATGGCCAGGGTGGCAGGTTCCTGGCTCCCTGCTGGCCGGCCTGGGCCTGCAGCCTGAAACAGCTGCGGTCGCACCGGTGGTTCTCCTTGCAGACATAGATGAATGTGCGGACGCGGGCGCCTGCGGGGAGGCACGCTGCCAGAACCTGCCTGGCTCCTACTCCTGCCTCTGCGATGAGGGCTACACCTTCAGTGCCCAGGAGAAGTCCTGCCGAGGTGGGTGCCCCTGCTTGCGGCACCGCACACGTGCGTGCATACACGTGCACACACACGCATGCACACGCACCCAAACGCACGCACACACACACAGGTGTGGTGCACCATGCTCACACACGAGAACAAGTGCAGGCTCGTGTACATATTTGTGCATTCCCATTCCTGTGCACACACATATACATGCAGTGCACCATGCTCACACGTGGGAACAAGTGCAGGCTCATGTACACACATGTGCATACCCACGTGTGCGCACACACACACACATGCACACACATGGGCCCCTTCTCCAACCTGCCATAGACGCAGAGAAAAGACTTGATGGGGAGGTGCCCTGCCCTCGGAAACAGACCTCTGAGGTCTGACTTGCTCGCTGAGTCCCGGCCACGTCCTGGGGGCCCAGGGAGGGGACAGGCTCTCTCACCAGCTGGGGCCTGGCAGCCGCACCCTCTCCCATCTCCCTCCAGGGCCATCCCTCGGGCCCTCGAGCACCCCAAGATGCCTGCGCTGGCACAGACCCGTAGGCTGAGCGTTGGCAGACGTGGCGTGTGCTCGCTCCACGCCCCGTGCTGCTCGGTCAGCGACCCCGTCCCATGGAAGGGGAGGATTTGAGACATCTGGGACGAGCTGGGCCTGGCGGGGAGTGTGGCGGGAGCAGAGGGCCTGTGGGGTTCTCACTGGGTGCCGTCGAGCCACACGCTTCCAAGCCCATTCTCACGGCAAGCACACCATGTGTGATCGGAGTGTCCGAGCGCACAGTGAGGCTTGGACGTTTCCTTGTGGCGGCAGACGTGGACGAGTGCGCAGAGGGGCGCTGTGAGCAGGCCTGCGTCAACTCGCCCGGGAGCTACAGCTGCCACTGCGACGGCCGCGGGGGCCTCAAGCTGTCCCAGGACATGAACACCTGCGAGGTAGCGCTGTCTGCCGGGCACTCAACTCCCCCTCCTCCCCTCCGCCCCAACGCACAGGCTGCCCACGTGGCTTGTCCACGGCCCTTGAACCGCTGGCGGGGAGGGTTGTGGGAGGAGCACTTTTGCTGAAGGCCTGTGTCCTCGGGGCCGCGTGGAGGACGTTCCACCTGGGCGTTGGATCGTGTTGATGGCATCACTGCGGCTGCTCAGACCCCATGGCCAGCTGACCGGGCCGGGGGGACCCGGGGCGCCTCGCTCGCGCACGGGCGTCTCTCCCGACACGTCGCTCAGGTTCTGAGCCACATGAGCAGTCAGCCCAGCCGACCCTCGCGGCTCCGGCACCCGCCGTGGTGGTGCCCGGCAGCAGAGAAGCCGCCTGGCAGAGCAGGGAACATTCTAGAATAAACAGTCTTCAAGGCCTCCATATTTTATTTATTTTACAGTATTTTAGAGTTGTTTTTATTATTCCCTGTACTCTCTTCTGTGTTTGAAATATTTCACAAGTTAGGGAGAAGCCAGGGGAGGCGGGAGGAGGCAGGCAGTGGGCACAGGAGGAGCACGTGGCATGTGCCAGGTGGGCACAGGAGCCCAGGCTTCTGGAAAGATCTGAGACTCGCATGGAAAGATCTGAGACTAGCACTACTCGGAAGTCCCTTGGCAGGTCAGATTACAAGAGGATCTCGGGGGTTTCAGCAAGAAGGGGACCTGACGTCCCAGCATTCCCACATGGCCGGACAGTGCGGGGTGGGCACCGTGGGAGGACGGAGGGTGGTGTGGCATCCCGTGGGCTAAACCAGGGCCTCTGGGCACCTCCCCCCCACCCCCCGCAGGACATCCTGCCGTGCGTGCCTCTCAGCACAGCCAGAAGCCTGAAGTCCCTGTACCTGGGCCGCATGTTCAGCGGGACACCCGTCATCAGGCTGCGCTTCAAAAGGCTGCAGCCCACGAGGTGAGGGGTGGCTCCCACAAAGCAGCGCAGACGCGCGCTCGGCCCTGGGGACACCATCCTCACGCTTGGGGAGTGCTCGCTAATGGTCCTGCTGTCTGCCAGTCATGGCACAGACGTCCCCCCGCGGCCTCCCTGCCGGGTCTGGGTCAGAGCAGCTTGCCTCCCGCAGACGCGGCTTCTGGGGTTCACAGCGGTTCCTGGGATGCTGGGCAGGGGCCTCGGCCTGCTCACCTGCTGCTCCTAACACCGATTGGAACACCGCTAGCAAAGGAGGCCGGGGCTGCGGGTCTCGCGTAACTGGTTTCTCTCTTGGAGCTCAGGCTGGTAGCCGAGTTCGACTTCAGGACCTTTGACCCCGAGGGCGTCCTCTTCTTCGCGGGAGGCCGTCAGGACAGCACCTGGATCGTCCTGGGCCTGCGAGCCGGCCGGCTGGAGCTGCAGCTCCGCTACCATGGCGTTGGGCGCGTCACCAGCAGCGGGCCTGTCATCAACCACGGCATGTGGCAGACAGTGAGTGTGGCCATGCTGACCCCCTCTGGGCCGGCCTGGCCCGGCAAGGCTTTGGGCCAGGGGCTCTGACGTGTGCTCGGGCGTTCACGCGCTCAACAGGCGGTGGGCACTGCACGTGGCAGGACGGGCCCCCAGGAAGCACAGGCTCCCATGGGCGTCACGTCGCACGTCCCGAGTGCGGCTCCTGCATGGGACCCATGGTTCCCGGCAGGGCGATCCCACCAGGGGACATGGGCTGTGTCTGGAGACAGTGTTTGTCAGGCCTGGGCGGCTCCTGGCAGCTGAGTTGAGGCCACGGGGCTGCGGGACACCCTGCAGTGCACAGGACACCCCACCTTGGAGAACCGTCCGGTTCAGGCTGTGGGTGGTGCCGAGGCTGAGCACCCCCTGCCAGGGTGTGGCTTCGGCTCCTGTGACCCTATGGCCCCACAGGCTCCAGGCCTCTTGGTGCAGGGCATGGTCACACGTGAGGGGTCGGCCATCCTGGGCCTGGCCTCAGGGGTCTGCTGTGTTCTGCTGAGGTCCAGACACGCTCACGCAGTGCTACTGTGTGGAGAAGCCGCGACCTCTGGAGTCTGAACTGCTGAGGCCTGGTTAGACCTGCTGGGGGCAGCTGTCCCGCCGGCAGCTGGCTAGGAGCATGCGGCCTGTCCGCCTCCTGGTGCCTGGAGCACGGCAGTCGGTGACTCGCAGGCTCAGTTGGAAATTCAGAGGCCGCCTGGTTGGAAGTGGGCTTTAGAAGTGAGCGCTTGAAAATGAAACGGGAAAAGCATTTAGGAGTAAAGATAAAAATGGAAAAATTCACCCAGTGTCTGCGGATAAAAACCTCGCAGACGTTTGCTAATGTTTCCGTCCTGTGGAGTGATGGCCAGTTCCTTCTCCCCGCCCTCTTAAAGGGCAGGCGTCTCCGAGCAGTGGGGGATGCCCTCAGCAGAGCACAGAGGGGACAGTGAGTAGGGAAGGAAGCAGCCCCCGGGGCTGAGGAGGCAGATGCCCACGATTGTGGGGCTGGGACGGTGCCCGCGGCAAGGAAGCATGGCAGTCGATGGACGCAACTCCCACCCCCACGCCCACCCCCCGAGTTGTGACCTGGCCGTGCTGGGGCAGGCTCAGCTCGATGGTGGTTTCTCTCCATTCTGCCGCGTCTAACCTGTCCCCTGCCCCCAGCATGGTTAGGAAGATGCATAATGTAGAAGGTGACAGATTTTTAAATTTTCCTTCATGGAAAGTAGGAGAGAATGGAAAGTTTTAGAATGAGCTCAGACGTTCATTCAGCATTCAGTCTATGCCAGGCACCAAATTAGGTGGTAGAGATTGAGAAATAAAGTGTATTCTCTCTTTGCCAAGGGACCGCTGAGGGGGGCAGGAGAAGCCAAGGACCGAAGCTGGGGAGCAGTTATGTCAGGGCGGACCTAAGTAGGGTGGTGGCCTCAGGCACGACTCCCACTCCTTGGGGCAGCTCCCTGGCTGAGACTAAGGGCCTGGGGAGATGAGACCAGAAAGTGGCTCCAAGAAGGTTCTCTTGGAGGAGGATATGGACATGGCCTCCCCGAGGTTGGGCGTCTCCTGGTCCTCAGTGGTGATGGATGTGGTCCCCCGAGGTTGGGAGTCTCCTCATCCTCGGTGGTGATGGATGTGGTCCCCCGAGGTTGGGAGTCTCCTCGTCCTCGGTGGTGATGGACCTGTTCTCCCGAGGTTTGCAGTCTCCTGGTCCTCGGTGGTGATGGACGTGGTCTCCCGAGGTTGGGAGTCTCCTGGTCCTCGGTGGTGATGGACGTGGCCCCCCAAGGTTTGGAGTCTCCTGGTCCTCAGTGGTCACTGATGTGGTCTCCCGAGTTTGGGAGTCTCCTGGTTCTTGGTCTATATGGAAGTGGCCCCCCAGGTTGGGAGCTCCTTCTGAAGGTGTGTGCCCACCTCTCACAGCACTGGTTTTCTTCAGATCTCTGTTGAGGAGCTGGAGCGGAATCTGGTGGTCAAAGTGAACAAGGATGCTGTTATGAAGATTGCGGTGGCTGCGGATCTGTTCCAGCTCGAGAGAGGACTGTACCATCTGAACCTTACTGTTGGAGGCATCCCCTTCAAGGAGAAAGACCTCATCCAGCCTGTAAGTACCATCCTGACCTGGGGCCGGAGCCCAGGATGGGTCAGACGACGAGCCTTGGGCGTGAGCTACCGTAGGTTTGGAAGGCTAGTGTTTCCCAGAAGTCAGCAGGCAATGCATGCCGCTGTCACTAACCCCACTCTCTCTCTATGGCACTCACTTGAGATTTCATCTGAGTTGATAGTAAAATGTCTGTCTTGGAGTTGAGATAAAACACCATGAAATTATTCTTTAACAAAAAGAACAGTCATCTTTTTTGCAGAAATCCCAGGAACATTTGGGTTGTTAAGCCTGCCAGCATTTCCGTAGGGAAAAGACCTAACAGGGAGGTCAGTACTGGTGGTTTCTCCAGGTCCTGCCCCCCTGCCCACTACCGCGTGCCCGGCCCGCTGCCATGTTTCTCCATCTCCTGCGTGCTCATGCCACTGGCCAGAACGCTCGGTGCTGTAGTCATGGCTTCCACAGCAGATGGGAGAAATGCTCAGAGTGTGTGGAGGTTCAAATGGCGGGTGGCCTTAGCACCATCTTCCCTCTGGGGCCAGTGGAAGGACGTCCTGCAGGGACCTCGAGCATCAGACTGTCCGGGGCTTCCGTCAGCCGTGGCCGTGCACCCCCTCAGGCGTCTTGGTTTTGCAGATAAAGGCTAAGGGGCCTGATTGGCTCAAAACCATAGAGCAGGTGATGGCTGAGCTGGAATGAGCCTTCCTGGCCCCTGGACTGACTTTGCACGGGTGTGTTTGGGGGCCCGGTGAGACCACCAGGCACAATGGCTATACAAGTGTCTCCTCGTCCCGCAGCCTTTCAGACAGGCGGTCAGTGCTCCTGACTCTGTCACGAGTGAGGAACCCAGTGCAAAGGGAGGTGGTGGCTTTCACGACGCACGCGTGTGACCCTCACCCTGTGTGGAAGGAGGACCCACCGTGTGCTCTGCTCAGGGGCGTCCTGCAGTGAATCATTTTGTGAAGTAAATAACCTCCACGAATAGGATGCGTCCATTTTGCAGTGGATTTCCACACGCCTGGGCCAAGAGGGCGCCCTGTCCGTCTGACCGGGGTGGCACCAGCGGCCTGGCCTCCCGTCGTGGTGTCTGGGAGCGTGTGTGGCTCCGAGGAAGCCACGGGGCTCTCTGTGTCTTTCCAGATAAACCCCCGTCTGGATGGCTGTATGAGGAGCTGGAACTGGCTGAACGGCGAGGACACCGCCATCCAGGAAACGGTGAAGGTGAATGCAAAGATGCAGTGCTTCTCGGTGACGGAGAGGGGCTCCTTCTACCCCGGGACCGGGTTTGCCTTCTACAGCCTCGACTACGGTGAGTGCCGCTCCTCTGCTGTGATGGTGGGACTTTCGGCCAATGTACGCTAAAAACAGACAAACCTGGAAGGGCTTCCTACCTAGGACCACAGCATGGGGGATGAGCTGGTGCCCCCAGAGGCCTGGGGCTGGACGCAGGCCCCACCTCTCTGGGTGGCCGCGCCTGGTCTCGGTTCTGAGGTAGCCAGTGAGGAAGGAGTGGCAGGCGGCGAGGAGATGGCCCTGCTGGCCTGCGATGGTGAGATGGGCAGGCCAGGTGAGACCTGGGGCATCTAAGAGGATGCTGTGCAGGAGGTTCTGAGACGAGACAAGCTTAGGCTCCCCCAAGCAGGTGGAGAAGCTCTCAAAATGTACTGAACCTTGCGATCGCCAGTGACTCACAAGGAATAAAAAGGGTAGCGTCTAAAAGCCGCGGGGTGGCGGCCTCTGGGACTCCAGTGAACCCAGATTTTGAGAGAGGGCCATCGGGGATGAGCAGAAGCAGCTGGCCCAGTCCCGCAATTGCCAAGAAGGCGGACGTTCTCAAAGAGATTGTGGCCTATCCAGCCAGCGTGGGAAGAGACCAAGGAGCTTCTCCTTTACACCTGGAGAAATAAGACGGATGCAGAAGAAACAAGACTTCTTGAAGCTGGCGTGATCCTGACATGTAGCAGAAAGGCGGGACCTAGGGGCAGACTTCGGGGGGCGGCCCTGAGGGCTGTGTGGGCACGCCCAGGTTGGGTGTGGGGATGCTGAACGTGGGCCCGGTTGGTTGGGAACCACCGTCCATCCCTGGCGACCGTGCACGGTGTCAGTGTGGCTGCAGGAGGTAGAGGGTCGGCCCAGAGGCAGACCTGGCTTCTGCGAAGCAAGGCCCTTAATTTCTTAGAACAAAACACAGCACAACGATCTCTGTCCTTCTGTTATCAACTTAGTGATGATTTGCAGTAGAAACAAGCAGTCCTAGCAAGCCAGTGAATGAGCGGTCACTGAAACACAAACTTTATGTGAAATGTGTTAATGTTTGAATCACATCTGTTCTCGATTCCCGATGATACAGACGCTGCTCTGAGGACGTCCATGTGACACTCGGATCAGTGACGGACAGCTGCACAGTTCCGTTTGACTTGACTCTCAGGAGTTCCCCTAATCTCGTCCTTAGACAGGTTTAACGTCAATCTCTGTTTCTCAAGCGCACACCAGCTGGCGCCCTGAGTTGTGGTCACTGTGCCTGGTTCACAGACCATAGTGGCTTTGAGCTCGAGCCTCTTAGGCGAGCTGTGCACAGCCCAGGAGGATGCATATGCACAGGATCGTACAGACTCTTTCGGCCGGTTCCCAGCCCCTGCAGCCCACCGCGGGGCCATATCCAGAGCCTTGTCTGTCTGACCACAGGTGCCTTCCTGGGTCTCTGCTCTCGGCCGACACCCTGGTCCAGGCAGCTCTTTGCTCACTCCTCATGCTCCCTTCTCCGTAGCCCACTCCTGCACAGACTCCCAGCGTTGCTGCAACGGCCACCATCCTGGGGCCGTTTCTGGCTCTATGCTGCCCCTTTCCATGTTCCCACCCTGCGAAAGTCCCACTGGGGCGCCCCCAGGCCCTCTCTTTTCCTAAACTCTGGGGCTTTTATGGTCAAACCTGCCCCCCCGAGCCTCCCCCCGCCTCCGGCTCATCAGCCCAGGAGGGCAGGCAGCAGCTCCCTCCTCCAGACCTCATACCACACGTCAGCACCAGGTGGGACCCCCACGCTCTGGGTCGGAGGAGATGGGGCCTGCTCCTCCCCCCTCTCAAGGCCTCGGATCACCGTCCCCCTTTGTGTCTTTGCTTTAACTGTCAGAAGCATCGCCATGTCATTGAAGGTAATTTTGAGAAAAGAACCATTCTCTCTTCATCGCACCACCTAATACAGAACACACGTCACTCCCTTACTCATCTTTATGCATACGAACCTAGAACGTCGTTGAGTGTTTAATATAAATAGTCGTATATAAAGGTTTGATTCTTCTTCACTTAACGTGACATTTTCACGCTGTAGCACAGACAGCAAACACTGCCTTTACTGAGCATATCCTGGTCTGCTCGCCCTTCTTGCCATGTGGCTTTGATCTCTGAGTTCTCTGACAGCAAAGGTCACATGGTGTCTAGAACTCTAGGCATTTTTAGTGAATCCTAAACTCTACCGTCAGTGCCTGTTGTATAACACAGGAAAGACCATCAGGAGATCACAGAACGTCCTCTTTTGGTCTGCAGCAGCTCAGAATGGGTTTGGACTCCCTGGGTCTCACAGTCTCAAGAGCCCTCGGCGGGAGGGGCGTGTGGCAGAGCCCATTCTGCGCCCAAGAGAGCTGAGGTGCTGGTGCCTTTAAAAACGCTCTGACCGCCAGCCATGGGTCTTACACCCCATCTGGGACGCTCACCTGCAGGGGACTCTCCTCTCTTCCTGCACAAGCGAAGGGAGAACCTGGCAATGGAGGAGAATGCTGTAGGGTTTTTTTTTTTTTTTTTTTGGTAACTTTTTCTATGTGCAATCAATTCAATGAAGAATCATTGAGAACTGATCCTAACAGACCCCACTTAGGGATGGGGCCCCAGCGATGACGTGACGGGGCTCAAGTCTGGTGGGGAGAGAACTGGCTTGTGACTCTCCTGTGGGAGGGCCTCCAGCTCCGGCCACACTGACCTTGCTTGAGCACACCCTGCCTGCACCCGGCTCCTGCAGGGCAGCTCCGTCGTTCTCGTGAGATAGAACACTTGAAAACCAAGAGGGCAGAGGTCTTGGACGTCTTCAGCAGCAGGTGGTTCAAACGTGGGGAGGAAAGACAGGGTGTTCGCCCTCAGACGGCCAGGATCCAGCCCTTCCCACCAAGTGTGCTTTTTGGACTGGTTTGTGCAAGATATGCATAGATAGTATGTACGTATTTCATCCACATGCGTCATGTGTGATGTATCACATCATGGGTGTCACGCATTTATTACACAGTTAGTATTACGTGTGCAGTGCATCCAAGTGACGAGTCCCTCCGTGGAGGCGTTTGGATAGTAAAGAAACTGCAGCCCAGCAGCTTCCGTTTGTGTCGCTCTTCCCGGCACCTCCGACCTCAGGGACCTGCCTGACCCCCAGGGAGTGGGGGCGGGGGGGCGGTTGGGGCTGTGAACTCCAGCACCTTGTGTGGAAAGAGCTGAGTCCTGCAGCGAGGGAGCGAGGGCAACTGGGGAGGTGGACACCTGTGGTCCTGGGGGCCTTGGCCTGGGGTCACCAGGAGGGCGTTGGGGAGAGCGGGTGCTGGCACGGCCAGGGGACACTGTCTCCTCGGTGGCCCGGGTCTGGGGGCTGTGGCCAGAACCTGTCACCTCCCAGCTGCGGGCTGCAGCTTGACAGTGATGGGGTCTCACAAGCTCCACATCGCGTTGTCATGGGGCCTCCCACCTGCTTTCTGCAGCCAGGCTGGCGTCTCCCGCGGCCCGGGAAGGGTAGGGAGCTGTGGCTCGCGCCCTCGGCTCACGCCTGCCTCTCCTCCATCTGTATGGCCTCATGGTGCGCCGCCTTCCTCGCAGCACGGACATCGCCAGACGTCGGGACCGAGACAACCTGGGAAATAGAGGTCGTGGCTCGGATCCGCCCCGCCACCGACACTGGGGTGCTGCTGGCGCTGGTGGGTGAGGACCATGCTGTCGCCCTCTCTCTGGCCCTGGTCGACTACCATTCCACCAAGAAGCTCAAAAAGCAGGTACCACTTCCTGCCCCTGCATCCTGCCAGCAGCAGGGGGTCCATCCACCCTCGGGGCTCCAGCCACCGCTCCCAGGTTGGGTCCCACACTCCCTGCCTCTCGGGGTTCTGTCCCACGCTCGCCTGACCCCCATGGGGGTCTGACCAACCACGCTTGGCTTGGGGACATTGTTGACCCAAGATCGCCCAACATGCCGTGGGCAAAGCCATGGGGACTGGCGTGACTTTCCCTCCTGTGCAGTTGGCCAGCCTGGCAGCGTAGAGCAGTTTCAATAGCCACTTGTGTTTACGCCAGATGATTTAGGTCACGATTCACATTCCAGCACCTCTTGAAAAGTCAGCTGGAAGGCGCGGCCCGGACCCTCTAAAGAGCATCGCTCCCGGGCAACACGGGCAGAGCTGTGAGCACGGCCGCCCCACCCCGTCCCAGCTGCTCCTTCCACCTGAGCTGTCCCCACCCCCCCGCTGTCCCAGCACTGTGTAGCAGTCACCGCCTGGGGCAGCCAGAGGCGAGGGGAGGAGCTTCTGTGCTCTGGCCTCTGTCCCAAGTGGGGGACATGGCTGCCCGGACGGCACGCGGTCACCATCGGCCTGCCCTGAGGCTGGCGAGCTTGTCTGCTCACGGGGCTGGGCACAGGCTTGCCACCATCGCCGAGGACGGGCCACACACGACCTGAGCTGCTTTCCCACCAGTGCGGGTGTTTGGGATAAAGAGCTGGGGTCCCAACAGCTGTGGGGCCACCTGCCCCGTGGGGAGAGTGAGGGAGGAGAGGGCAGGATTGTCCTGTGTCGTCAAAGTGTGTTTCTGTTCATGTCATCAGGCGTGTTTCTGTCCCGTGTTGTCAGAGCTGTGTTCTGCCAGGTGTGAGCACCAGGTGGCAGGTCGGCTGCCTGCCGGCCTGTTTGTATTTGCCGCTGCCGTTGCCGTCCTGCATCACAGGCTCATGTGGCCGTTTCTCGTGGGAGAAGCGGCCGTGGCCTGTGTCCTGGGTCCTGGACACACTAATGGCTCTGAGCCCGCTCTGTGTGGCAGTGCGCCCTGTGTGGATGGCCGACTCCGGGCCTCAGATGCCGCTGCTTTGTTTGTTCATAGTCCATCATGGGAAGGGGTTTTGGAGGCCTCATGCTGGCCCCTTGCTTTACACGTCTAGAAACTGAGGCACACACCAGCGAGCGACTGGGCGCAGAGCCCGGCCCAGAGACCCCACTGTCTCCGTTGCTTCTGTCCTGCAGCTGGTGGTCCTGGCCGTGGAGAGCGTGGCCCTGGCCCTGATGGAGATCAAGGTCTGTGACGGCCAGGAGCACGTGGTCAGTGTCTCCGTGAAGGAGGGCGAGGCCGTGCTGGAGGTCGACGGCACCAAGGGCGCCAGTGAAGTGAGCCATGAGGGGCTGACGGAGACCCTGGCGGTCCTCGGGAAGCACTTGCAGGGCTCCGTGCGCACCTTCATCGGGGGCCTGCCAGGTAGGGGCCGCCAGGTAGGGGCGTCCAGGTAGGGGGGCCTGCCAGGTAGGGCGCTCTGTGGGCTGTGCGCTCAGGGGTGGGACCAGCTGCTCTGACCACCCCCACTTGCCCCCCTACACTGAAGCCGGGTGTTCCTGTGCAGACGGGGACTGTTTTAGAGGAAGAGAACCCAGGAGGTGATTGGCGGCATCGTGTGTTTCGTGTGTGTCAGCACCTGCTCAGCATTTTACCAGTCGAGGCTGACACACACACACACAGTGGGGACAAGTGTTGGCCTGGATGTCCGCCGCCCTCTGCGTCCTTCAGGAGCCCCCCACCTGAGCTGTGTCAGACAGGGGTTCTGGCCAAGGCCCAAGGGGAAGGCCCAGCCGATGGGGGGCCATGCTGCAGCAGGTGCCCCTGTGCCCCGGCCAGTGTCCCCGAGTCCTGGTGTCCAGCTGCTGTGGCAGCAGACAGAGGAACCCCAGCCCCTCCTGTGTCCCGGAAGGGCCGGTGTGTGGCTGCCTCCTCCATGCCCAGGACTCATGTCTGATCAGATGCTTGCCTGCATGCCTGCCTGCGGCCGAGAGCCACGTGACGGGCAAGGTGGCAGAGAGGCAGAGGGTGCCAGGCACTTATGTAAGCCCAGCGGGCCCCTGCTCGGCGCAGGTTACCACTTGCTGCGAGAGCAGGGCGTCTGTCTTGGCTCCTCTCAGCTGTAACAAACGAGGCTTTGATGAGCATGAAGGGGCCGCCCTGCAGCTGAGTGACTCACCAGGGCCAAGAAGTCATTTGCTAATCGATTTGACGATCTGTGTGTGCTTCCCGGGGGAGGCGGCTGTCCTGCCGAGGCCTGCCTGGCAGAGATGCAGCGCCCGCTGCGGGCACGGGGCCCGGGGGTGGTGCTGATGCTCTGGAAGGAGAGGAAGGGCGCCCTCTCAGGGAAAGGCCAGGGCCTTGGGGGCGCTGTGGTGGGGACACAGCGGGCGCTCGCTGCTAAGACGCTGTCTTTTCTTTCCCGCTGGCCCAGACGTGCCTGTGACCTCGGCTCCCGTCACCGCTTTCTACCGCGGCTGCATGACACTAGAGGTCAACCGGCAGGCGCTGGACCTGGACGAGGCCACCTACAAGCACAGTGACATCACCTCGCACTCCTGCCCCCCGGTTGAGCCGGCCACCCCCTAGACAGCACCCCGCCGGACGCCAACCGACTCAGGCCTCCCTCCCAGATGCGGAGGGAGGGGCGCCACCTGCGAGCAGCTCCCCAGACACCGAGTCCCCACGCTGTTCCTTCAAGACCTTCCTCCGCCTTGTAACATACGTGTAAATAGTCGCGAGGACTGACGTTGTTGACCCAAAGCCACATGCCGACCACAGCGTCCCCAGCAAAGCCGGCTCCACGGAGCCAACTCGAAAATAATTCTGTTATTTTTATTACCAAACGCTTCTTTCCGACCCAAAGATATGGAAAAATAAACTATTTACAGAAACCTTTCTAACTCTGCGTGGCGGTTTCTGCTCCTTGTGTCTTTAGGGCTCAGCAGCTCTGGGGGAAGCAGGGGGTATGCAGAGCGGGGGCCGTGTGTGTGGGCCCCTCACCCGGGCGTCCTTCCCTCTGCCCACTTGCCACCGGTGCCCCAATGCCGACCCGAGTGTGCGGCCCAGGCAGCCCCTGGGAGCCGCCGACATGCTGCCCCTTGCTGTGGGGTGAGCCCCTTCCTCAGGGGGAGGTGCTGGCAGGGCCCCCCGCGCGGCAGCCAGGCGCCGGGAAGGGACGAGACGGCGTGGCCGGCACCTGCTCCCCGCTCCTGGATGGACCTGCACACCCGGCCCCACGTTTGCTCTGACTACGTCAGAAACCCCTGCTCCTCTCCTCCGAGGGGCTGTGGGTGGAGCTGAACTGCACTTGGCCTGTGCAGAGCTGCCGTCAGGACCCGGGACCACAGCGGGGCCGACGGCCTCAGAGCGCATCTGTGAGGGAGGGTGGGGCGGGTAGTCCTGGCTCTCTGACCCCAGGAGGGCGAGGGCGCAAACCACCCATGGGAGCCAGCTGTGTGCAAACGCTCCTGGAGCCACAACCCCCAGTGGAGGGCACAGGGCCTGCAGTTCCCTGGGGAGACAGAACTCAGGTGTGGAGCCACGCGGGGCATGGCCCTCCTGAGCCTGACGGGACTGTGGGGCAGAGGGCAGGTGCCCCATGGCTGGTAAGCGCTGGCGCAGCAGGGGTTTGAGCAGGGGGTCCCAGAGAAGGTTCCGGCATCGTGTGGGGACTGACAATTGGATGGTTCCTCCACGACTGAGATCCTTTTTTTAAAATACCAAACTCCAAAGTTTGTCCTGGGGCAGGCGGGGCTCCGGGTTGCTTTCAGATCCTGCTCCACGGACAACAGCGACGTGTCCCACGGCCCATCACTCCACGACTGTGGGGTTGTTCCTAAAAGTTGCATCAGCCGCACACGGTCCGGGTTCCAGTGTCACCTCATCCTCCTGGCTGTGGAATGTGAGTTGGTACGTAAGTCACGACGTGAGCCCGAGGCGAGCGGTGTGCAGGAAGGTGGACGCCAGGAGAGTCATCACAGCAGAGAGGGGAGCACGGGCACCGCGAGGGAGGACAGACTCCCCTGAACCCTGGAGAATGGGGCTGTGGCCTCAAGGACACTCTGAGCCCCTGCCGGCCGCATTGGCCAGGTGGGATGACCACGAATGCCGAGGCGGGAGGAGCCGAGCGTCCCTTGTCACCCACAGCTGGCAGGATCCACAAGACACTGGGGGCCGCAATGCCACACCCCGTCAGGAGGCACCCCCAGGCCAAGCTCACTTAAGAAGACCAGACAGAGGCCTGAAGCTACATGATGACCTGGCAGGGACACACGAGGGCATGGTGCTCAGGCCACCCAGGTCCTGGCAGGGCCAACCCAGGTAGCCAGAGTCGGCCCCACCGAGGGTCACTGCAGGTCTTCAGCATGCTCACCGTGTCCTTGGGGCTCCTGTTGGTCGGAACCCACTTTTCTGTTCCCTGGCGGGCCCCACCACCCCGTGCATGTATGTGTGTGTATGTGTGTGCACGCCTGTGCGTGTGCGTGCCCCGCCTCCACCTGGCCCCCCAGGGGAGTCCAGCTCAATCAGGCCGTGTGGGCCGGGGGGCCGGGGGGGGGGGGGGGGAGGGCGGGGGCACGGCTCAGCTCAGGCCGTGCTGGCTGCGTCCCTCCTGTTGCTGTTCTTCCTAGACTCTTGGCAGCGTCTGGGTGGAAGTTCTGTTGACTCAGGACTTCAGAAAACCGGCCTAAGAGGTTCTTCAGGTAATTTTCCACGTTGGCGCGTGAGAAACAAGGGACGGAGGGGAAGTCAGTCTCGGGCCCAGAGAGCACGTGGCAGGCAGGCCCTGAGCAGTCCCTGCTCTCGTGAAACTCCATCACCAGCCAGGGTCCTGCCCACGGCACCGTGGGTTTCCCCACTCTTGTCTGTGACCGGGGTGGAGCGTGTGCTGGCTCACACCGAAACAGACCCCAAACCCAGGCGTCCTGTGCCGGCCCTGGGACGGGGGCCGCCTGGTGGGGCTGAGCTGCAGGCCGCAGCCTCTAGCTGTGCATCTGGGGCATGAGAGCCCAGCTCCTGGGGACTCTGGTCTTGACCAGGGAGGCCCAGGCGGGGACACCATCTGCTCAATAAGCTGGAGGCGTCCCCTGGACCCGACAGCCCCCAGCGCCGGCCGACCCCAGCTCTGAGAGCGTGGGAAACGCCCCTCCACCCATGGCCCCAGAGACTCCATGCTGCTGTCGACGAAAATAATCCATAACCAATCTATAAATGAAAATTTGGGTGAGTTTATTCTGAGCTGAAATCTGAGGACCATGGCCCGGGGCCTTTCTTCCCAAAGGAAGAAAGGGCACCAAGGAAGTGAGGTATACAGAGTGGTTATATATCCCCAAACAGGGTATTTCACATATGATTGAAATGTCCCTCCCACAACAGTCACAAGATTGCCCTGTCGGCACAGCGCTTGATGGACACAGCAGGTAGTGGGTCTGCTGTCTCAGAGGGCGTAGCAGGAGGCAAGTCTATTGTCTCGAGCTGGGCAGTCACAGGTGAGCACACCAATCAGTTCCTAGCCTAAGGAAAGATGCTTAATCCTTAAGGAGATGCCAACGTTGGGAGGGGGAGGGAAGTTGCACCTTTATCTCAAGGGCCTTTGTTCTTGCCATGGGGAATATCTAAAGCAGATATACAATGCATGCTCAACAGCCACGGTCAGGCCCTTTTGGAAAGACAAGGTCAGGCCGAATTAGGTTTATACCAAATGGCTTCCTCATATTCTCCAATACATCCTATTGCTTGCCATTTTTATTTGTCACTGCCCGCCCACTGGCCTCCAGCGGCCTCAGGAGCACAGAGCCCACTGTGGGGCTGATCTGTTGCTCTGTGCGGTCACCACAGCAATCCTCGTGGTGCTCTCTGGTTCTGCTGGCTGTAGAAGAGGCTCTGGAATGTTCTGTGGAATGTTCCCCTAGCCGGCCAGGAGCCTCCTCTCGGCCAGCCCCAACTCTCTAGAGAAGGCAGTACAGCCAAGAGCAGAGAAGACACACAGTGACGTCTGAGACCGGACCCTGGAACCCCCAGAGACACACAGCAGAGGCCAGCATGTCGGGGTGCTCTGAACACCTCGGGCTCATCTTCTGTCCAGGGGAGCTGGGCACACACGTTTCCTGGTGTGGCCCCCTGAGACTCCACTGGGCACCAGGGCTGCTTCTAACTACGGCCAAGAAAAAGCTCACAGCCAGTACAGAGCCCACTGCTGCAATACGCTCCACAGCAGTGCAGGCCGGGCTGGCGTCCTCACCACTGTCCGGTCCAGGCAGGGCTGGGCTAGAGGAGGCTGTGACAGGCGGAGACCTTTATATCTCCAATTGAGCCCCATGGAGGAGGAGCTGGGATGATTCTGACTGTCCAATATGGAGATGGAGCTGGGATGAGTGTGACTGACTGTGCGCTGTGGAGATGGAGCTGGGATGACTGCGCGCTGTGGAGATGGAGCTGGGATGACTGCGTGCTGTGGAGATGGAGCTGGGGTGACTGCGCACTGTGGAGATGGAGCTGGGGTGACTGCACGCTGTGGAGATGAAGCTGGGATGACTGCGCACTGTGGAGATGGAGCTGGGATGACTGACTGCGCGCTGTGGAGATAGAGCTGGGATGACTGACTGCACGCTGTGGAGATAGAGCTGGGATGACTGACTGCGCGCTGTGGAGATAGAGCTGGGATGACTGACTGCGTGCTGTGGAGATGGAGCTGGGATGACTGACTGCGCGCTGTGGAGATGGAGCTGGGGTGACTGTGCACTGTGGAGATGGAGCTGGGATGAGTGTGACTGACTGTGCGCTGTGGAGATGGAGCTGGGATGACTGACTGCGCGCTGTGGAGATAGAGCTGGGATGACTGACTGCGTGCTGTGGAGATGGAGCTGGGGTGACTGCGCACTGTGGAGATGGAGCTGGGATGACTGACTGCGCGCTGTGGAGATAGAGCTGGGATGACTGACTGTGTGCTGTGGAGATGGAGCTGGGATGACTGCGCGCTGTGGAGATAGAGCTGGGATGACTGACTGCGTGCTGTGGAGATGGAGCTGGGATGACTGCGCGCTGTGGAGATAGAGCTGGGGTGACTGACTGCGTGCTGGGGTGACTGACTGTGCGCTGTGGAGATGGAGCTGGGGTGACTGTGCACTGTGGAGATGGAGCTGGGATGACTGTGCACTGTGGAGATGGAGCTGGGATGACTGACTGCGCACTGTGGAGATAGAGCTGGGATGACTGACTGCGTGCTGTGGAGATGGAGCTGGGGTGACTGACTGCGCGCTGGGGAGATGGAGCTGGGGTGACTGTGCACTGTGGAGATGGAGCTGGGATGAGTGTGACTGACTGTGCGCTGTGGAGATGGAGCTGGGATGACTGCGCACTGTGGAGATGGAGCTGGGATGACTGCGCGCTGTGGAGATGGAGCTGGGATGACTGCGCGCTGTGGAGATGGAGCTGGGATGACTGACTGCACACTGTGGAGATGGAGCTGGGATGACTGACTGCGCACTGTGGAGATAGAGCTGGGATGACTGACTGCGTGCTGTGGAGATGGAGCTGGGGTGACTGACTGCGCGCTGGGGAGATGGAGCTGGGGTGACTGTGCACTGTGGAGATGGAGCTGGGATGAGTGTGACTGACTGTGCGCTGTGGAGATGGAGCTGGGATGACTGCGCGCTGTGGAGATGGAGCTGGGATGACTGCGCGCTGTGGAGATGGAGCTGGGATGACTGTGCACTGTGGAGATGGAGCTGGGATGAGTGTGACTGACTGTGCGCTGTGGAGATGGAGCTGGGATGACTGCGCGCTGTGGAGATGGAGCTGGGATGACTGTGCACTGTGGAGATGGAGCTGGGATGAGTGTGACTGACTGTGCGCTGTGGAGATGGAGCTGGGATGACTGCGCACTGTGGAGATGGAGCTGGGATGACTGTGCGCTGTGGAGATGGAGCTGGGATGACTGACTGCACACTGTGGAGATGGAGCTGGGATGACTGACTGCGTGCTGTGGAGATGGAGCTGGGGTGAGTCTGAGCTATGGAGGAGGAGGGGGATGAGGTGATGGGGCACTATGGAGATGGGGTGGGGAATGAATTATGCTGTTGACACATTTATGGTCTGAGTCGATTTCAGTGTTTTGCTGCTAAGAGAAGAGCTTAATAATTTTGTCTCTTGTTTTTTGGTCTGTTTTTAGGGTACTGTTGATTGAGAACACTTTTTTGTGTGCAGGGCTTCTGTGCATTTATTTAGGGCATTTAGCAGCATCCCTGCCACCCACGTCTGCCAGCAGTACCCCCACCCACCACACACACACACTCTGTGACAATCAGGAGTGTCCCCAGACATTGCCAGTTGTCCCCTGGGTGCAAATCACCCCCGCAGAGAACCACTGCATTAAAGAAAAAGGGAATTTGAGCCCCACCTCACATAACACAGAAACTAACTCGGGAGAGTATATGTTTAAATCTAGAGGTGATCTACACAGCACTCAGAAGGCAGTGTAAAACCAGACCCTGTGGCCCAGTGTGGCCCACCACCTGCTTTGTTAATAAAGCTTTGTCGGCGCCGTTGTTGATTGACCGTTGTCTACAGCGGCTTTTGTGCCACAGAGGCAGAGCTGAGCAGTGACTACATGGCCGCTGGCCCTCAAAACCCAAAGTGTCTACTATCTGGCCCTTTACAGACAAATGGTGCTGACCCTGTGATACACGAATACTTTCGTGACCTAGGATGGAGATACATTTATTAAATAAAACAAAATGCTCTAACGATAAAGAAAAAGACAAAAATCGGGCTGCATTAAAATCAGGAACTTCAAGAAAAACAAAGTTGGGGCACAATGCCGCCCGACTTCAGGACTTCCTGGAGAGCTGCAGTAGTCAGTGCCACCCGCCATTGCCGAAAGGAGAGACACACAGGTCAGTGGAGCAGAGCAGAGAGCCCCGAAACAGACCCACATAAACAGTCAATAGACCGACAAAGAGGCAAAGACAGTCTTTCAACAAACGGAGCGGGAACGCTGGACGTCCACAGGCAAAGAAGTGGATCAGACACAGCCCTTACAGCCTCCACAAAAATTAACTCAAAGCGGGTCACAGACCTAAAGGGACAACACAAAACTATAAAACTCCTAGAAGACAATAGGAGAAAATCTAGATGACCTGGGTTTAGTGATGACTTTTTAGATACAACACCAAAGACACAATCCATGAAGGAAATAATGGATGAGCTGAGCTTCTTTAAAACTAAAGATTTCTGCTCTGTCAAGACACTGTCGAGAGAAGGAAGAGACAAGCCACAGACTGGGAAGAGATATTTGCAAAAGATATATCTGATCAAGGACTGTTATCCAAAATATACAAAGAACTCTTAAAACTCAACAATTAGAAAATAAACAACCCAATTAAAAAATGGGCAAAGGATATAAAAAGACACCTCACCAAAAACGATACAAAGATGCCCAATAAGCCTATGAGAAGATGCCCAGCACCATATGTCACCAGGGAAGTGCAAATTAACACAATAATGAGATGCCACTACATGCCCATTAGAACGGCCAAAATCCAGAACACGGACAGCACCAGACGCTGGTGAGGATGTGGAGCAACAGGCACTCACTCGCTGGGAATGCAAAATGGTGCAGCCACTTTGGAAAACAGTCTGGCAGTTTCTTGCAAAACTAAACATGCTCTCACCATACAATCTGGCAATCATGCTCCTTGGTATTTACCCAAAGGAGTTGAAGACGTATGTCCACATGAAAACCTGCACGTGGATGTTTACAGCAGCTTTATCCATAATTGCCAAAACTTGGAAGCAACCAAGATGCCCTCCAGCAAGTAAGTGGTTAAACAAACTGTGGTCCACCCAGACAATTGAATATTACTCAGACCTAAGAAGAAAGGAGCGATCAAGCCATGAAAAGACATGGAGGAACCTGAAGTGCATATTGTTAAGTGAAAGAAGCCAGTCTGAAAAGGCCACATACATGATTCCAACTCTATGACACTCTGGAAAAGGCGAAAATGTGGAGACAGGGAAAAGACGAGTGGTTGCCATGGGCTGGGGTCGGGGATGAACAGGTGGATTTTCAGGGCAGTGAAACTACTCTGTGCGATACTGTAATGACAGATACATGCCATCATCCATTTGTCCAAACCCAGGGAAAGCACAGCACCAAGAGTGAGCCCTACTGTACACCGTGGACTCTGGGTGATGGTGACATGTCAGTGGAGATTCATCGATTGTGACCAATGCACCATCTGCTCGGGATGCTGACAGTGGGGGAGGCTGTGTGTGCATTTAGGACATTTACAAACACCATGAGAAAAACCCACCAGGAGACACCCCTACACTGCAGGTAAGGTTGTGCCAGCTCGACCCGTGGACAAGGGTTGGCTGTGGTCTAGTGAAGTTGAAGTGCACACCCCGTGGGCCAGCACCTCCACACGGTGACACATGCCCCTAATCCACGTGCATGTGCCCAAATATACATACAATGGCTCACAGAGCCGCGAAACCCAGAGCCAGCCCAGCGCCCACCACCGGCGAGAGGCCATTACGTGGCGACACAGTCGCCAGCTGAACCACACTCGCAAATGAACAGCCACACACACACCCGTGCCTCACAATCCTCACAAAAGAAGCCGGACACCCAGCCATTCTGTTCCTACAGAGCTGAGAACAAGCCGAGCAGCACTGTTGGCAGGCCCAACGTGAAGAAAAGCAGGAGGGTTGGCGTGAGGGTCAGAGGAGGGAGGGCAGGACAGGCTGTGACCTGAGGGGGCCGTGGCCTACCTCTGGTCCCCACCGTCACGTGGCATCCCCCCGGGAGGGCCACACGTTCCGCCTCTGCTTCAAGTCTTCTTTCTGAATGTGCATTAGACTTCAGGATTAAAAAGTTGCGGAAAGCAGAAAAGGGAAATCATCCAAAGCTGGGCCCCAGAGGCCACTGAGCAAGCGAGGCCCTGCACCCGGCCTTTAACCTCTTCTGTGGTCGGGACGGCGTGGACCAGCGCCTCCCTGAGTTGGGAGGGGGTCTCTGCTCCTACCACCTTGTATTTCCCTCCTTGTGCCCAGAGGTGGCTGGGTGTGGCTGCAGGAGGACGGGCCCAGGCAGCGGGGAGGTGAGTGCTGGGTGACCGCAGGCCCTTGGGACCCAGCTGGGGGCCATTCTCCAGGGTGACGATGGCGAGTGTTCTCGTCACCGAGCACATGCGTGCCTCCTGGCTCTGCTCCACGCGCTTCACGCACATTCCCATCATACTGCTTTTCTCACTGACATGCAGTCCAGGCACCATAATGCTCACCCTCTAGCATGTAAACTCAGGGGCTATTCGTATGTTCACAAGGTTGCCCAGCCATCACCACTACCTAGTTCCAGAACATTTCCATTACACCAAAGGGAAACCCAATCCCATTGGCAGCCCCCTGACGCCTCCCACCACACAGCCTCCAGCCCAGGTCCCCTGAGCGCCCACCACAGTCTGCCATCGAGAATCAGGCACAGTGAGTCAGCAGTGGGTAGGGCAGGGTGAGAGGCCCCACTGAGACCCACCCAGGGTGGTGCCCATCAGAGCTGGGGTCCAGGTTCCAAGGAGCTTGAGGACTCAGACAGGGCCTGGCCAGAGTCCATCACTGTGAAGGTGAAGACATTGGCAGGGATGAGTCCCCCCAGGGAACAGCATGCAGTATGCACTGCAGGCCAGGCAGGGTCAGGGGCTGAGTGTAGGGGTGGGGCTGTCCCTGGGACTGAGGTCAGGTGTGGGCACATGCCTGTGCAGGGGGTGGGGTTTGTCCCTGGGACTGGGTCAGGTGTGGGCACATGCCTGTGCAGGGGGTGGGGATTGTCCCTGGACTGGGGTCAGGTGTGGGCACATGCCTGTGCAGGGGGTGGGGGCTGTCCCTGGGACTGGGTCAGGTGTGGGCACATGCCTGTGCAGGGGGTGGGGATTGTCCCTGGGACTGGGGTCAGGTGTGGGCACATGCCTGTGCAGGGGGTGGGGATTGTCCCTGGGACTGGGTCAGGTGTGGGCACATGCCTGTGCAGGGGGTGGGGGCTATCCCTGGGACTGGGTCAGGTGTGGGCACATGCCTGTGCAGGGGGTGGGGATTGTCCCTGGGACTGGGTCAGGTGTGGGCACATGCCTGTGCAGGGGGTGGGGATTGTCCCTGGGACTGGGTCAGGTGTGGGCACATGCCTGTGCAGGGGGTGGGGATTGTCCCCGGGACTGGGTCAGGTGTGGGCACATGCCTGTGCAGGGGGTGGGGATTGTCCCTGGGACTGGAGTCAGGTGTGGGCACATGCCTGTGCAGGGGGTGGGGATTGTCCCTGGGACTGGGTCAGGGTGGGCACATGCCTGTGCAGGGGGTGGGGATTGTCCCTGGGACTGGAGTCAGGTGTGGGCACATGCCTGTGCAGGGGGTGGGGATTGTCCCTGGGACTGGGTCAGGGTGGGCACATGCCTGTGCAGGGGGTGGGGTTTGTCCCTGGGACTGGGTCAGGTGTGGGCACATGCCTGTGCAGGTGGTAGGGGAGCTGGGTTTGGGAGTGGTGGCAGGGAGCCACCACCAGGTTGGGAGTTGAATTGTTCACATTCCTCGTGGCTGGGGCGAGGGATGAAAACATTTTTGTGGGCAAGAACAATATTGTTGGCCTTGGAGTTTAAAATTTTTTATCAGCTCTTGGCTCTAGGCAAGATTAAAGCATGCCACAGGGCCGACAGAACCAGGTTTAGGCGAAGCTGGTGGGAACAGTCTGGGGTCACACTGACACCCTTCTGCATCTTGACCCTGGGTCGTGCACAGAGGTCAAGGGTTGTCCCTGTGTTCTGGGGTGCCCGTGGTTCCAACCGACACAGGCTTGCTGCCAGATCTGCGACCCGGCTCCAGGGCTGTCAGCTCTGGGGCTGCAGTGGACCCTGAAGAGTCACTGAGCCCCAGCTGCAGGAGGTGGCGCCTCTCTCCCTGCTCACAGCCCCCAGAGCGTGCCCTGCCCCCTCTCCAGGAGCTTGTGGAACAGGGAGGTCCCCACAAGGACTCAACGTCTTAGAGTCCGAAGCCCTCCTGACTCGGTTGGACGGTTGGGTCTTAAACTCCAGGCAGATGAGTGTTGCCCTTTGAGGTCCTTGCTGTGTAACCTGACACAGCCACAGCGCAGCAAGCCGGTCCTGCCGGCTTATTATAATGACCAATATTGGGTCGGGTGTGCGGGACAGAGCCTGGGAATCGGCCCCTGGTGCCTAGGACCCCGCCCCCCGCAGGCGCCCCACACGAGCTCTGACTCTGCGTGCCTGTCTTCATGCTGTCTTCCGACTCTGCACAGCGTTCCACTCATAAAAGGGACATCCCTCCTAACAACAGAGCGCCAGTGGTTCCCATCAGAAACCCAGAGGGGGCCCTTGGGCCTCGGCGACATGGGTGGGGCTGCCTCCTGTCGTCGGGGCAGGGGCTGCCGGGCCCACGAGCAGGTCAGGCTCTGCTGGAGGACACTGGGGCTGGGGAGTCGGAATGTAACGAGTGGGTCGTCAGCGCGGCTCAGTGGCTTCCCAGAGCGGGGACCAGGCCTGTCGCTTTCTTGTGGGGACAAACAGCATCTCTAAGGTCGACCAACTGGACTTGGGGGTGGTGTCTGCTCCCCAGCATGAGGTCGCTTCCTGACGGGAGTGGGGGCAGTGCCCTCCTCAGAGGAAGCTCTAGACTCTGCGAACCGAGTGTGGGGTCCTGTGCCGGCTGGGACACCGCGTCAGAGGCACCGACCAGCAGGGGGCATGGGAGACTGCATCTTCTCAAACACCCACCCCCCAACCCCATCTGTTCCCCAGTGATCCAGGACAGCAATTTGGGATGTGGTCTGTCACTCGACCAGGACCCAGGACGTGATCATTTCCACCTCGTGGCCGGCGGTGGGGGGGTGGGGGGGAGCGGGGGGCGTTGGGGGTGACGGGAAGAGAGCGCAGGCAGGGCCGTCGGTCAACAGCCGCGGGTCTGTAATGGGAGAGCTGCCCAGGGCCCAGCTGAAGGGCCTCAGGGACCGCCTGCTTCAGTGGCCACTTAGAGCATCTCAGGGGCTCGAGCTCTACAGGCACAGGCGCCCCCTGCGGGCTGCCATGCAGAGGGGACAGGGAAGCCTCCAGAACGTTCCGTGAAGGATGATGGCCACCTTAACGTGAGACACGCAGCCTCGGGGCAACCCTGTCTCCACCCTGACGCGGGTTTGGAAAAGACACACACAGACCGCAGCCCACTTGCAGCTTAGACAGCGTTTATATTTGAGCCAGAGCATCTCTCGTCTTGAGCAAATGATGCCAGGAGCACACAGCCGAGGGCGGAGGCCGCCCTTCTTGGGACACACGCGTGTAAATGTGTGAACACACGTTTCCTTAAAAACCATCCTCACACATGCTACAAGGCATGTTCCCTTTGAAACGTAATAACAGTAATAACTGATTAGGAGAACGTGGGGAAATGAAGCTTTGCTTCTGTAAGCGACGACGCTGCGGGAGCAAGGAGGCCACAAGGAAACTGCGGCTCTATCTGCCGTCTGCTCTACACGCTGGGCCAGTCAGCCGACTGGACATGCCACCTGGCGCCCTGGGGCTCTGTCCCCACCATCAGCCTCTGCTTGCCACGGATGTGCCCAGGGAGGGAAGGAGGTGTGGATTTCCAGAACGTTCTTCTGACGTCTCCAGGGGGTTGGCCACTGAAGCAGGGTTTGTAGAGGCTGCTTTGTTTTTCCACAAGCCAAAAAAATAATTTTTCAATGGACTCCCTCCATGTCAGGGTGTGTAGGGCGGGGGCTTCTCCCCCGGGAGGAAGTGGGTTGGCACATAGAGAGGCGGGGCGTGGGGAGGGAGCACGAGGCTGGAGCTGGGCTGGGATGGAGGCTGAGCGTCCTCGGACAGAGAGAGGTCGGTGGGAGGCGAGGCTGGGACGCTGCCGGAAGGCTGCAATTGAACAGAGAAGGCTTCCTCAGTCAGTGGAGAGGGCCAGCCACTCACACAGTCCACGTGGAGCAGAACACTCGAGCGCCACGCGCCTCTCCAAGAGCCCACTGGGGGCTCGGGCTCCCTCCCAGACTCAGGGTCCTTGCCACACCCAGCCCTTCTGCTGGGCACTGCTCCCTGCTTAGAGCACATTCCCAGTGGGGCCAGAGGGAAGGCCGGATTCCGCCCAGCTGGGGCCTCCTTTGCACAAACCCTGCTCCTGCAGCTGCCTGCAGAGGCGCCCCGGAAGGGCATGTGAAACACCCGTCTCGTCTGCAGAACCCCTCGGCCCTCCTGCCCCTTCACCTACTGTGCGTGAGCCTCGACTCTCAAAGGGGTGGCCTTTTACCAAACTGGCACCAGGATGCACAGAAATGGGGACGTGTCCAAGGAAAAGGTGGTCCAGCTTGTTTGGGAGCCCTTGGGTCCACCCAACCCTGCATATGTTTAGGAAAGACCACGGGCATCAACAGTTTCAACATAGTGTCATGGTTACTTTTATGCATTAACTTGGCGGGACTATGATGCCCTGATGTCTGGTCAAACACTAGTCTGAAGGTCCCTGTGAAGTTGTCTTCTAGACGTGGTTAACATTTAAATCAGTAGACTTTGAATAAAGCAGATACTCTCCATGTGTTAGTGGGCCTCATCTAATCAGTTGAAGGCCTTAAGAGAAAAAGGCTGAGGTTCCTGAAGAAGAGGGAGCTCTGCCAGGAGACTGACTTCGGACTCAAAACTCCAAGATCCATTCTCCCATGGGTCTCCAGTCTGCCATCCCGCCCCGCAGTTTTGGACTCTCTGTCTCTCCATCCACACATCTATATCTATATCTATAGACATGTCTGTGTCTATATATGTGCAAACATCCTGTCAGTTCTACGTCTCTGGAGAACCCTGACTAATACACATAGTCTCAAGTAAAAGTGACTCCGAGAAGACCAACGTTGGGGCACGGCACAGATTTGAAATCAATATAATTTTCAGTTTTCCTCCGCCCGCCAACAAACCTCTTAAATTTTACTTCTTTTTTTCCTTAAATTCTAAGGGCTAAAAACGCCCACTTAAAACCGATATTTAAATAAACAGAGAAGACAGTCCTTTCTGTGAAATAGCAGAAGGAATGTTCCAGGACTCCAACGCCTGGGTGGTGCCATGTGATCCCGCTGTTCCTGGCCCAACAGGTGCCCAGGGCCCCGAGAGGCTGGCCGTCTGCGCCCCTCTTCTGGAGACTTCCCCGAGGAGGCCCAGGAGCCCGGGACCTCGGGACTCTGAAGGGAGGATTTCCACACAAGCTGAAGCTGAAGACAAGAATGTCACCGACTCCAGGCCCACAGCTCCGCCTTTCAAGATTCAACGGCACAGGCCCCCCTCACCTCTTTCTTTCTTTCTCTCAAACTCGCACTTCCTTCTGACCACAGGGGATGAAGCAAACCTCTAGAGAACATTCTCTCAGGTCTGCTGGAAGCTCCCAGCTCCTGTCACGCACGTGCCTGCTCGGTTCTCTGCTAGAAATGAGGAGCTGAGAGAAGCACGGAGCAAACCACCCCAAACTACAGAGTAAACCACCATGGACCATGGAGTAAACCACCATGGACCATGAGGAAACCACCATGGACCGTGAGGAAACCACCATGGACCATGGAGTAAACCACCATGGACCATGAGGAAACCACCTCAAACCACAGAGTAAACCACCATGAACCATGGAGTAAGCCACCACAGACCACAGAGTAAACCACCACGAACCATGAGGAAACCACCACAAACCACAGAGGAAACCACCATAAGCCTAAGAGTAAACCACACGGACCACGGAGGGAAGTGCTATGAACCACTGAGCGAACGGCCAGGAACCGTGGAGAAACCTCCCCACAGACGGGGCCCCACTGGGGACAGGCTCTGCCCACACAGGCGGCCCCAGGGGGAAGCGGACATAAATCCCTTGGCTATGGGGTGCCAGCTCAACGCCTGCTTGCGGCCTTTTTCACAAACTCACCGACACCGAGCCCGTCCCAAGTTGACCAGGCAACTGCTGGGAGCCAGAAGGTGGCCCCTGTGAGGTTTGCCTGAAACAGCGCCCACAGCCGTCTCGCTCCTGCTGCCACACGGGAGTCTGCTTAACAGCTAATGACTACCAGAGCACTTAAAATATCCCCTTTCCTTCTCTGTGGCCGGCAGGAGCCAAAGCTTCACTTCTGTTGTTTTTCTCCTAAGGAAACACACGAGCCTCATTGATTTGTCATCTCCTCGAAATCTGATTACCGACGTGCATGTAATTAAGCTCCCACATGCGCCAGCGATAAAAGCTGCTCAGGCCGTGGGGGGCATCCCTGGGAGGCTGAACTGGGAGCATCTGCTGCTTGTCAAGAGCCAGAGGATGAGGACGGAACTTGACCCAGACGACAGCGGATCCATCCACCAGCACGCATGCATGGTGGGAGCCACGCCCATGCCCGCACTCCCACGGGGAGGCGTCTCCAGAGGGAAAACGTCACCCCCGCAAGAGGGGGCCACCACCTGCACCCGACGCCAGGACCCAGACCCATCGAGAGCGCCCGGCTGCTGCCGCCCCAGAGGACCAGCAGTGCCCAGGATGAGGCAGGGCCGGCATGAGGGGTGTGCCCTCCCCGTCCTCCCTCACAGCCCAGCTTGCAGGAGGCTGGTGATGGACCGGCCCAAACGTGGAGGCTTCCACATGGACCCTGACGCCCTGATGAGACAGCCTCGGCCCCCGGGGAGAAGCTGGTGCAGCTCCGCCTGCTCAGCACCCGTCACCGAGCTCCACGCACATCTCTCCCCACCTCGCATCCCTGTGTGCGTGAGCGGCTGCAGGGCCCCTGGAGTGGGTGATGTGATGACAGGCTCGATGCAACCTGCATGTGATGTGTGTGTTTCTCTGCATCTGCCCATCTCCCAAGCTGGTTTTTGTGACCAAAGGTGGCCAGCCAGCCACTGGTCCACACTCCCTGCAGCTGTGGCCTCAGGTCCAGCGTTTGGCAAACCAGGAAGATGAGAAGGCAGAGCAGAGCCCCAGGAGGCAGGTCACGGCCAAAGTGACAGGGCCCTTCCCATGCTGGGGACCAGAGAAGATGCCCCAGAGCAGGGATGTAGGTGGCGTCCGGGAAGGCTGCAGGTGACACCAGGACCTGCCTCCTCAGGAGCGAGCACTAAGGGGTTGCTGGCAAACGCTCTCAGCATTTCTGAACCTCGGGAAAATTCCTTCCCACATCACAGAAGTGGAGAAGACTCACTCTTGAGCCAGCCCTCACCCTGATGGAGACACGTGCTCACAGGGCCCCATGTGCCCTGGACTCAGGAGTTGCCCGATGGGTCCCCATGGGACTAGGGCCTGGGCCCCAGCTCAGGATTTGTTGATTGGCTAACTGGTCGACCCTCCCCGGAAGGAAGAGGCCCCGAGGCCCGGCCTGTGAGCCGCTGCTCATGGAGACTTTAGGTGGGGCTGCCGCGTCGGGTCCTCCTTCGAGAATTCGAAAGCGCCAACCAACACCCAGAAGGCACGGCCTCTAGCTTTACTTTCAAGGCGAGCAGAGGAAACTGAGGCAGGGGAAGAAGGGACGTGTTCCTTCCACACGGAGATAGCACCAGACCAGGGGCCTGTTTGTCACGAAATTCATGCCCAGGGGCTTTTCCTCGGCACTCTGCGCCCCCGCATCCTGGGCCTCAGAGAGCCCCACACACCCACTTCCAGCGCACGTGCTGGTGGATCCGGGGAGGGCTCCACAGAGCTCCCTTGCAAGGGTCACGCGGTGCCCCGGGCGGCGGGCTGGGACAGACATGGCTCCTCTGCAAGAGAGGTTTGCAGAGCTGAGGGGCCTCGGGGTCGCAGGCCCTCCACGGGGCACATGGGACCACGTCCATCTCAGTCCCCGCTCAGACCTGGCTGGCTGGCACAGCGTCCTGTCTCAGGACACCCCTCTCTGTCCAGACAGGTCAGGCTGGGGGCTGCGCACACCCTCCTCCCGAGAAGCCATTTTTCCGAAGAAGGTCTCACTGCCTGTCAACATTGCTCATGGGGCGCTGGTCCCCTCAGGTGACATATGAAGACCTGCCACTTCACGACAAAGGACCAGGGCTGAGCCACCGCCCCCACTTCACCCACAGCCCCCCACCCGAGCATAGCAACATGGGAACTCTCGTATTTCAACATCATAAGCCTCCTAGAAGTTGGTGGTGGTTGCTGGTGTCACTAATATTTGCAAAGAATGTGTGCGGAGTCCGCTGGCTGCGCCGCCCAAATTGGAGGCCAGAGGAGCCGTCTGGACCCGTGGTTCTCACCTTCGCCCCCTGAGGACACAGGGCAAAGCCTGGAGACACAACGAGGGGTGTGCAGGCAGCTGGGGCCAGAGATGCTGTCAGCACCCTACAGCGAGTGCACAGGGAGCCCCACCCCAACACCTGGCCCCAGTGTCGACAGCGCCATGGTTGGGGCCCTGGTCTGGAGTCCACACGGTGACAGGTCATCAAGGTCCATTTCAACCACCGACAGACCAAAACCCCAATGGAAATGGAGCCCAGAGCAAAGCCAGTCTGTGGACTCGGTTTCCCCCTGCAAGGTCCTTCTTCCCACCACAGCCCCAAGGCCAGTGGCGTTGTGCTGGGGGAACTCCATGAAATGCGGCCTCCGCAGGGAAGTGTGGCTGGATGTTGGCAGATCCATTTGGTTCCGCCTATGAGACTTTGCTGTGCTCCCAGGACCCGGGGTGGGATGTCCCCAGCTACTCTGGCCAGGAAACCACAGCAACCTTCTGTGGGACCAGGTCATGGGCTAGAAAAGGCTCAAGGCCTGAGGGACACCGATGGCTGGGCCACCAGGGCCCCGCAGAGCAAAGGATGCCAAAATGCCAAATGGGGTGTCTAACATCCGTGGTCGGGGGCTGTGTGGGGCGGCCTGGAGTCCCCGCCCTGTCTATCCCCAGACGCTCCTGCCACTTCACATGGGCACCACCACCCCTGTCACCTAAATCGGGAGAGGGGAGCCACAGGCCCACCCCATCTTCCCTCAGCCCAAGTCCCCACCCTGCGTCCTGTCCGACCAGGGCTGTCCTGGGCGCCCGCTGCTGTCATGTGGGCAAGCAGCTTCGCCGGCGACCTGGACCTACCTGCAGAGGCAGCGGATAGGACGAGCAGGTGGGGAGGCTGCCAGGCACCGGGCAGAAGCCGGTGTAGGCCAGGATCTGCTGGGCGGGGTTGTAGAGGATCTGAGGCAGAGCGGACCGGCCAAAGGCCAGCTGGGACACAGGGACCTGCCACGAGAACGGAGGTGCGTCAGCCGGGGCCCCCCTCGGTATCCCCCTGGAAGCCCCCCTTCCAACCGTTCAGGAGGTGGGGTCAGTTCCCCCGAGTCCACGAGGGAGAGACATCGAGTCCTCGGATCCACGTCTCCAGAACCAGAACTGAACGCCTGGAAGCTGGGCGTCTTTCCTCCTGTTTGCTACCTGTTTGTCCCAAGGATCTGCCAAGACGCCACCTCGGGCTCAGAGCTCTTTGGTGCACTTTTTGAAAAAGCAAGAAAACCCCGTTCCTCGTCTCCAGGAGCTGGGGGGCTAAGGAGCGGGTGCCTGGGCAACAGGGCGGCGACCTCAGAGCTGCGCTCAGATCCTGCCGCCTCCTGGGACCCCAGCCAGGGCCAGACCTGACACCGCGCCTTTGTCAGCTCTAAGGTCAAAAGGAGAACAGGACACGGGCCCTGATTCACCCCGCCCGCCCGTCCCCAGAGAGGACGAGGGGCCGTAGGATGGACCTTCCCCAGAGGGAGGCCGGTCACCCACGCCGGGCACTGGGGGTGGTTCCCAGACCAGAGGTTTGTCCCTCCCTGAGAGGACAGGGCCTGGGTTCCCACCCAGCCCCCGTGGGGCCGCACGGCTGTGGGGGGAGGGGCCAGGACAGCAGAGAAGGATTGTCTGGAAACCCCTCACCCCCCTGAAGGGAACAGTGCGGGGTCCTGAGGAGCGGGGCCAGGAGAGAAGGGCCAGCGGAAGTTGACCAGCAGGGGAGGAGGCCTGGGGGCAAGGATGCACCCCGAGCTGCCTCTACCTGCTCCCAGCTGAGGGGGGACCCAGGGGTCAGCGCAGGGGTCAGCCACCTTGTAACCCAGCCCTCACCTCCCCGCCCCGCCCAGGGCCGCCCTCTGCACGTCCTGTGCTCAGACGTCCCCTCCAGGACCCCCAGGAATGCAGGCCCCACCTCCGAGGAGCGGATCACACAACATGCGTGTGAGTCCCGCCAGGCCCAGCATGGCCTCCTCTGCCCAGCAGGAGCTCAACACAGATCTGCTGCCCATCACGGATTCAACGAGGCCGCGTGAGTCAGTCACACTTGAGGAGCGACCGGGACAGCTCAGAAACAAGGAGACAGAAGACAGAAGACCAGAACCTGGGGCAAGTCTGGCATGCCACCCGCCCGGATGCCACAGCCACGAACAGCCGCTGCTGCGGGCCCACTGCGTGCACAGGCTGAGCAAGCACATCCTGGCACAGCCGGAGCCAGGCCCGCCGAGGGGTGAGGCGGTGTCAGTGGACTGAGGCCTGGTTTGCAAGGAGCATCCTGGCCAAGGGAACAGCTGCAGCTGGAGACCTGGGAGCTCAGGCCAAGCAGGGGTGGCGAGGGGCGAGGGTCGAGGGTCAAGGGTCACGGGTCCCGGGTCTCAGAGGATGCTATGGGTCTGAGAGGAGCTGGCCTGCCTTGCTCAGCATCTGTGCCATTTTGAGGTATGGGGACAACGGGGCAGGCAAGCGTCTCCCACAAGGGAGCAATACATTAGGCTGGGGCAGCTTGGCTCTGTCTGTGGGGCTGGCAGCCCACTGGCTTCGGCCCTGGATTCCTGTAGCTGCCCTGAGCCCTCGTCACCTCCTTACCCCTGCCCGGCCGCGTGGGTAGCAGGACCCCACTAGCTAGCAGGACCTTCCACCTGCATCTTTCAGTGTGCCTCCCCTGCCATGTCACCGGGTGGCCCAGCATTGGGGACCCTCTGCAGACCCGGGACCTCGCGCCCCGCCTGCAGGGCTCACGCCTGGCGACAAAGACCACGTGGCCTGACATGGAAGCCCGCGTACGCTGAGAGGGCTCACCCAGTTTGGGGGCTCAGGGAGGGCCTTCGCTCCTTCAAATAACTTTGAAACTGTGAAATCCATTAACTTCTGGGAGCATCTGCTTCATAAATTTGCAGAATTTTACAGAATTGTCTTCCTGCTTCTTGCCCCAGAGATTTGGGTTTGAGAAAGAAAGTTGTCCAGAGCAGAGTTTGGACACAACTCTGTGGTCAATGTAGCCAGTGGCCCTTCTGGGCATCGCTACCTTCCCAAGGGGATGCACCAGCAGCCTTGTTGTGAACTCTGATGAACACAGCTGCTTCTGGAAACCCGCCGCTGCCCACTGACCCGACCACCCTCACCAGGCTGCCGGACGGCAGGACTGAGCAGACACACGACCTGCGATTGACCTTGCTGTGCTCCTGGACAGTCTGCTGAGAGTGGACACTCTGAAATGGTGTCAGCAGGAAAAGTCCCCACGACAGACGCACCATGTGAGGGCGCTGGTTTGGAACAACCAGTCTACAGGGAGAGGACGGGAGCAGAGGATTCTGCCCGGCCCTGAGGCCCAGCCTGAGCACCCAGCCCTGAGCACACAGCCCCGAGGCCCAGCCTGAGCACGTAGCCCTGAGGACCCAGCCCCAAGGCCCAGCCTGAGCACCCAGCCCCAAGGCCCAGCCTGTGCACACAGCCCCGAGGCCCAGCATGAGTACCCAGCCCCAAGGCCCAGCCTGTGCACACAGGCCCGAGGCCCAGCCTGAGCACCCAGCCCCGAGGCCCAGCCTGAGCACCCAGCCCCAAGGCCCAGCCTGTGCACACAGCCCCGAGGCCCAGCCTGAGCACCCAGCCCCGAGGCCCAGCCTGAGCACCCAGCCCCAAGGCCCAGCCTGTGCACACAGCCCCGAGGCCCAGCCTGAGCACCCAGCCCCGAGGCCCAGCCTGAGCACCCAGCCCCAAGCACACAGCCCCGAGGCCCAGCCTAAGCACCCAGCCCCAAGGCCCAGCCTGTGCACACAGCCCCAAGGCCCAGCCTGTGCACACAGCCCTGAGGCCCAGCCTGAGCACCCAGCCCTAAGGCCCAGCCTGAGCGCCAGCTGTTTTCTGTGAACAGAGAGCTGAGTTGAGGCTCTGCCACTGGGACACTTGGTGGGGCAGCCTTCGAGCTCGGCCTGCAGTCAGTGCTTCCTGGAGCAGCTGGCGCTCGGGGCCCAAATCCAAAGCCCCTGCTCCTCGTGTGACATCAGGGTTTGGGAAAACGCCCCCAGACCTACCAGGTCCACATGCAGTCGGGGTGGGAATGGTGGGGATGGCGCGGCAGAGTGGGCAGCCGTGGTTTCCCCCTCCAGCGGAGCTCCCGTCTCCTAAACGGGATCACCGAGCACAGGCCTCGGGGGTGGAGGGGAGGGCTGAGGGGCTAGAGCTGGCCCCACTTCCAGAACAGCTGGAGAAGGCCTGCTGTCCTCATTACACGTGGCTGGCAGTTTCCATGAGCCTCAGTTTCCCCATTTATAACTGAGGGCGTGAGACCTGCTTGCCCACCTCAGAGAACAGGAGCCCCAAAGCCCCAGTCTGACTCGAGAGCTGTCGCTGGCCGGCACCGGGGGCCACTCACCATGTCCTTGAAGGCCCCCAGGACAGCAGCCGTGACGATGCCCAGGAGCAGGCCCAGGACGTTCAGCCCCGCCGAGGCCCAGAGCAGCCGGTGCAGGTGGAGCACGTCCTGACAGCTGTTCACGCCCACGAACTCATAGTAGGCGGGGGGGTGCTCGGAGCTGCGCATAGCATGGGACAACGCATCACCACAGCTGCAAGGAGGCAGCCTCGCGCCACGACAGAGCAGGGCCGGGGACGCGGTGCTGGAGCCAGATAAACTGAGCCCAGATGAGCTGCGGGTCTCTGCCCACAGATGCCAGAGGGCCCTGCAGGTTATGCCAGGGAGGGGCATTGACCCGGCCGACCCTGAGGCCTGGACAAGGGAGTGTCATCAGCCAGGGTGACCCTGAGGCCTGGACAAGGCTGTCCCCAGGGAGTCTGGGCGTCCACCTCAGGAAGGAGCCGGACCTCTGAGCAGGAAGGATCACCCATGCCCCCTCCCCAAGCACAGGCCCTGGCAAAGGGGCGGTGGGGCCTGACTCAGTAGCTCCCAGAGCATTCGGGTGTGAACTGATATGAGCTCTCTGACTCACCGCCCAGCGGGTAGTCCTGGCCCTCCTGGCATGGACCCACAGTGGTCTGGGCCCTGGACCTTGGGCATCACAGTTGTGGGTCTGCAGCCTGGGCTGCGAGGACTTGCAGGGGCAGCCCCATGACCCCTGTGACCGCCATGATCCCCATGCTCACGCTGCTCCTCCCGTTTGGGTTTGGAAATAGGATAGATCTCTTCTGGGGGAGGGGGTGCAGCTTAAACCCCTGGGTTCTCTCAGTCCAGGGGGGGTCCCTAGG
The DNA here is from genome assembly GCF_041296265.1 of Equus caballus. Taxonomy (NCBI): domain Eukaryota; kingdom Metazoa; phylum Chordata; class Mammalia; order Perissodactyla; family Equidae; genus Equus; species Equus caballus. Next base: position 100,889,511 of record NC_091700.1, on the reverse strand, counting down.
AAGCAAATGCCCACTTTCCCACTGGTTTTAATGCGGGTGCTCCAGCCACTCACACAGTTTAAAGACGATGCAGGCTTGGGGGTCTGGTTCCCCACGAAGGGGCTCGGACCCTGCACTCCATCCTGACAGCACGTGAACAGCTGCACAAACTGGAGAATCAGCCTGCCCTCAGGGATGCTGGTCACCAGAGCCTGCCCGCTGGGAGGGGACACCCAACCCCGGACCCCCAGCCATCCTGTCCCAGCTCAGGGTAGGAAAGCCTGAGGCTCATGCGTGAGGCTGAGGGAACAGAGACAGCCTCACTGAGGAGACGATCGCAGACTCACAGTGCTGCCCCCACTCACTGAGCCTCAGTTTCCTTGTCTGTGAGACGGAGCTGACACCCGTCAATGCTGAGGACTAAAGGAGATGCAGAAGGAGCAGCGTCAGGACTGGGGCAGGAAGGGAGGCCGGGGGAGGGCGGCCACTGGAAGGGCCAGGAGTGGCGGGGGCTGGGCCACAGCGCCCTCCCTGTCCCCACCCACCTCTGGCAGGGGTACAGGTCACAGCAGTAGCAGGTGTTGCTCTTCACCTTCAGCTGGCACTTGCCGTTCGGGGAGTGGCAGGTGACCTGCAAGCAGAGACTTGTGGGTGCCCGTGGCTCCTCACCCCGGAGCGGGCAGGGCTGCCTCCCTGGGAGCCAGGACCCGGCCACCGCACCCGGTCAGGCAGGCAGCTGACCCTACGTCTCCTGCCCTCCCCCACCCCCATTCCAGGGGCAGCAGAGTTGGGGGGCAGGGCCCTCCCCTCCAGGAGGAGTTAGAGGACCAGGCGTGGCCACACCTGCCAACCCTTGCTGGACAAGGAGAAGGAGAGGGTCCCTGGCACCCTGCGTCCAGGTGAGGATGCCTCCAGGTGGGACCCTTGCTGACCGCCCAGGGGACAGCTCCCGGCAGCCTGACCTGGCCTGGCCGTCCCCTGCCAAAGCCACATGGAGGCCTCCCCTCGGGCTGCAACTGTTGGGGGGGGCTTGGGACGTTAAAGGATCAAGATTGGGGTAAAAAGCCATGTTCCCCCACCCCAGCACTACTGGATGTGGGCACGAGCCATGGCACCCATGTGCCGGAGGTGAGCAGGGCAGAGACCCCCGACTTCAGAGGTCGTGCAGCAATGTTCAGAGAGGGAGGGCGCTACACCGAGGGGAGGGCAGAGACTCTGGGCCGCTCTCTCATCTCTGCACAAGCTGGGGTGGCTGTGAGAGGTGAGCACCGCCCCGGGCTGGTGAAGGAGCAGGACGAGACCCTAGAGGTCATCGGAGTCACCCTGGAGCCCGGCGGGTCGGGTGACTTGGTGACTCAGACCCAGGGGGGTGGGGACAAGGGACGAGACAGGTGAGACCTGGAGGGAAGAAGTCAGGGTGACATGCAGCTCTGAGCGTAGCAACCAGCACATGGGAGGTCAGATGGGAAGCTGGAGGTCAGGAGGCCTAACCCTAACCTCTAACCCTAAACCCTAACCCTAACCCCTAACCCCTAACCTCTAACCCTAACCCCTAATCCTAATCACTAACCTCTAACCCTAACCCCTAATCCTAACCACTAACCTCTAACCCTAACCCCTAATCCTAACCACTAACCTCTAACCCTAACCTCTAACCCTGACCCCAACCTCTAACCCTAATCTCTAACCTCTAACCCTGACCCCTAACCTCTAACCCTAACCTCTAACCCTGACCCCTAACCTCTAACACTAATCTCTAACCTCTAACACTAACCTCCAACCTCTTAACCCTAACCCCTAACCCTAACTCCCTCACCCTTACTCTATGTGTCCCCTGCTAGGAGCAGTGGAGACAAGAGCAGGGTGGTGGCTCGGAGCAGGGTCAGCCCCCAGGAGCCTCGAGCCCCACCCCTCGCACAGCTTGTCCTTAGGTGAAGCTCCACGTGGCCACACTCCTCTGTCCACGCGTCGCCCGTGGCTGCTCTTGCACCGAGAGACAGAGCTGAGGGTCTGGGACTGAGACCATCCGGCCTGTAAATCCTAAACTATCAGTGGCCCTTAGGGGAGAGCTGCTGGCCCCTAGTTTAGAGCTGAGTGGGCAGCTTCAGCCCCAGAGTCTTTGGGGAGCCTCTTAAACCCCGTGTCTGCTGACCCCCTCCCCGGAGTGGGACTCGGTGTCAGGATTTGCTCCAGCCCCCGGACTGACTCCAGGGGACAGTAGGGTGAGGAGGCCTGGTGGAGAGATGGAGCCGGGCAGCCCCAGGCATGTGGGCCTGTCCAAAGAAGGCCGGACAACGGGGCTCAGGAGTGGGGCTTGCTTCTCTGTGATCCCAGGAGAGGGGAACAGTGCAGCTTGAACTGGATGGAACACATCTGGGTGAGTGGGAGGGAAGCACAGGCCTGCAAGGGCGGGCGCACAGGAGGGCCTGGAGGGCCTGGAGACCCATGACCCTCTCTGGACAGGACGGGTCCCCAGGGCTACTACCCCTGGCCAAGCCACGAGTGCCGGGACTGGCCTTGGGGCAAGAAATGTGCCATCTTGGAGAGCGGTGACAGGCAGCCTCAGGTCAGCAGCAGAGGCCCGGCCATGAGGCCGCCCTGTGCCCCAGGCCATGGCGTACAGAATGCCCCATCTCATCCTGCGGGCCATGGAGCACCCCATAAGCCATGCGGGTGCTCTCTGCTGCTCCTCTCTGTCCCCCTCCTTGACACTGGGATGCAGTTTGAGAAGCCGTGTTTCATTAAACTAACCATCTACGCAGAGCTGGGCAAGAAACACCCCCGGGGACGGTTTAGCGAGGACAGTGAGCCCCCAAGGACTGAGTTGTGCCTGGCATGGCAGGCAGCTACAACAGAAATGGACTCGCCATGCAGATGCCCTTGGCTGGGGACCGTCGTCAGTGTAGGACCCTAGCTTTTTATTCCAGCAGTTAAGGCAACAAAAAATGCTCATCGGAAAAGCCATACTGAGCTGAAGAAGAACGCCAGGGTGGACACGTGTCGGAGACGCCAGTCGGCATCAGGGGTGCCAAACAAACACGACACATTAGATGTCAAAGCTCAAAACACAGTGTGAGCACAAATGCCTGGTGTGGCACGGGGTGGAGACAGGACAGAGGAAACACCAGGATCCAGACACTCAGCCTCTAACCAGGGACACAGGAAGCTGTGGGACCCCCGGAGCAGCAGAGCAAAACCAGACTCGCGGGTCAGCACCCTGCTTACCTCTGTCTGGTAGACGTCCTGCAGGTACCCCACCCCGCTGGAGTAGAACTGGCATCTCCCTGTGGTGAGGGGCCTCGTCTCCTAGAGCCAGAGAAACACATGTGGGATGGAACGGTTTCATCCCCAAATCAGGAGCAGCCAGAGGCAACTTCAGACCCATTGGCCATGGGCCCTGAGCCTAAAGGAGAGACACTAACACCAACTCGAGGCTGCCAGGTGGAGGACGTGAAGCAGAAAATACCACAGCTCATTCCTGAGCAGCTGGGCTCCTGCGCGCAGGACACCCCAGGGGAGCGGCACCCTGTCCCTTTGGCTGGGCTGACACATCTTCTCCTCGCACCGGTTCACACAGGGCAGCTGAAGGGAGGTGGCTGCGTAACCTTTTGAGGGGCACCCTACAACTCTCAACAAGGAGATCCTTGGCTCCTGCCTCCTTCCCTGAAAACAAAACATGTTTTTTTACTAGGAAGGGAGCAGAAAGTATTTCAGACTAATTCACTCATCCAGCCAGACATCCACCCAACCACCCAACCATCCACCTAATCACCCAGTCATTCAACCATCCATCCCTCCATTGATTCTTCCATCTATCTGTCCATCCACCCCTCCCTCCATCCATCCATCCCTCTATCCATCCCTCCATTCATTCTTCCATCTATCTGTCCATCCATCCCTCCCTCCATCTATCCATCCATCCTTCCATTCATCCACCCCCCCGCCCATCCGCCTCACCCCTCCCTCCCTTCCTCCATGCATCCATCCACCCACCAACTATCCAAGCACGTATCCACCTAAGACCCTATCCAACCATCCATCCACCAGTCTGTCCCCAACATTCATGGAGCAGATACAATGCCAAATTATAAAAGTACCCAGGTAAGCCACAGTTCTCACCCTTAGGGGATTAATGAAAGAGACAGAAAAATAAACCGATGATTACAAAATGCTTATAATTGCTCCGGTAGAGAACAGCAAGGAGCACACAGAAGCTATAAGATGCCGAGAACCTGAAGTTATAATCTGAAGTTATAAAATGAGTTAGGATCCCAATAACTGCAGTTTTATCACTGTGTTAGTTGTATTTCTCAAAGCATTCCTACTTCTGATCTAAGAGGAGGGGATAAACTACAGTGGCCCTGGCCGCCGCTGCTGATGGATGGTGACCGCTGCACACCAGGCCCGCCCCGGACGACACAGCGAAGGTGGAACGGAGCTCAGGCTCCATCCTTGTGGAGTCTGTCTTCCCGTGGGAAATGCACGTGGAGCATGTAGGATGGTGGGAAAGGCTGTGGAGAGTCAGGAGCCTGGGAAGGCAGGATGGGGCTGCCATACGGGATCTTCCTCAGCCCTTCTCAGGCCCCAGCTCCAACAGGATGAGGCTGTGGGTCTGGGCCGGTTCCGTCCATGGGGACACTCTGCTGGGCACCTGCTGCCCATTCTGCTCCTCCTTTCCCTTCACGGCATCGTCCTGACGAGGCCTTCGCGTCAGCACGTCTGGCTCGGCGTCTGCCAGGCCCGGGGAATCTGGCCAGTGCGCACGGCAGCACAGTCCACATGCGGTGACAAGCTTTGGGTTCTGAGGAGTCATGCGTGTGGCCAGTCGCCCTCATTCCTCCAAACAATCATGCAGAAAGGCCCTTTCAGACTGGACGCCCTGCTGAAGGGTCCAGCCTCGCGGCACGAAACGTCGCCTCATGCCCCCTGGTCTAGGTGCAGCCCAGCTCGAGGCTGGCCGCCCAGGCCTAGGAGGACACGTTGGACCATCGGCTCTGTCTCAGTCTGCTCGGGCCACCCTAAACCACCGACAGGGTGGCTTCAACCACAGACGTTAACACCCCCGGTTCTGGAGGCTGGAAGCCTGGGGTCAGGGTGCCAGCACCATCGGGTTCTGGGAGGACGCTCTTCCGGCTTGTGGACAGCTGCCTTCTCACCGTGACCTCACAGGGCAGAGAGCTTGGTCCCTTTTATAGAGACCCTAGTCCCACCTCGGGGCCCCACCCGCATGACCTCCTCTCACCCGAATCACCCCCAGAGGCCCCCCTCCAGGCACCATCACACAGGAGTTGGGGCTGCAGCATGCGGATTTTGGGGAAGAGACACCCAGCCCACAGCAGCTCGGGAGCTGAGTCAACTCCCGGCTGAGCGTCATCTTAAATCAGCAGTGAAGACTTGGTGTAAAACGTGGGCTTTTCAGTGAAGCCTTCTCCCAACACGGAAGCACGGTGGTTTGGTGTCATTTTCCATCTGATCTTTACTGTTCAATCAGGATGAAATAATTGTTATTAGTTTTGAATTAAATAAAACTGCAACCCATTTTAGCCCCAGATAAATCACACAAACTTAGTTTTCAAATTTACGATGAAACTGGAAACCGTGTTTCTCCAGGGATAACCCTCAATCTCTAAGTCCGTGTCATTCTGGCTCCGGAGTGTGGGCAGCAGGGGCTCAGGAGGAGCATTTCACACAGCTGTACATAAATTAACACTAAAACATCACATTAATCATTAAAGCTCAGTTAAAACCTGCAGGGGTCAGCTAACCATAGCCCTCGGGCCAACCCGGCCCAGAAAAACCTGCCCGGGTCAGCCAACCACAGCCCTCAGGCCAAACCCAGCCCACGGTCTGAGTTTGTAAATAAAGCTTTATTGGCACACCATTGTGCTCATTCGTCCGCGTATCACCTGGGGCTGCTTTTATGCAGCGACAGCCAAGTTGAGCAGCCGTGACAGAGGCCACATGGCCACCAGCCTGACGTGTTGACTCTCTGGCCCTTTTCAGGGAAGCAGCTGCCCAGGTCCATTGCACATCCAGCACAGGCAGGACCTCAGCAAGCGGCCGTGAGATGAATGAAGGAGCCAGGAGCTGCCCAGGAGGCAAGAGGACACCTCACACCTGGTGCTGGCGCTGCGCAGCCAGTAGCTGAAAACAACCCAGATTAGCTACTGAATTAAACGCTCTGTGGTGACCACAGGGTTGCTCTGTCAGAACAAGCCCACCCTGAGCTGGAACAGGAGGCCTGGCCGAGTGACCCCCAGTATTGACCACTTCTCTATAATGAACCGCGACCCCAGGTGTCTGCCCATCCAGAACAGCTGACCGAATGCCCCACTGTGTGGAAACGGCGGGGAGGCCAATTCCTGACAGATCTCCTGCCAGCGACGACCTTCCGACACCAGGGCCGACGTTCCGCTTCATGGGCGGCCGGTGACTCTGGAACAAAGGAGCCTGGAACCGTGTCCAGCGATATTTCCACGTTGCCTGTGAAGACGAGTCGCTTCAATGAGACCCATTCATCCAGGAAACAAGATGGCGGAGACGCACGCCCCCCCCCCCCCCCCGCACCGCAGGGGGAGGCTCTTCCCCTTGGGGACCTTGGTTTTGAAGGAGATGTCTCTCAGATGAGCAGAGGGGCGCCTGGGAAGACTGGCACACACAGGGGCCCAGCCGGGACCCCGCCTCCAGGAAGGCGGGCTGCACTTTTCCTTCCAGAACCAGGGTTCCCAAGACTGCTGCCAGACGCCAGTCCTCCTCCCACTTGGCTCAGAAATGGGAGCGAACAGAAGGGAGGGAGCGTGGTCCAGGCGCAGACTGAACCCCGTGCCCGGAATTTAACCAGAAAATGAGCTGACAGGCGCCCAGTCCTTTGAGAAATGGTTACGTTGCAGATGTTCATAATCATTTATGTGGCCCCAGCACCTACAGTTGGCACCGTGGGAGCCACCGGGACACTGAGGGGGGCATGGCAGCCCCTCCCGGGGCCCCAGTCCTCAGAGGTGGCGGCAGTGAGGCCATCAGGCTGGGTGCTGGCTGGTGCCTCCCATCACGCTCGCGCCTCCACACGCCCGTCTTGTCTGTTCCGGAGACGCACTGTCTCCGCTCCCTGACGTCCCCACATTTTTGTCTCTTGTTGTTGGCATCTTCAGTTATAACTTCGGGAAGTACCCAAAGCCGATTACAGTCTGCAGAAAAGGGCAGTGGGCAAAGTGGTTTCTCGATTGTCCAACAATAACCATCTCCCTGGAGAGCCAGACTGCGTATCTCAAACCTGGAAACTCGCTCCTCACCCGTCACCTCCCTGTCCTCCCAGATATGAGGCCAGCCCTGGAAGGATGGGCCAGTCCCGGGACACTGGCCACGTGCAGCCGGAAGACAGCTGGAAACCAATGAAAGAAGAAAGAAAGGCCACGGACTCAAGGAATCCGCTCTGGGCTCTGTGTGAGGCCGGGGGCATCTCGTGGAACCTGAGCCCTCGGGAGGCACTGGGACTGAGGCAGCAGGAGGGACCCATCATACTGCAGCTTTAACGTCAAACCCTGACTGGGAGGCCGACGCCAGGCCCTTCATTAAAGATCCACAGTGCCGGCATTTTCTAAGCCTTTTATTTGGACGTAATTTCAAACTTACAGAATAGTTGCAAGAGTAGAGAACTACGAGGCACAGACTCTGCCCAGATTAACTTCCTGTTAACACCGGGCGCCAGCTCATTCAAGATCCTAAGAAACTTCATAATTATCAGAATACTCGAAGCATCCACGTCAGCGTGAACCGGCGAAGTCTAACATGCCTGGCTGGTGTGGGCAGTACACGCGTCACCCACGACACGGGGCCTCAGAGAAACGCCAGCCTGTTCTCCTCGCAGGCTCTGGTGGGGTGCTGGGCCAGGACACAGGCCCACCCCTTCCTTCCGAGGCAGGCGTGGTGGGCTCTCAGGGAAGCTGGACCACTCACTCGGCCCCTGCTTACTGCAGCGGGATTCCACCTGGCGTCCACGACCCCGCCCCGGCCTGCCTTAGGCCTTGTCTGTGTCTGGCCGCCTGCAGAGCCTGGAGTGGGCCGCCCCTCACCCCGGCTCCCGGCCTCATCCTCTCCCAGGTCACAAGCCAGGCAGGAACCCTCAGGACTCAGTTGAAGACGCCCATCTTCAAACATCATATACAATTTCCTCAGTGAAATCCAGCTATTGCTGCTGGGCCCTGTATTTATAGGGGAAAAACCAGGCGTGTGAAACCTCGTCCAGCCTCTGCCTGTGGTTCCCAAAATGTCCACGCCTCATTTCAACTGAAAAAACATGGTCCGCCCAGGGAGGCACAGGCTTCTTTGATTGGGCAGACCCTGAAAGGCGTGCACGGTTTCTTGCATCCTCGGCCACACTCTAAGAGCTAAGAACAATCCCGTTACCAATAAGGAGGCTGGAAGCCCCTGGCTGAGCCCCGAGCTCGAACCCAGCCTTCTCTGGCTGAAAAGCCTGCACTTTGTTGTCCGTCTCACCGCAGCTCCCTGGCCGCCAGGCTCTCTGCACAGCTCAGGCTGGGGGCATGGTGGACAGTGAGTGGGCTCGGGCTGCGGAAGGACGTGGGGCCGGCTGCCTCGGCACCAGGGCTTTCCCGTCTCCTGAGTCAGCATTGCCCCTAGCATCGCGCTCTATGCTGGGCCTTCAGGACGAGGCACGGCAGAGTCGGTCTGGTGAGGACCCGCCTCCCGGCCTGCAGACGGCGTCTTCTCTGTCCTCACAGGTGAGAGGGACGAGGGAGCTCTCTGGGGCCTGTGTTATAAGGACACCGATCCCATTCGTGGGGCTCCGCCTCCCAGAGTTCCCCCGTGCCATCACCATATGTGGGGCTGGGCTTCAACACGTATGGGGGGACACGAACCTTCAGGGCTCAGCACAGGCCCTGGCCACGCCTCCCTGCACCGCCGCTCAGTGAAGAGCTTGGGGGCAGCAGGAACATGAGGCAGGTCTGCATCTCGGCCCAGTCACGTCTGTCTAAGGCCCTGAAAGGTCCACTCGTGGTTCTCGAGAAAGAGAACCGTCAGTGCACTGTGCCTGCCTCGCTGGAACGGGGGCCAAGAAGACGCTCCAGCTGGACGGGGCATCTCTGGACCACTTGTGGCACGGCCTCTGACTTCGCAGGTCAAAGGTGACATTGGGTGGAGGAATGCGGACGACAGCGCTACACGTGACCGACGCTGTCTGTCTGAAAGGCAGTGGGGACGCTGACGACCAGACGTGAGCGCTCCCAATACAACTCTGCCGCCGCGCTGCATTCAGCTCAACTGACAAGATGCCCAGACTCCTGTAATTTGCCTCGTTTGTAAGTCTGCCTGCGGTGAACCGGGAAGAACCATTTCCTGACGTAACAACAAATCTTCTATAAACATGGAAAAAAGGTTAGAAAAACATCCTACATGACAGACGATGGGTTTCACCTTCTGCCCTTGACTTGGCTCCATAACTGGTTTTAACACAATTTAACGTTCATATAACCGTCACCCTCACCAATCTCTCCCTTCTTTCCCCAGACCCTGTTCAGATAAGGCTGAATCAACACGAGTGGTGTTCTGTGCCGCAGCCGCACAGGAGGCACGCTTCTCGAACGTGTGTGTCCTGACCCAACTTGGCTCCAGTGTAAACAACCACCGGCAGATTCTTCCATCTCAGGCTCCCACAGCATTCAACAAATAAGCGGGAAAGGACTTCACAGGTGACCGCGCCAACCTGGAGGCTCTGTCATGATCTTACAAGAGAGACGTATTGAACCACAAACCCAGGGGAGTCACGAGGCAGCAGACCTGGGGCTGCACCTCGTCTCGTTTAGAGAGCCGAGGAGAGGGCCCTGCGAAGCTGCAGCATTTGACTCTAATGGAGGTGATGGTGCAGAGGGAGTGGGGAGGATGTTGGGGTCACTTTTGCAGGAAACAAGAAAAACTGAGAGAAGGGAAGGTAGCCTTTGGCAAATACAAGTGGAGAAAGAAACGTGGAGGTCGGTGAGCCAAGTCCTACGAGACGGGATTCCATTTTGTGAGGTAGGGTCTTTAAACCCGGGAAAGTGATAGAGAACAAAATAAGAAGATGGGACTCACGATGTGCCGAGCGGCAAAGACGCCGTCCACGGTGGCGCAGCAGAAGGCGGCCGCCACGCCGAAGCTGAGGAACACCACGGCTGCCACCAGCTGGAAGGGGAAACACAGAGGGAGCGGGCATTGAGTGTCCCACAGGAGCCTCTGTCCAATCACAAACCCGCCCACAGTCCCGCCCAGGGATTAGCTGCTGCTCCCGCAGAATCTCCCGCACCACGCCGCCCCTGGCCTCAGGGACTTACCGCCCAGGACGATCCGGGCAGATTTCGCCCCGAGCCGGCACATTCTTACTGTTTGATTTCACACGACAGGTGGACCGGAGGGCCCTGGACTGGGCCTTCAGTCCCTCGCCCCTCTGCACGCACCTCACGATCAGGGTTATTTACCCAGTGTCCACGGGGGTGTGTAAACGGTCTGCAATTTCTTCCTATTACAAATTCTGTTACAACGACCCTAAATGTGTTCTATATAAAAGATCTGGGCGTGCGTGTGAGTCTTTCTGTAGGAGAGACAGGGGGCACGTGCCTGCTGCCTCGTTCCCTCCCTCCCACAGCCTAACGCCCAGCTCCTCCTCCCAAACGACACTTTGTGTTATTAATCTTTAAGTTTTGCCAATCTGATGGGCAAGAAAAAGCCTTATTTTTATTTTAATTTGGATTTCTCTGAGGTTAAGAACATTTTCTTACATTTTTTGGCCATTTCTTAAAATTTTTTTTACCTTTCTTGTGAAATAATTTCAGGTTTACCAAAACAAACAGCAAGAATAGTACAAAGATAATACATCCCCAGATGTCCTTCCCTCAGATGCCCCGAGTGCTGACCCCTCAGAGCCACACCAGTGACCCTTCTTTGTCTGCAATGTCCCCCACAGCAGAGAGGACCGGCTCTCAGGATCCACAAGGCTGGTATTTATTTTTGCGGCCCTGGAACGTGCATAAAGTGATTTTGGAATTGCTAATCCGACCTCATGGAGATGGAGCTGCCAACCTGAGCACAACGTCCATGTGCAGGTCTTGTCTGCAGCCTTAAGAACAGCGGCAGAAACTGCTCTCTCTCGTTACCGGGGCAGCTCCCACCCCGTGGTTGAGGGGCCGAGCACCTGGTTGCTGTGCTCTGGATGGCCCCGCGCCTCTACATCCTTGTTGATCTGAATTATTTATTTGTTCAACAAAGCAGAGGGAGTCGGTAGACACTGGCTGGTCTGACATCAGAGCTTTGAGTTTCGGTTTTGATGGAAAGCCCCAATGGCTGCTCTGGGTGACAGAAGGGGACTCGAGGGCCGTGCTCCCTCTGAGCTGTTCCAAGGAGGGGGAGCTGCCAGCTCTCTGCATTCTCCGTGGACGAGCCCCTTCCCTCACCCCCGCCAGAGGCCAAGCCCCCACGTGTTGCTTCCAGATGAAAATGGTCCCCCGACACTGCAAATCTCAGCTGTCGCCCGAGTCCTTTGGGGGTCTCTGAACCAGCCCTCGGTTTCCCCATCCGGAAAAATGGGTGTGGAGCTCTGACTTAGCCACGCCTTGGACAAATGCTCCTCCGTGCCTGCCAGGACCCACGAGTGGTCTAGGCGCCGCAGTGCAGATGTGACACAAACAGCAGGCGACCAGGTCCCCCGAGGTCCGACACTTTGACATTTTATGAGGAATTGACGGAAGAGAACCCAGAGCCCCGGGGAGCTGAGCAGCGAGTTCCGCTGGCACAAGCCTCGCCTGAGCGGAAGACTCACTTCCAGCTGGAGTTTCCACAGCCGGGCCACTGAGAACCTAGTGTCGTGCACGGCTGCTCTGGGTCAACGGGTTGCACGGGGACGGGCCCCGAGGGGAGGCAGCGGCTGCTCCGAGAGCTGGAGAGAAGCAGAGACGGGTGGGGGGGCCTGTGAAGCATCGTAGCCCAAGGCGGCAGCTGCCATCACGGGCACAGAAGGGCCCTGGCCTCTCCCCTCAGACAAGGGAGGCAGGAACGGCCCCATGGGGAGCAGACCGAGCCTCCTGCAGGAGCACGCACGGCGGCGGGAGTGCACCGGGAACTGTGGCTGAGGTGGGACGTGAGCCCCGTGGTAACCGGGAAAGTCCCGGATGCTCAGGGAGTGCGGCTGGAGACAAACCCTCCCTCGGCCTCTGCGAGGAAGCGGGATCCTGGGGCTGATCCCGTGAAATCCCCGCATACAAACAGAACGGTCGTCGTGCGCAGGTCACGCAGAAATCGTCTGCAGAAATTATACCTGACTGAACTTCCTGCCCTCGTGTTGCTGTGATGAAAAAACACACAAAAACAAAGAAAAGGCTCGGAAGGCAGCTTTCTGGCCTCCCAGCACGGCCAGGCGCCTCCACTTCTCTGGAGGAAAATGAAAAGCCTGCGTCTAATTTGGCAGCTGTGTCCCCGCAGCCTCCGCCTTGACCTTCCGGCTCCCCGACGGCCAGGCTGGTCCTCCCTGGGGTCCACCCTGCAGAGATGGAATTTACCCCGCAGCTCACGCTCTTCCTTGGCAGCGGCCGTGAATCACGAGGCCACGCCGCCTCGTCAGCATCAGCCGGGAGAGGAGGGCGGCCCAGCCCGTGGCCCCCGCGAGAACGCTTCTGTGGGTGACCACAGCCTCGACCCAGCGCAGCCTCTGGAGGACACAGTGCCACGCTGTGCCGAAGGGGCGCCTGCCAATTCCTGTCGGGCAGAATTCCCGATCAGAGGCCAAAGGAACAAAGACGTGAAGATGAGCCAACTCACGTCAGAGCCCCCAAGTCCTTGAGCGAGGGCATCCTGGCCGGTCCTGAGGGAAGACGTGACGTGGTCCTCGTCGGTGGTTGGCAGAGAGCACCCAGCGTCAAGGTCGGAAGGGGATCGCTGGCCCCACCTGGAACCCCAACCCCAGGCCCATCAGGGGAGGGCCTGCCTGACAGAGAGCCCGTAGCCGTAATCTCTGGAGTTCAGATGCAGCCCGCCCCCGCCCCCGACCTCCCCAGGCAGCCCCATGGTCTCCGGAGGAGGCCGACTTCCTGACACAGAAGCCACGGGCGGCTAACTCGCTCCTCGGCACGTGTCTCCTGGGCACCTGCAGGCTCCAGACTCCGGGCAACACTGGGGTTCCCTGCGCACACGGCCCGACACCCTCTCTGCAGATGGCTCACCCAGCTCACGGGCAAGAACCCCTTTGATGGCACCATTCCCTCTTCCAGGCCTGCCTCCCCCGGTCCCCCACCATCCCAGGGCCTCTCTGGTGTCCCCAAGGAGCTGAGCTGTCCCAGGACAGCCCTCCCAGAGCCCAGCGGGGTCTGTGGCCAGTCCAGTGACCCCCTCAGAAGTGGGTGTCTGCCTGGCCCCGTGCGGTGTGTGCCACTCCAGCTCGGGGGTTGGCCCAGGAGGTCCCCTAAGCCCTTGCCAGTTGCCTGAGAGACTTCCAGAAGTGGCACTGCATGTGGCCTGCTGTCACCCCGTCACTTCCCTCACCGCGAGTGGGTGACCGGAGCTGCTGTCAGGACCTGCTGCCCCAGAGCTCACCCCACATCGACCTGATGACCTCGGAGGACGCCACGCTGCACATCCTGGCCGGCGGCCAGCTCTGACCCGGCTGCGGCCCGGTCACAGTCCCAGACAGCTGAGACCCTGGCATCGCGCCTCCACCTGCCCTCGTCCACAACGGCACAGAAAGCAGCTCCAGAGTCTCCTTGGAGGTTGCGGGCCTGCCCGCCCCTGCCTGGGCTCATGAGCTCGTTCCGATTGGGTCTCGCACAGATGGTCCCCACCACTCGAATGTCCCCATCCACCTCCAGCCGGCCCTGCCTGGTGCCTGTCCTTCCTCCACTCCTGGAATGGCAAAATTCAGGGCGAGCGAGACCACCTGCGGGATAAATTCAGCGCTGGGACGACCACCCCACGGTATTCCAGGGGCCTCTCTGTGCGTAAGCCCCAGCGCCCAGTGGGTGGCCTTGGGAGGGACCCTGGAAAGTCTCTCCTCCAGCCCTTCAGGCCAGAAGCGGAATCCTCGCCAGAATCGGGGGCGGGGGGAGAGCAGCCTCTCAGCAGAACCGGACGCTTCTCCTGGGTGTCGCCTGGCAGCCCTGCTCTCCTTCCAGCTGAGCCTTGTCAGCGAACACACACAGCGCGAATCCCCCCAGCTCTCTGAGGCACAAACCGAGTCCCTTCCACGGCCCGCAAGACCTCCAGAACCCGCAGCCTCCGCAATCAGACACTGCCTGTCGCGGCAGGGCTGCAGAAGCTCTAGATCGGGGTCGTGAATGCATCCACCGCTCCGCACGTGGTCTCTCCTCTCGGGAGAAGGGCGCCAAGTTCTCCCAGGGAAAGGTCACCTCCACACCTCTGCTGGGCTCAGAGCCCACGTCCCAGCAGGGAAAGTAGATTAAAAACAAACGCCAAATAGGCAGATAAGGTGGAGGGGATACGAGGAAAAGACAGAAAGGAACAGGGCAAGGAGACCACGTCTGTGGGAGGCCCTCACCACGGAGCACAGGCCTCTGGGGGCTGGGGCGTCGGAAGAGATCAGGCACCAAGGGGACAACCCAGGCTCCCACACAGCTGAGCAAAGGCCCCGAGTGGGGAGAGCAGGGGAGGGGCAGGCCAGCCCAGAGCAGGCCCCGCAGGACTTGGGGTCTTTTTTTTTTTGAGGAAGATTAGCCCTGAGCTCACTACTGCCAGTCCTCCTCTTTTTGCTGAGGAAGACTGGCCCTGAGCTAACATCCGTGCCCATCTTCCTCTACTGTATATGTGGGACGCCTACCACAGCATGGCGTGCCAAGCGGTGCCATGTCCACACCCGGGATCCGAACCAGCGAACCCCGGGCTGCCGAGAAGCGGAACGTGCGCACTTAACCGCTGTGCCACTGGGCCGGCCCCGAGGACTTGGGGTCTTATTGTGGGCAAGACGGCACACAGAGGGCTTTGGGAAGATCCACCCTGGACGTAAGGGAATTCTCTGAGCAGGGAGTGAACCGAAGCAGGGGAAACGGGCGCAGCTAGGACAGGGATGACTGAGGCCCCAGCAGCAGAGGAGCCGTGCTGAGGGCGAGGGAGCGGATCTGAAGGTGGAGCCGGGAAGACGAGGGGGGCAAAGACGGGTGGGGGACTGCAGGGTTTTGGGGGGCCGTCTGTGAGGGCGGACGCGGCACTGATGGAGGAGGCAGGCGGCACCGGAAGTGCGGTCCTGAGGGCTCAGTGTGACAGCACGACGGGGCGGGCAGAGACACAGCACCATCGCCAGGACAGAACGTCACCAGGACGGAGCCAGGGAGGCCACAGGAGGCTCCAAAACCAAGGCATCGAGGCAGCACTCTCCCATCATCCCTCCCCAGGTCCCCCCTCCCCAGGTCCCCCCTCCCCACGCCCGTCCTCCCCACGCCCCTCCTCCCCACGCCCCTCCTCCCCTCGCCCCTCCTCCCCACGCCCCACCTCCCCTCTTGTCCCTCATCACTGTGTGTCCCCCCTCCCCACGCCCCTCCTCCCCACGCCCCCCCTCCTCCCCACGCCCCTCCTCCCCTCGCCCCTCCTCCCCACGCCCGTCCTCCCCACGCCCCTCCTCCCCACGCCCCTCCTCCCCACGCCCCTCCTCCCCTCTTGTCCCTCCTCCCCACGCCCCACCTCCCCACGCCCCACCTCCCCTCTTGTCCCTCATCCCTGTGTGTCCCCCCTCCCCACACCCCTCCTCCCCTCTTGTCCCCCCTCCCCACGCCCCCCTCCTCCCCACACCCCCCCTCCCCAAGCCCCCCTCCCCACACCCCTCCTCCCCTTTTGTCCCCCCTCCCCACACCCCTCCTCCCCTCTTGTCCCTCCTCCCCACGCCCCTCCTCCCCGCACTCCTCCTCCCCTCTTGCCCCTCCTCCCCACACCCCTCCTCCCCTCTTGTCCCTCATCCCTGTGTGTCCCCCCTCCCCACGCCCCTCCTCCCCTCTTGTCCCTCCTCCCCACGCCCCTCCTCCCCACGCCCCACCTCCCCTCTTGTCCCTCATCCCTGTGTGTCCCCCCTCCCCACGCCCCTCCTCCCCACGCCCCTCCTCCCCTCTTGCCCCTCCTCCCCACGCCCCTCCTCCCCACGCCCCTCATCCCTGTGTGTCCCCCCTCCCCACGCCCCTCCTCCCCACACCCCTCCTCCCCTCTTGTCCCTCCTCCCCACGCCCCTCCTCCCCACGCCCCTTCTCCCCACTTGTCCCTCCTCCCCTCTTGCCCCTCCTCCCCACGCCCCTCCTCCCCTCTTGTCCCTCATCCCTGAGTGCCCCCCCTCTCCTTTTCTGACCCAGTCCCCTGCAGCTTTCTGCCCCACCCTCTGGCGCTGTCACTGGCAAAACCCGATACACACTCGGCCCCTTTGCGACACCCCGTCCCTCCTGGCTGTGCTCGGGGTTGTCCTGCCCCAGGACGTGCTGGCCCTGCAGGCCTCTCCTGTCCTGGTCCCTGGGCCTCGGGACAGGCCGTCTCCCGCCTGGCGCGTGTCACACACAGACCAGCCTCCCTTCTACTGCCCACCCCCACACCGAGTCCACGCCTCAGACTTGGTCCTCCTGGCGGCTGTGGTTCGCTGATCCTGGGCGACTCCCTCGTTCCCGGCTCACCGTCACCCTCCCCGGTGTGACGCCTGCCACGATCCTCAGTGACTCTGATGTCCAGGGTGACCCCTCCCTGCCTGGGCTCTCAGCCCCTGGACCAGCTTTGCCGCCTGCTTTGTCTTACTTTCCGGGGTTTGTCTTGCACCCCCACGTCCTGTCTCCTGCCCAGTGACACTCCTCCCACCCAGCCCTTCATCCCGCTGGTCCTCCACACAGTTGCCACCCCCTCTGAACCCATTTCCCAGCCCACGGACCCTGGTCAGCCCTTATCACCCCTCTGAACACAGCCACCCCCTGCTCGTCACAAACGTTGTCATACTCACCTGCCAAACCCAACCCCGTTCTCCCGCCGTCTACACACCTGCACAGGTGAGCGTGGAGACCTGTCCTCACCCAACTCAGGGCCACCCCAGCCACACTCGCTCTTCCCTCCGCCCCTCACACTCCTCCTCCCACCCCTCTCCGCAGTCAGTGACCCTGCGCTCAGAAGAAAACGGCACAGCACCTGCCCCACACCTGCCAGCCCTGGCCATCCCCTGTGGCTCCTCCGACCGCTCCACTTCCCTGAAAGTAACCTCCCGACGGGGCGGACGGCCCTCGGCACGCTCGCCTCCCGTCCCACCTTGTCACGGTAGCCATGTCCTGATGGCACGAATCCCTGGTCCAGCCTCAGACCTCACGGAGCGGGTCAGTCAGGAGCACATGACACGCTGACCACTCCCCTACAGACCACACACTTGCCCACGTGCAAACGGCCGTGTGGCTACGACTCCAGCACCGTAGATAACAGCAGGTTCTCACTTCCCGCCCAGCTCCTTCTGCCGTGCTGGTGCCCGGCCACAGAGCTCAGAGGGTCTCAGGGCTCGCATTCGACCAGACAGACAAACGCCCGACACCCGAACCCCTGCAGGAAGCGTTTCATCTGTACATCACTTCTCATGAGTCCCTTTGGTTCTCGTAGTTCAGTTTTAAACTATGTTCCAGGAGCATTCCAGCGCCTCTGGCTGTGTGTCTTGTCTGTGTGTCTGTGTCTGTCTGTGTGTCTGTCTGTGTGACTGTGTCTGTGTCTCTGTATCTGTCTGTGTGTGTCTGTCTCTGTCTGTGTGTGTCTGTGTGTCTCTGTGTATGTCTTTGTGTCTGTGTGTGTCTCTATGTGTGTGTGTGTCTGTCTCTCTGTGTGTCTGTCTATCTCTGTGTGTCCCTATGTGTGTGTGTATCTGTGTGTGTGTTTGTGTCTCTGTGTGTCTCTATCTGTGTGTATCTGTGTCTGTCTGTGTGTGTTTGTCTCTCTCTGTGTGTGTATGTCTGTGTCTCTGTGTGTGTCTGTCTGTGTGTATGTCTCTCTCTCTCTCTCTCTCTCTCTCTCTCTGTCTGTATCTCTGTGTGTGTCCGTGTGTGCTTGTGTGTGCGCACATGCACATGGCAGGGCATTGGCAGTTGACAGACGTCTTGGCCCTCACCTTCCCCTCCCCGGCCTCTGGACCATCAGGACTACAGAGCCATTAGGAAATCAATGATTCCTGTGTCTGTTGGGTGAGGAGAAAGCAAGAACTCAGTCATCGATGGAAAAATAGCAGAAGCTGACTCAATTTGGGGCATTCTTCAGATGTCACTGGGGAGTAACATGGTAACAGGTGGAGATAATGGTGACGCCACATCTGATGATTAGATTCCACCCCTTCAACTGAACAGAGGGAAATATTTACAGACAAAATGATACCATGTCTGGGACTTGTTTCAAAATAACACAGGAAAGGAAGAAATAGATGGAGATGAACCCAGACTGACCGTGAGTCAGCAGCTGATGATGCTGCTGAGGGACCCAGAGGGGCCGTTATGCCATTCTGTCTACTTGTGTATACGTTTAAATTCTGTACGTAAAGTTAAACAGAAATCAAGAGAAAAGAAAGCATTCCTAGACATCTGGAGGCACTTGAAACACAAGCGTTCCCTCTTCAGCTGACATTCTCTCAGCTTGCAATCGTCTCCTTTTGAAACAACTCGAAAGCTCTGACTGACCCATGTGCTTAAATACGGTGATGTAAATACATATAAGACGTGACAACGGCTTCCACTCTCTGAATGCCTGTCAGGGGCCAGCATCGTGCTGGATATTCTCACATTCGTTAACTCTGACGCTCCCAACGACCCAGACAATGAAGACACTGAGGTTCAGAATGGCCAAGTGAGCTCCCCCAGACCACACAGCTACAAATGCTGGACACAGGCTCCAGCTTTCATAAATACTACATTAAATGTTAGGCAGCGAAATAAACGTTTGTCACAGAAAGTTAGCCTGGAAGATCGCCTCCCCTGAAGGGGCAGAAACGAGCCCACAGGCATCACAGACAACCCCAGTCAGAAGGCTCTGGTCCGAGGGGCGGGGGGTCCTGACCCTCCTGGCAGGCAGGGGAGCTTCCTGGGGGGCTGGCCCACACCGCTCTGGAGCTGCTGTCACCTCCGCACTTTGATCCTCCGATTCCAAGGCCCACGTTTCTTTTACTTAAGCCATGGAAGCAGACCTCCAGCATCCAGACAGGAGAGGAAGAAGAAACACTACCCCTGTTTCCAGACGACACGATCTCATGGGTGGAAAACCCTAAGAAGCCACTAAAAACCATCAGAACTAATGGATGAGTTCAACAGGGCTGCAGATATAAGATCAACACAGAGGGGCGGCCCCGTGGCCAAGTGGTTAAGTTCGTGCACTCCTCTTACACAGCCTGAGGGTTCACCAGTTCGGATCCTGGGCGCCGCCACGGCACCACTTGTCAGGCCACACTGAGGCGGGGCCCACATAGCAGCCAGAGGGACCTACAACTAGAATGTACAACCATGTCCTGGGGCTTTGAGGAGAAAAAAAAAAGAAGAGGAAGATTGGCAACAGATGTGAGCGCACAGCCAGACTTCCTCACCAAAAAAAAAAAAGCATACTTTAAAAAAAAATCCCATTAAAAAAAAAAGATCAACATAGAAAAATCAATTGTATTTTTATAACTTGCAGTGAACAATCCAAAAATGAAGTTAAGAAAACAATTCTATTCACAATAGCCTCAAAAAGAATAAAATACTTAAGAACAAATTTAACAAAAGAAGTGCCAAACTTAGACTCTTAAAATAACAAAACATTGTTGAAAGAAATGAAAGAAGGCTTTAAAAAGTGGAAAAGTATCCCATGGTCATGGGTCAAGATACTTAACGTTGTTAAGATGGCAGCACTCCCTAAACGGATCTGAGGATTCGGCACCGTCTCTATCAGAAGCCCAGCTGACGTCTTTGTAGAAATCGATGAGCTGATTCTAAAACTTACATTGAATCGCAAGGAAACAGAATAACCAAAACAATCCTGAAAAAGAGGGACACAGTAGAAGGACTCGTGTCCAGATTTCAAACTTACTACAAAGCAACAGTAAGCAAGACGGCATGTTCGGGCACAAAGACAGACTCATAGATCAACAGAACAGGATTGAGAATCCAAACATAAACACACACACCCACGGCCGAGTGATTATCAGGAAGGGCGTCAAGGCCACTCACGGGGGTAGGACAGGCTTTTCCCCAAATTTTGCTGGACAACCGAGTAGCCACATGAAAGGATCGAATGTGGACCCCTACCTCACACTGTATACAGATGTTAACTCAAAACAGACCAAAGACTTAAATGTGACAAAACTCTGAGAAAACGTAGGGGCAAATCTTCATGACCTTGGAATTGGTGTGGAATTCTTGGAAATGGCACCAAAGTCACAAGCAACAAAATAAAACATAGACAAATTGGGCTTCGTCAAAACTGAAAACTTTTGTTCCACAAGGACACCATCGAAAGGGTGAAAAGACAACGCACAGAATGGGAGAAAGGATTGGTAAATCACGTGTCTGCTAAGGACTTGCATCTAGAATACATAAAGGATTCGGACAACTCAACAACAAAAAAAGTCACTCAATTTAAAAATAGGCAGGCGGCTGGCCTGGTGGTGCAGTGGTTAAGTGCGTACGTTCCACTTTGGTGGCCCGGGGTTTGCTGGTTTGAATCCCGGGTGCAGACATGGCACCGCTTGGTAAGCCACACTGTGGTAGGCGTCCCACATATAAAGTAGAGGAAGATGGGCACTGATGTTAGCTCAGGGCCAGTCTTCCTCAGCAAAAAGAGGAGGATTGGCAGCAGTTAGCTCAGGGCTAATCTTCCTAAAAAAAAAAAAAGGGCAAAGGATTCGAATGGACATTTCTCCAAAAAAAGATACACCAAAGGCCAGTTAGCACGAGTCCTCCACATCATTAGTTGACAAGGAAATACAAATCAAACCCACAAGGAGACACCACTCCACACCCACAAGGATGGCCAAATAAAAACACAGACAACAACAAGAGTCAGCGAGGATGTGGAGAAGCTGGAGCCCTCACCACTGCTGGTGGGAATGTAAAATGGAGCGGCCACTTTGAAAACAGTCTGACAATCCTCAAACGATTAAACGTGGTTACACATGACCCAGCGCCTCCACTCCTGGATACCTACCTTAGAGCAACGACAACACGTCCACAGAAACTTGGACCCAGACGTTCAGAGCAGCAGCATCGCAACAGCCAAAAGTGGTGACAGCTCTAACGCCATCGGCTGACGAAGGATGAACACCCACACGACGGAAGCGGCTCAGCCGTAAGAAGGAATGAAGCACTGACACACGCTATGACCTGGACGAACCTTGAAAGCATCGGCTCAGTGCAAGAAGCCAGACACAAAGGACCCCGTGGTGTGTGAGTCTATTCAAGTGAGAGTCCCGCATAGGGGTCCACAGACAGAAGCAGATGAAGCTGCCTGGGGCTGGAGGTGGGGACAGAGGGCTGACAGCTGCCAGGTACAGGCTTCCCATCAAGGCAGGGAAAATGTCCTGAATGGTTGCTCCTGTCTATGGATATACTAAAATCCATTGAGTTCTACACATTAAACAGTGAGTTATATGGTATGTGGATTATATCTCAGCACAGGTGTTTAAAAAGGGGGAAAGAAACAGGCATCCCAGGACCGGATCAGGTCCACAGTTCCCAAGACTGCGCAGCCCATGTGCCACCCGGCACACGGCCGCACCCCCGGCTTCCCACCGGCCTGCCCTTTGGGGAAATCATGTAGACAAGCTCTCAGGAGCCCCTCAAGCTGTGGCCTAAGGTGCTGAGCGCCACCTCGGGCAGGGCCCGCAACCCTCCTGGAAGGCAGGAGCACGTGGGATCCCTCGGTGGGGTGCACAGGGACGCCCGGTGACAGCTAGGCAGGGGGGCAGGAGCACGGGGGCCAGACAGGACCGGGGAGCGAGAGGGAGCGGGAGCCGCAGGAACGTCCCTCCACGGCGCGGTTCCAGCTGCTCCTCCACCAACAGGGAGCCCCTCCCTCCAACACCAGCTTTTCCTGAGGAAACAGGTTCAGCTCTCACCTCAGTGCAGCGTCAAACCTCCTGTCTCTCCGGGTAGTTACACTGCAGTGCGTTTAAGCGTGGAAGGGCCAGGCCCTGTGCTGTAGCGGTTAAGATCCGGCGCTCTCACGGCTGCAGCCCAGGTCCTTTCCTGGTGACCCACACCACCGTCTGTCATTGTCACACTGTGGCGGCTGCGTGTGGCTGTGATGCTGAGAGCTCTGCCACCGGGATTTCGGATACCAGCGGGGTCACCCCTGGGAGACGGGTTTCAGCGGAGTTTCCAGAACAAGACAGACCAGGAAGGAGGACCTGGCCACCCACTTCTGGAAAAATGGGCCACAAACCCCTGTGCAGAGCAGCGGAGTGTCATCTGACGGGGCACAGGAAGGCGGGGGATGGCGCAGACAGACCTGGCCGAGGTTCCTCTGCTGCCCACGGGGCACTAGGAGGCGGAATCGACTCCACGGCACTGATAAAAGACATGGAAGGAAATGCGTGTCCCCAGTGAAGATTCTTCAGCACCACGCAAGTGATCAGCGCACAGAATCAGCCTTGCGGGGATGTGTGAAGGCCCCGCGGCAGACACAGGAGCGAGGGCTTCCATTCATTTTCAGCTCAGCCCCACTCACCTCCTTCCTGGAGGAGAGTCAATGGGGGGGGGGGGGGGCGGGGCTCCCAGGGCCCGAGACGGTGCCCTCCCAGGCCCCTCTTTCCTGTGATCCAGGCAAAGCCGAGAAGGATAAGCCGGGTGGGACCCAGAGGAAAAGCCCAGAGCCAGCCCACCTCTGCGCTGCCAGGAGACTCGAGGAGGGAAAGACGCCCCACTGCCTCCCAATATTTAGGGCAAAACACTTCTTTCCACCCGAATCCCAGTCTCTTTGACTATCCCCCTTCCCCAGCCCCAGGGCCCTCCCACCCTCTCAGCCGCTCCTCTGCCCAGGGGTCCATTCTCTCATCCCACGTGGGTTATGACGAGACACCATGGCCGAGCCGTCTGACCGTCCTGTCAGCCAGGGAACGGGGACACATGGGGTGATGGGTCCCATCACTGTCTCACACACCCATGATGGCCCAGGGCAGGCCACATTGAACGTGGTGAGACAACAGGACGACAGCCAGTGCAGGGGCCGTGAAAACGCCAGCACAGTCTGACACAGTAATTTGGGGATGAGACAGAAACGGCCACACGGCCCAACCCGCATCCCCCTGAACACCACTCTCAAAACTCAACACTGGCTGTCCAGTGAATTGGCAAAATTAACTATTATTCTTACAGCTCTCTTCCCAAAAGCAGTGCGCCAACAAACAGGTTCCCAGTTGAGGTGATCAATAAAGACATCGGGTTTGCGAAATGGACCTAGTTGCCATTCATACACAAGCAAGCGTTCACGGACAGGCGGCATCCAGAGTCCACTCCACAGAGACCGTCTGAGCCACGGTTCCTCCCGCTTTCCATTCACCACTTCCCCCCGTCTGGGGAAGCCCACACACCACCTTATCCCAAAGGGAAGGGCAGACGCTGGGACTGTCGACTCAAAAGGAGAGATGCTCATTCACATGTGTCTCTCTGAACTTTACACACCATGAGTTAATTTAATCTGCCAACCACCCCAGCCCACCCCACACCCTGAACTTCCCGTGCCACAACCTGAGCTGCTGGGACCACAGTATGAGGTTATAGATGTACCCTACAACTCTAGCAGTGCCACTCAGACTAAGATGTGAACGGCACCCACTAAGCCCTGAGTCCAGGGTTGCACAGTGCACAGCCTGGGGCACCTTGGTGCTGATCCCGTAGGCTGCCAGATTGAGGTGGGGGCTCTCCCAGGAACACCAGCTACAGCCGGAACATCCTCTGTTGAGGGCAACACTCCCCACCACTCCACGCTTGAAAGACACACTGTGTGTTCTTACCATTTGCCGTCTATTCTCCACCAGGTTGATGCCAATCATTCCCAAGAACGATCCGAAGCCGAGCTAACACCAGAGAGAAAACAAGGGAGAAAGCACTCGGTTAGCACGGCTGGCGGCTGACCCGCCACAGTAAACAATGTGTGGGAGCTTCCTACCCCAAACACCTTCTCACGGGCGAGGCTGCCATTCCCACTGCGCAAGGGTGACCGCTAAGTGGCAGCCAGGACCTCGCCTGGCAGGGTGGCTTCTTGGCTTCATCAGAGCCGCAGCTGGAACAGAAGCCGCTGAAATACGACCCATCTCCTCTCTGTGTCCCCACTTTAACTCTCACGTCGGTTTTACTCTGGTTACAGGAAAATCGAGTCCAGGTGCCCCCTCCCCGGCATGGAGGACAACATCCTCACAGTAAGTCGACCACTCAGGGCCCCTCTCTTGTGTCTGCTCCTCAGGTGTGAGGCCCCCCGATCGCTCCCCAGGCCTGTCTGCAGGCCCAGCGTCAGAGAACGACTCCTCAGGTAAGACCCTGGGAAAGTGGAAGTGAAGACATTTCAGAAGAGCTGCCCGTCACCCCCGGACTCACTGGCCCGCTCGAGGACGGCGCTCGGCTCAGGTGGGCAGGCAGACAGGCAGCCTGGGGCTCCTGAGAATCAGTCCTCTTGCTCCTCGAGAGCCGGAGCTCCTGGCCCCCAGGAGGAAGCGATGCGATGCGGGAAGCGGGTTCCTCCTGAGACCGGCTCTCTCCCGTGTCTCCAGGTTGGCGCGGGGTCTCCGCAGAGCGACTTCCGTCCACATTTCTCTAGTGGATTCACGCTGCATCCACAGCTCCTCTCAGAGCCGCCCGGGCTGCACTCACTCCATCAGGCGTCGCCCGGAACCAGCGTCCTCACCGAGCTGGGTGCTGACAGCATCAGGAGGGTCTGAATACGATCTCGAGATGAAACCCCGAGTGAGTGGAGCTTAAGAACAAGCAAAAAAACTACCACTCGAGACGCATCTTGATCCTTTGAGGTAATTTCGGGGACGTGTCCCCAGCCACCAGCTCCCCAAATTCCAGGCTCCCTTCCCGTACAGGACACACGGCAGAAAAGCGGGGTCCTCGACGTGAGGTTCCACTGGTGAAACTTTCTGCATAGACACTATCTATGTATGTTTACTCGTGAATTATATACTGGTAGGTAATGCAGATTTATAAAGCACAGACAGAAGACAAAATAAAAGATAATATGAAGATGAAATGAAAAATATTTGTAAAATATTTATAAATATTGAGTGCCAAAACCTTTTTCGTCCTTGCTAAAAATGTTATCAACATCATTACTAGTCTTGATAACACTCTTAGTGGGAGTAATTGATTAAATAAGCTTCATTTTTGAAAAAAATCTTGGTTTAGCTCTTCATGACACAGCAACTCAGGGTTCGGTGCATTTTAAGGGCATTGTAGCTGATCAAAGGCAATTTC
The DNA here is from genome assembly GCF_041296265.1 of Equus caballus. Lineage (NCBI taxonomy): Eukaryota > Metazoa > Chordata > Mammalia > Perissodactyla > Equidae > Equus > Equus caballus. The sequence goes on along the minus strand of NC_091700.1, from coordinate 100,864,126 downwards.
ACAGACTCTCCCTGTGTGCAAAGTGGACACCGGAGCAGACGTTATTGCTGACAACAGTGAACGTGAATTCATACGTCAAAAAGTCTTCTAGATAATTCTGGATTTGGGTGACTGCTTCTCGCCAGGTCAAATGAGCTGTCATGGATTTAGCAGGTGGCACCGCTGTCCAGAATCTGGAATCAGGAGTGGCTCAGGCCGGCCCCTGCCATCCTACACAACCACATTACAAACGCCATCGTCCATCAAGCTCGGCGGCAGGCGGCTCGTAAAGCCACACGTCCGTTTCCCGAGGGTCAGTCTGGTCAGCTCGGTCCCACGGGGCTAAAGCCCAGGTATGGAGCACTGGTTCCCTCGGAGGCTGGGGGAGGATGTAGGCTGGGCCTTTCCCGCATCCAAGGGGCCGCACCCCTTGGCTCTGGGCCCTTCCTCCACCGTCGACACCTCTCCCATCAAGGCTCGACCCCTCCCTGCCCCCTCCTCCACAGGTAAGGACCCTGTGCTCACACTGGGCCACCTGGATGGTGCGGGATGACCACCACGCCCTCCTGAGGCCGACTGGCAACGCTCAGCCCCTTTTTGGTGCAGCCCACCCCATTCACGAGTCCCATGGAGTAGGGCACGGACGCCTTTGGGGTCACTACTCTGCTGCCCACAACCACCAATGCAAGTTTCCAGGCCCCAGAGCCCAGCTCCGTGGGGCTGGAGCTGTGTCACCACCACACAGCACTCTGTGGAGCCCGCCCCCTGCCCCGCAGACCCCGGGGACACGGGACTCACGATGATTCCTGGGTAGTAGCCCCCCGCGGTCACGTTCTCCGTCCTGGTGGTGGCGGCGAGGCCGATGGTCAGGATGAGGACGGACACCACCAACAGAGACCCCACAAACCAAAGGGAAGTCTTCTTTCTTCTCGCAAACGCTTCTGGGAGGAGGGCAGACGGGGCACCGTTAGTCAGGGGACGGGCTCAGAGAGGGTGTCCCATGTGACGCACCGAGGGTCAGCTCTTCCCTCTGAGCTCTGGGAGGTCTCGCCGCTGCCACATCCCGGGAGCCTGGGACCAGCCCGCTGCTCCCTCCTGCACCAGGGCCCCCTCGGGTGCCCCGAACCAGCCTCTGGAAGCCCCCAACCCCCACGCCCACGACCTCTTTCTTTTCGGCCGCCCCGGTTCTCAGAGCAGGGTCTGGGAGGCACCCTTGCCGCCCCTCGGGCCTCACAGGGTCTCTGCCGGGCCCTTGACGCCACGTCCCGAACAGCACTGACCCTGCATGTCTCACCTGCACAGCTGCCCGCGTCCGCGCTCCCTGTACCTGCCCGGGGCAGACGCGGGAGCCCTGCCCCTGCCGCCCCCACTGCCCAGAGGGGCCGGGGCCTGGCCACTCTCACCACACGACACTCCCCAACATCATCCCCCGAAGATGAGCCCACGAGGGCAGCTGGGGTCTGTCCTGCTCCCCGCTCCTGCCACCCCAACTCCCAGAGGGGCCGGGGCCTGCCCACTCTCACCACTTGACACTCCCCGACATCATTCGCTGACGATGAGCCCATGAGGGCGGCTGGGGTCTGTCCTGCTCCCGCACCTGATGCTGCCCACACAGTTGGTTCACCACAGACACCAGCTCCCTTCCAGCGCCCTCCCCCTCCCCAGGCCGCAGGGCCCAAAGGCCTTCACCCTGGCAGGCAACCCCATGGCCAATTCAGGCCGACCCCTTCCTGAGCATCTGCCCAGCCGGCTGCCACTCCAAGCGCCTCGCCTGGGCCCCGGCCGAGTCCCGAGCCTGGACACCAGCCCGTTCTGAGGCTGGAGCAAGACCTCCAGCTCAGCCTGACCAGGCCCAGAGCAGTCGCGTCCCTCCAGGCAGCCAGCACCTGGCGCGCTCTGCCCCATGAATGTGGCCTGCGGCCTGTCCACACACAGCTGTCACCCCGGGGGCCCAGAGGGCGCCTCGTCTTCCATCTCCGGCGTCTAGCTCAGCCCAAAGGGTGAAGGATTGAACGGGGAGGGGGCAGAAAGAAAGCAGGAAGTGTGCTGGAGGCCACCATAGCCCCCAGGCGTGCCCTTCCCTCTGCCCTGTGAACAGGCCCCTGTATGTGATGTGGAGGTGTGCCCAGCCAAGCATGGCATTGTCCAGCCTCTGTTCCAGCTGCGTGATTACTTATCCATCCAAGCAAAGGACAGTGGGCAGGACCTATGGGAAGTCTTCTAAAGGAGCTGTCCCCTTGCCTTTCTCTCTTCATTCTTCCTGTTGCCTGGAACATGGACAGAAAGCAGGGCCCCAGCAGCTGTTCTGGACCATGAGGGATCCTTGAGAATGGAAGCCACAGGCAGAATGACAGAGCAGAAAGGCAGCCCTGCTCACCCACCTCCACACTGATGAGGTAACAGGATAAACCTCTGGGTTCTAAGCCACTACTCTGGATGTCCGGGAATCCACAGCCAAACCCAATTCTAACTGCGGCGGAGCTCAAGGAAGACGCAGGAAAGGGGAGCTTCCCATCGCCCGCGTTTCCTCCCTCAGGTCTCGACCTCTGGGTGTGCACTGACCTACTTCCCGCCCCACAGCGTGTCTGGGGAAGGCAGGGCAGCCTCTCGAAGACAGCCATTCGCTCTCAGACACACCAGCCCCGACCTGTCACCAGCAAGTGCACGCGGAGGCAGACAGCGGAGGGCAGGACGAGGGCCTCCACGCCGAGCCAGCCGGGCTGCTGGGTCTTGTTTGGGAAGCTTAACCCTCTTGGTTCCCATGAGTCCAAAGCAAAACGGGAGACGAAAGGGAAACACGGTGCTTCTTCCTATGCCAACGTGTCTAAAATCCACAGAGCGTGTGTGTGAGTGAGTGTCTGTGTATCTTTGTGAGTGTGAGTGTGTCTGTGCAAGTGTGTATCTGTGTGTGTCTGTGAGTGTGTGAGAGTGAGAGTGTGAGTTTGCGAGTGTGTCTGTGTGTGAGTGTGTGTCTGGGTGTGTAACAGGGAGGCAGCGCACATTTGATCACAACGCTGGCGCAGTGGCCTCCTGACTCAGGGCAGGCAGAATTTTCACGCTCCAGGAGGCCTGCGCCTGTAGACTCGCACTTCTGCCGTCCCATCGCAAAGCTTGATGGCCAGTCAAGGGCACAACCCCAAGAACGGGATTGTCACACCCTCAGAAATAAGTGACACAAAACCACAAATCAGGTGCAAACTCAGAAGGACTGGCTGACGTGAGGACGCGGTTCTTACCCAGTGACGTCAGGGACGTGGTCTCAGGAAGGACGCTTCATCCGGAGGCCAAAAGAACACCGACAGGCCCGCTCTCCTTCCCCGGCACCTCCAGATCCTCGGAGGACCCTCTCGGAGAATCTCGTCCTAAAGCAACTGTGACCCTCACCCTGGAGGACGAGATCAACTCACTCTCGAAGATCATAAGCCACTGGCTCCGACCAGCAGCCGACCGTCTTGGTTACGCGCCCCTCTCTGCCTCCCTAAAAAGGAGGTGTATTTCAGGGTCCGCAGGGGCGGTTCTCCTGCCTGCCCCCGGTGCCCCGGGAGGCGGCGCTGTGGCTGGCTTCGAGAGGGATGGTGGCGCTCTGGGTTTTCCTGACTCCTGCAGCAGGAGGAGCGGCTGCCGTGTCGACAGCAAACTAGAGGTACGAGGATGGACCGAACACAACCCGCTCCGAAGGCTCACGCCTGAGGACGGAGCAGCCTGGCAGCCCAGCCACACGGGGAAGAGCAAGGAGGCCACTGGCCGTGGGCAGGACACCCGCAGCAAGAGCAGAGGCAAAGCCAGGCCCCCAGGCCCCTCGCGGCCCTTGCTGCAAAGGGCCACCCCAGCCCAATAACCAAGTCATGTGGCTGCAGCCCCAGGGGCCGGCCACCTGCCACCCACCGAGGAGCACATCCCGCATTTACGCCTCATGGACATGCCCTGGTGGTGGGCTCCGAGTCCCACCGCTGTAGCTTCTGCAGAATAGGCGTTGAGGGGCTGAGCAACGAGTGGACCCAAGAGAGGACCCGAGAGTGGACGCACGAGTGGACAGAGCACAGGAGCATAGAGACAGCACTGACTGCCCATGACCACGCCAGAGGCCACGTGGCTCAGACGTGGTTCTGCACCATCTCCTGATGTTTCTAAACTCAGCACATGTTCTCCAGTGACCCTTCCCACCCACGTCCAGCCACACACCAGCCACCCCGCAGCCCACAGCTCTGTCCTGAGGGCACTGGCCGAATGCTAACCTGTGTGGCCCCATGCCCAGGCCACCGTCAGGCCATCACCTCCCTTCCTGCTGTAGTGTCCAGACGGTGGGGAAGCCCCACTCGAGGGGAGTCCCACCGGGGGATCCGAGAGGTGCCCAGATCGATTAACGATGTCTGCCCTGGGCGTGGAGGAGCAGCGGCACATGTGCCAGCCCCCAAGAAAACGACCCTGAGCCCCTCCAGCCCAGCATCCTCAGATCACCTCCCGTCTGCGTCCCCTCCTTGGCCGCAGCTCCTCCTCCCGCCCACACCTGACCCTCAGCTGCCCCAGGGTCTCTCCTCCCACTCCGCTCGCCGGACTTCTGAACTCAAACCAACCTGGGCCGGGCCCTGGAGTGTGACCCAGGTGATGAAGGCATTTTTACAGGGAAAAAGAAGACTGTAAGTTTTATGTTAAAAATGTGTGATTCTTATTCTGCTCATAAAAGCAATAGTTACTTTTTGTAGAACATCTATAAACTACAGAAAAATACAAAAGAAAAAATAAAGTTCACAGTAATCGCATCACCCAAAATTGGCAGGTGGGCCTACAACCACGACATCTTTTTACAATGCACTTATCTACTTTTTAAAGCATTTTTTCCTAAATTGGGACAGACGTGTTTTTAAATCTTTTAAAATTTTTGTTCACTTAATATACTCTAAGAATTTTTCCGAACACAAGACAGAGGGATGAACAGGTCGGGCAGAGGAGATTTTCAGGGCAGAGAACAACTCTGTCTGACACTGTGATGACGGATACGGGATGTTACACATTTGTCCAAACCCACGAAACGTCCACCACCAAGGCGAGGCCTCGTGGAGCCACGGGCTCTGGGGGTGACGTGTCAGTAGAGGTTCGTGGAGCACCACACAGGCTGACGGCTGGGGCTGGGGGGGAGGCTGTGCCTGGGGGGCAGAGGGTCGATGGGAATCTCTGTATTTCCCCCCTCGATTTTGCTGTGAACCTAACATTGCTCTGAAAAATAAAGTCTATATATGTATTTAAAACCACCATGTTATAAACTTTGTATATAAATCTTTCTATCACCTCTCGCTTATTCTTTAGGATAAATTTCTATAAGTGGAATTTCAGGGCAAAAGGGCAAAATTTTTTTTTTTTTTTTGAGGAAGATTAGCCCTGAGGTAACTACTGCCAATCCTCCTCTTTGTGCTGAGGAAGACTGTCCCTGAGCTAACATCCTTGCCCATCTTCCTCTACTTTATACGTTGGACACCTACCACAGCATGGCATGCCAAATGGTGCCATGTCCACACCCGGGATCCAAACTGGTGAACTCCGGGCTGCCGAAGTGGAATGTGCAAACTTAACTGCTGTGCCACTGGGCCAGCCCCTGGGCAAAATATTTTTAAGGAGAAAGTAAAAGTTTTGGAGTGCAAATTTAATCTCACAAAACAGAAGATAAACCCACAGGCCTCGTACACGCTTTGGAAACAGTTCTCAGAAGTCCCACAGCTTCTTCACCTACAGGCAGGAGAAGTAAGCATGGCTCCATCTGGTTGCTTTAAATTGCTCTCTTAATTTCTATTTTCTAGTATTTTTTTATTACAAATATATAAGAATTGTTGAGGGTGAACCATTTGTAGGAGTGTCTACAGGAAAAAGCCCAAGTGCAAGCAGACAATTGATCCCTCAGGACACGGGGCATTTGCACGTGCTCTGGGAGCTCCCGTAGCGGGCTTTCCCCTCCTTCACTATTACATCTCACTTGCAAAGAAGTGCACGCACAGAGACAGCAACGACTCTTCTTTCTTGCATTTGTTTGAAGCCTGAAACCAAGGACATATGTACAAGGTGCTCTGCCCAGGATTCAGAAGATCAGCGGTTATGGGGATGGTGGCAGCAGAGCTGGGACATCTGTGGGGAATTAGGGCACTGAAATGGCAACGCCACCCTGGGAACAAAGAGCAGCCTCCCACGGCAGAAATTCTGCTCTGGTCGATTGACTTTAGAAAGGTAGGTGCATTGAAAAAAAAAAACAGACCCAAAAGTTAGAAATGTCTTCTGGCGGCTGACCTGGTGGTGCAGTGGTTAAGTTCGCACACTCCACTTCCGCAGCCCGGGGTTGGCAGGTTCAGATCCTGGGTGCAGACCTAACACTGCTTGTCAAGCCACGCTGTGGCGGTGACCCACATAAAATAGAGGAAGATGGACACAGATGTTAGCTCAGTGACAATCTTCTGCACAAAAAATATATTTGTATATGTCTATATATATCTTCTACATTTTGGAAGTTAATGAAACCATTGTTGTGGAAGTTCATGAAACAATCACATTAATGGTGACAACACCTCTAGTAGTGGGGTAGCAACTGTAGCTTGTTTCAGAGCCGTCCAGCTCCCCGGCTCATTCAGTCGGGACCGGAGGATGGGTCTCCCCACCTCTGACCGCCCTGGCCCGCCTCCACACACCTGCCAAAGAAGCCGAACACGTAAGAATTGTCGAGGGTGAACTAGCTGCTTTTGATCAGTGCAATTTCCTCTCTTCTTCCTTGCCTGTTTTTTTTTTTCCCTTAGGTTCCCATTCCTATCTTTTGAGGGTTAAAATGTGTTTTAAGAACAATAAGCCTCCTAAAACTAAATTTTATGGGACTAAGTATTTGAGAAAATTATCAGACAAATGCCCTCCTCCTCAGAGGGTTTTGTTCTGCTATTTTTCCTATTTTAATGCATTGCACGTCTATTATGCTCAAAATAACCAGCCAGATGCCTCAGCATCTGTTTCAAAGTGCTTACGACTTCCAGGGCCCTGTCTGGGCTCAAGTGGGCTGTCTGGACCGTATCCTGCTCCCTAAGGCTCTCAACTCTGTTCCGCTTCGTCCCTTCAGGGACGCTGGCGTGGTGAATGGGGATCTGAGTGGATCCACCAGGCTGACAGCGCTTGGTCAGCCCTTGCCCCATCCGTTAGTGACATTCTGACAGGCCTGCCACGGAGTGAAAAGTTAAACGCATCCCCTGTGGGGTCACGTAAATCTTCCCATGAACCGTTTTCGAGGTAACTTTGCCACTCCACCACTTTCCCCTGAAACTGCTACATGGTAAAAGCAGAAAGTGCGAGCTGCCCCTTCTGTCAGCGTTTCTGTGGGAGGTTCCGAGGTTGACATGGGGTCCAGAAAGACAGCCAGCGATTCGCACGGGACGCTGGGAGGGACGGGTCTGCACAAGCTCATTCTACTGACGCAGACTGTCCTGTTTTGACTCCAGGTACGACAGAAGCGACAAAAAGAAGAATCCTGATCTTAAATACTCTATAAATATAGGATATTGCATAAAAATAAGAAAACAAGAAACAAACTCAAGAAAAGAAGGTATGGCACCTTTATAATCACCACAAGACACACGCATTTGCAGACCAGGTGTTGGAGGGATCCAGTTCCGCGTTGGAGGCGGATGCCTAGAACCACCCAACTGTCCCTCCACCCTATCCCGTTAGCAGGAAGATTCTCACATGCGTTGTTACAACTGAAGCGCTCTTAAGACAGTGCCCTGACTGTCAACTAAAATATCTACTCTTAGGGTTATAGTCTTGGGACAGCTACACAGACTGCACCCACACTGTTTTGGGCCTCCCCAGGCCTGCTGTGTGATCTTGGGCAGCCATCCATCCTCTCTGAGCCCAGCAGAAGAGGACCTGTGAGAGCAGGGGCTGTATCTGTCTTGTTTGCCACTCGATCCCCGTGCCCAGCTCAAACCAGGAGACAGAGACATCTCCTGGTGTTGAGTGAATGAATGAACTTCAGTTTCCTGATCTGTAAAGTGGGGCTGACAACCACCCGCTCCACCCACCTCCTAACTGTGGTGAGAGAATACACACGGAAGCTCTGTACACGTTTCTACGGGCGTGACAGATTAATCACAGCGGTGACAGCGTTAAGGTCGCGTGGCAGTTATTCCGACCCGTGTTTCTCCACCCCAGAAACTGAGGGAGATGTTCTGAGGTGTGGAGCTCCCGTGTCCTGCTCGCTGCTTTTCCCACGTCCAGGCTGTCCCAGGTGCATCCTTCCTAGAACGTCTCAGACAGTCTCCTCGGCACCCCGCTGGGCGCCTGCAGCCCTCCTGCCCCGGCCCCCAGCCCCGGCCGTGGCAGGAGCAGCTGAACCACAGCTCCCGTGGGACCTGGTCACGTTGAGGAAGTGCAAGGACGGGAGCGGATTCTGGTGCTGACCATCAGCACTCCCTCCAGTCAGTAGAGCAAGGAGGGGGGTGTCACCGAGACGGGGTTGGCACTAGGAAGGTGGTCGCCCTGGCAGCAGGGCTGGAGCCCCAGAAAGAAGAATGAGCTGATAGAGTCACATGTGGACACCCCGTCAGGGAGGCACAGCGGCCGTCAGGGAAATACGCCACGCAGAGCAGCACGCCCCTCGGCCATCCAGTCCCCTTTTCTCTGATTTTAATGGAACACTTGCCCAAGGTGGTAACCACAGAAATGCAAGAAAAAAATGCCATAATCACACCCCAGCTAATTTTAGTATTTTTAAATAAGAGACTAACTCCTAGTATTATTTTAAATTTACAGTTCCTCATAAAAAGAAAAAACGAAGTCAAATGGTATCTTTTAACCATCAAGTGATTCTAATACAATAACTAGTTAACAACAACGAGTAATAACAACTAGCTGTGACTATTGTTACACGCAGGAAGTGTTTCACTTCCCGGAGGATGAAAACACGCATCACGTTTCATCACAGCCAACGACCGTGTCCTAGAGGGTTGGCACCGGGCAGCCCAGCGTGTGGCCCACTGTGCCATCGGGTTTGTGCCAGTTAATGCTGTGATGTTCGCACAGAGACGACACTGCCCAACGACGCACGTCTCTGAACGCAGCCCCGCGGTTAAGCGACACGACTGCACCAAGAGTGGTCACAGGGCTTTGCTTAGAGACCGGGGGAGCCGAACCATTTCTTTTAGGAAGAAGCCAGACTCCTGGGTTATTATTTAACAATCAAACATTACTAATCTGGGTTTTAAAAGAGACTTTCCAAAGTCAGTCCAGGCAGGGCTGTGGGGGCACCTGGTTTTCCAGGGGCCATGTGAAGCGGGCAGCAGGCCGAGGCCATCAGAGCCGCGCTCCCTGTCAGACCACTTTTTTCAAAACCCTCCCTGCCGGCTTCCCCTCAGGAAAACCCCCGGCACCGAGTCTGTCCGGCTCCAGACCCCCGGCGGTCGCGGGCTCCAGGCTGCACCTGGCTTGTCTGGAGAAACCAAGAATTCTGGAGTCCATGAATTTCGGGGGGCGGTCGGTGGGGAGGGCGCCTGGAGGGAGCCACCCTGTCACTTACAAGCAGGAGGACGTTACCCGGCTGTTGAAATGAACTTTTCCGAGAAATTTTTGGAGACTGAAATAGGGTGGAAGAGAGGGAAACGGGGGCGGTTTGGGTGGCGTCTGTCGTTCGAGAGGAAAGACAGCGGGAAAGAGGCGGAGAGCGGCGCCAAGTCCCATCCAGAAAAGGACCCGAGAGGGTGTGCGTGAGGGACTGAGCCCCAGCGGCCCGCGGGCGGACGCACCTGCGGGAGGATCGGGGCGCGGGATGCTGGGGGCTCACCTGTCGCGTCCCGCAGGGCCAGGGGTCCGGGCGCGGGCTGCATCCCGGCCACTCCTGGGGCGCTGCAGCGGCGGCTCCCGGCGACAGCGACGGTCGGTGCGATGCAACGGGGCTGAGAGGACCCGCCTGAGCCCCGCCCCCCTGAGCCCCGCCCCTTGTCTGCGCCTCCGGCCACGCCCTGTCTCCCTCCTCCCCCCCGATCCCCTCCTCCCGCTCCCCGTTTTCCTGGAAATCAGACCCCGGGGAAGGGAATGCATGTGCGTGGGCAGCAACGGAGCCAGACTAGGGTGGAACATACCTGGAAAGGTCCCTCTGGATTTCTGAGCTGCGCCCGCCGCCCGGTCACAGCTGGCCACAGGCCCAGGCGGTCAGGCGCCCCGAGGAGGGAAGCAGGGAGGCTGGCCTGGGGGTGACCTACGCGTGTCCTGGCGGCCGCGGAGTGGCTGTGGGTCCGTGTCCCCGCCTCGGGCAGGAGGCTCCTCGGGTGCAGTGCAGGTGCCTGTCTGTTCTCAGAGGGTCGCACAGCAGACACTCGGTTCCCTGCGGTGAATGGGTGGATGCTGCAGGCCCCCTCGCACCCCTGCAGTGTGGCTTCGGGAGCTGTCCTGCAGCCCCCACCCCCTCATTTTCATATCCACGGCCCTGAGGTTGTTCTGAGTGAAACCCGCAGGCGGGAAAGGAGGGGAAAGATGAGAGAAGCAGGTTACTGGGACAGAGTGCCTTGAGGCAGCAAGAAAAGACGGCTTTTAAGCGGCATTAATTCAGTTTTAAAATGGTTTTGAGTTAAAAGCATCAGCAGCACTTACAACAGAGGACAGGTGAACGACCAGTAAACGTGAGAAGACGCAGCCCCCAGTGCCAGGGCAGCGTGGTCGAGCACAGCGACGTGCCCTTCACCCCCACGTCACGGGCAAATCTTTAAAGGTCGGACAGCAACTCGCACTGAAGAGGATGTGGGAGCAGAAGCCGCGCTCACTGCTTGTGGGTCAGACGTGTCCGGCCACTTCGAAAGCAACACTTAGGCTTGTTGCAGATGGACGAGCGGCAGTTCCCGCTAAGGGCACGCCCAGGAGCTGCGGGCCCAAACCAGGCCTCCCCTACAACCTCCTAAAGAGTCTCTTAATTACTACTGTTCTGAGCTCAGCACAGACCAACTGAATCAGAACCCTAGGAATGGAGCAATTGTTAACCCCCAGTCGCTCTAAAGGGACCGCCCACCGTGCTGGGAAAACTCTTGCGCATGCGCACAAGCTGATGGTCAGAAACGACGCAGCGCGGCACCGTGGGTGACGGAGAAAGACCCCTTGGAGAGCACACTGTAGGACAGCAGGATGGAAGCTGGGGCCCGTCTTAGGAGGTTAGAATCCAGCGAGACCAGATAGTGGTGTGGACCAGGGTGGCGGAGCGCAGCAGTGGACACGGTCACCCCCCTCATGCTGTGTAGACCCGCAAATGCCACGGGATTGTGCGTGTGGATACACAAATAGCACGTGACGGTGTCGTAGATGCACAGACACCATGGAAGTGTGTGTGAAGAAATACCGCGGGATTATGAATGTAGACACCAAAGACCGCGGAATTTAGCTCCTGCAAAGACGACTGTGAGATGACGGGAAATCCGCCTTCTTCTGGTCTGGGATAATCGGAGGCTCGGACGAATTATTACTGATGTTATGAAGGTGATTTCTTAGCACAGTTATGACAAAGGCCTGCTGTCCCCCTCATAGCAAACTGCTCCTGTCGGAGTGAAATGATCCGTGTACACAAAGGTCCCCCTCAACCTCCCTCCCGTGACACGGCCCCCATGGGCCCCGGAGCAACCGTGTCTCCTCTGAGTGCCTCACCCAGAGGTGCCGAGTCCAGCGGGATCCTCCCTCAGTGGTGGACGGGACTAACAATAATTGAGCGCCTCCTGTATGCCCCACACTGTGAGCCCCTCTCGTCAGGTGCTGCCTCATCTGGTCCCTACAATATCATTCCCATTTCACAGATCAAATTGAGGCACCAAGAATTTAAATAATTCTTCCAAAGTCACATAGCTGGTCAATGGCAAAAACAAGATATAAACCAAGACAGTCCGACTTCAAAGCACAATCACGTCTTCTGTACGGGGACAGGTGTATTCGCCTGACTGCAGACATCTAACTTAATCTTTCGTTCATGCAATCGACAAATATTTCTTGACTTTCCTCTGTGTGCAAGACACCAGGAGAGCTGGGAAGGTGAGTCACACAGACCGGCCCCTAAGAACTGTGGGGTTACAAGTGAGAAGTTGGGGAATAGAAGACACTATTCTACCATAAAGCAGACGGTGGCAACAGCATCTGTGAACACAGTTTCTACACCAGCCAACCAACAGGACCGCACGGATGAGGCCCGGTCCTGGCAGAGACCAAGGCCTCTCTGATGACCGCACTGCAGGCCCGTGATGCTCCACCTTGCCTCCCACTGGACCCCCCCGGGCAGTAAAAAATCCCAGGGCCGAGGACCTCACATCAGAGCCTCTGGAGGGAACCAAAGCTGGAGGCTCCCGGGGGGCCCAGGGCAGAGCAGCGGGCCTGAGCACCACTGCTTGCAGGACAGACCAGATGCGGAGAGAGAAGTGGGGGTGTCTGAGCAGGTCCAGGACGCGGCTGTTTGCGTCAGGCCTGGAGCACGGTGCTGAGGGCACAGAGGCCCAGAGGCACTGGGCAAAGCTGGACCTGCCACCAAGTCTCGGGATGCTAGACCCGGCAGCGCCTGCCAGCCATCTCCCTGCGACCTCACCCTGCCTGGCAGCGGGATCTGCCCAGCACGAGGGCCAGCATGACCCCTTTGTCTCCGGAGACCCGTCCAGCGTGGAGGAGTTTCCAGCAGGGCTGGCACGGCCCCCAGACTAACCTTCCCATCGTCCCCGGGCCTATCATCCTCGTGGACCCCACACAGGCACACACTGGCACACACAGGCACACACATATACACACAGGCGCTCACATGTGCACACAGGCACACATTGGCACACACAGGCGCTCACATGTGCACACAGGCGCTCACATGTGCACATGCCCCATTGGTCCCAAGCTCCAGTCTAGGCAGTGCTGTGTCACCCTGGGGTGGGGACGGGGTGGCAGGGACACCGTGGCCTTCAGTCTGCACCGATCACCCTGGGGCCCCCACTGGGCTCAGGGGACCTCGCTGCAGCAGAGCTGGCCTGGGGAGCAGAGCACAGGCCAACTCCCTCCTGCTCCTCGCACGCCCTCCATTCTCTGGGTTGCGGCCTTGGAGAAACCGAAGATGCAAAGACTCGCAGGGGCTCCTGCCGGTCCAGCCGGCCACAGGCCTCTTCCCCAGGGATCTCACGGGCTCTGGCATGAACAGGGCAGAGGAAGAAGAGGAATTAATAATTTAGCATCTTCAACTATGATCAGCATGATTTAAAAAAACACAGTCAGGCCGCCCACGAGGGGATGCATGCTGCCCTAGACACCATTCCAGCGGGGGCCTCCCCGGCACCCCGTCCTCGCAGAGGCAGTGCCTAGGGGCAGCCGGGGCTCAGAGAGCCGGGGATCGGCCTTCCCGGGGGCTCCCAGAGACAAAAGCTTTGCCTCTTTCGGGTGAAAGCAGGGTGAGGCAGTGGTGGCAGGACAACCGCAGCACATTCTTGGTTCCATCACAGAATCGTCATGGGCGGGGACCTCTGCCCTGCTGCGCCTGCCCAGACCCAGCCGCCTGCTCGCAGCAGGTGCCCAGAGGGACACGTTGAAGGGAGGTCGAATCGGCTCGATTCCCAGCCCCACTCACACCTGCTCCCCAGGGTGGAGGCGGACGCACAACACGACTGACTCCTTCCCGTAACGCGTAATGTGAGCCGCCTGAGAGGACACAGGGGAATGAATAATGCAGAGGCGTCCAGGCCCCTGCCCCCGTCCCTGCAGGCTGAGGTGGCAGGACAGCTGGGAGACGCTCCGGGACATGCATCTTTTAAACTGAAAGCACCCGGGGGCTTTGCCTGAAGGCCTCGTGGCTGTGATGGCTCTAAGGGCCCCTGATGGCTCTAAGGGGCCCCGGCAGGAAGCTCCACGGCCCAGATGTCTCGGTTCCCGGTTCTCCTGCTCTCGTTCCCCGAAGGACACGTGAGGCGCACACGACTCCCCCGGGCAGAAGCGCCTTCCCGCCTGGGCTCTGGCGACCATGGGCTCAGCCCACGTCTCCTGTTTTAGCCAAACAGGCTGCAGAGTGTGGGTCTCGCGGCCTGGTGGTGGCCCTGTTGAAAGGAGAGAACCGCCCAGCAGGCCCAGCCCGCCCTCGGGGCCTAGGAAATACTGACAGGAGGCAGCCGCCCCAGGCTTCCCGGAACCCCGGGGACGGACAGGCTGAGCTGGGACGAAGGCACCCACCAGGCCAGGTGGTCAGAGGCCAGGCCACAGGCTCCACTCATCTGTTCCCATGAAATCCCACAGAACACGGTGGCCCCCGGGAACCCTCATCCCTCGGCCCACTCATCTTGGGCACGTTTTTCTACCGCAGCTGAGGAACTGAGGTTTGGCTTTTGCACAATCACGTCAGGCCTCGTTGTCTTCGTCTGGGTGGAACCCGAGAGACCATCTCATTTCATGTTTAATTTCATGTTTAAACTGTTCTTGCGTTAGCGGCAGGATGTTGTAATAGGTTCTACTCTCAGCCAAGGCCCACCCGCCCGTCTAAACACCCGCGGAGGGGATGGCCCGTCGAGAAATGAAAGGCCATGTGCTCAGCCCTCCTAAGGCTCCTCGAGGCTGAGCTCACGTTTAATGACCAAATTAGCAAATCTGTGAAGACCGTGGACAAGAAAACCCAGCTGGCCTGCGAATATGATCAATACCCCAAAAAGCAGCACAGGAGGGGTGCGGGGCGCGGGGCTGTGTCCAGTGATCGGACGGGACCCAAGGCCTGGGCGTGGTCCCTCCGTGACCCTGGATGGCTCTGCAGAGCATGGGCTTTCCCGTCGGCCTCCCGAGGGCCAGCCCAGCGGGGACCGCACAGTCTCGGGAGCCAACAGAACGTGTCTCCTGCGTGTCCTGCCCCCAACCGCCCATGTTGTCCATTCTCATCTGCTTCGTGCGTCTCCTCTTGACTCGTTGAGGCGTTTTTGTGATGGCTGCTTTAAAGCACCCGTCAGCCGACCCCGGCATCTGTGTCATGCTGGCGCTGGGGCTGTTGTGCTTTCTCATCCCAAGGGGGCCTTCTGGTTCTTGGAACCACGAGTGACTGTCCATCGTCCCCCGGACGTTGGGTGTCACGTTATGGACTCTGGGTCCTATTGGCCTGTCCGTTTCAGCAGCTTCCTCTGACACAGGCCTGCCTCTCTGCTGCCAGGCAGGGTGGGAGTGAGGTTCCCTCCCCTCTGTGGACACGGGGTGGGGGCTCCTCATGCCTGCTGGGTGGGGAGGGCCCTGTCCAGTCCAGCTTATCCCAGGGTCAGATGTGGCCTCGCAGCGATAAACGGGTGTGTAGGGAGGAGCAGAAGAGGATCTGATCTAACTCTCAGCAGATGCCGGGTCCCTCCCGGCCTCAGAGGACACACCTGCTCCCCGGGCTGGGCGGCACTGCTCGAGTGTCCACCACAGACACAGCCACAGCGGGCTGCGAGAGGCGCTCAGTCCCGCCGGAGCTGCTACAGCCCGACGAGGAGACCAGCAGACAGACGGGAAGCAGACAGCATTTCTCCGCAGCCTCTCCCACGGCGCTCGGCATCAAGACGTCCAGTTGCTACGCACTGACCCCCGTCTTTCCCGGCCGCACCTGACTCTCCTCCAGAGACCCCGGCCGGGACGGGTGAGTGCGCTGAGGGTGGAGGGCGGCCCCTGTCTCTCACGGGCCACAGCTCCACTCAAACATACAAAATCTCAGACAGGCGTGTCCTGCGAGTTTGGGATAAAGTGGATTTACACGTGTAAACAGTGGGGACTGACGAGCTGGTGTGAGTAGCAGGACAAAGCCACACAGGACCCGCCACAGCGAGGAGCAGAGAACAAGTGTCCCATCCAGACACCCTGGGACCCAAAGTGACACACAGGCTTTCAAGCAGCTTCAAAAATCTGGTGGCCACATGGAGATGAGAATGAAGGCAAAGTGTGTGTGCACGTATGTGCACATGTGTGTATATTGTGTGTGCGTGTGTGTGCACGTGTGTATGCACGTATGTGCATGTCTGTGTATGTACGTGTGGTTTTGAAGGGAAGAATACAACTAATATTCACATCACAATCTAGAGAGTCTGTCCCTCTTTTTTAACTTTATTGTCACCCTTTTCTGCTTGAATAGAAACTGCTTTTTTTGTGTTTTACAACTAAACGGTGGCCCTGAAGTCGTTCTGATGGCATCGCTCCAGGGTCCCTCCTGCACCGCCCTCCCCATAGGGGCCAGATTGCTAAGAAATCCCGCGGTGACGTTCTTGGGCAGTTATGTGTCAGCGGTGGTAAAGGCAGGCATGTCTTGTCGGGCCCTGGCCAGAGCACGCAGGTGACCGGGATCAGATGCTCAAGACCCGCTACCCTGTAGGGGTCTCAAGGCTGGTTTCCGAGGGGCCTGGGCCGGTTCGCAGTGTGGGGGATAAACACGGTCCGGATGACGGCTTCTCTGCAGAGGCCCTGCCCCAGGCCTGCAATGAGCCGCCTCATGGGGAGCCCCAAACAGGCAGCCAGACAGGCCAGCGGCAGCCTGAGGCCGAGCCAGGCAAGTGGCCGCTGCATTGGGGGCAGTGGGCAGCCCCGTTGTCCAGTCAGCACGGCGCGTCCCTGGGCCCGGGCGAGCAGGGGAGAGAGCTGGAGGCAGGACCGTTGTATGCCTCCCATGTGCCCGGTCGGGGGGATTGTACCTGAGAGACACCCACGCGGGGGTCCTGGGACCTGCGAGGGGACCCCGCACTGAGGAGCGGCCATGAGCACCTGCCTGACAGCTCAGGATGGCCCTGCACACCTTCCTCCCCCCCGGGCCTCACGCACATGCACATGCACGCACACACACGTGCACACAGACACATGCACACACAGTGAGCCAGACGCGGAGACCAGCCAGGAGGCAGGAGGCTCCTCAGTGGAGGCTCGGAAAGAGCTGCCTGGAGCTGTGGCTGCCACAGGTCTGGCCCTTTAAGTCAGTGGCTGCAGGCAGGGTGGCCGCTTCTGGGCAGGGGAGTGGCTGGGTGAGCACACGGGCTGGCAGGGTGCACCAATGGGCAGGCAGCCCCGGGGTCACAGTGTGGCCACTGACTGAGCATCCGAGATTCATCTTCTCTATGTCATACTTCAAGTTTTAAAACGGTTTTTTTTTTTTTTTTTGAGAGAGAGATTAGCCCTGAGCTAACATCTGCTGCCAATCTTCCTCTTTTTACTGAGGAAGACTGGCCCTGAGCTAACATCCGTGCCCATCTTCCTCCACTTTATATGTGGGACGCCTACCACAGCATGGCATGCCAATCGGTGCCATGTCCGCACCCAGGATCCAATCTGGCGAACCCTGGGCCGCCAAAGCAGAACGTGCACACTTAACGACTACACCACCGGGCCGGCCCCTAAAACTTTTTAAGATAAAGATAAAGTGACTACAGGACTCTCAGTTGCCGTGTGTGAATGCCTGGGGCCGGCTCGAGGGTTACAGGGGGGACGGCTCCCTACAGGCTAGAGCAGCAGCTGGTGTCCTCTCCTGTCCCTGGAGGGACCCACCATCCGCCCCCCGGACAGGGAACTGCCACAGCACCTTCTGATATCCACATGGACCCGTCCCGCATGACCCCCACGCCCAGGCAGGTGAATCTCGCGCCTCATTGCGTTGCCCGGGCACTCTGCCCTGACCAGCACATGGCACAGTTGGCACCCCGCCCCCTCGAGTGCCTGAGCCGCGGGGACTCAAGAGAAGTCCTTTTAAGAACAGGTCAGAGACGCTCTCTGGAAATGAGTCCTCAGGCCCTAAATCACAGCCCCTCCCCTGGGCTGGCCCGTCCAGCCCCCCACCGGGGTCTCGGCTTCCCCAGCCGACATCCAGCTTAGAGTGAGCATCTTCAGGAAGCCGCTGTGACTAAACTTGGTTCTCCAGTTGAAACCTGAAGCTCTTGGGGCCATGGGGGTTGAGTGCTCGAGGGTTACAGGGGGGACGGGTGAGGGCGGTGGCCGGGCTGGTCCGCCAGAGGACGGGCTTGTCTGCGTTCCACAAGGTGAGGACCTTCAGACTCCAGCACGAGCTGCTGGGGGCACAGAGAGGGGACCACTCTCGGCGCTCAGTCAGCAAACCCGTCAGCCAGACCACACTGCCCAAGTCTGCCGAGGAGGTGAGTCAGGAAAGGGCAGAGAGAGGACAGCCGGGCGCCAGCCCAGAGAGGGTTGGGGTCGTAAGCAGGTGCGCAGGCTGGAGAGAGAGGCCCCGGCCTGCCCATCTGCCTGGGGCCCGGCAGTACTGTGCCCAGTTGCCATCAGCTGCGACATTCTCAGGACGAAGAGAAGCTGTGGGGGGGGCGGGGCGCTGTGGTCAGTCCACCCCCAGACCCTCACACCCGCCCCTCCTCCCAGAGACCCAGGCCCCAGCCGGCAAGGCAACCCCACAGGGACTGCACCGCTCAGTGCCTGGCCGATGCCGACAGTGGCGTCCCCACTGTGCAGGTGACCAGCTCGCGCTGGCGTGAAGGGAGCAGCTTCTGGGGACAGCAGTCAAGGAGCCAGGAAGCCCCAGCACCCTCTCTCTGCACAGCCGTGGCCCACGCCCACACTCGCCAGCCTCACGCCCACAGAAGAGCCCGCAGAGGGAGGCATCGTGGGTACATTCCACCCAGGAACCATCGTTGTCTCTTTTGAGTGAAATGGGGCAAAAGCAGTGCGCTGTCCACAGGCGGGGCCCTGACTGGGGCTGGGACGCCTGCTGCTCTGTGCCTCACTCCCCCTGCATCCCAGCCCTGGGCTCCGGCTGCTCACGGAGGCATTTTCGTCCCTGCAGGTGAGGGTGGGGGGCCCCTTTTCCTCCATGTCTAGGACACCAGACACATTCCTGACTTGGATGCGGGGGCCGCCTGCCCCCCGGGGATGCCCTTCATGTCGTCAGGCATCTGCCCGTCGGAGCGCCACACGTTCAGCTCCCCGAAGATGCCCGTCTCGATCATCTCCTCCTGCCAGGGGATGGGGCAGCTGCCAGTGGCGAACTCCTGGAAGAAGTCCGCGTCCGCTTTGTCAAAGGCCACGCCCCTGACCGTGGAGAAGGCACCCACGTCCTGGATGTTCTTGGCGTAGACAGTCCTGGGGTCCGGGATGAACGGGGGGATCAGCATCCCTGTCAGAAGACAGATGGCACAGCGTGAACCGCGAACGGCGGTGCAACAGCGTTTGCCAAAGAGCCGTGCCTGCCAGGCCACAGTCCACAGAGCGGCTGCCCGCAGCTCCCGGGCGGCCTGGTCCATCGGTGCCCAGTCCTGAATGGCTGAATGGTGCTATCGGGGAGCATGGCCCATGCGGTCCTGTGCGGCTGACGTCACTGCTAAGCTGAAGAGATGCCTGACAGGCAGATTGGGCAAGGAAGGGTCAGTCACCTAACAGAGAGCCCGCGGCCCCCAGACCCACGGGCGCCACCTACCGGCCTCGAGCTGCCGCCAGCTCAGGTCTTTGAAGAGGGGGTGGGCGCGGAGCCCATCACAGGTGCCGTCGCGGAAGCCCAGGCGCTTCTCGGGGTCCTTCTCCAGCAGCGCCTCACAGAAGTCCTTGCTGGCCTGGCTGAACTTGTCGGGGTACGTGACCGGCTCTGAGAGGATCCTCTGCTTGAGCTCCTTGTTCTCCACCTGTACGGCAGACGCGCCATACCGCGTTAGACCCCGCCAAACCCACCAACGTCGCCAAGCTGTCACTGCGGCTCGCGTGAGGGATGGCCCAGCCAGTGCCTCTCGGGGAGAAGCCTGGCAGAGGGGACGGCGGCAGCTGAGGGCGCCGCCCCACACCTCAGTCCTCGGGTCAGAGGGCACCCCGAGGCACTGGGGTCGGTGGATTTCAGGGAACCCTGGTTCACACCCCGGCACATTCACACAACCGATCTTTACCGGCTGGGGGAAAGCAGGACAACGATGGGCGAGGGGCAGCCTCACAGGGCCGACTGGAAGACGAAAACCTGAGGGCGAGCCCGGCGCCTGATTCTGCATCCTCTTCATGGGGTGTGACTCATGCACTGCAGAACTCCACGTCCAGTCACCCCAAAAGCGCCCTGCGCCCCCTGAGCCCATGTCCCCTGACCTGGGGCAAAAGCTGATCGTTTCCTCTGAGGATAGGTGAGCTTTGCCCTTCCTGAAACTTCACAGAGATGGAATTCCCCCGAGTGACTCTCGGGCCTGGCGGCTTTCGCTCAGTGTGGCGGGCTGAGGTCCACCTGGCTGGGGTGTAGCCCAGGCCCCTCGTCCTGTTGCTGCTGGAGTGGGGTTCCGTGCTCGATGGACCATGGATGGACCACGGACGGTCCACTGTGAGCTCCTGAACGGCGCCCCTAAAGCTCCTCTCGCTCGTTTACACACAGGAAGCAGGGGTGCTGGTCGGGCAGCGGGTCAGTGAGAGCCGAGGTGGGAGTTCCCATGGCGGCCCGTGGCTGGCTGCCTGCGCGTGACCAGGCTCCATGGCTCGTTTTGCTCTTCCGAGCTGTTGCTGGTTGGGAGGGAGCCTTGTCACCAGCTCAAGGCAGAGGCACAGGGTGACTCGGGGTGGAGTCCTGTGAGGACTCTCTGCTCTTGGAAGACGGGGGCTCAGTCTGTTCCCACAGCCATCTCAGGGGACGGGAGTGGGGGCCTGGGTGGGACACACCAGGAGGGAGGTCCAGGTGGAAGAGACAGATGGGCGTGACCCCAGACAGGCCGAGGGGTCAGGATGTGGGCCAGGGAGGTGCATCTAAAGGTCTGACCTCCAGACCCTGGAGGCGCCCCTCCTCACCAGCCTCTCCCTGGTTCACTCACGTCCCCGTCAAACAAGGGCCCTCACATCTCCCAGCTGAGTCACCCTCCGTCAAAGGGAGGAGGCCAGCTTTGCTGCGTGCCTTTTGAGCAGTGATCGGGCTGCAAAGAGCACCGATATGTGGTTCTGCTGAGCTGGGGCAGAGTACCCCCGGGGGACGCCTGGGCAGACGGACAGGAGAGGAACGAGGGGCGTGGGGAGTCAGGGGTCAGGGCACAGCCATGCGATGTCCACCTCCCTCAGGGACATGCAGAAGAGCTGCTGTGCCCGGGGCGGGGCCGGCGGCCCTTAGCATCCTGGTGGAGGGAGAGCTCCTAGGTCTGCACAAGGGCACCGAGGCCGTCGGAGGGGGTGACCTGCACCATGTCCTCCCGAGAGCTGGGCCCAGGCGGCTGGGCACTGCTCGTGGGGGTGGGTTTGGGGAGCCCCAGGCCCCTCTCGTCCTGAAACCCTCCTTAGTGTCAGGAGCTACATGAGATGAGGTCACCGTGTCGCCTCTCCTTCCGCCCAGGAGGGACCCTCCAGGAGAAGCCTAGGGCTCAAGATTTGAACAGCACCCCACAGGGAGGGTCATCTCCAGGTCAGCTGCAGGGACACTTGCTCCTGTGACCCCAACAAGGAGGGTCATCTCCAGGTCATCTGCAGGGACACCTGCTCCTGTGACCCCAGCAAGGAGGGTCATCTCCAGGTCAGCTGCAGAGACTCCTGCTCCTGTGACCCCAACAAGGAGGGTCATCTCCAGGTCATCTGCAGGGACACCTGCTCCTGTCACCCCAACAAGGAGGGTCATCTCCAAGTCAGCTGCAGGGACTCCTGCTCCTGTGACCCCAACAAGGAGGGTCATCTCCAGGTCATCTGCAGGGACACCTGCTCCTATGACCCCAACAAGGAGGGTCATCTCCAGGTCATCTGCAGGGACACCTGCTCCTATGACCCCCACAAGGAGGGTCATCTCCAGGTCAGCTGCAGGGACTCCTGCTCCTGTGACCCCAACAAGGAGAGTCAGCTGCAGGGACTCCTGCTCCTATGACCCCCACAAGGAGGGTCATCTCGAGGTCAGCAGCAGGGACACCTGCTCCTGTGACCCCCACAAGGAGGGTCATCTCCAGGTCAGTGGCAGGGACACTGGCTGGGCCACCTCCTACCTTTTCTCCTCGGGCTCGGAAGGGTCCTCTGGCCGCGATCATCTCATACAGCGTGACCCCCAGGGCAAAGTAATCCACGGAGAAGCCGTATTCCTCACCCCTCAAGAGCTCCGGGGCCATGAAACCTGCGGGAGGAGCACCGTGACTCAGAGACGCAGCTGCTCTGCATGAGCACCCACCTTCCCCCACGAGCTGTGGGACTGACGCTTCCACATGCACTGCAGGGGGCTCTTGGGCAGAAATCCTCGGCAGGGGGCTGCGCCGTGCACCCGAGGGTGTTGAGCAGCATCCTGGCCTCCACCTGCTAGTTAGCGCCCAGTTGTGACAACCAACGTCTGCAGACTCTGCTGAGTGTCCCCTCGGGGCAGAACCACCCTGGTGAGAACTGGTACTCTGCACACACATGTGAAGTCCCGTCTCCCTGTTCGGGCACCACAACAACCAACAACCAAGCCCCGTCCTTGCTTGCCTCCCAGGCAGGCGCGTAACCTGTGGGGCATGGGTGTGTATGGTCAGAAGCAGGTGCTATAAGCTGCTTCCTGAAAGGGCAGAAAGGACAGCTTTAAGCCACGACGTTCCAAAGAGCAGTGCAGTCGCCACCACTGCTCCGTCTGCCCACAGCCGGGTCTGTGTCACATCTGGGGAGCCAGGCCACATGCCGAGCTCCACATCTTGCAGGTCAACACCCCTGAGAGCAAGCTCAGGTCTCCATTCCCTAACTGCCCCCGTGTAGAAGCCAGCGCAGCATGTAGGAAGGGTGGATGGGCCCGTGGTCCCCTCCCTCGGGACCGGGGCTGGTGCTCTGGGCACGGGGGCCAGGGGGTTCTGTGCTCCGACGACTTTAGACATCCCAAGGTAAGCAGGGCTAATTGTGTCCGCTCATCCTGGCCCCTCCTGGTCCTTTGATGTTTCTGTGTTCATGGTAAGTTTCCAAGAGGCAGACGCACTGGGCCAATGACCGCAGCATCGTTTTTCCCCAGAGAGGTTACAGGACTGAGACTCCATGGACCCTCCAGCCCTGAGCACAGCTTTGTAAGTTCTGCTTTTCAGGGGATCACATTATGTCCAGAACTCCCAGACTCTGTGAGAAAGACGCGTTCAACCGACCACAACTAGACTGAAACAGGGTCCAAAGGAAAGTCCTGCCAGACCACGGGACGGGATTGTCCTCTGCTCATCCCCTGTTTACAGTCGGCTGCTCGCTGACCCAGGGCAGGGGCTCCGGCTCTCGGGGGCCTGGGGCCGGGCGGTGCAGAGGGCCAGGGAGGAAGGGTCTGGAAGGTTCCCCGTGGCTTTGCTGGATGCCCAGCCTTCAGTCGCACACCTGACTTGAGTATCTGCTGCAGCGTCTGACCCCAAGTGCAGGGCGCGTCCACTGGGCCCAGGCAGGAGAACCTCCCGACTGGAGAGCTGTGTCCCAGCCTCTGCAGAAAGCAGCTCGGCAACCACAGCAAAGCCTATGGGGCCCTCTGGCGGCCGCAGAGCCCTCATGCTCCGCCTATCCTCAAGGTCAGACCACTTCAAACCCTGCCCTTGGTGTCGAGTTCTCTGGATCACCCTGAAATATGTGAGTGGTTTTCCACTCACATGCTCTCTCCCAGGGGTGGAACTTCATGGATTTTGGCCGAGGATCCAGGAAATTCAAGGTAAGACCTTTCCCTGAATGCAGCCGCAGATGAGGACAGAGGCACCATGCCAACAGGTGCAACAGGTGCGCCTCCAAGGAGCCCAGGGCACAGGGTTAGGAGGACTCCAGGACGCAAAACAAGATCCGAGGGGCCCAATTCCGGCGGCAGCACTTTCTTCCCAAAGCAAATCAACCCGGGGAAGGAGGTTTGCTAAGAAATTCTAAGAAGCCCCCACCCACTGGGAGTGCAGGGGAGGGAAGAACCTACGCCCGGGGGGTGCCTGCTGCATGCGTGAAGCAAGAACTCGCTGCACTGAGCACTCAGCCCGGCCTGTGCGTGAGACACAAGCATGCACACACACATGCTCAGAGACACATGCACGCACACACAGACTCACACGTGCACACATGCATGCTCTGGACGAGGGCAGCCCCTTCCCCTGAGAGGACCCCCCCCCGCCCCACACTCCATGCTGGACTCCCTTGGACAGTGAAGGCCTAGGCCACGCCAGAGATGGGGGCCCAGCATTCCTTCCAGTCGGCCCATCCAGGAGAGTTTTATTACAGTCGAGCAGGTGCCTGGCACCGACCCTCAGGGCTCTGACCCCCTCGGTCCGGCACTCTGGACCAATACATCCCGCTGATGCCCGGAAAACAGTTAAAGGTGGAAGCTTTCACCACAGGGGGCATGGTGTGTCACACCAATAGTAGTATTTCACGTGGAGAGGGGTGCAAGGCCATGGAGCAGCCGCGCAAGCCCCCTGGCCAGTGCCCCTGGTCTCACCAGTCGCTCTGAGCAACAAGGGAGCCACTCCCCTACCACCCCCAGCTCTCCCTGTGGGTCCACCCGTGGCCACAGGGACCCCAGGGCCCGCGCCCCGAGAGGCTGCCCCGCCCTTGCTCTCAGGCCTCACCTGGGGTCCCCGCATAGCCCTTGGTCTTGGTCTGCCCGTCCTTCAGCTCCACGGCCAGCCCAAGGTCGGAAATTCGGATATTGCCTGAAAAGCAAACACAGGCTGAGGTCATAGGCGGCTCCTCGGAACAAAGGCACCTCGTGTTCCCAGAGCCACGGGACCTAGAGCCAGCCTCCGCATCCACGCACACATGCACACGCTCACACACACGCTCACGCACTCACATGCAAACGCTCATGCACAAGTGCACACACACACACCCCGGAGACCCTGAGGCCTCAGCACCCAGGTGCCTCCCTCCCCGTCAGATGGCAGAGGGGCTGAGGGGTCCCAGCAGCCACTGGAATTCGGGGCATAATGCCCCCAAGTCAGCTTCCTCGTCCGCCCTCCCTCCCCCAGCCCCACAGTGACGGCCCCTGAGAACGCCTGTGCGTGTCGGACTTGGTGACAGAAAGGGGGTCGAAAGGGACGCACAGGAAGCCCAGATCTCTACGTTCATCTTCTCATCAGAATCCCAATTTGACTTCACATAGAGGCAGAAAGACAAGAGTGATAGAGTGAAGATTTGGCCATAAAATATTAACTGCTTACTAATAGCCCCACACACTACAGACCCTGCGTTAATTCCCTGTAACCCTAGTGCCTAATATGGACCAAATTTCACCAAAGTCCATCAAAAATCTCCCTTTGGAGACGATACCGTTCTGTCACAAAACGATTGAATGAACAATACACTTAAGACGTGTCTTGGTGCTGTTTAAAGCTATGCCGAGCATTTCTCAAAACCAGCCCATCCCCCACGACCCATCAAGCCACAGAAAGGAGCAGAGCAGGGCAAGGGGACTGAGAGGGGAGGCCACCTCACCGTCGTCGTCCAGCAGCACATTCTCAGGCTTGAGGTCTCGGTAGACGATGTCCCTCTGGTGGAGGTGCTCCAGGCCGCTGATGATCTGGGCCGTATAGAAGACCGCGCGCGGCTCGGGGAAGCCAGGGCTCTCCTCGTTCACGTTGTAGATATGGTACCTGGGGGCAGACCGTGCGGAGGCCCGTGCGTTCTGGGCCCAGCTCTGAGTGCTGCACCCGCGGTTCTGAGGGGAAGCGGCACCTCAGGGACATGGGGGCCCTCAGAATCTGCATTGTCGGGAAAGCGTCCGGTCCTTTCAGGGCCTCAGCGTCCAGCCTAAGGAGCCCACGGCAGGCAGTGCAAAGACCCCTGGCAGCGGGTGTCCACACCTCACAGACTCCTCGCCACCGCTGTCGCAGGGGAGGAGCGGGGCCACAAAGTGCACCCCCTACCCCTGCCCTGGCCTGCGGAGGCCACAGTGCCCTTTCACTGCCGCCCGCAGGACGAGCAGGGGCCGAGGAAGCAGGGCAGGCCGAGCGCCCTCCAATACGCGTGGTTCATACAGAGCGCCGGCCACTCCACCCGAACATCAGAATCCTGTGGACCGGCGGCCGGACGCCCCTCCCCAGCGCCCCCTCCCCGTAACTGTCGTGTCTCAAGTTCCCACTATCATGCATCACAGAGAAGCAAAACCTAACAAATAAAAGGAAATTAAACTAGAACAACCTGGGAGAGTAGAGGTAACCAGGAATCTAAATAACACCAGGAGAAACTCTCAAATCAGCCGGAGCACAGGACGGCAGGAACAGCAACCTGACAGCTCGTATCACATCCATGTAGTAGTGGGATGCGGTTGGTGTGGTGTCGCCATCATCTCTGCTCTAAGTCCCGCCATTAGCACTTCCCGACCTTCTCTTCCACCGACCTTCATGGGTTCCCTAATGAAGCTCTCAGAATCCTCATCAGGAAAGGGGGCCAGCAAACTGACCTGGCAGAGTGTTGTGGAGATGAACCCAGAAGGGAGAATGGAGGTGCGGGGCCTGGCAAATAGCACCACAGCACTGGCCCCCTTCTGTGTATGTGACTGACACTTTTCCAGGGCCCTCACAGGCACTAACTTCTCCCCACAACAGCCTTCGAGCACCGGTGTTATGCTTTATCCCTGTTTTAGACCAGCACACAGAGGTAAGAGCAGTCAGGTGGCCCAGCCATCGAGTGGGCCTTTTCTCAGCTCTGAGAGCCAGTGGTACGTGTCCCACAGGGAGCCGGGGCCAGGCCGCAGATCCACAGCAAATGCAGCACGCGTGGCACTGACAGCCCTGTGCTCTCTGCCGGGTGATGGCAAAGCCGCAGTTCCTGAAGTTGGCTGCGTCGTGTTTCCGGCTCTGCGGTCATCCCCAGGAGTGGGCCGTGGATGACATTTGTCTTCGCTGACCATCCCTCTCGACACAAGGCCCCCGCTCACCCCTTTATTCATCTGCCCGTGCAGCCAGCACTCGACCCACAGCACCACACACTCCTGCTGCCCACCCCACTCAGCCCTGCGTCCACACAGCCCCGCATCCACACAGACCTATGTCCACACAGACCTGCGTCCACTCAGCCCTGCGTCCACACAGCCCCACATCCACACAGACCTATGTCCACACAGCCCCGCATCCACACAGACCTATGTCCACACAGACCTGCATCCACTCAGCCCTGCGTCCACACAGCCCCGCGTCCACACAGACCTATGTCCACACAGACCTGCATCCACTCAGCCCTGCGTCCACACAGACCTATGTCCACACAGACCTGCGTCCACTCAGCCCTGCGTCCACACAGCCCCACATCCACACAGACCTATGTCCACACAGCCCCGCATCCACACAGACCTATGTCCACACAGACCTGCATCCACTCAGCCCTGCGTCCACACAGCCCCGCGTCCACACAGACCTATGTCCACACAGACCTGCATCCACTCAGCCCTGCGTCCACACAGCCCCACATCCACACAGACCTATGTCCACACAGACCTGCACCCACTCAGCCCTGCGTCCACACAGCCCCACATCCACACAGACCTATGTCCACACAGCCCCGCATCCACACAGACCTATGTCCACACAGACCTGCATCCACTCAGCCCTGCGTCCACACAGCCCCGCGTCCACACAGACCTATGTCCACACAGACCTGCATCCACTCAGCCCTGCGTCCACACAGCCCAGCGTCCACACAGACCTATGTCCACACAGACCTGCGTCTACTCAGCCCTGCGTCCACACAGCCCCGCGTCCACACAGACCTGCACCCACTCAGCCCTGCGTCCACACAGCCCCACGTCCACACAGACCTGTGTCCACACAGACCTGCACCCACTCAGCCCTGCGTCCACACAGCCCCACGTCCACACAGACCTGTGTCCACACAGACCTGCATCCACTCAGCCCCGCGTCCACACAGACCTGTGTCCACATAGACCTGCATCCACTCAGCCCCGAGTCCAAACAGCCCTGCGTCCACAGGACACACCGACGCCTGAGGCCACCCCCCCGGGTGCATCTCACACGGGACTGAGCACTAATCGTTTCAAGTACCAGCCACCAGAAGACAGAGAGAGGAGGATCCCGACTGGGGCACAGGCTCTTCCACAGATGTCGCCATGCTCCGCAGGGGGACGTGGCCCCGTGGGGCCCCCGAGGTCCCCTCTCCAGCTCGGCCACTCGAGCCTTCCCAGTCCCGGCTCCCACGCTGGGGAGAAAAGCCCACTTACCTTATGTCGCCCCCATTCATGATGGTCATCACCAGACAGAGGTCAGTTTTGGTTTCAAACGCATAGGCCAGAGAGACTATAAACCTGCTGTGCACTTTTGCCAGAATCTTCTTCTCCACCATGGCACCCTGGAAAGCAGGATGTCGGGTAAGAACACAGGTGTAGGCAGGAAGTGACATCGCCATGAAAGACGAAATAGAAAGTTGCAAATCCATTTCAAGTGTGGTTTGCACAAAGCAACTGAAGTAACCTAGACACGCTCACTCGCCCCACGGCCCAGACAGACGCGGACACGCAGACAGGCCATGCTCACAGGGCTTCAGGTCTCCTGGAGCCCCCAGCCAACTAGGCTGAAACGCCAGGCAGGGCTCCCAGCGTGTCCCTGGCAGCCTGTTCCATGCTGACGTCTCTTCCAGTTTCTTCCTTACGTCTAACCAGCTTGTCCTGCTGCAGCCCCAGCCCTTTCCTGCTGTCCAGGCCTCCGGACAGCAGGGGACAGCAAGGTGCGTGGCCCCACATCCCCCAACACACCCCGCATGCCTGCTCAGTTTCTACCTTTATTTTCAAGCCTCATGAGGTCCACTTGATATGAATTTAGAAGTCGTGTTTGGGCAAGGAAGGCAGATCCCCTCCTGACGCTGGGGAGGCCCCTCTCACCCACATGGCACCGGAAGATTCTAGGCTGGTGCCACGCGGTATCAAGTTCAACGAGGACAGTGAACTCGGAGCAAAGAGACGGCAGCCCTGACTGTTGTGTCAACATCAGGATGGACGGGCATGAGGGGGAACTGTGCCCCCCAGTCCCACAGGAACGGCACCTGCGAGGAACGCCGGGTGCGCGCCGCCATCCACCCGGAAAAGCTGCGTTTGCCATGGACACGGTCTGAGCGGTGCAGCGGGAAGGGGACAAGGACCGTGCGGGACACAACGTGCAGCTGGGGGATGAGGCCCGAGACGTTAAGCAGCTTTCGCTGATCCCACCCAAATGGAGTCCGACGCCTTAGAGCGGACACCGCGGGGCACCCACCCACGGCTCCACTCCGTCCCATCCCTGACGACGGCTGCTCTCGGGGGACAGCCTGTGCCCGGCGCCACAACAGGCTCTCCTCACAGGGAGGACGGACCCAGCCCTGGCTCCAGCCCTGTGTGTTCTCGTCATCCCCTCACAGGGGCTTTGGGAAAGTGCCAGAAAGTCAAAGTCAAGAGCCCGGAGAACGACCCGACACCGGCTGCTGCATCTCGTCACGTTGGTGAAAAGCCGAGAAGGGGACAAACCGGAAGCATCACCCACAGCCACAAAGGCAGAGGCCGCTCTCCCAGAAGGGGCGTCAGCTGACCCCATCTGTGCGCAGGGCGCCAAGCCCAGGGGTTAAGAGCAGCCAGGCAAGCTGAGTCGCAGGCCGGGAGGACCCCAGAGGCCAAACCACGCCGGGCCGGCTGCTTGGCTGCAGCGCACAGACCAGCCGACTCAGACAAGGAGGCACAGGTGGCCTGGAAACCAGCTGAGGCTGCAGGCAGGAGAGGCTCCAAGTCAATGCACATGGTGAGCTGGCCAGCCAGCCGAGGAGCATGGCACAAGCTGGACAAGGCCCCCAGGCCCCACCCGGAGCACTGCCCCCCTGCCCACCCTCGGCCCCGCGGTGGCACCGGCTGCCCACCTGGTACCCCTTCCTTTTCTTCAGCCTCTTCTTGTTCAGCTTCTTGCAGGCGTAGATCTTGCCAGTCGCCTTCATCTGGCAGGCCCACACCTCCCCGAAGCCGCCTTTCCCCAGGACCCGGAAGTCCAAGAACCAGTCCTCCCCTGTGGGCTGGGCCTCCAGCCACTTCCACTGCAGGAACCTCTGGAAGTGCAGGCTGTCCAGGTACTCCTGGAAGGGCGCCCGGCTCAGGTGCGCCAGAGTGGCCCGCAGGAGGGGCTGGAAGAGCCCATCTCCACTCGCCGAGGGCCCCGCCCGGACCTGCGCCACCATCTCCTCATCCAGGAAGCTGCAGAAGAGCTTGGCCTGGGGGTCCAGGTACTCCGCCAGGATGGCCTGGGCCTTCTGCGGCCGGAGGTCGTCGTCGGCTGTGTCGTAGTCCTCGATGTCCTTCCAGAGCTCCAGGGCCGGCACGTGCCTCTCGTCGGCCCTCAGGAACTGCTGGAAGAGCCGCTTGCCGATGGGCTGCTCGGAGCACAGGCCCCGGAACTCTAGGTCCAGACTCTCACGGAGCCCCTCGCACTTGGAGAGCGGGGGCAGCCTGAGCTTGGACAGGTACCTCCTGTCCCGGGTGGACGGAGCACTGCTTCCATCGATGCTGCCCCGGGCAGCGATGAAGGCGGAGTTGGCCACCACCGTCTCCAAGGACCCGAAATCCATCCCGGCAGCTCAGGCGTGAGGGGCCATGGGCCGGCCCTCGGCGCCCGTGTCCGCAGCGGACCTGACCCACTGCCCTCTCAGGACAGGAGGTGCCCCGGCCGGTGCGAGGATGGTGGGGGCCACGCGGGGGCCCCAGGGAACCCACTGACGCAGCTCGGACTAAGTCCCAGCCGGGTTACGGAGGACACACTCAGCGCGGAGAGCAGGGGCCAGAAAAAGACAATCCCCTAAGCGGCTCCCAGACGGATTAGACGGCCCGCCCACGCTGCTCTGTCCTCAGACAGCCGCTGTCTTCTGGCAGGAAGGACACACTCAGGCCCCAGACGCACGGCGCTGCCACCCCAAAGCTGCAATCCACAACGCGCGGCCCGGTCTGGGCCTCCGGCCTAAGCAGACGGCTCGACTGCCCGTTTGTTTCCTGGCAGGGACAGAAGCCAAATCTAAGCAGGGGGACCCAGGAGAAACCCTAAATTATAAAGATGACAGGTGGTTTTCCCGCTATGTTTAGTTTTTGTCTTAAAAAAAAGCAAATGAGAAGAAAACCAACTGATAACAGGAATTTAGAGAGAAAAAGACACAGTGAACAGTTTCCTGGGGCGTCCGCAGGTGAGACCACTGGCCGGGAAACTGGTCAGTGTCTGAGGACCGACATCTGTCCTGACCTGACACTGAGAGCAGCTGTGTCCCATGTCACAGAGCTGATGGCTCTGAGGACCAGGGCAACCCCGGCACTTGCTGTTTCTCCCTTCACCTGGGCATGCCAGCCAAGCAGAAACGCCCCAAGAAGCAGTGCAGTGAAGCAGGAGACCCCGGCTAGGCTCAGAGGGGGAGGGAGGGGAATGAAGAGGCCAGGACACACCTGGGGCACACCTGGTGCACAGCTGGGGCACAGCAGCGACAGAGCTGGGGCACACCTGGGACACAGCCGGGACATACCTGGGGCACACCTGGGACACAGCTGGGGTACACCTAGGGCACACCTGGGACACAGCAGGGATATACCTGGGGCACACCTGGGACACAGCTGGGGCACACCTGGGACACAGCAGGGACATACCTGGGGCACACCTGGGACACAGCTGGGGCACACCTAGGGCACACTGGAAGCACACCAGGAACAGAGCTGGGGCACACTCAGGGACACCTGAGACACAGCTGGGGATGCCAGGACCAACGGAAATGTCAGCTTCGTGAGGGCACAGCCTTGTCTGTTTGGCACTCAGTAGGTGCTCAGGGAAATGTAAGGGAAGAATGACAAGGAAGTGATGGGGGTGATGACAGCTTACAAGGGGAGGAAGTAAAGGGTTGTAGAAATGAAGAACTCTCGAGCCAGAAGAGGCTGGGGGACCATCGGGCCCACCTGCTGGTTCCACGGTGGGAGGAGAGGAGTGGCCCAGAGGCAGCGAGATTCTGCAAGCGGGTGCAGGGAGCCAGGCGGGTCCTCTGCAGGGACTGGGGAGGCAGAAATGAGAACATGCCAGGTCAGCAGCCAGGTCCCCCCATCTCCAAACCAGGTGGGTTGGAGTCCAGCTGGGCCACTCAATAGCCCATGACTTTAACCCCTTCCTGCCAACCCCATCAGGGTTCAAATGGGACAGTGGTTCCCATGTGCCTTGCAGAATGGGGTCCCCGCTGGCATTTCCCACAGTGTCCTGAGTCAGTGCCTCCCCACCGTCCAGGCAGACAATCTCCTGGAGATCTGGCTGAAATGAAGATTCTGCTTCAGTGGGTCTGGGGGGCAGCCGAGAGTCTCATGTCTCACAAGCTTCAGGTGACACTGTGACGCGGGGCAGGACCACAGTGAGAAGCGGAGTCTGAGGGGCACGGCTTCCATGGGATGGGCACCGAGCCGCATCCTGGGCAGGGGGAGCACCCGGACAAACAAAGTTAAATACGTTCCCTATCGTGGGCTCGCTCAGAGACGTCAGAGAGAACTCGGCTCTCTAACAGGGGAACAGCAGGCAGTGTTTCCTAGACACCTTTGGATTTTTTTAAATCAAACATTTTATTTGGGGATAATTGTAGATTCATGTGCAGTTGTAAGAAATAATCCAGAGAGACCCCGTGTACCCTTCACCCAGTCTCCCCCAGTGGCGACATCTTCCCAGACGGTAGCTCAGGAGCGCAGCCAGGACACTGACCCTGACACGGGGAACACAGAGCATTCGGTCACCACGGGACCGTTTCCCCTTTACGGACGCACCCACCTCCGCCCCTCCCCTCCCCACACTGACCCCCGGCAACCACCAGTCTGTTCTCTGTTTCCATAATCTTGTCATTTCGAGAAGGTCCTATAGATGGAACCAGGCAGAACTTCACTTTGGGGATTGGCTCTTTTCACGCAACATAAATCTCTAGAGATTCACCCAGGCTGCTGCGTGTTCCAGCTGTTTGTTCTTGTTACTGCTGAGTTGTTAGCGTCCACGGTGTGGACGGACCGCTGTTGGATCATCCACCCACTGAAGGCCATCTGGGTTGACTCCAGTTTGAGGCTATCATGAATAAAGCTGCTATGAACATATAGATTTTTGTGCAGATATAAATTTCCATTTCTCTGGAATTAATGCCTAAGAGTGTAATTGCTGGGTCGTACGGTATTTGCACGTTTAATTTCTTAAGAATCTGGCAAATGGGGCCGGCCCCGTGGCCGAGTGGTTAAGTTGGCGCACTCCGCTGCAGGCGGCCCAGTGTTTCGTTGGTTTGGGTCCTGAGTACAGACATGGCACTGCTCATCAAACTGTGCTGAGGCAGCGTCTCATATGCCACAACTAGAAGGACCCACAATGAAGAATATACAGCTATGTACCGGGGGGCTTTGGGGAGAAAAAGGAAAAAAAAAAAATCTTTAAAAAAAAAGAATCTGGCAAACTGTTTTCCAGATAACGGTGCCATTCTCCATTCCCACCAGCAACGTGTGAGTGACCCAGTCTTTCAGCACCGTCACCAGCATTTGGTGTTGTCACTATTTTTTATTGTAGCCATTCTGAGAGGTGTGCACTGGGATCCCACTGTGCTTTTAATGTGCGGTTCCCTAACAGCTGACAATGTTGACACCCTTTCACGTGTTCATTTGCCGTCTGTAGATCCTCGTTGGTGACATGTCTCTTCGTGCCTTTGACCACGTTCCAAGTGGACTGCCTGCTTCTTTGCTGTTGAGTTTTTGAGAGTTCTTTCTGCGTCTCAGATGCCAGTCCTTTGCTGGATTTGTGGTTTTCAAACACCTTCTCCCGGCTGTAGCTTGGCCTTGACCCTCTCCATGTGGGATCACACAGAACAAAAGTTTGCAATTTTACTGAAGTCCAATTTATCAATTTTTCCTTTTATGGATTATGCTTTTGATGTCAAGTCTGAGAACTCTCTGCTTAGCCCTAGATCTTGAAGATTTTCTCCCACGTTTTTTCTAAAAGTTTTATACTTTTACATCAAAATTCATCACCCATTTTGAAGTAATTCCTTTACAAGGTTGGAGACAGGTTGAGGTTCGTTTTTCACCCACAGACGTCCAGTGGCTCAGCCCCACTCGTTGAACAGGCTTCATGCAGCCTCTTCGGCACCTTTGTCAACAACCAGTTGGGCGTATTACTGCGGGTCTATTTCCGGACTTTCTATCCTGTTTCGCTGGTCTCGGTGTCCGTCCCTCCACCAACACCACACTGTCTTGATTGCTGAGGCTGCACAATAAGCCTCGAAATTGAGTAGACTGAGTCTTCCCACTGCATTTCTCTTTTTCAAAAATATTTTCAAAAAGACATTTCAAAAAACTATCTATTTAAAATACAGAAGAAGATACCTATTCTAGTGCTTTTGCCTTTCCATATAAATTTTAGAATAGATTTGTCTATATCTACAGAAAAATCTTGCTTGTATTTTGATAGGAATTATGCTAAACTTTTATACCAATATGGGGAGAACTGACATCTTTGCCACATCGAGTCTTCCAGGTGTGAACGTTAACATGCGTCTCCATCTCTCTAGATGTTTAATTTCCTTTATCACCACCGTGAAGCGTTCAGCACACAAGTCCTGTCACATTGTACGTATTCCTTTCTGTTTGGAGCAACTGTAAATGGTGGTGTGTTTTTAATTTCAGTGTCCACATGTTCATTGCTACCACATAGAAATACAGTTGATTTTTGGACATTTTTCTCTCATATCCTTTGACCTTGCTGAGCTCACTTATTCTAGGAGTTTTTCTGTAGAGTCCTTGGGATTTGGTACATATACAATCACGTCACCTGAAAATAGGGATGGTTTTATTTCTTCCTTTCTGGGCCGGATGCCTTTTGTTTTCTTGCCTGCCACAGCAGCTACCACATCCAGTCCAAGGCTGATAAGCATGCAAACAGAAGAAACCCATGCCTTGCTCTCGATCTTGGGGTCAACACATTCCAGTTTTTTACCATTAGAGATGATATTAGCTGTAGAGTTTCTGTCAATGCTTTTAATCAAGTTGAGTAAATTCCCCTCTACCCTTAGTTTGCTGGGAGTTCTTAATCATAAAGGATGTTGAATTATTTCAAACGCTTTTTCCACATCAGTTGATATGATCATGTGATATTTCTTCTTTAGCCTGTTAATGTGGTGGATCACACTGATTGATTTTTGAATATTGAACCAGCCTTGCATCTCTAGAATACAACTCATTGCATCACAGTGTATAATGCTTTTTATACAGTGTTGGGTTCAATTTGCCAATATTTGGTTAAGGATTTTTGTGTCTATATTTGCGAGGGATATTGGCCTGCAATTTCTTTTTTTTGTGCTGTCTTTGTCTGGTTTTGTCAATTTTATAGATCTTTTCAAAGAACCAGCTCATTGTTTCACTGATTTTCTCTTTTACTTTTCTGTTTTTAATTTCACTGGTTTCTGCTTCTATCTTTTATTTCTTCCTTCTGCTTGCTTTTCTTTTCTCTTCTTTTTCTAGGTTTTTGAAGTGGGAACTTAGATTATTGATTTCAGACTTTTCCTCTTTTCTAATATATTCATTTAGCGCTATAAGTTTTCCTGTTAACACTGCTTTAGCACAAATTTTGATGTTATATTTTTGTCTTCATTCAGTTCCATGTATTTTTTAATTTCCCTTTTTCTAATTTCCTTTTTGACTCACGGGTTATTTAGAAGTGGGTTATTTAGTTTTCACATGTTTGGAGATTGTCCTTATCTCGGTGTTATTAATTTCTAGTTTGAGCCCATTGTTGTTGGAGAACACATTCTGTATGATTTCAATTCTTTCAGATTTGTTGAGCTTTATTTTGTGGCCCAGGATATGGTCTATCTTCGTCTATGCTCCACACATAAAAGGAAAGTGCATTCAGCTGTGCTGCGTGGAGTAGTCAACAATGTCAACAACACTCTGTTGCCTCCCGATGTTGTTGGGTTCGTCTATACCCATGCTGATTTTCTGTTTAGTTGTTCTATAAATTGTTGAGAGAGAAGTGCTGAAGTCTCTAAAATTGTGGGTTTGTCTATTTCTTCTTTCGGTTCTATCAGCTTGCTTTACTTATTTTGCAGCTCTGTTGTTTGGTGCATACACATTGAGAATTGCTATATCTTCTTGGTGGATTGACCCTTTATCATTATATAATGTCTGTCTCCAGTAATTTTCTCTACTCTGAAGTCTACGTTATATGATATTAATATAGCCACTCCTGCTTCATTTGGTTAATATTTGCAGACATATCTTCTTCTATCTTTTCCCATTCAATCTGCCTATGTCCTTATTTTTAAGGTGAGTTTCTTGCAGGTAGCATGGAGCTGGGCTGTGTGTTTTAATCTACTCTGTCAGTCTCTGTCTTTTCATTCGTTTGCTTGGACCATTTACGTTTAATGTAATTATCGATACATTAGGGCTCAAGTCTATCATTTTTCTGTTTGCTCTGTTTACATTTCTCTGTTTGCTTTTTCCTGTGGGTTCCTTGAACACTTTTTTAGAATTCAATTTTGGTTTATCTATAGTATTTTCGAGTGCATCTCTTCATGTAGCTTCTTATTGGTAGCTGTAGGCAGTACACTACATATACATAACATCACATTCTACTGCTGTCATTTTATCAGTTCCAGTGAAGTACAGAAATCTCACCTTTTATCCTCCTCTGTTTATAATACAATTGCCGTAACTGTTTCATCTACATACATTTAGAACAATGTCAGGCAATGTTATGAGTTTTGCTTCAACCATCAAATATAATTTAGAAAACTCAAGAAGAAAAGGAAAGCCCATAGTATTTACCATATTCGCTTACTGTGTTGTTTCTTCCCTCCTAATGCCCCAATATGCCTTCTTTTAACATTGTCTTTCTGTTTTGAGAACTTCCGTTAGCCATCCTTTTAGGATAAGCCTACTCATGGCAAATTACCTTCCTTTCCTTTCCTTCATTTGAGATGTCTGGATCCCCTTCATTCCTGAAGGGCATTTTTGCTGGAGTTAGGATACTAGGGTGACAGTACCTTTCCTTCAGCATTTTGAAAGTACTGTGCGACTTCCTTCTGGCCTCTGGTTTCTGATGAGAAACCTTCTGTCATTCAAATGGCTTTTCTCTGGCTGCATCATAGATTTGTGTGTGTGTGTGTAATTTTCAGAAGTTTAATTACAATTCATCTTGGCATGGATTTCTGAGGGGTCATCCTATTTGGGGTTCATTCAGCTTCTTGAATCTGTAGGTTTATGTCTTTTGCCAAATGTGAGTACTTTTCAGCCGTTATTTCTATGAGCAGTTTTCAGCCCTGCCTTCTTTCTTCTCTCCGCCAAGGACTGCAATGACGCAGACGTCAGATCTTTATCACAGTCCCCGGGTCACTGAGGTTCTGTGCATTTCTTTGCCGAGTCTACTTTCTCTCTATTGTTCAGATCAGGGCATTTCTATCATCATTTCTGCCATGTCAGTGACTCCTTCCTCTGTCCCCTCCTTTCTGATGTTGAAACCATTCTCTGAGCTTTTTATTTGGGTTATTGTATTTTTTTAATCTAAAGTTTCCATTTGGTTCTTCTGTTTCTTTCCTTAAAGGTATTTCCTTGCTCAGGCTTTCTAGTCCCATTCATCTCAGGCATGCTCACAAATGCTCACTAAGCATTTTGTCAAGGCTGCTTTAAAATCTCTCTGAGATAATCCCAGCCTCTCTGCATGCCGACGTCAGCCCCCATTAACTGTCTTGTTTTCACTCATTTTGAAATCTTCCTGGCTTTTGGTCTGATGAGTGATTATCAGTAGAAACCTGGAAATTTTCCTATTACTTGATCCTTTGGTTTTAGCTGGCTTTCTCGGACTCCACTCCAGGAGAGCTGACTCTCTCGGACATCCCTGCCAGGTGGGGGTGGAGGTCTAGGCTCTCGACTTGGCAACCTGGGGTGTGCCCCCACCTTGTCTGGAGCCCACTCCTTATGGGGCATCGGTCCCACATTCTCAGAGCACACTGTTGGGGAAGCTGCCCTCTGCCAGCGTCCTCGCCCTGCCTGTCTCCCCACCGGCACCTGTCCCGAGAAGGTCGTTTTGATAACACGTGTGCAATTCAGCACATACTTGCACGCTTCTGGGAATCCAGAGACTAAGTGGGGAAGAAGTCCAGAAAGAATTCACATTTTGCTCATTTCAAGAGCATCTCTGTACTTCACAGTCGAGGATGGCATTTGCTGCATGGAGAACAGCTGCTCACTGTGCCCTCAGGCCCTGGCACACCAGGTCCCTGGCCCACAGGCTGTGGACATCAGCCTGCAGCCTGATGCCACACTCTGTGTTTTTGTTGCCCTAAAATTCCAAAGTCGTGAATGGGAATAGTGTTAAGGAAAATGCATAGTATTGGTCCATTAAGAAACTAGGAGTCCAAGCTAAAAGGGTGCGATTCCATCTGAATTTTCGGGTGCTCACTTTGCTAACAAATGCTAAACCATCCTAAAGAAAATAAGGCAGAATAATGCTAGAGTTTTCATTATTCTTCCTCTCAAAGAAACCTTCAAATTTGGCTACATGGGTCCCTCAGAGTGAAAGCCAGATGTGACAGCGAGTCAAGTTTTAGATTTTTGTATACAATACCCATTGTTTTAATCAGTTTTGACGAGATATTTGTAAAAAAGCTTCTGTGGCATGTTGTATTCACCTGGCGTTGTCCTTTCAACCTAATTACAGAGGCAAACACGCTAGGGAGCAAATGTCACAGCCCCAGCTATGTAAACCACCAAGGTCTCTCAGTTCTGGTCATGAAACAAGACAGTCTGGGGGGCCTGTAGCTGTCCAGAGGCTCAGGCCACCGGCAGAGCAGCTGGCTCAGGAACTCGGGGGTGGCACAGGAGTCAGAGGTGTTCAGGTGTCCCAGATGACACCCATGAGCAGTCGGCCGAGCAGCCCAGCCTGGACATGGCTGTCACCCTGCAGCTGGGAGCATGGCCCATAGGATGCCCAGGCCACTGGGTCCCCTGAGTCAGGATGTGCATTTCACCAAGACCTCTCGGGACTGCTGTGCATTCAGTTTTGAAAAGCACCTCCAGACTATATGGCGTTGAATTCCTCTATAGACACTCAGAAGGGGTAAAGGGCCCCCTTCCCAGCCCAACAGCGGGTCTCAGGGGACATCATGCTCATTGCCGAAACTAAGTGCCTAGAGTGGCAGGAGGTGAAGGCGCGACCCTCTGAGCCCCTGGTCCAGAGCAGAACCCCGGCCCTGTTCTCGCCCGTCGGATGCTTTCTCCCTGGGGGGCCACTCAAGGAGCCCCAGCAATTGCGTTTTCGTGATCTTGATCCTGCTGCACAGGGTCTCAGACCAGGAAGTGTCTCAGCGGCCGTCCGAGCCAGTTCAGGCCCGTCCTCGCGCTGACCATGCTCTGTATATCCTTCTTCCTGAAGGAAGGAGAGAAGGGGCAGAGGTGAGCGACTGGCTGTTCATGCAGGAATTTCTCCTTCGTCGTTATCAGACAGATAAATTTCTGGGCAAGGGCATCCAGGGAGGAGGGGCTGGCGCCCCGACTTGCCCGGGGGAGAAGGTGGAGGGGCATCTGATAGTGGGGACCTGCCAGAGCGCACAGGGGACCCGCCCAGCGTGCTGTTTGGACGGCTGGGGTCTGATAACACGGCCACAGCGCTTTCCCGGGCCCGTCTCCACGACGCCCTTGACCTCCGATGGGGGAGACTATAAAGCCAGAGGAGGTCTTTCTCCTCTCAGTCTGCAAGTGGGGAGCAGCCTCACCCTGCAGGAAGGGGGCCTCCAGCAACAGGGACGATGGCTGCGCTGCAGGAGAAGAAGTCGTGCAGCCAGCGGATGGAGGAGTTCCGGCACTACTGCTGGAACCCAGACACGGGGCAGATGCTGGGCCGCACGCTGTCCCGCTGGGGTATGTGTGGCGGGCAGGTGGGCAGGCAGGGGCCGCTCAGGGGAACGGGGCCGAGGACTACCCAGCAGCAGCTCAGGGCCGGGATCCAGGTGCCCAGGACCCAGCCCTGCCCCAGCTTCCGGCCAGGCCTCACCTCCCTCACCAGATGACCCCAAAGGCCCATTTCAGCTCTAATATCCCTGACAGCAGGCGCCTTCGAGGTGGGAATGTCTGAGGACTGGCCCCAAAGGTGCCGCCTTAGATTTGAGAACAGTATTTTCAAAGTCATGTTCCTAAAACTTAAAAATTTTAGAGCGACTTTTAAGTTAAGGGGGATAGGGTTTCTCTGGGCGTTGGGAATGTTCTGGAACTGGATAGAGGTGACGGTTGAACAACAGAGTGTGAGTGCACTGAACACCGCTGAGCTGCTCGCATCAGGACATGAGATGGGGAGCTCACGCTGCGTGTCCCCATGATTGAGAAGCGTGTTGGACCCGCCTCTGCCCGCAGTGTGGATCAGCCTGTACTACGTGGCCTTCTACGTGGTCATGACCGGACTCTTCGCCCTGTGCATCTATGTGCTGATGTGCACCATCGACCCGTACACCCCCGACTACCAGGACCAGCTGAAGTCGCCAGGTAACAGGGTCGCCAGGTACCGGGGCCACCAGGTACAGGGCCGCTGGGTAACGCGGCCGCTGGGTATTGGGGGAGGGGGTGGGGGGGGCGGGGCTCGTGCCTGGACACAATGACCCTGCACCGGGCTATGCCACAAAGTCAGAACACAGCACTCAGGAAGGAAGCCCAGAGCCCACGAGGGCCTCCGTGCCACCTGTGGCAGGCCCAGGGCTTCAGGGTTACAGCGGGCGTGGATGGCTCCTCCGCTGCCTTTGATGAGGCTGATGACCCCGGATTATAAAGTCTGCCTTTGGGTTTAGTTTAATCATCAAAACAGAAGGTTTGATTACGGAGACAGTCTTTACAGCACTTCCTTTACATGCTTACAGGCCACAGAGAGCGCTTCCGGGAGGCACACGAGAGGCTGCCCGTGGCGGACTGGGGAGCGTGTGCCCGCTTCACGCCCCTCGGCTCTGAGGCAGCTCTCCTGGGGCGCACTCAGAACCCCTGGTTCTCCCCAGGGCACTCTGTCCACAGTCCTGTTCCTCAAGGGAGCGTGGGCTTAGGCTGAGCGTCCGCTCTCCTCTCCTGAGTTGGCCCCAAAATGACAACAGGACTCTAGGGCCTGAGACCTGGAGGCCGCAGCCCTCAAGCCCAAGGGAAGGCGGTTTACCCAAGACGATCGCATGCGGCCCGTCTGCCCAGAGACCAGAACACAGCCCAAGGCGGGTGCCGCCCCTCCCGGCACCCAGCAGCTCAGCGTTTATCATCTCGGTAACAACCCAGAACACCCGCAGCGGGGTCGCTGTGACCCAGGGAGGAAAACACAATCCACAAGCTAAGAGAAGGCAGCTCAGACGGGGGGCGCACCCACACTTCCCTCAGGCGGGCGCCCCCGGGTCGTCCTCTAACAATCCTGACCCCAGACGGCTGTGCCGGGTGACAGTTTTCAGAATCAACCAACAAAGCACAGGATTTCACTGTAATTCCAGAGCAGAACGTGACGTATCACAAACTTGAGAACGTGACCATGATGTATGATATGCCTTTCAAAACCCAGAGGATGGAGGGCAGGCCAGGTGGTCACGGGAGGCGGGACAGGCGCCAGTTGCCAGCTGGTGAACGCGCTACTACAACACGAAGAGGCCGTGGGGTGTGCCCAGACGGCAGTGGAGAGCTGGCCCTTTCCTAAATTTAGACCTTTCTGACGGCTTTTACTTTAAACCACGCACAGCTGTCACCGTCACAGCATCCGTCTAAACAACAGATCCCTCACTCACTGACTTAGGAAGTCACCCGCAACAACTGCGCACTGGCCAAATAAACCGCGCAGCCTTCCAGAACAACACACGACGGAGCAGTCGTGGGAAGGAGGAGAGTCGGGGGAGCCGCCAGGGAGGATGAGGACCCACGTCGGGAAGTGAGGAAGGCGGGCCAGGCACAGTGCAACCCAATCACGTGAAGGAGACAGGACACACATCTCTGCATCTGGAGTCACAGAAACAGGAAGCTGAAGGATGCAC
The DNA here is from genome assembly GCF_041296265.1 of Equus caballus. Lineage (NCBI taxonomy): Eukaryota > Metazoa > Chordata > Mammalia > Perissodactyla > Equidae > Equus > Equus caballus. The sequence continues at coordinate 100,822,339 of NC_091700.1, read as the reverse complement.
CCTAGACGTGAGGTTGGGGGATCCGAGGGCTGCCGCGTCAACACTTGTACACGTCGACTCTTCCTGTTTTACAATTAATAGGTTGTTAGGTTGCTTTTTCACTCAACCAACACCAGTCACGAGTTTTCCGATGTGCCTTCAAATACAACTTCACTGGGAGACCAGGGTTAGACCCTGTGTTGAGTTGGCACCTGCAGAGCGAGCGTGGCCACCGGGTGGCGCTGGCACAGGCCTCATGTGCACAGGGAGCCCGCCCACCTCAGGCATCGGACAGGCCTCGGTGCTCCGACTGCATGGTTCCCAGGTGGGTGGGCAGGGCCCCGGGGCCTCCTTGTGGTGCAGAGGGACGCCTGGCCACAGCCTCCTCACCTGGGACCTCTGAGAACCAACCAGGCGCAGCCTGGACCACAGCATCCTACATCTACATCCCACGCTCGCCTCCAGGCTGGCATGGCTCTTGGGCCACCTGCCCATGCCATGGTGAACAGCGTGGATGTGGTAAACATTTGGGGAAGCTAAGGAGGAGTGTCACGCTCTCTTCCCAGGGGTGACTTTGAGGCCGGACGTCTACGGGGACAAAGGCCTGGACATTTCCTACAACATCTCCAATAACAGGACCTGGACAGAACTGACACTCACCCTCCACAACTTCCTGGCAGGTAAAGTTTAAAATGCTTCCACAGTCCTATTCTTTCTTTTTCTGAGAGAACGTCACCGCAGGACGTGGGTGTCGCCGCCCTCTAGACCACGGTGGCGGCTGCGGCTGGAGGCAGTGCCCTCGTGTGTCTGTCCCCACAGGCTACTCGCCAGCATCCCAAGAGGACAACATCAACTGCACCTCCCACAAGTACTTCTTCCAGGAAAGCTTCAGGGCCCCCAACCACACCAAGTTCTCCTGCAAGTTCACGGCCGACATGCTGCAGAACTGCTCGGGGCTGGTGGACCCCAGCTTCGGCTTTGCAGAAGGAAAGCCGTGTTTTATTATTAAAATGAACAGGGTGAGCAGCGAGGGGTCCTTGGGAGATGGCTGTGGTATGGGGGTCAGCCTTCTCGTGACCGTGCACCCTCCTGTCCAGGGCTCCAGGGGTGGTGGGGCTGGACTTGCACAGCTGCCCCTCCCCGCTCTGCACCTCCCACAGCACACACCTGTGGCCTTGGCCACTGAGGCTGCGTCTCTCACACACAAACTGAGAACCGCCCGTTCAGACACGGCACTCAGGGGGCCGTGGCATCTGGACGCCTAGCAGCAGAGCACAGGGCTGCTCAGGGTGGCCGGATGCCACGTGTGCACAACAGTGAGACAGAAGCCAGGCTGTGTGCGGGTGCTGGAAGGACACCTGGGAACTGCCCAGAGCAGAGGTTTCCAACCTGGGCCCGGGGCCCACCAGGGCTGGACACGCAGGGAGGCCGACCGTGAGAACAGAGCCAACTCAAGCAAACCACAGGAGGGCATGGTCCTTTAGCCACCCGGGTGCAGGGGAGCAGCGGCATCTTGGCCCAGACCCGAGGAGGGGCGGGATCTGGCTGGGGGAGGGGACCCGCTCCACGCTGACCAGCAAGTGCAGCCTGGAGGCCAGGACCTCTGAGCGCCTGCGTGGGGCACCACTGATACTCCTTCCTGAGGCCTAGAGGAAGCCATGCAGTCGTGCACTGCACACGCGTCCCAGGCCCAGCTGGGGGCTCATTAGGGCTGCCCAGCAGGTGTGAGAGCAGCTCACCTGCCCAGAACAGGAGGGCTGTGCACACCGGGAAGGTGTGCGGGGGAGGCAGGCGCTCTGCTGGCCCTGGGAACAAGGAGGCACAACCGAGGGCCGGGATGTCAGGAGGCGAGAAAGGCATGAACGGGGAGACAGTGGGCCGGAGAAGTCTGCCCGGGTGCCGTGTCAGTGCCCGCAGAGCGCCTGGGAGTGGCAGCCTCAGCTCTGACACTCCTGCCCAGCTCGCCAACCCCCAGCGCCCAGACCTCAGCCCTGGGGCGGGGCTTCTGGTTTGAAGCAGGAGCTGGCGACAGCCGCCAGGGTGACGGGGACAGGAACCCCCCGGACCCCTCCCAGGGCCGGGAGCCACAGGTCCCTCTATGCTCGGCCGACATGAGAGCTGCCAATGCCTTTCCTTCCAGATCGTCAGGTTCCTGCCCAGCAACAGCACAGCCCCCAGGGTGGACTGCGCCTTCCTGGTGAGTGCGGCCGCCCGTGCCGTCTCCTTTACGTGAGCAACCTGCGGGGGTAACTTCCCTGGTTTCCCTAGAACGTCTCAACTGCAGCCTCATAACCAGACACACGATCGCATGAACCACCACTTCAACAGTTTTATTACACAGGCTCAGCACCCAGGAAGAGAACAATGCTCCTTAGTTATTGTTTTGCTTCAAAAAGCATCGGGGACAGGACATCACTAACTTCAAAATGTTTGGGGCAGTGTGGAAAAGCCAAGGTACCTCCTGGTTTTGACCTTTTATTTGCTCATTTACAGAAACGTGCCGGACCACAGCAGCTACAGTTGTTTACAGTGTGTGTACACAGGCCACTAAGAGCTGGCATTAATTTATCACAGTTTTCCTCAAGTCGTTTTTAAGTACAAGACGAAAAAACTAAATGTCTTCACTGAATATTTTCTAAACTTTATTTTCACTGTTACACCCTCAACTGTTGCCTCTGGCAGTGGGCGCCCCACACAGGGATTCCACACACCAGACCCCTCAAAGCAGGGAGCTCCCCGGGGCGCAGGGTCCGCCTGGCACACACGTGGGCTGACTTGAGATTTTAGCAGACACCAGGGTTCCTTCATCTGTTCTTGACAAGCTCCAGCTCTCCATCAGGCAACTCACTGACTCTGACAATAAAATGAAACAAACCCCACGAGCGCATGTTGACCTCACCCCAGAGAGTAGCCCACACAGCTCTTCCCCACCGTGCGAACCAACAGGCACGTTCTTGGCTCTGTCCGCCTTTATTATCCCACAAGGACTCGAGAAGGTAAAAATGCAAGCTTGAGAAGTCACCAGGGGTGCTGCAAACTGACAAACTGCACCCCTAATGGGATCTTGGTGCTGACTGTGAAGATGAGATCTGGTTTACGGTAACTGTGCAATAAAGCGTTTACGTGGTCACCTACACAGTGCACACACATGCGCACTTGCACACAAGGCACACGCATGCACGTTATACACAAGCAGGCACATTAGACACATGCAGACACACACACACACACCCAGATGCTGCCTTCCTCAGGCGGTGGTCTCTGCCCCCAGGACCAGCCCCACGGGGACGGCCGGCCCCTGCAGGTGGAGTACTACCCGCCCAACGGTACCTTCAGCCTGCACTACTTCCCCTACTATGGGAAGAAGGCCCAGGTAGGTGTGTCTCCCCTTTTCCCAGACAGCTGCTGCTGAACCGTCTCAAACTCAGCAACAATTAGCACAAGGAAACACTCGCCCCACAAACGTGAATGCAAGGAATCGCTGAGCTCACCTTGACCTCCAGTGCTCTGGTCTTCCCAAACCCGCGTCCCCATGATGACCTGAAAACACACCACTCTCACAGAAAATGCTGAGTCTAACTCTTTTAGGTTCTGAGGGCCTCCCAATCCTTTTAGGACCGTATATACATTTCAAAGCATTTCCTCCAAAGCTCTTGCTTTTCTGTTTTATTTTTATTTTTATTGTCATCAAATACAATTTGGAGCTGTTGCTGGTACTGTCTGTCCCCTCCAGACCAGCCCTCCTTGTGGTGAGGTGGGGAGACATTTATCCCAGTGGGGGCGGGCATGTGGCAGGCCACGTGCTGGCGACACGTCACTCAGGTCTTACAGGGACGGAGCCACAACAGGGTCGCCCCCGGGCCACCCGTGCGTCGACAGTTGCCACGAGGCCCTAACATGTGTGCTCTCTCCACACGCCCTTCTCAGCCCCACTACAGCAACCCTCTGGTGGCCGCCAAGTTTCTCAACGTCCCCAGGAACATGCAAGTCGTCATTGTGTGCAAGATCCTGGCCGATCACGTGACCTTCGACAACCCCCACGACCCCTATGAAGGGAAAGTGGAGTTCAAGCTTAAAATTCAGAAATAAAGGAGCAAGGAGGCGCCTCACAGTCCACCCATGGGCCCCCAGGCCAGCTCTCCAACGCTGACCACCACAGTGCAGTGCGCTGCTAACCCACGGGCACAAGCACGTCAAGCACTTGACATCAGAACCAACTGTTTCTCATTAGATCTTTGCTATTTTTCAGATGGAATTTGTAGCTTTGATAAGCATGTTGGCTAACGTGGCCACCCTAAGGCAGCAGCTGTCCCACTGACAAGACCCTACAACGCTTGTCTCCCCTATCCAGTCACAGCTGTCCTCACTGTCATTTATTTTTCCCATGTCGATAAGCTACCACCCACGTTAATATAAAGACCATTAACGCGTTACCATGAAACGCGACTTACAAGTACACTCTGAATGCTTGCTTTAGAGAATACGACTCCTAAACTGTAAAAATGACACATATTAAAGTCACTCTCGCTCTGCGTGGAACAGTCCTGTCTTTCCTGATAAGGGGAAAAAATTAACTAAAAAACCAAACACCTCTTTCCTTAAAAATCTCCCATTTAAAGATTCAATTGCAAGTCGGGGAAATCACAGGACAATACTGGAAGGCGTCCCGAGTACATGGGCTGGTGAGGCGTGAGGGTGTCGCCCCGTGATAGAGCCAAGGACAAGTGACTCACAAAGGGTGGCCAGTGTCCCGCTCACAGCAGGTCCCCCAACCCAGACATGCGGTCTGCAACGCTTGCCCCTCCGGAAAACCCGGAAGGAGAACATTCTGTCCAAACACACAAATGGCCTCAGCGTGCACAGCGGTTTCTCACCCAAACCAGAGCGTGAGGCCTGGTGTCCTGACCCCGCTAGCACCAGCGCCACGTCACTGCCACAGAGTGACAGAAATGGCTCCGTGCAGCCACTGGACAAGAAAACCCATCTACCCTAAACGCCAGCAGCCCCAACACAGACTCAGGAGAACAGCAACCCCGCGACTTTCTGCAGGAACGCTGAATCCGCGTCCACTGGGCGTCTCCACCACGAAAGACACTGGGGAAAACGGCTCCATTGCTGACCCTCAGTAAAAACTGCTTGAGGCACCTCAGAAATGTCATGTTATGTCAGAGGTCAGAAGTCAGGCCACCTCAGAAATGTCATGACCCACCAGAGGTCAAGCTACTTTAGAAATGTCATGTCAGAGATCAGGTCAGCTCAGATATGCCATGACACACTGGAGATGAGCTGTGAGGCCACCTCAGAAATGTCATGTTATGTCAGAGGTCAGGCCACCTCAGAAATGTCTTAACACCCCAGAGGTCAGATGTCCGGGGTCTGGTCACTCCAGATGGGATGACTAGTCCACACACATCAGGCTGTACTGGCTGACCTGGTGCCAGGCCGCTCCTACCGATGGTCCATGTGGCCAGTACTGCTTCCCATTTCACTGAGAAGGAAACAGGCCAGCAGGCCTGAGCCTGGCAGGGAGGGGCCAACCAGCCTAGGAAGGGAAGGGCACGTGAAATTTCAAACCCGCTGCATCCAGACCACAGACTCCCCTAGGAAAGGACTTCAGGGAGTTTCCCTCAAGTCAATGTTGAAAACACAGAATGACCCAAAGCCTAGGGGAGGCGTGGCACAGGCTCTAGGGTCAGAGGTCAGAGGCCCAGGTTGCTTCTCCTCCCCAGCTGACCTGAGCCATTCTGCCTCGTACCAGCATCACCAGGGCACTGGACACATGCTGGCACAGGTGGGGCACACGCCAGCACAGGCCGGCACACAGAGGCACATGCTGGCACACACCAGCACAGGCTAGCACAGGATGGCACACACTGGCACAGGCCAGCACACACAGGCACACGCTGGCACAGGTAGGGCACACGCAGGCACAGGTGGGCACACATCAGCACACACTGGCACACACCAGCACAGGCGGGCACAGGTGGGTACACGCAGGTGCTCAGACACCCAGGATCACTGTGGTGCCAACATTTGCAGAGTCAATTCTTGGCACAAAGAGTCACCAGTCTTCTTGTTTTTAGAAACCCAGCACTCAGTGTTTTAATCCTTGTAACATGTGACCTTAGCAAACACACACATCCCCTAAAGGTCACACAACACCATGGGGAAGTCAAGGACCAAAGGGCACAGGCATGGATGCCCTCATGGGGGACGCTCTCAAGACACAGGATGAGATAACCGGGCCATGGCCAGCCACTGACAAGGAAGAGCAGGTGAGAGGAATCGCCTGCCCAGGCATCTTTGAGCAACCAAACCAGCCACAGGGTGGACCACAGCCCTGCTCGCCCACCTCCAGCCGACACACCCCCAGCCTTTCTGCGGTCACTAGAGCCCTTCGCTGGTGGAAAGTTGGTGCTACTTCCTCCCCGGCCCTTCAGAACTGGCTGCCCTTGCACGCGTCACCGCCTTGCACATGTCACCTTGGTGGGACTCAGCTGGGAGACACACCCAGCCCCACCCAGGCACAGTGGAGTGAAAGAGGCAGCAGGGACTTAGTGACCAGGGGCCGAGGCTGAAGACGCGGGGCTGGCTGCGCGTTCACCCACAGGGCACTCTGAGACTGTGCCGCACGGCGCCGTGCCACAGCCCTCAGGACGTTACAGGAAGTCCCCCAGGAAGGAGCATGTGCTGCCACTTCCTCCTGTGGGACATCTGGCCCCCGTATGGCATCCACAGCCTTTCACTGAGACATCCACTGATTCACTCAGCCAACTCCAACAGCCCTAACTCTCCTTCCCCACTTGCAAACTTAGTCTTTTTCTGAAAGTCAAACCCATCAAATCTGTCTCGACTCCCAGGTTCAGAAGAAAGGCAAGGAGCAAGCTCTCCCCACCTCCAGCCACTGGGGAAGCGGCCTCACTCTGGTCAGCGTCCACTGTGACCCCTTCCTTGGCCTCGTCCCTGGGCAGCTGCTGGACATGCTGAGGGCCAAGGCGGGTCTGGCCACCGCTCCTGGGCCTGGCAACCTCTCCTTGCTCCAGCAAAAAGCCAGACCAACAGTGTAAAGTAACTTCTAGACGGTCATCCTGAATTAGAGAAACACAGAGCTTGTTTAAAATGCCCATGCGAGTTTTATTAATAAAAACTAACAGTGCCAAGTTAAACAAGTCGAACAATTAAAGTCTCTTTATATTCCATAAAATATTACAGAAAAGTTTATTTGTGTTTCAATAAAAAGACTATTGTTTTAGAACAGGCAGCTAACAGCAACTGTGCAGTTAATGGTTCTTGGTGAATAAATTTTAAAAGAGACTACTGCCTGTCCCGAAATTCCTTTTTCCTTTTATAAAAAAAGAACTATTAAAAATGATTGACAAATTTTGAGTTAAAAAACTGTTAAAACATTCTCTATATTTAATTTCAACTTTATAATAGATTACAGGAAGATGCTGACGAAACAAATACAACATTTGTTTCCGTACGTGTCTTTAAACCATAGACTTATAAGTATGTAAACAACTATATAATAAAAAGTCTCCAAACGCTGCCTGTAAGAAATCAGGCAAATTTTACCATAAGCAACAAACACCCCATTCCAAACCTCCAGACAGTCCTCCTGGCTGCACCAGCGCGGCAGGACATTTCCCAAACAAAACGAAAACAAACAGAAATGAGACAGCTTCGCGATTTCTCTGCTGTGACACAGCAAACACGCATCACCTCGATGGAATCGCACAGTTGATATAACTTAAGGGAAACAGTTATAACGCAAGTTGTGGCGCCTCACGCGGATGCAGACGAGCAGAGCCCTGCCCTTCGCTCAGCTCCGGGACGCGGCGCTGCGGAGCCTCACTCCGCCAGCAGGGGCGCCACTCACAACGGCTGCAACCAAGCGGCTTCCGGCTGCACGGGCACAAGCGACAGGACGGCGTCTGACTTCGTTGATGAGCGTAGAGCACTTCTTCAGTAAACTCAGCAAGAATCGTTAAAGGGAAAAAAACAAACTCCAAATTTAAAAAAATAGAAAATGAAAACACAAAATCCTACACAGTGAACAGGCCCTGCATCAGCACACGGCACCCAAACACACCGCGGGCCACCTGCGATCCTACGGAGACACCCTCGCCTGCTTGTCGGAGACGCACGTCCAACTCAACAGCTTACAGCGTCTTCTTGGGAGGAGGCCAAAAGGAAACAGAAAAACCCACGCTAAAAAGTGTTTCTCCTGCACGTGTTCCTGAAGCTGGATGTGAGGGCGGGGCCGGCAGGCAGCATCAGTCCTCCTCATCGTTTTCATTGAAGTCGTCCTCGTCCTCATCGTCCTCCCCGACGTAGGAAACGGGGGTCTCCACCCTGGACCCGCTGTACTGAGACCCGCTGGAGCTTGTGGCCAGCATGCCGTCCGCACCATTGGTCAAGTCACTGCAAGGACAGGAGGCAGACGAGGCAGTCAGTGATGCACGTCCATGGCTCACGCCACAGACAGGTCCGCATTTCAGGGAGGTTTGGGGCATTTCAATTATAGAAACAGAAATGGAGGGGCTGGCCCGGTGGCGCAGCAGTTAAGTGCACACGTTCTGCTTTGGCGGCCCAGGGTTTGCCAGTTCAGATCCCGAGTGTGGACATGGCACCACTTGGCACGCCATGCTGTGGCAGGCATCCCACATATAAAGTAGAGGAAGATGGGCATGAATGTGAGCTCAGGGCCAGTCTTCCTCAGCAAAAAAGAGGAGGATTGGCAGCAGATGTTAGCTCAGGGCTAATCTTCCTCAAAAAAAAGAAAGAAAAAAAGAAAGAAACAGAAATGGAAAATTTCACGCATCTGCGGTACAGAATCCCTGCACTCTGCTGCGTTCCAGCTCTCAGACCCTCTTCCCGTCCTCCCTCTTGAATACCCCACAGATGAAACGAGGGGGTACAGCGGGCCACAGTATTTAGTCTCCCCCTGCACCCTGTTTATTCCAGTGCACAAACCAGAAAACCACCAGATCTTGCCTTCCAGGCCTTTTACTTATGAATCTCCTTAACCTCTGGGGAAAGGTGGAAACCGATTAGGAAAAAGAGGCCCCAGAAAGGATGACATGGCGCCCTCCAAAGAAAGGCTGCCCAGACGGCAGCATGTGCGAGGGCGCCCCACGAGCCGTGTGTGCACATGTGTGTGCATGTGAGCATGTGTTTGTGCGTGTGATAGTGTGTGCATGCGTTTGTGTGTGTGCACACGTGCATGTACACACCGTCCCCTGGCCCCACCTCAGCTCCTCTGGCACCTGTGCAGAGCCCAGGAAGCTGAGCTGTGACAGATGGGTCTCACAAAGATGCTCTGCAGCCTGCAATTCCAGGAATGCTCCAAGGACCCACAGCTTTTTAGCTTTGTGAACGGCATTTGCTGAAAGTCAGTGGGGCTGGCCCTGGGCAGGGGCCACAGCTGCCGGGCTGGGCGCTGGTGGGAGGCAAGGCTGCCAGCCTGACACCCCGGTCCTCGGGTGGGTGTCTGGAGCCCACCTGCATTATGTTCCTGAGAGTCACAACCGGGACATGTGACAATACGGCTGTCACAACCTGGGGGGAGGTGCTGGCATGTGAGGCTGCTACCAAACGCTCCACATAGCACAGGGCAGCTCCCACAAGAGGGTCATCCGACCCAGAACGTCGACAGTGCTGAGGGTGAGAGCCTAGCTGAGAACAGAGAGAGGTTTAGAGCTGGGGTCCCAGGCCGGGCCAGTGGTGCAGTGATTAAGTGCACACGTTCCACTTTAGCGGCCCGGGGTTCACCGGTTCAGATCCCGGATGTGGACAAGGCACCGCTTGACACGCCATGCTCTGGTAGGCGTCCCACATATAAAGTAGAGAAAGATGAGCATGGATGTTAGCTCAGGGCCAGTCTTCCTCAGCAAAAAGAGGAGGATTGGCAGTAGTTAGTTCAGGGCTAATCGTTCTCAAAAAAAAAACAGAGCTGGTGCATAAATCAGTAGCATTTCTACACACTAACAATGAACTAACAGAAAAAGAACTCAAGAACTCAATCCCATTCACAATCACAACGAAAAGAATAAAATACCTTGGGATAAATTTAACCAAGGAAGTGAAGGATCTATACAATGAAAACTACAAGACTTTCTTGAAAGAAATTGACGATGACATAAAGAGATGGAAAGACATTCCTTGCACATGGATTGGAAGAATAAACATAGTTAAAATGTCCATACTACCTAAAGCAATATACAGATTCAATGCTATCCCAATCAGAATCCCAAGAACATTCTTCACAGATATTGAACAAACAATCCTAAAATTCATATGGGGCAACAAAAGACCGCGAATTGCTAAAGCAATCCTGAGCAAGAAAAACAAAGCTGGCGGAATCACAATCCCCGATTTCAAAACATACTACAAAGCTACAGTGATCAAAACAGCATGGTACTGGTACAAAAACAGGTCCACAGATCAATGGAACAGAATTGAAAGCCCAGAGATAAAACCACACATCTATGGACAGCTAATCTTCGACAAAGGAGCAGAGGGCCTACAATGGAGAAAAGAAAGTCTCTTCAACAAATGGTGCTGGGTAAACTGGACAGCCACATGCAAAAGATTGAAAATTGACCAGTCTTTTTCACCACACACCAAAATAAACTCAAAATGGATCAAAGACCTAAAGATTAGGCCTGAAACAATAAGTCTTCTGGAAGAGAATATAGGCAGTACACTCTTGAACATCAGTTTCAAAAGAATCTTTTCGGACACTGTAACTCCTCAGCTGAGGGAAACAATAGAAAGAATAAACAAATGGGACTTCATCAGACTAAGAGCTTCTTCAAGGCAAGGGAAAACAGGAATGAAACAAAAAAACAGCTCACTAATTGGGAAAAAATATTCACAAGCCACTTATCCGACAAAGGGTTAATCTCCATAATATACAAAGAACTCACACTGCTTAACAACAAAAAAACAAACAACCCGATTAAAAAATGGGCAGAGGACATGAACAGACATTTCTCAAAAGAAGATATGAATATGGCCAATAGACACATGAAAAGATGTTCATCATCGCTAATCATCAGGGAAATGCAAATCAAAACTACACTAAGATATCACCTTACACCCGTTAGATTGGCAAAAACATCCAAAACCAAGAGTGACAAATGTTGGAGAGGTTGTGGAGAAAAAGGAACCCTCATACACTGTTGGTGGGAATGCAAACTGGTACAACCACTATGGAAAACAGTATGGAGATTTCTCAAAAAGTTAAAAATAGAAATACCCTATGACCCAGCCATCCCATTACTGGGTATCTATCCTAAGAACCTGATATCAGAAATCTCAAGAGTCCCTTGCACCCCTATGTTCATCGCAGCATTATTTACAATAGCCAAGACGTGGAACCAACCTACATGCCCAGAAACTGATGATTGGATAAAGAAGATGTGGGATATATATACACAATGGAATACTACTCAGCCATAAAAAAAGACAAAATTGGCCCATTCACAACAACGTGGATGGACCTCGAGGGCATTATGTTAAGCGAAATAAGCCAGTCAGAGAAAGACGAACTCTATATGACTCCACTCATAGGTGGAATTTAGTATATTGATAAGGAGATCTGATCGGTGGTTACCAGGGAAAAGGGGGGGTGGGGGGAGGGCACAGAGGGGGAAGTGGTGTACCCACAACATGACTAACAAAAATGTAAAACTGAAATCTCACAAGGTTGTAATCTATTATAACATTAAAAAAAAAAAAAAACAGAGCTGGGGTCCTGGTGAGCGGCCCCTGGGCTCAGCCACCACCCGGCCTCCCAGCACCGAATGAGTCAGACACAATGGGCCAGTTATCATCTCAGGGCACTGACCAGTGACAGTCCATGCCAGCCCCGAGGGGGAGGGACAGACGCACGTTCCACTACGAATCAGAACGTACTTACTGGGTTACAGTCAGAAGTAATTTCGATTTCTTAGTATCTGAGCTGAGCAGGAAGAAAAGCATTCTGGACTCAGAGATGCCTCCTGTCAGTGTGTGGAGGCCTAGGTGCCCTGGGAGCAGCCTCACGCACAGCTCCCTCCAGGCAACTGAAGGCCTTCACTGCTTCCCACAAACTAAGGAAATCATTTTTTAAACAATAAATCCAGTTACAGATAGCAGGACACGAAAGGGTCAGAACCCCACTGGAACTGCGGCCGTTACACCCAAGCAGAGGAGTCCAGGGGTGTGCCACCATGAACCGCACGTGGGGCTCTAACCCAGCAACAGAGGTCAGGAACCTGAAGGGCCGTGGCCACAGGCCAGAGCCGAGGCGCGTCTGCCACAGAGACGCTCCTATCCAGGCAAAGCCACAGGCACACGTCTTAACACCTCTCACTGGTATTACTAACGCTACACAACAAAAACTACCACGTTACACTCTTTGACAAACTAGTTCCACAGCCGAGAAATCAGCGAGCGACAAGCCAGAAAGCGTGAGCAGTTCAGCCACAGAGCTGTGCACTGGGGACGTCCGGCCACGGAGGGCAGCCCAGAAAGCACCGTGCCTCCGTAAACACCGTTAGCGCCAGCTCCTCTGCAAGGGCAGGGGCTTTGCTTCGCTCCTCTGAAAAACTGACGTGAGTCTCCAAAAACTTAATCAACAGAAGAATTTCACGAAGATGAAAGTTTAGAAAATACCCAAGCTCCACCTCTTGGGATAACCAGTGTTCAGCATTTTACAGCCTGACTGCTGCAGACACACGAGGCAAGAGACTCAGAATGAAAAACTGTGCTGACCTGTCGAAACCTGACCACGTGCCAGACACCCCACAAGGAACTTCACGCCTCTCGGCCCACAGAGGAGCAGGGACTGACCACCGCCAGCCCATCTCTGGGGAGTGGGCCAGGGCCGCAGAGCCGACCCCGGCCACGCCCTCAGGCCGGTGCCCAGCGCCCTCAGGGCCACACTGCATCGATGCCACGCACACGCTGCCATCTAGTAGATCAGTCCCGTTCTGGAGGACCTACAGACTGCTAGCTCATCTCATATTTTAAGAAATTACATATTTACTAGCATTTAGGATTAATATAAAGTAATATACTTGATGTACAACACAATATAAAAGTTAATAAAACCATCGTTTTGTCAAAACTTAATGCTGAAATTTATCTTATAGTTACTTTAAAAAACTAAGATAAACGCTCAGGGACGACATAATTCTGCTCTATGGATTGCTAGGTCAAAGATTAAACACACACTGGTTTAAATAAAAAAGTTTCTTCAATAACATAAAAAATACATACAATAAGAGATAAAGTGAAAAAAAGCAGAGAAAAAATCACGTGTACGTTGTGACTCAAGAGCGTTAGAAAGAAATTGGAGGAAACGCCGGGGGCGCCCACCACTCGGGCTCTGGCAGGGGCTCTGGGCAGTTTCTGCACCCACTTCCCTGTGTGCTACTTTCTAAAAATAAAAACCACGTGTGACTGTCCATTTTTGGAGGGAAGAACCCTTTCCACATGGGGTCAAGCTACGGGTGTGACTTTGGGACCCATGGCTGATGTCCCCCAGGTGGGGAGAGGGTCCTGTCTACACAGAGTTCAGTCTGAGCAGCTTGGAATCGGGTGGCTGATGCGAAAGCTGGGGTCCACTGCCCGCCCGCCCGCCCTGCAGTCACCTGGCAGAGAGCCTCGTGCCGTTAGAAGTCGACACTGACGACGTGACGAAGACACCGCCGATTGATCCCTGAGCCATTTCTGGAAAGAGAAAGAAAATAAATCACACGTCACAAAACAGAGACCACAGAGACAAGGACACACGCTGATGCCGCATGCCACGCCCACAGCTGTACTGGCCAGCCCTTCTGTGCTGCGCCACCACAGGAAGCAGCCCTGCTGGTCTGGTGCATGGCCAACGGGCCAGAGGTCTGTCAGACCTTCCTTCACATGCAGGCACTGATGACAACCCAGCCGGGCAGTGCACCAGAAGCCATCATCATGAAGCAGAGCAGACAGGGAAAGGACCATCACCCACTCCCATCCTGGAAATGGCAGTCTGCACCGTGGACAGGGCCAAGACAGGGGATGTTAGGGACACGTCGCCTTGCGTGTCCCAGCCGGGTGGTGGCAGGGGTCTGGGGGCGGGCAAGAGTCAGTCTCAGTGGACGACCAGATGCCTGCGGCCAGATGCCCACTTGCTCTGGACGCTCAGGAGCCCTGTGTCCCACCCAACACAGAGCTCTCGGGAACAAACCCACACTGCACTGTGGGGCAAAGACGGCAGCTTCTTGCCACGACACTCCTTCCTTCCCGAGGCCAGGACCCGCCAGCTCAGCGAAGGACTCGCCAGACTGAGAGCCGGAGGCCCCACTCGCCCGGGCAGCGCCTCCGTATCCCACGCTACAGGGATCCATCAGCACCCCAGGGGCACGTCCGAGCCCGCCAAGCTCCTCGGCAAGTTTCACTCTCCCCACCAGGCCCTGCCTGGAAGGTGACATCCTGACTCACACCTCATCACAGAAACCGCACGGCAGGCCACAAATGCACGTGTGGACAGCCGCGCCCATGGCCTGCCCACTTCCGCGGTCCCCGGACGCTCACGTCCCTGGGCTGGAGGCTGTCCCTTGCCCTGGCCACACAGCTGCCGTGGCCGTGGGACACAACTGACCCGTCACATAGGGCTCCAGCGCTTTTGGTACCAGGCTCCTCACTACTTTCAGGTCTTCGGCAGAGCAGCTCCCGGACTCCAGCCCGCAGGCCATCCCCATACGCTTCAGCACCTCGATGTCATCGTGGATTTCAAATGTGTTGTCAAAATTGAACAGGTACTCGAATCTGGAGGAGAAACTGACTGTCAGAGAGGCACCACCTTCACGATGGAGACCGATGCGTTCGTTCAGGGCCCAGAGCAGGGCACCCGTCCACCCCAAGACCTCCTCGAGCTCCCCTGTATCTGCTATCTCTACAAAACGCATCGACTCACAAACAGTGACATGAGAGGCTGAGACAGCCTCACAAATCCCCCCAGTTCAACAGGCCTGGCCCCAGGAGGTGGGACCGTCCACCTGCGGCTCGGGCTGCCTGCCGCCCAGGGACGGACAGCAAACACCGCCCGCTGTCTGTGCCACGTTTACACGGCTGTCCTAATCACAATCCTGATAGGTTTGACTTCTCTTTTCAAAAGAGACGCACAATCAGGGAAATGAGAAGTGAACCTAAGTGAATTACGCTAAGAGGCAGTATTTCATAATTGTATCATGAACACGTTAACCAGACGGCTAGTCTCTTCTTCACACCACTGACTGCGGCCTCCGTCACGTCTGACTCGAGACTCACAGCAGAGACTGCAGGGCGGACAGAACCTACTTGTCATTAGAAATGCTGCAGTCGATGACGGTCTTCTTGCTGGTGTTCACGAGGATGAACGGCAGGTGGATGACAGAGTTGGGCGGGGGTGGCCGGCTGGCCTGCTGCTCTGCCTGGCGGTTTCTCTGCACCAGATTCTTGAAGGCAATTTGCTGAAAAAGATGAGCGATTGACACACCACTGGTACCTAACACCTTCTCCCAGCGTCCATGATGACCCTCCCCGAACCCCACCAGACGGCAAGGGGGTCTGGGCCCCCTTAGAGATCAGAGCAAACAGCTGGGGTGCTGCAGGCCCCGGTAGGCACACAGCACAAAAAACGCACCCTAAGAAACCAAATACCCAGAGAACTGAGCCCCTGGAGATGCAGGCCCTCACAGTGTTTAGACAGAAACATCCTCGCAAAACAGGAATAAAAGATGCATCGGCTCTGGAGGTTTCACTCCTTGCCCTCTCTGGGAAGGGGCCCTCAAGTGCCTAAGCCAGCCCACCCATGCATCGCGGCCTCAGAAGGCTGGGGGGGGTGGGGAGGCAGTCGTGGCCCTGGAGCCTCCCAGGAGAATAGGTGCGCCCCGTGGACCTGGAGGCCAAGGGTTCCCCTCCAGGGCTGAGTGCTCAGGCCTAACACCAGAAAGCCAGGTCCCGGAGCGACGTCTGCCTTCAAGGTAACTTTCCTGCTGCTAATTTAAGCCTGGAAAGGTCCCCTCCCTCCCCGACTGGCCTCTCCAGCGCTGCCCGGCTATGGGACCCAGGAGCCGCCTTGGGTTTTCTCTAAGTAGCGAGGAGGCACTATGGAGACAGGAGGGAACAAGGCATTCTAAGGGGGCAGCCGACTGGAAGGAAGAAGCAGGGGTCGAAGGAGCCCCGACCCGGTGCAACCTCCCTGCCGGCAGTTCTGTCCATCTGCTCTTCGTTTCCTGCATCTCCTCTGCCCCCTTGGCCCTTGACTGCTTCCCATCCACCAAGGCCACCCTCCCCTCGGCTGGCCCCCAGGGAGAGGGTCCCAGACACCTCTCCTGAGGACAGTGGAGAGACTGAGACTCAGGTGAGGTGCCCCGTGCTACACACACCGGCCCAGGTGCCATGCTCACCCTCAGCCGGGGTCCACAGGCTCTGCGGGCGCTGGCTGGCCCTCCTGGCCTTTGCCCAAGTTTTGAGACCTCCCACCCTCAGCGGCTGGGCCTGTCCCGCCCCTGTGCTTCCTCCCAGCATCCTCTGCCTGCCTCAGCTTCTAACACCCCGGTCCTTGGGTTCATGGACACACGCCCCCAGGGCCCAATGCCCTCTGACCTCACACAGGGCCTGTGGCCTCATGACCCTTGGGGTCCAGAAGCAGCTCAATAAATCACTGTGAAGCCACCTGCCTTCCCTTCCCTGACCAACCGCTGCTTCTGCCGGCAGCTGTCCCCACCCCGGGCCCCCGCCAGGCTGCCTCAGTCCAGGACCCACGCCCCTCCAGCAAGCAACTTGCACGCCATGCGTGCGCTTTCGCTTCCAACTCCGAATACACATCTCCAGAACCCAGCAGAGCTGAGGCCCGTGCCTGGGGACGTCTCTGCCAGCCCAGGGGATGGCAGTGTGCTCACTGACACACGTGTCTGAAGGGACAGGGACAGTGGAACGCTCACTGACACGTCTGAGGGGACAGGGACAGCGGCACGCTGACAATGTCTGAGGGGACAGGGATGGCAGCGTGCTGACACGTGTCTGAAGGAACAGGGACGGCAGCATGCAGACACGCGTATCTGAGGGGACAGGGATGGCAGCGTGCTGACACATGTCTGAGGGGACAGACACAGCAGTGTGCGGACATGTGTCTGAGGGGACAGGGATGGCAGCGTGCTGACACATGTCTGAGGGGACAGACACAGCAGTGTGCGGACACATGTGTCTGAGGGGACAGGGATGGCAGCATGCAGACACGCGTATCTGAGGGGACAGGGACAGCAGCGTGCAGACATGTGTGTCTGATGAGACAGGGACGGCAGCGTGCTGACACATGTCTGCAGGAACAGGGACGGCAATGTGCGGACACATGTGTCTGAGGGGACAGGGACGGCAGCGTGCTGACACATGTCTGAGGGGACAGGGACAGCAGCATGCAGACACGCGTATCTGAGGGGACAGGGATGGCAGCGTGCTAACACGTCTGAAGGAACAGGGACAGCAGTGTGCTGACACGTGTCTGAGGGGACAGGGACGGCAGCGTGCTAACACGTCTGAAGGAACAGGGACAGCAGCATGCAGACACGCGTATCTGAGGGGACAGGGACGGCAGCGTGCTGACACGTGTCTGAGGGGACAGGGATGGCAGCGTGCTGACACGTGTCTGAGGGGACAGGGATGGCAGCATGCTGACACGTGTCTGAGGGGACAGGGATGGCAGCGTGCTGACACGTGTCTGAAGGAACAGGGACAGCAGCACGCAGACACGCGTATCTGAGGGGACAGGGACAGCAGCGTGCAGACATGTGTGTCTGATGAGACAGGGACGGCAGCGTGCTGACACATGTCTGAGGGGACAGGGACAGCAGCGTGCTAACACGTCTGAAGGAACAGGGACAGCAGCGTGCTGACACGTGTCTGAGGGGACAGGGACAGCAGTGTGCTAACACGTCTGAAGGAACAGGGACAGCAGCGTGCTGACACGTGTCTGAGGGGACAGGGACGGCAGCGTGCTGACATGTGTCTGAGGGAACGGACAGGACACGCTGACGCGTTCTCTGACCATACTTGCCAACCTCTGACTGGTAATTGCCAAGACGCACATCAGGCCCACGCGCAGCTTGCATACTTAACCTGGGGCTTGCCGCTCAGAACATGCTTCACATGTGTCCCCAAGATATCCCCCGCCACTTAGACATTGTGAAAAGTGATACACAAGCTCTCAAGTGTGCACATGCTCACGCTCACACTTGCACACTCTCTCTAGGAACAGGGCCCATGTCTGCAAGAGTTTGTGTCAGTGACCCCGCCACAGGAGGAGCTCCATGACTCTATAAAACTCGCGTTCCACACGTCCAAGCAGAGATTTTATTTACCACGTAGGAACGTACTGTTGTTGAGAAAGAACTAAATTATAGAACGAATAAAAGCTACCGTGCCTCCAAAGATAAGCATCTCATTACCTGCAGAATGAGTTCTTGAAGCTGGGACTGTTTCTGTTTTATTCTTTCAAGTCTTCTCTGTCTTTCTACCTTCAAAAATAAACCCCCCATATGGGAAGTCGTCACGACTTGTTTAACACAGGACGTTTCAAAACCCCCATCAACACAGCACCGCCCAAGCAGGCTCTTGCCAAAGACGTCGGCCCTGAATCTAAGGGTGGGGACAGACGGATCTAGAGAGTGGCAGGCGACACATTCTCCTCCTGTCTTCTCTGGTTTTCTGGATATGGTTAATAACGATATTAAAAAAAAATCCCACAAGCAAGGGTTCAGAATTTACCTACACTGAAGACCACGTCCTGACAGGGCCGACCACCCCCCGCCCAGCGCGCATCTGCAGAGCCCAGGCAGGCTGGACGGAGAGCGCACCGACATCAGATGGGAAGGGACAAGCCTTGACCAGACACCTCAGGACACGGAAACCACCTGTCCACCTGCTCCAGGCAGGCCTAGGGCAGATGGCACAGGCCCTGTCACAGGGAACAGAGCTGCAGACAGCGCTGCTTTAAGCAGACAGCTCACAGATAATCCCCAGGGATATCTGGGAGGTGACGGGCCAGGCCGTACCTCCAGGTTCTGACATTCCTGAGCCGAGTTGGTGGGCAGGCCGATCCACTTGATCTCCTTCTTCTCCTTGGAGATGATATTCATGGCCATGAGCACGTTTAAGGCATCGTAGACTCGCCGTCTTATGTTCTTCTGGTCGTAAGCCTGGGAAGATGCGGGGGATCCCAAACGATCCGGAGCAGCTCACGGATCAACGCTCACACGTCAGACCCCGCACACACTCAGGGAAGGGTCTCCACTGCAGCTCGCACATCAACGCTCACACGTCAGACCCCGCACACACTCGGGGAAGGGTGTCCACTGCAGCTCATGGATCGACATACACATGTCCGACCCTGCACACACTCGGGGAAGGGTCTCCACTGCAGCTCATGGATCGACATACACATGTCCGACCCCGCACACACTCGGGGAAGGGTCTCCACTGCAGCTCATGGATCGACATACACACGTCTGACCCCGCACACACTCGGGGAAGGGTCTCCACTCGCCCGTGTGGTATAAACTCATCGCAGCAGCTCCCAGCATCACTCCTAAGAAGTCCACAGACCCCGCATGGCTAATGACGTAGGGCGGCCGGGAGAGAGCGCGTTTCTGTTGGGGGAGGTCACCCGACACACGGCTGGAGCCCACGTGTGGGAACATTTGGGGACGATGGGGCGTTTTACCCACAAATGTGTGAGGAAGGGTCCTGCAGTTCTCAGGACTTCTCCATACATTTGCAGTCGTTTCAAATGGAGACGGAGCAGGCGGTGGCTGCCTGTGCACTCTGCTGCTCGGGACCCCGTGCGTGCAGCACACTTACGGACTCGCTGGGCAAGATGTGGTTGTCGGCGGCACTGAACTCCGCCACCAGCTCGTCGGCCACCTCGTTGTAGGACGTGGTCCCCTTCCTCTGCACCTTCTCACAGACCTTCATGGAGAAGTGCCGCAAGCCCTTCCCGTTCTTCTCGCCCTTCCTGTTGCGTTTCCTGTGGACGCACCGGGGGAGGCAGCAGCCTTAGTGTTCGTGGAACCGGCCCTAAGACGCACGCTCACCTCCAGGGTGCAAGTCCTGCCAACGCCAGAGCCACACGCAGCCGGGGCCCTGGCTCCACCTCAGCACAGCGGCAGGCGTTGACGTCTCCTTGCTTTGAAGACCAGAAAACCAACTTCGAAGTGTCCAGCCCTGATATCTGTACCTTTAACTCTCAGGAAAATGGGGCAGAAGTCCAAAAGGGCAGGACAGGACCAGCACCTGTCTGCTGCGCCTCAACACACCGAACACCACCTCTTACAAGATGCCGACCAGCATCAGGAGTTAGGCGAGTTCTGCCACAAACTTAGGAACTTTCAGGGCGAATCTGAGGAAGCTGAGACGGGCCAGTGGGCATGCCACGCTGAAAAGCAGGGTGGCCTCAGGTCGGGGGCAATCCAGCATCTTGACTCTAAGTCACCACTCGGAGGAAGGGTCCTGACCTCCTAACTGGGGGGACTTCAGGGCTAATGGGTTTGCTCTACAGCTAGCCAGACATGGTTCTGCGGCTTTGTTTTTGTTTGTTTGTTTTTAGGGAAAGTCACACAGCTGACCTTCGAGTAAAATCGTCTTCACATCAGTTTGCGTTAGTGGAAGAAAGGATCTAACGGTGTGGTGGGCCATGCAGTGGGGCTGTCACTGAACAGCAAAGTCATGCATGGCTGCAGCGGGTGAAGCTGCAGAGAGACCATCGCATTCACATGACAGTCCTGAAATGCTATCCCTCAAGGCAGACAACGGGAACCTCAGTTACCCTGTGCTGAGAAGCCAGCTTCCTCCTCTTCCCACCAAGAGCTGACCACCTTCTACAGCGTAGCCGTCACCCCACAACCACAGGGGTGGCTCTCCCTCCCACTACAGTGTGGCCTCCACCCCACAGCCACAGGGGGTGGCTCTCCCTCCCACTACAGCGTGGCCTCCACCCCACAGCCACAGGGGGCTCTCGCGGCCCCCACGGCGTGGCCTCCACCCCACAGCCACAGGGGGCTCTCGCGGCCCCCACGGCGTGGCCTCCACCCCACAGCCACAGGGGGCTCTCGCGGCCCCCACGGCGTGGCCTCCACCCCACAGCCACAGGGGGCTCTCGCGGCCCCCACGGCGTGGCCTCCACCCCACAGCCACAGGGGGCTCTCGCGGCCCCCACGGCGTGGCCTCCACCCCACAGCCACAGGGGGCTCTCGCGGCCCCCACGGCGTGGCCTCCACCCCACAGCCACAGGGGGCTCTCGCGGCCCCCACGGCGTGGCCTCCACCCCACAGCCACAGGGGGCTCTCGCGGCCCCCACGGCGTGGCCTCCACCCCACAGCCACAGGGGGCTCTCGCGGCCCCCACGGCGTGGCCTCCACCCCACAGCCACAGGGGGCTCTCGCGGCCCCCACAGCGTGGCCTCCACCCCACAGCCACAGGCGCCCCTGTAGCTGACCTGTCCTTCACAAGGAAGAGTGTGCCATGATGACACATCTCTTCCAGGCGTGCGGTGGACATTTCTCGATCCTCTGGCATGAGGCAGGCCCTGTGGCCAGAGAGCAGGGTTACTGTTCTGGCAATGTGCTTACCCGGCAGACCAGGGTGAAGGCTCTGAAGGCTGGTTCTGGGAGACAAAGTGGGCGCTAGGCGTGTGCGGGCTTCCGACCACTATCGTGCTGGGCGCCGCAGGCCGCTGAGGAGTACCAATCACCTACAGCCAGAAAGACAACCAGATAATGAGGATCCATCCCACAGGCGATGCTGTCATCTCATCATTTCTCACCGCCCACAGCCAGTGCTGAGCTTTATAACCACGCACATCAGAAGGAAAGGGACAGTGTGAGGACCCCTCAGCACCTGACTGCACCGAGAGCATCCAGCCCGCTCTGAACGTAGCTTTATTCCCATCAGCCTCAGGCAATAACATCCCCAGCCAAACAGAAGCACAGAAACATCAGGCAGCCTGATGGGCCGCCCACAGGGCACACACCTCAGGGCACGGCCTGGATGGGGTCACGCTCAATCTCATCGTGTGGGGTGTGTAAATCGGGCGTCCCAGGCATGGACCTCACGGGGGACCCCACACGCCCCCATCTCCCTCTCGGCCTCTCCTACTTTCCTTCCTTCATTGAAATGGACAGGACAGAACTCTCTCCTCCAGTGGTGCCAGAGAGAGGCCAAACAGGGAACAACTCTCAGAACAAAAGGGACATAGGGTAGGACACGTGGGGCCCACCAGGTCATCCACGTGAGGGGAGCCCCATCCCGACAGCAGCTTTGTAGGGGAGCTGGGTACCCCAAAGGCAGGGGAAGGGAGGCAGTTGGTGCTAGGAGCAAAGGCAGGGCTCCCCGCCCCAAGGGACGCACGCGGGTGAGCACACCTCAGGGATGCAGCACGCAGCCGCCCCCCGCCACGGCATGTCTGGCACCAACCACCTGCTCCACTGAAGGACAGACAGCCCTGCTGTGTCTTTCCACAACAAAGATTGAGAACGTGGGTCCCGTCAGTTAATAGTCAAACGTCAACACCAGGACACACAGTCATCGCCTTGCCCAGACAAGGAAAACCCCAGCTTCTCAAAGATCTTATTGCATGACTTTATCTAAACCAATGAACTGAAATTACTCAGAAACGCCATTTCTCAGTCACCACACAGCACAGGGCCAAGGGCTGGGTGGCCCAGCGGGAGGGCGGACCACAGCCTCAGGACTCAGTGCAGCCGCTGCCCAGGCTATTTCAAGCTGGATGCCCCCTCCAGTCCCCTTCTTAGTGGGATAAGTGTGTTACCTGCGCAGCCCTAATTCAGCTGACGGGGCACTCAGTAAATTCTCCCTAAGCCCAGGTCACCTGTCAATGTTAATGACCCACAAACCATGGCAAGAAAAACAGCTCCACCAGATTTCATCTTTTAATTCATATTTCCAGTGATGAAAGCTTCGTCACAGTTGTTCAAACCATAGGTCAGCCTCATTTGAAAGCCATGAAATCAAATAGCAAACTTTCTGAAAAATGACACAGGAGAGAGAAGAGGACAAATCTCCCTGAGGCGGGAACGTGCGTGAACTTCTGCTTCTGTCCAGTGAGTGTGTGACGGGCACGGGGGACCCCTCCAGCTGAGGCTCGTGTGCACAGTGTGTGCAGCACGGATCCGTCCCTAGGTTCCACCCGGACCCGCTGGCCACACTCTGCAGGGAGCAGATGCACAACGCCAGCACCCCTGCAGCAGGCAGAAGCAGACGTAATTGGCCTCCCGTGCTTGCTCCCCCAGCAGAGGGCTACCTAACTCCAGACAAATGCCCTCCCTCTCGTCCTCGCCCTGAGTTCACTGTCGTGCAGCAAGCGTGGAAACCCAGAGGGCCAGGTGTGACCGCTCACAGGAGGGCCTCCCAGAAGATGGACAGGTGAGCCCCAGAGGCTCCTAGTGCCCACGGGCCATCACCTGTGGCACTGACATCTGCGGGTTTCTCTCCTTTGCTGTTTCAACTATTTTACATGGAAATCTTGTCCCGAGGGGAACAGTCTGGGCCATGAGCCAAGTGCCCACCACCAGTCAGGGGAGGGGGCCCACAAGCCCCGGTCACGTCTTCACTCGTGTGAGGATGGAGCCTTGGCTCCAGGCAGAGCAGCCAGCCCTCATTTCTGACCCTGTGACATGCAGGATCCAGGAGCCATGTAAGGTGGGCGCTCCAACTCACAGCACCGGGATCTTGTGAAGGATGAATTACCTTTACAAGCTCCACCCAAAACAGCTTAGCATCACCGATTTAACTTCAGACTGATAAAGTTTAAGGTGCACAACAGAAAAACCTTTACATTAATTTTCCTCCCTACTATTTATACTGACAATAAGAACAGAACTGTTCCTATACTTGATGAGGTTTATTCCCAGCCTAAACCCTACTATAATACACAGTGCCCATAAAATAAAATTGTATGCGTCACAAAGTAAAACATAAAATGGAATAGTTTATACCAAAAGACATTTATTGAAAAGCTGTGATGTGCCGAATATGGCCTAGGACTTCCACACACTATCGCTTTCAAAACCACCACAGCAATTCTGCTAAGAAACTGTGGTCACATTTTCCTGATGGGCTGGGTGACGGGCAGCAGCTGCACACCCGCCTGGGGTGGTTGCCTGGAATGGGAGCAAGCTCAGGGGGCAGTAAACGCCCTCCTTTCTCACGGCCCAAGAGTAGGGATGACTTCAGCCTGACCAGCATTATGCCTCGAAGAGGGCCAATAAGTCTCACAGGTGGAGCTGATCATGGGTGGGGCACACAGGAGGGAGGGCGCCAGGCATAGTCCCAGGAGCACAGACTCGCCCTGGACCCTCCTGTGGGGTGTGACGGGAGGGGACAGGCAGGGACACGGCCATCCTGCAGAGCGCCAGACCCACCGTGAGCTCCGCACGGACACCACCCCCGTTTCCCAGGCAGGTAAGCAACGTCCACCCTGATGAGGGTCAAGGCCACGCTGCCCTGCCCTGGGCTGGGTCCCACATTCCAGCCGCACAGACGGAAGCCCCAAGAGGGGGAGGACACACAAGCCCCGGGAAACCCCTGCGCAGAGCCCAACGCTCCCAACGTCTGAGCAAGGGGACCTCCCCGCCCCGCAAGCACTCCGCCACAGACCGCAGTGGCCGGCCTCCCACCCAGCCTCCGCGCGGAGCCCGGGGCCACCATCCCAGAGCCGCAGGCCGCCCGCCCGGCCTCACCACTTGCTGTGCGATGTTGACGTTGGACTGTCCGAACGTCTTTGGCAGGAGCTGCTTCCCGAGCGTGTTCACTGTGGACGGGTGGACGGCCACCAAGGACACAACACCTGCAACAAGCAGAACGCAGTCGGTTGTCTCCTGAATTGGGGTAAAGGCGACAGTTCCAGGACGACGCTGCTTCTAATTAGAAACCCACACTCCCCCACTTTCACCATTTTAGATCTGTGGTCAGCTGCAAGCACCTCTACGAGGCTTAATTCTCAGTTTGGGGGGACTGCATGGATGCTCACTCTCCCAGACAGCCAGCCCCTCTCCAGGCACTTCTGCATCCAGGGGCTGGGGGCTCAGGTGGCCCCGGGTGCATCGACCTGCTCTGAGCCCCTGTGGGGTGTCTGCCCACTGATGGAATATTCTGGTAGGATTACAAGACCTGGAGGTGACAGCTCTTAAAAGCCTACAATTCTCCGAAAAATACAGAATAGAATTTTAAAGTCAGAATTAACTTGTATCCCACCATTTCTCTATATTTTCACAAAGCTAGAAATCCAACAATCCCCTTTCCTTGAGAAGCGGAATCACATTTCTGCTTCCAGGAAGAATGCCCGTGAGGATGCTGCCCCCTCCTTGGAAACAGACGACCTCAGGGCAAAGCCGAGGGAAGGCCCACGTGGGGAGGGGAACAATCACGCGGTCAACAGGTGAGGCCCAGAGAGTCCGTGTGCCTGCACCGTCCTAGGGCCTGGGGATACAACAGTGAATGAAATAATAAAATATTTTATTTTACGTAATAGATAATAAAATATAAAATAGAGTAGAAATGATAAAATTTCAAAATATAAAAATAAAGCCCTTGCCCTCATAGCCTCAGAGGGCTGAGAGAAAATAAGCAGAGGAGACACATAAAACGGGTGGCGGTTCCCCAGGAAAGAGGGCAGGGCACATGGCACCCACAGGAGGCAGGAGGCAGGCAGCTCGGCCCTGGAGAACCGGAACCAAGCAGCACGGTGCAGGGGAGCTCAGCCCACAGGCACAGAAGGGCCTCAAACACCCACAGGGAAGGCTGGCGTCTGTGGCTTCTGCCACACGAGGGGAGGTGAAGCCCAGGCTGGTTGTGCTACTGGACCCCCCGGGTCTCCCCAGAGCCGAAGGGCCTCCTCCAGCCGGCCAGGGGCAAGCGGGGAGCCGGGCTTCTGTCCTCGCAGGGTTGGAGGTGGCGGCTCTGCGGGCGGGGCCTCCACAGAGGCCAACCTGGGCCGGCACTTCCTTCACAGCCCTGTTCAGAGTCGCGATGACATCCAGACATCCAACAAGACATCGTCTTCCACGTGGCTCCGGGAAGTCTCAGTGTTGAACCCTTTACAGTCCGTGCATTTTAAAGAACACACTTCTTCAAAATTCAACAGAGAATGGACTTGGCTCTACATGTGAACACTGAGTAATTTCTCTTAGTGACCTAAGGTGACGGAGACAGTCACCCCTCAGTTCCACTGGCTAAATGTTAGTATTTTTACCAACCAACAACAGATACTTAAATGACTTTCTGTAGTTTATTTGCTTAGAGTTTCTTATTTTCCTCTAAAAATAAAGATTTGCATCTTAACAAAAGTAAATTTTTAAAATTGTTTTAGATATATGGAAAATATTTTAAAAGACAAAAATAAAGTTATTCTATTTTGCGCTGAGAGATTTGAAATAAAGTTAGGCAATAAAACATTTCCCTTTTTGGATTCTCATACAGATTATTAAGTAGTAAGTTTCCAGGAATACGGGATTGATTCATAAAAAAAGATAACACCAGATTTTTTCCAACTTGAAAATGATTCTCTAATTTTCAATGGACCTTCTTTGATAGAAGCTTGCAGAGTCACTGTCAGCATCAACAGTTCAGCCCATTCTTACAACATCGTATTTTAAAGCTTATTTTGCATGTCAAAGACATGAAGTCAGAACACGTCAGTCGACAGGACCAGGCAGTCATCCTAAATGGCTAGACCCGCAGGTCTGGCCAGAAGACTGCCCACTCACTCCACAGCCAACATGACCCCCCAGGGCCACAGGCGCGAGACGACTCCCATTTCCTCCCAGCTGGGGTCTGGGCGACAGCAGAGCTGCGAGGCAGCAGTGGACGTGCCAGGGGTCCGCTCCCTCCAGTGCCTCTCCTTTGTGCTTTCATTGAGCGAGAAATTCTTCAAACACAAGTACTGCGTTGCAGCCTGGCTTGCTCCAGGCACCTAGACTCCACTCCAGTGACCACGTCACCATAGCTGCGGAAGAGACTGAGCAGCAGAGCCACCTCGCAGCCCCAGTGTCCACATGGCAGCTCTCAGGTCGACAGGCACGTCCGTCCATTTCCCACATTCTCCACGCAAGACCATGGATCCAAGAACGACATGAGCACCGTGTGCGTGGGCCTTAAGATGCAGAAAAGGGTGTCGATGGCAGGCATCCTGCATCTCTGCTCACACTGTCTCAAGAACTTCAGGGTCAATGGAGAAGTCTAGCTGACATCCTTCACACAGCGCCATGATCATGGGAACACGAACAGATGGCACGGAAAACGCCCTCGCTCTGTTCCACGGATGCTGCAGCTGACATCAGGTGGGCCTCCTGCGGCCAAGCAAGGCTTTCTCTCAGGTGGACCCGCCTGAGAGTATCTCATTTTTGGTTTAATCTGACCATAGAAATTAGAATACTTAACACATCTCCCTGATAAAGTCGTCGCAAACAGTCTCTTTATTGAGGAGGCAGGAACTAGCATCTCACTAACAAGACAGGTTAAACTGAAACACAGCCTAGGAATCTACTCAACAGAAATAGTATTGTTTCAACCATAAAATGTGCTTTCATGCAAAATTCTGCTTTCATCAACAGAAAAAGGATTCTAAAAATATTACAGAAACACATTTTTGTAATTATGAATCGTATTCTGTTAATATAGGTTTTAAGATAAATTGTGAAAGCGTAAGATTTGGTGTTTTCTTGAAAATAATTTTAAGCAAACATTTTTAAATTTTCAGAACCTAAAGTTTTAAGAGTTACTATTTCGCCCACCATGCTATCAATGTTCTGTCTGCTGACAAGGCCACAGGGCGCTACCGCGGCCTCTGCCCGCCGCCTCCTCACGGCTCTGCCACAGGCGAGGGCAGCTGCTGCCCCACGGGCGCCGGGGTGGCTCTCCTCTCAGTCCCAGGAGGAGGAGCTTCCTCCCTGCGCAGACAGGCCGCTCCTGCGCGAGCCTCGTAAACTCAGGAAGAATGGGCTCTGGGGGAGCTGCTCCATGGAGGGAGCTGGTCCTCGTGCATCCTGGGCAGTGACCCGCACCACTTCCCCTTGGGGCAGCGTTTTCCTCAAGCCCAGGAGCACGGCTCACGGGTGGGACATCGTCACCACACTTCAGGGACGGAGCAGCGAGAGCTGATGCCTCTCGCCGCATTCCGTGAGGGCTGCCACCGGGGCCGAGCAAGTCCCGCCGCTTCCTCCACAGTGGGCTCCACTCCCGACCGTGGCAAAAGGCCAGTTTGAACTTACCCAACACGCGTGTGCAAGCATGTGTGTGCGTGTGCATGTGGAGGGCACAGTTTCAAGAACTATAAAGAACACGAAGTTTTCAGTCACACATCACTGCCAACTTCTCACCCCTCCTGCCTCTGCACCCTGTTCTACAGCTGAAGACACTGAAGCAGGACACGCCACGCCACAGGGCCAGGCGCTCTCACCCATGACACGAGGACGGCGATGGGCAATGCTCCAGGTGAGAAGAGCGTGGAGGCGGCCCTGCGGCCCAGAGCTGAAAATGTGACTGCACGCACCTGCACAAAGGGCTCAGAGTCTTCAGGAGAAAGACGAGTTCGTGTTAATCATCCACTGACAGGAAGGAGAGCTCCATCAGAGAGGGGCCAGGGAAATACGGGTGGCTCAGAAACTGCCCGGAATGGCCCAGCCACGGAAACCGAAGTCACACCATCACCTGGAGCAAGTGTGTGCATCTCAAAACATCACAGGCACACACGCCGGAGTCAGAGTGTCCCCAACAGTAAACATGCACCAACACCCACCATGACATTCCTAACTGTCCTCACAGGCACAGGAGAGTCTCTCGCAGTGAGCAGGTTACTTGTATGATAAACAAAAATTTCTCAACTTGAAAAGGCAGCAAGTATGATGAAGGGCAGACAGACAGCTGCAGACCAGAGAAGAGGGCGCACCAGCAGCTGTGGCCCCAGGTCAGGTCTGAGCAGAAGACCGGGAGGGAGCAGGGTGTCGGGAAGGGCGCGTGGCGCCTGCCTGGCAGAGGCGGCGGCCTGAGCCCAAGCAGTGGCTCCCTTCTGGCTGGAAGAGAAGGCCCATGCAGGAGCGGTGAGAAACAGGTGAGAAGACAGCTGGGCAGGGGCTCCCCCAGAGGAGGGGTGGGCGCAGGGCCCCCAGGACCAGGCAGGGAAGTGGACAGACTGCCAGTGGGTCGGGGCCGCAGGAGGAACGCAGGAGAGGAACACCGGTGAGGACCATGAAGTCTGAACACTGACAGCTCCAAGATTGGTGAGGATGGGGGGGTGACCGGGCGCGAGTGGCGCAGCCACGAGACCCAGCTCCCACTCCTGGGAGTGAAAGCCAACGGCTGCAAAGGGTCACGCGGCATCACGGCCACGAGCAAAGCCTGGCGCAGTCCCGATAGCCGCTCTTCGGGGCCCGTGGAGACCAAAGGCTGGCATTCAGTGCGTCTTTCTGGGAAATAGCTTTTTGAGTCTCGCAGGGGGTGATGGTTAACCCTGTGTGTCAGTCTGCCGAGTGCTAGTCCCCGGTCAACAAGCTGAACACCTGCCTAGGACTACCTACCTGACAGACAGATGGGATGGAGCACATGTATGAGAGGGGCGGTCAGACGACCTGGTCCTGCTCCCTCCACGGGGAAACCCCCAGTGCCCGGAACAGCATCTGGCTGCACATTCAGACGGACGGCAGCTCTGTTTGCTACAAACGAGTTCTCTGGAAGGAGACCCGCGGCGGCCTCGCCTGTGTGGGCGGGGCGAGGGCTGCGGAGCGGGGCTACCAGTGCCTTCTCATCCCCAAACCTGCTGTGAGGCAGGAGGGACAGGAGCCCCGAGCGCCTGGGGCTGCAAGGCCCAGCAGAACCGCAAGCACAGAGGGAGACGCAGGAGAGCCAGGGAGGGGTGGCTCAGCAAGCCCCCCGCCCACCACGCGACTAGAACGAGCCCAGCCAGGAGGACAAGGGCAGCCCGGGCTTGGCGCCGGCACTCCAGGTGCAGACATGAGAGAGCTTCAGGACCAGTGACAGCAAAGGCAGGTCAGACAAGCGAGGCTGGAACATGCACAGGGCAGGACAAGGGGGCCGCAGAGCACCAGACCACGCCCAGAAAGGACACAAGATGTAAACGGCAAGGGAGCTAACACCAGAACACTTCAGTGGCGTCAGGAAGCTATGATTTTCCAATTCCTCCAATTCAGGCCCCTGGTTCACAATTAAAGCCAGTGGGATTTCAACACAGATTCGTTCATAAGAAACAAGACAGGCGCGTGCAGCCCTAAGTAACCTTACTCGGGAACATTCAAACCACAGGGAGTTCAAATAAAGGCCAGACCAAAGACTCCCATCCTTCACAGGGGAGCGCAGTTGGGATTTTTCATTATTACTTCTGCTTCATCATTTAACAGCACATGTGATGCCTGAAATTTCGGAAAATTTTTAATGTCCAACGAGTTACACTGAAACATTTCACTGGAGGAATCTGTGAATGCTACAAATTATCAAGATGAAGTTCACAAACACTGAATCCCTCAGTGAACGACTCGGACAAGAAGAGGAAGAGGAGCAGCATCGGCAGAGAAGCAGGGGTCCCACGACGCCCCAGAACTGGAGAAACCGGGGGAGCACAGGCGGGCCGGCGGCCGAGTGGCTGGTGTGAGAGGAGATCGGCCGAGCCCTGGATGGGGCGAGAGCACAGTGGCCAGCACTCGGCCGTGTGTGAGGCTCCGCAGGCGGAGAGCCACCACAGGCACCAGAAGGGGAACTCCCGCTGGGACAGGACGGGCGTGGGTCCACCAGCCCGTGACACGCCGAGTTTGCTCAGGCATGCGGGGAGGGCCCCGAGGGCCTGGGGACCTGGTTCCCCAGGAGGCGTGTGATGGGGAAGGAGAGGGCTGGTTCCCATCAGCGCTCACCAGCAACGGATGCACACGAAGGGGCTGGGACACGGTGAGACCAAGTAGGGGCCCACACCCATCTCAGATTCTCCAAGGTCACGGCAGGTGCCAAGGAGGACCTGCTAGGGTCTCGCTGCTGCAGTGAGAAGTAACTTTATGTATGAAGGTCATGAGAAAAACTACATCTAAGTGATCCCTAACCAGAAACTAAGTCCCACCCCGCAGGCCTCCCAGCCTCCAGGACGGCTGCCAGACAAGGGGGATGCGACACGGCAGCCACACACGCCCTCCCCTGCCCCACAGCAAACTCTGTAAGACGAAGCCCGCTCCCCAGGCCTCCTGGCGACATCACACGAGCGGCACCGATGGCCCTGTGCAAACATGGATCAGAGCTCCAGGCAGCGCAGACGGCACAGTCAGCCGGCTCGTACATCAGCTCGAGGCGCGTGCCCAGCACCACCGAGCCGGCACCTCCACGTCCTGGAGTTTACCTGAGGAATAACCGGCTAGGACCACATGTCTGCATGTCATCACGTGGAGCCTTTAGGAGGGAAAACGCAGACACAGGACCCTGGAGGAAGGGCTTCCACCGACCCGGCGCCACGTCCTCCCCTGAAGTCCAGGGATGCAGAGAAACACGGCTCCCGCGAGAGCTCCTGACTGGCGGAAGACACTGCTCCACCCAGCGCATGCGCCGCAGCCCCGTAGACTAGAGCTTGTTTCCGCGGTCGTCGGGGCGGCCACAGGGCAGATGCCTGGAGAGCCCCCAGCAGCCGTGAGGCGGGATCAACACAGTGACCTGTGTTTTCTTCTTCACAGTTTTCTACCTTTCCTGAATTTCTGCAAATAGTATGTAACTTACAAACCAAAACACACTCAGGCCTGACAAGTATCGTGGGTGCCATGTCTTGGCCATCAGGGGATCCAGGGGCCTTTGACAGCTGACGAAGGGCTTTCACATCAGAGAACCTCACACACACACCATGCTGGATTCGCTGGCTGACGCACACGCGTCCCCTGCACACGGCCTTACCTTTTCCAGGACTGAGGTTCTGGTCTATGAAGACCTTTAGCTCCCCGTTGGCTTCAATTAGACCGGCCTGCAAAAGGCAACAACAACATCAATAAATATGTGACATGGAAGAGGACACAAGGCTGAGGCTGTCAGCGAGCATCCTCGTAAGAGGCTGGCGAAAAGCAACACACTCAAGACACAGACGATCACTTTCAGCAAACGAGGGCAGGGGGCCCAGGACGCCCCGGCCTGGCGCAGGAGCCAGTGGGGCCTTGGCCCCGAGTTACTTGAGTGTGATAATCAGCTTAAAAAGATCACTCGAAGATTCCAGCTTGAAGGCTTAGCACTTGAAACACTAAGGAAATACTGCTTTTACTTGAGAAATCGGCACGTGCGTTATAAATGGCAGTGTCTGAGGCTGGCCGAGGCAGACCCGGGTGGACATGGAAGTTCATTCAACCACCTTGAAGGCAATCTGGCAACTCGGCCTGAGCACAGGCGGGGCTTGCGCCTGGTCAGAGCCGGCGCAGGGATGCCCCTGAACAGGGAGCAGACGTGCCTCCGCGCACAGGAGCGCCAGCCTGCGCAGGCAGAGGGCTCCATCCCTCCCCTCCCCTTAGTGACCGCGGGATGCCTGATAGCCCAGCACCCCCACCTCACAATGCTGTGCCCACATGGGTGTGCCAGGCAGGGCTGGTACAGTGGGGCCCACTAACGGTACCAGGCACACGTCAGGTCAGATGAAGGGCAGCACACGCCAACACAGCAAAGTCTGGGCACTGACACATCACAGTGACCCTCTCTAGGTCCAAAAACAACTGGTGACCTGTGTTCTGCTTCTGTTTTTCTGGATCCTCATCAGGAGAATTCACACTCATAAACCACCACGGGCATGGTGCAAGGTCAGCGCTGGGTTTGTGCGCTGCCCGCTTTCCCACATCTGAGGACCATGAGTTTCCCTGCTCTCCACTGAGCACTGGGAAGAGCGTCAGCACCCACAGCAAACACCACCACGGTGTCATGGAGGCCTCGATGGGCGCGAAACTCAAGCCTCCCAGCCCCTGACCTGCCACCAGACACCACACGTGTGTGCACACATACACACACATGCATGCAAACACACTCCCATGGATACACACCCACACACACCATATACATACACACACCCGTGCATGCAAACACATACAGATAGAAGTGCACACACCTGTGCACATAAACACACATACACACTCATACGGATACACACCCACACACACCATACACACACACACACCCCTGCAGTAAACACAAATACACTCAGATACACACCCACGCACACACACCTGTGCACATAAACACATATACACTCATGGATAACCATGCACACCATACACACACACACACCCCTGCAGTAAACACAAATACACTCAGATACACACCCACGCACACACACCTGTGCACATAAACACATATACACTCACGCAGATATGAGTGTATCCACACACACATATGGATACACACCCACACAGACCCTACACACTAACTCGTACACATGCACACACGTAAACATACACCTACACACGTACACATGCAAATGTACACACATGTACACACCTGCACATAAATATACACACATGTACACAAACGATGAGACAGCTGAGTGGACCTGGGCAGACGAGCCTCCCCTCCCTCAGGTCGGGGCCTCCTACCACCAGGGACCAGGGCAGCAGGCTCCAGAGAACAAGCCCCCAGGAGACCCGGGGACCCAGCATGCAGGGGCTCACACCCATGTACACAGTCACTTCGCACACGTGCACCAGAGCAAGCGTTGAAACACAAGCTCACGCGCCCGTGCCGCACATCTGGGTTTCCCTCCAGGACGCTGGGCACGAGGCCAGCCTGTGAAGGCCCCGAGCACAGCTCCCAGCCCGCCTGCTTCTCCAGGAAGCCAGGGCCTCTTCCAGCTTCTATTCTCTTCCACTTTGGGTGAAATGTCAGTCCCCAGGGGCCCAGTGGAGGCTGGAGCCCCCGTCCCAGGAGGAGCCGCAGGCCTGTGGCTTCCAGAAGGGACATCCTCCGGGCGCACACATGGCAGCGACCAGCCTGGAGCACATACATGCACAGCCCCCCAGAGACTGGCTGTGGGAGACGGCCCACCTTGGGCCCCGCTCCAGGTGGGGACGGACTCACTGCGTCCACAAAGCACACAAGAAACCAAACACACCCAAATGCATAATCCCACAAGAAATCGTGGCAACACATCCCGACCCGCTGACGTGACCTGGGATGGAGATCAGGGCCATGCGGCTGAGGGGCCACCACCAAGCCTCAGGGCCCAGCAATGCCAGGTGGGCTATTTCTTGGACTCTCCAAAACTCCAACCTCCCCCCAGAAAACAAGGAAACTTAGGGCCTGCCCACGAGGACGATCACGGACAGAAGATCACCTGGGGACCTGATGCATTCATATTGCCCTGTTCCGAGCCTCCAGCCAGGAGGTGGGTGAGGATGGACTTTGTGCTGACCGTTTGGGCCACTGGCAGGTGGAGCAGGACAAGCCAGCATGCCTGGCCAGGAGGACAGGACCAGGCAGCCGGGCTCAGCAGGGTGTCTAGCTCTTGAGTGAGGAGCCAGCGTGATGCTGGTCCCAGCAAGTTCCTAGGAACACAGGCCCAGAGCTCCCTGGAGCCACAGGACGCTAGCTGCCACAGAGCAAGGACCCCACTGTGGCCGGGAAGGACTGACTAAAGCCATGCACCTGAAAGAGGCAAGGAGACAGCCCGGGTCACCCTCCCGCTGGATGACAGCCCATCAGATGGTCTGGCTCCCACAGATCTCGCAACCCCCAGAATTCATCAGCTCCACACAAGGTGGCTCTGACGACTGTCCACCATCCTTCACCACCAGAACTGACACACGAGTGGACGGCTGGCGGACAGTGGAGTCAGCAGCTGCTGACTGTGAAGACTCAATGAGAACAGGGGCTGTTACTGCTCCTGGAGGTCTGCCTCAGTGCAACCGGGCCTCTGTCTGCCCCGCCCCATCACAGGGCCACTGCGGCATGCTGCTCCATGCGCTGGTACACTGACCATACG
Source organism: Equus caballus (assembly GCF_041296265.1). Lineage (NCBI taxonomy): Eukaryota > Metazoa > Chordata > Mammalia > Perissodactyla > Equidae > Equus > Equus caballus. The sequence continues at coordinate 100,787,349 of NC_091700.1, read as the reverse complement.
GTAATCAGCGTTTCACTTTAGCCGAGGAGGCTGCAAATCACCTGCCATCAGATGGGAGCCTCTGGCACGTGGCAGGAGCCGCCAGATGTTTCTCGGTCCTGCTCCACCTTCCGGTCAGCCCCAGCAAGGACATGACCCTGGCAATCACTGGGCAACCCAAACCTGGGAAGCTCAAGGTCCCGGGAGCTCACCCCCGTCACTCCGCTGGGACACACAGCCTGACTCAGACGTGTCAGTCAAACCTGCTCTCTCTGGGGCAGAAATGCTTTAGCTTCCCTCAGCCACACGCTTCTCGCACTAACTGCCCAGTGACTAGACGGGCCAGGAGCGCACCGGCATGGCCCTTTCCACAAAAGTCTGAGAATGGATAAGGAGGCCCGTCTTTCTCTGCAAGCCTCGATTTTATGATCTAAGGCTGAAGAGCAATGGGAAGATAAAAGCACAGGAAATAAAGGAAGACAGCTGGCGAAGAGATAAGAGAACGAAGCAAATCCACACGAGCGCGAAACTAGACAGAGGCCTTCACGCCCACAGTTCCAGCCACAGCTGCACTCGAGCAGCCTTCCTGCTCCTGGATCCCAGAAGATCCGTAAATGCACCTGCTCACGCTCATTAAAACTACATTCTGTCCCTCAAACTCCAAGAAGAGCCTCAGGTAGAAAAGCAGGCTGGAATTTTGAAACCCACACCTGCGTCTGCTAACTCCATTGACCCTGGTCAGCACTGCATCTCACGGTTCCCATCGGCCCTTTGATCTCGACAGCGAGAACCCACTGACACACGGGGCGTGCAGCAAAGCGGAGTGGACTTCCAGGCGGGCTTTCTCAACAGCAACTCGACCGCCTCTCGGGCCTGGACAACACTGGCCCAGGGCTGTCCTCACTGCAGGGTCAGCGTTGCCCTGAGGACACCCAACCCACAGGCGTGACTTCCGGGGCTGCACTGCTTCTGAAAGAGGCCCCCTCTGCAGAGCTGTCGCGTGAACAAAGACAAACCCAGCCCAGCAGGAGCGGGAGACCACAGGGCGGGAAGTCTGACTGGAAAGGAAGCCGAGCTGCTGGCGACCGCTGTCCTGACCCCACCTGGGGCAGTGACCAGCTCACCCCAAAGCACGTTTTATGGGCACAGAAATCATCTCTATTTGACAACACTCTGTGTGTCGAATCACAGAGAACATGCAAGCTTGCTTCTCCACCGAGATGAGAAAACAAAAACGCCGCTTTTGTTCACAGATCATTTGAAGAACGGCAATGCAACAACCTTCCAGAAACCAAGCCTGGAGGACGGTGACCTTCCTAAGACGGAACCAGCAGCCCACAGACCCAGGCGGCTCGAGGAGGGACGAGCACCCAGCCTCCAGGAGGCCCCTGCCCACCCATCCTCTCCCTCCCAAGTCGGCTCTGGCCCGTGATCAGATGGAGACCACGGGAACGGCAGAGTGTGACCCGGGCTGGGTCACTGTCTTTCTGGACTGCTTGCTCAGGGAAGCTGGCGGCAGGTGGAGGACGCTCCAGTGGCCCCACAGAAGGTGGCGTGGTGAGGCACAGGCGTGCTGCCCATGGTCTCCTCAGAAGCAGGCTCTCCAGGCCCCCAAGCCTTTGGAGGACGGCAGATCTGGGCGACATCTTGACGGAACTTCCCAAGTGAGCCACCCCCAAATTCCCAATCCACAGACCTGTCTTGGGGGGATGATACGTGTTTACTGTTATTCTGAGCCACTGAACTTTGGGCTCATTTGTTTCACAGCAATTGATAAGAGTGGTTAAAGGTTTTCCCTAGAACATAAAAAAGCCCTTCTTTTCCTCAAACCAAGTAGTCACAGAACGTATTTGCAGACACTATGTGCAGCTTTCCTGATGTCACAGGACTGACTGCAAACTGCCAAAGAAAAATGGTCATGACCAAAATAACTTACCTATGTCTCCTGATCTCAGATAGAGACCCATAACAACACTGTCGAGTCGTCTCTGTGAGGAGCGAGACCCCAGGAATGAGTGAGCTGCGTGGCACCTGGTCAGCCAGGTGGGAGGCTGCTCCGAAAAGCAGGACCGTTTCTGACAACTGAGGAGTTAAAGGTCTTACAGGAAAACATCAGAGTAGGACAGATCCTCGAGGTCGACTGGCCTCCACCAGGACTCATCCACACCAGTTCCCACCCTGATTCGTCCTAAACCTAAACACCAGAGACACTGCACCACACATTTCCCCAAACCCAACCCAAATCCAAGGCTCCCAGCACACTGCTTCTAAGTCTGCTCTCTGAAGATGACAGAAGTCATTCGCGGGCCTGAAGACCCACTCAGAGCAGAGACGAGCCCGCCTGCTGCAGGCCACGTGTGGCACAGCATCACTTTTGTCTCCACCATCCGCAGGTGCACAGCCCCCAGGACAGAGCCTCCTGTGTGCACAGTGGCTGGTGCACGGGACACAGCTGTGGTACTGTGGCACAGGCCCCAGCCCTGTGAGAACACAACACTAGGCGAGATGGAACCACCGTGACAACGTGGAATTCAGGAGAGAAGCTGGTCTGTCTCGAACCCACACGAACTAACTCAGGGACACGTGGAAAGGTCATCAGCATTGTCGCCCACAGAATCGCAGCTTCAGCCTTCTCATCATGGTGTTCCCTGAAACACCGCCCCTTCGTGGAGCATGTCCCCAAAGGACAACTGGAAAACCTCAGAGACCCCACTGTCGATGACGGTGAGGTGCAAGAACCGACTAAGCCTGGTTAGAAACACTGTTGTCTCTCCTAGAGCTCACTCCTGCCGTGCAATCCCCGTGTGGTCAACGGTAGGACAGCCCACTGACGTCCTGACTCTGGCCTGTCACTGTCACTCACTGCTCTCCACCTGCAGGGAGGACACCCACCCCCACCTCTGCTCCCTGCTCGCTGCACCGCGGCCCAGCGCCCCATGGCTGGCGTGACCCTGAGTGAGTCTGAAGTCCCGCCTCCATCCTTCCTGCAGCACCAGCCCCCCTCCTGACAAGGATCACAGCTGGACAGGTGAACCTTTAAAGATCCACAGGGTGAAGGGACTAGGGGGCCCTGACGGGTCCTGAGGGGGTCCTGCAGGCTTCCTGAGGGCATCCTGTGGAGGTCCTGAGGGGGTCCTGATGGGGTCCTTTGAATGTCCTGTGAGTGTCCTGACAGGGTCCTATGAGTGTCCTGTGAGGGTCCTGTGGGGGTCCTGAGGGTGTCCAGACAGGGTCCTGCGGGTGTCCTCAGGGCGTCCTGATGGGGTACTGTGGGGGTCCTGAGCGCATCCTGAAGGGGTCCTATGGGCATCCTGTGGGGGTCCTGATGGGGTCCTGTGAGTGTCCTGTGGGCATCCTGAGGGTGTCCTGATAGGGTCCTGTGCCCTGCAGGCAGGCATCCTGACGGAGTCCTGAGGGTGTCCTGTGAGTGTCCTGCTTGTGTCCTGAGGATGTCCTGTATGTGTCCTGAGAGGGTCCTGTGAGTGTCCTGCGTGTGTCCTGAGGGTGTCCTGAGAGGGTCCTGTGAGTGTCCTGTGTGTGTCCTGAGAGGGTCCTGTGAGTGTCCTGCGTGTGTCCTGAGGGGATCCTGAGAGGGCCCTGTGAGTGTCCTGCGTGTGTCCTGAGAGGGTCCTGTGAGTGTCCTGCGTGTGTCCTGAGAGGGTCCTGTGAGTGTCCTGCGTGTGTCCTGAGGGGATCCTGAGAGGGCCCTGTGAGTGTCCTGCGTGTGTCCTGAGAGGGTCCTGTGAGTGTCCTGCGTGTGTCCTGAGAGGGTCCTGTGAGGGTCCTGCATGTGTCCTGAGAGGGTCCTGTGAGTGTCCTGCGTGTGTCCTGAGAGGGTCCTGTGAGTGTCCTGCATGTGTCCTGAGAGGGTCCTGTGAGTGTCCTGCGTGTGTCCTGAGGGGATCCTGAGAGGGTCCTGTGAGGGTCCTGCGTGTGTCCTGAGAGGGTCCTGTGAGTGTCCTGCGTGTGTCCTGAGAGGGTCCTGTGAGTGTCCTGCGTGTGTCCTGATGGTGTCCTGAGAGTGTCCTGGCGTGTGTCCTGATGGTGTCCTGAGAGTGTCCTGCATGTGTCCTGCGTGTGTCCTGAGAGGGCCCTGTGAGTGTCCTGAGAGGGTCCTGTGAGTGTCCTGAGGGTGTCCTGAGGGGATCCTGAGAGGGTCCTGTGAGGGTCCTGCGTGTGTCCTGATGGTGTCCTGAGAGTGTCCTGGCGTGTGTCCTGATGGTGTCCTGAGAGTGTCCTGCATGTGTCCTGCGTGTGTCCTGAGAGGGCCCTGTGAGTGTCCTGAGAGGGTCCTGTGAGTGTCCTGAGGGTGTCCTGAGGGGATCCTGAGAGGGTCCTGTGAGGGTCCTGCGTGTGTCCTGATGGTGTCCTGAGAGTGTCCTGGCGTGTGTCCTGATGGTGTCCTGAGAGTGTCCTGCATGTGTCCTGCGTGTGTCCTGAGAGGGCCCTGTGAGTGTCCTGAGAGGGTCCTGTGAGTGTCCTGAGGGTGTCCTGTGAGTGTCCTGCATGTGTCGTGAGGGGATCCTGAGAGGGTCCTGTGAGGGTCCTGTGTGTGTCCTGAGAGCTCCTCAGAGCTCCTGCAGACATCCTGAGGAGGTGAGAGGGGTCCTGAGGGCTCCAGGCGGAGGAAGGCTAGTGCTCAAAGCAGGGCGGTCCTGGGCCTGCCGCAAGAGGTCACTGAGCAGTTTTTAGTGATGCTCCACACATTTGTCGGCCAATGACAGCGCTGGTGTAAACAAGACTCACAAAGGGTGCCGACCAGCCTGCCGTGCACACCTCCTGCCTGTGCCCAGGCTCCCCTCTCCTCTCAGAATCCAGGACTCGGGGGTCTGGCAAGCATGGGGGCAGTGAGTGAAGCCCCTGCCTGTCTCACCTCCACAGGTCTCTAGACAACCGGTCTGGCCGGGGCCACGCACCAGCCACAGCAGTGGGATGCACCGTCCACAGGAGGACACCCCACAGTGGACCCGCAGCCTCCGTGGACCTCCATCATGAAGTCACTTGAGTGGTAAACAGCACAAAATTTCAATGACTCAACTACAGACACCGACTCAGAAAAAACATTCCAGATACACCAGGTCTCCTGCCTCCACTTGCACCACAGCCACACCTGCAGGTGTCGAGGACTTGCACAACACGTGTGGTTTTTACTGTTGACAAGGTACTACTGACACTGCAATTAATTTTAAGATAAGTGCAGTGGACTGATTGTCCTACAAAATCATTATACTTACGAGGCAAACCTCGCTTCCTGCAGGGAAACAACAAACTGCGAAATGCGTCTACACACGCCAACAGCACGGACACTCACTGGCCAACTAACCTTAGTTTTTCTTAGAAAAACTGTATTTAGCCTTTTGTGTTTGTATGTTAATGGAAATGAAAGTAGATTATTCTCTTATATTAAACTAAAACACAGTCTGCTACAAAAAGCTGAACCAATCAAAAATGAAAACTACAAAAGTGAATACAATGATTTTACTTAATTTAGAAACCATACTAGTTTAGAAATGGGAACCGATTCAGTCCCCGTGGATGCCGCAAGAGAGTGCTATGACCGCCATGCTTCACAAGTGGCCCCAAAAGGAGGGAGCTGACCCCAGGCCAGGCCGCGTGTCCCCCCACGCTCCACATAACCTCACTGGCCTCCCAGTTTCCCACCCGCCCACCTCCTCCTACACCGCATGCGACCACGGGTCCCTCCCATGGCCTGCAGGAGAACCTGCAAACCCCCCACCTTGATGGAGAGCCAGGGACCCGGACCGGAGCCAGGGCCCGCCACCCTCCTTGGGGGCTATGAGACAGGAGTTTCGTGAGTGGGCAGCAGTACACAGTTCAGGCCATCTAAGCCGGGTGCCAACGTGGCAAGGGTCCCTCCAGGTGAGAAGGGGAGGGTGGTCGGTGCTGGCGAAGTGGGCACAACCTGGGAGAACCCCTCTGGGCACCACCAGTCCCCCAGCCCCCCAACGTTTCCTGCGGCCCTACCCTAGTCCTTGGGCTCTTCCCAATAACGACATGAAGACCTGAAAAAGGGGCCGGCCTGGTGGCGCAACAGTTAAGTCACATGTTCCGCTTCTCGGAGGCCCGGGGTTCATCAGTTCGTATCCCCAGTGCGGACATGGCACCGCTTGGCAAAAGCCATGCTGTGGTAGGCGTCCCACACATAAAGTAGAGGAAGATGAGCACGGACGTTAGCTCATGGCCAGTCTTCCTCAGCAAAAAGAGGAGGATTGGCAGCAGATGTTAGCTCAGGGCTAATCTTCCTCAAAAAAAAAAGGAGAAAAAAAAAAACCTGAAAAAGATACCACATAAAAAGAAAACTACGAACCAATCTTACTTACAGTTATGTACACAGAAACACTGGCAAATATAACCTTCCAAGCACATTAAGAGTGCACAACGGCCACGTGAGGGGCAACGCCACAGTATGAACACGCGGAACCTGCATTTATTTTATAAGGTCCGCTCCTGACTTTCCTACCAGAATGGGCTCCCTTGTGAACGACAGTTCACACGCACGTCAGTCACCAGCACCTGACCAACAGCTGGAGGTCAGGAGCACCTGGGAACCACAGGAACACCGAGCACCCTGGTGCCGCCTGGCGGCCCCTGCGCCAATCAGACAACTGACCAGAAGAAATACAAGATTCATCACTACTAGTCTGCATGAAAACCATGAGAAAAGCTAGTATCCCACCAACAGCTTTCCTTTCCATGGGCAATAACCTGGCATAAAAGATAAAAATTAAGCCCCTTTCACAACAGTGATAAAAACATCAACTACCCAGGAACAATCTTGATATGAAAAGTAGCAGAGCCACGAAGAAAGCTCTGTAACTTCCCTGAGGGACACACGCGTTAATGAGCAGAAAACCTTGACTCTGCAAATTACACTTCACAACAAATGCAACTTCAATCAATATCACAAGCTTCAGGTTGTGAATCAAGAGAGAACCTTGACGAACAAACTGAGAATCAAGAAATTTTTAAAAGGCCTGGGGAGCAGGCCGACCCCAAAAGCGGACCCAATGGTGGAACCCCGCCTGAAGGCCCCGTTCCCGCCACGCGAGCCAGGGCTCTCCGGGCAACAGCTCCTCCCGAGACCCGCCCCACCCGCTCCGTCCTGTGGTTCCTGCACAGCCCTCCCTCAGACTCCAAGTGGACAGGGCCACGTCCCCGGCACCTTCCAAGTGCCTGGCCGTGGACGACTCCAGACCAGGCAGGTCCAGCAGATGCAGCCTGGGGCCTGCTCTGGGAGTGGACACCCTGCAGGCCTGGAAGTGCCCAGCGCCAGGAGGTGAGCTGGCCTCCCGCTTGCAGGACTTCACGCCCCTGCCCAATCCCCCCTTGAGCGTGGCCTGACCTAGTGACCTAACCTGCAAAGGCCAGGTTAGCTCTCAAGAGACCAAGATTTCTGTCTTGCTGGCCCATGTGCGCGCACATGTGCACGCATGCACGTGTGTCTTTCTCTGTCTCTCTGTGTCTCCCTCCCTCCCTGATGATGTAAGCTGCCCCACAGAGCGGCTCACACGGCCAGGAACTGAGGGCCACCTCCAGCCAACAGCCCTCACGGGATCTAATCCCAGCACCACGCTTGGAAGAAACGGCAGGGAAGAGAACATGTAAGTTCACTGATGCAAAGTCGTGTCATGTGTGTGTGTTTAAACACACATCTAGGAACCATCCCCCAAATAATCACCAAAATATAAGAGAGTCATCCTGGACTATGGTTCCAGATGACTGTTAACTTTCTTTCTGATACCATTTGAATTTTTAAATAAAACCTCTATCGCTGTAACTGGACAAAGCCTAGGACTGTCGTCATTTTCTAAACAAAGGACACAGAGTTCCAAGGATAACGAGATCTGGGATGGTGAGGAGAGAGGGGTGGAGACCGAACACTGCACAGCCGAGTCAGGACCCCAGGAGCATCTGTGCAAAAGAAACCAAGACGGCGGCACGAGCCAGCGGAGCAGAGGCCACGTCCAGACAGCGTGGACAGAGCAGGACGGAAGGCCCGGGACAGCTGGTCCTGAGCCAGCGGCCAGGCAGAATCAGCTGGAGAACATAAAGCCGAGAATCTGGAGAAGAAACGTCCAGGCGAATGCCAATACTTCCCCCACAAGACGTGGAAACTGCACTAAGTGGGCCACAAGAAACCCACGTCCTCAAGGGAGAGTCATCAGCCAGTCAGTGAGGAGAGGTGGAGGCAGGAGTCAAAGATACAAATTCCAGCAGGTCAGAGGAAAGGGAGGAACAGGGGCAGCAGGGGGGGGGTGCTTTTGGTGCCAAGAACAGAGGCTGAGTCACCAGAATCCGAAATTCCAGGGAGACCCCAGGTTCTCTGCCGGGGGGCCAGGACATCTACGATTACACAGCTATAGCTGCCCTTCCTCCAAGACAAGCGAACCGGGGCTCAATGGACAGCACAGGTCAGCTTCCTCAGCTCTGCCCTGGGGTCGGAGCCAACTGTCTCCAGCTCCGAAATGCTGGGACTCTGGTTCCTCCACAGTGGTGTGTCCTTCCGCCTCCTGCCCACGGCCTCGGAGCCCAGCCATCAGGGGTAAGTGCAAATCAGCACTTTCATCCACCTCCTGCCTGCCACGCGGACCGAAGTCAATCCAAGGCAGAACCACTTAAACCATCATTCTCCACCCCCCAGCGGCGCCCAAGGGCACTGCCTCTGCTCACGCGGAAACGTGAGGTCCCTGTGCTCCTGGATTCTGTCTCTCAGTCCCCGGAGTCACAGCCCTTCCTAGAAAGATGCAGCCGACGGCACAGCAGCTTCTCCTAACCCGTTGTCATCTGACTGCATCCTTCAGGCACCACTTCAACTCTCAGCTTTTCTGCCAAAAAAATATCAAATTTATTCTAGAACAGACACAAATGCAAAACTGCCTCGAAGAAAACATAACATGGCTCCAAAACAGTTTTTAAATATTTGCTTATGTCCCACTTTCTCGAGTTTTCGTGGCAGATTCGCACTGGGTTAGCTCTGAACGGCACGTGCTGCATTCTCTCACCTGCTGAGGGGTGAGGGTGAGGGTGAGACTGCTCCCCGGGACCTGAGGGGACACTGAGGCAGTGACTGGAGGGCACATGGCAGGCTGGATCTGATTCTCCAGCAAGCCATCCCAGGGAGAACATGACTTCACGTTCACTATAACGACAAAGGCTGAACCAAGGGGAGGGCTGCCGAGTGGTGCTCTGCTGAACAAAGGCCCGGACCGCGCTGACCCACCCCACGTCCACCCTCCCCCAGCCGCAGCCTCTGAAGGGGAAACCCCTGGGTGTCAGGGGCTGCATCAACCCAACCCCATTCGAGCAGGCCCTGCTGCCCACTACCCACTCAATTCATCCAAATTGCAGCCAGGGCACGATGGAGGTGGGAGGGACAGAGACCTGCCTGCAGAAAGAGTGGAGAAGAGGCAGGGAGCGGGGTCAAAACAGGCCGTGTGGGCCCCGGGTGCTCATGGCAAAACACCGGTCCCCCTGGACTCCCGTCTCTGGCGGCCTGCCTACTCCACTCCTGAGCTCAGGCCCTAACAAGGAGTAGATCCCTTGGCTGCACGAGGATCAGGGTCTCCCCCAAGCTCTGATCAGACCTATCACTCCTGGCCAAGAAGCATGCTCCAGGGCCCAGGCCCAGATTCCCTCAGAGCCTCACACTTTACTCTCCAGAACCCTCTGAAATGCTTCCAGGGCCAGCCAAGCACGGGATGTGTTACATCCTTTAACCTTCGCTACCCGAGAGGAGGGCACCCTGTTACCCTCATTCTGTAGATGAGTCACTGAGCCCCGGAGAAGACGCTGCCTGAGGTCATGCCGCCAGGCAGAGCTGGGACCCGGAGCCAGGCGGGGCAGGTCCCCTCAGACCACTGCCTTTGTCCTGATGTGGAAATCGTTTCCAGGGAAACACTCACGGTCCTGTGGCTTCCCATGTGCTGGAGCACAGCCCGCCACTCCAGGACGGTGGGGAGTCCAGGCTGCGGCCTCTCCTGAGAGCAACACACCTGGGGATGGAGATGCCTTCTGCTCATCTAGTGGATTTATTCTATGAGCTAATTTTTAAAATAACCACCCGCTAATCTCACTTCTCTCCTGGGAAAGGCGTTGCAGGACACTCTTCTCGCTTTAGACAGAACCTAAGTCCTTCTACCAAAAACCAACTCATCGAGGCCGGGAGCTGGAGCGAGGACAGTGCTCCTCCCAGCCTACAAGGAGGGCCCTGGAGCCCTGGGGCCAGGCAGGCAGCGGACTGTAAGGACGGGTGGCTCCCACTGCACGATGTGCTGTGACAGGGCGTCACAACCTCCCACCCTCAGCCCTTTCTCTTCCCAGGGAGAAGCACTCAAAAATACACACTAAGCAGAGTTTCCAGGACCACGGTCCACACACTATCAACACGTCACTCAAACAACGCCTGGGACATGGGGAGGCTGGAGCCACCGTCATCACATGAGGGGTCAGGGCCTACAGTCATCCAAGAAACTCAGCCCTACACAAACCGACCACTCATCCTTTCCCCCTAAAGTAAGATCTAGTCTTGCAGCTCCCACGGGAGCCACTTTACAGTCTGTCAAGGAAAGAAGGGGTCACGTCCAGGAGAGGCAGGTGTCCCTGGCAGCTTCCGCTTCCGGCCTAGAAGCGCTCTGCTACCGTAAGTCGCCAGGCCAGGATTTCAAAGCTCTGAGTTGCAAAACCCCATGAGATTGTTTAATTCTGTGACTTCCCTCCAACCCACACTGCATGTGTGCCGGGGGAGGGGTACGTCAGGGCCTCACAAAATGAGGGTGAAACACCCACAATCCACAGCCATGCTCACCTGCAGCCTGCTTACCTGGACAATATTAAGGCAAACATTTGTCTCTTATGCTGCACGTTGTTTCAAACAGGTACCGAAGTTTAAAGACAATTTTCAGAGCAGCGCTAGAGCAGTAACAACCTCCAAGAATGGACGGCTTCCTTACCTGGGTTAGTCTAAAAGTACCAGGTCAAAGATGGCACGACTTCACAACTGATCCCAAACAAGAATGGACGGCTTCCTTATCTGGCTTAGCCTAAAAGTACCAGGTCAAAGATGGCACAACTTCACAACTGATCCCAAACTCAGCATGACACGAATTGAGAGGTTGAGTTCTGACACAAATATCTCCAATATCTTCTTCCCTGCAAAGAGGGCTTAGGTTCTGTCAACACTGGTGGCATAAGATATTTTCACTCAAATCCTGATTTTTCTGAAAAGTAAATCAAACAACAGAAAAGTAAGACCCACACTAGGTACTCCAAGTCATTAATACTTTCAAGCAGAGGAAGTTAGGTATTTTGCAATAGCTGAGAAGACCCAATGGCCATCCTTGAGCTGTGCTGTAATCGCTGACCCAGGAAGTCACGAGGGGGTGGACGACTATCGAGAACTTGGGCTCAAAGAGTCTCAATGACACTGAATAGAGACGAAGAAAACATACTACCAACCAGTGAAGGAAGGACGCCAGACCACCCAAAACCACCTGTACTTCACGTCGCCATTCAAGGCATGCTCTCCGTGGGTCTGCACTGAAATGACGTTACAATTACAACCCCTGCTGGGCTACAGAAGGAGACCCAATGTTAACATTCTGCTGCGAAACAACGGACAAAGGTCACTATCTGTAATTTATAGAGTGGACACAAATCAGCAGGAAACAAACACCTGAATAGAAAACAAGCACAGGACACATTCATCGATTCACAGAGAAAAATGGTATTTTAAAGGAAAATATTCAACATCTAAATCAAAAAATGCAAACTAAAACAAAGCGCAATTTAAAATTTCACCTATCAAATGGAGCAAGTTCTATGGGTTTTTAAATCGCTATTATTGAACTCAATGTTGAAAAGGGAACGTTAAAACAGGCTCCCTCCACCAACTGGATGGAAATAAGTGTAAACTGGTGCAGTCATTCTAGAAATGTCTTACAGACACGGTGCAGACATGTGCATGCCGTCTACACGTGTCCACGTGGACCCATGCACATCCACACGCACCCACACATGTCCACGCCTATCCACGAGAATTACACTCCCCAGAAGTTATCCTAGGATATCACCATGGACCTGTGCAAATGCGACTAGGGGCCAGGACTCACAGCACAACCACACAGTGAACACGGGCTCTGCCCAGGTACGCACCATTCTCCACACTCCCGGGCGAGGCTGGCGGCTCTCAGGACTCTCCCAGATGCCCACACACCTGTGCCCCAGCAAGTCCAGCAGCACATACCCACTGTGCCCTGCGCACTTCTGAACACCAATTTACGCCTGTGAATTTGTTACGAGAAGCATGGAAAAAACTGCAAACAGTCCAGAGGCTGCATTCTGTGTCTTTAGGTGTCTTTTATTTTCTCCATCCTCTACAGAAATCAGAACTGGACATTACGGTTCATGTAGGAAACTCAAACAAGTGGACCCGGACGCCAAGGGCCTCCACCCTATAGCCAGAGGACTGGGGAGCAAGCATGCATTTGTTTCAATTTAAAATGACGTGTTCAGGTACGTATCATTTTTATTATTTCCCATTCTAACTGCTTCTCAATAACTGACCATCTACAATTCCCCCACACATCAAATCAATGTGGAGCTGCTAAAAATAAAGCAGCAGAAAAAAATGACTGGCTTGGGGAAATACTGACAATATGTTCAAGAGCAAAGGAAGATAAGAAATGGGACACGCAGGACACTGACATCCTTATAGAGCACGCCTTGATCACATGTGACTAAATACAACCCAAGAGGAAGGTACTACAAATTCGACAATTCCTCAGACACTGGCTAACAGATAACTTCGTTCTTTTTACTTTCCTGGAACTTTCTAGCTGTTGTACAACTAACATTACTTTTATAATCAGAAGAAATATTATTTGGGCTTTTTCAGTAATTCACACATTTTTCTTGTGGAAATTCTGCTACACGGATAACCACATGACTATGACAGAAAAGCTTGGGGGTGTGACAGGAGGTCCTTCAATAAAGACGAAACTCACAGCCCATGCTGAGCACCGCCTGCAGGACACAGAACAACCCGGGAATGATGGATGCCTCCACAGGAAGAACCATGAAGGCGGCCAGCTCACCTGTCACGGACCGCCGGGGTCGGGGGCACAGGACAGTGCTGAGCCGCAGGGTCTGGCCATCGCCACCAGAGCTGCTCACCATCTCCCTCCCTCAGGTCCTGGGTGACAGGGGTTACTGCGCGGGACTCGGGGTGCACAGGGCAGGCACCTGAACACAGGTGCATGTGTTCAGAGGGGCCGTACCTGAGAACCCAAGGGACACAGAGAGCTCTTACTCCAGCAAGCCAGAACTCTCTTTAGAACTGGGCTGTGGAACACAGGGCTTTGATGAGCAGAGTCCTAATTTGACAGGAAGACGGAGACGCAGCCCTTCACTCTGGAGTCTCCACTCACCTGGAGCCTCGCTGGGAAGAGCCCGTGATGAGCAACAACCGAAGAGCCACAGTCGCCTCGGCACACGGGTCCCAACCAGAGGCAGGTCGGCACGGTCACAGCCACTGAGCAAGGACTGACTGACAGCCCACTCCCCCGAGGCCGGTGCCACGGGACACAACGTCCCTGCTGTCCACGGCCAACACTCTAACAACGACACCCTTCGAGTAGGAAGGCACCTGGGATGAGTCCCAGTCGAATCCCGCCAAGGCGACCCCCCACTTCCCAGAAGACACACGGCCCCGAGCTCCGGCCTCAGCCCTCAGCAAGGACCCACAGGGTGACGTTGCATGCAGCCGGCCATGCGCCACCTCTGACCCCGCCACCCCGTCCCTCCTAACAGTACAAGACACACACGAGAGAATCCAGGCGCTGACTGCAAAGGAGAGCTCTCCAAGCGTCCTACGCTGGAAAACAATGTAATCCCTTAAATACTAAAAGAGAAGACGTTGTAAGAAAGGTGACCGTGCGAGGAACACGTCACCTGGAAGCTACACGGCGAGCCAGCCCGCGCACTCCCACCACAGGCGGGTCTCCTGACCATCTCACAGCCAACTTTGGGACAACGCCTCACACACCAAAGACAGGGCGGAGAGAGCTGATTCTATGGGGAAAAAATACCCCTTTTATCTTTTGAATTTTATACCAGGTGTTGGTCTAACAGCTCTTTTAAAGCAAGATGTTTCAGGGCAACACTTTTGATTAAGCTGTAATTTTCTGCTTTTTATTACCATCTCAGAGTTTCTCCAATTTTATCCCACGTAGAAAGAAATTAACTCAAACACAAAAGCTTATTGCAAAAGCAAGCAGACCGTTACCGCCTTCCTCACCGTCCACACCCGAGGGGCCACACTTCTACCCTCTTCATCCCACGCTGAAGTCGAGGTGCTGCCCGAGAACTCGCCAGCACCAGAGATGGAGGGAAACGGCAGCCTCAGGCTCTACCAGCTTGTGTCCTCAGCCCTGACCCCACCATCCAGGTCTAGCTGTGAACAATGCTCAGAATGAGTGCCATGGACAAGCTCATCCCTCCCCTGCTGGTACTAAACCAGGCCATCGTATCATCCCTCAAAAGCTGAGATACGAGCATCTTTCTCTGGTCTCCAGCTCTCAGTGATACAACTGAGGGACTTTCCCACAAACTCACAGAACAAAGTGGGATCACAGAGCAGCCTCCAAAACTGAGACCCAGGAACTCTCAACAGTAACTTACGGCCTGGAAGGGAACTACTGTCGAGGTCTCCCGTGAGTGCCCACAGGGGACCGGGGCCACATGCGGGCTGTCCCTCTGCTCTCGTGCCCAAGGCTTGGGGACCATCCTAGAAGTGCATCTCGGAGGGTTTCCCACAGTCCTGTGGAGACAACTGGGCAGGCTACCACCTCCCCAGGAGCATCCGGGGCACTGCCCCCTACCTCGCAGCCACCTCCTCCCCAGAAGCATCCGGGGCACTGCCCCCTAACTCGCAGCCGCCTCCTCCCCAGGGGGCGTCCAGGGCACTGCCCCCTAACTCGCAGCCGCCTCCTCCCCAGGGGGCGTCCAGGGCACTACCCCCTAACTCACAGCCGCCTCCTCCCCAGGGGGCATCCAGGGCACTGCCCCCTAACTCGCAGCCGCCTCCCCCCCAGGAGCATCCGGGGCACTGCCCCCTAACTCGCAGCCGCCTCCCCCTCAGGAGGGCGTCCAGGGCACTGCCCCCTAACTCGCAGCCGACTCCCCCCCAGGGGGGCGTCCAGGGCACTGCCCCCTAACTCACAGCCGCCTCCTTCCCCGGGGGGGGGGGGAGGGGGGCGGGGGGCGTCCAGGGCACCTCCCCCCACAGTCATCTCAGCATCTTCCTCCCACACGGACATCTGCCCTGTGGCCTCGCATGCAGTCCATGGGGACGCAGGGCTGCAGTGCAGGCTGTCCCTCTGCTCTCACACCTGAGGTCAGGAGGGGAGGGAGCGCCTGGGACAATCTGCGCCTGGACGTCTCCAGCAAGGAGCAAAACGTCTCCTGCCATTTTACAAATCCACTGTCACCTCCCGTTCTTTACAAACCTTCCCGGCATTAGACGAGGAGAAGAGGACCTCCCTGGGGGGGAGAGAGGCCGTGCACTCCTCCTCCCCGCACGCAAGGAAGCACCTGGGAGCTGGGATGGCGCTGCTCGTGACCTTGAGAAAGTATGCACCTCTCCCCACCCTCCTCACCAAGGCCCCTCCCGCCCCGGTTCTGGAGGAGCCCGGGCCACTGTGCTGGCCTTTCCCTCACACCTACAGTTTTCCGAAGGTCACAGCACCCGCTGCCCACGCAGCTGCAGCCGGGACAGAGACAGTGCGCAAGGGCAGCCCCAGGCCAGGACACGCGCATGTGCACACATATGCATGAGTGTACACATCGTGCCCGACACCCTGCACTGCTACACAAGCGCACTTCTGCACACGGTGCGTGTGCCTCTGACAAAGGCAATTCTGCTGTTCCCCTTCAAGCTGGCTTCACCTCAGGAGCCATCCTCGGGCGGAAGGCGCGACCGCGCTCTGTGAGGCGCTGCCCAGTCATGCTCTGCCCACAGGGCTCATGGCCGGCACAAAGTAAAATTCAGACACCTGGTTTCACACATCAGTAAAGCAGTGAACTGCATCTGTCACCTACCAGGGCAACAGGACCACGACGGAGGAGCGGGGCCCCAGCCATGGGAGCACAGATCCATGCAGCGCCAGGGCAATGACTGGAAGACACACCGCGCTGGCCGGGGCCTGCCCAGTTCTCTCCACAGGACTGTGGGAAACCCTCCGAGATGCACTTCTAGGATGGTCCCCAAGCCTTGGGCATGAGAGCAGAGGGACAGCCCGCATGTGGCCCCGGTCCCCTGTGGGCACTCACAGGAGACCTCGACAGTAGTTCTCTTCCAGGGAGCTCTGAGGCCCCACGGGGTCGGCAAATCCAAGTGGGGCAGCCTTGCAGGCCAATCCCCCAGCAAGGAAATTCTTACCCCAAATGCCAACAGCAGCCAAACAATTCTCTCAGGTTAAATTTCTGGAAGTGACCCCCAAACTGTAGCCAGTGGTCACCTGGAGAACGACGGGGCTCTCGGCCTTCACAGCCTGCATGCCACATGTTTCTGCACCGGCTGCATCCTTCCGCCCCAGCTTTCTCCCCAGCCACACCACGCATGAATGCTGGGTTTGAATTTTCACCACTTGGATCTTTCACCTCGTGTATATACCAACTTAATTCAAATCAATGAATGTTGAAAGCAAGAGCGAAGCTGGTTTCCGCCCAGATCCCGTCCTGCTCCCCAGGCCACCCGGCCTGGCTTCCCCGAGACATGCAGGAACGGGCACCTCAGGGCAGGGGGCAGGACACCCCAGGGGGATCTCCCCTCTCCAGTGACCAGAGTAGAACCAGAGAAGCAGGACAGACACTTGCTGCGAGGGCACCTCGCGGACGACGCGTGCCTGCATTTCAACGCTCTCCATAGCGTGCCGCCAGCGGAAGAGACGTGCTTCTAAAGTGCCATGTTAGCTGCTGACCACCGAAGACTCAGGTTTATTTCCACGTGTTGCTGGAAACTGGGGGCTTTTTAAACAAGGAATCACAGCGTTTTGTCCAGATACCTGTCGTAAAAATACACAAACACTTAACGTATCTGTGTTCTAGAAAGAGAACACGTTAAGGTATGCAGTCGGTGCCACACACCCCCCGCCTGCATATCCCTCTGCCCACTGCCTCGCCCGCCCATCCTGGTGAAACGGCACTGCTCCCGAGACCCCGACCCACCCATGCTGGTCTGCACCTCATGCCTGCAGCTTCCCAAGCAGCTGACCCCCGCCCACCGTGGGGCAAGGCACCCAATAGCAGCAGACCATGGACGCCCGGAGAGGAGGGCCAGGCAAGGATGGCACTCTGGCCACTTGCCCCTGTTCCAACACTGCAAGAACTGAGGTAGGCGATGTGTGGGAGTTGGGGGTCGGGAGCCTGGCTCACACAGGGTTCTCAGTGAGACACACCTACCACAGGAAGAGGAAGCTCCAAGTCCTCCCAGAGACCAGCTGACACCAGGCCCCACACACCAAAGACCCAGTTCAGCGGGCCAGCCTGCACAGCCGTCCGTGCCTGGACGCCTGCCCACCAGCCCTGCTGCATCCCACTCACCTGTCAGGAGCACAGCCATCGCTGCCCCCACTGCCACCCCTCCCCAGGCCCTCTCCAGCCCGTCCACCTCCTTCTCCCTCAAGCGGCTGCTCCTGCCTTTGAAATCCGCCCATGCCCACCACCCTGTCACCCCACCAGTGCCAACGGGCTGCTTCTGTCTAGCCATTCCCCAGCTGTGTCCCCGAAACCCGCTGGTCTCCCTGCACCTCCAGTGGAGGTAGGAGACTGCCACACCACTCTCTCTCATTGTCTTCACCAAAGCCTACTGGCTGACCCCTCCCTGGTCTCCTAAGTTTGCCCTCCTCCACTGTGACCCCCGGAGCCTAACTCCAGCCCCCTCAGCCTCCCCAGGCCCAACAGCCTTCCACGGAGCCACCAGAGCTCCGCCAAGCTGAGGTCTCGGCCCACTCCTTCAGCCGCAGGGGCTTGGCTCCCTCCTGGGATTACAGGCCTCAACCTCACACCTAAGGTCAAACTGGAGCACCACTGCGACATTAACCATGGCGGCCTCCCGCCAGCCCTGGCTGCAAAGTCGCCCTTCCAAACCCAAATGTCACCCCCACTTGAAAACGTATTGCAGCCAGAGAAAAGGCCAAATGCCTGCACTTGCCACAATCTCCATTCCAGCCTGATCCCCAGCCCTGCTGGCACCTGGGGGCAGCCGCATCTGACCTCGCCAACTCTCAGGTCAGGGAAGACCCCCTCACCTCCGCTCTCAGCCTTAAGTGCCCACCATCATCACAGCACCCAACCCTCCACGGGCTCACCTACTCACAAAAGGACGATCCGATGTCAGCCCTGGGGAACCACCCCGCCACCCAGTCCCTGGGTGGCCTGCAGCTGCCCTGCATGTTGCAGGAAGCGACCTGGGAGGAAGCTGTTCACACGTCCTTCTCCCTGCACCCAGGCGGCAGCAGCCTTGACTGTCTTTACACCTCCAAGGCCAAGGAGGAATCAGGCCTCCTGGGGAAGGAGTGGCTCCCTCTCCTCCAGACCATCAGTAAAAAAGGGCAGATAACTGGGTTCCCTGAAACTCACATCCCAGACATGTAGCCTAACAGGCTCTGGGGCCGCAGCGCCCTCTGTTAACACGTCTGCGACTGAGCCCACGCCGCCTGCCTCACATCCTTGGGGCAAAGACACCAGAGAACGGGGTACAGCCATCGACAACTGTGATGAGATGACACATCGCCTAACACCATACACAGAGTATGACTCTCCCTTAAGACACACCACAGGGTGCAAATGTGTGTTCACACACACCCGCCACCAAATTAAAGCCAGCGCCTGATGTGAGGGCGAGCCCGGACGTCTGCGAGGCAAGGGGCCCTCTCTGTCACTTGCAGAGAACTTCAAACCCTCTGAACACTGTTACTCTGTCCCCAGACGTGGACACACCTTCAGCACCTCTGGTGGTGATGCAGGCAGACGCACCTATCGGAGGAGCGTACGTACAACTCTGTGCCACAAACAGCCTCCTGCACCAGCGTTGCCAGAGAACGCATCCTGAGGCACGCAGCAGGCGTCTAGCAAACCTAAGTGACATTACCGCTATCTTGTGTAAAGAACCACAAGACCCATTAAATAGGCCCTGCTTCTGCACCTAAACCCTATTTGTTGGAACAAGTTAAAAAATTATTCAGTATATTCTGCAGTTTCATGAAAACTACAAAGCCAGCTAAAGAAGAATTTTTCACCTTTCATTAATCACCGAATTTCATTTTCTGAGGGGAAAAAAGGGCCAAAACAAGCGCTCAGCACTGGATGCAACCCAGCGGAATTAACTTCCTACACTCCAGACAAGCAGCTCGGGATGCAACCAGCGCCCGGCCCAGGCTCATCCCAGTGACTGAGGGCGTCTGTCCTCCAGCAGGACACTCAGAGTCACACGTCCACACAGTCTGAGAAGACCAGCCAGCGGTGTCACTGAGGCTCGTGACGTCTGTCACCGGGTTCAGATGTAAACCCAAGTGGAAGCCAGTCCCACTCCACGAAGTACTAGGTGTCCCAACGTCCTCACCTTGTGCTGCGCATCTGCTTTAAGGACCGACAGCGACACCGGCGCTCAGGGTTGTCGCTCTGAACCAAGGCGGGAAACCCACAAAGAACACGGGGCCAACGGGTGTCTGTGCACGAGGCGAAGATACTTACATCTTTTGCCATGTTACCAGATCCGTGAAATCGATGCTATAAGTGTTCACCCTCCAGAGAAGAAAAGTGATTTTTCTGGTAAGAAGGAAGGAAATACAAGAAATGAGTAAGAACGAAAAAACAAGTTAGCAAGAGCTCAACCTTTCCCCGGCACCTCCACCCGGGCCGCCCCTCCAGGGTGCAGGGCCTTCCTTTCCAAACCCACAGCCCGGCCCCAGAGCGCCACTGGCGAACACAGCCCGACGCCGGGATTTTAAGTCACCCCGGCGAACGGAGGCGCATCCGACGGCGGGATGCCCAGGGATGCCCGGCGGTGCCCCGTGCGCCCCCGCCGCGGCCCGGCCTCCCCAGACGCCCACACAAAGGCCCCGCGCCTCGCCGGGCGCACGGCCGGCCGCCAGGGCACAGGGACCGCTCACCCCGCGCCCGGGGGGGACCCGCCGCCTGCGCAGGGCGCACCCCGGGGCGCTCGGCCCGCCCGCCGCCCCCCGCCCGCGGCCCCCACGGCCGCCAGCGGCGCTGACAGGTGGGCTTCCGGGGTCCCGCGCGCCGTCATAGGCCGCGGCCACCCCCGCGCGCCCCCAGAACCGGCAGTCGGGGCAGCGCCGCCCGCGGACCCCGGACCCCCGACCCCGGGCCCCGGCCCCGTGCGCTCGGCCGCCCCCGACCCACACCGGCCCGACCCGACCCCGCCGGACGCGGCGCCGCCGCTCCGCCTAGAGGCCCCGCCCGGGTCCCCGGCCCGACCCCGCGGCCGGGTCACCTGGGAGCCCGCGGCGGGCGGGGCGCGGGGGTCCGGGGCCGCGGACGGGAACCGGCGGGTCGGGGAGCCTCCCGCGTGCGCCCTCCGGGCCCCCGGCCGCGCGGCCCTGCACGCCGCACCTGGCTCGCGGGCGCGGACGCGGGGGAGCGCGGGGCGGTCCGGGCAGCTCCGGCCCCGGGGGTCCCTGCCCGGCCGGGGTCCTGCCCTGCGAGGCGCCGGCGCGGGGCTCACCCTGGAGCGAGCGTCGGGCGGCGTGACGTGCGCGGCGCGGTGACGTGGGCGCGGGCCCGGCTCCCGCAGCGCGCCTGCGCGCCTTTTCGCGCCTTCGGCTCCCTCCTCCTCCTCCTCCTCGCCCTCCGCCTCCCGCCAGTGCGGCCCGCGCTCGCGCCCCGAGGGGGATGGGCTGCGCGTGCGCGTGTGCGCGGTGCGTGCGCGCGGCGGCCGAGAGGGGGGCCCGGGGCCAGACGCGGCGGTGCGCGCGCTGGTGCGCACGCGGGCGTGGGGCCCGAGGGTGCGCACGCTGCGCACACGGACGAGAAACGGGGTGGGTGCATGTGCACACACGCACGCGGGGCAGCGAGGGGGCCAGGTGTGTGCATATGCACATGGATGTGTTTGCGGGTGCGTGTGCACACAGGCAGAAAGGGCGCGGATTTTGTTCGCACGGGTGTTTATGTGCGTACACGGAGGAGCAAAGGCGATCGACTGTGTGCGCGCACGTGTGTATGTGTACTCGTGGAGGAGAAGGGCGGGCTGGGGGTGTGCACGTGGGCGCGTTTGGGCAAGTGCGTGTGTAGGTGCACAGAGGAGATGTGCGTGCGCTCAGCGCCCAGGGCCCTGTCCACCTGATGGTGCTCTCCTGTCCCTGCCCGGCCCCCGTCGGTCCAGATTCTGTGTGTCCTTCCTGCAGAAGGGTGCAGGGGAGGGAAACGCTTCTCATCGCCATGAGGGCCTGGTGGACCCAGAGCCCTGGAGCCTTGTCCCCCCCTGGAGCCCGCCGCCACCAGTGCATTGTCCTCCGGGCTGGAGACCCAGCAGAGGGCAGGCTGGGCCTGAGAGTCAGTCCAAAGTTCAGGGCTGCATCAGACGGCGGTGTGCAGCGTGTACTGGCATAATTACCGTCTCCGAGGCCCTGAGAGGCATGGAGCAAAGGCCTCTGCGCCCACGGGAAGCGTGTTTGCATTGCACCCTCTAGCACTAGGTGGCTATTTAACCACTTTTCTGCCCATCACGCCCACTCAGTCCACTCTGGGCTGGAACTGTTAACACCTTAATTAGCATTGGTTTCTTCTTGAATACAGCACGTGTCTTCATTCTTAGTCCAGATTAGCACACAATGGACACCGAGAAACGGTGGGGTGATGGGGGTGCACAGAAGGCTTCCAGAGGGAAAGCGCTACAGAATGACCTTACTTCTCTGCTGCTGAAGTTGTTAGCGGGTGCCCATGATGCCTGACCCTACATCCCTCGTTCTGTTCCTCAAGTGGTCACATGTTCCTAGCTCCATTTTTCTTTCACAGTAATTCTTTCTTTTTGACTGTATTTGAATATTCACCCCCCGGTAGCGGCCGGAAGCCCCCCTCCCAGCCGTTGGACCCAAGTGCACAGGACAGCAAGCCTCCTGTGGGAGGGTGGGGAGAGGCGGGGGCAGGGGCTCAGACTTAGGAAGAAATGAGGATCAGAGGAGGGAATCTTGAGTAATGTGCCCCTAACTCCCTGCCTTCATCTGATCCTCCATCTCCATCTGTGTCTGGGGCGAGGGTTGTTCAGGAGGCGTGACTTCTCGTGTTGATCCACTTCCCAGTGGCTGGCATTCAGCCCCACAGCGTCCCAGGATACCACAGGAAAATGATTCTGCTTTCCGTTTTATTAGAAGAAAGTGATGGGGTTCTTCCCAGGAAAAGTCCTCATCTCCCCAAAGCTCCCTCTTTCATTGTGTGTCCAGTCTGTTGCATCTTAGGGTGTGGGACAAATCCTTACCCCCTTCCCGCACCCCCTCTAAACTGTTCTTTAAAGAGAGAGGGGACATTTTCTAATCCCTTGAAAACATTCGTTCTGAATCTGTGTGTTCAGCATCCTGTTTGTCTTTGGCTCCCTGATCAATGACACTGGTCTTCTCACCAGCCGTGTCCTGCCTTCTTGGGTCGCCTCAGTAATGGTGACATCAAGAGGCAGGAAGACTGGGAGGGGGACAGGGGGCCCGTGGAACTCACGGGGGGATGATCCTGGACGTGGACAAGTGACACTTCCTCATTCTCTGGTAAAATGTAAATAAAGGCACCTTTAGGAAACTTTGTTCTGCTTATTTGTGTATATCACAAAACAAGTAAATCAGCGTGCTTGCTCAACCTCACAATAAACCCCCCCAGCCGTCTCCCCAAAGAGGTCACCGCTTCTAAGCCCCATCTATCACCTGGACACAGGAAGACGTC
The DNA here is from genome assembly GCF_041296265.1 of Equus caballus. Taxonomy (NCBI): domain Eukaryota; kingdom Metazoa; phylum Chordata; class Mammalia; order Perissodactyla; family Equidae; genus Equus; species Equus caballus. The sequence continues at coordinate 100,764,405 of NC_091700.1, read as the reverse complement.
TTCTCTCTCTCTGCTCTTCCTCACATCATGACTCCTTCTGAGAACTTCCAGTCAAATCCAACATCCTCCTCTTGGAAGGAGGGTCAGTCCCTGACCTTCTTGCATTATTATGTTCTGAATATTGCTCCTGTCTCCAGGACTTGAACAATCACTTACAGGCTGAAGCCACAGTCTTTTGAAAAGTCACCTTGGATACAACAAATTCTAGAAGACGACAGCATCCAATTTACTCAAATGCCTCTTACAGCGCCCTTCACTACTTAGACTGCCTTTTCATCTGAAACCTTCTCCGGCTTTTGCAACAAAAGAAATCCCTTTCATTCCTTTGCCGTTTGACTCCACAGTTCTGAAGTGTTCTTTCTGTGTGACTTCCCATTGCTCTGGCTACGATGATGTCAAGATTACTTTCTTCCATGGAACCCAACAATGTAAGGCTGTAAGGTCCGTGTCCTCTTTCTATCCTTTCCTTCCTCCACAGAAGCCGTTTTCCATCAGCCGGGAGTGAAAGCAGCACCAGGAGCCCACAGCACAATTGTGAAAACTTGACTTGGTGCACAGTTGAGGACCTTTGGTCATTTCTCTGCTACCTGTCCTCTCAGATTCAGAGCCCGCCCGCTACAATGAAGCTGTGGTGAAGAGCAGTCAAATGAGAAGTAATCTCAACTTCTCTGATGCTCAAATTCCTTTAGCTCAGAACTAAGTAGAACAAAATACAGTCCTCTGATGAGAAGACAGACCGCAACTTCAAAATGTCACCGTCCTGTGTTCCTCGCTCACCAAACACTTTTGAGCTTGAGTACATGCCAGGTGGGACTCTGAGTGTGGATGCTGCACAGACTAATAAGATAGAAGACTGCTCAAGGAGCAAAGGCAGATCCACGTACAGGCAAATTTGACACAAGGAGACGATACGTTCACAATTGAGGAAGGAAATCACAGAAGCACAGAACCAGGAGCCATTACTGCTCCCTGCAGGCAGCGAGGAGGGCTTCGCAGAGAAGGCGACACTCAAGATGAGCAATGGCCAGCTGGGAGCGTACAAAGATGCGTGTGAGTCTGCGAGTGCGTGCACAGGCAGAGGAGGCCCTGTCTTGGAAAATGCTGCTGGCTGCCTCCCTCCCTGTCTTAGTCGGCTCAGGCTGTTAACGAAGCACGGCAGGCTGCGGGCTTACACACAACAGACATTTATTTCTCACAGTTCTAGAGGCTGAAAGTCCGAGATCAGGGTGCCAGCACCGTGGGTTCTGGTGAGGACCCTGTTCCTGATATGGACAGCTGCCTTCGCGCTGGATCCTTGCAGGGCGGGGAGTGCCAGCCAGGTCTCTGTCCTCTTGTGCTAAGTGCACTGACCTCATTCATCAGGCTCCACCCTCATGACCTCATCCCCTCCAAAGGCCCCACCTCCTAACACCACCTGTAGGGGAGGAAAAACTGATTTGCTTCTTCCTTCCTAAGTCATCACTCTTCCAGGCCATATGCCTACCTAAGCCCTTGACGGTCAAACAAAAAGGCCAGAGAGCAGAAATTGGGAGATAATCAGCAGTTCGTTCTGAATGATGAAGAGGGATTCATTTTGGAGAAATCAGCCCCAGGGTGGTGGGGAGATGGCCTGGAGGATGAGACAGGACATCGATTAGACGGTACAGAGTCAGGGGACTCCGTGCAAGCTACAGGACCGACCCTGGCCAGTATGGACTGAGAAAGGGCCACAGAACCAGTGGTGCTGGAAGGCTCGGAAGCGACACCAGGCAAGGGCCGAGGAGGCGGGCTGCTGGCCATGACCTGGCTGGGTGGGCGGTTGGTGCTGGCTGAGTGCCAACGGGCAGACAGGCCTCGCAGGCTGGAGCCGTTCTAAACCGGCCTGACTAGAGTTACTGCTGAGTCAACATTGCGCGTGGAGCCTGGGGGGGGGGGTGGGCTTCCTCCACTCTCTAGCTCTGGGGGCGCCTCTTGGGCCTCGGGCTGGGCAGTGGCCCCTGCCTCCCACCGGCGTTTAAGGAGGGCAGATTTCCTAAACAGAAGGAGTTGCTTCAGATACCAACAGCATCCCAAATGCACGTGTTTACCACAGAGAGCCCCACCAGGAGATGCCGAGGGGCCGCCAGGCGTGGAAGAGGGAAGCAGGGGCAGACCCCAGGGCCACATGCGCGGGCATCAGAGCGGATGGTGCCAGGTGAGGACGAGGCGGAGCCGGGGGCAGCAGGCTGGCAGCGGGGCAGAGAGAACGGACAGAAGTCGCTTTGGGAAAGTGTTTCTGACAGTTGAGCTCCAGACTGGGAAGGACCATGAAAGGGAGACATCAGCAGACTGTTCGAAGTGCAGGACCCACGCTTGGACCCACTCGCGGAGGGAGGTGCCTGTGCCCCGGCAGCACAGATGCTGGGACGCCCTGGGAGTGGGAGCCGCGAGAAGAGGGCACAGAGAGAGAAAGGAGGTGACAGCTGAAGACAGAACCCGCGGCCCAGCGCTAAGCTCAGCTCCTAGAGGAAGACAGAAGCACTCCCAAGAAAGAAAGTTGCTGCTGTTCCAGTTGCTGCCCACCCGGTCGGTTCCCTAGACGGCTCTGCCCTTCCCTCCACCCGGCCCCCGATCTCCAGGGACTGCCTCCCTCAGCCCATGCCATCCACTTGGATTCAGCCAGTGGGAGCACCAGAGAGAGAGAGAGAGGAGGAGGGAGAGGTTGGGGTACACTGCCCTCTACCTCCCTGGCCACAGTTGGGCAGTAGTTGCGTCCTCTGTTCACAGCTCCTGTCAGGGCCCCTTCCACAACTGTCAGCTCAGGTCCCTAAGCCGTGCTTGCTCCCTGCACCCTCAGCCTGGCGGAATAAGGGCTTCCTGCTGGTCCTCATCTGCTCGCCGCCTGGGGTTGGTAGCACACCCACACCGCTGCACTGGTGCCCTCCCACTGTCTATAGACAAAGCCTTTGGTGTCCATTCCTGCAGGACCATGGCTGATTCAAACTGTAAATGTTAGAAGTGGTTCCCAATGACATGGATCAATTGATTTTGAGAGCAAGGAAAGGATGTGCTTCAAATAGGAGAGAGTGATCAACAGTGTCACATGTGCTCAGTATCAAGTGGAATGAAAGGTGAGGAGAGGTCATTCAAATCGTCGATCAGATAATTGATGGTTTTAGGAGAACAGGCTCAATAGCACAGAAGGCAAAGGCCAAGAAGCATCTACTAAAGGAGGTCATGGGAGTGAGGGCATGAAGGTGAGGGATGGGGATCAGGGATGGGGGTGAGGGATGAGGGTGAGGGCATGGGGGTGAGGGATGGGGGTGATGGATGGGGGATGAGGGATGGGGGATGAGGGATGGGGGTGAGGGATGGGGGTGAGGGATGGGGGATGAGGGATAGAGGGTGAGGGATGGGGGTGAGGGATGGGGGTGAGGGATGGGGGTGAGGGATGAGGGTGAGGGATGGAGGGTGATGGATGTTAGGTGAGGGATGAGGGTGAGGGCATAGGGGTGAGGGATGGGGATCAGGGATGGGGGTGATGGATGGGGGTGAGGGCATGGGGGTGAGGGATGGGAGTGAGGGATGAGGGTGAGGGATGGGGTGAGGGATGGGGGTGAGGGATGAGGGTGAGGGATGGAGGGTGATGGATGTTAGGTGAGGGATGAGGGTGAGGGCATAGGGGTGAGGGATGGGGGATGAGGGATGGAAGTGAGGGATGAGGGTGAGGGATGAGGGTGATGGATGGGGGTGAGGGATGGGGGTGAGGGATGGGGGTGATGGATGGGAGTGAGGGATGGGGGTGAGGGATGGGGTGAGGGATGGAGGGTGATGGATGGGGGTGAGGGATGGGGTGAGGGATGGGGATGAGGGATGAGGGTGAGGGATGGAGGGTGATGGATGTTAGGTGAGGGATGAGGGTGAGGGCATGGGGGTGAGGGATGGGGGTGAGGGATGAGGGTGAGGGCATGGGGGTGAGGGATGGGGGTGAGGGATGAAGGTGAGGGATGAGGGTGAGGGATGGGGGATGAGGGTGAGGGCATAGGGGTGAGGGATGGGGGTGAGGGATGGGGGTGAGGGATGAGGGTGAGGGATGGAGGGTGATGGATGTTAGGTGAGGGATGGGGGTGAGGGATGGGGGTGAGGGATGGGGGTGATGGATGGGAGTGAGGGATGGGGGTGAGGGATGGGGTGAGGGAGGGAGGGTGATGGATGGGGGTGAGGGATGGGGTGAGGGATGGGGATGAGGGATGAGGGTGAGGGATGGAGGGTGATGGATGTTAGGTGAGGGATGAGGGTGAGGGCATGGGGGTGAGGGATGGGGGTGAGGGATGAGGGTGAGGGCATGGGGGTGAGGGATGGGGGTGAGGGATGAAGGTGAGGGATGAGGGTGAGGGATGGGGGATGAGGGTGAGGGCATAGGGGTGAGGGATGGGGGTGAGGGATGGGGGTGAGGGATGAGGGTGAGGGATGGAGGGTGATGGATGTTAGGTGAGGGATGGGGGTGAGGGATGGGGGTGAGGGATGGGGGTGATGGATGGGAGTGAGGGATGGGGGTGAGGGATGGGGTGAGGGATGGAGGGTGATGGATGGGGGTGAGGGATGGGGTGAGGGATGGGGATGAGGGATGAGGGTGAGGGATGGAGGGTGATGGATGTTAGGTGAGGGATGAGGGTGAGGGCATGGGGGTGAGGGATGGGGGTGAGGGATGAGGGTGAGGGCATGGGGGTGAGGGATGGGGGTGAGGGATGAAGGTGAGGGATGAGGGTGAGGGATGGGGGATGAGGGTGAGGGCATAGGGGTGAGGGATGGGGGTGAGGGATGGGGGTGAGGGGTGAGGGATGAGGGTGAGGGCATGGGGGTGAGGGATGGGGGTGAGGGATGAGGGTGAGGGATGGGGGTGAGGGATGGGAGTGAGGGATGGGGGTGATGGATGGGGTGAGGGATGGGGGTGATGGATGGGGGTGATGGATGGGGGTGAGGGATGGGGATCAGGGATGGGGGATGAGGGATGGGGGATGAGGGATGGGGTGAGGGATGGGGTGAGGGATGAGGGTGAGGGATGAGGGTGAGGGATGGGGGTGAGGGATGGGGGTGATGGATGGGGTGAGGGATGGGGGATGAGGGATGGGGGATGAGGGATGGGGGATGGGGGATGAGGGATAGGAGTGAGGGATGAGGGTGAGGGATGGGGGTGAGGGATGGGGGTGAGGGATGAGGGTGAGGGATGGGGGTGAGGGATGAGGGTGAGGGATGGAGGGTGATAGATGGGGGATGAGGGATGGGGTGAGGGATGGGGGATGAGGGATGGGGGTGAGGGATGAGGGTGAGGGATGGGGGATGAGGGATGGGGTGAGCGATGGGGGATGAGGGATGGGGTGAGGGATGGGGGATGAGGGATGGGGTGAGGGATGGGGGATGAGGGATGGGGGGGAGGGATGAGGGTGAGGGATGGGGGATGAGGGATGGGGTGAGCGATGGGGGATGAGGGATGGGGTGAGGGATGGGGGATGAGGGATGGGGTGAGGGATGGGGGATGAGGGATGGGGGTGAGGGATGGGGGATGAGGGATGGAGGGTCATGGATGTTAGGTGAGGGATGAGGGATGAGGGATGGGGGATGAGGGATGGGGTGAGGGATGGGGGATGAGGGATGGGGTGAGGGATGGGGGATGAGGGATGGGGGTGAGGGATGGGGGATGAGGGATGGGGGATGAGGGATGGAGGGTGATGGATGTTAGGTGAGGGATGAGGGATGAGGGATGGGGGTGAGGGATGGGGGATGAGGGATGGGGTGAGGGATGGGGGATGAGGGATGGGGGTGAGGGATGGGGGATGAGGGATGGGGGATGAGGGATGGAGGGTGATGGATGTTAGGTGAGGGATGAGGGATGGGGGATGAGGGATGGGGTGAGGGATGGGGGATGAGGGATGGGGTGAGGGATGGGGGATGAGGGATGGGGGTGAGGGATGGGGGATGAGGGATGGGGGTGAGGGATGGAGGGTGATGGATGTTAGGTGAGGGATGAGGGTGAGGGCATAGGGGTGAGGGATGGGGATGAGGGATGGGGGTGAGGGATGAGGGTGAGGGATGGAGGGTGATGGATGTTAGGTGAGGGATGAGGGTGAGGGCATAGGGGTGAGGGATGGGGGATGAGGGATGTTAGGTGAGGGATGAGGGTGAGGGCATAGGGGTGAGGGATGGGGATGAGGGATGGGGGTGAGGGATGGGGGTGAGGGATGGGGGTAAGGTATGGAGGTTGAGGGATAGAGCGTGAGGGATGAGGGTGAGAGATGGGGGTGAGGGATGGGGGTGAGGGATGGAGGATGAGGGATGGGGGTGAGGGATGGAGGGTGAGGGATGGGGGATGAGGGATGTTAGGTGAGGGATGAGGGTGAGGGCATAGGGGTGAGGGATGGGGATGAGGGATGGGGGTGAGGGATGGGGGTAAGGTATGGAGGGTGAGGGATAGAGCATGAGGGATGGGAGTGAGGGGTGGAGGGTGAGGGATGGGGTGATGGATGTTAGGTGAGGGATGAGGGTGAGGGCATAGGGTTGAGGGATGGGGGTGAGGGATGGAGGATGAGGGATGGGGGTGAGGGATGGGGGTAAGGGATGGAGGTTGAGGGATAGAGCGTGAGGGATGGGAGTGAGGGATGGAGGGTGAGAGATGGGGGTGAGGCAGCGAGCAGGTTTGGCAAGAAAAGGGTGGCATGGGAGTTCAGGCAAAGCCGTGTGGGGGCAAAGGGTTTGGGGAGATGAGGAACCTGAGTATTTCGTAGGTGAGAGGAAGCCACTAAAGGAAAGAGATGGAAGAAGAAAGAGAAACGGGGCACGAGTGACAGGACAAGGATATAGGAGAGGCAGACAGAGACGAGATTAAAAGAGAGCTAAGTTGAGAAAATCTAAAAAATAGACGTATTCTGAGACCAGTGGGAAAGGCAAGGGCAAGTTTAATTATGTTTTCTTTCGTACAATCTATGATATTTCTCTAAAATTGCTGTATGCACCATTCTAGGCAAACTTCTCCTTCCTTCTTTCCTCTTACCCTCTAAGCCCTCCAACATGATAGATACTTAATTTTTCTCCAAATCTAGGTTTGCCATTCTATTTTTAGAACACAAATTCCTCCGGGGGAAACCACTTAAAATCCTGGTTTCCTGGACACCCTCATACACCGTTGGTGGGAATTTAATTAGCACAACTTCTCATAAGGCACTTGGCAAGAAGATTCCTCTGTCAAAGGTGATACAGTACAGCTGATTGTGAGCTCAGGCCCCATCCACCGAGCCAGCTCCTCCCCCAGCATCCTCCAGCTCAGGAAACAAACAGCGTCCACCTAGTTGTTCGTGCTAGAACCCTAGATAGAAGTAAACACTCCTATCCCCTCTCCCTTCCTCCACTCTTGTCCTACTCTAATCTCTTGTCTATGCAGCAGCCAGACCAATGTTTTAAAAATGGAAATTAGATCACGCTACTTCCTGCTTAAAATTCTTCAATGGACTGACCTGCTACTGGGTTGATGCGTAGCTCCGGGGCCCTGATATAAACAGACCCCGAGGGAGACGCGTCTTCACTGCATTGCTGCCTCACGAAGTGTCGGCAAGGTCTCCAGGGACCTGCTTCTGGAGGACGTGCCACGTGCACTTAAGAAGAATGTGTCTTCTGCTGCCCTTGGAGGGAGTGATCTCTAGACAGTTGTGTCCAGTTGAGCTACAGTGTCGTGCAAGTCCCCTGTGTCCTTGACGACCTGTCTGGGCGCCCGGTCCGTGGTTGACAGTGGGTGTTGAGGTCTTCTCTATGACTGTAGAGCTGCCTATTTCTTCCTTCAGTTCTGTCAACATTTGCTTCCTGTGTTTGGAAGCTCTGATGTTTGCGTACATATATTTATATTGTTATGTCTTCTTGGTGAATTCACCCTTTTATCATTGTTACGAGAGACAAAGAAGGACATTATATAATTATTATAATAATCATCATAATAATCTTATAATGATAATATAATGTTCTTCTTTGTCTCTTGTAACAATCTTTTACTCCAAGTCTATTTGTCTCTTATTGATCTAGCCACCCCTGCTCGCCTTGGTTACTAACTGCATGTAAAATGTTTTTCCATCCTCTCACTGTGTGTGTCCTGAGATCGAGGGTGAGCCTTTTGTAGGCAGCATACAGCTGGATCCTGCTTTTTACCCATTCTGCCAATCTACATCTTTTGCTAGGGAAGTTTAATCCATTTACAGATTTGTACATTATTTGCTCAATTACGTAGATTTATAATTATTTTAATGCATTTGTCTTTTAAATCATGTAGGAAATAAAAAGCGAAGTCACAAAGCAAAAATACAATAATCTTGGCTTTTATATTTGTCCATGTATTTGCTCTTAGCAGAGGTCTCTATTTCTTCATATGGCCCCAGTTACTGTCTGATGACCTTCCATTTCAACCTGAAGGATTCTGTGTAGCATCTCTTGTAGGACAGGTCTCATGGAAATGAACTCCCTCTGCTTTTGTCTACCTGGGAATGTCTTACTTTCTCCTTTATCTTTGAAGCACAAGAAATAGAATTCTTGATTGGCAGGTTGTTTTTTCTTTTGACACTTCAGATATGTCATCCTACTGCCTTCTGGCCTCCATGGCTTCTGATGAGAAATCAGCTGTCAATCGGACTGAGGATCCTTAAGTGACATCTCACTGCTTTCAAGATTCTGTATCTTTGTCTTTTGAGTTTGATTAGAATGTGTCTCAGTGTGGGTCTCTTTGAGCTTATCCTACTTTGAGTTTACTCAGCTTCTTGGATTTATAAATTCATATCTTTCAGCAAATTATACACCATGTCCAAGTGGGGTTTATTCCAGGAATGCAAACATGGTTCAATATAAGAACACCAATCAATGTAAACATCACATTAATAGAACAATATATGTACACACACACACAAGTGTATCTGTTAGATACTTGTATGCCAATGTTCATTGCAGCATTATTCACGATAGTCAAAAGATGGGAACAATCTAAATGTCCATCAACGGAAGCATGGATAAACAAAATGTGGTGTATATACACAATGGAATATTATTCAGCCATATAAAGGAAGAAATTCTGACACATGCTACAACATGGATGGGCCTTGAAAACATTATGCTCAGTGAAATAAGTCAGACACAAAAGGACAAATATTGTATGATGCTACTTCTATGAAAGAGCTACAATAGGCAAATTCATAGAGGCAGAAAGGAGATTAGTGGCTACCAGTGGCTAAGGGTAGGAGAAAATGGGGAGTTATTATTTAATAGTTACAGAGTTTCTGTTTTGGGTGATGCAAAAGTTTTGGAAATAGTGGTGATGGTTGCACAACATGATGAATATATTAATACCACTGAATCGTACACTTAAAAATTATTAAATTGGCAAGTCTTATGTTGTATATATTTTACCACGATTTTAAAAATTAATAATGTAATTCACCAAAACCCATTGAATTGTACATTTTAAGTGGGTGAACTGTATGGCACATGAATTATATCTCAATAAAACTGTTTTTTAAAGCTATAAAGGACATCTTGGGTACAATTGGGGAGGATTATATATGTTCCAAATATTAGATAAGAGGAGAACTGTTGTTTTGCTGGGTGTGACAATGGCATTGTGGGAGATCATCCTTTCTCTTAGAAGAGGCATGGTGATTAATTGAGTTGCTAAGTGTGGTGACACCAATGATTAACTTTTGAATGATTCAGAAAAAAAAGCGTGTGTGACTTTTGAGTGTATACTTTCGCATGGCAGAAAGAGAGTGAGAACAAATGGCAAAATGAGAACAAGTGTTCAATATACGGGTGGGTGTTTTACTATTTGTTCAAGCTCAGTGTATTTTGAAATTTTCACAATAGTTGGGAGTAAATCCATTCTATTCAGCATTAATCAGCAGGTCCTAATTAGTGCAATAAGGCAAGAAAAAGAAATTAAAAGGCATAAACATTGAATAGGGAGAAATTTAAACTGTCTTTATTGCTAGATGATATGATTGCATATGTGGAACACCAAAGCAGTCTGCTAGAATTAATCAGCTAATTTAGCAGATTTTCTGGATATAAGATCTATGCAGTAAAATCAATTATATTTCTATATATAAACTTTGGGAAATGATATTTTTAAAATATTATTTACAATAGCATGAAAAAATCAACTAATTAGGAATTAACTTGATGTGTAAAGATCTATAGAACAAAATAAAACGTTGCTAAAAAAATCTAAAGTAGACCTAAAATTTTGGAGATACACCATATTCTTGGATTGGGAGCCTCCATATTGTTAAGATGTCCATTCTCCCCAAACTAACCTATAGAGTCAATGCCATCCCAATCATAAATTTCATTTTTTTGGTAGAAATTGAAAACCTAATTTTTGAAAAAGATAGTCTTTACTTTTTAAAGCAATTTTAGGTTCATAGCAAAACTGAGCTGAAAGTAAAGAGTTTTCATGTACCCTCTGGCCTCCACCTACACACAGCCTCCTCCACTATCAAAATCCTGCACCAGACTGGTACATTTGTTACAGTCAGTGAATCTATCACCCAAAGACCCTAGTTTACATTACGGTTCACTCGGTGTTTGCTGTACGTTCTACGGCTTTGACACACGTATAATGACATATATCCACCACTATAATACCACACAGAATAGTTTCGCTGCCCTAAAAATCCTCTGTACTCCACCTCTTCATCCTCCCTTCCCCACAAACTCCCAGCAACCCTTGATCTTTTTACTGTCTCCACAGTTTTGCCTTTTCCAGAATGTCACTGTTGGAATCATGCAGGGTGTAGCCTTTTCAGATTGGCTTCTTCCACTTGGTCATATGCATTTAAGGTTCCTCCATGTCTTTTCATGGCTTGACAGTTCATTTTTTTTAGTGCTGAATCATATTCAATTGTCTGGATGTATCACAGTTTATTTATCCACTCATCTACCGAAGAACATCTTAGTTGCTTCCAAGTTTTAGCAATTACAGACAAAGCCTCTATAAGCAGCAGATTTTTGTGTGGACATAAGTTTTCAACCCTTTTGAGTAAGTATCAAGGAGCATGATTGCTGGGTTGTGTGGTAAGAGTACGTTTAGTTTTGTCAGCTACTGCCAAAATGTCTTCCAAAGTGGCTGAACCATTTTGCATTCCCCAAGAATGAAGGAATGAGAGCTCTTGGTGCCCCACATCTTCATCAGCATTTGGTGTTGTCAGTATTTTGGATTATGGCCATTCCAATAGGTATGTAGTGGCATCTTATTGTTCTTTTAATTTGAACTTCCCTGATGACATATGATGTGGAACATCTTTTCATATGCTTATTTTCCATCTGTATATCTTCTTTTTTTTTTTTTTAAAGATTTTATTATTTCCTTTTTCTCCCCAAAGCCCCCCGGTACATAGTTGTATATTCTTCGTTGTGGGTTCTTCTCGTTGTGGCATGTGGGACGCCGCCTCAGCGTGGTCTGACGAGCAGTGCCATGTCCGCGCCCAGGATTCGAACCAACGAAACACTGGGCCGCCTGCAGCGGAGCGCGCGAACTTAACCACTCTGCCACGGGGCCAGCCACTGTATGTCTTCTTTAGTGAGGTGTCTTTTCAAGTTTTTGCTCTTTTTTTTTGAGGAAGATTAGCCCTGAGCTAACTACTGCCAGTCCTTCTCTTTTTGCTGAGGAAGCCTGGCCCTGAGCTAACATCTGTGCCCATCTTCCTCTACTTTTTTTTTAATATGTGGGACGCCTACCACAGCATGGTGTGCCAAGTGGTGCCATGTCCACACCCGGGATCCTAACTGGCGAACCCCAGGCCGCCGAGAAGCGGAATGTGTGCACTTAACCACCGCGCCACCAGGCCGGCCCCTTGCCCATTTTTTAATTGGGTTGTTTGTTTTCTTATTGTTGAGGTTTAAGAGTTCTTTGTATATTTGAGGCAACAGTCCTTTATCAGATACGTCTTTCACAAATATTTTCACCCAGTGTGTAACTTGTCTTCTCGTTCTTTCAACAGTGTCTTTCCCAGAGCAGAAGCTTTTAATTTTAATGACGTCCAGATTATAAATTATTTTTTTGATGGATTGTACCTTTTGGTGTTGTATCTAAACACAAAGTTATCTAGATTTTCTCCTGTTATCTTCTAGGAGTTTTATAGTCTTGCATTTTATATTTAGGTCTATGATCCATTTTGAGGTAATTTTTCTGAAAGGTGTAATGCCATTTTTTTTGCATGTGGATATCCAGTTGTTCCAGTGCCATTTGCTGAAAATACTATCTTTTCTCCATTGTATTACCTTGGCTCCCTTGTCAAAGATAAGTTGACTATATATCCATCTATCTATCTATCTATCTATCTATCTATCTAAGATAAGCAGACTATATATCCATGTATCCATCTATCTATCTATCTATCTAAGTTGACTATATATACATCTATCTATCTATCCATCTGTCTATCTATCTAGAGAGAGAGAGAGAGAGAGAAAGAGATGGGGATACATTCTGAGAAATGAGTTGTTGTGCAAACATCATAGAATGTACTTACACAAACCTAGATGGTATAGCCTACTACACACCTAGGCTATATGGTAATATTCTTACAGGACAACTGTTGCATATGTGGTCCATCATTGATTGAAACGTCATTACGTGGTGCATAACTGTACTGTAGCTTTATAGCAGGTCTTGAAGTCAGATAGCGTCAGTTCTCCAACTTTGTTCTTCTCCTTCAATATTGTACTAACTGTCTGAGTCTTTTGTTTCTCCATATAAACCTTAGAATCAGTTTGTCAATATCTACACAATGACTTGCTGGGATTTTGATTGGGATTGCATTGAATCCATAGGTCAAATTGGGAAGAACTGACATCTTGACATCATGAATGAGGCTTCCTATTCATGAACATGGAATATCTCTCCATTTATTTAGTTTTTCTCTGATTTCTTTCGTCAGAGTCTTATAGTTATCCTCATGTAGATCTTGTACATATTTTGTTAGTTTTATGCCGAAGTATTTCATTTTGGGGGTACTAATGTGAATGGTATTACGTTTTTACTTTCAAGTTCCACTTCTTCATTGCTGGTATGTAGCTAAGTGATTGACTTTTGTATATTAACCTTGTTTCCTGCAACTTCCAGAGTTTTTTGGCAATTCCTTTGGATTATCTAAGTAGAAATCATGCCATCTGCAAACAAAGATAGTTTTATTTCCCTCTTACCAATCTTCATACCTTTTATTTTTTAATTTTTTGGTCTTATTGCATTAGCTAGGACTTCCAGTACAATGTTGAAAAGGAGTTGTGAGAGGAACCATCCTTGTCTTGTTCCTGATCTTAGCACGAAAGCTTTGAGTTTCTCACCATTAATTATGATGTTAGCTGTAGGTCTTTTGTAGTTGTTCTTTATCAAGTTGAGGAAATTCTCTTCTATGGCTAGTTTGCTGAGAGTTTTTAAAAATCGTGAATGGATTTTGTCAAAGGCTTTTTCTGTCTGTTGATATGATAACGTGATTTTTCTTCTTTAGGCTGTTACAGATTTTAGTGTAATTTCTTCCTTAAATGTCTGGTAGAATTCACCAGTGAACCCAAACGAGCCTGGTGCTCTGTGTTTCAGAAGGTTGTTAATTACTGATTCCATTTCCTTAGTAGAGATGGGCCTGTTGGGATCGTCTGTTTCTTCGTGTGTGAGTTCTGGGAGACTGTCTGTTGTGTCAGTCCCATCCTATTGATAGTGACACTCTCAGGCAGGAACGCCAGAGGCCCTTGTCTGCTCCCATATACTCGTAGCAAGCTCCCACAGACATGTCCCCTACCAGGGCCAGGGTAGTGGCTGGACTGGCCCTTGTGGTCTTCTTATGGTCACGGGATGCGCTTCAGCAAAAACCATCAAGGAACTTTGAGGAACAAGACTTATTATCCACAGTTCCTGGTGGGTGCACGGCATGCCCAAAGCCACAGAAGGAGGTCACAGAGACAGCACGGACCTGGGGCTCTGCCTTTATTAGGGTCCAAAGGTGGGGTGTCTAGGGTTTTGCAGGTTCATTCTTTATTGGCTAATTTAAAGCATAAGAGTGGGAATTAGGGCGTGGGAGGGGGAGGCGGGCTCACGCAAACGGTCAGTTATCTATGTTACCCAGAGCTTTCTGAAAGAGGGAGCTTCTTGGGTGGGGGCTACCTTGCTCCTTATCTGGTTGTTTCGCTAACAGCTGTGTGGTACAGCTGCCAATATGTTTATATAAGATGCATGTCTGTTGAAATGGATGCCTCAGCAATCAAAAGTTTAATGTTGGGCACTTAAACTACAGTGTCTTTCAAGGAATTAGTTTATTTCATCTAGGTTATCAAATTTGTGGGCATAGAGTTGTTCATAACATTCCTTTATTATCATTTTAATGTCCATGGGATCTGCAGTGATGTCCCCTCTTTCGTTTCTGATATCAGTAATTTGTGACTTCTCTCTTTTTTTCTTAGCTCAGATACAGGTTTATGACTTTATTGATATTTTCAAAGAACCAGCTTTTGGTTTCACTGATTTTTTCTTTGATTTCCTGCTTTCAATTTCATTGACATCTACTCTAATTTTTATTATTTCTTTTCTTCTGCTTACTTTGAATTTAATTTGCTCTTCTTTTTCTCATCTCCTACTGTAGAAGCTTAGGTGATTGATTTTAAATCTTTCTTCTTTTCTAAGGCATGCATTCAATGCTATAAATTTCCCCCTAAACACTGCTTTCACTGCATCCCACAAATTTTGATGTCATGTTGTCATTTTCATTCAGTTCAAAATACTTTTTAATTTCTCTTGAGATTTCTTCTTTCACCCATGTGTTATTCAGACGTGTGTTGTTTAATCTCCACGTATTTGCAAATTTTCCAGTGACAATCTGATCTTAAAATTTACGTTGAATACCAATAGACCTAATAATACCAAGACAATTGAAGAAGAGCAATGATGCTGAAGGACTTACGGGACCAGATTTTGATGCTACATTAAGACAGTGTGGTGATGGCATAAGGATAGATAGATAGATCAATGAGACAGAGTATAAAATCCCAGCAAAGACCCACACACATTTATAGTTACTTGATTTTCAACAAAGGCATCAATGCAACTCAAGGGGGAAGAGAAAGTTTCTCAATATATGGTGCTCAATCTCCTTGATTTCCATGTGGGAAAAAAATGAACTTTGATTGGTCCCTCACACCAAAGCCAAAAAGTAATTTCTGAAAGCTAAATCTAAAATTCCCAGAAGAAAACAGGACCTTAGGATAGGCAAGGGTTTTAAAAATAGGACAAATATGACCCCAACTGTAAAAGAAGAAATGTATAAATTGGACTTTATCAAAACTTAAAAGTCTTGCTCATCAAAGGCAAGTTTAAAAAACATCCATAGATTGGGGGAAACATTCACAGTAGATATATCTAATAAAGAACTCATATCCAGAATAACTACAAATCAATAAATAAAATAAAAAGAACTCAGTCTTAAAATTGTCAAAAGACTTGAACTATATTAACTACATTAAAGAAGAAATCCAAATGGCTAAGAAGCATGTGAAAATGGTCCCAACTTCTTTAGTAATCAGGAAAATGCAAATTAAAACCACAGCAGGATACCATTTCACACCCGTCAGAATGGCTAGAAAGCAAGGGGTTGCCAATAGCAAGTGTTGGTGAAAATGTGGCACAACTGGAACTTTCACACATTGCTGACAGGAATAAAATGTTCAAATCCCTTTGGAAAATTGACTGGCATTTTCCAATGCAGTCGAGCATATAATGGCTCTGTGATCCAGCAAGTGCATTCCAGGAAGACATCCAAGAGAAATAAGCATACACATCGGTCTACTGGAATGTCCACAGCAGCTCAAGTGGAACCTGTCCCAGCGCTCCCGTGCAGTAGAAAAGACAAATTGGGATGGAGTCACACGCGGAACGAACTGTCCTAACCTGTAGGCAGTCATGGGCCAATTCCTCACACTGTTTCGAGCAGAAGTAGCCTGAGAGAAAAGTTACGTTCTGTAGGAGTCCCTTATGATGAAGTACTGAGCAAGAAAAACTAACCCAAGTCAGGCCAGTGGTCACCTGGGGGGTGGAAATGATGGAAGAGGACACAGTGGGGCTTCGGGGAGCTGAAGACATTGGGTTTCTTGATCTGAGTGTGGGTTAGATAGGTGAGTTCAGTGAAAATTCATGAAGTTGTAAACTTGTGATAGCTGCACCTTGAGGTGTGTACATTATACTACAATAAAAAGTTTTTAAAATGCCATTTAACAATAGATCAAAAATATGAAATATCTGGGAATAAATCTAATGAAAAAATACCTAAGACGACTTCACAGAAATCTACAAAGTATAACGGAAAGAACTAAGTACATGGATATGCTGCGTTCATGGACTGGCAGAGTCAGAATTGTAAACTGGCCAATATGTATACATAAGAATTGATTCTCAGTCTCATTAATTGTCAGGGAAATACAAATAAGACCACAGCCGGAAATCGGGTTAACGCAGGTGATATGCAAATGTAAGTCTGACAACAGCGAATGTGGGAGAGGCTGTGGGTCAACAGCGGGTCCTACACTCAGCCAGCAGGAGTGTCAACTGATACCCACTGTTGAAAATACTTTGGCACCATCTTATTAAGTAGAATATCTGCGTATCCTACCAGTGAGCAACGCCACTTCTAGGATGTGTCCCGGGGCGTGCTCAGCATCAATGTTTACACTAACAAAAAGCTGGAACACAATTCAAATGTCCAACAGCAGGACACCAAATAAATAGAGGGCTGTGTATTTGCACAATAGAATAATAAGCCACACTGGAAATCTCGCAAAGGCCATATAACATCTTCCCCTTCTTATAAAGTTTAAAACACACGTGTACGGGGCCGGCCCCATCCATGGCTGAGTGGCTAAGTTTGCATACTCTGCTTCAGTGGCCCAGGGTTTCACCGGTTTGGATCCTGGGTGCGGACCTGGCATCGCTCATCAGGCCACGCTGAGGCAGCATCCCATAAAGCACAACTAGAAGGACCTACAACTAGAATATACAACTATGTACTGGGGGGCTTTGGGGAGAAGAAGAAGAAAAAAACGATTGGCAACAGACGTTAGCTCAGGACCAATCTTAAAAAAAGACCCACATGCAAAATATATACAAAGGAAAATAAACAGGAAAAGGAAAAAGCTAGAAGGATGTTAAGCATCAACTTTAGGGCAGTAGTTACATCTTTCGGGAGACACTGGCTGTCCGTGTTCTGGGTGGGGTGAGGTGCGCTGGTCTTCGCTAAGTTCCATGGACAGACAAAGACAAGTGAGCCAAGCATGGACCACGCGGCTGACACTGCACCAAATGCGACAACTAATCTCGTCTCTCTACCTGCGATCCAGCTCCTGAGACATCTCCTCCCTCCCTCAGTCCAGACTTCTGTCCACCTGGCCCTGTGGTTCGGGCCTGTGATGTCTCAGCTTTGGTCTGGACTGTTCCCCTCGTTGACTCTATTCCGTCAGACCCAGAAGGAAGGGGACCTTAGGAATATTTTTTCTTCTTGCTTTACATAGTTTTTATAGCAGTGAAATTATAGGCACTTTTTCCTTCTTTAACTCTTTTGTATTTCCATATAAAACAAAATCTTAGTTTTAAAAATCTAGAGAACATCATTCAGCAGGAAAGCCGCTAAGTGACGGTTTGCCCTTTTCAAGACTAAGAAGGAAAAAAAGCAAAGAAGCCTGCCAACATTCAAAACTCACAAGCTGTATGCAGAACTCTAGATTGCAGCTTCTTTCAAGGAGTCAGGTGGCCTGGCTCCTGTCCGTGCATAGCGGAGGCCCAGGTCCTGGCCTCCCCCTGTGGGGCAGCTCACCGCGCCTGGCTCGCGTCTGTGGTTTCTCTCTGCCTCGCTCCCTCCTTTACCTGGTATGTTTCTCTCTCTCCTGTGTCCTCCCGGGAAAGACGACTCCCTCAGTAGCTGAGAATCGGCTGGTCTAACGAGTCCTCCTTGGTGGAGAAGGGACAAACCTTCAACAGGTCACCCCTCGGCAGTGGGGCAGCCTGGAATGCAGGTCCCAGTCAGCTCCCACCTTGGGCAGGACCCGGACCGGCAGGACGAGGAGCGGGTGGTGTGTGGGTGTTGGGGGGCTGTTGGCCTGAATTGTTGAGAGCTACCCCACTGGGGATGCAAGAAAATAAGCCCTTGAAAACCGAGAAGAAATGCAGAACAGACCCGACGTGGGGCCAGTTGAAGGTAAGAGATGCTGGGTGTCAGCCAGGGTCCTGCCTTTTGAAGAAACGCCAAAGTCATGTTGAAAGGAGACATTCTCACTTGCCACACGGGCTCTGCCGTGTCTGGCTCAAACCACAGCGGGCCATGGAGGAGGACCAGGTCAGGTCAGGCAGGGCCGGGGGAGGCCGGGCACCCACAGCAGCCTCAGCGGTACTCAGACAACACTAGGCAGAGCCCTTTTCACCGTTTCTCCAATTTAAAGGGTCCTGCACAGCCACTTTAGAGGGAAATGTTAACACGATCAACCTGACCCCCACGGGGCAGTGACGAAAATCCAAACTTCCAAAATGAAAGGCTTGAGCATCACCAGTAGGGGCTTGGGGTCTGTTTGCCAGGGGACCTCAAATTAACCCTCCTGCTCCATGTCATCCTTTACGTGGCACCTGGTACATTGGGTCAGTGCAGTCCCTGGGTGCCCCACCCTGTGACAAAGGTGTCCGAGCCTCAGCCGTGGAGAGGACGGTCCCACTGCCTCCTTGGCAGCTCTCCCCTGAGAGGAACTGCGTGAAACCGCCAGCTGCGGGACCAGACCAGACAGGCGCCCCAAACAGGTGCTTCCGCCCCAACTCGTGGCTGCGCTGTGACGGGCTGTTTCCACGGCAGGTGTGAGCAGTGGAAGGCAATGAGATGTGCGTTGGAGAGAGCTGAGGGCCCCCGACCCTGACCTGGCCAGACCTGAACACCTGCCCGGGGACCAGAACTGAGGCAGCAGGTGTGAGCTGCACACAGTTCACACCAGCAGGCGGCTCGACGAAGAGAATCTCAAACATTGCTGAAGCGGAAGTGAAGACAGGACCTGGGAATCGCCACTATTTGGAAATAGCTCTTTATTTTTTTTCAATTCTCAAACCACCTGGAACAAAATGAAAATCCCCTGCCTGGTATGGCCAAGAGCAGAGGTCACTAGAGGTCATTAAAGGGCCCCAGGTTCCCAAAGTTGCCCTGAGCACCAAGCCATTGAGGGAAGTAAGGTGCTTATGAAATCCACAACTACAGTCATAAAATAGAATGCTTTTTTGGGGCTGGTGCCGTTGCCTGGTGGTTGAGTTCTGCGTGCTCCGTTTGAGCAGCCCGGGTTCACAGGTTCAGATCTCAGGTGTGGATCTACACCACTCGTCAGCCATGCTGTGGAGGCATTCCACATGCAAAATAGAGGAAGATGGGCACAGATGTTAGCTCAGGGCCAGTCTTCCTCACCAAAAAAAAAAAAAAAACAAAAAACAAAAAACACAGACTTGAAAAGGAAAAAATAAATAAAACACTTTTTCAGCGTTGATGCTCTGGGTCTCTGGGTTGGGTCTGTTCATCCGTGGGGTGGCACCTAGGGAAGGGCAAAGGGGGCCCTGGTGTCCCCCTCGAGCTGCCGCGTGGAGTCCAGTGCCTGCACTGAGCTGCCATGACCTTGGGATCTAGTTCTGATGACCAGGTTTCCCTTTGCCCCAAGACTGAGGCATCCATTCCTGTGCCTGCCTGGCCTACCAGGACTGGAATCACCCCTATCATTCTGTGGAGATGCTGAGACGACCCCCGACATGCCCAGAGCAGCGAGTTATCAGGTCGTGCGCAGGTGTGGACGTGGGGAGCTGGAGGACAGTGACGAGCCCCAGATGATTGTCGACTCAAGGGCAGCACCCACCAGCAGACCCCGGCACCTGGCCGCTCCCTGGAGGTCTGGGCTTTTCTGCTCCAGTGAGCACTGCAGTCATGCGGGGGGCCCACCAATGCCGGTTGTCTCGCCCGGGGGTGGCTCACCTGTACCCCAGGCTTCATCTATGGAGGGCTTACCTGTACCCAGGGCTTCGTCTGTGGGAGACCACCTGTGCCCCGGGCCTTGTTTGTGGGGGCTCACCTGTGCCCCAGGCCTCACCTATGGGGGCTCACCTGTGCCCCAGGCCTCATCTATGGGGTCTCACTTGTACCCCCCAGGCCTCACCTATGGGGGCTCACCTGTACCCGGGCCTCGTTATGGGGAGCCCACCTGTACCCTAGGCCTCACCTATGGGGCGTTCACCTGTACCCAGGTCTCGCCTCTGCCTGGGCCTCACCTCCGCCCTCCCTGAGGGCCCCTCTCCTTGCTGAGCCTGGGGTGTGGCTGGCCCAGGGGCTGCCCCCGGTCACCTCCCTCACACAGCACCCTGCTCAGTCCTGCAGCCACGCGGAAACCGTGCCGGGAGTGGAGAAAGTCCTCACCTCTGAGCTGGTACAAGAAGCCAGTGTCAGTGTCCTGGGACCACAGCAAGAAAGCACCCAGACTGGGCAGCTTAGAACAACAGAAATCTCATCTGTCCTGGGTCTGAGGCAGCAGCTGGAGATGAAGGTGGCACCAGGCCGCCCTCCCTCTGAAAGCTCTGGGAGTCCTTCCTGCCTCCTCTGGTTCCGGCTGGCTGTCGGCAGTCCTTGGTGTGGGGCGGCCTCATGTGTCTCTGTCTCTGTGGTCACGTGGCCTTCTTCCCTCTGTACGGATCCAAATTTCCCTCTTCTTATCGGGACACCAGTCATGGGATTAGGGCCACTCAAGGACATAGTCCTACCCACGATAAGACCCTTAGCACCTGAGGCCCCCGGGCTGCCCTCCACCTGCATCCCCCAGCACTCCAACCAGGCCCTCTGGGCTCCCGGTCACAGGGGCTTTGACAACCAGCCGCTCCCGCCCCTGTTCCCTCCACTGCTCCTGTCCTACCCGCCATCATCCCTGGTCTGGCTCAATTCTCTCTGATCCGTGGTGGGCCCATCCCTGCACCACGCAGAGCACGCTGTCTTCACTGTCGGGGTGGGCAGCCAGAGCCCTATGGGACGCTGATCCGACCTGCTCCCAGGAAAGGCACACTGCCTTCTCCTGGTGACAGGAGGAAATGCAGCCAGCCACCCCCTGCACGTCACCCAGCACAGCGAGCTGGGGCCTCCACTGCCAAGCCTCAAGGCCCCGCGCTGCAGAACACAGAGACTTCGCTGACGTAGTTGCAAAAGGGTTTCTGAAGGCGCTGGCCTGGGGCCGCACAGCCACAGAGGAGGGCTGAGAGGCAGAGCTGGGGTGGGGGCCGGGGATGGTGTGCAGCCTGGTGGGGGGCCCGAGACTGAGGGAGCAGGAGAAGGATGCCCAGGTGAAGAAGCCCGCTGAGCCGGCTGGCTAACTCCCCAGGTTGGTGACCACGGAGGGGCTGGTGCTGCAATCGCACAGGAGAAAAACAGCCCAGGTGCGCAGGTGACAGCTGTGTCATGTGGCGGGGAGGCAGGGGCACATGGTAGGACTGTGCGTGTCGCAGCTGCCGGAGCCCCGACGTTCCTGCTGCTGGCCGAGTGCTGAGCTGAGCGAGGGCAGCAGGAGTAGGACGTCTAGTCAGGGGTCAGAGCAGTGCCCCTCCCACTGCAGCCAGCACCACCTCTCCTTCCTCACCGCCACCTGCACACCCCTCCAGCACCCGCCCTGCTCGCCTTGAAGAGCCACATGCACAGGCTGGGGGGGTCCCAGCCTCCTGTGGCCACGGGCCCTTCCGTGCCACACTGGCCTGGCACCGAGGCCTTGCCTGCTCGTCCCTGCAGGAGGTCCTGTGTCTGGACCCCCTCACCGTCCGAAGCTCCCGCAGCGCCTGTTCTCAGGCACAGGAGTCACATCCAAGCAGGCGCCGAGGCCTGCGCTGCTCCCGAGAGCTGCGTGCAGGCACCTGCCACCGTCCTCCAGGCTCCCACCCACCTCCCATCCCCACACGGTGCACCGGCGAGGGAGACGTGGGATGCCGCCACCCTCCAGGGGCACGCGGGGCCCCTCAGGCCTCTGCTCGGGTCACTTACCTCACCTGTCGCCCCCATGCGGCAGAGCCACCCTCCTGCAGAGCCATGACTCTGCCAGGCGGGAGGCGGGGGGACGACCTCCCCCTGCACTCTGATCTCTGACCTCTGACCTCCTGCAAGTGTAGCCCGGATGCCTCTCCCAAGAGACCATGAGGACCACTGTCAGCATCAAACTCCTCCTGCAGCCTCCCTGCCCACCTGCCCGGCTGCCTGTGTGCCCGGCTTTCACAGCCCAGTCCGTGTGCGACACCCGCCTGTGTCCCTGCCACAGATCACCGTCCCCAGAGGCGGTAACCGTGGGACTTCCACACGCCCTCACCACTGCTGCACACACAGGCTTGACTGCGTCTGTTGCTTAAACACACTGAGGCGAGATTCCTTTACCGCTCTCCCTCGGAGGGCCCAGGCCACAGTGGTCACTGCGTCTTCACTGTCCTCCATGGAGCGAGCAGCTGACCATGTCTCACGTCCTCCTGTCCATCCCTTCAGGCCTCAACCAGGTTCCACATTTAGTGCAACATCTTCCCGCGGGGGCTTCAAGCCGCGTGAACTCAGGAAGCCCGTTTACCTCAAGCCTGCTCTCTACCCTGCCGCAACACTTGGGGACCAGGACAGCCCCGCTGTCAGGACTTTGGGAGATGGACTCACAGACTGGTGAGTCGGGAACCGCAGGCTGGGGCACATGGACGCCCGCAGGGACCGGGCGGCAGAGCCGGGGCGGGCGTATCAGGAGGGGGGACCGGGCGGCAGAGCCGGGGCGGGCGTGTCGGGAGCGGGGACCGGGTGGCAGTGCCAGCGTGTGAGGAGGCGGAGAAGCTTCAGGCCGGGACTCCAGGCGCAGTGCCCGGGGACCCCCGACACAGCCCGCCCTCACGGCTCCTGTTGTCCAGATTCTGCCGGCGCTGCGGGGCCACCGCGGCTTCCCCGTCTGCCTCCGAATCGGGGTTCAGACCTC
This sequence comes from Equus caballus, assembly GCF_041296265.1. Taxonomy (NCBI): domain Eukaryota; kingdom Metazoa; phylum Chordata; class Mammalia; order Perissodactyla; family Equidae; genus Equus; species Equus caballus. The sequence continues at coordinate 100,741,410 of NC_091700.1, read as the reverse complement.
CCCTTCTAAGCACGTCTCCAGTGTCGTCTACGGCAGCAGACTCGAGCCGACCCTCAGCCTTGAGTTCAAGATGAGGATGCCACGGCCGGGCTGGTCAGCAAGTGTCCATGCAGGACACCACACACCTTCCTGCCACCGGCCAAAGAAACTCGAGTGGCAGCACCCTCGGTGGCAGGGATCAGCAGAAAGGCAGTGCTCAGAGCCTTCTGGGAGTCTGCTCAAGGATGGAGGGAGCACAGGGGTCAGAGAGGGCAGGGGTCAGGGAGGGCTCCGTGCAGTCAGTGTGGGGCCAACCGACCAGAGCCAAGTTCACAGATGAAAACATGGAGAGGTGGGGGTGAGCCTGGTGAGTGAGGGGGAAGAGGCCAAGTCCTGCGGCCAGGAGGTGGGGAGGAGGCGGGTGGGGAGGGTGGGCGGAGGGGGAGCCCACTGCCCGCCCACCCCAGGTATGGATGGTCTAGGATGGCAGTGTCCACACATCCAGCCATTCGGAGGGAATGGCACCCATCTGCTGTGATTTAGAAATGAATCAAACCAACGCTATTGCCTAAAAACAGGCACACGTTTACTTCATTTCTCCCTGATTTACTTCAGACTAGATAAAATTTACTTCATCTTGAGGTTTTAATTTATATTAATGCACCCATAATCTATATCTGCAATCCATAATTAACCCAACATATCTGACCTCTACTCCAAGTATTTGGGTTGAATTGTTAGGCTCTTCACTTACAGGAAACTCCACTTACAGTTGCCCTGAGGGAACCTTTGTAAGGATCTGCTCTTCATCTGTGTGGTTTTCTAAAAAAGGGCCCCAATAACCAAAACGCACTTCTAAAATTTGAAGTTAGAATTTAGCCTTTGCAAATAGCACTGCGTTAACGTGGTCTCTTAATACACGAATCCTCTTAACTAAAAAAAAATTGGCGAAGATAAGTTCAACACAAAAATCTACCTGAAAAGGCAGATTTTCAATAAATTTCAATTATACGCTGACCATAAATGATCTTTATTAAAGAACGCATATTCTTGTGACTCAAACCAAATATCTTAAAAGAATGACACACCTAATAAAACATCGACATGAAAGTGTTTGTTTAAAATTCTTATAGTAAAAAGCAAATAGACATTTAGAAGATTTTTGTCTCATTGTAGAAAACATAGGCTTTAAGGATTAAAAGTAACTTTCTAAACCCATTGCCAGAATTAAAACTTCACATCACAGAAATGTTTTAATAACAAATACTGACCAACAGATTACAACACTGGAGTTGTACAATAAATAAAAAAGCTTCGAAATTTTTCTTTACCAAAAAGTCATGAACTGATGAATAAAATCATGAATAACAATAGAAAGTTAACATTGATTTCAGAAAAAAAGGCACATCCAGGCAAAATAGTCAAGGCAATCTGTAAACAGCGCTACGCTATGCTGTGCAGGATCGATGAACGCAATAAATTACTCTGAAGATCCTAAATGGGGCCGAGAGAGTTTGTAAAGCTGGCAGAAATGAAGACGCCTCCCTTCCACGGAGGGCTCACAGGAATGTGCGACTACAGAACTGTGCAAATGGCACTCCCACAGCGGCGGCGTATCACCTCGGGGCCCTCAGAGGCTGGACCGTCTCTCTGGTCGCGGCATACACTTCGCAGTCGCAGCTCTCCACAGCACTGGGGCCAGCAGGAGGCTGAGCGTGGTCACACTCAGGATGAGGAGGTACACCTGCAACAGGTAAGGCGGGGCGTCATCTCAGGATTAGGTGCACCTGCAGAGGTAAGGCTGGGGCGCTCACACTCAGGGTGAGGAGGTGCACCTACAAACTACAAGCGCGCTCCTTCCCTCCGACACGCCCCCTCCGGCCACAGGAGCATGGACATTTGTATGTTAGATGGGCTGTGATTTGACCATCGGTGGAGACGGTTGTCAGATCATTGCCTTGTGGGTTCAGATACTGGAGTCTGTGCTGCCTGGGGGTCTCCCCTGGGTGCAGTGGGCAGTCAGACTGCCCCCCGGGGGTCCCTCACAGTGAGCATGCAGCCCCTGGGCCCATCTCCAGTGGAGACGGTGCACAGAGGCATTCTGCAGTGATCGTGTCTGGTGCTGTGTAACATGAAGACTCATCCTGTCTTCCTCACACTTAACGGATACAAGGAGACAACCTCTTAGCTCTGAATCTGTGGCTGCATTTCGTGTGCACCAACAGGAACTTTCATACTCATTCAGCCCAAATTCAGTTGAGAGCGAGGGTGCAAAAAGGGTTTTAGCAGCAATATCGCAACTGAGGGGGGGCGCTGCTAGGTGGGGGCAGTCGGGAGGCTGCGCCTGGGGTCCCTGGGGGGTCGGCTGGCTGAGAGCAGGAGGGAAAGCCTTGCCCTGGTGTCAAGGATCAGCCCCCACAAGACCACACGTGCTCCCGCAGACACCCCAAGCGGCAAGGAGCAAAACAGACTGTGGGAGATGGCTGGAGCTCTAAATAATTCTACGTAGAAATCACTATTCGGGAACTTGTGTGTCCGCACAGCCACAACTTAAAACATCCTGAAGTTAACTGTTTGCAAGCCAAGAAATACAGGAACAGCCGACTGCCACAGCCTGCCGGTCTACACGGAAAGCGCCCGGTGTTCTGACACACATGAGACTCAGTGAACCAGCAGCTCAGAAGCAGGCGTTCAGGTCTGGACGCTGTCACCCCACACTCCATCCACTTGACAACACAAACCCGCCACCCTGCTTTCTCTGAAACAGTCACGCAACTGCTGGTTACAAAATGCTTTTCTGAGTCACGGCATCAATTTCTCCTTGGCTCATTCAGTCCTCCGGCCCTGAAAGAAGATTCAGGTTTTAAATGATATTAAACTCTGAACATCGGGGATGACAGGCTGCAGCTGATTCGCCCCTGGGTAGGCGCCTTCTGTCACTTTGGAGCCACAACCCACACCCCGCAGGTGAGGACAAAACCTCCTTATCAAATCTAAAGTGAAACACGGTCATCGAAGGACGCTCATCAAGTTCTAACGCACAGCCAGTTTACAAAGCGGGCATAATGAAGTAAAACAGGGAAATGAACAAAACTGGAGAGGAAATACAAGCTAAGCGCAACACGGCAGGTGGAAACGGACATGAACGTGCACACACAGCTGCACTCATGTTACTGCACGCGCACTGCTGTACATGCACAAATGCACACACAACTGCACATACACACAACTACACGCATACAGCTGTGCATGCACAAATGCACACACAACTGTGTGCACACACACAATTCTACACAGACACACACACCCACCACAGAGGTACACAGAGAAAGCCAGACCCAGGATGAACAGACCAGAGACAAAAAGGAAGGTGGCAAATGGGGGGGAGGGGGACGGGAGGGGGAGGGAGAGAGGTGGACGGTTAACCTTTCAGGCACCACACTGAGGGTCGAGGGTCTGGTGCACCCTGTGTTTGGGGCTGTGCACACACGACCTGTGTGTCTGGAGCTGTGAGGACACCAAGTGGTGTTTAACACTGTGGTGGGGGGAGGAGGGCCCATCAGAAAAACCCCAAACTTTCATATATGTTTACATGCAACAAAAACCTCTCCACGTTTGATATATAGGAAACTTCGTCACCATTTGTATTAAGGTTTTAATTCCAGCTACTTAAAACTCGGAGACACGGTGCCTTCAGAAGCACCTCTGACAATCCTAACTCGCCTCCTGCAAGCAGGCAACTACCACAAGATGTTTTGTGAAAAAAACCAAACAGGTCTTTTCACAGGAGAACGTTCTCTCTTGTGCCTTTTAAAGGGTTTCTAAGTGGAACTAAGAACTAAGAGCAATGATGCCTCTCGAAGATATGGTCCCCGGAAGGACGGGGTGCTCAGGGCCTGGTCCATGGCTAGGGGAGTTCACGCCGGTTTTCTACGAAGGCGCACCTCCACATTTCTGAACCACTAATGATGCGCAAGCTAGCAGCTGAACTTTAAAAATCAGTTTTCCTCTTTTCACAAGAAATATCAGAGCAAGTAATTACAATTGCTGCAAAAGAGAGGGTCACAGTTGGAGCAGTATTAACTAGTGACTTTAACCTAAGAGCTCCTCATCCTGTGAGAGGGGACAGCGGGGCCTACCTCTGCGCCCACCGCGAGACAAACCCTCAACCCCCATGCCAGCTGTGGGGGGACGGGGCCTGGACCAGTGCTCCCTCCCCCGGCCGCCCGTCCCTGTGCTGCTGACCCGGCCGCGGCCCGCAGACGTTCAGGCATCAGCATGAGGAGCGTCCCACAGGACAGGGAGCAGCAGAGCACCTGCCCGACCGCGACTCTCACCGGAAGTGGGGGAGACTCACCTCCCGGGAAATGATGCCCGCTCTGCGCGCTCTGCTCCCCAGGACGAAAGAGAACTCGCTGACCTGGGCCAGGCCCGCGGCCACGATCCATTTGATGTACTGGCTGGTCTTCGGCAGGAGGAGAGACAGAACCAGGGCTGCCAGGACAAACTGCGAGAGCGGGGTGTTACTCTTAACTGAGCCTGACAGCCAAGCCCCCAGAAAACAGAAGGACAGACGCAGGGACAGCCCGAGAGACACCCGGGGGACGCAAACAGAGGGGCTTCTACGCAGAAGGCACCAAAGAAACTCAAAGCATCGGAAAGGAGACCACAGGCACCAAGGCAGAACCAGGGGTTTAGGATCACTAGCAGAGAACAAGGTTTTTCCCCCAAAACTAAATTCACAGCATTAAATATTAGGCAGCACTCAAAATGGAAGTTCTATTTTTAATAAGAAAGAAATGTCTCTCTCACGTAGACAAAACCCAGAGGTGAGCCACTGGAGCTGGGGGCAGCCCGACCCGTCAGGTGTCCTGGGTCCTTCAGGAGGAAGTACCTTAAGTCATACTCCACACAGCCGGGCAGCTACCGAGCAGGCGGTCGCACCCAGAACTAACGTCAACACAGGCAACTCAGCGGTTTGTGGCCGCGGAGGAGACAGCGGGAAGAGCCTGCCGTGGCCGTCCCGGGAGCAGGCGTCTGGGCCGCTTCAGACCCGGGTGGAAGTTGAGCTGCCGGCAGGGGCTTCCCTGGAGGACCCAGGAGGCCGTTGCTTCGTCCCAGCTTTTTAACCCCAATGTTAAAAGTACCCAATTCTGAGACAAAGAGGAAAACAGACCCAAAGTGCCCCACGCTGACCCAAACCCATCCCTGGGTTGTGCCGCGGCAGAACGCCTCTCAGATGGCGTTCTGGGTCGGGGCCGTCCTGGGGGTCCACAGAGGGGGCTGCTACGGGCAGGGGTTACCCCCAAGGGGAAGTAACGTGCGCCCTAGACACGTGACACCAAACCGGCATGCAGTCCGCCAGTCGCAGGGGTACCTTCATGATCACCACCGACAGGGTGAGCACCAGCAGCACGGTGAGCTCGTACGCCACGAAGGTGGGGAACACGTGCAGGCCTGCGGGAGAGGGCGCAGCGTGAGTCCCGGGCCCCGCGGCCAGCCTCCCGCGCCCTCGCCGCGGCCACGACCCGTCGACCACTGGCTGCTGGCGCTGCTGCAGCTGCAGGAGGAGGGCCTGCGGGCGCTGCCCAAGCGTCGGCTGCCCGCGGCCCCAAGCCACCCACTCCGCGACAGCGGCCCGAGCGCGGCTGTGACGTGGGGAAGCACGAGGGCGAGCAGCCGCTGAGTCTGACTTTCTTTCACGAGAACATTCTGGCCAGGATGCAAACGGCTCCCGGAGCCTGGGGACAAGAGTGGCCACGGGAGAGGACGGCCGGCATCCACCCTCAGGCCGGGAAGCCCAGGTGCTCACCCCATGTGTGCACAGGCCGCGAGCCGCCTGTGTCTTCTGCCTCTTCTGTTTGCCTCGCCCATTTTGATCAACCGCAAGGAGCGCTTTCCGCTGCTGCCTTCAGTGCCCTCCCGAGGCCTCAGACTCGGGTTGGGGAGCAAGGGGCTGGCTGTCCTCCCTCGCTCACCAGCCAGGCAGGCGGTTGTCCAGCCCGCAGGACGTGCTGCTACCTGGAACCTGCTGTCAGGCTGCGGGACCACAGCGTGTCGGGGCAGATGCGCCCATCAGTATTCTACTCAGAAACACATCCGAAGTCCCTTTCCTCCGGAGACAGTCTCCTCCCTAAAGTTCCGAGGTGGCCGCCCCTCACACGACAGGGTGCTTGGCTGGGACCTGGGAGTGAGCGCAGCCTTGGCCTCCAGGTCTCCCCCACTGCAGCCCTCAGGCCCGGCTCGGCTCCTGGGGTCCGGCCCTTCCCTGAACTGTGGCGACCTGCCCGGCGCACACCTCTGGGTGAACCGCTGGCCCCCCGCTAACCCAGTCCCTGGTGCAGCTCCACCCCGGCATCTGTTTTCTTGGGTCCCTGGTCCAGCGACATGTGCCCGAGCCGACACCTAGAGCCTTCCTCCCTCCCCACATCCAGCTCTGCCAAGTCCTCAGCCCCCCTCCTGCACTACCGGGCCACACCCCACTGTCCACGCGTCCCCAACTGCAACAAGTCCACGAGAATGTGCAGCGAGGAGGGACAGGTCCTAACCCACCCGTCTCACCCAGAGGCCCCAAGCGGAGTTCACACGCACAGCAGGCTGCGGCCGCGTCCCGGGGAGCAACCGTTTTCGGCACCACAGGGCTCCCTGCCCACCCGCTCTCCCGCCGGCACGCTGCTGGGCAGAGCTGTTTTTACCACACACATCTGGTCACGTTGCTGCCCACGTCTCATGGGGACAAGCGCCTGCCTTTCCCACCTTGGGGCGGTGGGTCAGTCCTATGGGACCTCAGCCTGGTCGTTGACCCCATAGTGCCGTAGTGTCCTGATCTGACAGCTCCATAGAGGGTCATGATCACACAGCACCTCATTGTCACAGCAGGTGCCCGGCCCCCGGGGGCCTCCGCACACAGGCCAGACGACAGAGGCCTTCGCGCTGAGGGTGGACATGCCACTCACTCCGCGAGCTCCAATGGCGAGTGGAGCGCAACACGGATGCCAAACCGACCGGAGCCAGCACTCCTGACATGAGCCACACGGAGATGCACCGTGGGGCAGGGTCTCCGCCGCATGTGACTGACGGGGAGCTGTGTTATGGTTTTCCTGCCTACGTCCCCTCGTCCTCACGACAAGTTCCAAACACTATCGGGGGTGGCCCAGCGGCACGCAGCGCAGGCTCTGGGCTCAGGTCCCGGGTCTACACTGACCACGTGAGGACGCTGGCACAGCTCTTCGCCTCCTTCTGCCACAGTTTCCTAGGGGTAGACGTGGATTTGGGGGATGAGTGGACACAACCCGACGTGGGAGGCAGGCACCTGGCGCATGGTCTGTGTGAGGAAGCGTGAGCTCTCACGGTCACCGTGCACACACACCAGGCCCACGGGTACAAAAGGGAGCGAGGACCCGGGGCTGCACATGACAGCCCCCTCCAGGGCGCCCCCAGGAACGGGGAGTGGGGAACGGGCAGTCCCCCAGGTCCTCGCCATGGCCCAGGCCCAGGCTGTGAGGAGGAGGGGATGAAAATCTTATAAAAGAAAAACCACACTTTGGCGTTGCTCACAAAACGAGAAGGGACCGAGAACCGTCATCATGCTGTCTGGTGCAGGGCGGCCGGGTGCCACGCGGGCTCTCTCGCCCCCACTCCATCGGCGCTGGAGCCGCCATGACTGAGTGGTCCCCAAATGCATGTGCTGAGGCCCGAACCCTGGGGCGACCGTATTTGGAGCCAGGGTTTTCGGGGGTAATTAAGGTGAAAGGAGGTCACAGGGTGGAGCTCCGATCCAATGGGACTGGAGTCTGCCCACGAGGAGAAGGAGACACCAGCGCTCGCTGCCCGCCCTCGTTTTCCCCGCTCCCTTCCCCTCTCTCCCACTCTCCCTTTCTGTGCACACACTGCGAGGGAAGCCCGTGTGAGGACACAGCGAGAAGGAGGCGTCTGCAAGCCAGGAAGGGGCTGTCAAGAACCCAACCCTGACCTTGGACTCCAGCCTCTAGAACCATGGGAAGTAAACGTCTGCTGTTTGAGCCCAGCCCGTGGTGCTGCGCCGGCAGCAGAGCAGACTGAGAAGCACACAAGCACCATTAACGAACAAACGACGAGTGTGGCCGTGTTCCGATGAAACATTATTTGTAAAATCAGGCGTTGGTGGACTCAGGCGTGGGCCCTGGTCCAGCGGGAAGAACATGGGTGGAAACGTGCACTGCCGCTTGCTGTCCGCGTGAACCCAGGACCCTGCTACTTTGGAGGGTTGGGGTGCACACGCGCAGACGAGGCAGCTCACGACCTCCACCTTTCAGGGTGGCGGGTGGCGTGACGGGTCATCTCCCGCCCTGTCTCCTGCCCCACGCTCTGCCGGGCACCCACACCTTTATGCCCTGGCTCTGCCTTCAGCACAGAAACCCTCCCTCCTTGCTTGGGGCCTATAAACTGCCCTTTGTTGTTCACGCCATTCGAAAGCCGTCTCTTTCAGGAGCACGGCCCGAACCCCTCACACACCCCGGGACTCACTCTCCCCAACTGGAACCGCCTGTGGCTAAGGGGCCTGGACGCAGCAGCTGAGTCTGGGTCATCTTTGCGGTTCCACAGGGCCTGGCACAGGGCAGGAGGGCAGCGGATGTTCGTTAAATACAGGGACCCCCCCCCATTCACTTACATCCCACTGAGGCCTAAGTATTGCAGAAAAGAAAGGTGTCTTCTCAAAGGGGGCCGTCTGCTTGTTGCTCAGAACTGGAACCAAAGATAGCGCCTGACCATCAGAATAGAACCCATTGCACAGACGAGTCTGGGCCAGCAGGAAGCTGACGGAGCCCCTTGTACGCTGAGTGCAGACAGCCAAGGCAGAACATGTTGGGGATCAGCCTGCCGTCATGCGCCGCATCCCCACGTGTTGGCCAATGACGGGGCCGCACCAGTGGTGGGGTCCCACAAGATCAGCACCACAGAGCTCGTGCGTCACGGGCTGCGAGCATGCTCCGAGGCTCACACAGGGACGACCATCCCTAATATGCATTCTCAGAGCGCGTCCCATCACTGAACGATGCACAGCTGTATTAGGAAGCACGTTCTTGATGGATCAAGAATCTTAATTTGAGGAATGTTATACAAACATGCCTGTTTTAAGTGACATATTCATGGAATTTTAGTCTGTTAACTGCACATTCCAAGAAGCCCTGGCAGGCAGGACATGGAGTGACACCCGCGCGTCAGGTGGCCTGGGGCCTCTGGAGCGGACGCGGGACTGGAATGCAGTGGGAACAGGCTACGATCTAATCGATTCATCAGGCCTTGTCTGGAGAAGAACTGACAGAAGAGAAGCGAGTCACCAGCAGGAATGGAAGGTCAAGGGATCTGCACGGGCAGAGCTCACTCAGCACCTTGAGGGGCGTCCCCCGTAGTGGAGGCGGGGGGATGGAGCAGAGGGGCAGCAGAGAGGGGGTCAAGGAGCAAGGGGAAGGGGAGAGGGGGAGACAGAGACATGAATACGGAGAGGGAGACAGAGAGAGAGAGAGAGACGTGAATACGGAGAGGGAGACAGAGAGAGAGAGAGAGACGTGAATACGGAGAGGGAGACAGAGAGAGAGACAGAGACGTGAATACGGAGAGGGAGACAGAGAGAGAGAGAGACGTGAATACGGAGAGAGAGACAGAGACGTGAATATGGAGAGGGAGACAGAGAGAGAGAGGAGGGAGAAGGAGGATGATGGGGGCGGAAGGCGGCAGAGAGGAAGAGCGGGGTCCTGGGAGGGCTCTCTGAGGGACGCGGAGAAGCCGATGCTCAGCAGCTCCAAGCACGTCTCCGTGCAGCTCGGGTCCGGTGCGGCCCCCACTCAGCTCCTCTGTCGGGGCCCTCCCATCTCCACGTGAATGTCCAGTTCCCCTGCAATGCACGAGTGCAGAGAGCCTGGGCTCCCGGGGCAGCGAGAAGACGGGCTGTGACACGCAGGACACGCAGGTCACCGCCCGCCCCTCTCCAGGACCGGCTATGGGACCCTGACACGGAAATCTGCACAGCAGTACATCCTGACACAGTCAGTTTAATTTTTTTAATACCAAAATTAGTATTTCTTTCCAAACTTCCCACTTGGACATCCTGACTTTAAGGTGCTCACCTGTGGAGCCCCAGGGCGCGTCATCCTCCCAAGGTCGGGGACAGGCGCCCAGCTACGTGCATCCCAGTGCTGACGGAGCACCGCCAGTCGAGAGCCTGGGGTTGCACAGAACTCTCCTGTGAAAACTGACAAGCTGAATACGGAACTTATGTGGACACTGGAAAGACCACGGACACAGGAGGACAGCCTGACAGGAAGAGGCCGGCACAACGCTGAGACGTCAGCGCAGGAGAGCGACCATCAACAAACTCACATCCCCTCATTCAGACTGTCCCTCTTTTTAGTAAGATTTCCCCTCAGACTCTAATTCTTATGGAGCTGCTTTCACTGCAGAGACTATAAATGTAAACACGTGTCTACACAGGTTACAGAGGCGACCTGGTGGTTAGCGCACACGACTGGACACCGCACGGGAAGGAGAGGTTACCTATGGACGTGAAGAACACAATCGCCAGGAAGTCTCGAATAGGCTCCACATAAGCCATGATCTCCTCGGTGACCGCATGGCCTTGGGAAGAGATGAGCGCTCCGGCCAGGAAGCAGCCCAGCTCCATGGAGACGTCCAACAGCTCTGTGACCTGGGAGCAGGGAAGGACCACACGTCACTCAGAGCCACCAGTCACCACCACCTCCCGGCAGGTGGGGCTCCCACCCAAAGACAGCCTCCTGGACCTGGCAGAGCAAATACACATTTACACGTACACACATACACACACGGGTGCTTATATGGCTCTTCATTCCCACAGTTGATCTGTTTTCATGCAGCCTCAAGAGTGTGTGTACAAAGCTCAGCAGGAGAGCTCACGGGGCTAATGCTGATGGGGGCACAGCAACTGTGCATGAAGCAAAAAGCACTATATGTGTTCCAAATGTTTCAACAATTATTGAAACAAAAAGACGAAGAACTGATCAGAAGCTCCCAGTGGACGACAATACACCAGATGACAGAAACAACACAGGTATCTTGGGAATCACCGTCAACATGAAGAAGATGAAAGCAGAGACCCCTAAGACAAGGACCTCTTTGTTCCCTTTGCTTTCCACATGCAGCTTCCGATAATACGGCCCCACGAGGTAAGTCTTTATGACAAGACATAAGAGAAAGACAGCAGCCAGCGAAAACAGAATCTGACCGATCAGAGCCAGGATTCGCAGCATTTCCATGACAATGCTAGGAAAGAAAAAAGAGACGTGTCAGTTCACGCCCAGAACATATTTCTACAAAACCCAATAAATGATCTTTCACTCTTTTTAATATGTTACAAAATCACACACATTTTTATTTTATTTTATTTTAAATAGTAAAACAAAATCTATCCATCACATTAATCTCAGAAGCTAAGTTATCGGAATCAAATACAGACACTGATTATTTCACAATCTGTACTTTCGAGCAGATACGTTTTACAGGACGGAATGACTCGTGACTGACAGCATATACCTCTCGGTGGATGACAGATAGTGAACCCTTCACCGGGAACTAACCTGTCTGAAATTCTCTGTAAGGCAAAGGCCGCCCTGTGACAGCACGCTGCAGGCTCGCTGCTGGACGCGTGACCAAAGACATCCAGCGACTTCCAGCACGGTGTTCCCTCCCCAAAGCCAGAGCTCTCAAGATTATGTCTGTGATGTAGGAACAGAGAACGGACTCCGCGCTGAGCTCTTGTTAGAACATGCTCCTCATATCTCAGCCTCAAGACCCCCACAAGAAAGGTACTATGGCGTATTGATAGTATTGGCAATAGCAGACATTTTTTTTAAGCTTAGCGCTCCACCATATTTAGGACACCACTCAGTCCAAAATTCTGGTTTAAAAGCTCTTGACGGAAGAATTCAGATCTGATTCCTAAGAGAAAATTCACCACTGCAGCCAGGCTTAAACGAGTAGCCTGGACACGACCCTCAAGCTGCGCCTGGTCGCTCAGGGAATCAGACAGGGCTGAAAGACGCCTCGCCGTTAGTGACGAGAGAGAGAGGGGGTCTGCTGCCTGGGGGGCAGGAGTGTGCTCGCTGCGACAGAAGCAGGAAGGCTGGTCCACTTGCACTTCCTGACGGTCCCTGCAGCCCAGCAGCAGACACTGCGCGAACCTCTCACCCCACACGTCAGCGCGTCAGGGCGCTCCGCACCAGGGTCACCCTGAACGGGCCCTGTGTCCAGCTCAGGGCACTCCTGCCCCAGGGGCATCGGCTGTACAACTCCAGCAACCTCCTAACCGATCTCGCTCCCACTCCAGAGGCCAAACAGCAGGCCAACGTTCAAAGCACCCGGGACCCTGAGAGGAGCCCAGACTTCCTCAGCCTACTGCGCCTCCCATGCTCCTTCACCCACAAAGCAGCCTCTGCCCCCCGACAGGCCACACTCCCTCCAGCTGCCGGACCTGTGCGCTGGGCCCCCTTGGCTGGGTGCTCAGTCCCCACCCCAGGTTCTCCCACCTGGCTCAGCCGTGTCCTTCACGTTTCAGCCTCAAAGCCAACTACGCAGAGGCCTTGCCAATCTGAAGTGGCCATCAGTCCTTCGCCCACGGGTCACCTCGCTGTAGCTGCAGTTCTCCACTCAGCACTTATCTACACTAGACGTGGCCTTGTTGGCCACCCACTTATACTCACATTCATTCATTATCTTTCCCTGACAGCACGGGACTCCCAGACAGTGGGAGTCCTCCCCTGCACACAGCACGTCACGTGTTCTAGGTCTGTCCTGACTTATTTAGCTGATAAAGACATCGCAGCCACTTAAGCCTTGCGTTTCTCATGACAATCCTGACAGCAGCCCTATGCGATGCATGCTGTCACCATCCGACCTCACAGACGAGAAGCCCCCTGCTCCAGGTCCGCGCAGGTGCCTGGCTCCAGGAGGCTCCAGGCACACTCTGGTCACGCCCCACCTCTCTGCGATCCCCACACCCAGGCCTGCTCTCAGGTCAGCCGCCCACTTGTCTAAACACACCACAACGAGGACAAAACAGTCCAACAGCTCAGAAAGGACAAAAAGCCAGAGTCACGTGCAGCTCCAGTGTCTCATTTCTCAAGCTTCCACTGGCTCGTGTCACTTGTATGCCACCAGACACATCCTGCTCCTCGTTTACATGACTGATGTGTATTAGAAGAGATATACCTTGCTTTATATACATGTATTTCCAGTCTCCATTCACCTTCTCATGTAGTTGAAATAATACTGTACGTAATTTTTAACAGCTTTATTGAGATATAATTCTCATTCCATACAAATCACCCATTTAAAGCATACAATTCAATGGTTTCTAGTGTATTCACAAAGTTGTGCAACCATCACCACAATCCACTTCAGAATATACCTCCCCCAAAAGAAACCCTCACCCATGAGCACTCACTCCCTATTCCTCTCCCCCAGCCCTGCAACCACAACCTGCTTTCCGTCTCTGTGGGTTTGCCTGTTCTGGACATTTCACATAAATGGAATCATACACTACGTGGCCTTTTGTGTCTGGCTCCTTGCACTTAGTGCCATGTCTTCACGGTTCGTCCATGTTGTAGCCAATGCCCGGACTTCATCCGTTTTTCTGGCTGAATGATATTCCATTGTGTGGTCACAGCACATCTGACGTATCCATTCATTAGCTAATGGACATTTTAGTTGTTTCCATTTTTCAGCTATGATGAACAACATTGCCATGAACATTCATGCACATGCTTTTCTTAGTGTGATAAAATTTACTACTTTAACCATTTCAAAGTGTGCAAGCACGACTCATTTTATTGTGCTTCACCTCACTGGACTTCACAGGTATGCATTTTCTCTTTTTGTAAGACCCTCCACCAGCAAAAAAGTTACAACCCGCTGAAGGCTCAGGTGACGGTCAGCATTTTTCAATTTGCTACTGCACACTTAACAGACTCAGTATCGTGCAAACGTTTATATGCAGTGGGAACCCGGAAACTTCGTGTGACTCGCTTGATCGCGCTATCTGCTCTAGGGCGGTGGCCTGGAGCCGAGCCCACGCCCTCCCCGAGGTATGCCTGTATAGTTCAGGGCATTAAGCACAACACAGGCTGTGCCAGCATCACACCCACCCACAGCTTCCTACGTGGACAGACATTTCACTTCTCCTGGGTGAAGGCCTTGGTGTGGAATAGCTGAGTCATGCGGTAACTCTATGCTTAAACTTTTGAGGAATATTGCATATGAATTTGACTCTGCTTCTACAGTTTAACGTAACAGAGAACATTTGTTCCATGTCACTAAACTCTTGCTAACATGCTGCTTCCTGACTAAGGTGGAACATATCATTGAGATCAATACCTGTGCTGCATTAATTTTTCTAATTGGAAAATAGAGAAAAGCTTTAAAGTTTTCTGATGGAGACGTCTGTACCTGACAGGGAATCCGGTGAGATGAATGTGACATGTGCTTTACCAGGGCCCGCTTCCTGCTCACCGAGGAGACTCTGGCCTCTACGAGCAATAAATTGTTGTATGCTTCTGAAGTAGACTCGAATGATTTTCAGCTAAAGTTATAAATCCACCTCTTGCTGCCCAAATTTTCGTTCAGTTATTTATCTTGAAAATCCGTGGCCAGAAGGAGTACGAACTGGCTCTGATTTTGAGTTGCGTGTGACCAAAAGTGTTGCTTTTCTGATAGTTAAAAAAATTTGCATCAAAGGAAAATGACAATCAAAAGGACCCTCTCTCTAAACTAACTGTAAGAGTTACACACACAAGGAAGCGGGCTGCGTGCTCCACGGGACTCTCTCGCACGACTCTCACACACTCCTCCAGGCAGGTACGATTTCCACATGGGCCCATCTTACAGCTGAGCACACGGAAGCCCAGAGATGTTCAGTCAGCTGCCAGGGCTTGAAGGCTGGTAAACGACAGAGCTCCAAGGAGGCCTCGCCCCGGGGCCTGAGCCTGAACCTCCGGAAATCTCCGTGGAAAGAGAAGGAGCTATTGGCTCCTACTTGCCCTGTCAGGCTGAGCTCTCCGAGAGCAGAGATGAGACCTTAATCACTTTGGATTGCTGAAACTTAATAACATCTGGCAAAAGGTAAATACTGAAAAATACAAAATACGTCCGCCCCACCCGTCTCCACAAGGCAGGTCTGTGACTCCACCTGGGCAGGAAGGATGGACACACACACACCAGCCCTCAGACCCAGCTACGCAGGGCGCTGCTTGCTTAAAAAGAAGGATTAATAGGATCCAGAGACTCATAATATGTGAAATGTCCAGGGTACAATCGAAAATCACTCATCACACCAAGAATTGGGGAAAACCACAGCTTTAGTGAGAAAGACAGTCAACAGACCCCAACAGCAGGATGAATTGTCAGAATTCTCTGATGAAGACTTTAAGGCAGGCATCATGAAAATGATTCAACAGCAATTAAAAATTCTCTTGAAACAAATGAAAAAATAGAACATTTCAGCAAAGAAACAAGTTATAGCAAGAAGAACCAAATGGAAACTATATAACAATACAATAACCAATATGAAAACCTCGCTGGGTGGGCTAAATAGCAGAGTGGAGATGACAGCGGACAGAACCCGTGAACCTGAGGACGGACAGATGGAATCACCCAGGCTGAACGACAGAGAAAACAGACTGAAAAGGAAGAGTCTCGGAGACGCGTGGGACAAGAGAGCTGCCATCTGTACCCCTGGTTCCAGAGAGAGAGCAAATGGGCTGAAAACACGTTTGAGGAAATAATGGCGAAATTCCTAACTTAGGCCAGAGACACAAACCTACAGATTCAAAAAGCTGAGTGAGGGCCAAATAGGATAAACCCAAAGCGTGTTAGGGCCCGTATGTTTGCATCCCCCCAGATTCATATGTGGAGGCCCCAAGATGACGGTACCAGGACGTGAGGCCTTTGGGGGTGATGAGGATTAGGTGAGGTCATGAGGGTGGAGCCCCAGGACGGGATTAGTGCCCATGTAAGAAGAGACCAGAGAGCTCTGTGTGCTCTCTCCCTCCGCCCCGTGAGGACACGCTGTCTGAAAGTGGACTCTCACCAGGAACCACATGGCCAGCACCTTGACCTTGACTTCCAGCCCCCGAACTTGAGAGCTAATTGTCTGTTTAAACAAGACCCAGTCTGCGGTATTCTGTCATGGCCACCGGAACTGACTAAGACACCAAGACACATAATTAAGTTTCCAAAAAGTAAAAACAAAGAGAAAATTTTGAAAGCAGCCAGAGAGAAACCACGCATCACTGGTGGAGAACAGGGCCAATCTCTCCTGAAGCCACTGGAGGCCAGAGAGAAGCCGCACAACGTTTCTCAAGTGTCAGAAGGAAAGAATGGGCAACGGCCACATCTACGTCCAGTCAAAGTGTCCTTCGGGCACAGAAGGGGGAGGAAACGTTCTCAGATGAGGGAAAACTAAGAGAATTTGTCGCCAGACTAACCATAAAAGAATGACCAAAGAAAGTCCTCAAATAGAAAGGGAATTTTCATGGAAGAAATGCCGAACTTGAGAAAGAAAATAAGAACATCAGAAAGGGTCAAAGTAGTAAGTATAACAGACAATCTTTCTCATGAATTTTAAAAATCTTACTTGATTATTGAGGCAAAATTTATAAAACCATCTGAAGTTGTGCTCAACCTAAGTAGAGAAAATACAACAATTATATTTAAAAAGTGGGGAGAGGGAAGGGACCTAAATGGAAATCATGTTCTTCATTTAGAAGAAGCGAACGTGTATAGTAACACCTACATTAGCCACTAAGAAACCCACACAAAGCAATAGATTCAAAAATGTTATAAATAAATCAAGACGGAATCCTTAAAAATACGCAGGTTACTAACAGGGAAGTAAGAAAAATGAAAAGAGGAAGAAGAAAGAGAAAAAACAGACAGAAAACAAGTACAATGAGAGACTTAGTCCTAACATATCAATATTTACCTTGAACGTAAACGGTCTCACTACCCCAGTTAAAAGACAGAGGTTATCCGGTGCATCCAGTCCTTGTGAACCCACAAGCCTTGGACCTGCCCTGGGGACCACTTACATCATGGAATTAGGACAAAGTGATGTTCCAAGCCATTGGCTGAACTAGAAGAAACAACTTTTACACGTTGAAATTCCACTTTATAAGTAGAAAGTGAAGGAAATAAAGGATCCCCCTAAAGATTAGAAAATAAAAAGACAGAGATTGGCTGAGTGGATTAAAACATCATCCAACAATATGTTGTCTACAAGAAACTCACTTCAAACACAACAGCATAAGTGGGTTGAAAGTAAAAGGACGGAAAAGATACACCATTGCGGAATTAATTAAAAAAAAAAGGCAAGAGTGACTATATACTAAATATCAGGTAAAGTTAATTTCAGAGCAAGGAAAATTACTAGAAACAAAAGGCGTATCACATAAGGGTAACCAAATCCACCGGGAAGACAAAACGATCCTAAATGTGTGTCCGCCAAACCAAAGAGCCCAGAACACATGAAGGAAAGCTAATGGAGCTCAGAGGAGAAGCAGACACAGGCAGTTACCAGTGGGGAGGGCAATCCCACCTCCCTGACAATCGACAGACCTACGGCAAGAATAAGGAAGACCCAGCAACACGATGAGGGGACCGAGTCTAACAGACGCTCATAAAATGCCCCACTCAACAATGCAGGACGCGCACTTTGTTTTCAAGTCGCTTTGGAGCATTTACCAGACCATATCTGGGGCCATGAGGCAACCTCAACAAACGTGAAAGAACGAAATCACACAAAGTGTTTGCTCTTCGACCACAGTGCAATCACACTAGAAACCCAGACAGACAGCAGGAAAACCCGCAAACACATGTCTCCACAATCCACAGGTCACAGAGGGGGTATCAAAAGAAACGTTTTATACTCATTGAACTGAATGAAAATAAAAATACAACATATAAAAATAAATGAGATGCAGCTAAGCTGTGAGGAAAATTTATAGCACTGAATACTTACAGCAGAAAAGAAGAAAGGCTTCAAATCAATAATCTAGGTTCACGCCACAAGAACCTAGAAAAAAAAAGAGGAAAATAAACCCAAAGCAAACAGAAGGAAAGAAATAATAAAGAAAAGGGCAGAAACCAATGAAATTGAAAACAGAAAAACAAAGAGACAAATCAATGAAACAAAGAGCTGGTTCTTTGAAAAGGTCAATAAAATCATCAAACCTCTGGAAAGATTGACAAAGAAAAAGAGAAAAGATGCAAGTTAGCAACACCAGGAACAAAACGGGGGATATCACCACAGATCCTACAGACGTCAAAAGGATAATAAAGGAATCCTACAAACAAGCCTGCACACACAAAATCACTAGTGGAATAGAATGGACCGATTCCTCAAAAAACCAAACTACCACAACTCAACAATATGTAGTAGATAATTTGAATAGCCCTATAACTACTAGCAAATTGAATTCATAATTTAAGAAAAGTCCCAAAAAAGAAATCTCAAGACCCAGATGGTTTCACTGGAGAATCCTACCAAGCATTTAAGGAAGAATTAATAGCAATTTTATACAACGTTTTCCAGAAAACAGAAGAGGGAGGAAGACTTCTCAAATCATTTTATGAACCTAGTACTACCCTAAGGCCAAAACCAGACAAAGAGAGTACAAAAAAAGAAAACTACACATCAATCTCTCTCAAGAACTGAAACACAAAAATCTTCAACAAAATATCAGTGAATTGGACACAGCAATGTAGAAGAAGAATTACACAGCATGGCCAAGTGGGATTTATTCTAGGTACGCAAGCTTGGTTGGACTTTCAAAAATCAATGTAATCTACCACGTAAATCAGCCAAAGAAGAAAAACCATACGAGCACATCAACAGGTGCAGAAAAAGCATTCGACAAAATCCAACATCCATTCATGATAAAAACTCTCAGCAAACTAGGAATAGAGGGGAAGTTCCCCAACTGCATGCAGAACAGGTACAAACCCCACGTGCCGCGGAACAAACGCTCTCTCTCCAGATCAGGAAGAAGGCAAGGGTGTCCACTCACCCCATCTCCTTCGAAAAGTGCTGGAAATTCTAGCCGGTGCGAGAGGCGAAAAAAAGAAATAAAAGGCATACAGGCTAGAAAGGAAGAAATAACGTAAACGAGACACATCTCAGTGTTTCAAAGTGGTTCCAGAAAAATTCTTGAAAAAGTCTACTAATTTTTGGCCCATCATATCATTACTATAAGAGATGAAACACATGTAGCCTCTGGAAATATTTCACCACAATATTTATATGCATTTAGTACATTTGCTCAAAATAAACTGAAGCTTACGGTCCTAACCCACATGCATTTGCCTTTAACTTTTACAGGGCTCCCTGTATTTTCCAAGTGTGTTCACTTTCTGGCTGGTGTTCTTGTAACATATTGTACAGGCAGCACCACCTCCAGCTTTCTGGGTGAATCTACTTTTCCCATTTGGCTTCTCTCTCCATACAAGTGGAAACACGCGTAGCTTAGGCTTTGGGATTAGTTTATTGGGAAAAAGGAAAGAAGGATCAGGGGAAATGGTAACGAGGATGACACGGACAATAACCACAACGATCGCTCACACACACCCCCCATCACTGTGTTCCAGGCAGTGTTCTAAGCACGTTCACACCTTAACTCATTTAATCTTAACTACTCGATTAGGTGAGTACTGATACTACCTGAAGAGTGAGGTGAAGCACCTCGCCCGAGACCAGAGGACCAGAGTTTGAGCTGAGCACTGTTACTCCGTCTGTGCTCCCACGCCTGTGCTGTACAAGCTCTGAACGTCTCTTTGGGAAAAGGTATTAAACAGTATTTTCATAAATAAGCCACTTGAAAGGAGGAAAACAAACCGTGTGACAAGCTGCCACAAGCGCTCACCTGGAGGACGTGCTGGCTCCCGCCTGGATCAGCGTGGGCATGACGGCTACGAACAGCCCCAGCTGCACATCCTGCGTCACCAGCATCCCAAGCAGCACGGCACTGTAGTCAAGGTCGCCTGCTGGAGAAAACGGCTACTCAAGGCACGGTTACGGCCTTTCAAAGGGTCCAGAGTCAAGATACAGTCATCATGCATATTTCTAAAACATTTCCAATAATTTCGACACCTTAAATAAGAAGACAGACTTTAAACTCTCTTTGAGAGGAGACACTGAAACATTTTAAAGATTACAAAACCTTTTGTAGAGAGAATCTCCAGAATATTTTATTTCCATTAGGTACGTGTTACTCATGTGATTACAGGGAAATGTCACTAGGAAAAGATGGCATTGCAAACAAGAACGCGAAAGGCCTGGATAGTCATCCCAGTTTCACTGTGTCCCTAGGCGCAGGAAGTGGCCTCCTCCCGCCTCGGTCTCCCCCAAGCCATTCCAGAGAGAGCCGGCCCCACCCCTTCTGCCACACCGCTGGCCGGGCGTGGCTGCAGGGTCACTTTCCCTCCGCCCCCATCACCCCCACGCCGCAGGTCCCTTCCCTTTGAGACAAACGCAGATGGGGGAGAGGAACGTTAGACGGACAGAGCAGGGGGGCAGGAACAGCACCGGCTGAAGGCACCACACGAGTCCTCAGGACAGAAGACAGGAAGTCGATCAATTCTTCAAGAATGCAACACTTCACACAGGCCTGCTATGCTTCCATTTTCAACCAACAGTTCTGGCTTGGGCCCTATTAAAGGTGCTTCTAAATGCTAAATAGTCATGTTCTCCCCTAAAGTAAGCTTTCTTTTCCTTTAAAAAAAGCTATTGGTAGTAACAGATATTTAAAGACCCATGTGACAGAGTAATCTTATATAAAAGCAGCAGAAAATCAAACCAAACCAAACCAAATCAAAACCCTCGTTACCAACAAAAGTCTCACTTGATTACAAGTCAGGTAACCCTTTCAGGAGGCTTGTTTCACTTACCATACAAAGTTGCATTTCTGGTAAATAAACTGTCTTGGCCAAGAATTTTAAAACCCTCCAAATGGACAACCATGCGAGGGGTGGGGGCTGGAGCGCCGTCTCCTGGAGGGCTCTGTGACTCAACAGAGTGGAGAACAACGCCCTCACAACCACCGCTGGCTGTGGGGATGCTTCAGACGTCTCTGATTTTCAGCATACCCCTTGGTGGGTTCACGATGACCGGGACTGTCAACCTTGGGAAACGTCGAGGCCCCCAGCTCGCGGGTTCTCGGCGGGCCCCTCCTCCCACGAGACCACTGTGCTCACGGCAGCACCCAGGACTGCGCCTCGTCCCGTCTTGACGTACAGCAGACGGGGAATGTCGCCTCACGCCGCACTCGTGAGAAACAGCATTGAAGGCACTCTGCACACGTTGTGACAATTCTGTTCTCTCCCTTTGCACCTGAGGACAGTCAACTGTCCTAATTCAGGGGACAAACAATTATCCACCTCTGCCCACAGGCACCCCAGAGCAGAGCCAGGGGTCCCCAATGCGGGCCCTCGTCTGCGTGGGGCGAGTCCACGAGGCTGGAGGAGGACCGACGCTCCAGCATGACAAGCACAGAATGGGAGCAGCGCCAGCAGGACAGGTGGCAACGACCGTCCGCAGTGAAGTGCGAGACTTCAGACACCACTTCACCACTTCTGGCATCTTTGTCTGTCTGCGTTTTGCTTATCACGACCACAAGTTTTTCTTAAAGATTGGCACCTGAGCTAACATCTGTTGCCAATCTTCCTTTTTTTTCCTTCCTCTCCCCCAAGCCCCCCAGTACGTAGTTGTATATTCTAGTTGTGAGTGTCTCTGGTTGTGCCATGTGGGACGCCGCCTCAATGTGGCCTGACGAGTGGTGCCATGTCCGCGCCCAGGATCTGAACTGGCGAGACCCTGGGCCGCTAAAGCGGAGCGCGCAGACTTAACCACTCGGCCACAGGGCCGGCCCCTACTACAAGTAATTTAATTTTCTCCTGTTTTCCATCCCTTTATTAAACACGGTAAATGTATAGGAAACAAAGAAGATAACAAACACCCACTGCTGGATTTTGCTAAATCTTAAAATTTTGACAGATTTGCTTCAGAGTTTTGAAGAGAAGCAGGTGCTGCTTTGGACTCTCAGCACCGGGCAGACCCCACTCTCAGGCCACATTCCTCCTCTCCACCTTGTCTTTAACGTTAACATGCCCTTGGGTGTTTTCCACTTTAATATGGTGACATCTCTGTGTTTGAGCACAACACTGAGTTCACTGTTTTGTAAATTTAAACAGTATATAATCAATATTTCTGCAACTTGCTTTTTTTTGCTCACCATTATGTCTAAAAAATCACCCATGTGGAAGCACAAAGATTTTTATGTTATTATCATGATTCGCTTTTAAAGCTGCTGCAGAATACACCACAATTTGCCCATTCCCCAGGGGATGGTCACTTGGGTCTTCAGTTCCTCCTCTGCTATAGACACGCTGCGTGGAACGTTCGATACGTCTCCTGAGACATCCCCCGCTGCTGTGTCTTCATGAGAAGAGATCTCCCCGGCCTCTCCTGGCCTCCACTGCTGGCCTCGTGTCCAACCCTGCTCACTCTCCCAGGGGGATGAGGGCGCTGCATCAGCCTGGGGGTGCTCCTCCTTCCTGGAAAGCAGTGGCCCACGTGAGGTCACAGGCGAGGCCTCTTGCAGGCCCCCAGGGGAAGCCCCTGCATGTTCGCCCTGCGTGGGCTGGTGGCCAGTCTCATCGTGGGCTTGGGTATCCAACATCCACTGCTGCCTCTTCCACGCCACCCCTCATCACAACAAGCCGCTACTGCAACCTCCAGCCACCTCACCCTTGTTCACCGGTCCACGGGCTCTGAGCACAGGCATGGAAGGTGGAGTCATTTATTGGACCCCTTTGAGGGTTTGGGCCCCAATATTTATGTACTGGCTGGACAACTTGTGAAGCAGGAGAATCTTGGCAACAACCAACAACAAAACCTACAGTGAAAAGTGAGGAGCAGCATCCTTGGCCCGTCTGCCCGTGCTCCGCGCACAGGTCTGCGAGGACACAGCTCCGTGGTTTCAAGCCTTATGCCAGCTCACAAGGCAAAGGGCACCCAGTGATCTTCCCTGTGTTTCCCCAAAGCCGGCGAGGGTCTGGGCCCTGGTGTCCACAGTTACTCGGGTTTCCTCTCCTCACTACCCGTTAGGACGTTTTCCAGTTGGGTTTCCTTTTGTCTGGATTTATTGAAGTTACTGATGCGTTCTAAATGTTACTCCCTTGCAAGTTTTACTTACCTAGCAAATGTTCCAGTCTGTGGCTTACAAAAAGTACCTTTTTAACACAAGTTACAAGGTTTAATGTGCTCGAACTTATCGACATTTTCCCTTTTGGATGCTGCGTTGTGCATTTTAAGAAGTTCTCTCTACCCCACGGTCACGAGGGCTTTCCCATCTTTCCTCCACCAGCTCCGAAGTTCTGCTCTTCACATTTTGGTGTTTCATCCACGTAGCAACGAGTTTGCGCCCAGTTCAAGGCAGGGCTCTAATTTTATTTTCTTCCACGTGGATAACTAATTCTCGTTCCCCGCCAGCCCACTTTCTCCCACTCCTCTGTAGCATCCGGCTGTCCACCCTGCCCCACTGCCCCATCTCTGCGGGCGCAGGACCATGCCGCCCCGAGGACGGCAGCATTACAACATGTCCCGCTGTCTGGAGGGGAAGCGCCTCACTTCAAATTAATATTGGCCATTTTTGGCCTCTGTTTTTAAATAAACTTTAGGATTAGTTTGGCAAGTTTCATGAAAAACTCTTCCAGACTTTTAATTGGGATAGCTGTGAGCTTACAAATTTGGAGAAACATCTTTTTGTGTTGTCTTTTCATCCATGAACATGGGCTCTCTCTTCAATAACATTTTGTAATTTTATCCTCAAAGGTGTCACATCTGTTCAGAGATTTATTCCTAAGTACCTAGAATCTCTTGTGGCTATTACAAATTGAAGGTTTTTTCCCCAAATTCCATTTTCTAACTGTGCTGCTGGTATATTCCATTTCTGACGTGTACGTTTAACTATAAACTTTCCTGTCAAAGTCCCAGTCCTTCAGTGTGTCTACTCCCTCCCAAACGTGCAGCTCGTTAGACGACTCCGTCTTCTTACAGTCTGTTTTAGCTTGGCCTTTTAAGAAAATGCAAAAAGCTCCTTTCCTAACAGTCCATAGTTAATTAAGTTTACAACTTCAGGAGATCCCTTTCCGCACTCCCTCGTTCTCTGGTTTCTCCCCGCTCGCCCGTCCTGTGCTGGCGCTCTGGTGCAGGACTGGACGGGTGGGCAACGCTCTGAAGGCTGCGTATGTCTGAGGGTGCCATGCCACGTCCCACTCTTCAGTAACGGTTTGCTGGACACGTGCCTTCTCGACCCCGGCATGTACACGCCTGCACTGCCGTGTGGCGCCCAGTGCTGCTGAGGAGACGTGTGCCGTTCCTTTCTGGGTCACCTGTCCTCTCTGACAGGTGTCAAGACTTTCCTTCGTCCTTGAGGCTCTGCTGGTGTCCCGGGACACATCTAGAGTGACTTTATTTTCCCTTTTCCTGCTCAGGTTTGGAGATGTACGTTCAATCTAAGGGCTCACGTCTTCCTCTAATTCTGAAAAACGACCAGGCGTGTTCTCCGCTCTCCTCTCCCAGGACTCGTGTCGTATGCTCACTGAGCATCTGCCGTGCTCTCCATGCCTCAAACGCTCTTCTCGCTCTTCTGTCTGTACGGTGCTCTGTCTCTGTCTCACCTAACCAAACAGACACAGTTCCTTGTCCATGCGTGAGCTTCCAGACATGCCTGTTGCCAAGTCTTCATCAGACTTTGCATAAACAGGGAGAATCCCTCTGCCAAAACTGGGGTCCACCAGCTGTCTGTTCTAGCTGCCATTTCCTCTCGCACACCGGATCCCGGGGGCCAGTTTGTTAGAGGTTGTTTACATTTTCCTACTTCGGCACTGGCACCCCTCACCTCCTTCCATCCTTGGGCCTTGTGAGGGGTGGCCTTAAGCACCAGGCCGCAGGGAAGCTGGGACCTCCACGGACTAGGCAGTGCCAGCCAGTCCAGATGCCGGTGGGAGGCTGTGCCACAGCCCCTGGCCCGCAGGTCAGCACAAGGCACCAGACCTTTCAGTTTCTCAACCTCCTCTAGGCAGCTGGAAGCCCCCGGCGTTGAGAGGAGCGTGCTCTGTGTGTGGGCGTCCATGGGCCCAGGAGCCTGCAGCCCCGGCCGGCTCTGCTCAGGGCAAGTCGGTCTTCCTAGAGAGGCGGCCCGACCGCTCTGGTGTTCCTTCCACGTTCTCTTCATCACCGTGCGTTGGCACAAAGTGTGTATAAGTGTGAAGTTACTCTGACATTTTAACCCTGCTTTTTGCTGACTTCCACAAAGTAAAAGCAAAACAGTGAAAGTTACCACAATGAACAAACATGATGCAAAAAACGGCAACGCTGTCGAGGTTTAGCTGTGTACGAAGACGGAGCCCCTGCGTACAGCGCAGAATTTTGGTCAAGGCTGTCCGCACCGCACAAAACAACGACTTAGCAGTGTGACGTTTCACACACGTAGATGGATCCAACGCCAAGTGTGAGAGGTGAAAATGCCCTGAATTACCACAGCACTCCATATATTTTATGGAGAAACAGCGTCAGAAGGATGTGAGGCCCAGCACTGCCAGAACTAAACCGTGAGACGGCACGGCCACCGTTTCCGTCTCAGGCTGCGTGTAACAGAACTGGTCGACAGCAGTGCAGGCAAAACCACATTTCATTATCCTACGTCGCCAGAATTCTGGAGGTGGCAGTTCCCGGTCTGGTGCAGCAATTAATCTCTTAAACCCACCAATTCCACAGGACACTTTTCCATGTAGAGTCGTTTCTCTGAAACGTGGTCCTCAAACTATCCTAAACTGACGAGCACATAAAAGGCATTTTTCTTACCCCAGGGGAGGTCTGGAGAAGCTGAGGTGAGCGGGGCATCAGCTCCCACGGGAAGGCAGGCACGGCACCTGGTTTAGGGGCCCTGAGGAGGGGAACAGGCCTTTGGGTGCATTCGAGTGGATCACACACATAATATCTGAGCATGTACTTACAACACGTCATCACCTACCTTCTTTTTCGCCCCGGGCACTGCCCGAGAGGAATCTGGACACTAAGGGTGTGCTCGACAAGGACAGGCAGGTAGAAATAAAGACGCTCTGAGTGGGTCTGATCTGGAGCAGATGTCCCCACAGCAAGCCAAATGCAATCATCAGCAGCGTCATGTAACACGGTCCTTGTAAGGAAATCTTCCACACCTGCAAGAGGACAACAGACACGTGTCAGCGACAGCGGCATCTGCTGACCAGTGCCCTGCAGCGCACAGGCGCACCCACTGTCTGGCACAGGGCAGGCCGGAGCCTCCCAGGAAGCAGCTCTGCCGTGGATATGGCCGCACAACCCCACAGCCGTCGTCTCAGCACAGGAAAGACGGCGGACACTCAGTCCGGCTGCTGAGTGCCCGGCGCTGCTACAGGACTGAACATGCACACGTCTGCCTGTGCGCAACTGTGATCACGATTTAATCCTCACAACATGTCTCAGAGAGAGCTGTCACCGTTGCCCCCATTTCTGGGAGCACTCTGAGGCCCACAGAGGTGGGCAGATGGCGTGGCGGGGGTCCTACGGAGTCAGCATAAGGACACGAGCCAGCAGCGTGGCGTGATGATCAGATACTGACCAGCGCCCCGGCATGCGAGATTCGATGTAAATGCAGGAGAGATCAGATCTGACCCTAACCCGCTGGGTTTCCAATCCAGCTGAAGAGGCAAGATGACAAAAACCATGATCTTTACACAAGCACGAACATCACGTATCAACAGAAGAGAGGAACCCAAAACCCATCCTGCCCCACCTGAGAGCGCTTGCCGCTTTCCTCTCCTCCCATCAAAGCCGATGCCTCACCGGGGCCCTCTCCACGCGGGAGTTGTGGCAGATGCTGTCAGCAGAGGCTGTGGGTGGGGCACGAGGTCAGGGGCAAACCTCGGCCCCCACTGGCTGGGCCCCGGCTGCGTCTCACACTCACTCCCTCGCCTCTGGGGCTCGGGGCTGTGAGCTCCCGCTCCCCTGCCCTGGTTCTGGGTAGAAAGCAGTACGTTCTGCAGAATCACACTTTCTGTGGGAGTCGGGGCAGCTGGGAGTCGGGGCAGCTGGGTGGCTCCTCCTCGTCTGGGCAGTGACTTCCCACTGTGGCCCAGCGAGCACGGCACCCTCGGCCCTTCCGACGGCCAGATCGAGCTGCCAGCCTGCCAGGCCCCGAGGAAACTCATTCAGGAAATGAGTTTCAGGAGCCCCCAATCCCCAGAGTTCCAGGTCAAAGAGCGGGGGACCCACAGAGGGAAGGGGACAGAGCACTCGGCCCTCGATGCAGAGCATGTTTGTCTTCTGCTGTGTGACTCCGGCCGACCCAGGCCCCTCCTTCCAGAAGGGGAGAGGTAAGCCCCCAAAGGCTGCTCCTCCAAAGTTCCAGCTTCACATCTCTCATTCCCGCGTTTGGCAGTGATGAGAGGTACCACAAGCTAGCGTCTTCCTCACCCGAGATGGCGGCCAGGGAGGGGTGGCGTGCCGGGGGACTCACACACCCAGCAGCAGCTTGAGGAGGCCAGGTGTGTGGCTTGAGGAGGCCGGGCGAGTGGGTTGAGGAGGCCGGGCGAGTGGGTTGAGGAGGCCGGGCGAGTGGCTTGAGGAGGCCGGGCGAGTGGGTTGAGGAGGCCGGGCGAGTGGGTTGAGGAGGGTGGGCAAGTGGCTTGAGGAGGCCGGGCGAGTGGGTTGAGGAGGGTGGGCGAGTGGCTTGAGGAGGCCGGGCGTGTGGGTTGAGGAGGCCGGGCGAGTGGGTTGAGGAGGCCGGGCGAGTGGGTTGAGGAGGCCGGGCGAGTGGGTTGAGGAGGCCGGGCGTGTGGGTTGAGGAGGCCGGGCGAGTGGGTTGAGGAGGCCGGGCGAGTGGGTTGAGGAGGCCGGGCGTGTGGGTTGAGGTGCGCAGGTTTATGGAGTCCCCCTCCAACCAGCATGGCCCTCAGGCAGGTGTGCCTGCCCGCAAGGGGCACCTGAGTCCAGGCCCAAGCCTGCCCTGACCGGCTGTGCTCCTGGGCAGGCTCCGACCTCTCCACTGCAGTGTCCACATCTGCGAGGCAGGCGAGATGGAACGACTTCTTGGCGTTCCAGAGCAAACTGTGACTTCACCGCTGAGCGTCAGCCACGCCTCAGCCAGGACAGCAGATCCATGAGGCCCGAGAAGCCGGTGTGGCAGGGACTCCAGAGAAGACCCCAGGCAGCATCTGCGAGGGACCGAGGGCGGAGCATCTGACCAGCAGCACGCACGGAAGTGCAGGCCCTCCTCGGAGTCTGAGGAGCGTGGGCGAGGACCCCACCGGGCCCTGCCCCACTCTGCACACCCTCTCCGGGCCTTTTCCTCTTTCCTTTCCTAGGACTCCTGTCCACAACTCTCACACATCCTTCTCAAACCCCAAAGTATAAGCCCCACAAGGGCAGGGACCGCAGTGAGTGTGCACACAGCCTTACACTCAGTAAACACAAGAGCATCTGGAACATTCTACGGACAAGAGTCTGTTGAGAGGAGGAACAAGAGAAGAAAACTCCTGGGGGCAACTCCTGCCCCCAACGTGATATAACCTGCTTAGAGACAGAAACCACCACCACGACACGAAACCCAGAGGACGGCTTCAGTGAAGCCGAAGAGCTGACAAAGGCGTCAGATGCTGCCGCGCGGACAGATGGCTCAGTCAGCGTCCCTGCGGGCAGGACAGAGACCACGACTTTCCTCGGCATCAAGGAAAGAGGCAGTTTTGGACTTTGTTGTTTTTGAATAGTTGCTAATCAGGCCTTTAGGAGAGCTCACAGAAGACCGGGAGGGGCCTTTGGCGATTATCACCCTCTCGCAGCCCCATTCACTAATTTCCCACCACGACAGGGACACACCGCAACCCACACGCCGAAGTCCTGTCGATCAGGACAGTCACACCGGCTAACGCAGGCTGCTCGAAGGCGCTGCCAGTTATCTACACCTGGGAAATAAAAACAGGAAAACAAACGTGTTCCCTAACAATGCAGTTTATTTGGGAGACATAAATCTCGTGCAGTCCGAGCCCACAAGGCGACTGAGGCATTCCTGCTGCGAGTCGGCGCAGGGCCACCTGTGGGGCAGCAGGCAGGGTTCCTGGCCCTCGGGAACGGGTGAGCGAGGACCCCGGCAGAGCAGAGGGGACAGTGGAGACCCCGCCCACCCCAGAAAGGGCGTGAGGAGCACCACCAGGTCACCAGATGGGTGGCCGAAGCCCCGCCCGGCCCCCACCTGACAGACAGCATGAGGCTTCCCAACTCCCTCACACAGCTCGCGCTTCCTTCCCGGCCTCCAGGCTGCAGCGCCGAGCACACGGGACTGACCACGGGGCGCAAACCCAGGAGAATCGCCAAGTGTCATCGCATGACAGAGACGCAGCTATCATGCTCTCAGTTTCGTTAAGACCAGGTTGTAGAACACCATTCTCTCGTTTAACACTGAGTACCATAGTGGAGAGAAACAAACTACGAAAACATGGGACCAGAGAAACGTCAACCTTCCAAACCCCTCGCCAGAGGGATAAGGACCCAACATCCAGGACGCGAGGCCCCTCGTAGGGATGGTGACGTGAGTCGGCGGAGAGCAAGAACTCAGCCCTCCTGGCTCGGAACCACCAGGTACCCAGTGGAGTTCGCCATGAACTGCTCTGAACTGACCCACGGGAGCCCAGGATGCGCTGTGCTGCTGGGCGGAGGCCTGTGGACTGGCCCACGGCGACCCTGCTCTGGGCTCCCCTGGAGACCTAGGGGGTTCTCACTGCCAAGCCCGTCTTCCTCCATCCCGCCCACAACACACACCCCAGTAGCATCAACTGGAAGAGCGAGGCCACTTTTCTTTAGGACCCAGGAACATGGCCGATTTCCTATAAACTTTGGATTCAGAATTAATATGCGGAGGTTACCATGCCAGGAGCATGTAACATGATACAAAAGTACCTGGAGAAAACGAAGCAGTAATCCAGAAGGCCTGATGAGGAGGCGTGTCTCAAGAACCACTTAAAGGAAGTGAGAGTAATCAGTGGATGGACAGGTGGAGCCTTCCATAGAAAAACAGGTCAAAGAGAGCAGAGGTCAAAGTAACAGGAGGGAGGAAGGAGGGAGATGGGATGAGACGTCAGTGCAGCCAGAGTAGTTCCTCCTTGAGAACAAACACAGACTTTACAGAAAAGTTTATTTTTCCTGGTTATAAAAAGTATACGTTGGTTATTACAGAAAACGAGGGAAATAGGGAGCAGGAGAGAAGACGCTGCACGTGGTTATCTGGTGCGTTATTCTTTCCCCTGCACGTGGGCTCCTTTCACGCGGCCGTGCTCATGCTGTGTGCTCGTTTTTTTCTTTTTAAGTTTAGCATTTTAACATAGTTTTCTTTGTTACTACACATTCTCGCAATATTTTTAATGGCTACATGATACTCCACCAAGGAGCTAAGTCATAGTTTAACCATTAGATATTCAGCTTGCTTCTATCTTTTACAAAAATGCTACCACGAGGAGCTGAATACCTTTTGTGGGTTAATTTTTTTAAAAACTCTATTGATTCTTTCCTTTGGATAGAGACCCAGGCGCAGAACTGCCGGGTGAAAGGACATGAGCATGTTAAGGCGCTAAGTCACCCCGCGAGACTGCTCCCCAGCAGGGGCATGCCGGCTCTAACTTTCATCCCCCTGCCCCGGAGGCCTATTCTATGACCCTCACAGTCATAAAAACCCTCTGCCAACCTGACACCCCAAATCCAGTTAATTCCAGAGGACACGTGGCACCTGGTTCTAGTTCCCATGCTCACGTAACCAGCTGTGCTCTTTCTGCTCCCCACCCTCACACCAGCTTCTGAATCAGCTGTTTCCCTCGCCCGTGATGCGTCTGTTCAACAGCAAAATAACTTTCACTTAGTTCACTTCCAACGTCACTCTGTTTCCACTCCGGAACACCCCAGCGTCCAACGCCGCCTCTCCAGAAGCAGACACGTTTAGAAGACACTGCTGCCTCCAGCTCACCTTCACTCAGCACATAGCCCTAACCACCACTAATCTTTCAGGTGTTTTCTTTTCATAGTGATAGAACAATAAAATCAAAGTCTGCCACTTATTTAGGAATTAGAATTAGGAATTTTTTTAGGGTGACACACTGAATATTCAATCTCTATGATGTTTCAGCCTCCAACAGTTTTGGACCTTCTTGGAGGGACGCATATATTGAAGTGCAAACATTACTTCTCAGACCTGTTTTGGAATTAGCCAAAAGAAAGCTAATTTCATTTATTCATTGAATTTTCACTTTTCCTAACGTTCATCTTTCAGAATCTATGTTCCAAAAATAACATCAAACTAAAACATCCATATTCTATTCTAAAAATATCTGAGAGCCAAGTCATGAACAAATGTTAAAAGCAAACAAACCAAAACCAGGTTATACTGAACTGGGGGCAACGATGTGGGTTCACAAGGTTCTTACCTTTCTCAGCTTTTCCGGGGAAAATTCCAAGCCAACAAGAAAAAGAGTGAAGAACACACCAAACTCTCCTAACGTCTCCACTTGTACAATGGACTGAAAAACAAGAAAGTTTTAAAACCGTACAATTTAATATTTGCCATGTCAGCTGTTCTTAGAACAATCTTGTACTAACACACTGAGACCATCTACGAAAAAGCACAGTATTTTTTTAAAAAACTAACTCTTGGAATTTCCTCTGTATGAGGTGTTTTTTCCTTTTTCCTTGACCAGCTAGGGGAACAGTTTTACTTTATTTCCTAAGAACCAGCTCGTGAATTCACCTGTTCGAGTTCATTAACTGCCCCTGTCATCTCATTAGCTCCTGTCTTCAGCTTCCTTGGGGACCCGAGTCTAACGCTCGCAAGTTCAGAGCGTTTTCCTCTCCTCTGGTCTGAGTGGGACCCAGCGTGTGGACTTTCTCCTGAGCACCGCGTCCGGCCACGCCCTGCAGGCTCTCACGGACAGTGCTCCTGTGTCCTGTGTTTGTTTTGTTATTCTTAATGTTACCCCACTGCAGTGGAGCGTGCTGCCTGTCCCATCATACTGCTCACACGGAGGCCTCGCGCCCCACGCCCACGCAGTTGGTCAGCTGTCCATGAGCCCTGCCTTTCCTCCTGTCACGTTCAACTCTCAGTCCCTTGATTTTCACTGAATCTCATCGTTCACTTTTTCTCCCCCCACCATCTGAGAGCCCGCACCCTTTCATAGGGAAGTTCACTCCACTTATTTATGGTTGTCACACGGCTGCTCTCACTTCTTCCATTTCACGTCTTCTGGGTTTTACACTTCTCTGCTACTTTTATTTTTCTCCCCTTTTCAAAGTCAGGCTGTAACTCATGACTTCAAAGGAATTTACTTAAGCCTGCGTGTCTCAGCCTAACCGAGGCAAGCCTCTCGCCTCCCCCCAGGACGAGACAGACACTAGGACAATTGCACGTCCTCCACTGACTCCCTCCCAGGTTGGCGAGCAGGCTCTCGGGTTTTATCTTGGTCTACTGTGATTACATTTTTTCCCAAAGGTATGGATGATTTATTAAGTGTGATGTTTATAGTATCCAGTTGCACCTATTTCCCAGTTATTTAGCCCTGATTCTTTGCTTATGAGCTACCCCTGCTGTTGGGGAAAAGGAAAGAATATTTGCATCCGCTCTGCTTCAAGCACCCTGGGGGCAGGGGGGACTGGCGGAAAGAGTTTTCCCCTGTGGCTGTTCATACTGCTCTCAATCACATGAACACTATCTTCCAAAGACTGCAGTCACATCAGTCTTTGCAGAGGCCACCCCGCCCATGAGCTGAGTCCCAGGCTGGTCAGCTGAGCTGCCACTGGCTAGGGCTCCGGGCTTCCAGCAAACCTCTCCCCACGGGGCCACTCTGACCTCTGCTCAATTAGTTTGGTGTGAGGATCTCTTCACGCCCTCTTCCGCTGCTGCCCTGTCGGGGGAATCACAGCGGTCCTTCTGAGCGGGGTAAGGGGTGCCGCTCAGGAGCAAGGGAACGAGGATGCACGTGGAGCGCCCGCACTGTCCCCCGCCTACCTCCTCCCGCTCCACCGGCCAGGAAGTGTCGGTGAGGTTCTGAGGACTGTCGCTTATTTCCCCCCATTCCGTATCGCTCCTTCTGTGTGGGAGTCAACAAGCTATTCCTGGCATTCACTTTCCACTCTGTCCAAATTGTGTGTATTTAGATGACAAATTCTGAAGCCCACAAAAGCCTGGGAATCCTTCCTTGCTGTCAGAAGGTGTCATCAACAAAGGAGGAAGCCCACTTCAACTTGTCAGCAACAGGCTCCCGCATGCAGCCCAGCGCTGCACTGTCGGGGTTCTCACAACACCTCACATAAGACCCCTGACTCCTCACTGCTTTGCCAGCTTCGCAATGCGTTAAGAGTTTTTTACAAACATGTTTAATCAGTGTCTGAATAATCTAACCCAGATTCCTGGAAACAGAATCTTTAAAACTAATGTAACGTAAAGACCTGCACAGGGCTATTCTCTCTAGTCCAGTCGCCCATTCATAAAGAATGAAACGACTTTCTCACGGTTTAGAGACTTCTCACGAAACTTTAAAGAGTCTCTTCTTTAACACGGTTTATAAGAAACTGCTACCTTCATTACTTCAAAACTTCAGTCTTCAGGAATGTTGCTTTTGTACTGTGTTGAACAGATACTGAGACAGTCAAGTTTTGTTCTTACCTTAATGCTGTTTAGCCCCGAAGGTCCCAGGAGTACACCACAGATAATATAACCAAACATGGTGGGCAGCCCGAGCATGGTGCACAGCCAGCCACAAGGCAAAGACAGCATCCCTATGGTAACGATGTCCTAATGTAAGAGGAAACAAGAAACACAAAAATTTAAGACAAGAGTTGGCAAGGCAAGGGTTGGCTGGTGGAGAAAGCAGAACAGGACGTCCCCAGGCTTCGCGGCGGGGCGCAAGCGGTGGGGAAGACGCCCAGAGGGAACTCCACTCCCAGAGCAGCAGCAAACAGCCAGGGTGTGTTCCAGGAGTGGAGGAGTGAGCTCCCGAGGGTCCGACAGTTACAGCAAAATCTGTCTGCTTGGCTCAAGCCCTGGAGGGGTGCTCTCCGAGCTCAGAGCTCTAGCACCCCATGCAGGCTTCTGCCTGGGAAGCCGCAGCGCCGGTTCCCGGCACAGCTCACGTGCCTTCACCTGTTTCCCCACCACCCCAAGTCAACACAGCCATCACATTAACAACTGACTCCAGCAAGCATCATCAACGGGTGTGAAACTGCTGGTGAAAGTTTGATGAGGAAGAGGATGTTCGTACATCCCAAACATTTCTCCAGAAGCTACCTACTAACTGCAAAGGGGAATAAAGAGAGACTTCACAGTGGAGGCCCCGGCCTGTGCGGAGGGACGACGCGCATCTGCAGACCCCGTCCCTCCCGGCTCCGTTCCCGTCCGGCCAGGGAAGCACCTGTGGACTCTCACCCGTCACGTCATATCTGTCAGCACAGGGACCAGACCCCGGACGCAGCCCCCGCGGTCACTTACCTTCCTTAGCGTCTCCACTACCAGGTGCCTGGCCAGGTTTCTCTTCCTTACAAATTCCAGCGTCAGGGAGTTTGTTAGAGACCTAACAGTTACCCAGGTGCCAGCAGCCGTCCCTGAGCGGGCTGCGCACTGTTGCCCCTGTATCTGCTCACTTCCATCAGTGCAGGCAGCGATCTCAAACCGCAACCCCGCGACCTCATGTCTCTAAAGGACTCCCTGTCCTCTCACCGGGCTGGTCTCCTCAAGGGGGCGAGACCTGAATCCGACACTGGCTGGAGCCCCAGTGCCGCTGGAGTCCTCACCCTGCACCTGCGTCTGAATAAAGCCTGTCGGTGCCTAAGCCAAGACTGCTCTGCCACGTAAGAAGGTTCTGTTCCAGCGAAAACAGTTTTCAGATAGCCGAAGCTTTAATCCCTCATGGTACCTCCTAACTTCAAAACTCGCCCATATTCTCAAAAGCAAAATTAATTTTCATCTTAAATATTAAAGTGCCTTATTCTTCCGGGGAACAAAATTAAAAATGAAGAGAAAACGTTTCAAATCACAGAAAACGTAGGGGGTTGCAGCAGAATCTCTGTGTGAGGAGGAAGGCCACACCCCCAGACACGCTCAGACAACAAAGCTCAGTCTCTCTGGACGCGCACACCAGGAGGGGCGAGGGCCGGCGGGGGTCTAGCCGCACTCGATTCTGAGAGCAGGGCAGGCAGGCAGGCAGGCAGGCAGCCAGCCAGCCTACCTTTATGAAGTGGTGATCTGCACGGGGGATTGTGGCGTCTCTGGGCTTGGTCAAGATGTACTGGTTGTTCTGGGAGTCGATCAGCATGCTAAGGCCTAAGTCATCCTCCACGTCCCGTTTTGTGAGGTTTTGCTTGGAATTGGCCTCTTCCTCCTCCACCCTCAGAACGGCCTCAAAATTGACCCCTTTGACCTGTAAGAATAACCAATATTACGTGATTAAAATCAACTAAATGTCTTCAAGTTCAATTTTTAGAGTAACTTATACACAGAAGAATGATAGGAATATTTTTAGTATTCTATCAAGTAACGAAAGATCAATAAATGTTCATTCGCACGAATTAGGAGAATTTTTCAATTAAAAAAGTGATTTAAGGATGGAATTTAGGATTCCTATTCCCTCCAAATGCCTACTTAACCTGACTCAGGGTGTGACACTGCGATTTGTAACAGGACATGCACCTGGTCTTCGTCCCCTGTCCGGGCTCACAGCTCTCAAACCCCTGGAACTTCCTGAGTGACAAGGGCAACGGAACGTTTTGTTCTCTTTGGTCTTCGTCCTGGGTTCCTGAAACAGCTCCAAGCGACAGTGGCGAAAAGAGCCGCTCATCACTCACAAGCACCTGCAGCCTCCCCGCTTACGGGAGGTGGCGATTTTGGAAAGCTCCTAGACAGCCTCGGACGACGGGGCTTGTCCCCGAGGAACCAGCTCCGTGGTGAGGGTTGAACTTCAGTCCTACCCTGAGCTCCCAGAGGGGGTCGAGTTAATCACACGCCTGCATAATGAAGCCTCTGTAAAAATCCTAGAAGTGCAGGGGCAGAGAGCGCCCAGGTTGGTGGACACGTGGAGGCATTCAGCAGGAGGGTGGCGCCCAGAGAGGGCAGGGGCGGGGAGTGCCACACCTCCCCACACCCTGCCCTGTGCGTCTCTTCCATCCGGCTGTTCCTGAGCTGTATCCTTTACAATCAACTGGTGCTCTAGTAAATAAACTGTTTTCCCGAGTTCTGTGAGCCGCTCTACAAATTATGGAGCTTGAGGAGGGGGTCATGGGACCCTCCAAGGTTGGGATTGGCTTCTGAAATGGAGGGGCAGTCTGGGACTGAGCCCTCATCTGTGGGGTCTGCGCTTAACCCTGAAGATGGTGTCAGCACTGAAGTGAATTGCAGACACCCCGCAGGTGCCGAAGAGAACTGGAGAGCTCCTTGGCGCGGAAAACCCGACGTCCGGGGAGGAAGAAGTGCTTGGGGAGCAATGGATAAAGGGGACGAGGGTTTTACTTTCAAGGGCATATTCTTTGGAAAATTCACAGCCCTGAAACACTTACGCGCCCCCTCATCCCATCATCAGTGAGTTCTAATGACACCCCTCCCTTTCACTCTATTTTTATTCTCCCATCTTCTCTAATCTTGCGCTGATTTGTTTTTAGTATCCAACCCTGTTCTGAGTTCACTCCAAGACTCACGGTCAGTTTTCAGAATTCATGTCATCCTTTCTACAGACTCCAAGCACATTATGACAACTGGGCTGTCTGAACTCTGCTCCAGGTACAAAGACCATCTCCCCTGAGACCTCACTGCGCCCCTGGAGGGTCGACACGGAAACCTGACTGTCCAGGGAGCATTCTGGAGACCAGAGGCCCAGTCCACCTGAGGGCAAACTGGGAACAGATGAGCCGCTGACGGGCTGGCAAGAACTCAAAGGGCAAGTTGAGGACAACTGGAGCACATCTGCAAGGCCAAGCCGACCACCATCGGTGATGCAGGAGGACCCCGTGTCATCTGCGCGCTCCGTCTACACTCACACACACACGCAAACAGGTTCAACAGCACATGCTCTCAGCAAGCAGCTCAGCAGGTGCCGAGGAGACGGCTCCGGAAAGCTACTCACTGACTTATTGTCGTCAAAAGCGTGCTCTTCTATCTCCTCCTCCAAACGATCCGCTGCCTTTCTTACGTCTTCCAGAATTTCATCAAGCATGGACAAGCTTCTGTTTCGATGTTGCATGTTTTTGAGGGCCTCCACTTGATGTTTTTCTGCTGCCAGGAGTTCCATGTATTCTGTTTCTTCCTGTCCGTTTGTAAGAAATGAAGAGTGGGGTTTGTTAAGAAATAAACCAGGATACGACTTCCACTCAGGAGCTTGGCCTGACCACACCAACCAACACAGTCTGTCAAATACTCCTGTTCATAAATGCACAATTCTAGCTCCGGTCAATTAGGAATGGTCAAGCGTCCCAGATTACGCAAACAGAACCGAGTGTAGCAAAGTGTTTAGCGAAAGCTATTTACACGGATACGTCCACAAATGTGACATGGTACTGCAAACAGATCTGCAGGTCATCTGTTCATACGAAAATCACTCGCTGAACACCGAGCATGTTCCAGGCACCCTGCCCGCTATGTATGGAGGTACAGCTGTCCTTTCAAACAGCTGTGATGCTTGATGGTTTGGCTATGAACTTCTAAGCAGGACACCCACAGTCAAATTCCAAGTCACAAAGGGGAAATTGTTCCAGAAGATCTGACAGCACTAGTCACTCGGAAAAGCGATGCACGGTGCTGGAAACAGAGTTTAATCCATCCATGCTGTACAAACACACAAACTCAAGTTATCTTAATCAGACCAATAACCTCACTATTAAAATATTTATTTGCATTTAAAGGTGTGGGGCATAGTTGGGACAGAGAGGCGGCCGGGCAGTCCCAGGGACAAGATCTCAACTCAGCGTCACGGCAACATCTCTAACACAGGGCTGTGGGCTGCCAGCTCCTGGACTATCTCAGATACGAGGCGGGAAGCAGCGTGCGCTGCAACACTGTCCACTCAAGGGCAGAAAACACGCATCCTTGGATTAGCGCCCTCAGACTCACATTTGCTCCCCATTTATACCCCAAGTCGATACCACTAAGTATCACTAAGTATCCTCACTGCTAAGTACCCCTCTTCAAAACCAAGGAGCTTTCCTGTCTCAGCTGTCCAGCGGATCTGGAAAGGCGGGAACCCGGTTCAGAGGGGAGCATCCTGGTCTGTCTCTAATGCACATTAACACACACAAAGCAAACCAGGCGATGGAATCAAGGTGGCTGAAAACCCCAACTTAGCTGTTGGCCCCCGACCATATTTCCACCAAAAATCCCAGGCTTTGGCAAAGACAGTAAGTCTCTCTCTTCTCTACTTTTTAAGCTGTGTAGTAACACCGCAGCCCCCCATGAAGAGGAAGTGAGGTTTTATATATGTAAAGTGGCTGGCACGCAGTGACGGCTCCAGTGGTGGCTTAGATCATCTAAGTGCAGCAATGGTGTTTGCTCATCATTTTAAAGGTGTATTCATCAAAGCCCTTCATTCAAATGTACACATTTGTTTAGAACTAATTTTCATATTTTTGTCTTCTGCATATGGACGTTGAAGAAAGTCCACCTTCACACTAAAAGGAATTCTTGTCAGGAAGCTCCAGAGGGTGACTGCAGCTACAAATCCACTTCTTTCCACGCCATGTCCTGGGACAACGCAAGTGACTATTTCAGTCACCCAGGGTTCCCACAGGGGGAGAAGCATTGGGAGCAACTCCTTCTGGAAGGACAGAGCATAACTGTGCCGAGACGTTACCGAAAGGACGGGGTTCTCCTGCGTGCCCACGTGTGACGGTACAGACACCCATGGATGGCCACACCTGCCGGGCCAGCACCGGCCGCCCTCCCCACCCCCCGCCCCACCCCCAGCCTCCCACTCCAGTGTGAGCGTGGCCCCAGGGACGGCACCCACCTTGATGGCAGCTTCTCGCAGGGCCTCCAGCCGCTGTCGGCTGCTCTCCTTCATGTTCACCACATCCCTGTAGTCGCCCTGCAGGGCCCTCTGGAGCCCATGGATGGCCTGGAAGACCGAGTTCTCACTTTCATTCAGCTCTTTCTGGAAAATTTCGAATGTGTGCACCTGAAACAGCTTCTCTTCGTCCGACAGGCTGGCGTCTTTCTCCACGGCTCGGATTGCATTTTTCAGTTTGTTAAGAACCACGGCCTTTTGGCGAAGAAGCCCGGAGAGCTTTCTGCAGCTCTCAAGGGCCCACTGCCTCCTCTGAGCGACAGCCGCCCCTCTGCCTCGGTGCAACCTGATGGCATGTTTCACCGCCTCTTCGTGCTCCGCGGCACCCGCTGTCAAGTGAAGCAACGGAAGCAACACCCACAAGCAATTTTTTTCCAACACCTTCATGATCCAATTTTGGAGGACAGGGGAGGGCAGTCCAAAGATTTCTGCTGAGCTCAGACTGCATTTTAGACACACATTTTCAGCTGAAAAAGAGATTTACTGTCACACACAGTTAAATGACGATTCATCACTATTGAGATCATAGTTAAAGTATTAAATTATATCTAGACGACTATCACTTTTCTGAAGAAAATATTATTTTCCCAGGTTAATATTAACATCTGAACTATTTACTGCACCTAGATTAAAATCAAACCCTCACTGTTCAGTGTGGTATCTAGTAAACAGTTGAGATTAAAGGCTACATCTGAATTTAAAGGCAATTTTTTTAAGGAAAACTCAGCCTCATGTATCTACTAAATCTACCATGTGCAAAAGACAAAACCATTCTCTTTCAGAGGGTCCACGTACTGAAGGCCAGAAAGTACCGTCGACTCCTCGCACAGAGCAGTGACCCCAGGGGAACGTGCTCCGGGTCGTTCTGGAAGTGACGTTTTTCGAGCTGCTACTAGCTTGCTCTGCCATACTGTTTGCTGTCTAAAATCATTCGCAATTTTGCCAAATTTCCAAAGTCAGTCTACAGTTAAGTGCTAACAAGACGTCAAGGGTAGGAAAAGAAATCACAAAACACAACCACATCTGGATCTTTAGGGCGTTATCAAGCGTTCAAACGTCTTCCACCATGCAAATCCAGGCCCCGCTGCCACTCCTTAGGGAGACCCCAAGCAGCAGTGTGAACGGATCCAGACCTGCCGAGCGTCAGGCTTGTGTGGGCAGCAGGGGCAGCCGCAGCCGTGGGTCTGGATTGTGACTAGCTGAGGGCGGGCGTGTGAGTGAGGCCGGCCCTGAGACCAGTTCCCCTACACCAAACCCTGTTTGTGTGGGTAAAAACCACGGCACTCTCTGCCTGCTCACTGCCGGCTCCAGAATCCACTATCCACCGTGGACACACACGTCCAAGGTCGCCCACCAGGACTCCTTATCATCTCCTCTTCCTCCGTGCAAGCAGTGTCCCAAAGCCGAACACAGGCTGGTGGGAAAGCTCCGACCAGCAAGGCCACTGACTCCCACCCCACCTACAAGCAGCGACTTTCCTCCCAAACCTTTACAACCCCTCACATCCCCTCTTCCGGGGAGACGAGACGAAACAAGACAAATTTGAGGGCTCACTCTCGTCTCCCGGCTGCTATCACCTGAAATAAAAACCCTTCCCTTGCCCTAAGCCTGGCGTTCCAGTTGTGTTTGGCCCCTCTTGTTTGGCGGGTAAAGAACCTCTGTTTACAGCCGGTGACACAAGCGAGGAGAGCCCCATCAGTGTCAGCAAGGTCACTACATAAAGGGTGACCTCAGAGGGAGGACCACAGAGACCAAAGGAGGAAGAAGTCATGAACGCAAGAGAGCCCAGAAAGATGTGCACTGAAAACACCCGCCGAACCTGGCGCCCTGGCCACCACCCGCACAGGGAGTCGTGCCAAAAGGAAACAAAAACCAAACCCACCATTTACACGGGACTGTGGTGTAGACGAAACGAGATGTTAACACACACCATCTAACCATCCTCACAGCAGCACCCAACGGACCATCACGTCAACAACTCCTACCCAGTCGTCAAATGTACCAGTATTTCCCCTACCTGGGGATCTGCCACTAAAATATGTCTATACTTTATTTCACCGGTAATCCCAATTCTAATGAGTGTAATCTGGTTAAACCCAGGCCAAGCAGATTAGATACAGCAAACATAAGAGGGCGGCATTTCTAGAGACAGCATTCTGACCAAACGAGAAATAACAGCCAATAGAAGAGGAGACAAATCAGAGCTCACGAAAAACAAACACAGGGCTCAGTGAAGCCTGGCAGCCCGGGGACCCCAGGAGGCCCAGTGTTTCGTGCACTTCAGCGGATTGCAAAAAGACCACTATCGGGGGACAGGAGAGTGACTCGAGTACAGAATGACAGGCAAAGTCACCAAGACAAGACTATATTCTGGCTAAAAAGTCAGGAACTGTTCAATTCCAACACATTTTTAGATACTTCGGGTCCTAACGTCACAAAGAGAACTGACTTGCCTCCAAGAGTTCACTTCCTGACGACGGTAAATGAGAGCGTGTGGTGTGAGCTGCTCAACGGTATGTTACAGTTTCGATATAAGTAAATGCCCCCACCTGAAAAATAAACAAACGATTAGCCGATCACAGTAGTTGTTGACCTGTTAGTTTAGTGACTCACTCACTTGCTGAGCGTCTCCTGCGCCAAGGGAGAGCGACAGCTCCATGGCCTTCAGAAGTGCACACTCTCAGTATTCGCACAGCAAAGACAGAAATTTCAAAGGCTTCATTTATGCTTACTGTTTTCCCCAAAAGATCTCAAAAAGGGATTCTTTTATGGATTTCAGAGTTCAGGGAAATGACCTGTGTGCCTGACACTGCTCCCTTCATTTCTGGTTCCTTCTTCAAACAGTTCCTGAAATCCAATAGTTTTCCCTCCACCCATAATACTAAGGGAGCTATTAACTTTTATGAGAAATCTTTGAGAATTTTAGTTGTAGGCATACTAACATTCCCACTGAAACAAACTTACATCATGAACACGAAATTAAATTATTTATAGACCCTTAAAATATAGATCATCCCTTTTCCATAAACTATCTCATTTTACCTTCGAACTCGGCCATCAAATCCTATGGACTACTAAATTGTAGCATGCTTTTTCTCAAGTAAATAGTAAGCATTTTTAGCTTCAGTGTTGTTTTGTTATTGTCATTTTTAATTATAAAAAAGACAATTTGGATTTGTTGTGTTTTTATAATGAATTGCTAAAATTTCCCTATCTTGAATCACTGATACACTCAACCCGGGCCGGCCTCAGGCTGAGAGGGAGGCCTGTCACACACACTGTGTGACTCCATTTACACAGCATTCTTGGAACAACAAATTGTAGAGACGGAGAGCGGACGGTGGGGGCCGGGGAAGGGGAGGACGTGGCTGGGGCAAGGCCGCAGGAGGGACCCTGTGGGACAGAGACACTCTGTCTTGCAAGTGGTAGTGGCCACACGGGTCCACACGTGTGCTAGACTTGCACAGATCTAGACACACACACAGATGCATGTAGAGCCGGTGTGAGCTGAGCAAGGTGGGGTGCACTGACTGTGTCAGTGTAATCTCCGGCTTACACCCCAGGTTTGCAAGGAGCTACCACTGGAGATAATGGGGTGAAGGGTCTACAGGGCTCTCTGTATTATTTCTTACAACTGTATGTGAATCTGCAATCATCTCAAACTAAAGGTTCAAAACTGCTGTATGAATGCTGACCGTTTCCCACCAACCCTCACTAGGTGCGATGTTCACCATTTACATTGCAGAGCAAGAAAACCATGCCCGGGACACTTTTTGTGCTTTAAACTAGGAAATCCCTAAATCAGAGCCAGAGGTTTTCGGGATGCCTCAGCTACAGTACACCCAAGGTGACTTCTCTTTCAGAGCAATAGCAAAATCGACACTCTGGGCACAAAAGTTTCTATTTATGCATATTCCAACATTAATTAAAATATATCTCCCTAACTCTGCCAAATTTCTAATGGGTTTTGCTTGTTTTTCTAAATGCAGAACAAGAATCCCCAAAATTACTTTAAAACTGATGAGCTTATTTGATTAAGAAGAAAAATATTTGTAATAAATATCTTAAATGATTTAGAATAAAAAGGCAAATAGGTTGACCATCAAGCCTACTCAAAAAAAACTTCCAATACTTTTAATTCACTGTCATTTTACATAAAAATCACATTACTCTTTACTGAGAATTTTCAGTAACTCAGAAATGTCACATATCATTTACTGGATAAAAA
Organism: Equus caballus; assembly: GCF_041296265.1. Lineage (NCBI taxonomy): Eukaryota > Metazoa > Chordata > Mammalia > Perissodactyla > Equidae > Equus > Equus caballus. Next base: position 100,698,044 of record NC_091700.1, on the reverse strand, counting down.
GCTCAAAAGCAAAGCACAACAATGCAGTCTAAAATCAGGCTTTTCCACAGCAAAAGGATTCCTCCCATGTACCCCTCTCTGAGTTCTCAGGTCTGCGGTGTCTCCTTAGCCCTTCGCTGTCAGGACCACAGCCCTGGAGCCCTTTCGGGGGGCCGGGGGGCGGGGGGGGGGGAGGGGGCGGAAGCAGCTCTTCTGTTTTATCAATTTTACATAATGGGCTAAAATTTGAAAACGTCGCAGCTCTGCCTCCCAGCTGTCTGCTACAGGACACTCCATCCCGTCTCTCCCTCAGGCCCTTCCAGACCCGCCAACTCGGATTTACCTCATCAAATTGCTGAAAAATAATCTAGTTTACTCACTGCACTAGTCTGGCAGCCACCGCCTGTCCGGCAGAGGCCGCTGGGCGGGTGCAGCACAGCTCTCGGGACAGCCCGCCCCGCCCTGGGGGCCAGCCAGCACCCACTCAGCTGACCCCGCCCTAAGTGAGGGGGTACTGATCTACTGATCGTGCACTAAGTGTGGCCGGCCTGGGGCTACGGCAGGAAATTCCAAGTGAGCGGTGGGGGTGTGGCAGGAACTGGGTTAACCAGCCCAGTACCTCGTATTCAGCTGCCTCTGAAAAAAGGAAAACATGAGGATTATTTGCAGTAAATGGTGCAAAACTAGAGTTTCTTCGTGATACCACCGGCACTTCCAGGTTCAGCACAGGACAGGAACTGCGCAGGCCGCACAGCAGGGGCTCGTGGAAAGGTGTCAGGACTCCACGAAACCCCCAGCAGCAACAAACTACCTCAATCCAATTTGTGGAGGACTTGACTTAAGAAGCGTATGTTAAACTTCAACAAATTGAATGATGTAATGTATATTTCTTAAAGCATAAAGCACTTAGAATCCTGTAAATGCAATTTATGGTTGATTCACATCTAATAAAAGAATTGAGCAATGAGTTAAGGAGGGAGGAAGGAAAGAGAAAGAAAATTCTTACCGACACTAAAAAGCTTTAAAGTATTCAATGTTAATTAAACTCTACAAAAACCAAATATTCTATTAAGTAATCCAGTCATTGACACACTGCTGTTTTAAAAATTGTTCTTCCAAGAGAAGTTTGGAACCGGTAAGATGATGGATCCGCAGAACAATCAGAAAAGCGACCTTACAGCCAGGTAATTACAGACGGGCAGCACGTGGACGTCGGCGCGTCGCAGGGCCCCCGGGGAGTTTACGAGAACCACCGGTTTTCGCGGGTGCTCGCAGGTGAGCCCCAGGAGGAACCGCGAGGCGGCCCGGGAGGCCGGAGGTCCACCGCGGGCATCTGCTCTCCCTCGGCAGCCAGGAGAGGGGCGGGGGTTGAACAGGGGCCCGCACGGAGGGTGAGGAAAGGCAGAGAAGCTGAAGGCCGAGGGTCTCCCCTCTTTCCCAGGAGCGCGGATGTGCGAGACCCCGCTTGTGAGCGGCTGCGACAGCGGGAACATCACACCTAAGCCAGGGGATTGGGCCCGGCCTGGGAGTGGGGAGCCCTCTGCTGCGCGGCTGCCCCAGCGGCACCAGGACCCGCATTTCTCCCTACGGCTCCGTGCACCCCTGAACCCCGCGGGGGCTGCCAGGCCCCTGTGTCCTGAAAGCGGGGCTGGGCGGGTGCTGAGCAGTCTTCCCCAACACATCCAGCAAGACGCGCACGAGGGGAAACGGAGAACGGGGCTGGGGCCTCCGAGAAGACACAGACTGAGGGGAGCCCGCCCGGAGGGCCCCGGGAGGAGGAGACCCCCCCCCCCCACTCCGGCAAGAGAGACTCCGCGACGGGAGACCTTGAGAAAGGGAGACCCCGCGAGGGGAGACCTGGGAGGGAGACCTTCGGAAGGGAAGCCCCCGGGAGGAGACCCCTGGAAGGGGAGCCCCCGGGATGGCAGACCAGGGAGGGGGAGACCTCAGAGAAGGAAGACCTGGGAAGGGGAGCCCCCGGGATGGCAGACCAGGGAGGGGGAGCGCCCAAGGCAAGGGGAGCCCCCGGGATGGGAGACCTGGGAGGGGGGGCGCCCAGGGCAAGGGGAGCCCCCGGGATGGGAGACCTGAGAGGGGGAGCGCCCAAGGCAAGGGGAGCCCCCGGGATGGGAGACCTGGGAGGGGGGGCGCCCAGGGCAAGGGGAGCCCCCGGGATGGGAGACCTGGGAGGGGGAGCGCCCAAGGCAAGGGGAGCCCCCGGGATGGGAGACCTGGGAGGGGGAGCGCCCAGGGCAAGGGGAGCCCCCGGGATGGGAGATCTGGGAGGGGGAGCGCCCAGGGCAAGGGGAGCCCCCGGGATGGGAGATCTGGGAGGGGGAGCGCCCAAGGCAAGGGGAGCCCCCGGGTCAAGGGGAGCCCCCGGGATGGGAGACCTGGGAGGGGGAGCGCCCGGGAGAAGGAGACCCCCCAGAAGGGGAGACCCTAGGATGGGAGACCTGGGAGGAGGAGCGCCCAGGGGAAGGGGAGCCCCTGGGAGGAGGCCCCAGAGAAGGGAGACATGGGAGGGAGACCCCCGGGCCCGCGCCTCCGCCCGAAACGCGCGCAGCGCTCACCAGGACGTTCCGGCCCGACTCTCGGGTGCGGGGAGCGGAGGGACGGACGGGCCCACGGCTTTCCCGCATTCCTTCCCAGGCGGCGGGGCGGGGCGGGGCGAGGAGAGCCCGGGCCGCCCGCTCCGGAACGCTGTCTCTACGGACGCGGCCTAAAGGATTCGCGGCCCCTTTAAGACGGCGGGGACTGAGTACCGTCGGCCCGGGGCGGCGTGGTGCACGCTGGGATTTGTAGGAAGGCGGGCGTCCGGGGTGGGGGTGCCCTGAGTCCCGTCGGCCCCCAGGCGGCGCTGTGCTCACGGGAGTCGGAGGCGGGACCGGGCCTGGGTCCCGTCGGCCCCCGGACGGCGCAGTGCACGTCGGGAGTTGGAGTTCCGCGGGCCGCCCTGTCGCCGCCTCCCGGCGGCCCTTCCTGGCGGGCGTCCCAGGAGCCGATGCCGGTGCCGAGGACGAGGACGGCGCGGCCGGGCCTGGGCTGAGGCGGGGGCGCCTGCGCAGACGGCCGGGGCCGGCGAGAAGCGGGGGAGCGCGGAGGAGAATGGTAGGTGGCCCGCGGGGTCGCCTCCCGCCCGGCACCTCCTGCGCACCCGGGAACCCGGGAGGCTGGGAGTCGGGGGGCCTGGGTAGTCGAGGGAGCCGGGGTCGAGGCCGAGGGGTCAGGGGGTGGCCCAAGGTCGGGGGGCCGGAGCCAGGGTCGGGGCCGGGGCGTGAAGGTCGCCGGAGCGGCGGGGCGGGCGCTGCAGGTGGCGGCGCGGGTGACTGCTGCCCGGTGGCCCGGTGGCCCGGTGCGGCGCTGCGGTCTAGGCGGTGGCCGGAGGGGCGGAGGACTCGGGACGTGCTGCCGCGGACGCGCCGGCAGCCAAGTGACCAGAGCGGGGTGACCGGGAGGGGGCGAACGGGAGCCGGGTGAGCAGGTGCCCGTGTGGCGGGGTGGGTGCGTGGCGTCAGATGGGGCAGTGGGGCGTAGCTACGGTGACACGGCGCGAGCTGAGCCCTCGAGGTGTGGGGTGGAAGGGGCGGCTGGGGCTGTGCGGGCTCCAGGCAGCAGGAGCAGGGGGGTGGCGGGAGGTGCTGCGCTGCGGGAGGCGGAGGGTCCGCCGGGCGAGCGCACCAGAGCCGGGGAGAAGCGACACCGGAGAGGCGGGGGACGGCGCTGGAAGCAGATCGGGCCGTCTTCTGGGGCACAGGAGGAAAATGCTAGTTTTGGTCCTAATGGTAGTGGGAGGCCAGTGAGAGCGTTTCGAAAAGGAGACACGGTCCAAGAGGAGTGCGGAGGGGAAAGCGGAGGCGTGCGGGCAGGACTTCAGGGTGGAGGAAGATGGAGGAGGGCTGCTCAGAGACGCGGGAAGACTAGAAACCAGGGGCGCGGTCAGCACTGCCGCCAGAAGGCCTTGATGACCAGGTGGAGCAGCTGCACTGCCCCGGCGGGGTGCACCCACCTCCACAGCAGGGACGGCTCCCCAGCTGCTGGGGGGGGGGGGGGGCAGGAGCTTGACTTGGGGCAGAGGGCTGTGCAGCCGCTGCAGAGGCTCGAGACCCCAGGGTGTGGGGGGGACGCTGGCGTTTGACTCTGCCCCCAGTCTGCTGTGTGCAGAAGCAGGGTCAGGTGACCACGTCTGTGAGTTGACGTGATCCTTATGGCTGCCCTGGCAGCCCCTCCTAAGTTGACCCTAAGAGAAGATTCTGTTGCATTAAGTGTTTCTGGAAAAGCATTTTAAGAATACTTTCATTTTTATTTTATATATGGTCATTCTTAGTGCCCAGATTACGTAAGTGATTTTTCTCAAGGTCACAGTTAAAATGTTTGAGACTTTTTTCATCGGTTAGAAATTTCATTTTATGTTTCTACTGGATTGTCCAGATCTTTGTTTCAAGAATTTTGCACATTTTAACAGTGAAACAAGGAAACATAGAAAGTGCCCCCTCCCCATAGCTGCCGTTAATAATTTAATTTCCTTGACATGGTAAACGTCAGTGGAGGCCATCGGAGCTTGAAGGGAAAGCCCTGGTCCTGCCAGTTTGTGAACCTTTATTGTTTTAATCACTGTTATTTTGTGGAGAAACCTCTCAGGGATGACATCAAATTGTTGTGACTTTATTGACAATCCCTTGTTTTTCGTTCTGGCCAAAGACGTATTGTGGGCTGAGCTTAGACCTGCGGCTGCCGGTGCTCGGTGCTCGTTCAGAACCAGCACCTTCTGCCGCCTGGAGCTTCAGGGCTGTCGGGGAATAGAGTGGAGAGGGACCTCTGTGCCTGTACCTGCACGTCTCGCACTTTGCGCCTCACGCTGTGGCAGTTCAGACCACTTCGCGAGGCCTGGAGCCCTAGACTCCTGCGCCTCTTCTGGAGTTTTCAGAGAGTATTCTCCCTCACGCTGTTGATAGAGCTGTTTTGTCACATATAAGGAGGGGCTTCAAGAGGTGATTGTCAGGAAAAGCACCTCAAGGTCAGACGTCGTCCTGTCTGCCAGTGTCTCTCAGCATTTACTGGGCCTGCACCCATCGGTCGCGTCGTGCTGGTCAGATAGCCGAGCTACGCGACACTGCACTGCTCTGCTCATTAACCTTGGAGGTTCTCAGGGCTTTTTTAGGTGAAATCCACATAACTAAAGTTAACTATTTAAAAGTGCGCTCACAGTGTGCACCACCACCTCTGTCTAGTTCCCAAACATTCTCATCCCTCAAGAGAAACCCCACCCTCGGCGGTGCCCCCCGCCAGCCCCACACCCCCGGCAGCGCCAGTCTGCTTTCTGTCTCTGTGGATTTGCCTGTTCTGGATGCTTCACATAAGTGGAGTCTTACAGTAAATGAGCTTTTGTGTCGGACTTCTCTCGCTCCGCATAATGTTTTCGAGGTTCATGCATGTCATAGCGTGTATCATTTTTATGGGTGAGTTTCGTTGTCTGTATATACCAAATTTTGTTTTACCACCATGACAGGATTTTAAAATCTAGCATTGATGGCAATTTCATGATAAAGATATGACGGTTCTTCCTAATGGTGTACCATTTTTGGGTTGAACGTCTGTCTCTATCTTAAGGTTTCTGAGGTAACCCTTGGCTTTGCCCTTGGCTATCAACTTCATAAAAGATGCCAGCTTTATCTTTTGTCAGCTTACTGTCAAAGCATATGGGATCTGCCCTAATTTAACTGAATTTGATCTCACCAAATATTGTCACCTTTAGCTTTTTGTCTAGTTCTTTTCAAAGGCTCAATTTCAGGAGATAACGTATGGAGCGTGTATTCCATGTTTTCTCCTGGAATCTAGATCAGGATTGCAAACCACAGCCCACTTGCTAGCGGCCTGTGTTTCTCAGTAAAGTTTTATCATGCACAGCGCGCCCACTCGTTTGCGTGTTGCCTGTTGCCTGTTGCCTGTTGCCTGTGGCTGCTTCCGCTGCAGTGGCAGAGCCGAGTAGCTGCAGTAGAGGCCCCTGGCTCCTGACGCAGCTCATCAGTTCTTAACCTGAGCCCCACCCCCGCCCCCTGATGGCATAGATGGGCTTAAATGGTCTGTGAAGACCCTGACATTGTACCTGAAGCCACGTGCACGTGTGCGTACCACGTGTTTTCCTGGAGAGAGGATCCATGACTTCCATCAGAATCCACAAGGGATCAAAGACTGCGAGTGATCAACAGTCATCCCTCTATGTAGCCAAAACGTTAATTCCCTGTTGCCCTAGAACAGCAGTTTTAGTCTCGGGTCACCTACACACGCTAAAAACTCATGGGACCCCAAGGAGCTTTTGTTTGTGTTGGTTGTAGCCGCGAGTATTTACCACATTAGAAATTAAAGTTGGAAGTTTGAAAGTATGCATTTACAGATTTAAAAATAACAATAATAAACCCATTACACATTCACGTTACATTTTTGCAAGTATCTTTGTCTGTCTTCGGCAAGGTAGGTTCTCAGATCTGCGTTGTCTGTGGTGCCCCACGCGTCGTGCAGCCCCTCCCGCGCATGGAGTGAGAGAGGCAGGCACTGCGGGGCCGCTGCGCAGGTGCTTCTGTCCCGTGGAACCCTGGAAGGTCAGAGCCAGGCCCCGGGCCACACCAGGAGAGCGGGGTGTGTGGGCTGCATGGTCTTTTCCTGCTGAGCTGTGCTCTGCTCTGGGCATCAGCATGCACTTCAGGCGCTTGAGGAAAAGCCTCAGAAGCCTGCTCTGCTGGTTGCTGTTGGCTTCTGGGTGAGGAGCTGGTCTGTGCAACCAGGACGGTGCGTGTGGCCCTTGATGGCAGCCACTTCCTTCAGTTTCAGTGCCGGGGGAGCTGGGCCACTTTTGGGCTGCTGGTAGGTTCTTAAATCTTATGAAAACAGATTTTCCTCGTTAATCCTATTTTCTTCTTTGCTTTGGCAACTGGGAAGCTCAAAACCTAATTTTCAGCTCTTGTGTATGGTGTATGTGTCTGTGCCTCATTCCTGGCTTGCTTTCTTCTTTCTCATTGTCGTTTTTCCCTCTCTATTTCTTAATCTACATCTTTTTTCCATTTACATATTTCTGTAAGTTATACTTTATTGTATATGTTTCTATAAACTCTCTCTTTTTTTGAACAAGATTGAGTATAAGTCATTTTAAATAAAACTTTTCCCTTTACATTATTGTGAAAAGAATTAATGTTTAGTAGATTATAGAGTCTGTTTTGATTTATAGAAATTAGTGAATCGCTTTCATTTCTGGTGTCATTGTCATTAAGTTACCTTAGATAAGTAGAAATTTAGCCATCCTGTATGTGGAGTATTAAGATGTTATTTTGTTTCATTATAGACTATATATAGTACAGTTACTTGGCAGTTTTATTTATTACCTACCCACACCCTCTGCCCTATTTTTCCATTTTATTTCTGTCTCATGTACACAGACATTCTTGTTATTAGTATCATCTTCATTTAGTCATAACAGGCTTTTTGTGCCTGCTTTTGGAACTTCTGTAGATTATTTTTAACACTATTAGTTATTTGTGCAGGTTTTCATCAGTGTGGTTCTGCTGATTTTAAACTGGCACAAACTTTTTTAAATGATGTTTCCAAAATGTGAAGCCCTCCTCCTGTTGATTAGAGCCTGAAGTTAATTGAAGCAAAGAGGACCCTGCAGATGGGCTGCAGTGACACTGTCAGGCCGTGGGTCGCACCTGGCCTCATTTCATCAGAGGGCTACATGTGTGTCATAAAGGGAGCTTACTGAGACTTAGGAAAAAATAATGTTGCACTTCGTCACTTCATGCAAAGTGACCTGGGTAGAGATCAAACTGTATTTTGTATAAAACGTTGATTCGCATGATTTTTTGAAGAGTAGACTTCGCATATTTGTTACTATATAGATGCTGTCGTTTGAATTTTCAGAAGACTGTGCAGTCTTTTTAACTGATGAAGAACAGGCTTTGTCTTCCTGTAATTCTGGAATGAAGTTGAGTCACCCAACAAGAAAAAACTAAGTCCTGTTAGAATATACGCATAGTGATAGAATGCTGAAACAAGCTTCTGGACCGGCTTCATTGGCTGTCCTGCTTCTTTTGCATCCCAAAGCATAAGCTTAAACCATCTCAGAAGGACAAGGTCCGCCAGTTTATGGCATTTACTCAGACTGGCGAAAGAACCGCCATCTACTGCCTGACGCAGAATGAGTGGAAACTAGACCTGGCCACAGACACCTTCTTCCAAAACCCGGACTCGTTCCACCAGGACTCCATGAGAAACACCGTGGACAAGAAGAAGCTGGAGCAGCTGTATAGCAGGTACAAAGGTAAGGCGGCCACGGTGACAGGGCAGGCCATACGCAGCTTGCCTCTGTCTCTGGCGAGCAGAATGAATGTGGTCTTTCTTGAATTTCTGGTGTCGTATCTAAAGACCTCCAAAGTGCTGTTCCTTCTCTTCTTGATGTTTAGCCACAAGGTCCAGTCAGTTTAAGTGGACCTGTGACTGTTAATTGATACAAGTCAGGGGTGGGAGGAGAGGAGAGGAGTCTAAAGATTGACTGGCTGTGAGCCCTCCCCCACTTGTCTGGGCAGTGTGAGCTGTGGACAACGGGGCAGGGAAGCCATCGCTCTGTGTCTGAGTGTCCTGGCCGGGCGGCCGCACCTGTTAATAGTGTTTTCCCAGGCACCCCCATTTAGGCTGGAATATTTGTGGCGAGACTGTTGTTTAAGAACAGTACCAAATCGTAAAAATAACTCTGACGCGAGGGTGGCAGCCGTCCTTCTCTGCACTGTGTCCAGGTGGTGTAGGCTGAGGCAGCGTCAGGGGCTGGGAGAGCTCTGGGAGAAGGAGGCGTGTGCGTGGCCTGGGGACGATGTTCTCCGTCCTGAGGCCGGCACGCAGGGGCAGCTTCCCTGCTGAAGAGTCGCACTGCAGAGGCCACCTGCCTGATGCACGTGCTCAGGTCCCCTCGCTCAGCCGGCTTCGCCATTTCACCTCGAACGTCACATCCTTGCTAATGGGAGAAGCAGCCCCACTCAAGAGTCGGCTTATTTTTTCTTTCCAGCAGTTTCTAAGGTTAATTTTATATTTCCAAAACTTAAAAAAACACTACAAACCAAAACTGCTCATTTCAACAAATATTAACCCAAATGAAATAACTTCCTTGGCTTTAAATTCTGGTTTATTATTTTCATTTTTTACTTTTGAGAAGACTGTGTGTATATTTTAAGCTGTCTATTTAGATCTGAAAAGTGGATTGAAAATTGCATTCTTTTTTAAAAAAATTCTTGGTTCAGAAACATATTCTGTGGTAAAAAAACAGATCTGTAGTTGTTAGAGTTCTCAAAAAATAAACATTGTATTCATGCTTTAGTGTGCTTTAAATTTTTTGGCTAAGTTAATTGTCGAGCTAATTTTGTAAGTCATATGCTATGCATATTTTTTAAGTTATTCAAATATATGCAGCTACTGTTGAAAAAATACTTTTATATAAGTGGAAATTGTCTTTAGTTTTTAGTTTAAGCTGCATCCCGTCATCATTTAATTTTATTCATGCAATTCTAGTCATTTAAAGTAGATAGATGGTACAATCATTTTGGGCTCTAAAAATAATATACAGTTCAAAGACTATTGACAAATGAGATATTGGTTATTATATAATGTATACAAATCAGTGAGTCCTCCAAAGTTCCTTTAAGATCATCAGTATTATTATAGGTGGAATTCACTGTGATGGCTTTTCAGGTGAGAGCTCGTAGACCAGTGTTTCTCTTATCCTGAAGATCTGTCGTGTTAGGGGCGCAGAACTGAATAGGAGTAATGAGAATGTTTTACTGCCCCTTCTCCCTAAGCCCACGGCCACCGTTGTTCTCACTCATAGAGGAGAACAGAGTTGGAAGGATGTTTGTAATTTCATTCATTTAATTTATGCCATCAATTTTTCTTTGGTGAAAACATATGTATAAAAATGTGGTGTATAGTCCTTAAATGACCAAAGTTAAATTTTGTATGACGGGAGGAAAGTTTATCACACTTCATCATTATCTGAGCAGAGGAGCTTCAGGTTTTCTGTCTGCACCTTCTAAACCAGGAGAACGAACACATATGTTATGATGCTATGTTGGGTGCACACAGTCTGCCTGAGATTACTATACCTAGTTTGGTGAGGCCTTGCTGGGGTTCTTTCAGTAGATTTTACTATTTGATTTTCTGATAGAGAAATCACAAATTCCTTAATTTTGTTTCTAAACAGGAGATGGGGGGAGAGAGAAGTCTAATTTTCTAAGCTGTGAAAAATTGATGCATAAAATAAGTGATTTTGAAAAATAAATACTGTACAATAGCATTAGGACTATAGCAAAAGAAATTACTTTTAAAGGAAAAACGTCAGTCTTACTTCAGTAGGATTGTGATAAAAATGAAATATTTAACTCCCCAACACAGTATTTTTGTAGCAGTTTGCCTTTAGGCAAACTAAAATTCTGTAAACTTGAATTTTTATTTTACTTTAGGGAAATTAAATTTTTTCTTAATGATGAAGTGTTCTCAAAGAAGTTTCAATGATTTTTTCCCCCTAAAACCCAGAAAACTAGATTTTAAAAATAGAAGTATTTCCTGGACAAGTTATGATTTGTTGCTGTTTCTTTCATATATAGTAGAAAATTATAGTTCTCTCGTGGATGTATCTGAAATTTGCTCACTGGGGCACTGTGTAGCAGAGGATGCTTCAACTACCCATTTCGTAAGACTTTTCACAATGGTGTAACTTCTTCTTCCCTTAATTTTGACTATAGACCCACAGGATGAAAATAAAATTGGAATTGATGGGATTCAGCAGTTCTGTGAGGATCTAAGCCTGGATCCCGCCAGTGTCAGCGCTTTGGTTATAGCCTGGAAATTCAGGGCAGCGACTCAATGTGAATTTAGCAAAAAGGAGTTTGTGGATGGCATGACAGAGCTTGGGTGAGTAAATTGGTCTCAGTTAAATTTTTTCAGATTGGAAGATACTTTCCATGTTAATTGTTTTTCAACACCCTGTAAAATTAGTTTCATATCAATTCATGTTCTTTGTGTAGCTTACAAATTCTTACACATCTGCACTTTTAAGACTTTGTTTTCCTTTTAAATTCCAGTTAAAGTTTTACTTAATATTTTTATTCAGGTTAATCCCTTTTGTAACTTATTTTCTTCTTTTAAATTTTTTCCCTTGCAGTTCTGAAATGACAGTAGATCTCATGGTGTTTTTGTTTGTTTGTTTGTTTTCAGCCATCAATTTATTTCCTAATACTATGTACTAAATGTATAATTTATTGTGTTGCTATATTTAACACTAATAAACTCATTTTATTTTATTTGCTTGTAACACTCTGTTCTACCTACTGGGTTGGGATAAAGGCTTCATTAATGACTTAAGATGTTTCTCACTTGGTCGGATAAGTCAGAGAAGTAAATGAAAGCACATAACATGTCTTTAACCATTAAGTTATTAAACTGTTTTTGAGGTGGTGTAAGAGCCAGCTTGCCTGACTTGCTGATATGCTGGTATTTCAGTGCTGACAACTTAAACTAGCTTATTTTTAGCTGCTGAAGGAGCTTGAAAGCCTAAGGCTAACGTGGTCTTACGGGATGTGCTTACAGCATCCCGGGGAAAATAGAGCGCTTGTTGTTTCCACAAAACTGATGAATCTGTCACGTTTATCAGCCTCATCTGTTGAGGTGATAAACTCTACAAGAACTTCTTTATTTCTATTAATGTCTTATATTCCTGGTGGTTGTATAATACCACCCAAATGAAAGATATCAGTAGGACTTCGTGCTCTTTGCACCTGGGAGAGCCTGCAGGAGTCCCCAGTACTGTCAGAATGGAAAACACCTATTAACGAAGCCTTCACTTGGCATTGTACTACATTATCCCATCTGTTAAAATCTCCCCAAAATGGAGATTTTGGAAGTAAGTGCTTGTAGAAACACTTACTGGCATTTCTTAGACATTATCTAGAAATATGTTGTACAAGTAAATTTTTTAAATTCATGTCCATTATCCTATTAAGTGTCATAACTTAAAAAAAAACATGTTTTAAAGATTTTCAGAGTGAATCTTCCCAAAATGTGTTAGGTAATTTCATGCCGTCTTATATGGAGCACAGTCGTGCACCAAATAACGTTCCGGTCAATGGCAGACCGCATGTAGGATGGTGGTCCCATAAGATAAGTACCGTACAGCCTCAGTGTGTAGCAGGCTGAACCAGCTAGGTTTGTGTAAGTGCACTCTGTGATGTTTACATGGTGATGACGTCGCCTAACAACTCATTTCTCAGCACGTGTCCCATCATGAGGTGATGCATGACCGTACACAGAACGTAATTTAAGGTTACAAGTGGATGGCGTTAGTGGTACTGCTCTCCACATCTCACAGGGCACTGAAGGTAAAAGCATTGGTAAATATTGAAGTGCTGCAGACTGAAGTCTTGTTAATGTGTCAGGAAACCGTTGTAGAGATAACCTCAGTGCTTGGAGGGCTGTGAAGAACTATGTGCCTCTAGTCTAAGTATCACTCAACTTTTAAAAAACGCTTTGGCATTGTGTCTGCTCTATTATTTTTTCACACTTTTTCTGGGCTTCTACTTCTTAACAGTGATTAGAGGGCCTGCATTTAACAGTGAATCCTACATCCGTTCCTTGAGGCGTGAGGATTCTTAAGTAAACTGAGCAAATTTATAAAACACTTTATCTTTGTAGAAATAAAGAAATTGACTGTATGTGTGGATCTGTTTCTGGATTCTCTGTTGCACTCCATGGGTCTTTTTATCTGTCCTTATTGCAACACCGCATAGTCTTGACTATTGTAACCTGAGAGTAAGTCTTGAATTGTCGTGAAGTCTTCCTACTTTGTTCATCTGTTTCAAGATCATTAGTCAATTTTTATTATTTAAATGGGGGAAAGAAGAGTCTTTTCAACAAACGATGCTGAAACAACTGGGTAAACATGAAACAAAAGTAACCTCCATCCCCACATACCATACATAAAAATTAATTTGGGCTAGATTATAGCCCTGCGCCAGAAACTTAAAACTGTAAAGTTCTAGACAAAACATAGAAAAATGTCCTTGCGACCTTGGGTTAAGCAACACTTTAGAGGAGACATAAAAAGCATTAGGCATAAAGGAAAAAATTGGACTTCATCAAAGTTAAAAACTTCTGCTTATCGAAAGATACTATTAAAATGAAAAAGATAAAACAGTAAGAGAAAATATTTGCTTTCTCTCTGTATATATTGTAATCACTATAAAAATAGAAGAATATATAATTTCTAAATAATAGAGTGGGGAATAAAGTAATAAATTCAATCCAAAAGAATGCAAGAAAAAAAAGAACACAAGGAAAAATTAATTTAAAGGCAGGATAGATGGAAAGCATGTGATAAAATTGAGGATTTAAACCCAAGTATACCAAGCATTTACATAGTTACATTAAATATAAGTGAACTAAATGTTCACAATTATAGAGATAATGAGGGACATTTCATAATGATAAAAGGTTTATTTCACCAGGAAGGCAATAGTTTATTTAAAGAAAAAATAAATATTATAAAGGGAAAGATACAATTCTATGATCAAAGTGGAGAATTCTTACACATATCTTACCAACTGATAGAATGAGCAGATGAAAAATCAGTAAGGAAATAGAAAATTTGGACAACACAACAAATGGCCTAATGGGCATATTTAGAACATTGCCTTCAGTGTTGAAGAATACATATTCTTTTCAAAAAGACACATGGAACATTTATAAATATTGACCATAAACTGGGCGTAAAGTAAGTTGCAACAATTTCAAAGGATTGGAATGATACAGAGAATGTTTTCTGACTAGAATACAGTTAAGATAGGAACATAACAAAGATAACTAGATAGTTTGAAATGTGTGTGGATATTGTATACCTCTGAATAACTCTTGGGTTGAGGAAGGTTACAGAGGAAATTAGAAAATATTTTGAATGATGAAGTAAATACTACATAGGAAAACCTACAGGATTTAGCTTTTTAAGTGCATATTTTAGGAAGAAGAAAAGGTTGAAAATCAGTAAGCAAAGCATCCATCTCAAGAAGCAGGAAATTAAACTCAGAATGTAGAAGAAGGAATTAATTTTTTTTAAACAGGCAGTAATTCAATGAAATAGAAAAGAAGTTGTCAGTAGAAAGAATCCATAAAGCCAGAAACTTATTTGAAAAGATTCATAAAAGTAATAAATAGCAAACAACCAGTATAGAATGAAAAGAAGGACATCACTGTAGACCTTACAGACATGGAAAGATGACTGTGTTATAAACAGCTTTATACCAGTGAGTTTGAAAACCTAAATGAAATGGAGAAATTCTTTTAAAAATACAACTTACTAAAATGCCTACATGAAGAAATGGTTCTTTAACTCTTGAAAAATTTGAACTCATAATTTAAAAATCTTTTCCAAGAGAAAATTCGTGACCAGGTTTGGCTCATAGTACATCATACCAAACTTTTAATGAAGAGAATAACACCAATTGTACACAGCCTTCTCCTGAGAAGAGAGGGAGAAACACTCCCTAGTTTGTTTTGAAGCCAGCACAACCTGGCTAACAAAACCTAGAAAGGACATTTTGAGAATGGAAAATTAGAGGCCACTGTCAGTCATCAGAATCAAAAGATGCATAAGATGAACATAAGAAGCAAAAATCCTAAGCAGATTGTTAGCAAACTAAATCCAGCCCTAAAAACAAATCAAATGAAAAACCAGGATAATTTATCATGACAAAATTTGTTATAGTCCAGGAATGCAAGATTTGTTTAACGTTACAAAGGCAATCAATGTAATTTATCAGTAATAAGAGGAGAGAGGGCAAGGAAGATTATCTCAGTGCATAAAATGGGTTTGATAAAATTCAGTTCCATTCATGATTTTTTAAAAAAGAGAGAACTCATAGCAAACCAAGAATAAAAGGGACAGGCCTTAATCTGGCCCCAACCCCCACCCCCACCAGTTCTACAGCACTCAGTGTGCTTACTGGAACCTGCATGCTTGCCTCTGTTCAACGTTGAGCAGGGGGTCGTAGCTAGTCCAATCTACAGGTAAAATATTAGGATCAAGAAGTGGGTTTAGCCAGATTGCAGGACCCAAGGTCAGCAAAACAAAAGTTGGTCAGATTTCAGAACACTGAATGCGACAATGCAACAAAATGGTGAATTATAAAAATATATGTCATTTTCAGTAGCGTCAAAAATACTCAACACCTAAGATAAGTATACTTAAAGATGTGTGCTACCTTCATAGAGAAAATAAGCCACCAAGAGACAGCAAACCCAAGGAAATGGAGAAATATACTTCATTTATAGGTTGGAACGCTCAGCGTTTTATCCCTAAATTTATCTATACGTTTAGTGATCTCAGTCCAAACCCCACTAAGTAGTAGATTTATGAATGTGGAATTTGACAAGCAGATTTAAAGTTTGTATGAAAACAATGGTTGAGAGTAGCCAACAATTCATAAAGAAAAAGAAGAGGGCGGGGAGATTTGCTCCACCAGATAATCAGGACTTCTCAAGCTGCAGTGATTAAGACTACACGGTACTGAGTGTCAGAATAGTCCATAGACCAGGGGAACAGAGTGGGGAGCCTAGAAGAGTCCAGGGACCAGGGGACAGAATGGGGAGCCTAGAAGAGTCCATAGACCAGGGGGACAGAGTGGGGAGCCTGGAATAGTCCATAGACCAGGAGGACAGAGTGGGGAGCCTAGAATAGTCCATAGACCAGGGGGACAGAGTGGGGAGCCTAGAATAGTCCATAGACCAGGGGGACAGAATGGGGAGCCTAGAATAGTCCATAGACCAGGGGACAGAGTGGGGAGCCTAGAATAGTCCATGGACCAGGGGACAGAGTGGGGAGCCTAGAAGAGTCCATGGACCAGGGGGACAAAGTGGGGAGCCTAGAAGAGTCCATAGACCAGGGGACAGAGTGGGGAGCCTAGAAGAGTCCATAGACCAGGGGACAGAATGGGGAGCCTAGAAGAGTCCATGGACCAGGGGGACAGAGTGGGGAGCCTAGAAGAGTCCATAGACCAGGGGAACAGAATGGGGAGCGTAGAATAGTCCATAGACCAGGGGGACAGAGAGGGGAGCCTAGAATAGTCCATAGACCAGGGGAACAGAATGGGGAGCGTAGAAGCAAACGCATGTGTTCAGGTAGGTTTGATTTATGGCAAAGGTGGCAACCAGAGAGAGGTGGAGAAAGGACATCTTTTCCGTAAATGGTCTGGGGAGAATTGGCTGGTCATACAGAAAAAATCATCTTGATCCCTACCTCACACTGCATAGACATCAGTTCCAAGTAGATTGCAGATCTCAATGTGAAAGGCTAAAGCCAGAAGCCTCTGGAAGATAATGTAGGAGAGCATGGCCATGCAGTACGGAAAGCTTCAAAATGTCACCCAAAAACCCCATAAAGAGGAAGACTGATGAGCGCCCATACTGATGGTCAGGAAACACCATCCAGGGAGGGAGAGGGCAGCACACAGGCTGGGAGAGAGCACTTTAATGTACTCAGCTGACTAAGACTTATATCCCTAGCATGGGAAGATTTCCTACAAAACAGTAAGAAAAAGATAACCTAATTGAAAATGGGCAAGATTGAACGAGCACTTCACGAAACCATTTCCAGATGGCCAGTGAAAACACGAGGTACGCGGTCTCGTTCACTGGGGAAGTGCAGGTTAAGACGACAAAGGAACAGACCCTCACAGGCCACTCAGAATGGCTAAGATAAGACACAGTCGCACATATAGTGGAAATGAGGCAGCAGGAACTCTGGGCACTGCTGGTGGGGTGTGCAGTGGGACAGCGACTCCACAAACGGTTGGATGCGACTGAGGAAGCTGCAGGTGCATGGTCCCTGCGACCCAGCCATCCGCTCTTGGGTGTGTGCCTAACAGCACATTCACCTGGCTGCCCGGGTACACACAGAGACATTCTCTACAACACTTTGTAACTAGAAAACTGGAAACAGCCAAAATATATGTCATCAGTAGGATATATAAACTCTAAAACATGAATAGAGTGGAATGCTATATGGCACTGAAAATGAACCAGCCAGAGCTACACATGTGAGCACGAGTGAACCTCACGGACAGAATGTTAGCACAGAAGGCCAGACACAGAATAATATACACTGTTTGTTCCCATTTATAAAAGTCAAAACCAGGGAAAACTAACCTACGCTCTCCAGGAGTGCTCGTCAGGGTGACAGAGGCATAAAGCAGAGTAAAAGGTGACCGCATGGAGGAAGAGGCCCTGGTGGGCAAAAGGTGCCGCTGCTGGCCCATCCTCGATGTGGGGCTGTGCTCGTGCACCACGACGGGCCCTGTGTGAGCATGGCCTTGCTGGCCTGGCGGGTGCTGGCCGCTCCAGGCGTCCCCATTGTCCTTCCTCAGCCCTGCTTCACTGGGGCGCGAGGACAAGTGCGTGTTACTTTTATTTGCTTCCTTGCTTCAGTGGAAATAAAAAAGACAAGTTTTATGTTTTTCTGTTCTAGATTTTTGCTTTACAGGCTTTTTAATGTTCTTAAAGGTTCTTGACTTTTTGGAAGAAAATCCAATTTTAGGGCAATAGTTGTGTCTATCACACTTGGATATTCAAAATCTGACCTGCTATAATGCAGAGACCGCCAGGTACAGTAGCTTCCATGCAGCAGGGGTCTTCTCCCCTTGTGGGACAGAACAGAGCTGGCAGAGCGGCTCAGTTCGCGGAGTCCCTGAGGAAATGGGGTCTTTCCTTCTTGCCACTCGGCCGTCTCAGGCACTGGCCTGTGCATGGTCAGAGCTGCACGGTTAAACCGTGCCTGTCTTCCAGCCCACACAGAGGAGGGCAAGCAGTTTTGGTTTTTTTCTTTTAGTGACAGCTTTATTGAAATATAGTTCACATACAGTACAATCTGCCCACTTAAAGTCTACACATCGTCACAATCAGTTTTAGAGCATTTCGAGTGCTCGGCCAGAGAAAGGGGCCCACAAGAACTGCACCTCGCTGCTCTTAGCCCTGAGCCTCAGGCTGCACCACATTGCGGGGGAGCCGGGAGCTGCCCGGGCCTGGGAGGCACATCTGCCACTGTCACACAGCACTGTCTCTCGTCGCAGGTGCGACAGCACAGACAAGCTGAAAGCCCTTCTGCCAAGACTGGAGCAAGAGCTTAAGGACGCAGTGAAGTTCAAGGATTTTTATCAGTTCACCTTTTCCTTTGCCAAGAACCCCGGGCAGAAAGGTTTAGGTGAGTATAGAATCCAGGTTTGTAAGACGCCACGTCTTGGTGAGACTGTACGTGGACACCATCAGCAGGATTCTCCTCCTGCCTGCTCTGCTCTCCTTCCTCTGCTGGTTTCTTGTTCTCTCCACTGGTTTCCTCCACGTGCAGATGGAGTAGGTTTAGCACTGCATACTTGAACACCTCAACCAGTAGTCACTCGCGACTTTTAGGTTAAAATATTTACATTTTGAAACGTAAACTAATTTGCTGTCTATTCTCTCGCATTGATATCTGGTTGACTGATGGGTTGGAGAAGTCACTAGTTGGTACGGACGTTGGAGTGTGTGATCCGGCCGATGCTGTGGTGGAGACTGGCCGGCTGACATCAGTCCTGTCGCAGTCTGGAGATTTGGAGTCGCCTTACCTGAAACCCGTTCTCGTGTGCATTGAGTTACATTGTGGCGCTTCTTTCAGAGCTGTGTGGTTTTGCCATGCTATAACTCGTGTATTACTGTATATGGTACATTTGGAAAATTCTTTAACTTAGTTTTCTTTGGGTTTTTGGTTCATTTGAGTGTTTTATTCTGCTTATTTTCATGTTTTGCCCGTAAGGACTACACAGTTTATTTCTGTCGTCTTCTTTCCAAACATCAGTCTGTGTTGACCTGCACTTGGTAGCTAATGTAACAAACCTATGTTTAGTTCAGTAAAATCTCTTACAGGCTTGGAGAGAGGAATTACGTGGTCTATTAGAAAGTATGTTTTGAGGAAAGGTTCTTGAAAATAAAAGCAATATTATAAATGACCAAAATTAGGTAGGAAGCACAAAGTGGGCTTGAAAATCCTCAGGTAGAAAAATCCACTTCACATGTGCTTTCAGATGCTGACTTCACTTGTGCATGTGGGCAGGTGTGTGTGTGGAGACATTCCTGTCCCTTCTGTCCCTCTGACACTGTCCTGTCCTTCTCCTGTAACAGATCAAGCACAGGCGCACATCGAGGCGGCAGGCTCTGCTGTATCAGATAAGGGACGGGGCTTGGGCTCCCCTGCGTGGGATCAGGGACGGGGCGGGGGCTCCCCTATCTCAGATCGGGGACAGGGCGCGGGCTCCCCCGCATCGGGTCAGGGATGGGCCAGTCTCTCCTGTCTCAGTCAGTGATGTGGGTGGCTGTCTTTTCTCAAGCACTTTTCCCGTTCCCTGGCAGGGGTGGTTCCTCTGTTTCCTCCTGTGTGCTGTCTGTTTCCAGCTTTGTCCTGTTGCACTGTGGTGAGTCTCCCATCAGACCCCTCTCTGGGCTGGTTGGCCAGAACGAGTTTCTCGCCCGCGTGCCGCCTCAGGGACCCTGCAGCTGCCGCCTCAGGAGTGATGAGGCTTCCGCCTTGAGGGTCCGTTCAGGAACTCTCGTGAACAAATCTGCTTAAAACTTGGGAAGGTGGCAGCGAGGGGCTGCTGAGGAAGGGTGGGCGTGTGTTTCCCTGTTCGAGAAGGCGGGTGGCAGGTGGAGCCTGCCTGTGTGTGGAGGCGCAGCGGCGAGGGTCCCACAGCAGGGGCCACTCACATCCCGCCTGCTCGTGAGGCAGAGGGCTGAGGTCATGTGGGACGTCGAGGCATTCGGGAGAGCTGTTCTGATGTGTTTGTGTGTGAGGACAGCACTGGCTTCCCCGTTTGGCCTCATGCCAGCAAAGGGTCTGGTCTCATGAGAGTCCAGCCTGAAAGGAGAGGAGAGTCCACGCTGGACGCCAAGCGTGGGCAGCAGAAGAGCCAGCTGGTGCCAGGCCTGCTGGGTTTTGTCCACCTCCCCCTCACAGAGACCAGCCCGTGGTAGACGACTGGGAGAAGGACAGCAGGGGGCCCTGGGCGTGACCCCTCGCCTGCCCCAGTGCTCAGGTGGCCTCTCTGGCCCACGACTCCCATCGGGCATCATGTCGCCCGGGGAAGAGCTGCCCGTGCTTCCAGGGGGACCTTGAGGAGACCAGACTGAGACACTGGCAGCAGGACCTGGTTAAACTAGAACTTCAGGTGATCCCACTGTGTGAGTGCAGACGGGAGAGTTGGACTTACAGAGTTGTGTCCCTGGGAAAATTTAAATGCTTGGCATACCTTAAAAAGAAAGAACTCAGGGGCCAGCCTGGTGGCGCAGCAGTTAAGTGCACACATTCCGCTCCGGTGGCCCTGGGTTGGCCAGTTCGAATCCTGGATGCAGACCTAGGCACTGCTCATCAAGCCATGCTGTGGCAGGCGTCCCACATACAAAGTACAGGAAGAAGGGCACGGATGTTAGATCAGGGCCAGTCTTCCTCAGCAAAAAGAGGAGGATTGGCGGCAGATGTTAGCTCAAAAACAAACAAAAACAAAACTCTTGCAGTATTACTCAGCAGAAGGAATGAAATTGGAGTGGAGTGTTAGCAGCCGTCCTGGCGTGCTTCCTCAGCTAGTCTTCAGACACAGGACTGGCCTCGACAGCCAGTGTGGCTTTCGTTTGTAGGGGCTGCTTCTGTCTTTTACCTTGTTACTGAAAAGAAAGCTGGAAACTGCTGCTTGCCCAGCACCCAAGGAGTGGCAGCCAGGTGCTCTCGTCTGACCCACATGTGGCATTACCTCCATTTTGTAAGCAGGGAAACTGCAGCTGAGGCATGAACACAGGCCATGGCCGTGGGGTCTGGAGCCCAGCCTCTCCTGTCCACTGTGTTCACACCTCCCTAGTGGGCAGCTCACGTGGGCTGAGAGCCCAAGGGAGCCAGGGCCTGGGGTGCACTGGGAGTCTGCAGGCACAGGAGAGAGCCACACACATGTCTCAAGGTCTCGCTGTCATGGGCCTGCAGGGAAAGGTGGGACCCCAGAGTAGGATCAGCTGTCTTGGCCCCGTACGTCCGCTCCCAGCCCTCCACCTGCCCCAGCGCTCCTGCCTTCCAGGGCTATCTCTCCGTGCCTCGCTGGCCTGCACGTTCTCCGCTCATCTTCACCTTCTCGGGACCCTCCAGGACCCACCATTCTCCCTGCATCTTCCATTTTGTATTATTCGATCTCAACATACTTGCTTCATACTATGTGTATGTATTGTATGAGCAAAATATATTATAATTTTAAACCTCCTAAAATATTCAGTCTGTTTCAACACAAATGACTTCTGAGTTTTTCAAAGCAACAAACATTGGCAAAAAATAGTGATTTCCTCATGTGATTTCGCTGCATCGGGTTGTGTCAAGGTGGGAACCTTTTTGAAGTGACGTGCTGCATCACTCACTCCTGTGTGTGGACAGGAAAAGCTTTCCTGCTGTCTCCAGATGCTGCCGTATGTCCTGGCTGGTGTACGTCCCCTGGTGTGTGTGCCGTGTGTCCTGGCTGGTGCATGTCCCCTGGGGTGTGTGCCGTGTGTCCTGACAGGTGCACATCCCCTGGTGTGTGTGCCATATGTCCTGGCTGGTGCACGTCCCCTGGGGTGTGTGCCGTGTGTCCTGGCTAGTGCATGTCCCCTGGGGTGTGTGCCGTGTGTCCTGGCTGGTGCATGTCCCCTGGGGTGTGTGCCGTGTGTCCTGGCTGGTGCATGTCCCCTGGGGTGTGTGCCGTGTGTCCTGACAGGTGCACATCCCCTGGTGTGTGTGCCATATGTCCTGGCTGGTGCATGTCCCCTGGGGTGTGTGCCGTGTGTCCTGGCTGGTGCATGTCCCCTGGGGTGTGTGCCATGTGTCCTGGCTGGTGCATGTCCCCTGGGGTGTGTGCCGTGTGTCCTGACAGGTGCATGTCCCCTGGGGTGTGTGCCGTGTGTCCTGACTGGTGCGCATCTCCAGGTGTGTGTGCCGTGTGTCCTGACTGGTGCGCGTCCTCGGGTGTGTGTGCCATGTGTCCTGGCCGGTGTGCGTCCTCAGGTGTGTGTGCCATGTGTCCTGGCTGGTCTCTGTCCCCTGGTGTGTGTGCCGTGTGTCCTGGCTGGTGCATGTCCCCTGGTGTGTGTGCAGGTGTGTCCTGACAGGTGCATGTCCCCTAGTGCGTGTGCCGTGTGTCCTGGCTGGTGCACGTCCCCTGGGGTGTGTGCCGTGTGTCCTGGCTGGTCTCTGTCCCCTGGTGTGTGTGCCATGTGTCCTGGCCGGTGCATGTCCCCTAGTGGGCAGGCCCAGTCTTAAGGCAGATTACAGGGCTTGAGTCAGTCAGTGGGCAAGCGTGTGACTTGGTTGTGGTGGCTGTCAACAGTCAGTTGTCAGGTGTGTCATCCTGCCTTGAGTGTGACGCTCTTCTGAAGATGTCAGCCATGAGCTTGCTCTCACTGGGCAGAGTAGGTCATAGGGAGACCAGGCACCGTGTTCAGCTCCTCACTTCCCTGCCCTGCCCCACCCAGGGATAACCCTGCATCCCGGAGCCATGGCCACTGACAGCACGTCCCACCTCAGCTTTGTGTTTTTATGGTCTTTCCACCTGTGAAGGTGTTTCTCTTCAAGATTCTCGTGTCTGTCTGGAGGAGCTGCCCCTCCGCTCTCCTTTCCTGTGATGGACACTGCCATCTCCATGGCCCCAGGCTTAGGTGGCCGCGAGTTGGAGCAGAATGGGGTGAGGATCGACGTTAGAGGAGCCATGCCTCTGGGAGGGGCCGTCTGTGAAAGGGATGGGCCGCCAGGGAAGGGAGGCCTGCCCAAGGCCATCTCGTCGTGGGCCTTGCTGCAGCACCGTCCTGCGTCGCCTGCACAGCCGCCTTGTGTCAGAAGCTCTTAGGCTGCTAACTCCTGGTTTGCTTAACACTATAAGCGAGTTTTCTATTTTAATTATGTCAGGAAGACTAGGAAAAATGAATAAGGTGTTATTAGCTCAGACACCCATAAAGTATAAGTCGGAGGTGTGATCGTGCTGACGGACAGAGTGGCTGTGTAACTGTCCACATGGACGTGAAGGACCACATCAGGCTGTTACTCGGGGGTCAGACGGCTGGCAGCCGAGTCTGGGGCTTGCATGCACTCGCGTTCCATCTTTCGGGAATTCTGCAGGTGCCTTTGCTGTCTTGGGTCAGACCTCACCTCTGGCCGGGACGCTGGCACTGCCGCAGCTCACAGCCTGGCTTCATGGACCATCGAGGGTGGCCTTCTGGTCCTGTCGCTTCCTTTCTGTTTGTTGTTTGGATAATCCTGTAAGGAAATGCTTCCCGTCTTCTAGTGTCTCGCTTCCCAGGGGCACAGTTCATTTAGGGAGGGCAGGATAAATGCTGGATTCTTTGCCCTTTCCTAACAGTGGTCATGATAATGAGTTGTTTCCCTAGCATCCTTTGAAAAGGACTTGCTGGTGTTTATTTTTATTGTATCGTTGTGAACTCACGGATCTAAATGCATATGAGGGTTTCAATCGGTGCATTTCTGCCCCTTGTTGAAGTTCAGGTTGTCCTGTCTGTAGCCGGGGGGTCCCTTTGGGTTGGTGCATCCTTTTGATGTGACCCGGGAGGGCTTGGCTGCCTCGCTGTCTGCCAGGACAGGCCGTTGGAAGCTCATTGTGTGCAATTAAATTAAAGCCTCCTTTAGTTTGGACCTTGATTACCCGTAACTATCATCAGTGTTCTCGAGAAAACGTTACCGGTCTCTTCTAGAAACTAACAGATAGGCACCAGCATCACGGTACTGAAGAAGCTTTGAGTTGGGCTCACTCAGCATTCTTGGGGTGTCTCAGGAAGACTTGCCCGCTTAGCAAGGACGGGCACCACGTTCCTGGCAAGTGGTTCTCTCTGCCGTGAATATTATTTCTTCTTATGCTGCCTTTTCTTTTTTGACTTCTCTCCATTTCCTGGTTTCCCCTAAGTAATAGTCACCCAAACAGAAATATCACTTTCCATGCCTTTCTAAAATTTGGCTAATTCAGGTCTGAGTATAATTATTATACTTCAACAGCAAGATTTAGGTAATGCTTTACTTTGGAGCAGTTTAATTCTTTTTTCTTTTTTTAAAGATTGGCACCTGGGCTAACAACTGTTGCCAATCTTCCTTTTTTTTTTTAAGGATTGGCACCTGGGCTAACAACTGTTGCCAATCTTTTTTTTTTATCTGCTTTATCTCCCCAAACCCCGCCTGTACACAGTTGTATATCTTAGTTGCATGTCCTTCTAGTTGTGGGATGTGGGGCCGCCTCAACGTAGCCTGACGAGTGGTGCCGTGTCCGCGCCCAGGATCTGAACCCTCGGCCGCCGCAGCGGAGCGCGCAAACTTAACCACTGGGCCACGGAGCCGGCCCCCAGTTTAATTCTTAGAGCCTTATTTAGCTTCATTTTTCAAAGTGATAATTAGTCTGATCCAAATTTTAAAATAATGACAGTTATTCTTTGTTGTTATTAAATGGTTACCAGGAAAGGGCACCTTGAAATATTAGTAAATGGTAGTACGATATTATTTCTTTCTGTTTCATTCTGTAACTTTAATATTGTTAGTATAACTTAGGACAATTAAGTTTCTGCTGGAAATAATTACTTGATTTTATTGATATTTTGTAATCTATGGGATTCCTTAATGTTGAAATGCGAATGTTTGAGAAGGGTTAGCATTTCATTTAACTTTATGTGTAGGTGTTGTTTTAAGAACTTTTATCTTGTAATGCCAAGTTAACCTGCCAGAAATGGAAAAGTATTGAGGAAATTTTCTCAAAGTTACACTTTACCTTAGTTCCTTGCACAGCAGGGTCTGCAGACCCGCACATCAGCACATCTGGGGGCCAGAATTGCAGATTCTCAGGTGGCAACCCAGACCCCTATTCAGGTTAGTAATTGCTACATAACAAAGTACCTCAAAACTTAGTGGCTTTAAACAAGGATCATTTTTTTTTAACTTTTTTCAGGAAGATTTGCACTGAGCTAACTGCTGCCAGTCCTCCTCTTTTTGCTGAGGAAGGCTGGCCCTGAGCTAACATCTGTGCCCATCTTCCTCTACTTTATATGTGGGATGCCTGCCACAGCATGGCTTGCCAAGTGGTGCCACGTCCGCACCTGGGATCTGAACCGGCGAACCCTGGGGCGCTGAAGCAGAACGTGCACACTTAACCGCTGCCCCATCAGCCGGGCCAAAGGATCGCTTTTTATAGCTCGGATCCCATGGGTCGGGGTGTGGGCGGGGCTCAGCTCTTCTGTTCCAAGGGTGTCAGCTCAGACATTCAGGATGTTTCAGCTGGCGGCTGGTCTAGGTTGAAACGCCAGGAGGGACTTGCGCGAGGGGCTGATGCCTTTGTGCTCCTTCTCTTGGCTCCCATGGCTTCTTGCAGCGTGGTGGCCTCAGGCCGGAAGGGTGCTGCTGCAGAGGCCGCGGTGCTCCAAGCAGGGGAGACGGGAGCCGAGTATGTCTGAAGGCTCCGCCCTGGAAATCCTCCAGCATCACTTCTGTTTGTCACATTCAACACAGTTTTTTAAAAATTTTTATTGAGATAATGATAGTTTACAGCCTTGTGGAATTTCAGCTGTACATTATTGTCTGTCAGTCCTGTTGTAGGTGCACCACTTCCCCCTTTGTGCCCCCCCCTTCCCCTGGGAGCCACTAGTCAGTTCTCTTTGTCCACATGTTTAAATTCCCCATATGAGTGGAGTCATACAGAGATTGTCCTTCTCTATCTGGCTTATTTCACTTAACATAATACCCTCAAGATCCATCCATGTTGTTGTGAATGGGACTATTTTATTGTTTTTTATGGCTGAGTAGTAGTCCATTGTATATATATACCGCCTCTTCTTTATCCAGTCATGAGTCGATGGGCATTTAGGTTGCTTCCACGTCTTGGCTATTGTGAATAGTGCTGCGCTGAACATAGGGGTGCATGGGACTTTTGGAATTGCTGGTTTCAAGTTCTTTGGATAGATACCCAGCAGTGGGATGGCTGGGTCATATGGTATTTCTATTTTTAATTTTTTCAACACATATTTTTAATTCCATAGTAACTTCCAAAAGGGTGTAAATTAGAGTGTAATTGATTACCCAGTTTAAACATTCATTTTCTTTCTCCATGAATATTTCAAAGAAATTCAGTATGAGGATAAGGAATGTTTTGAACCATTTTTGCAATTGAGAGCTTAATGTGTTTAGCCTCTATTTTAAATGGATTTGCCTTAGAATCAGGCAGCAGAAAAGGTAAAGTTTACAGTTTATCCTGTAATTCCTTTACTGAGAAAAAATAATCTATTTTATGTCTATAGATAATTAAGTAAGATGTTTATCAAAATCATTTACTAGAGTAGTAGAACAGTTATTGATTTTGGTTCTTTGCTTCATGAGATTGAGAGACTCTGAAATTGTACTGAAGAAAATATTAGCCTCTTCAGGGAAGCGATTAGATTGAGCATTTCAAGTACTTCACACTCTATTTTAGATGGCTTTTTGAACGCTTTTAAAAGAAAGAAGGATGAATGATTTTATGACGACAAACCAAAAGTAGAACAATTGAATTTACAATTTCCAAAGTGTGTTACATGCTCTGTCTTCTGAAGGATTAAACATAAATTAAAGAGGTTGATAGAGGTGTTCCTGTAGTTCTAGAAAGAGCATAGGCAGCCGTGGAAAAGGGTCAGAACAAGAGACCTGTCCTTCATTTCCTTCAGGTTTGTGTGTCTGTGTGTGTGTGACTGTGTGCTGTGTTGTTTTATGTCAGATTATTCTGTAGCCTGTACTTAACTGGTAGTCATCCTAATAAAGAAGATAATTAAAGTTATTTGACTCTTTGTTTTAATGCAAGAAGCTTAGCATAGTTTCATACTGGCGGGAGTCTGGAATCAGTTGGCTTTGAGAAATCTTGATTTTTGAGGAAGTAAAGTTTCATGATAATTAGCTAATTTTCATCTGCCTGAAGATCCTTTTTTGACAGAAGGGGCATCTTCATTATCTAATTCTAAATGAAGCATCACAAACATAAATTTTAAATAGTTATACCTTCTTCTAAACATTTTCTTACTCAGGAGATAAGACTTTTCAGAGGTTATTGGGCAGAAAACAGCTGCTGTAAAGCTTCTTTGCGTAGCCGCCAGAGCACCTGCTGTCCTTGCTCTCAGTTCTCCAGTTCTGTCGTTTTGAGTTGTGTTGTTGTTATTTTGCAAATGGCTAAGTCCATCAGGACAACATTCAACATTTTTACATGGGTGACACTAAACGTTGAAAGTGCATACATTCGCTTTCAGTCGTGTTGTTTGCAGACCCACAGATCAGGAACTCTCTAAGAAAGGTTTCTAGGACGAAACTAGCCCAGAAGTTACCAGATTAACTATCCAATATAAAACTGTATTTTTCTTTCCTCCCCAGGTTTACCTCCATTTGTCAGTGTGAGACTTTGCATCATTACGATGAGTTGAGTATAGATTTCAGTTAATGTTAGCAGGACAAGACTAACCACCTTAGCATTACACGGCGGGCCCCATAGGTAAGGTTCCGCCAGCCCTTCCGGCCTCTCAGTTCCTTGAAACTTTCTGACCATTTGTCTCTTTCTGATGAAGACTGCAGGGTGTTTAAGATGGGAAGTCTGTAACGGACCTTAAACACACAGGGGGCGCAGGCATTTTATTTAGAGTTGGTTGTTACACAGGTGTCTCTTTTGCTTATCCAATTTTAACAGTGATCCACCCCGGAAATCTCAGGTGAGAGCTCCGACTTTCATAAATTCTGTCCAAGTGGGACCAAACAAGATGTAGGTGAAACTCTTCTGAAAAGTGTTTTCTTGGTATTTTTCATTTAAAAGAATCTGTCACCTTAAGTATTTATTCATCTGCTTTTCGCGTTAGTTTATCTGACATGTATACATAAACGTGTAGTTAGATATTGTTGTAACTGTTCTTTTATCGTCTAAAAGTGGAGAGCACCATTCACCGTGATTTGAGGTGGTCAGTTGTGAGAAGTAAGCTCCTCAGCCCCTTTAGGTGCTTGCTCATCAAGCGTATAGAAAGAACTAGATGTTAAACTTCGTGGGCAGAGAAGAAATCAGTATTCCAAAATCATGCATCGGGATAATATTCTAATGCAGCCTAAACTCACGTTCCTATTCCATTAAAACGCAGTTTCAGAGGGAGCCCTGCAGCGGGGGTCTGCACTGAGTGTGGGGGGCTGCTGCCTGGCGGTCGGGGAGAATGCGGACAGACATGGGTTAAGAGCCAGTCTCGATTTGTCAAGATCCTGCATCAGTGAAAGTGATCTTCCCTGAATGTGTTCGTTTCTCTTGACTCCGCTTGGAGAAATTCAAGTCCTTAAAAAGCTTCTGTGGTTGGCTTCTGAATCCGATTCTGTTTTAATGGCGAGACAGGTCCGTTTGAAAAGCACTGTACCCCTTCCTTTCTAAACAAGTTGTTTAGCTTGTAGTTCGGCCCTTAGAAAGCACATTGGCCTATTTCTAAGAAACAAGTGATATACATTAATAGTATCTAAGTTGGTTCAGGTTTAAGGGAAGCTGGATGTGTATGAAAATAAGTCTTCAAAGCTGATTAATTAGGTGATAATTATTTACATGTTCAAATAAAGTAATAGACAACTTTTTTAAAAGGCATTTTCCAAGAGTTATAAAATTAGATTACATACAACTTCGGAACAGTTCCGTAAGGATTAGGCCTCTTATGACGCTTGGGTAAGACTGCTGAGTTTTATTAAGCAAGTGTATATCAATGTGCTAAGATAAGTGGTCATCTTTTGTGCATGGAAAAAGAAATTGGGATTTATTAACTGTTCTTTCTCTTTTTTTGCCAGATTTAGAAATGGCTATTGCATATTGGAATTTAGTATTATCTGGAAGGTTTAAGTTTTTAGATCTGTGGAACACCTTTCTGTTGGTAAGTGTCCTGCTTCTTGCCGTGTGCACAGCGTGAAGGCAGGGGTGGGGGCTCTTCAGGTGGCGTGGCTGTACATATGTCTAGCCAAAGTGGTAGACGTGGTGTGGTGGTAGATGGAAGGCCCACCCAGAGATCCAGGGAGCCCCCAGGTTGCTGCGCGGCTTTGCCGCCAGCAGAACGCACAGCCACTGAGCTTCAGGCGGGCTGCCTGGGGCTGGCCCACGGTGGCTCGAGGCAGCCACGCATGGCTCCTTCTGGGCGGGGTTTCAGATATCTGCTGCAGACCTTGGCAGCCACCCGTTTATCACCTTTTCTGAGGAACCCAAACTACTTCTGCACTTCCTCTGAGAAAGTATCCGTACCACACGTCTGTCGGCTGATAGGGTTCCAAGTCTGGGCGGCGTCCCATTGTCAGTGGAAGCCCGCCGCTGTGTGTGCTCGTAGTCATGCCATCTGAAAACGTACTTCACGGTGCTCAGGAGGAAAGGAGCGCTCAGCAGGCCCTGGGGAGCGAGTCCTCTGTGCTGGAGGCAGGCGTTCTGGTCGTGCCTGGCCTTGCTAGCCAGACGGGTCTTCCTGGCGTGAATTGTGGGAAGCAGGGGCAGCTGTGGGCTGTTTGAAGTGCACGGGGTACAGCCTGACTCCAGCTGGACAGCCCTGCGCTGGCGGCTGTGCCCAGAGCCCCGGGGTCCCGTCCATGGCGCATGGGCCGGTCGTCACGCGGCACAGGCCCTTTGCTGAGAGCAGGGTCTCAGGCCCTCCTGGGAGCAGGTGGGGAGGCCTGGATTCACTCCAGCAGGTCGTAGGGGCTCGGCTCCAGCACTCAAAGGTTTCGTGGCAGACGCTCCCAAGACAACCTCCACACACGTGCACAAGAGGAGCAGGGGCGCTCCCACCTCACTGTGAGAGCAGCACATGGGGACACCAGGCGCCCGGCAGTAGAGGGCAGGACAGGAATGCAGAGCGCGGAGCAGTGAGGTGCCCGAGTCTCGTTACACACCTCGCTCGGGATCCGTTTAACACAGTGTGCGGGGAAGACACAAGTTGCAGAGGATGATGTATGATGTAGTAGCGGTTAGATAAATGTTGTGAGGCATGAGACAAGCTTTTAAGTCGTTGATGAATCTGTGCGCATGTGCTGTGTGTGCAGAGACGGGCGTGAGAGTGGCGGAGACCGTCAGGAGGGGAGACAGGGCCGTGCTGGGTGTGCAGGGACGGGCGTGAGAGTGACGGAGGCCGTCAGGAGGGGAGACAGGGCCGTGCTGGGTGTGCAGGGACAGACGTGAGAGTGACGGAGGCCGTCAGGAGGGGAGGGAGACAGGACCGTGCTGGGTGTGCAGGGACAGACGTGAGAGTGACGGAGGCCATCAGGAGGGGAGGGAGACAGGGCCGTGCTGGGTGTGCAGGGACGGGCGGGAGAGTGACGGAGGCTGTCAGGAGGGGAGACAGGGCCGTGCTGGGTGTGCAGGGACGGGCGTGAGAGTGACAGAGGCCGTCAGGAGGGGAGACAGGGCCGTGCTGGGTGTGCAGGGACGGGCGTGAGAGTGACACAGGCCGTCAGGAGGGGAGACAGGGCCGTGCTGGGTGTGCAGGGACGGACGTGGGAGTGCTGGAGGCAGGGAGATGAGACCGTCAGGAGGTGTGGAGACAAGGGCTGGGGGTTTCGGCTTTCCTTCTTCAGCTCTGTGTTACTCTCCAGGTTTTTGGTAAATCTGAAATACTGAATAACAAAGAAATTTTTACAAAATTGTCCCATCCCACCCCAAGATCTACCTGGTATATAGAAAAATAAATGTCTCGAAATGCAGCTTACCTGTTTTCCTCAGTGTTTCTGAGCTGTTGGGGTCTAGTGGGGATTCACACTGTCCTCCTGTTTGACTGAAACAGGAGTTATTATCTCTGTATGTTAGATCTTTGGTTTTATTTTTTTAAATATTTACTTTCTATATTTGCTCATTGGCATTGTGTAGCCCCCCACGCTTGTCCCAAGCACTATTATTTATTTGCTTGTTTGAAAATTGTAATACTCAAAGCAGTAAATAAATCAATTCTCCCCAATTTTATATACACATTTTACATAGTTCCTGTTAAAATCCATGCAGGATTTTTTATAGATATTGGCAAGATTATTCTAAAATTTATGTGAAAAGGCAAAGATACTAGAATAGCTAAAACAATCTTGAAAAAAGAAGAAAGTGGGAGAAATCAGTCTACCTGATGTCAAATTATAGCTACAGTAATCAAGATTGTGTGTTACTGGTACAGGGATAGGCACAGAGATCAATGGAAAAGAATAGAGAGCCCATAAGCAGACACAAACATATCCAATTGATTTTTTTAATAAAAGTGCCAAAGAAGTTCAATGGAGGAAAGAAAATTTCAACTTATGATGTTGAAGCAAGTGAACAGCCATATCCAAGAAAAATGAACATTTAAGTCTCACACTTTGTACAAAAATTAATTTAAAATGGATCACAAACATAAATGTAAAATGTTAAACTATAAAAGTTTTATAGTTTAAAAGTATAAAGTATAAAAGTATAGTATAAAAAGAAAAGAAGCATAGGACAAAGTTTTTGATACGTAAAGCCAAGAGTTCTTAGACTTAACACCAAAAGCACAGTCCATAATTTTTTTTATTGAGTTAATGATAGGTTACAATCTTGTGTGATTTCAGTAGTACATTAATGTTTGTCATTCGTGTTGTAGGTGCACCACTTCACCCTTGGTGCCCACCCCCCACCCCACCTTTCCCCTGGTAGCCACTAATCTGTTCTCTTTGTCCACATTTTTAAATTCCTCATATGAGTGGAGTCATACACAGATTATCCTTCTCTAACTGGCTTATTTCACTTAACATAATTCCCTCAAGGTCCATCCATGTTGTTGCAAATGGAATGATTTTGTTCTGTTTTGCAGCTGAGTAGTATTCCGTTGTATATATGTACCACATCTTCCTTATCCATTCGTCTGTTGATGGGCACTTAGGTTGCTTCCATGTCTTGGCTATTGTAAATAATGCTGCAATAAACACTGGGGTGCACAGGACTTTTGGGATTGCTGACTTCAAGCTTTTTGGATAAATACCCAATAGTGGGATGGCTGGATCGTATGGTAGTTCTATTTTTAATTTTTTGAGGAATCTCCATACTGTTTTCCATAGTGGCTGCACCAGTTTGCATTCCCACCAGCAGTGTATGAGGGTTCCTTTTTCTCCACAATCTCTCCAACATTTGTTACTATTAGTTTTAGATATTTTTGTCATTCTAACGGGTGTAAGGTGATATCTTAGTGTAGTTTTGATTTGCATTTCCCTGATGATCAGCGATGATGAGCATCTTTTCATGTGCCTATTGGCCATCAGTATATCTTCTTTGGAGAAATGTCTGTTCATGTCTCCAGCCCATCTTTTAATCTGGTTGTTTGATTTTTTGTTGTTGAGTTGTGAGAGTTCTTTATATATTATGGATATTAAGCCTTTGTCAGATATATGACTTACAAATATTTTTTCCAAGTTAGTGGGTTGTTTTTTTGTTTCAATCCTGTTTTCATTTGCCTTGAAGAAGCTCTTTAATCTGATGAAGTCCCATTTGTTTATTCTTTCTATTGTTTCCCTTCTCTGAGAAGACATGGTGTCCGAAAAGTTCCTTTTAATACTGATGTCAAAGAGTGTACTGCCTACGTTTGCTTCCAGAAGCCTTATGGTTTCAGGTCTCACCTTTAGATCTTTGATCCATTTTGAGTTTATTTTGGTGAATGGTGGAAAAGAATGGTCAATTTTCATTCTTTTACATGTGGCTGTCCAGTTTTCCCAGCACCATTTGTTGAAAAGACTTTCTTTTCTCCATTGTAGGCCCTCAGCTCCTTTGTCGAAGATAAGCTGTCCATAGATGTGTGGATCTATTTCTGGGCTTTCAATTCTGTTCCATTGATCTGTGCACCTGTTTTTGTACCAGTACCATGCTGTTTTGATTACTGTAGCTTTGTAGTATGTTTTGAAGTCAGGGATTGTGATGCCTCCCGTTTTGTTCTTTTTTCTCAGGATTGCTTTAGCAATTTGGGGTCTTTTGTTGCCCCATATGAATTTTAGGATTCTTTGTTCTAATTCTGTAAAGAATATCATTGGGATTCTGATTGGGATAGCGTTGAATCTGTAGATTGCTTTAGGTAGAATGGACATTTTAACTATGTTTATTCTTCCAATCCATGTACATGGAATGTCTTTCCATAATTTTTTTTAAATGATAAATGAAATTTCAAAATTAAGATCTCTATCCTGCAAATGATTCTCTTAAGAAGATGAAAAGATGAGCTACAGGCTGAGAAAAATGATGTGTAAATCATAAATTCTACAACCGAGCACCATTATTTTTAACTGTTAACAATTTTGTTATGGTGCTTATTCCTCATCAAATTATGCACTGAGGTGACCAGGCCCCAGAACGCCTGAGAGTTACATCTGTGGTAAATGTGGTGGGTTTTTCTCTCCTGTGTTAGGAACATCACAAAAGATCGATCCCAAGGGACACTTGGAACCTTCTGCTAGATTTTGGAAATATGATTGCGGATGACATGTCCAACTACGATGAAGAAGGTACGAGAGGCTGCTGTGCTCCAGGTGACCGCCGAAATGTGTGCACGGACTTCTCCTGCCCCAGGGCGCAGGACAGCGAGTGGGGCCAGGCGGTGGGGTGACGGGCCCTGGGATGCGGGACAGCAAGGAGGGACCAGGTGGCCGGATGACGGGCCCCAGCTGACCCCTGGTGCTGCCCCATCAGAGACATGGGGTGGTGATGATGATAGTATCCACTTCACTCTGTCCTGTGAATCACACAAAAGGACAACAGGGCTTCGTGTTTAGTTTACAAGAAGAAGACGTCCTCTCCAGTGAAGCTTCCAGAACTGGACGTGCAGAGGCCCTGGGGCAGAGCCATGGCGTAGACAGGTGTCTGGAAGCCACTGCGGCAAGTTCCTGATCTGGGGATGACTCAGGGCCGTGTTACCATCGTGCTATTTAAGCTTATTTGGAGATTCCAGCTCATATTTACTTACATGAACATAATCCCATGCAGTCGTCCCCACCCCCAGGTATTTCGAGACACTCAGTCAGGAACGTGTGAATGCCGGCCTCGCTGGGCACCCTGCTGCACAGGGAAGGAACGGACAACCTGCGCACCTGCCCCTCTGCCTCCTTGGTGCCCAGCTAGGAGGTGACCCCTCTGGGACAGGGACGTGCTCCTCCTCCTCTCTCTGTTCTAGGAAGTGAAGGCTCCTCTGGCGGCACTCACAGCCCTGGTGGGGTTGTGTTCTCAGCACTCTCACTGGCTCACATAGAGCAGGCACTCAGTGACAGCACTCACTGCCCTGGTGGTACTGTGTCCTCAGCACCCTCACACAGAGCAGGTGCTCAATGACAGCACTTACTGCCCTGGTGGGGCTGTGTCCTCAGCACCCTCACACCCCTTGCACAGAGGAGGCACTTAGTGACAGCACTCACCATCCTGGTGGTACTGTGTCCTCAGCACTCTCACATCCCTCACACAGAGTTAGGCGAATAGCCCAGCTTTCAGGAGCTCTAGCCACAGTGGGTGAGACAAGGCACATCTACGTGAAAAGGTGCCAGCAGCATAAAGTAGCGAGTGTCTGGCTGGCCAATGATGGTGTCTGAGTATCCTGGGCGTTTAGGGGCCCCTTGGAGTGGGGAGGTGGGCCGGCCTGGGTGGGGGCTTGGCTCAGGAAGAAGATAGCACTCCTACTGGCCAGAACGCCGAGCTTTGAGGAAAGCAGCTGCAGGGTTCAGCCTGAGAGGGCAAAGGGTCCCCTGCAGTTCCTGACAGCTGCGGTGTGGGGCTGCTGCGGTGTGGGGCTGCCGTGAGGACACGCAGGCGGCCTGCCCTGTGCAGCATCCTTGGAGAGGGCCGCGTCTGCAGGAGCACAGCAGTATCCGCTGGCCCTGGTCTGGCCAGAGCAGAAGACACGGCAGCTTCAGCCCACTTGTTAAGTGAAACACAGGCTCATTTGAGTTCTTGAAATGCAAATGTTGGATTGTGAAAACAATGCTTGGATATAAAATCATGCTCTAAAGTGTTGACTTTTTTGAATCTTTTTGCTTTCCTTTAGGGGCGTGGCCTGTTCTCATAGATGATTTCGTGGAGTATGCACGGCCAGTAGTCACAGGTGGCAAACATTCAGGTGGACTAAGATTATGAAGCGCAGGGCATCCGGCGAGGAGACATTTGGTCAGTTGCTGTGCTCGTGTGTCGCTGATGTCGGGAGTCGTCCTTGAAGGGTCCTGAGTGGGACGACCTCCTCACTCTGCGAAGGAAGGTGCCTGGAGTCCCTCAGAGGACGGCTGCCTCGGAGCGTCTGGGGATGGGCCACGTAGCTGTCACTTTAGGAGATTTCTGCATGGTTTTTATATTTATGGAAAAGTAGCCTGGAGCTGTTTGTGGGACAGCAGAGCGCGCTGTTGGCCGTGGTTTGAAGTGGACAGAGCAGTCACCATGCCCCACCGAGTTACCCTAATTACACTTGAAAACAGTGGAGGCGGTTGTATTTTTATACAAGTCAGGTCTGTTAAAATGTGCGCTGAAGAAGATCTTGTCGTGGGTTCTAAGGTTTTTTAAAGTTGATGCCAGGAATTCAAGCTATATATTTTTTGAATTATCAAATATCTAGATTTGCCAGATTTATTTTTGCTTTAGTTTCCTACAGACGGTCATCTGAGAATCACTCCATGGTTTTAATTCCCCGCTGCTGTTTGCACAGCGATGGCACACAGGGTGTGACTCCAGGAGTTTTCTTTTCAACTGTTGACAAGTCAGCAGGCCTCTTTTACTTCTAATAATGTCATTTAAACTTCCTAAGAAGTTTCATAAAGTATGCTTTTTTAAAAAATGTATTTTATCACATTTAAAAAGACTTTTTCCATGAAAAATATTTATGAGTGATGAATTATAGATTTAAAAATCAAGTGAGTGGTTTTCTTTCGATGTCTGAATACCTTAATGTCCCCCTCCAGCCCCTCGTGTGGCCGTATACAGTGGAGCTAAAATACACATCACTGTCCAAAAAACCCCAAGCGGAATCCTCCGCCTCTCCGGTGCAGCTGGGAGCAGAGGCTGTGCCATCAGAGGCAGCCCGCCGTGCCGCCTGCTCTCCTCTCAGGAAGCTCTGAGTGGTGTTTGGAAAATCACTGTGTGGACTCTACCTCATGTTTAAGAGACCTCCACGTCACCAGCGTGCCTGCTGCCCGGCCTGCAGCCCAGGTCATGAGACAGACTAACTGGGCTACTTCACAGGAGAGAGGAGATGCACCTCAGATTTCCTGTGACGGGTGCCTGAAATGCGTCGTTGGATTTGACTCCCAGATGGAGATTCACTCCGTGCTGCAGGAAGCGTCGGTGTCGCCGTGAGGTTTGTGTGCACCTGCTGTGTGTGGACTAGTGTGCCTCGAGAAGCAGTCTCTCAGGGCAGCAGGCCATGGAGGATTGGAAAGGGGGCTGGGGGCCTGGAGACCGCAGGCGAGGCTGCTGCAGGACGCACTAAGTCACGGCTCCCCCGGTCCCCGCTTCCACGGCTGCAAAGGGAGAAAGATCGTCTCCGCCTGCAAGTCTGTGACTCTAAGAGAGCACTTATTTTATATGATAAATCTGACTCTAATAAAAACCTCAATTTTAAAGTATCCTTCAAGGCTTCATGGATTCTTGACGTGTAAGTGTTCTGTTCCGAGAAGGTTCTAGAACCCAGGTAATCCTGTATAGATTATGGAGGTCTGCGACACTTCTTAAGATTTACAGTTTATGGAGAAAAAGTGCTCTGCAGAGTTGTTTATCGATAGGTATCCAAACATTAGTATTTGGACAAAGGCTCTTCAAAGACTCGTGGGTTTCTTTTCCTTCTGTTACACACGTTTAAGTCAGGCATGCTCTGAGAGTGCCGAGAACTTCAGAAACATTAAAATAAATTATTTTCTCTGGTGTCGTGGTGCCGTCCTTTTAATTCTGTTCCCGGACGCTCAGATACTTATACCAGATATCAGGAGAGCCGCCTCCATGGTGAGTGGACCAGGCCCTGTGGGGACCTTCCACCCCTGCGCGGCCTGCCACCCCAGGTAAATGACCACGCCCCAGACGGTCAGCGTCAGTCATTTAGTTTCCTGGTAAGTATCACATAGCGAGCTAAATAGGACTGTTTCCATGTGAAAAATTACAGATCCGATACAGAATTTCCTTGAGTCGATGGGAATTATATACTAGAATACACTGAAATGCAAACTCTAAATAATAGTGAAAATACACAAATTAACGAAACACCATAGCTTTAATAAATACATGTTACCTGTGCCTTCGTAGATGCCTTCCAGGAGTTTCTGGGAGAGACATCACATGCCTTTCTGCCTTAGTGACATAATACACGAGAGATTTAACTTAGTCAAGTTTAAGCGTGGCGTTACATGCATCTCAGACTTCTGGCTCTGTGAGCAGGGGTAGGATTTTTCCTGTTTGTTCCTATATCCACAGCTCGCAGCACACGGTCGGGCTCAGGAAATGTTGGATGAACAAGTCAGTGAACTCCTCTCGCCTCTTGCTGTTTGCTGACAGAGGCCAAATATTGGGGAGTTGCTCCCAGCATCTTCAGGAAAGGTTTCCACCGCCTCAGAGGCAGCAGAGGAAACTGCCCTCAGCAGTAGATGCTCCTGCCGAACGATGCTGTCCTGCCTCCGACGGTGGCCGTCTAAATGACGGGCGGCTCTGTCCGTCTGTCCTGTTGGGTCGGGAGCCTGCATACCAGCAACCCAGGGCCCTCTGGGCTGTTTGAAGGACTCTGTCTCAGGACCTCTCAGAATCGTGCCAGCTGGAATCATGTTCCAGCCTCGTTTTGTTTTTTTTTTTAAGATTTTATTTTTTCTTTTTCTCCCCAAAGCCCCCTGGTACATAGTTGTGTATTTTTAGTTGTGGGTCCTTCTGGTTGTGGCATGTGGGATGCTGCCTCAGCATGGCCTGATGAGCAGTGCCATGTCCGTGCCCGGGATCCGAACCAGCGAAACCCCGGGCTGCCGAAGCCGAGTGCACGAACTTAACCACTGGGCCACAGGCCAGCCCCTCCAGCCTCGTTTTCAACAAGTGCTGCCCCAATACTATATGTCCATTTAAATGCATCTCAGTGTCTTGTTATTAGCGAAAGAGAGGTTTTTACCAGATGTGTTAAGAAGCCCAGGTGAGACATCCTCCCACCTCTGGTCTGATGTGCAACCAGGCCCCCGGGGACCCTGTCACTCTCCAGGGCTGGGGGGCAGCCAGAGGCACTGCTTTCCTAACTGCTTATTTCAAATCAAGATCCGTGGTTTACACAAGTAGAAGGACCTACAACCAGAATATACAACTATGTACTGGGGGGGCTTTGGGAAGAAGAAGAAAAAAACCAAAACAAACCAAAGAAGATAGGCAACAGATGTTAGTTCAGGTGCCAATCTTTAAAAAAAAAGATTCATGGTTTACATGTTCCGCCCCACCCCCCAAGGCCCATCTGGTCTTGAATGGCGAGTGTTTCAATGCACGAAGCTTAACGATGGTGCCATCCCGGGTGCCCCCAAGCCTTGGCCCATGCCCTGGCCCACATGCTCCATTCTGCAGTCTGGACGCTGGATTGAGAGGCCGCTTTGTAACCTTTCACACTGGGCTGGATGCTCTCTCTCCTTTACACTTGGCGTTTTCTAAGTTTTGTATCAAACACTTTATAATCAAAAACCAAGTTTTCTAAAAAAATAAAACTGTGCATGTGATGGATGAATCTCAGCATTATGCTAAGTGAAAGAAGCCAGGTGCAAAATGCCACACGGCGGGTGATTCCATTTATTTGAAACTGTAGAGAAGGCAAAGCCACAGAGACCGAGAGCAGATGAGCCTGGTGGGAGCAACAGGGAGCAGGTGGGCAAGGGGACCGGACGATGGGGGTGCTGAGATGGCTGAGAAGGTTGCACTGCAGCACACATTTGCACGAACTCATCAGGCGTGCCTGGAACGTGGTGAATTTAGTGTGTAAGTTCCACTTTAAAGCTTTAGCAGCGTGTGCACCTCTCAGGAACACTGTGTGAAGGTGGCTCCTTCGCCGTCGCTGCTCTGTGAGCGAGCATCTGGGGCTCTGCCTGCCGGCTGAGCCACAGCTCCTCCATCAGGACACAGAAGGGAGCTGACGCCCTCCGCGGGCTCTCCAGAAGGTGCTGTGAGCTGCGGGGCTAGAAAGATTTTCTCTTTGGTGCCACCTGCAGAGTCAGAAAAGGAGTGCCTGGCCATTCCAGGAAGCTCCCGACAGCAACACAATGACCAAAATAGAGGTCAGCGGGGCAGCCTGAAGCCCGCCTCCGCCACCCTGAGGCCACAGAGCTCCGCAGCTGTGCATGCAGAGGGGCCGCCTCCCAGGATGGAGAAGTTTCAGGCCGCGATGCTGCTGGCGAGTGTCGGGGATGCCCTCGGTTACAGAAATGCCTGTGGGGAGACCAGCGTT
This sequence comes from Equus caballus, assembly GCF_041296265.1. Taxonomy (NCBI): domain Eukaryota; kingdom Metazoa; phylum Chordata; class Mammalia; order Perissodactyla; family Equidae; genus Equus; species Equus caballus. Next base: position 100,658,558 of record NC_091700.1, on the reverse strand, counting down.
TCAGGCACGAGGACCCAGGGGGAGCTGCACAAAAGCGGGGGGCTGGACCACCTGGTGCTCTCACCAGAGAAATGGCCGGTGAGCGACAACAGCATCATGCACGTGGCGACGGCCCGGGCACTGACCACAGGTAAGACGTGGCCGCACCCTCGGCGCCGGGTGAGCCGGGCTCTCACCATCAAGGAGCACCGAGCTCTGAAGACGGACAATGCAGCCTTCAGCCATGGTGTCACCCGATGCCGCTGCTAAAAGTGGCCATTTAATACACGCCGGCGTGGCTCGGCAGATGGGGCGCAGGCGGGCTGCTCCTCTGCCGTTCCTTCGTGTGACGGCCTGGTCTACCTTCTTATCCATGGGTTTGCTGGCTTTTCATTGTGTTGGTAAAATGTTCACTAAGCTGAGCTGTCTGTCTCTGGAGTGAAAACCAATTAAATCTCTCGCTGTGGAGTTGTTTTGGGTGAGGGGCTAGCTTTTCACTACAGATGTTAAGGTTTCTTCTGAATTTATTTCAAAAGAACATAAGATAATAAGCCAGTTTGAAATTTGGACCCATTAAAGTAATGTTGTTTGGAGATTACTTCTAAATTCCAATGAATTCAGGTTAAAATGCCATCTATCAAAATAGGATTTAGATTGGATAGTTCCTTAGACACAAATATGTCCTAAGAAAATGTGATAAAATCGGTTGGATTTGGGGGGGAAAACAAAGTTTCTTGAAATACTCTTTAAGTAACAAGTTGATTCTAGGATTGAAGTGTTTTTATGTGAATTTCGGAGAAACAGCAGGTGTGTAATAGGTGGCACAGCTTTCCTGTAAGTTACTTGCTCTTTAAAAGCCTGTGAGCATTGCTAGTATGTCATCACAAAATGAAAATCCGAAGGCAGCTGACAAGTCAATGAAGCTTCGGTTGCGCGCCCCCCGCCGCCCCGTGTCTGCTGCGAGCGCTCGGTTTAGCTCTGTGGTCATCGTGCAGGAATGCCGTCCGCTCCCTGGCAGGTTCCTAAATAACTCAGGAGAGCACCAGAGCCCCGCAGATAAGATAAAGGGTCCGGCGGCGGGAGGTGGCTCGGCTCCATGTCTGCACAGCTGTGAAGGCCAAACCCGTCCAGAGCCCGAGGTCCCCAGGCCGGCTCTCCCGGGCCTTTGTGCTGACAGGACCCACAGCGTTCTTGCTACCCCGGGGCCTGCGCGGAGCTCGGCGTGTCCTGTGCTCTGGCTGCACCGCTGGCCCTTGCTCGGGGACTGTGCTTCCGTCCTTTGTGTCGGATGCACAGGTACACACCCACACAACCCACGCGCCCTCTGCGTGCTGCCCTCGTCCCCTCGAGCCCTGCTGGACGGCAGGATCCAGGGGCACTTCTGTCCTGTGTGGTGACCCGGGACTGTCTCCTGCACGGCACGTGTGCTGTGGGTGCCGTGCTTTCTGAGCTCAGGTTGGTCAGGTCCTCTTGGCAGAAATAGGACATGGTCACTCCCCGGTGTGAAATTTCTGCACCGAAGGGGATTGGGGACATTTGGGGCTTTGTTTCCAAGGAGGAAGATGAGTTCCCTCTACGGGACCACACCCCGCTGTGGGAGGGGGTGGCCACCCGGGCGGCAGCCTCTGGCTGTGGGTCACCAGGGGACCCTGAAGCCACTCTTCCAGAAGCTCAAGCACATTTTCTGCCACTCACTAAGTTGAAATTTCAGTTTAGTTTTCAAACAGCTTCTTCCTTCTTGAGAGAACAGATCATAGTCTCCAGAAGGGCCTCTGAGCCACGTCAGTAATGGCGACAGCCAACCTCACACAGCACAAACGGTGTGCCAAGCACTCTTCTGACTCCCCATCCATCATCATCCGAGCCTCGTGCCACCTGAAGGTTGACTTTGTTATAGTTTTACAGACAAAAGAACCAACTCACAGAGAGGTTAAGTAACTTGCGCATTGCCACATAGCGAAGTGAGTGTCCAAGTAGGGACTGGACCCCAAATAACCTGGCTCCAGCGCCTGTGTTCTTGAGCACTGTCCCCACCCCCTCAGGTCACTGGCCATGCAAGTATTTCAAGGATCCCAGTGGACATCTTCAACATGTTTTCCAAAGACAGGCAGACTTTACAAAGTGGAGCTGCATCTTGGCACGTTCGAGTAAGTTTCCCTAGTAAGTGCCTGAGGCTGACAAGCCACGTGGCTGTGTGGCCTGCCATCAAGCAAGTGTGGTGCAGACGGCTAGGTGCTGGTGTGACATCCTGCTTCCCGGCGTATCTCTGAAGAGCGTGGTGTTGGACGAGAGCAGACTTACCAGCTCCTAGCGTCCAGCACCCAACAGGAGGTGGGCAACCCAGCATGCACAGCTGGTGGGCAAGGAGCTCTCAGCCACGCTCCCCGAAGGCTCCCATGTACGTGGCCCCATGTCCGTCACCCGAGAATGAGGGGGCTCACCCTCGGGGGCTCTGGAGCCTTGGGCTCCTAGTCTCCACCCCCCCATTACCAGCTGTGCGCCCTCTCTGAGCCTTGCTGTGGGAAGGTAGCGCCCTCGTCCTGGGGTCACATGAGGGGTCAGTGGGACAGCGGAAGGAAGTGCTTAATTTCTAGGGGGAGGCTGCACCTGGCGAGGGGGCCAGTGTCTGTCTTTCTCAAAGTGACCAAGGTCAGCGGCTCCAGCCGTCATGGCCGAGCACAGTGCCCGTGTCGCTGCTGCTGCAGAGGAGGAAGGGGACCTTAGCCCACTGGGGACGGGCAGCGTGTCCACACCCTGCAGGGAGGGCGGGGCCTGCCCCGTGTGGCAGATGAGGCCGCTCCAGTCGCTCTTCGTTTCCCTTCCTCCATGCCGGCCCTGATGGCAGCGCCCTGAGAAGCTGGGGCTTTGGTGCTGAAGTGGCCTGGCCTTGGGATGCGCCTTGAGACTCGCGGGTGGCTTCGTAAGCTGGTTCGTCTTTCAGGGGCTGGCAGGCGAGGTGGAGAAGGGAGCTGAGGGCCGAGTCACGGGGTTGAGGAAGCCGGCGCGAGGGCCGAGGCTCTGCAGCTTTAGAAAGTCTGTTTCTGGTTTAAATTCTGACTGGAGCCAACACAAGGCTTTTGTTGCCATTTTGATGTCAAGGAGTTTGTCGCCTTCAAAAAGACGTGATTTCAGAACAAATGAATTATTTTAGGGCACTCTGGAAGGGCCAGACTATCAACCCCTGACTGTCACTGACCGTCTGGGCCCCGCAGAGGTCCATCCTCTCCTGCGGGGTGACTGGGGACCCCCCTCCCGGTGACAAGCAGGACTCACTCCTCCCCACCCAGGGTCTTCGACACCCTCTCCGCCCCACACCCGGAACTGGGCCAGCGCGGAGTGTGTCCAGTGTAGGAGCAGCAGCCGAGCCTCAGGGATGTGGACACCAGGACTTAGAGCCACTCTTTCCACCAAGTCCTACCCCCAAAAGGTCACAGCTCTCGGCCGCGAGGGTTCCCCCTGCCGGAACCACTGCCAGGACCGAGGCCATCGTCCTGGAGCAGGGAGAGGTTGCCTGGTGCGGGGCCAGCGCCCTCGCCCTCCGGGTTAGGCCTGGCTCGAGGCAGCCTGCGGAAGGCTCTGGTGGGTTTTCATGCCATCAGCCCTCCACTGCCTGCTTCAAGCGCTCTCCTGTCCCCCCACAGCCCAAAGACAGACAGACAGGGAACTTGCCCCAGGGAGGGGCAGTAGCTGCAGGCCAGGATGCAGCTCCAGTGCAGAGTGAGTCTGTGGAGGCTGGAAAAGCTGTGCTGACAGGTGTACCCGTACCTGCCTGCCGCGCCAGGCGCTGGGGCCCGCCACTGCCCAGCCCTGCTCTCCGTGCGACCAGGCAGCATGGAGCCCAGCTTGGAGGGTGGTGGCCCCCACCCCAAGCTGTGGATTGATTCAATGGCAGTGCTGTGGATGCGATGGCAGAACGCTCAGGCTTCACAGCTGAGACCCCTTTGGGCCAGTCAGGAACCTCCCTGAGCCTCATCTGAAAGAAAAGGACAATGACGCTGCTGTGGGAGGGTCACATGAGATCACCTGGGTGCAGATGGTCCCAGGTGCATGGCCGGGTGGGGGGCGGCCATCGGTGGGCGCCAGCTCCTCTGTCCCCTGAGCCCTGTAATCTGCGAGGGACTCGAGACCACACTTGTTCCAGGCCCTTCGCAGTCAGGGCCGAGGCAGTGGCTCGTCAGGGCTTCCACTCAGCTGCACAGGGAGGGAGCTGGAGACGGGAGGGGGTCAGCTTCCCTACCTTAGACGCGGGTTCTTAAAAGCCCCGGGGACAGGCAGCTTTCAGTCCAGTTTGTCCTCAGGAGGATAGAGCCATTGGCAGTAGATAGAGAACCATGGGTCTTTCTAGATTCTCACGTGTAACCAGAATAATAAAGCATGACAACTATAATGTGTGAAATCTAAATGAAATTTAAAGGGGGTATTTGTCTGCGTGTTAAACTTCTCCAGGTGGCCGGGGTTGTGTGAAACGGATCACCAGAATCCTCCTCCTCTCCCCCCCACTGGGCGTGTTCTCGCTGTCACGTCTGTGGTCACTGCTGCGTCGGGGTTTCCGGGGCGGCCGTCCCTGCCGTTCTCTGACCTGCCCCTCCCGTCCGCAGACTACTGGTGCCTGGATGACCTGTACCGGGAGATGGTGAAGTGCTACGTGGGAGTCCTCGAGAAGCTTCCAGAGCACCGGGCCGACCCAGCAACCATGGACGGCTGCTCGCAGCTGAAGCCGGACAACTATCTCCTCGCCTGGCACACGCCCTTCAACGAGAAGGGTGAGGGGACGCTTTCTCTCCCTCCAAGCTGCATGGCTGGAGAACCACCGCGGAACACTAACCCATCCGTCCATCCCACTAACCCACACGCGGCAGGTTTGCGTGAGCTGAGAGGGATCTGCCCGAGTCCTTTGTGGGGCAGTGTGCCGCCCGGAGAGCCAGCCGCCCGCCCGGGCGTCTGTTCAGAGGACGCCAGCTTCCCCGGCACTTTGTCTCTGATCCCGGGCTTATTCGATGGAACATTTTCCACTGCTTTCCCTTTACTTTGTGCTTTTTCCCACAACATCAAGGAAAACATAAACCACCTGCACAAATGTCTGTGTCCACAGTGATTTCACGTGCTTGCAGGGTGTCGCAGGGAGCCACGGTCTCTGCCTCCAGGGTGTCTGCTTCTGAGACCCCGGACCTGTCCCCCTGAGCATAGAATGAGGATGCACCTGTCCCTCTGGGTGTAGACTGAGCATGTACTTGCCTCTGTGGGTGTAGACTGAGTATGCACCTGTCCCTCTGAGTGTAGACTGAGCGTGTACCTGTCCCTCTGGGTATAGACTGAACGTGTACTTGCCTCTGGGGGTGTAGACTGAGGGTGGCCCTGCCCCTCTGGGTATAGACCGAGTGTGCACCTGTCCCTCTGGGCGTAGACTGAGCATGCACCTGTCCCTCTCGGTGTAGACTGAGGGTGGCCCTGCCCCTCTCGGTGTAGACTGAGCGTGCACCTGTCCCTCTGGGTGTAGACTGAGCGTGCACCTGTCCCTCTGGGTGTAGACTAAGGGTGGCCCTGCCCCTCTGGGTATAGACTGAGTGTGCACCTGTCCGTCTGAGTGTAGACTGAGAGTGGCACTGTACCTGCGGGTGTAGACTGATTGTCTCAGCAGACGGGCAGGTAGACCGCAGTAGATTAAAGATGTGTGCTATACCCAAGAAACCACTCAATAACAAGGCAATTACAACTAGCAAGCCAAAAAGGAGATAAAACTGGGTTATTTTAACAACATTTGATGGGTATGCTGCCATCCTGTGACCTGCGCTTCCCTGGGCCTGCCGACCAGTGCCCAGGGCCTGGAACACCCTCCTACAGAACAGGTATGGCCCCTGTTCGTCTTCCTTTTTGGGAGAAGCCTTCCCTGTCCTGGGGCCATGGTCTTCCTTGCACTGCTTCAGTGTGAGCATCCTAAGCGACTGACCAGACCACCAACACCTCCACCCTGGGTGAGAGACGGGGTCTCCACCTGCAGCAGGAGAGGCTGCACACCTTAGCCTGGGAGGGACCCACTCGCCCTGGGAGACCAAGCTGCGTCTTCTCCTTGTTATTAGAAAACCTTTCTCCAACCCATGCCCTGTGCAGAGTCCTCCCTGGGACCCTGACCTGTAGAGGGTGCCGTGGGCCGAGGTCTGGGGCTTCTCCTGTGGGGGCTGTGAGGGTCTTTCCAGCCTCTGCGTGGTGGGAACCTTCACCTGAGACTGGTAGCTGGATCTTCCTGCTCCGTAATGCTCAATCCAAAAAAGGCAGAAGAGAGACAAGGGTACAAGTAGCAGATGGGACAAGTAGAAGCAAATAGCAAGACGACAGACTTAACCCCGACGCTGTCAACACTCACGTCCAACGAGACTGGTCCAGAAACCCTGTAAAAGGCAGATGTTTGCGTGGGGTGGAGAAGCGAGCCCCAAGCGTGTGCAGTTCACAAGAAGGCACTTTAGATGTCCAGAGACACACGGGTGAGCTGGAACGAGGTCGCCGTGTAACCAAACAGAGCGAAGCTGCAGTGACTCTCTTAGCAACACGTAAAGTAGGTTTGGGAGCAAAGAATCCTGCCGGGAAAAGAAGGTCATTTCATCATGACAAATGCACCCATTCATCAGGGACATTACAAACCTCGTGTTTATGCACCTGATAACACACCTTCAAAACATAGGAAGCAAAACCTGATAGAGTTGCACAGAGCAGACACGTCCACAATTATAGGCAGAGATTTCCCTTGCAAGGTCTCAAACCAATGACATCAGTTTTCACCTGGAGAAACTAGAGGAAGAGGAGCAAATTGAACCCAAAGAAAACAGAGGAAAGGAAGTAACGAAGACCAGAGTGAAAAATCAATGACGCAGGAAACAGAAAAACAACGGAGAAACTCACCAAAACCCAAAGCTGATTCTTTAAGAAGGTAAAAAAAAAAACACCCTGATAATCCTCTAGGCAGACTGATCAGGAAAAAAAGGAAGACACAAACGACCAATGTAGGCGACATCACTGAAGATTCTACAGAAGTTAAAGGAAAATAAGATGATATTATTAAAAATTTTATGCCAATAAATTTAACAACTTTGATGAAATAGACAAATTTCTTCAAAGACACAAACTACCAGAAGTCACTCACGAGGAAGTAGATGGCCTAAATCGTATAATATCTACTAAAAAAAACTCCACATCCAGCTGGCCTCGATGGGGAGTTCCACCAAACACGCAGAGGAAATAGCACCAATCGTACACAACTCTTCTGGGAAACCGAGCAGGACAAGTACTCCCAAATTCATCCTTCTGCTCTCCAGAAGCTCTGTCAAAAGAATGAAAAGGCAAGCCACAGAGTGGGAGAAAATATTTGCAAAGCATATATCTGATAAAAGATTTGAATCCAGAATGTATAAAAGAACTCTTAAAACTTAACAATAAGGAAACAGCAGCCCAATAAAAAAAATGAGAGAACCAGACAGGATACATGGGTGGCAAATAAGCACTTGAAAATGTGCTCAACATCATCAGTCATTAGGAAAACGCAAAGTAAAACCGCAGAGAGATTCTGCTATATACCTAAGAGCGTGGCTGAGGTGACGGAGGCCGCCCACAGGATGTGGAGCAGCTGCCAGGGGGCATGGAATGGCACAACCACTATGGAAATCAGTTTGGGAGTTTCTTAAAAAGTTAAACATTCATCCACCATGTGAGCCAAACTTCCCACTCTAGGGTATTTACCCAGGAGAAAGGACGGTGCGTGTCCACACAGATTCAGTTACGAAAGTTCATGGTGCCTTTACTTGTACTAACCCGAGACCGGAAACAACCCAAATGTCCACCAACAGGCAAATGGATAAGCGGTTGTGGCGCATCCATGCCACTGAGTCCTATTCAGCAAGAAAAGGAGTCAACTATCGATACACAGCACCACGGACGAACCTCAAAATAGTCACACTGAGTGAAAGAAGCCAGGCAAAGAGTCCATTCTGTGATTCCACTTATGTGAAACTCTGCAAAGTGCCAGCTCTTCTGTGGCGCCAGATTGGTGTCTGGTGGGCAGGGGGCACGAGAGAACTTCTGGGCGATGGGCGTGTTCCCCACCTTTATTTCAGTGCCGGTTCACAGGTGCATCACGTGTCAAAACTCATCAAGTTGCAGACTTCACGTGTGTTTGGCGGTCTTGTCGTTTATAGCTCCACGAAGCTGTTGTCAGAAAGTGTTGATGATTGCCAGAGTGCTGTGGGACAGTTCTACGCTTTTGCCAAGTAGGAGCATGTTATGAGCATTTCCCATGCCACCAAAAATTCTGCTTTTGATGGCTAAATACCATTCCAGCCCATGGATGCATGGCAATTTATTTAATCTCTTTTCTTGTCAGTCATTTGGATGGTTTGCCTACTTTTTACTCATTTAAATGACACCATGATAAACACGTTATTACATAAATTTTTGTAAATTATCAGATTATTCACGAAAGCTGAATGGCCAGAGGTGGAATTATTGGAGCGAAAGTCTAAATTCGGGTGTTTCGTGCCCCCTGCAGGTTCAGGATTCGGAGCTGCCACCAAGGCGATGTGCATCGGCATGCGGTACTGGCGGCCTGAGCGGCTGGAGACCCTGATCGAGGTCAGCGTCGAGTGCGGCAGGATGACCCACAACCACCCCACAGGTGAGGCAGGCAGCCCAGCAGGGCCTGTGTGTGGCTCTCTGCCCGACAGACTGGACCGGAGCCTCACGCAGTCACACACTTTGTTTGATTGGATATTTGCTGGCAGACTTGTGTTCTTTAATCTTCAGTTCTGCTTAAAGTCTGTTTTCAACCTCAAAGCAGGGTTGGCGATAGGCGTGGTGATGTTGGAGGAACTGTGTCAAGGCAGGACTCCTCACCGGTTTCGGCATCATTCACGTCAGAATGAAAGAGAAGGGGGAGCACCAGTTCTCCGCAGGAGGCTGGGGTCTGGGTGGAAGCCACTGGAGTTAGCGCTGGTGTCGTTGTGTCAGCAGCCCGGGGTTGGGCACCGTGCTGTGCCGGGGCTGGGGCTCGCAGACAGACAGACCCCTCCCTGGCTGTGTGAGCTGGACCGAGTCACTTCACGGCCCGTGCCTCTTTTCCTCACCTGCAACATGGGGATGATTATGGAACAGGAGCCGTGCCTACCTAGTGTGTGTGGGGACAGAGTGAGTGGAATAGAGAACTCAGCACATGCCTGCTGCACGGCGCGGGCAGCGGGGCCAGCTGCGTCCTGGGATTTCCCATCACACATCCATCACACGGGGGAGGGCAGGCGGGCGGCCCAGCGCCTGACTGTGAGACATGACTTAGAAAAGCAGTCAGCTCCTAATTCTAAAAAAGAAGGATGACTTGACACTCTTATACCTGTAACCGCCCTTAAATCATGGCCAGCGGGGTGACGTGCCCCTCCCCAACCCCCACGCGGTCTGGAGGCCGCCAGCTGCTCTCCGGTGACTGCGCTCCCCTTTCAAGGTCACCTTTGGTGTCCATTTTAGCTGGTGTCGCTGGCCGAGGCTGCCAGGGGGCCCCGTGTCCTCCTGGAAAGCACGCTGACGTGCAACACGGCTCCTGATGAGTGGATGTCACAAAGTGTGCCGATGAGTTCACCCGGGCGGTGACAGCCTGAGCCACGAACTCCACAAATAAGTTCATTAAATGTTTAAAATTTAAGCAGAGAGGCGTACAGTTCCACCAGGCAGCATCCTGGGTAGTTGGAAAGGAGTCAGCGCTGGGCATCTGCTGATTAACTGGTTCAACTAGGAGCACAGGAAACATCAAAGCCTTCGAACACGAAAACGTGAGCATTTGGAAGCAGGATGATGAGGACGAGAACCTGGGTTGAGAACTGGAACCTCTGAAACACTGGCTACGCATTGCCCACTCTAGTTAAAGAAACGTTGTTTCACACGCTCAGTCGTTAAATAGTCTGTATTTCTGGGGTGATGACTGAGAATGTCTTAAGGGTTTGATTGCACACAGTTAGTACAGGGAAGTGCATTTTAACTCCACTCGTCTTTTCGAGTTTTGAACCACCTCCGGGAGCGAGTGTCACAGTTTTTACGACAGTGTACATCGTCCTAGACCCCGGAGCTGACACCCTCCGTGACAGGAGGCGGAGGGAGGGCAGGTGGTCAGGATGGTGACTGAACCCTGGGTCTGAGGACGAGACCCTTATCCCTGCCCTTGCGTGGTCCGTACCTGATGCCTTGTGGAGTGGCCAGCAAGCCACCGAGGCGTCTCAGGGTGGTGGCAGTGCTGTCTCTTGGGCAGGCGTGGTCTGCGTTGCCCCTCACCGTGGCCGGCCTGGCGGGCACTCACTGGTGCCTAGAATCATCTCAAGGTGGGTATTGTACTCTCTGTGCAGAGAGGAAATGGAAGGTCCAAATGCTCAAAGCAATTGCCCAGGCTCCATGCCCTGGTAAATGGCGCCTCTGGCATCCCAGAGCGTGAGTGTGGCCAGGTGTCATTGTCCCTCTCTCCCCACTGCCCTCCAGGCTTCCTCGGGTCCCTGTGCACAGCCCTGTTTGCATCTTACGCCATACAAGGAAAGCCGCTCGAGCAGTGGGGGAGGGACATGATGAGGACAGTCCCTCTGGCGGAAGAATATTGCAAGAAGACCATCCGGCACCTGGCAGGTGAGCCTGGCCTCCGTGCTGTCACCCTGGCCTGGGCCCATGGAAGAAGGGCAATCTCAATTCACACTCAGATTCAGACAGACCCAGCTCCCTGGAGGTCAGGGTCCTTCTCCCCGCCTGAAACCAAGAGCATCCCCCTGGGGTCCACGTGAGCAGGCTGACCCACAAAGGAGGTCTGAGGAACTGCTCGGCCCGAGGGCGGCACCCACTCAGGAGGGCCCCAGGCGTGCACGGGGGTCCACGGGTGCTGGCCGCTGCGTCCCCATCTGAGGCTCCTGCCGAGCCCCGACCCCAGCTCTGGCTGCAGCCGGTGAGGAGTGGGGTACGTACTAAGGTTTAATTTTCCATGTTGTCCTCAAGTAGCCCATTCTTCAGCCGGGGGGAGGGACGCCAACACGGACGTCTGCTGTGCTCCTTGACCTAGCAGACAGCTGTGCCTGACCCCGGAGACTTTCGAGTCTCCCACATGAAAACCAGACAGAGATCCGTGCCCACTGATGACACGTGCCCCCAGGACCCTCTGTCCGTCTGAATGGCTTGCACCCTTTGTGGCCAGGAGTGGGCCGTTCCTCAGCCCGTGCAGCAGAGCCTGATGGCATCAGGGGGCTGCGGGCGGTCTGGGGAGCAGTCACGGGCCTCCTGTGCTTGTCTCCGCCTGCACCCCTTCCCACGGGTTCCCCGAGGTCCCTGGCCTGGCACAGAGGCCACAGGACCAGGAAGCCCACGGCTCTCGGGCTGCGCGAGGAGTGCCAGCAGCTTGTGCGACCGTGATAGTCTGAGGCCGTCAGGAGACCTTCTAGAATAAGTTCTCTGGCTCGTCCTGGAGGAGCGGGAGGTGGAGGCCTTGAAGGTGGAGCGCTGAGATCTGCCTGGACTGCCGGCGGGTCTGCAGTCATGGCTCTGTGCTGCGGTGCCCCAGACGCAGACAGCACAGCGGGGTCTGTGGCCCATTGTGAGCCAGTCACACCCCACTGCCCAAGAGGACAGATCGAGTGGGCGGGAGAGTGGGATGTGCTCGCCCAGAGCCAGGCTGAGGGACGCGGGGCCCTCGCGGCCGGTTCCCAGACGAGGAGCGCCACCTCCCCTCATCTGTGACCAGTGTCGCTGCCGCTCCCACTCATTTCTGAGTCAACGTCCTCTGCGCCAAAACACCTCGGAAAAGTTGGGTCAACACCTCTGGGCTTGGATGTCAAGCTGTTCACTAGGAATAATGAAACGCCTCTCCCTGCACTTTGCAGGCACAGACTTGAGTTAATGAAAACACACAGGTTCAGAATTTTCAAGAGAATGTGCTTCAAAATACTGCAATTGCTACCTTAGTTTCAGAATATAGTGAAGTGATTCTTTGAGTTGCTTTTTTCCCCATCTCCATCTTCGTTGCTGTTGTTTCAAAGTAGCTACAGATTTGCACATTTTCAAATTTCTGGCGCAATCGCTGAGGCCGGGTGCAGGTTCTGCCCGGACCCGCACCTTCTGTGCCCACAAGGTCGCCAGCCACCCCCTCGCCCTGCGCCCGGTGGGGGCCGTTGCGTCCTGCCCACCATGTTCTTTACCTTTAGAGTACCAGGAGCACTGGTTTTACTTTGAAGCAAAATGGCAGTTTTACTTGGAGGAGAGAAAAATCAGTGAAGACGTGGACAGTAAAGCCACCTTTCCTGACCACTATGACGCCGAGGAGAGGGACAAGGTAAGCCTCGCGGTCGACAGTGGGGGCGGGCGGGCCCCAGGCCGAGAAGCCGTCTGCATCTGGACAGCGTTATCGTCTTTGGAGCCCCCGGTCCACGGGGGCTGCCCAGGCCGTAGAGATGGGCCAGGGAGCAGCTGCGTGTGGCAGGGGCCACGGGAGACCCCTTGTCCCTTGCGCGGCTGGGACTGAAGGTACCGCTCAGTGGCTCCCTGCCACGCTGTCCTGACAGCCCGGTGACACTCTCGCAGTCCCGGGTCCAGCTCCACTTCCCATCACACTCTGCAGCCACCGACACGCTGTCGTGCTTGTTCGTCTGCGACTGTGTCTGAATGCTGGAGCGTGAGCGCCTTGGGAGGTGCCTTTCCTTCCCGCCATGCGTCCCTGCCCCAGGGCGCTGCCTGCACACAGGTGGCGTTCCACACGTGCACGGCCAGCACATGAACAGCCGTCTGTGGGACGAGCACCAGATGCGGTGCTCTGGTGCAGACTGTCATGGTGCCAGTTTGGCCGGTGCCTCTGACCCAGGCTTTTTCCTCAGACCTACAGGAGGTGGAGCTCGGAGGGGCGAGGGGGACGGCGGGGCCACGACGCCCCCATGATTGCATATGACGCTCTCCTGGGAGCCGGGAGCAGCTGGACGGAGCTCTGCCACCGGGCCATGTTTCACGGAGGTGAGGCCCCTTCTCATGGCCGTGGACTTCCCGGCACCGTGCCAGGACGTCGGGCTGCAGGCGTGAGGCCGGCCTCCCCACCTCCAGGATGTGTGTCCTTCTCTAGACTGGGCATCAGTCCTGGCGTCTGGAGCACGGGCATCACAGGCCGCAGGCAGGTCACGGCATCCCCAGGGTGGCCCGTGCGAGTCTGAGCTCAGAGAGTGTGGTGCTCAGGGTGGCCTGGGCGGGGGGCCTATCTCCCTCTGTGCAGCGGGGCCAGGGGCTCAGATCCACTGGGGCTGGCTGCACAGAGCTCTGCTCTCTGCAATCGCCAGCACCTCATCCGGCTCCTCTGCAGACTCTGTGGTCAGAGGTTGCCCTTTGGAGCCAGTTGGCCCAGGTTCGAGCCCTGGTTCCGGGCCTGTCTCTCTGTGAAGGGAGAACACCCACCTCATGGTGCCGTTGGGACCGTCCAAAGCCAGCGGCCAGGAGCTCAGCGCCGGCCTTCCGTGGTGGCCCTCGTCCCACCACTGGGCACCTTTGCCTCCCTCCCGTGGCCGTCCTCCCCGCGAGGGTGAAGCAAGCGGGTCCGCAGCAGACGTCACCTCCTGCCGGGCATCAACTCTCTGTCAGTCTCACTGTGATGGTGACCAGGGCCCCACTGCTCTTGGTGCCAGCACGGTTGAGAGGACAGTGCTCCCCAGGGGGCCAACGGGGGCTCCCTGCTGGGGACGTGGAGGGAGGACACAGAGGGAGCCAAGGGCTGCAGGCAGGTCATGGGAGGAGGGGCCCGGCAGAAGGGGCAGAGGGTAGCAATCCGCCCAGACTGGCGCAGGAGCTGAGAGCGGGAGGTGGGGAGCGCAAGGGACAAGGGAGCCCGCGGGGATGCGGGACACCCCGGAGAGCTGGAGGGGAGGGGCCCTCGGGACGGCCGTCCTCACAGGACCAGTTCCTGGAACCAGAGAGGCGTCTGTGCACCATCGTGTCCCAGGAAGGAGGAAGGGGACCCCTGCCTGCTCTACTGGGGACAGCAAAAGCCCCCCAGGACCCAGGGGGTGCTGCCCAGAGCAGAACTGGGGCGGGGAGGCTGAGGAAGGCCTGCGCTGCCTGTCCCGGGGCGGTCGGCCCAGAAGAGTCTCTGAGCCAGCCTAGCCCTGGATGGCGTGGGTTCACGGTGACAGCCCCTTCCGCCCTGCCCCCAAGCCCCTGAGGACCTGTGTCTCCCTTCCAGGTGAGAGCGGGGCCACGGGGACCATCGCGGGCTGCCTGTTCGGGCTGCTGCACGGCCTGGACTCCGTCCCCCCGGGGCTGTACCAGGACCTGGAGCACAAGGAAGAGCTGAGCCGCCTGGGCGCAGCCCTCTACCGCCTGTCCACGGAGGAGACGTAAAGCCCTCTGCCACTTTCCCTTCCCGGGGGGCCGAGTCCGGCTCTGGGTGGCAGGGTGTCCGCAGGCAGCGCCAGAGCAGCTTCCGGCTCGCCGAGAACCCGCCTAACCGGCCACAGTCACACTTAACGCTCCCTCCTCATTTCACGGTCCTCTCGCTCCATAAAATACATTGTTTGTCCTATGAGAACGTTCTTCCTGTCCTAACGCAGACCGAGCGCATTATTGACGTCACACTGGATTTGCCACCCTCAAACCTCAAATACAGTGGTCACGAATAGCCTCTTGGACAATTGGTGTATTTTATTCTGTCGCAAAACTAATGCTGTTCGCTGACTCACTTCAACAAAACTAACCGCGACGGCTCTGCTCGGACGGCCTCCTCCATCCGCGGAGCGTCCTTCACGGTTTCTAGCTCTTAGACACGCGCTTGGGCAGCTCCCTGGCCTCTGCCGCCCTCCGGGCGTCTCGAGCTGCGTCTGCCTCTCTGCGTGTCCCCCACAAAGCAGTGGTGCCAGCGCCGCGGGGGCAGCCACCGCACAGCCTTTAACCTGCCAGCCTGCGTTTTTACTCACACTAGACCCTAAGACCAGCCTCTTTTGGAACAAGTGACGGGGAACCACACGGAGGGCCCCGGTGCTGGCCCTGCCTCTGCCCTCTGTGTCCGCAGCTGTTGCACCCGTGGGGTCGGGTCCAGCCCACCCCCACTCCACCCGGGCTTGCGGACGAGGAAACAGAGCTGTTCCCGGGGCTGGGGTTTCTCCTCGAGTCGTGAGAAAGAGAACACTTGCTCTTGTTAAAAATAACCCTGGACACGATCTTTCTGGAGTGGCGTCTGGTGTGAATAAAACAGCAGTTGGCGACTGATGTGTGACATGGCGCTTGGCGGCTTGGCTGGGCCTGTCCCGTTGATGGCAGCCTCTGCTTCCGAAGGCTTGCCCCTGAGCACAGCCCACGGTCCCCAGAGCCTTGGGACCCTCGCTGGCAGACGCTCGGGCGCTGAGGCCTCCCGGGACCGCCCGCCCGCCCTCCGCTTCCTGGCCACCCCTGCTGTCCTGGGCTGTGGGGGCAGGACAGACGGGTGTGAGCTGGTGTGGGGAGGTGGACGGAGAACCGCCTTCCAGGAGCAGAAACCCAGGTAAGGCGAGTCACGCTTTTCCTAACGCGCGTCACACGAGGCTCGCCGTTCTGGGGTGAGACCCCTCACCAGCTCACTGACGGGGGTCTTTCCATTCTGCTGTGCGGAAGAGACGCCACCCCAAATGAGCCAGGAGCAGGCGGAAGAGGAAGGCTGGTCGGTCTCCATCTTATTGACCGTTTAGGAGAATTACATTCGCCCTCGGGAGCCGGGGAACCATCAATTTACAGGGAGATTCCGAGTTCGAACACGCCCACCAAAATTCATAGATCATAAGATAGAAGCTGTCCCCCACTTTATTTCCCATCACAGGGAAACGCAAAAGTGGAAAAGAAAAAGCCATAAACAGGAATGAGGTGAATGCTTCACCTACTCAAACTTTTAAAATGTGACCCTTGCTGGTTTCATTTTATTATAAAGGCAGCACACGCACAGCTGCAGAGTCTCAGATGCCAGGAACGGGGCGTGTGGAGGCCGCACCCGGCTCACACGCCAGCCAGAGAAACCTCAGCCACGCTTCCTCGAGGATCCTTCCAGAAGTGTCTCTACACACACTGGGGCTGCGTGTGCACACTCGCGTTTCTGTCACACACACACACACACACGATTTCTCTCCACGAAGAGGAATTTAGACTACGCCATGGTTTCCTTTCGGCATTTTTCACTTAGCTGGTTTTGACTGTTTTTCTGTGTCATCATCACGCGTCCACCTCAGTCTTTTTGACTGCGGCCCGATGCTCCATTTACACGTGGAATTGTAACTGGACCCCTGTTGACGTAGTTTTAAGGTGTATCCATTTCTTAAGCGACATTTTAAAATGCTGCTCCTCACGTTTACTTCAAAACATGGCTTCCCCATCTCTTCTGAGAACTGAACCTCCGCCAGCAGCACAGCGACTTTTCTTTGGGGCCAGGCGGACGCAGAGCGCTGCCTGCGGCTGGGACGTCCTGCCCCAGGAAGACTGCGCGCTGGGGCAGCCTCCTGCGTCCCCCACACTGCTCAGAAATTCCCAGACTGCAGGCCGATTTCACTTAATTCACCTGCCCAGACTCTCTGCTTAAGAAGGTTTGCATTTAGATTTAGGTCCCTTTTCCCAGTGTTTTGTACCGGGAAGCCAGACACGAGGCAGGTTCAGCAGAGTCGGTCCCCCCTCCCCACGCAGGGCTAGCTCACCTGGCGAGACTAGCAGGCTACTCACAAGGTCCACACCGTCCCGCGGCCCCGCCAGCCACGGCACACCCCCAGGGCCACCTCAGCGCTTGGCGCTCTGCTTGCGACCCCCACTGCTCGAGTGTTCCCTCCACTGTGCTCCCTCCTGGGCGGGGCAGGCAGGCACTGCTACTGCCGGTCCTGCAGAGAGGACACAGCCCAGAGGTCGGGGCCGTTAGTGAATGGAGAGGGCACCCCACTCGGCCTGTCGACCGCTCCTGCTTCTTAACCTCTAATTCAGCGGGACTCGGCCAGGTCCCTGCCTCCCCCAGCAAGACCCTCGTGGACACGAAGCCCACTTGTCACCCGCGGCCTTGCTTGCTTCCCGTCCCGTCCAGATGGCTTGTTTTCAAACACACAAAAAGTCACAAAATTGCCCAAAAATTCCCACATGCCCCTCACCCACTTCGCCAACTGCCAACACCAGGCCCATCCACCTTATTATTGTCTCTTGCTCACTATACACCTCAGACATGCACACGAACACACACAGAGATACACACACAGAGAGCTACACACACACACAGACGCACACAGAGCTACACATAGACGCACACAGAGATACACACACACACACACAGCAGGAGTTGTAAGTAGGTCTTGGGGAGCATCCTGCTCACTTATTAAATCTCGGGGCCTCAGCCAGCCTGGGTTGGACAGACGCCCCTTTCAGAGCCAGGACCAGGCTGTGAGGTGCAGGGGCAAGACCGTGGGGGACCCCAGCCCAGACGGCCGCTTGCTGTTCTTTAGCCAGACTCATATCCAGGGAAACACGGAGCTTCACGCTCTCTGACTCTGACTCATTGGCACAGTTTCCACTGTGAGCTACCTGGTCACTAACAAACCTGGAACAGACATCTGTTACTGAGCTTGACTAGGAAACAGTTGCTGTTGACGTGCTGCTTCCCGGTTCTGACCAGCCGTCAACAGCAGCATCAGCCCTGTGGGCTCACTGTGTGACAGCCACATGGCCTGCTCTCAGCCGCCCCTAGGTGGGGATGGGGTGTCCCAGGAGGAAATGCAGGGACCGCCTGGCCGCAAAGGCGGGAGCAGACCAGGAGGCAGCCCAGCTCTCATTCCGGCCCCTTCTGAGCCCATTGGTGCCTCTAAAGCACCTGAGGGGAGGCATTTATTGAGCACCTGCTGTGTGTGGGGCCCTGCCAGGCGCCAAGGTGTGCAGGCGGGTCAAAGGGAGCGCTGCCCTGCTGCATTTACTCCCCGACCGCGGGACGGGCCTGCTGAGGGAGGGGCCTCGGTGGCCGCAGAGCCGTGCCAGGGTGGCGGAGGGAAGAGGCTTTGTGAGGCTGGCGGGTGTGTGCTGGTGAGTGGCAGAGCGGGGGCAGGCCAGGTCGGGGTCGGCCAGCGCCCGCTGAGAAGGCAGGACGGAGAGTCGGGGCGCAGCTGGCCAGGATGGCCAGGGAGATCTGCAGGGACTGGGGGATCTCAGCCAGGGAGGGCGGGGTCTGCCGTCCCACCCTGTCCGTAATGCCACAGGCGCATCCAGCTGGTGGTCAAGGCAGGCCCACATGGAGGCTCCTGTGTCCTTGTATTTTTGAGTGACCTCTCGCCAACAGAGCTGCTGACGGGGCTAAATTAGGACTGTTTACTGCAGGCTTCCTGTTTACACTGGCCCCTGCGAGAGACTATTCGGTTCCCGGCCTGCACAGCTCCGCCGCGTCCACCCCCCAGTGGCAGGGGCAGGTCACTCGGCGGGACAGCGGCTGAGAACAAAGCCAGGGACCCTGCGACAGTCCTCTGGGGAGCGCTGACAAGACAGAAGCTCGGCCTGGAGGAGCAGGCCCATGCTGAGTCCTGCCCAGCCTGACCTTACTGCCAGCTCTGGGCAAAGTAGCTCCCTGCCCGCGGGGCTACGTTCTAGTGGGGGAGCGAGTCAAAAATATGCATGATGTGTTTGAAACTGTGCCCGAGTCCCAGACAATAGTGCTACAGCAAGAGGTCTCCCAGGGGGTTGTGTGTTCAGGGGGTGACCTCAGGATGGGGCATGTGAAGCCCCAAGGCAGACTGTGCTAAGCAGAGGGAATAGCTTGCACAAAGGCCCTGGGGCAGGAATGAGCTAGGAACTGAACCATGGCCAGTACAGCTGGAGTGGTGCACAAGGTGGGGAGAGCAAGTTGGGGTCAGAGGGCCAGATGGGCTGAGCCCGTGGGCCTGGAGACCAGGGCAGGATGTCCCTGCAGGGAGGGCAGGAGCCCAGCTCAGCAGCAACAATGGACATGGCTCGGAGAGTTATTGTGACACAGATGTTGTGAGCATGCAATGCACTACATCTCGCAAACAGAACGTGGTGTCCATCCAGTGGCAGGGGCGGCCCAGGGAGAGCAGAGACAGCCATGGAGAAAAGCAGGCCGAACTCGAGGAGGAGCGTTCATCCACGATGGTTGTAAACACACCACTTACGGAAGGAGGCCGTGCAGTCTCCCTTTCTCATCACAGCCCCGGGATACTGTCCTGATCTACCACGCCTCATGATGGCTCGCAGGCAAGGCCACCTTGGCAAGGGAGGGCTCACCCGAAAAAGAACTTTGAGGTCCAGCTAATCCCCTATTCCTCAGCCCATAAATCTTAGAAAAGCATCCTGACCTTCTCTGGGAGTGAGGACTTCTCCAGGTGATTGTGAAAGCATCTGGGAACTTTCTGAAACTCTACCCGTGGGCTGTAATGCGCGCCAGTGGGGCTCCCGTGGGCAGCGAGGGGCAGATCTGCGACGCTGCGGTTTTGGTGGCTGTCAGCTGAGTGGGATGCTGAGCAACGTCGTACTTTAAAGCTGGCCAACAAACCTCCACGTGGCATGGAGGCCCCGCACTGGCTGAACAGCTAAACCAGGTGCAGGACCACGTGCCGTCAGAAGGACGCGTAGCAAGGCCAGCCCAGGGCGTGGCTCCTCTGGTGTCACTGTCACAAAAGGGCACAGCTGTGCTTCCTGGAACAGACGATCAGCGTCAGGACTGTGGCGTGGGGCTCATGGGAGGCGGTGTCCGGACGCTGAGACAGACCGCTGGCCGCCGCCAGAGCGAGCGATGGTGTAAATCCATACCGAGCTTCGTGTCTCTCCACTTCTTCCAGATTCGCCTCGATGGCGACGAGAGGCTGATGGGCCTCTGCTGCAGCTGGGTTCTTTGTCCTTCCACCAGATGGTGGGGCGCAGAGGCCGGCAGGCATGGTACGTGAGGTGGCACTGAGGTCGCACGTGGCTGATCCTCGTGGCCTTTCTGCAGACATCAGTGTCCCCTAAGCACGTCGTCAGTGTGGCTATTTCAGTCATCTGAGCAACTCAGCCCGCAGAGTCATGTAGGTGATTGAAATGACCAAGGCAGCCAACTACTCGGGGCTGGGTGGCCGGCCATGTGGCCGGCCGTGTGACTGGCCGCTCTGGAAGCTCACTTGTCTCCACCTCAGACCCAGCGAGGCTGCTTCCGGTGCCTCCTGGAAGCTGGAGTCCTGGACCCCAAAGGTCCACGTGGCGTGAGGTGCTGAGATCCCCATCTCAGCCACTGCAACCCCTCCACATTCAGCTGGGATCTCCCACACACATGTGACAATCAGCCTGCGAGGCCCATGACCAGAGCCCTTGAGGAGACAGGAGGCTGGCCACACAGTGCTTAGCCACAGGGGTGTTAATTCAGTCAACAAACACTGCGGGCCCGCCATGTGCTAAGAGCTAAGGTCCCCACTCTGTGTGAAGATGCTCACGCAAGACAGCAGAGATGGAACTTCAGTAATTAGGCCGAGAAAGTGCCTCTGTGCTGAGCACTGCAGAGCAGCGCAGAGGACCCAGCCGGAGGGTCGGGAGGATCCCGGGAAGGGGCGTCTGTGCTGAGACCTCAGCCAGCAGGAAGGAGGGAGCGGGGGTAGAGGCACGTGGATGGGCGGCAGGCTGCACGGCGGGGCCGTGGTGAATGAGGAGGGTGGACACAGAGAGTGGCTGGGGTCTGTGGTCCTTTTGGCAGGAGGGGTCTGGACCGGATCCCAAAACAGCGGCAGCCGTGTCTAGATGTGGCCCCCGCTGCAAGAGGCAGCGGGAGACAGGAGGGGCTGGCGAGGGAGGCGGCAGGAGCGGATTCCACACCCTCAGGCTGAGGGCCACAGAGCTCAGCCGCCCTGGCTGTGGGTGCGGGGACAAGGACGACTGTGTTTCTGGAGCAGGAGGTGCCACGTGCCATGGTAGGAAAATGGGAGCAGGGCTTCAGGGGTCCGAGGTTGAGTTCAGCCACATGTGAGGTGCCTGTGAGGCTCAGATGTCCGGCCAGGACTGAGGTCCGGGCAGTCTAGGGGCGAGCCCCCTGGCGTTCCGTGAAGCCAGCCTCAGACACGTCCCAGGCCCAGTTCTGCACATGTCACTGATGGTCTCCGCGGTTACATGGCTCAGATACGGGGGGCTGACGATCACCCCAAGAGACAGAGAGAAACGTGTGCGCACAGAGCAGAGCGCCCAGCCGCAAGGGAGGAGCACCCAGCAAGGCTAACCCGGAGCCTGGGGTGAACCCCCAAAGCAGCTGGATGCCCACCGTCTCGCACGCCTCTGGGGAGTGAGGAAGGGCTGCCCACTGAGATGCCACTGGGCTGCATACCACATGGTGACACTGGCTCACTGCAGAGACGCGGTGTGTGGCAGCCCTCGGTCACGGGACCACCTGCGCTGAGCACGGCTTTTGTCGCCCCAGCCCCAGGGACGGACACCACGCCACCACCTCGCCGTCCCCAGGCTTCCTCACCGCGGCTCCTGCAGACTACCTTTGACAGGCGGGGAGGGAGCTGTCAGGGACCCAAAGGAACACCTGAAATGCCCTGGCCTAGGCCACCAGATGCCCGGCATTGGCTGACGCCCTCCTCCGCAAGTAACAGAGACTTCCGGTCGCCTGGGTAGCCCTCGGTGAGGTAACGGAGGGAGGACGTATGCAGACGCCCGGGGACGCAGTCGTGAAAGCGGCAGGCTTGGCATGATGCAGGCGCCACAGATGTGTGTGGCCTGAGAGCGCCAATCTTCTCAAACAGATGCGCCAAAGGCTGTTCCAGCAGCACCAGGTTCGGCCACCCCTCTGCTCCCCCGTCCCCGATGCTGGCCTGGGGCATGTAGGGGGCCTGGGTGGCTAACGGCTGCAAGGACACAGCCTAGCACCTTCCCGGGGGGAGCACCTGGTGCTTGGTGCACCGGACAGGCGTCCTCGTGCCAGGGAGGGTGCAGCTGCACCCTGGGGGTCAGCTGCCAGTGGTTTCTACGCAGCTGCTGTCCGGTGGCCAGGCCGGCTCCCACTACCTGGTGGCTTGGGAGTGGGTTCAGGTTTGGGTTTTGTTTGAGGAGCCTGATTCCCCACATAGGTGCCCCACACCCACGGCCGTCCGAGGCTGGGAGGTCTCCATCCGTCCCAGCGGTGCTCAGAGCAGGGTCCCCGGGCCAGCAGCCTCGCAGCTCTGGGAACTTGCCACAAATGCGAGTTCTCACCCCTCACAGACGGACTGAGTCAGAGGCTCTGGGGGTGCCGCCCAGTGCTCTGGATTCTAAGGAGTCCCCCGGCTCTCCGATGTCCACCAGCGTCCAAGGATTCCTAAAGCAGCCGCTTTCTGTCCGAATCCACGGCATCGAGGCGAATTTGGGTTCTCAGGGAGCCTGAGAGGCAGGGGCCCAAGGTCCTGCTGATGGATTCTCCTGCGATTTGCTGTATGGGGTCGCGTTCCCAGGCACCGGGTCGGCCCGTGGGCTCACCCGAGGACGGGCAGGTTGCCTCATGAGGAACCGTCCACACTGAGTGGGGATGAGGCCGGGGCGTGCGCTGTGGTCCCCCCATCACGCCAGCACAGTGTCCCCACAGCCATTGCGAAAGGACATTCGTGTGTGGCTTCTGACCAGAGAACTCTTTTTCTGGAAAGACGCGTAAGTACAAAATGTGTGCCTGAGTGTCCCTCGGCCTGTTCTCAGTCTGTGCGGCTCCCACAGCGCATGGCGGGCACGGCGGCCCGGCGGTCAGCTTCGCAGCACGAGCACTTCCCTGGGCTGTTTTCCCATAAACGTGACATGCAGCCATTTAAGCAGCCCACAGGGGACGTCCAGGGTGCTCCCAGTGTTGTGGGATTGTAGACGACGCGGCAAAGACCTCCCTCCCATACTCTTCGCTCTGCGTCCCGTTTGTCTCCTGGGCTGCCAGGCACATCTTTACAAGCAACGCTCTCCTCTGAGAGGTGGGAGGCGGCTCTGCCCCGCCAGGGAGGACCCCACGGCTGTGACACTGTGGTCGGCAGACGCGCCCCTGGCCACCAGGCCGCTCAGAGGGGGCCTTTCAGCCTGGACGCTGGGCTGAGAAACCCCTCAAAGACCAGAGACCCCGCCCCCAGGAGGCCTGCAGTGGCTGGGCAGGGGTGGGGGAGCCACAGCGGCCTTGCTGATGAGCGTCTCACGGACAGGGCTGTGTGGGCTGGGCTCAGGGCCTCTCAGTCGGGGTTCCTCTGGGACTGTTTTCAAAGGGGTTCAGGAAGGCAGGTCCCAGCCGGGGCCCCCAGCTCTCTTCCCCTCCTCTCTGTAGCCAAGCCCACCCCCTCCCACTCCAGGGGTCCACCACCAGGCCCAGCGGCTCCTGCCCCAGGGACACCCCCACACAAGGCTGCGCCCCCACCACCCCGTACCCGCCCAGGGCCTGGCAGTCTCACTGATCCCTCAGAGGCTCGGCTCTGGGGACCCCACGCCCGTGGGACTGAGTCAGGATGTAACTACGATGTGAACCTCATTTTTCATACTTCAAGTCAGAGACGTGCACAGACCCACACAGAGAATACAAATCCTTTATGCTGGCTTTTTCCTATTTGTACGAGCATATGACTGTTATTTAAAAATGTAAATACCTTTGATATGCAAAGCATTTTTCCACAGTGCTCTCACAAATCTATTTAGTGTCGGCTTTCCAAAGGCCTTTGCGAAGGAGGACATTGGGTCAGAAATCACTGCTGCTTATCAGAGAAGGGAACGGTGACCCACACAGGTGGTGGGTGTCCCCAGCTTCCCCGAGACGCACTAGACCCCCAGCCTTCTGTTCCTCCTCCTGGACTTCTTGGGGTATTTAAAAATGGGGTAGTTCCGTAAGAAATGTCCTTTGGAGTCACCCTGGAAAAAATGATGATAAAATCTGTAACAATTAATTTTTTTCCTGCAGCCCCAAGAATGGCAAGATCTGCAGTGACAAGACGCCCATCGACGCCCAAGCCCTGAAAAGGAAGGTCAGCAAGGCGACGTGCCACCCGGCCGCCCACGCCATCCTCAGCAGCCTGCTGCTCTATGTCACCGACCACGAGGACAGGCCCTGGGGGCTGCCTCCCGCCAACAGGGCAGAGGGCGGGGGGAGAAAGGTGAGCTGCACGCCAGAGCCCCAGGACGCCCACCGGCGGCCCACGCGCTTCCAGCTCCTGCAGGCCAAGTTCATGGGCCCTGGACGGGAGCCCCGTCTCAAGAAGACCCGGGAGGTAGGGAGGCTGATCTTCAAGGACAAGCAGGGCCCCAGCAGGAGCTTGGTGACGGCCACCATCGGCAAGCTCCTTGAGAAGACCCGGGAGCCGATCCATAGCCAGAAGCCCCGGTGGGGCCCGCCTGCCGGGAAGAGCACCGTGAAAAACATCCTGAAGATGTTCTTGGCCGCAGAGGAGAAGGAGGCTGCGGAGAAGCCACCCGCGGAGCGGCCCAGAGCTGCGGGAGGCCCCCTGCCGAGGACAGCGGGCAAGAGGAACTCAGTCCTGTCCAAGCTGCGGGAGAAGTTCGAGCAGAGCGGCTGTCTGTACTCCGAGGCCGGCGTGTTGCCGCTCCGCACGGAGGACCGAAAGAAGAAGAACCTGCGGAGGACGAAGATGCACCGGCCTCAGGCCCGCGTGCTCTGCATGGCCACCCTTGCCAGCACCTGCATCAGGACGCCCCTCGCCCGCTTTCTGGCCTGCACGGCTGAGCCCGTGCCAGCCTTCAGCATCGCCACTGTCGTCTGCGGCCCCAGGAGCTGGCTGTCCCACTGTGCCAAAATCAGCCGCTCAGATCTGGGGCGTGTGCCCAGACCAGCAACGGGCACGTCACCCAGTGTGGGGGAGACGGCACCTGGGGGGAACAAGACACCAGGAAAAGGGCGGCTTGGCGGGGAGTGCTCAGGGTTCCCAGCGCCCATGACCACAGCTCCCAGGGACCACACGGGAACAGTGTGCCCCAGAGCAGGGCCCGAGTGCGTCCCTGAGCCAGCCCCCTCTCCTGCCTCCCGCAGGGGCGAAGCTCTTCCTGGCCGCAAGCCCACCACATCCCCACTGGCAGCAGCCAGCCCAGGGTACACCCAGGCAGCAGGAGGTGACAGCAGGGGGGCCCCCCAGGCAGAGGGCACTGCAGACGACACCTGGGGGATGAGAGGGGCAGGGGTGGCCCCCGCAGTCACACTGACTGTTTGCAGCTCGGAGGATGAAACAGAAAGATCCATTTCAGACTCAGAGAGAGACCCCCTCTTCGCCACCCAGAGGAATTTTCCAGAAGAGAATGTACCAGGACGTATCCCACCACTCAACATGCACGCAGCCCAGGCCGCTCAGCGCACTCAGCCGGCCATCGAGCCTCCACAGATAATGGTCAGACTTCCCGTTGTCCACGAAATGCCGCCCCCTCATGCCACGCCGCCAAGGGCACCAGGTGGTGAGGACCAGTGTCCTGGTGCTCTGGGAGGAGAGAGCGCGATCGGAAACACAGAAGCGCCATTTCCCACCACGGAGAGTAGAAGCCGCGGCCCAGCCACAGCCGGACTGAGGGAGCCCCCAGGTACGCGGCAGGGCTACTGGGCAGACCCCAGCCCCACGCCCCTACAGGGGGCTGCCAGCGCTGATCGCCACCCCCCCGAGGCAGTGCCAATGCCGAAACCATGGGCAAGTTCCCCTGGAGGGAAGGGACACGAAGGCGGCCGTGGGAAGCTGGACCGGCATGAGGCTCGAGAGCACGTTTGCACAGACGCTGTTTCCGAGCTCACCTGTGAGAAGCAGCAGCTGCCAGAATCAGGGGCAACGCCACCCCGCGATGAAGGCGCCCCATCACGGTACACCACAGCGTCGGAGAGCCGCCCAGGAGGGACCCGCTGCTCTGCCTCTGGCTGGCAGCAAGGGCCGGCTTCCAGCGAGGAGCACCGGGCGGGCGGCCCCGCCCTGCTGGCGGCCTCCACCAAGGACCGGACAAGGTCCGAGAGTTTGACCTCGACGGACAAGCACATCCTGCATGAGCAAGAACGCGGGCGAGCCCCACTGCCCGCGTCTGCCCAGCCCCTGCTGATGGCCGAGGAGAGCACTACCGGCGGCCTCGGCGAGCACAGACCGTCCTCCTTAAATGGACGCCCGGAACCAAGCATCAGAGCCCCTGGGTGGTTGACGGCTGAAGGGGCCAAGAGTCACACAGCGCCAGCGCCCGGTGACGCCCTGAACCCCGAAAACAGTGTGGCCGAAGAGCGGAGGGCTCTGCACGGGGGAGAGCGCAGCTTGTCAACAAGCCATGGCCTCCTAGCGGAGGACCTCGCTCGAGAACCCAGCCGCCCCCTCTTCCTGGCGCCCGGTGGGCCCTGGGAGCCCCACAGCAGAGCGGCACAGAGCAGCATCCGCCAAGACTCAGGGCCGCGGCGGCCTCTGGCCTCGGAGTCCCCGGCAGAGCCCCAGGCCGCTCTCCCACTCAAGGCCGCTGGCACCCAATCTGTGCATGATGATCCCCTCGCGTGTGTTTCCAATGAATGGGCAGCGCGCCCGGCGAAGGCGGCGGGAGGAAGCAGGGACACCATGTCCGCGCAGGCCAGCCCTGCGGCGGCTGACACCAAGTCCCCGGGGCCGCCCTCAAGTCATCCCCTGCCACAGGGACGCCGCACCAAGGGGCCGCCCCACCACACCTCGGGCAGGGGGCTGGCACCTTCTGAGCCCCAGCAGGCCAGGAAAGAGGACCGCGCCGCATCGGGAAAGCAGCACCCTTCCAGCGCGGGGCCTACACCTCAGCCGTCCTTGGCGCCCTCGACGGCAGCAGAGGGCCAGCAGGTGGACAGGGTGCCCCAGGAGTGTCCCAACCTCCAGGCACGCCCGCAGATGGCATCCTGCACGCGGGCCGGTGTCCTGGAGGAGGTCAAGGTTGGGGAGAGGCCACAGCCACAGGCAGGCCGGGGGGGCCGGGAGGACGGGGCCTCAGGGCCTGCAGGACTGGCCGGTCCTGGAAAGGAGGGAGCAGCTCCTTGGGGCCAGAATGGCACAGTGTGTTGGGCTGAAAAGGCTCAGACTCGACCCAGGGATGAGCGGGAAGTGGAGGCCACGGCCACTGAGGTGGAGACGCCCCGGCTGTCAGCTGCGAAAGGCCTGGAACATCTGTTCCAGCAGCGGGGGAGGCGTGAAGAGGAGCCCGCTCGCGGACACGGTGAGCCCACTGAAGAGAGCCAAGCACCTTCCCCCTCAGAGAAGCTGGGGCGCCCGGCACTGGCCCAGGCCGGCAGGATGGCGCCCCACGACCTGGCGCGGCCCACAGGTGGCTCGGCAGCAGTGGCACCCATTGCAGGCGATAGTGGAAAGTCCCAGGGACCGGCTCCCAGGGGCGCCCAGGGGGCGCCCAGAGCGCCGCTCAAGACCGGAGAACGGCGGCCTGGGGCGGCTGAGAGCCAGCTGTGTCCCCGCCCTGAGCCCACCCGGGGCTCTGCAGGGTCCCCACCTCAGCCTGGGGGCCGCCAGACACCTGGTGCCCAGGCCCAGGAGGGGCCCGCAGACACCCCCGGGGCGGGGAGAGGCCCATGGGAGCCCGAGCATCGCCGGAGGTCAGCACGCTTGGCCAAGTACCGAGCCCAGAGCTTCTGCGACCAGAGGTCCTTCGACCTGTCCTTCAGACCCGCCGCTCTCAGGGCCGACGCCGCGGCTGAGCCGCCAAAGTGAGGCCCCCACCCCGCACCGCCTCATCCCACGCCCCAGGCTCCGCTCCTCGCCCGAGTGTCGTTTTCCCTGAACAGTCGGCCTGTGGTTTCCTGTCGCTCTGAGGGCACTCAGCCCAGAGGGTCCCGGCTCCAGGACTGACACCCCCAGCATCGCGAACCCCGCGGCGCCTCGGCCTCAGCGCTTCCCCGCAGGAGGTTTGAACAGCAAGGACGAGGAACAGACTCGGACACACAGGCGTTGGCTCCAGGCCCCCTTGTGTCCATGTGTTCTCCGTTTCATCGGAGGCAGCCTCACGAGGGTGTCTGCACATGTCCATCTTCTCACTGAGCCAAGAGCTGTTTTTAGCACTCAAGCGTGCGGTGCTGGACTTTGCATGCGTCTGTCCTGTCCCATCTGGGGGGCCCAGGTCAGCTTCGGGCTTTTTTTCTGTCATTTTGTTTTGTTTTTATATTTTCTTTTTTGAGGAAGATTAGCCCTGAGCTAACATCTGCCACCAATCCTCCTCTTTTTGCTGAGGAAGACTGGCCCTGAGCTAACATCTGTGCCCATCTTCCTCTAGTTTGTATGTGGGATGCCGCCACAGCATGGCTTGATGAGCAGTGTGTAAGTCCATGCCTGGGATTCGAACCAGCAAACCCTGGACCACTGAAGTGGAATGGGCGAACTTAACCGCTGCGCCACCAGGCTGGCCCCCAGCTTCGGGCTTTGAGTGTCTTCCTCCCCTTGTGGGGTCATCTGCAGGCACAAGTGTGGCCGGCCTTGGACTGTGGCCCCTGCCTCGCTCAGACGCAGCCTGTGCGGCCCCCTCGACGTGGTCTGGGGAGGTGAGTCGCCCACCAAGTGCCGAGTCAGGGCCTGTGATGCCAATGCAGGCGCCGCCCCCGTGGCCCCGCACGTTCTGGAAGAAGGGCCAGGAGCCTCGGTTTGCTGCAGCGACTCCCAGGGGAGGACCGAGTCCCTGACCCCACCCAGCCACATGACGGGCAGGGAGGTGGAGTTAGGGCACTGGGGTCCGGGGTCGGGCACCTCCTGTCCCTGCTGAGCACGGCCGGCACCCGGGCAGCTGGGCCGGAGCAGAGCAGCCCGCAGGACACGCCCAGGTCGCTGCAGGAGGGGACGATGCAGAGCGACGATGGTCGCCGTCAGCTCTGCGGTTCCATGTGCCCCGTCCCGAGGAAGCTGTCGTTTGGACACTGGTGCGAGGAGGAAAGCGACACGCCACACTGTCTCTGTGCTCCACCGTCGTCTCAGCAGCCTCTGTGGGGCCTCTGAGTCCTGCCGGGATCCTGGTGTTGTCGCTGATTAACGATGCGAACGCCGGCTCTCTTGACGGCTGCTCCTCTCCTGAGGGGCACACGGGTGTTTCCCGCCACAGCCTGAGACCTCACACTGCTCCCGTCTGCTCCGTCGCTGAGATAATGCGTTTCCAGACTAGAAATTGTGAATTTTGCACAGCAGTGAAGGTTAGGAAATAAAAGCCATCCATAGTCACACGGATGACCAGCTGTCTCTTCTAAGGCCCAGACACAGCTGGGACCATGTCTGGTGTGCGGTTTAAAAACCTGATGCTGCAGCGCACGTGTGTTTTCAGGGGCCACGAGGTCGCATTTGAAAACCAGACGTGTGTGCTGCCCGGTCCACCCTGCGGACACACCAGAGCCTCGGGGTTTCCGGAAGGAGCCGCCGCTGGGACCCTCCCCACGGCCCAGCTCTCTGTTCTCGATGACACCCTCCCTGTGGCAAGTGGATTTCTGCTGTTTGAAGACCCAGCGACGTTTGCAGCTGAGCGACCTAAACAATCTGCTAGTCCTGGAGGAGCTTCCCCGACGGGTGCCATGATCTGAAGGACCATTTTGAGGAAGGTCTCCTCCGAGTTAGGCTTTGAACAGACGCTCAGTGAGAGCGGGCTTTGTCGGTTTCCGTCCTGTCCGTGGCGAGGCCGGGCGCTGTGGTGTCTCCTCCGTCCGACGTGACAGCTATGCACGTGACCCGAGTGGCCGAGCTTCCTGCGGGCTGAGCGGAGTCGTGAGGTCCCTGCCTGCCAGCTGTGCCTCGTCCAGGGATGGGCTCGTGTCCTCCGCACTCCCCTCTGCAGTCGGGCAACTGATTTAGAACCGAGCAGAGGGGAAACTCCCCCAAGTGCAACAGCAGGCGCAGCTGAGAGTGCCGTGGGGGCGCCCGGGGTGCTGGGCTGGACCACAGTGCTAGGCACCCCTCCAAGGGCAGTGATGGGACTGTGCTCTGGGCCTAACCATGTGGGTGTCAGCCTGGCCTGCTGGCTGTTAGCAGCACGAGTCGGCGTGTGCGACACGCACGGTGCTGCCCCGTGCCCAGTGTCTGGACACGTGGTTGAGGACCCTGACTTCTGGGAGTGGAGCCGGGCAGGCGCCTCCCCCACTGCGTGTCGCTCCTGCTCACAGGGTGGACGGGGCCAAGGCCACTGGTTTGGGTGCTGTTCGTTCCACCTCTGCTGGGAGGATGGGGTGCCCGTCTTCTCAAAGTGCGGCTGTGGGGGTCCAGGTGCCCCCTGCCCAGGAGTCTCGGGAAGCCAGCACCCAGACTTGGGGTTGCCTCCCAGAGCTGCAGAACCCAGGAGGCTCATGAGACGAGTGCGCAGGGTGGGCGCACAGGCCCGCAGACGAGGGGGCTCTCCCAGCCCTGCTGACGGCACCTGCTCGCCCCCAGGGGCGTCCTCGCTGCCGCCGGGATGGGGACTTAAGATGGGCACCATCTTATTTATTTTCTTTCTTTCTTTTTTTTTTTAAAGATTGAAACCTGGGCTAACAGCTGTTGCCAATCTTCCTCTTTTTTTTTAAGGATTGGTACCTGGGCTAACAACTGTTGCCAATCTTTTTTTTTTTTTTTTTTCTGCTTTATCTCCCCAAACTCCTCCTGTACATAGTTGTATATCTTAGTTGCCGGTCCATCTTGTTGTGGGATGTGGGACGCCGCCTCAACGCGGCCGGATGAGCGGTGCCATGTCCGGGCCCAGGATCCGAACCCTGGGCCGCCGCAGCGGAGTGCG
The DNA here is from genome assembly GCF_041296265.1 of Equus caballus. Classification (NCBI taxonomy): domain Eukaryota; kingdom Metazoa; phylum Chordata; class Mammalia; order Perissodactyla; family Equidae; genus Equus; species Equus caballus. Next base: position 100,627,940 of record NC_091700.1, on the reverse strand, counting down.
CAAACTTAACCACTCGGCCACGGAGCCGGCCCCTCTTTCTTTCTTTATACTTTGTTCCACAAAGCACTCAAGGCAACATTTGGCAAAGACCACGAGGACAGACAGAGGAGATAAAAATATGTTCACTGGGCGTTCCCTTTTTAAAATAAGAAGCAGTGGGGGTTGTTGCTATTTTTACATAGACCAGAAACTCTGCTGGAAGAGGCACAAGTGGTATGATTTTAAGTGTTGGAAAAAATGGTCAGAATCTCCTCCAGGCTGCAGCTTCAGAGAACCACCTGCTGAGCCCCGCACATCTGTTAGGTGCTGCCCGCTGAGCCCCGCATGTCCGTTGGGAGTCGCCCGCACGTCCATTGGGTGCTGTCTGCTGAATCCCTGCATGTCCATTGGGTGCTGGTGAGCCTGTGACCCAGACGGCAGGCCCCGGCTCAGCTGCAGGGCCTTGCCCCGGATCCACCAGACGGCCACGGGTAACACCACCCCGAACGCCGTTCCCCGGGCAGCTCCACAGAGAAGAGCCGAGAACGGCCGTGTCCGAGGATGTGACAGCGGTCGGTGTGTGTTCACGTGACACCGAGACCCTCCAGTCGGAGGAGAGCTGCTGGAGCAGGGGTTCACTCTGCACACACGGCCGTCATTTCCACAGACGGTGGCCCACGAGCCTCCGGGGGGACATCACTGCAGAAGATGGTGGGCTCCTGGACGTCGGGACTTTAAATAAAACTAAGTAAAAACAAAGGATATTTCACATTAACCTTTAGGTGGCGGCTTTGATGCTTTGTGTCCACTGACACCTCCTGTCAGCTCTTTGAGGCTCCTCCTGGTCACAGACCCGTCTGTGAGCCACACGCACACTCCCTGAGGGGACCCTCATCCTTGAAGACTCTCCAGGTGCTTCTGTTTCAGACGCTTCGCCCCAGAAAGTCGTCATCTAGAATTTTACAAATTCAGTGTCGCTTCCTTGTCTTTCTAACGAGGCGTCTTTGCTGTTTATCTTTTAACTATGATTATGTATTTACCCACAGCTGTTTACTCAGCGTTACCCTCCTTTGTGTACTAAACACCTCTAAAGTGGATACCTTAGGAAAAAGTTACTGGGGCCACCCCCACGGCCTGGTGGTTGAGTTCGTTCGACGTGCTCCACTTCGGCAGCCTGTGTTCACTTCCCGGCACAGACCTACACTTCTCATGGGCGGCTATGCTGTGGCGGCAACCCATGTACAAAACAGAGGAAGGCTGGCACAGCTGTTAACTCAGGGCAAATCTTCCTCAGCAAAAAAAAAAAAGTTACTAAATACATTTTGTTGTATTCTCTCTTTGGAATTTTTACTAACATTATTCAGCTGGAAATAATTTCATAAAAGGAAATAAAATACCTGCTCATCACAGATCTCTTCCTTGCCTTTCTGAGGGGTTTCATGAAGGAGGTAGGAATTTCATGTCAGAAAGCAGCTGTGGGGCCTGGATTGAGCACAGCATGTGTGGCCGACCCTGGACGGCCACGTGTGGGGAGAGTCAGTCAGCAAGTGACAGTGGAGGAGGCTCCTCCATCCTCCAGGAGGCCTCACTGGGTGGGGGGAGAATCCCTTGGGGGTGCGGCTGTGCTTGGGAGCAATAGGCAGGCCTTCCCAGGACACCCTGGGCCCCGGGAGAGAGGGAATAAACTGTTCTGTGGGCCAGGTGGGCTGGAGCTGAGCACCCCCCGGGGACGCCAGGCAGACGGCCAGGAGAGGAACGAGGGGCGTGGGGGGCCAGGGGTCGGGACACAGCCTTGCGATGCAGAGGAGCTGCCGTGCCCGAAGCGAGGGGAGCTCGTAGGTCTGCACAAAGGGCACCGAGGCCGTCGGAGGGGGTGACCTGCACCGCGTCCTCCCAGAGCGGCTGGGCCCGGGGGCTGAGCACTGTTAGTGGGGTGGGTTTGGGGAGCCCCAAGCCCTTCTCGTCCCGAAACCCTCCTCAGTGTCAGGAGCTACATGAGATGACGTCACCGTGTCCCCCTCCTTCCACTCAGGGCCACTCACAGAACTCAGAGAAACACTTGCTCGTGTTTCCTGGCTTGTTATAAAGGATGCGCGTGAACAGCCAGATGAAGAGGCACGTAGACCGAGGCCCAGAGGGTCCCTAGCACAGAAGCCTCTGTGCCGGCCGAGCTGGGGTGCGGCGCCCTCCTGCACCAGATGTGCTCGGAGCCCAGGAGCCCCACCCTCCCAGAGTCACCGCACCAGCATGAACTCAGGTGTGGTTGGAAGGGGCCTCTTACGAACGACAAACCCCATCACCCAGGGATTTCTGAGGTCTCAGGAGCTCGGTGCCGGGAACCGGGACAAAACCCAAACACATTTATCTTATTAATCGCAGCGTCTTGGGGCCACAGGCCGTGTCGTCCTGGTCCCACGGAGAGGGGGCTGCCTAACTCCGCAGATGGCTGGTCCTCGGGAGTCTGCTCCACCAGGGTCGTATTGTAATCACAGACTTGAAGCAGAGGGTGAGTCTGCAAATCTGTGACTAGAGGAGGATTTTTTAAATCTTTCAGAAATAAAGACAAAAGAAATCACTCAATAAATTACTGGTTTCCATTGCTCCCTTGATCGGTAATGACGACAAGGAAATAATTAAAATAATGAATTTCTTACCTCCCCAGGCTCTGACAGCGGCAGCAGGCCGTTTAGAGTGAGTTAAAAACAAGACAGCAGGCCCAGTGGAGTCGCTTATGCCAGGCCCCCGTCCCAAACCGAGACCTAATCACAGTTTCAGCTCCCCCAGGAGCGGAGCCGGCCACCATCACTCAGGCATCACCTGGTCAGCGACTGCCAGGTGGATAAACCACCTGATGGACCCCGGCCAGGCCCTGCAGGAAAGTGACCTTGCAAGAACCAGCCTGCCTTTTCTGCCTGGAATCACCTGCTTGTTCCTCCTCCTTCTGCCCATAAATGGCTCCTTCTGGACGGCTCCTTGGGCTCCTTTCTCTCTGCCAGAGTGGATGCTCCCCAACTCACGACTCGTTAGATAAAGCCAGTAAGATCTTTAAGATTTTCTCAGTTTAATTTTGTTTTATAACACGTATGACTAAAACAAAACAATATACGGCAGGAGGACGAGGGGAGGCACCCCAACGGGAAGCCACCCCTGCTCCCTCAACCGGAAAAGAAACTGGCTTTGTTTCAGAGTCTAGAGGGGCCCCAACCCATCATCAGGGATGCCCTCGGTGGGCAGACATCAGTCCTCACGTGGCCCCAGGGTTGGAGAGTTTTCATTCTGCAGCCCCTACAGGTAATCCTGGCTCCCCTCCACGTGAGCCCAAACCCAGGGCCGGCCTCCCCAGGCTGGGTCTACATTGGGCCCATCCAGTGCCACTCGCATGCAGACAGGCGCTCCCGTCGTCCTGATAGCCAGGGCGGGGGCCCAGTGGGGCTTCTGCGGCTCCTGGTTTTGTAGAGAAGGGTTACTCGGGGGCCGCGGGAGGAGCAGAACCAGCCAGCAGGCTCCTTTCTCTCCCACTGACGGGCCTTTGGCCCCTGAGCACCGCTTCCTGGTCCCTCTCCGCGGGCGCCGCCTGCAGTGGGTCGTCTCCCACAGCCAGGAGCCGGGAGTGGTGCCCCCGGCCGCCCAACATGGCTGGCGTGGACACGGCCAGTGTGGACGGTGCCCGCATCGGGACAGGCCGCTCTGCCTGCACACACACTGTCTGGTGATCAAAGAAATGGAATCAATACAATACTGATCCTTCAAGCCGGCCACCAAAAGCCATGTTCGTAGGAAAACAGTAACAGCAATTACCTTCCAGAACGTGCTGAGACAGGCACTCCTGACGGGCGCGGGCTGGAGCCTCCTTCCGAAAAGTGCCTTAGCAAGTGTGGGTTCTCAGCCCCGTCGTTCGACTTTTTTAGGAATCGTACTAAGGAAATAACATTTCTTTTCATAAAAATGTAAGGAACAATCTGTTGGGTGTGGTATTGTTCGAGAGAGGCACGTGTGGCGCGAGTGTGCATCCGCCGTGAGGACTGGCTCAGCGACGGCTGTCTGTCTGCCCGTGAAACGTGCGCGTCACCAAATTACACTGAAAATGATCTTGTGAGATGGAAAACGTCTTACCACTTAGTGTTCTAAACCCAACACAAAACATGTCAGACGAAACGTCAGATTCCTGGAAAGGGAAGAAGACGGAATAAAGCGCACGGAGGGGCGAACAGTGGCCGCTGCGGGGGTGAAGCTACAGGCCGTTCTTTCCTCGTCTTTCTGTCTGTCTCTGTTTTCTAAGCTAATTTAAATGCATTTGAGACACGGTCACGGTCGCGGACAGGGTCAGGAGCCGCGTGGACCTGGTGCCTCTGCCTGAAGCCCCTGACTCTCCCCGGTCACCACACGGCCAGGCCTGTCTCCATCTCCAAGCTGGGGCCGCTGGTCCTGCTGCCAGGTTGCAGGCGGGCGGCGGGCATGGGGTCGGGGTCGAGGGCTGGGCGGGCTGGGGTCTGACCGGTCGCAGAGGACACATTCCTGAGGGCGCCATGGATGGGGCGGGTCCAGCTCGACTTTCCAACCCTGACCCGGCTCACGCGCACGAGGAGGGGGTCCCGTGCCCTCGCCCGTCTGGGCGCCCACCTGTGCAGGGGAGGCGCAGGATGGCTCAGGGACGGGACTCACGCAGCCATCACGCCCATCACCCGGCAGCCAGGGCCTCCCCAGTGACCCGGGTTCTGGGAATGATGGAGCCGTGGCCACCAGAGGGCACTGCAGGCTCCAGGGACTCACGGGCTGCCGGGCCAGGCCAGCGCTGACATCCGTGACCCGAGGGTCAGACTGAAGGGAGTGAGCCAGTGGCCGACCCCACGTGGTGAGTGCGGCTGTCACCGCAGGAGATGCCCCTCCGCGGCTCAGCCTGCTCCTCCCTCCCCGGGCTGGACTCTCCATGCAGATGCGGCCCAGCACGGGGCTTTACCGCCCGGGGGCTCCTGGGACCAGGACAGCGCCCCGCAGCCAGCCACCGGCCTGGAGTCCTGCCGTGCCCCAGACTGGTTACATGGCCTGGGGAAAGTTCCCTGTGTGTGCATGCGTGTACACACATGTTGGGAGCATCTGGGACGGGGAGGAGGAGAGCCCTATGTGTGTGTGCATGGGTGTACACCTCAGCTTTCTCCCCTGAAGTGAGAATCAGAGAAGTGGAGTCTGCCCTGGGGCTGTGGAGCGCGAGGTGGCCCCAGGCATCGGCGGGCGTCATTCCTCCCGCGGGTGTGGGCCTCCCGCGCTCTGAACACGGGTGTCATTGGAGCTGCCAGGCCAGGCAGGGTGGTTCCTCGCTGTGGCAGACAGAAGCTTCCCAGGGCTGGCCTTGCATACCCAGCTGACCCGCTGGACCCTCCGCGGGAGGCGCTCCTGCCTCTGGCCCCGTCCCTCTGCCCCTGACGGGTGTCGGTCACGGGGTTTGCTCTGCCATCCCCTTAGTCCAGCTTTCCTGTCTGTGAGAGGGTCGTGGGTGCCAGGGTCCTCAGTCAGTGTCCCCGGGCCTCAAGCTTCAGATAAACAGGGTCCCCCAGTGAAAGGCGAAGCTGTGGTCAGACCCACAGACCAGCGGCCTGGTGCCCTTCCAGCCACGGACACAAGTCCTCCCCCATGTGGTGGGTGCAGGAGTCCCAGCCAGCACCCTCTGTGGGACAAGCGCGTGCGGCCCTTGGCTCCTGTTCGCGTCCCGAGGAGGCGGCCCTCAGGTTCTCTCTCTGGAAACTCTGCTGTGGGGCTGGCTTTCACTGCTGCCAAATTCTTAGCTCTCTCCAGCTCGTGACCGGCTAGGGTTCCTTCTCCACGTCTTTTCTGAGAAAAACACACCTGTGAGAGGGGACCCACTGTAAGTCGCAGGCTTGTTCCCGGGAGAACCAGACTTTATGCTGATACTCTCTGTTCCAGACGTGTCTTCCTTCCATTGGCTTCAGCAGACGAGGTTCAACGGTCGGTTCGGCTCGCGCCAAGGAGCCCGGTCCCTCCCGGCTCTCACCAAGACTCGAGACCCACGCGGCCCGCAGGACACGGGCTGTCTGACCCTCGCTACGTCCTTCTCCACACAGAGGGCTTTCTTCCCCCGGACTCTCACCCACCAGGCCAGAAAAGCATCCAATAGAGCTCAAAGGGGAAGAGAATCAACTGAAATTATGTCTCGAGTACCTCCCAGCGGCAGAAAGGTTAATTTTAAACCTCCCTTCCCGACTGCCTGGACGGACCTGGAGGACATCACGCTGAGTGCAATAAGCCAGACACGAGAGGACCAGTGCCTGTGATGCCACCTGTGGAAGGTCCCTGGAGCCGTCACAGTCAGAGGGACGGAGAGCGGATGGTGGTGCTGGGGCGGGGGCAGTCGGTATTCAAGGGGACAGAGTTTCAGTCTGGGAAGATGAAGGAGTTCAGAGGTCATGGCAGTGGTTGCACAACAGAATGCACTTGACGCCATTGAACTGTGCACTTAAAATGGTTACGATGGTAAATTTTGTGTTACATATATTTTACTGAAATTTAAAAAGGAGGGAGAGGTCACGACGTGGCCCTGGCGCTCACGGACGGGAATGGAGAAGGGACAGGAGGAGGGGGGGGAGGCCACCTCTCCTGCATTCGAGTTTGGGAGCCGCTGAGAGCCTGCAGCGCCCGCGTGTGGGAGGAGGGGCTGGGCCGGCAGGCTGGAGGTGGTTGTGGTGAAATGTCAAGGAGCCTCTAAAAGTAAACACGTTCCCGAGCTTCAGCTGCTCCAGGCCACTTGCTTAATTTTTCTTTCTCCAAGCAGTGTCTCCAAACACACTGTGGGGATAGAACGTGGTTATTTTTTATTGATTCAGTTCCTTTGGGTCACTGGGAACAATTTGCTTGACTCTCTACTTGCAGGAACGGGAAGTGCACGAAATTAGCTTTAAGCTTCTTTGTTCCTGAGGCCCTTTGCACGCCGTCAGCCTGCGCAAAACCCTCCGAGGGATCCGGAAAAACCTTTAGGACGCTTTTAAGAGAAGTTCAGAAACAAGAAAGAAAGCTTCTCACCCCGTCTGGTTGACTTTGACGGCACATTTGTGCCAAAGATTACGCAGACGATACTATTTCGCTTCCTGAGAAGCAGCTCAACAGAGAAGAAAGAAACACGCGCCGGTTGGTAACGCAGCCGACGTCATGAAGACTGAACGTCAGCTGCAGAAGGAAGGGACTCTGGGAAACTCCTCAGCGGAAACTCCCGGCTCGCACGTGGCCGTGGCGATGCTCCTCCCACAAAATGCACGCTTGTCTGCGGGCCGTGGACGTGGCGGGACTGGGGCATCTTTAGTGAGAAATCAGCACCAAACACTGGTTACTCTTGATACAAAAACCACAGCGGAAGATGGAAACTGTGATAATTAACAGGGGCGCCAACACGGTCAAGCCCTGTGCAGGCCCCGTTTTAACACTGATCATTTGACGCTGACGTCATAGGGTGCGCTCACAGATGCCCACCGAGAGGCCCCACGCCGAGAAGGAGGACAAACTGTCACTTACGGTGTGGAGCAGGTGAGCCTTCTAAGACAGCGGTGAGGGTGGAGCTGCTGCCCAAGGACGCCCCCTTCCCGCGGGTCAGACGTGGTGCTCAGAGCCGCGCCCGGCACTGCTGAGCCCACACAGGCACAGACCCAGAGAGGTGCTCGGAGGCCCCCACAGTCTCAGAGCTCCTTCTGTGGAATTCGCCAGGCTGATCTCTGCCTTGACAGTTGGGGGTCACATTTAAACAGCTCACAAATAATGTCATTCTGCTCCAACTTGCCATCACCACCAAAATATCTTTAATTATCACTCAGTCACAGGTGCAGTGAGCTGGTCACAGCAGAGCGTCACCCAGTCGTCCTTCTGCCTCTAAGAACTACATCCAAGGACACCTCCAGGGGGCCGAGCGCCAACAGTGTCAGGCGGCCTTTAGACGGAGAGTGCAACGAGAGCAGACAGTGGGGTCGGCATCTCTTGTGCACTTTTCCATAGATTCAAAGTATTTCATAATTAATTTTCACTCTTAAGAGGAAAGCATCTGGACCATTTTATCATCTAGGGGTAGCCATTTAGCAGATAAACATATTTTGGCTTTTTAAATATTTTTCAGTCTCGGGATGAACTGGGCGGTGGGCGGGAGGGCAGGAAAATCACAATTATAAACTTACTGGAGTGCTTTTAGTTTTAACGTACGTCACGACCTTCTCCTCTAGGGCCCTGGTACCAGAGAGAACACACTTATGCAGGCACACAGCGCTGGGGAGTCGCTCAGGACCAGCTCGAAGCCTCATCGTGTGGCCTTGGGACTCACCTCGACCTCAGGCGCTCACTTGGACCTCGGCCACGTTGCTGAACCTTTTTAGGCCTCGCTTTCGTCGTCGTCCATAAGAGGACACCTGGATGACACACCTGAGGAGTAGCTGCGGGGGCGCCCAGGGCTCCCCAGGAAACGCCAGGTCCCTCCGCAGCCTCGGCGCAGGCGGCCCCTCTGAGACCTCCCAGCTCCTACTCCAAGAGCCCAAACCAAGAACCGCTGAAGCCCCTCGCGCTGCCGGCACTGGGAGTGCGGTGGGCACGAGGCCGCGGCTGCGAGTCTACACTTCACGTTATGACCGCCCGCGAGGACCGATGCACGAGTCCTCGGACCACGCGGCTCTTGAAAGAGAAGTTCCAGAAGCGAGGCAAGGACTGCCCCCAGCAGCCTTTTCCCTTCCTCTTGTCCCGCTAACTCGTGGCCCTGCTCACGATGGATGGCTTCAGCGTGCTCGTCAGAGTGCCCTGCAAACATCCCAAATCCCCACGTGTCAAAGGTCCTCGTGAGAGAAAGCAGACGCTCACCTAGAATTATTCCACGGCCTTCCGCTGAGCACATGAACGAGCGCACGTGGACAAGGGGGATGGGGCGGAGGCAGGAGGGGCCCGAGGCCCTGAGGCCCCGGCGGGTGAGGCCCTTGCTCGGGCTGCAGGTCTTCCTCGGAGCCTGGCTGCTCTGTGCCCAGGATCCCCACCCCTTCCACAGTATGATGGAGTGGCTGGAAGTGGTGGCAGCTGTGGTCACCATGCCCGCGGCCCCCTGTGCTTCCAAGCCCTGCGACAAGCCCTCCCCGGTAGGATGCAAGCAGACTTCACACGTGCCACTTCTGGGCCGATGCCATTAGGAAGCAGGGGCCAGCGTCACCCGCCCTGCCCCCGAACCACCTGAAAGCCTCGGGGGCCAGACGGGGCACAGGAGGAGGGGCCTGTGTCCCTGAGTCGGCTGTGGAAGCTGGATTCTAGCTGTCGCAAGTGGCTTCCGGATCCTAAGTGTTTGTCCACTACCTGTCCACGGCCGACAGAGCCCCGGCTGAGATGAGGCCCTGCCTTGTCCAGGTCGCCTGGTCTCTTCCTCAGAAAGAAGCTCTTGCTGAGGTTCCAGAGGGGGCCGGCGTGGCGGGAAAGGGTTCCTGTGCAAACAGGGGGTCAAGAGGAATCCACCGGGAGCAGCACACTCAGAGCACAGTCCCTCCCTCTCTGTCCCCGATAGCCCACGCCCCAGCACCATTGGTTGAACGTTCTCTCCTTTCCCTGCTGAGCTGCAACTTTTGCCATTAATCAAGTTTTCAGATATTCTGGGGCCCATCCCTGGATCTCTGTTTTGTTCCATCGGTGCACTGGGTTCAACAGACAATTCGTGTCCCAACAATTCACGTCCACCCAGAACCTCACACTGTGGGTCTTTGCAGATTAAATTAGTTAAGAACAGGTCATCCTGGGGCTGGCCCAGAGGCTTAGTGGTTAAGTCCACGTGCTCCACTTTGGTGGCCTGGGGTTTAAGCATTTGGATCCTGGGCACGGACCTACACACAGCTCATCAAGCCATGCTGTGGTGGCACCCATGTACAGAATAGAGGAAGATTGGCAACAGACATTAGCTCGGGGCCAATCTTCCTCAGCAAAAAGAAAAAAAAAAGTTAAAAAAGAATAGGCATCCTGGATTAGGGTCAGCCCTAAATCTAATGACGGGTGTCCTTATAGGAAGAGGAGATACACAGAGGGAAGTCCATGTGACCACAAAGGCAGAGCCTGGAGTGACGCATCCACCAGCTATGCAGCGCCAAGGAGCGCCAAGCGCCACAGAAGCAGGAAGAAGAGAGAAGGACCCTCCCCCACAGGTTTCAGAGGGAGCACAGCCCTGCCAATCCTTGATCTCGGGCGTCTGGCCTCCAGAACTGGGAGATAAGGGTCTCTGCTGTTTGAGCCTCCCAGCCTGTGGTGCTTTGTTATGGCAGACACAGGAAGCTGGTCAGCCGGTCGGTTTGTCTGTGCCGGTGGCAACACCACTGCCTAAATTATTATTTTATTTCTTTTGAGTCTTGCCGTCTGCTTGGGACGCACTCCTCCACTTTGCTCTCCTCTTCCCGGCCTCCATTCTCTGCGTAGTCTCGGATCTCCTGACAAAACACGGCGGTTCACACGTTCACGTTTTAAAAAACGGAGGAAGAACGTCCGTACAGAGAAACGCACGGATCTCAGCACAGTGCGCTCCGGCTCTGGACGCCCGTCGAGGTCGGCACTTCCCCGCCACCACCGTGGATCAGTCTCCTGTTCTCAGGCGTCACATAAGCGAACTCCACAGTGCGTTCTCTTTGGGTTTGCCTTCTTTTCCTTATCACGATAAAATGCATTTTGGATTTTAATTTAGGCACATTGAATGGAAGTCATCCAACAATTGTTCCTGGTCTTAGATGTGGTAGAAAGGGCAAGATTGGTCACTGAGTTATCGTAGGTTGAAGATTCAGGAACGGCTCCAATTAGTGTAGAATGAGAGTCCCTTAAAAAGAGTGAGGAGCCTGGCCTGGTGGCGCAGTGGTTAAGTTTGCACATTGCAATTCGGTGGCCCGGGGTTCTCCCGTTTGGATCCCAGGTGCAGACCTACGCACCACTCATCAAGCCATGTTGTGGCAGACGTCCCACATGTAAAGTAGAGGAAGATGGGCACGGATGTTAGCTCAGGGCCAGTTTTCCTTAGCAAAAAGAGGAGGATTGGTGGCAGATATTAGCTCAGGGCTAATCTTCCTCAAGAATAAAAAAAGGAGTGCGTGTGTGTGCACATGTGTGTGGTGTGTGCACATAGGTAAGTGCTGTTCTATTCTCTGCACAGGATGGAAAGTCTGGGAAGAACACACATACAAGTGTAAGCCATCAGGCCACTGGAACACGGGAGTGAGGGAGCGCTGAGGGCTGCCTTCCTTTTTTGCCTCAATTCTGTATGATTTCAGTTCCTTTCAGGGAGCATTTACAACTTCCTAGTCATGCATTTTTGAGGAGTGGGCCCCAGGTTTCTGGCTTGGGCAGAGATTGACTGGCGGAGCCCACAGCAGCAAGAAGCCGTGAGAGGAGCAGCGGGCCTGGGGAGGCGAGCTCAGCTTCCGGTGTTGAGTTGGGGGCACCCTCTGGGCATCTCGGAGGGAACGTTCATCCGTGGGTCGCAAAGCCCAGTATGAGAGCTCAGAAAAGGGGTGGGAGCTGGAGGAGGCCTGGGGTCAGCAGCTGTCTCCGGAAGAAAGCGGCTCAGCACTTGCACTTGCAGAAGCCTGAAGCCCCCACCCCCGCCTCCGGTGACGCGAGTCTGCGCCTCCCAATGCTGTGTCCTGTCCACGGGAAGCGTCAAAAATCCCCAAGCCTGCGCAGGGACCCAGCAACAGAATTGACAACCACTTCTCCTCCCAGCCCAGGAAACCTCTCCACACAGGTTTTGCTGCTGCAAGTTTTATTCCATGGGTTTGTTACTGAACGAGCACTAAGCCAGAACGGGGTGCACATCACGGGCGGCCCGAAGAGACTGCGAGACAGAAAGAGCCGTGTCCTCTGTGTGGTCCTGGCACCCGACACACACACACACGTACACACCAGTTGTCTTCACCCAAAGGAGAAACGAAACTCCTGTCTTCTCAACAAGAGGAAGTTGCATCTTGCAGACAAGCTCATGGGCTCAAGTCCCCAGACAGGGGTCCCTCCTCCACGTTCACGTTTCAAAGACTTGCTGCAGGCCCGAGGAAGCCGTCCTGGATGCAACCTGCCGAGGGGATCGGCCAGCTTCTAGAAGCTTCACAGACGCCTCCAAGAGGAGGAGACACATACGTTGTTGAGTTTTCTAAAGGAAATGCTGGCCAAGAGGAGGGAGTTCTCACTCCCTCTTTCTAGGAAAAACTTCTAGGGAAAATTTTGAATGAAAATTTATCTGTTAGTTTTGCATTTACCCCGACAGTAAGCACAGTGATCTTGAATAAATTTGGTTGACTGACTGACTGAAGACAGAAACCTTAGAAGTTTGTGCTCTGGGTTTGAATACAATTTTGACACGGCCCGAACTCCAGCTTTGAGTATTTATTTTAAAGTTAACATTCTAACGATGGGTTTCCTAGTCCAGACTGGTGATATTTATATTCAACACAGACTTATATTGGATATGCAATATATTCAAAACAGTGGCTGATTCCGGCCGGCTTTGGGGGCCCACTCCCCCTTTCCTGACCTAGTACGTCTCCAGGGCTCTGTGCCTGAAGGCGGGGTCAAGTAGGACCATCTAAGGTGAAGGGCGCTGTCAAGGGCGAGGGTCACAGAGGCAGGGCAGGGCCCAGGCTGTTAGAAGATGCCACAGGGAAAAGCCGGGAACAAAGGATGTTATTGTGGTTCCTCCCGGACAGACTCTAAGAAAAATTCTCCAGGAACAAAGATCTCCCTACCTCTCGTTTAAAGAAATCTGGGTCGCCAGTTTCCGTAAGCTTTCGGGATAGGAGTGGCAGCCGAAATACAAAACACCCGTCGGTGTGAAGCGCAGAAGCATGCAAACACGCCATCAGTGTGAGTGTGTCAGGGGCTGGGTGTCCCGGGTGCGTGTGTGTTTGCTGGATCTGTGCGCCCCAGTTCAGGTGTAGGAAGCGGGTCTCTCTGGATGGTAACTTTCATGTCATGAATCTGGGATGTTTTTTCTTGTTGTCATTGCTCCTAAGCTCCAAAGTTGAGAGGGTGGCTATTTTTCAACAGTGGAACTATTTCTGAACGTGACTGCATTTGGAGCTGGGCCTTTAAAGAGGTGATTAAGGCAAAATGAGGTCACTGGGGTGGGCCCTGATCCCGTATGACTGGAGCCCCTATAAGAAGAGGAGATGAAGACACAGGCACGCACAGAGGGACGACCACGTGAGGACACGGGACGAAGCGGCATCCACATGCCAAGGAGGGAGGAACCAGCCCTGTGACACCTTGACCTTGGACGTCCAGCCTCCAGGACGGGAGACCACAGGTGTCTGTTGTCTAAGCCACTCAGGCCGGGACTCTTACAGTGGCCGGAGCTGAACAAGACGACTGTAAAACCTGGGGCTTCTGTTACAAATGGGAGAAAAGGAGAAAGTGGGTGGGCAGGCGCAGTGAGATGGGGGCGCCAACCTGCGACCTCTGTGCTCCTAGCTCGGCTGTCGGCTGTCGGTGGTGCCGGGAAGGCAGAGCCTCTTCCCAGCTCTCTGCAGTGCAGGCCGCCCCCGCCGGCCCCTCCCCGTCCACCCCTCCCTGTCCATCCAGACTCTGAGCAAACGCCACACCTGCCTGGGGACGAGTACCCACTCCCGCTCTCCTCCCGCATCGAGTCTGTCCTATGAAAACTTACGGGGGTTAGCACATAACATCATGTTGTATCACAATACTTTTTCCTCAAAAAAACTGTTCACTTTCATCTATTATAAAAGTAAAACTTGCTTATGGGTGACGCTCCTATAACGTTGTCTCCAGAAGCAAATCACAAGCCTCTCGCAACGCCCAGAGCCTATAAAACACCGGACGCTCCAACTCTGTGTTGCAGGGACTGGAGGCAAAACAAGCCGAAGCCTGATTTAGGGGCTTCACCGAGGCGTCCCCTCGCTGTGTCACCACGCCCTGTGCACAGCGCTCGAGGCAGCCTGAGTCCCTCCAGGGCAATCTCCCTCCCGGAGCAGGGAGACTTTGGACCCGCCACCTCCCTAAGCCTGTTTTTCTTCTTTAAAGGTCTTCACAGAAGAAAGACTCTGAAGTGACTTCCTGCAGCACATGTGGGCGCGGGGCCTCCTTGCAGAGGAAAATGCGCCTGAGGCGCCTGAGTCCAAGCAGGAACACCGAACAGCCCGGGTCCACTGAGCACGGTCCTGCGTCAGCGAGCCTCAGGGCTTCTCCCCGAGTCCTGTGCGGGAGGCGACGGGACCCAGCCAGGTCCCATCCAGGAACCCTGAGCTGAGGCTGGAACCCGCACGGCCTCCGGGCCCCAGGTGCTGGCCACGGCCCTCTTGCAGAAGGTGGCTTTTCCTAAGGAAAAGGCCCACGTAGGGCGGCCACGTGGCCGGTGTGTCTTGGACATTTCCGGTCGTCGCCTGAGGGCCCTGCACAATGATTTCACCAGTGCCCGGCCTGGGCCACAGGGCAAAGACGAGGGCGATGGCGGGCCAGGTGGGAGAGACAGTTGTTTGATGGCTCTGCCCTCAGAGCCAGGCCTCCCGCAATACATCTGATTCGGGATGTGGGCGTTTTTGTGGGGTCACTGGAAACCTCATGGTCTCCTCACAGTGGTCATGTTTGTGCCCCCAACCCAGTTCCTTAATCCCTTGCTTATAACCTCTGAGAGCACTTCTAACCTTCGGCAGCAGCGCATAGTCGAGCATGAGAATGGGGAGGGCTGCAGGAAGAGGGCGTCCTGGGGTGGGGCCTCAGGCGGGGCTGGGGTGGCCTAGAGACCCTCAGGCCTCTCACTGTGGCCTCCCCAGGCAAGCAGGGTCCCCTGTGTGGTCTTCTCACACAGTGGACGACAGCGGCCCCCGCGGTGCCTGGGAGCTTTAGTGCTAAAAGCGGGTTCATCACATAGCCTTGCAGGAGGGCTGGCTCTATGCTCGTTCCTGGGGGGCGTGTGCACACTTAGGTTTCCTTCCTCAGGATGTGCGCTGCCCGCTGTGGACAATCACGGTGGCCAGCTTTGAGGAAAGGGCATCCGGCCAGTGAAGGTGCCCAGGACACTCGGGGCCCTGGGTATTTGGGGCAGGGGGGAGCGGTGCTCTGAGGATACAGCGGTCCCGATATCTCCTGTTCCTAAGTGAGGAGCTCGGGCAGATGCTGGGGGGTGGGGACAGCAGCCCTTCAACCACCCAAGGGCTTTCTCGCCTCACCGCCCTCCGGCCAGGAACCATCCTCACCTGCCAGGCCTGGGTCTTTCTCTCTCTGGATCTGTCCTTCCTCTCTTCCTAGAGGGAGGCTCTGCTCTTGTCCAGCTTGTTTCCACTCAAGTTTCATCTGGCCCCAAGACACACTTGGCCAGAGTCAGCCATCACACTCAACCCAAGTGCACGGACGCTAGGGGCTGCGTTCCCTGTCGGGGCATCGGAGCGACAGGAACAGCGCTGCTCTTCCAGGCGGCTGTGAGGTGGCGGTGGGAGGGAAGAGGAGTCCTGTGGCCACCAGGAGAAGGGCAGGGCTTGAGCAGCGAGAGTGACCGCACGACAGCCCGGCGGGACACGGTGGAGCTGTGCTAACAGGGCTGGAAGCCGGGGAGTTTTGGGGGTGAAAGAAGCTGAGCACAGAAGTGGGGCCAGGAGAGTAGAACATGCTCGCAGAAATGGCGGCAGGAAGTGGGAAATGGGGTTTGGACCCCAAAGAAAGGCCGGGGGGAGGAGGTTCAGGGGTCAGCTGCTTCACCTGGTGGCAGCCCCATGTAGGGTGGAGAGAGGGACGGAGCGAGGGGCCCGGGAGAGCCTGGAGGCTATGTGTTTGCTCCCTTCTGTAAGACCCAGCTGAGGTGGACGCAGCCTGGGCCCCAGGGACACCCCACGATGGTGAGAGGCTGTCACCCTCCCTGTGGGCTAGAGTCTGCAGAAGGAAGCACTCTTGCTGGGAATGTGCCAAGCAGGCGGGGGCATGGATCAGGGGCCTTAGAAAGGGTCACCGCGTCTTTCAAAAGCAAAACCCTATGATCTGAGCTGAAAGCTTGAGTTTTCCCAGAACCAGCAAACACACAGCACGGGTGGAGCCGGCACTTGGGGTTATGCTGAGCTGAGCACCAAATTTCTAGTCTTCCAGGCTTTGGATAAGCGTGAAAACAGACAGACAGTCACCCCCAGTTCAGGGGCAGTGGCTCCACAAATCACCTTCCAGGCTCCTTGTTAGGCCTCGGATGGAACATTCCTGAAAACCAACGTTTGGTGCCCACGTGTGTTCACAAAAGCCCTGGTGCTTTCCGAGAATGCTGATAACATTATTTCTCCCACATCCGGCCATGGCTCACAGGCACTTTTCATGTGAGAGTGCATCTGGAGTCCCAGAAAGACCTTCTTCTAGGAGTGGGCTCCAGGGCACAGGTCATGTGATTTGCCTGCTGTTCTGAACCCATCTTTAAAAAAGGACCCTTGGGAAGTGGAGGGCTGAGGCTAGAAAGTACCATGAATCTTACATCCCCTGTTACCTCACCACATTTCCAAAGCAAACTCAAAACCCTCAGTTTTGGCAAATTTTCGATGGCCTCCCAGATATGAACAGCAGTTCAGACATGGTTTTCATGCCACATCTTGAAATCTCAGGGTAGTGTAAGGTGAATAGGGACCAGCGGAGACAGTCGGAGCCCAGGGCTGCCCTGGAACAGGGGGAGGCTGCCCGTCCCAGGCAGAGGCGCACAGAACTGCGGGGTCACACTGCTGCTCGGCAGCCGGAGGGCCTGGCTGACTCAGGCTCCCAGGATCCCGAACAGGAGCGCTCGGAAGAGCCAGGGAGGAGGAGCCGGGTCCGCCCCTGCCGCCTTCGCCTACGAGGAGGAGGAGACGCCTGAGCTGCTAGCCCCCAGTCAGCGCGGATGGCCGTGCTCCGGGGCGGCCCCCCCACCATCTGCAGGGGCAGCAGCCGCGTTCCGCGCCCCTGGCCGGCCTGCAGGCTTCCAAGGCCCGGCTGGCTGGAGAGCCGGGTCTGGTCTGGGCAGGCAGGAAGCAAGGGCAGGCTCCGTCGTGGGCGCAGGGGGACCATCATCTAATCTGTGTGGTTCTCAGGTCTGACGAAGAGCAAATAAAAAACGAGACTTGCTCTTTTACTGCGTAAGACAAATAAAAATAGGGGTCATAGGTCAGAACTCTGGCCTTTGGACCTGCTGGGTACCGAGGTTTGAAGGAATCGTGGAAGAATGCAAACGATCTATCTCCTCCAACCTTAGCTCTGGACCGTGTGACCTGGGGGGGATCAGCCGCGCACCCCCAATCCCGTCCCCGGATCTCCTCCCATCCCGCCCCCGGGTCCCCCATTTCGTTCCCAGGGTCCCCCATCTGCCCTCGGGTCCCCCTCGAGCCCCCCCAGGCCCCGATCCCCTGGCTCCAGGGCCCCCTCCACCCCCAGTCCCGCGCTCCGCCCTCGTGGCCTCTCCCGGAGCTCCGGACGCCGCGCTGGTCAGGGGCCGGAGGAGCAGGTGCAGCCCCGCCTACGCCTCCCCACCCGGTCCTCCAGGGTCCCTCCCCTCCTCTCGTCGCCCCTCCTTCCTCGCCCCTCCCTCCCCCCTCCCTTCCCCCCTCCCTCCTCTCTCCTCCCCCCTCCCTCCCTCCTCCAGCACCACCCCTTCCCCTCCCCCTCCCCTCCGGGCGCCCGCCGCCCGGCGGAAGGACTCCAGCGGCCCGCGGTCCGGGGAGACGGACTTGACCACCGGCCTGGGCCCCTCGGTCCCGGCGGCTCGGGGCGCCCCTCCTCCCGGCATGGAGCCCTCAGAGCGCGCGCAGGCGGCGCGGGACCGCGTCCCCAGGTGGGCGCGCAGGGGCCGGGGCGCCCCTCAGCCGGCCTAGGGGTGCGGGTTGGGGATTAGGGGGGGATGCAGGTTGGGGGGTGCCGGCGCCTGCGCGTCGCCGGGCTGGCGGCCGCCCCCGCCGCGCGCGTCCCGGGTCTTCTTCTGTGCCAGAGGAGGCACCGGGCGCGCTTCTCGCGGGGCCGGTGACGGTTCCCAACAGGCCGCAGACCCCCACGCTGGTTCACCGCCTCCTCCCCGGGGGGACCCGGGGGCAGGACCCAGGGGACAGAGCAGGGCTGGGGAAAGAGCCGGGCAGGGGGACCCGGGGGCAGGACCCTGGGGCGGGGCAGGACTGGCGGACTGGGCCGGACAGAGCAGGACCCGCGGGCCGGGCGCTCTGAGCCACAGGTCGCACGTGCTTACAGGGGACTTTATTCTGGGGCTTTTCTTCTCCTATTGTAGGATTGATCCATATGGGTTTGAAAGGCCTGAAGACTTTGATTATGCAGCTTATGAAGAATTTTTTTCCACCTATCTGGTGATCCTCACTCGAAGAGCAATAAAATGGTCTAAACTTCTAAAGGGAAGTGGTAGAGTGCAGAAAAGTATGACAGGTGAGTTCCGAGCTCCATCCACCCCGCCCTCAGCAAACAAGCCCTGCGCCTGGCAAATGCGCCTGGCAGGAGGGGGTCTGGGGGCAGGGAGATACTGAGGGCAGGGGAGGGGCGTCTGGGGAGGAGGGAGATGCAGAAGGGAGGGGGGGGGTCCAGGGAGGAGTGAAGTCCACAAGGGAGAGGGGTCCGGGAAAGAGGGGGTCAGGGGAGAGGGGATAAGGGGATAAGCCAGGGCCGGGTAGACTACAGGGAGGAGGGAGGTTCCAGTCCTTAGACCCTTTACCTGGGAGGCTGCCCTGAGCCTGGCCAGGGTATCCGTGGGGCGGTGCCAGGGACCCAGAGGTTACAAGGCTCACAGTTGAGGCTGGAAGCTTTGAACTCAGCTAGAACTCGCCCTTTGAAGGTAGAGGGCGTCATTTCTTCCCTTTGACACTGGGCCTGCTTGCCAGATAGGAATGGGGACCACGGCCTTCTTTCCAGAAGAAAACTGATTTTGTGCTCCTCCAAGCGAGCTGGGTCGGGACCCTCCCCTCGTCCAACCTGTGACCGAGCCTTCCCTGCATCCCTCAGAGCGAAAGCCAGCGTCCTTCCTGGACCCCTCTCCTTCCTGCCCCAGCCCCTCCTAATTCGGCCTGACCTTGTCTTTCCAAAAGGGCCTGACCGTGGCTGTTGAGCATGCATTGTATATCTGCTTTAGATATTCCCTATGGCAAGAACAAAGGCCCTTGAGATAAAGGTGCAACTTCCCTCCCCCTCCCAACGTTGGCATTTCCTTAAGGATTAAGCATCTTTCCTTAGGCTAGGAACTGATTGCTGTGCTCACCTGTGACCTCCCAGCTCAAGACAATAGACTTGCCTCCTGCTACGCCCACCAAGATAGCAGACCCACTACCTGCTGTGTCCATCAAGTGCTGTGCCAACAGGGCAATCTTGTGACTATTGTGGGAGGGACATTTCAATCACATGTGAAATGTCCTGTATGGGGGTATATAACCACTCTGTATACCTCACTTCCTTGGTGCCCTTTCTTCCTTTGGGAAGAAAGGCTCCGGGCCATGGTCCTCAGATTTCAGTTCAGAATAAACTCACCCAAATTTTCATTTATAGATTGGTTATGGATTATTTTTGTTGACAGGGGTGATGGCCTTGGTGTTTGTTATGTGAACAAGTGGAGTGTTTGCCTGCACCATTCCCCACCCTGCAGACAGACAGACAACAGTGCCTATGGGGCAGGTAGTGAGGACCTTGGCAGGAATGTGCCCGGGAGCTGAGGGGACTCAGGTCATTGGGGCAGAGGGCCATGTCAACCCTTCTTGAAATAGGGCATTAATGGCAATTAAGGGGTGAGCCTGGGGGTCAGCTGCACAGGCTGGAGCTGTGTGAGCAGAGTATGAGGGCTGTGGGTGGACAGGCCGGAGATGGGGCAGGACCCTGTCCCGGGCCACAGGTGGGCCACATCACATGACCAGGCCAAGAGCAGCCAGCTGTAAAAGGGTTTTTAAACAAGGGGGTGACAATCAATTTTTGCCTTTAAAGGGGCTAGTGAATAGGGCGCAGAGTGCCCCTGACGCACAGCAGGTGCCCAGGAGATAGTCAAGTTGAAGGAGGGCTGGGTGGAGGCAGGCTGACCTGAAACTGGCTGCTTGGCAGGCAGGCAGAGCTGAGGGAGGCTGTCCATCCACACTGGACGCCAACACCCGCCTCTCCCTTGACCGAGCTCTCTCCTCCAGGCTGTCCTGACGGGGAGTGTTAGCAACAACGAAACTGTGTTTCATGAGCTCAGCTACAGGGGCCTCACAGGGCGTCCTGTGCTGCTCTGCAGACCCCTGGAGCCAGTGTCCCCTGTGCACCCATGGAAATCCTGTGCTGGTGTCTGTCCCCGCGTCGCCTCTGTGTGAACGTGTTTCCAGCAGCACATCTGCCTTTATTTTTCCCTTTTGATTTATTCTTAAAAGTTGCCTGGGTCTTATTGTTTGAAAAGTTAATACAGGTATATGAAAATAAACACAGTTTATGCACGTGGTAAAACATCTTAATCATGCTGAAAGACGTGAGTGCCGTTGAGTTCTCTCCTGCCCACGCCCCAGTCTCCGGCAGAGGTGCCCGCTGGTGACTGTCCTCACGTCTCTCCCGGGAGCAGAGTGTGCACACACACGCCCTCACACGTGTACACATGCACCCATGGGTCTGCAGTTTGTTCTTAATGCAGGGGACGGCCTCCTGCCCAGCGTGGCTACCTCTGGCCTGCTAACCAGAGGTCGGTTAAAACAGAGAGTCACTACGCGATGTTCGTAAAGCTTCTGCTTTTACCTGAACTCAAGGCACCTTTGTTCTGCCCTCTTTGATTTTGTTGTGTGGTTCTGTCCTTTCGTCTCCTTTTTTCTGAATAGGGTCGGTCCGCTGATTTAAATCCTGTATCTTTCCTGCAGGAACCACCATCAATGCATTGTCTCTATTTTCCAGTATGGGGTTTCTCCAAGTAGAGTAGGAATAAAAGCAACCTGAATGCAGAATCCTCCCAGCTTTTCTGCTCCCGTCTTGGCAGTTATCTATGCCTGACTTGAAGGTTTTGTTTGTTGTTGGTTTTTTCAGGCACCTATCTCTATCAGCTCTTCTAAAAATTTAACTTGGTTTTTATTGAAATGACAGTTCTTTTTTGCTTTGGTATTTCTTTGACTTATATAATGTTCGCTAAGCTGTGTGATTGTGGTCGCCTGTATAATTGGCATAACAGTTTTGGGAGCAAATATATTTGATTCTGAGAGAGCCTTCAGCCTGGGGGATGGGGTTCAGCGTCCAGGTGAGTAGTGGCCCATGTTCTTTCAGGGCACGAGGACTCAAATTCATCCAGCGAGAAGCGTGTGGCTCCCGTGGTTCTGTGACCCGGGGTGTCACCACTGAAACTTGCCGTTGTTCCTGGGCCTGATGGTCAGGGGTCCTGTTAGCACTGGCGACGCTCCACGAGAGCCTCAGGCCTAAACAGGGGAGTACGAGGTGTCCCAGAAGTGGGAATCCAGGTTTTTCCTACCAGATGTTCTAGGCTGATGGCAGCGTAGTCAGGTCTGTGACACGCCAGGGAAGCGACGACGTGTAAGGGATGCTGGGCCCGCAGCGTGGATGTTAATAGGCAGAGAGCTCAGTGTCGGAAGCCCATCCTTGAATTTCAGCGAGCACACCTGGCAGTCTCCCTCGGTCCTATTCTTTAACCAAATCTTGCTTTTTTGGTTCTACTGTGTCTTTTATCTTTTTTAGAAGGACTTTCATCTGTCCCGTCTTAATGTCTCAAGTAGCACAATTATCTACAGATCTTGGCATTCGGCACGTCTTCAGATGACAGCTATAATGTATTGATCACGATATTTGCGGATACAATGAATGTTTTTCTTTTTCTTTGTCCGAAGCGAATATCCACCAGGAGCCCTTAACACAATGTACTCTTTCTCTCTCAACCTGAGGGACGAGGTTCGACAGACGCAGTCCCACGCCGCCCTGGCTCCTCGTCCCTCTTTGTTTCCCATCCTGGTGAAGGGACTTTGAAAGGGAAAAGCTCCGTGGCCGTGTGCTGCTTCTCGTCTCCTTCATTGTGGGTTCGGATATTAGCACCATCTATGTTAGGATAAAACTGCAAAAACATATTTTCAAGGACAATTGCCAAAAAAAACCTGGGGATTTGCTTCACCTTGTTGGGGCAGACACTTGGAAGGTAATTCTCTGGAGTCCCACCTCTTTTTAACAAATTTCCCAACTCTTTTCCTTTATGTTTTATGCTTCTGCAAACGTTAGTGATGGTCTGTGGGGTCGCCCAGCCCCGGGGAAAGTGTCAGTCTCTGAGGACACGTCAATATATTCATTCTCTTCTAAAGAAACTGTAAATTCAGGTAAGGAACAGCCACAAGTAGCAGAGGCCTTTGTTCTGTGAAACTTCTGGGGTGTTGCTGACCCGGCTGAGGGTCCCTGAGTCCTGGCTGTGCCTCGGGCACCTGGCCCAGGGCGTTGTCTCCATTCCACAGGCGAGGGACCCGAGCGAGGCCTGCTCAGGCTCTGCCCTGGCACGTTGCCGCAGAGCTGAGTCTGACTCCAGAGCGAGGTTGACCACTTGCACTTTTTGGCTTGATGTTTTTAAATGATTGCTTTTGATTTACTGTGCGGTTCACTCTCATGGGCATACAGTTCTGTGGGTTCAGACAAGCGCCGAGAGCCGCACGCCCCCGCCACAGGCGGGCCCCGGAGCAGCCCCTCCCCTCAGGGTGCCCTCCTGTTGCTCTGCTGACCTCTCCTCCTTCCTGTAGTCCGGCAGGCCCCGGGATGTCGCACAGATGAGACCACCCAGCTCGGAGCCTTTCGAGTCCAGCTTCTTTCACTTAACATAGCATTCTGAGACGCACCTGTGATCCTCGGCGCATCGGCAGTCCCTTCCTCGTTGCTGAGGAGCCCTTCGTTGTACGGCGCACTACAGGTTTTCTTTTTCAAGGATTGGTCCTGAGCTAACATCTGTTGTCAATCTTCTTTTTGCCCTTCTTCTCCCCAAACCCCCCGGTAGGCTGTAGGTCCTTCTGGCTCTGCTATGTCAGACACTGCCTCAGCATGGGCTGACGAGCAGTGCCATGTCCGTGCCCAGGACCCAAACCAGCAGAACCGTGGGCCACTGAAGCAGAGCACGTGAATTAACCACTCGGCCACAGGCCCGCCCCACAGACTTCTTCATCTGTTCATCAGCCAAAGGGACATTTGGGATGTGGAGAGCCAACATTATAAGCTTTCACACATGGGTTATGTGTGGACGTACACTTGCCTTTCTCTTGGGTAAATACCTAGGAGTGGGGTTGCTGGGCCATACGGTGACTGTATATTCAACTTGTGAGAAACTGCAAACTGTTTTCACAGCGGCTGCCCAATTTCGCCTTCCCACCGCCATTGGGTGAGAGTCCTAGTGTCCACATTCTTGCCAGCACTTCGTATTTTGGGTATTTTTTATTTTGGCCATTCTTTGTTGGAAAGACTGTTCTGTCTGCGTTGAATTTCCTTTGTAACCTTATCAAAAAGCAGTTGATTCTCGTTGTGTGGGTCTGTTTCTGGATTTTTTCTTACATTCCATTAATCTCTATGTGTATTTTTTCACCAGTGCCGCACTGTCGTGCTCACTCGAAGTCTGTGGTGAGCCCTAAAGTCAGAGTGTTACTCCAATTTCTCCAGTTTCTTTTCACAATTCTTCTGGTTCTTCCGTTTTCTTTGCCTTTCCGCATAAATTTTAGAATCAGCTTGTCATTATGAACTTATTTTTGCTGGAACATTAATAGGAATTGCCTTGAGCTTCTGTCTCAATTTGGGAAGAACTGACATCTTAACGCCACTGAGCCTTCCAGCCCGTGCCGCGGTGCTCGTGGTCTCTCTGCTCACCTGGGTCTTTGAGCTCTTTCCTGACGCTCGGCCTTTCGTCAGATTTGCATCTAAGTGTTGCCCCTTTTACTTCTGGTGCTATTGTAAATGAGACTCTTTTCAGTCTTTTCCTTCAGTGGCTTGTTGTCAGCATCTAGAGGTTCCTTTGATGTTTTCGTGACCTTCGTCTGCGGCCGTCTAAGCTGGGATGATCCCCGCCCGAGTCGGCTGATCTGTCCGCTGCTGTTCAGCAGACGAGGATTAAGGACTCATTTGGGTTGTTCCTGGTCACATTGCCCCCTGAGGGGTCATGAGACCTGCAGCCAGACTTCAGCGTAAGTCATACCAAGTCGGTGTGAAGGTGGGCTGAATAATGAGTGTTTTCGGTAAATGTAAAAATAAAACAAAGCTTATGCTTTCTTGTTCTCATAACAGTATGAATAGACCAGGTACGGAGATGTTCTTGCCACGAGGTGACCCTCTGGTGAGCTTCTGAACGGCAGAGAGGGTTTCTTGATTTTCCTTGACTTTGGCGGACGGTGCTGGAGTCTGTTACCTCCTCCTCCCGTTGTCCCTTGTCACGCCTGCGTCATCTGCGGGTGCGTGCTGGGCTCCTGCTGCCCCACCTGCCCTTCCGGGAGGGGGCAGCTCGTGCTCCACGAGGCCTCCAGGCGTACGCTTTGAGGTGTCAGGAACGTCGATGGCTGTCGGTTCTGGGTGGCCTTGGAATTCCAGTTGATAAGGTTTTGTGGATACTGCTTTTCTCTACTGTAACCTATAATGTTATTCCTGTAGTTTTTTCTGTTAAATGCAGCTGGTGCCTCTGATTTTTTTCTTTTTACGGCAGCTGGTGGAATTTCACTAATTGCACGCGCTTTTATTTTTTCCTAAAGTGTGGTTTCTTTTAAAATAATGGCATTTATAATATAACATCCAAGGAAAACAACAAAGCTTTGAATGTTTGCTTTGAAAATGAGCTGTTCGGAGGTTAAGTCGAGGTCACTGAGAGCATATGGCCGGCCCCAGGCTGACCAAAGGGGCTGGAAGGGCCGTCTCACAGATCTGCCCCCTCTGCCTGGGAAGCGACGGGACAGTGATCAATGGAGGAAACACGTGGTTTTGGCTTCTTTTCCTATGTATCTCTGGTCGTTAGAACATCACTGATTGCCTCTCACATATTTATTGTCAATAAAAGTACCCCCCAGTTACAGAGATGAGCCTCAGAACAGGACAAGGACACCTGCACTAACGCCACCTGCTCCCAGCCATGTGTGTCCCGCAGGCCCCGCGGCCGACACTCACTGGTCTCTCCCCATTAGTCCATGCTCCACGTAGCTGCAGAGAGCTTTCCAGAACCCCCAGGACCTTGGGCCCTGTGGTTGCCCTGTCACCTCCAGGGCAGGACCACGCACCCAAGCCTGAGCCTGGTATGCGAGGGCCTCCGGGTCTGTCCCTCCAGCCGTCACTGCGCCGCCGCGGCTCCCCCGGCCCCTGAGGTCTCTTCCTGCTCTGTGTCCCTTCACTCGGGGTGGCTTCTGTCCCTCCCATGTGCAGTGTCTGTGCGGTCACCAGCTGCGCTCTTGGAACCCTGGGCCACAGTGAGTGTTCCTGGTCAAGTCCCTGCAGACCAGAAGCCTGAGGCCGGGCTGTGGCCAACCCATTGTCCTGTCCGCCGCGTCTTGCACGGTCGGTGGGGCTGGTGGCCAGGGAGGACGAGAGGGTGAGCCTTGCAGCCCCAGTGCGTCAGCTCTGCGTGCTGACAGCGAGGTGGAGTACCGGGGGTTATTGGAGCCTGCCCGTCTGTGTTCCTCTGGGAGAGAATTCTGTGATGAGTGTATGTACCAGTTTTGGTGGAGATGTGTGATGTTTTGCATCTTTTTCATGTTTTGTTTAGGGAGAGAAGTGGGGAGAGCTAGAAGCGTTGAAATTGGTGCCGTCTTCTCAGAGGGCCCTGCCCGAGGCTGTGACCTCAGGAGAGGCTTGCCCAGCCTCTGAGCCACCCCTCTCTCCATTTCAGTGAAGCGCTATATCCGGAAGGGTGTTCCCCTCGAGCACCGGGCCCGCGTCTGGATGGGAGTGAGTGGAGCCCAGGCCCAAATGGACCGCAACCCCGGCTACTACCACCGGCTTCTCCAGGGACAGAGAAACGACAGCCTGGAGGAGGCCATCAGGACAGGTGATGCAGCGTCTGCCCCTCTGGTGATGGTGGCCGAGGCGGGAGGCTGGGAGTGGGCGCCCCCGATGGGGGAACTGTGTGTATACCCCGTCTTTAAGGTCACGATGTTGGTGGAGAAACTTTCTTTGTTAAAGGTGCATCAACTGATTTCAATTTGAAGTTATATTTTTCTCAAAGGAAAATCGGAGCTTAAGTAATTCCTGCGGGGAGAATGATGTTTGTAATTCACTCAGCAAACATCTGAGCACCTAGTTAGCCAGTAAGGAAAATGGTCGTAGAAAGACCGGTTTCTTCCGTGGAGAATCCCTCCAGGTCAGCGAGGAGGCCGCCGAGTGAGCCGTCCCCCTGCCGGACGTCACCTGGTGGTGACCCGCGTTGACTTACAGATGCTCGCGTGTCGTAAAGCCTCACCCGGGGTCCTCTTTGTGTCGAGCTCTAGCTGTCGTCTGGAGGTGCTGATTGGGGCTTTGGCTTCTGTTCCTTCCAGCTTCCTCAGCCGTCACATAGGCTCACAGCTCTTACAGTTCCAAGTGCTCAAAGAAATGTTTAACCTAAACTGAATAATTAGATTTTTAGGAAACACTTCTGCCTTTCTGCTTTTCACAGTTTCTGAGAAATGCAAATTTAAACATAAAATGCTTAATTAAAAAAAATTACTTTAAAGTTCTGAGAGGTTGGACTGGCTTGTGGCAGTGAGAGTGGTCTGCCCCCAACATAGGGAAGAGGGGACTTCAGCCCTTGATGGCAGCCCCTAGGGTCTCCGATCCCCAGGGCTGGAGCCGGTGGGGAGAGCTGGGGCCGCTCAGCCGCCGCCTGCATCCTGACACACAGCAGGCACGGCTAGAGGTCTCGGAACAGAAGCTGCAGGCCCAGCCTGGGGCGCCGCTCTAGGGGCCAGGAATGCTGATTCAGGCTGGGACGAGACCTAGCACCAAGGGAGGCCAAGCCCGTGAACTGCAACAGAATGCTGCTGTGTGTCTGAAAATGACTTTAAAGGCCCTGTTTAGTGCCAGCGTTTTTGGGTAAATATTTTTTATTATGGTAAAATGTACATAACATTCACCATTTTATCTTTCAAAACTGAAACTCTGTCCCCATTAAATTCCCTCCACCTCCCCCCACCTCGGCCCCTGCACCATCATCGACTTCTGTCTCCATGAATTTGAGGGCTCTGTGTCCCTCGTGAGTGGAATCACACAGCATTTGTCCTTTTGTGACGGGGTTATTTCACTCAGCATAAGGTCCTCAAGGTCCGTCCGTGTTGTGGCGGGTGAGAGAATTTCCTTCCCGTTTAAGGCTGAGTAATATTCCGTTGTGTGCACGGACCGAATTTTGTTTATCCAGCCAGCCGTGGCTGGACGCTGGGGTTGCTTCCCCCTTTTGGCTGTTGTGAAGAATGCTGCTCTGCTTTCCGTTCTTTTGGGGATAGACGCAGAGGTGGAAGTGCTGGACCACATGGTGATCCTACGCCTGTTTTTTTGAGGACTCTGGCTACATTGTTTTACAGGCATGGTGGCGTGGGTGCTTCGTGCCACGCAGCCACAGACAGCACATCCTGTCTGCCTCTCCCTCCACGACGGGAAGAAGGGGGGCGTGGAGAGACTTGAAAATATTCTGAGAAGCCTCTCATAATAAGAGATATCACCTAGGAACGAGCAGGGCTGATCACTCTAGTCTGAATTAGTGAAAAACACTCTCATTTCCTCCTGATCGATTTCAGTTTTTGGAACATTTAGAATTCCAGAGAAAAAAAATTTTTGTAAAAGAAATACAATGAAAAATAATGTGCTCTGAGGCACTAAGCTTACTATTTTGCTCAGATCTAGTTTTTTATAAGCAAAGATAAGGGTGGGGCCAGAGGCTGGGAAGAGAATTTTCCAGCAGCTGTGTAGACGTCAGTGCGAGAAGAGCGGTTGGATCTCTGTAGGCAGAGAGGGGAGAGCCCGGGTGTGCTCACCTTACAGCACGACGCAGAGCTCGTGGGGGTGTCCCCTCTTGAGGTCCACATGGGTGCAGACATGGTGGGTCCCAGTCCATTTCCGTCATTGTAGGCAGCACAGTCACACACACAACACTAAGGAGGACCTTTAGAATCAGTGAAGATGTCATTGTTTCCGTTGACACACACCCTCTGCCCTCCCACCTGTCTGCAGGGGTCACATACAAAATGCAGCGGTAAACGGTCAGGTGTGAGCTCAGTGCCAGGCGGGAGTCTGTCCTGGCGAGCTCGTCCAGCATTGTGCAGAATGGCTTGGCCGGCCAGTCGGGCGGGACGGGCGGACAAAGTGGGTGTCCGACGAGGAGGAAGAGGCTGGTCAGGGAAGCCTGCAGACAGCTGGCAGTGCTGGTCTATTTGGGGCCTAGTTTCCGGTTTGTCTGTTTGCCTCTGAAAGGGCGTCTCAGCATGTGCTGCCTCCTTAGGTTTTCCATCGTCGGAGTTGGGAAAATTTTCTAAGGTTTCGTGTAAACTGCTCACTTGTCACCCATTGTCCTACATTAATCCCCCGCCCCCAGCTAAGAGGGAAACGTGAGGGCAGCGGTGCTGGCGGGTCTGCGCAGCGGAGGGACACGAGGAGGCTTCAGGGCCTGCAGGGCCGGCCTCGGCTCAGAGAAACCCACTCTGCCACCGCTGATTTTGGGAGGAAGGGCTTCTGGGACCCTCTGGCATCCCTGGGGCGCGGCTGGAGCAGGACAGGGCATCCAGGGGACGCCCCCGTCTTCCTTCCTGGCTCTGGGTGCCCACGGCTCGTCCCTGTGGAGCTTTCTGTGTGGCTCAGGCGCGTAACCAGGGTGGAGACCATCCCTCACGCGTGGACGGAGCGTGCGCTGCGGCGGTGGGCTGGGCCTCCCTCGGGGCGGGCGCGGGAGGATCTGGTTCGTCGCAGACTGGTCTTCCCTTTCCAGCCTTTGAACAATTCTGTGCCGTGAATTTCCCTGCAGATATGAACAGGACCTTCCCGGATAACGTGAAATTCCGCAAGAGCGCGGATCCCTGTCTGCAGAAGACCCTGTACAATGTGCTGCTGGCCTATGGGCACCACAACCAGGGCGTGGGGTATTGCCAGGTGAGCCCGGGCAGCTAGCGGGCGCTGGGGGCGGGGGACAGCGTGGACACCCACAGACTCACGACAGGGCCGTCGTCCAGGGGACGTCGACCGTTCCCCAGGAGCCCAGAGCAGAGACTCCCTAACCGATAATACCTCACGCTGGCCTGTGGCTCAGTTTCCCAGCGAGGAAAGCCAGAGGACACCCACGTGCCGGGCAGGTGGGAGGCAACGTAAGCAAGCACAGGGCTGCACATTCTGGACACGGAGTGACCCGCACCTCGGCCGCGGTACAGAGTGTGTGTCTATGTGAGTGTGTGGGGCCAGGTGAGTGAGCGTAGGGGCTCCTTTGAGGTCCCTTTGGGAACCCAGACCTTCCCCGCAGGGAGGGTGACCGTCGCCTGGTTACCTGCAGTCTCAGCCCCTTGTCCTGGGTTTCTGGGGCAGCAGCACTGAGGCGGGAGGATCGCCCTCAGGCGAGAGCACGTCAACGGGACACTTCTCTTCCCACTGAGGGTGCCGGCAGAGCCCAGCCGGGTTTCCCGCGAGGTGGGCCGTCTCCGTGCTGGCTCACAGGAGGCTGCCGAGGCAGGGGTCGGCAGGAGCCGTGGCTGCCTGTCCCGGGCGTGCTGCCCGTCGCCGTGGCTGTGTGTGGCCGGTGCTGTCAGCGAGGTGGCTCTCCCTGCGTCTGGGGCCGTGGGCCACCAAGCTCCTGGGGCCCGAGGTTTGTCCCAGGTGTCCTGAGCGGACAGCGAGGGAACCACGTGGTGAGATCCCCCGTGCCGGGCGTGGGCCGGTTCATCGAGAAGGCAGGCCAGGGCGCTGAGGCCTCTGTGAGGTTGGCACAGATGTTGGGGTCGCTTTGGGACTTGAGTTTCCATATAGATGGCTCGTGGTGTTGCTCTTGGGTTGAGAGGATAGGGGAGCAGGAGCGACCCCTTTGAAAAGACCAGCCGCAAAGAAGCTAGCGACCTGCTCGTGTCCCCTGAGTGACCATTAGGCTGTTTCCCGGTGCCGTGCTCCGCGGGCGCTTGTGAGCAGGTGACTCTGGGACCCGTCCCCCCCAGACGGAAGCCCCCTCATGCTCTGCTTTGTTACCGTCGTTAACCTGCCGTCCAGAACAAGGACTTGGCCTTTCGGGGGAGGTGCAGGATGGCCGAGAAACTGTCTGGATTATTCTAGTACTGTTCTTGTGGGGTTTAAAAATAGCTTTAAAAAAGAAACCTCACACAGTTTTCAACGTTGGCGTGATGCGGAAGCTCCTCTGGTGTTTGGAATGTGTTTGCATGTACGTGGATACACGTATTTACACACACACGTGTGGTGTGTTAGTTTCCCCGGGGCTGCGCGACAGGACCCCAGGCTGAGAGGCATAAACGCCGGGAATTGACTGTCTCACATCTGGAGGCCCGAAGTCGGAGAACAAGGTGCCACACGGCCACTGGTTCCTCCTGAGGCCGCCATGGGGACTGTCCGTGGCCTCCCACTCCTGGTGGCCTTTGGCGACCCTGGGCTCAGTCTCTGCCCCCACCTTCACGTGGCCTTCTCCCTCTGTGATGTCCCTGTGCCCACATTTATGGGTTGACAAAGGCTGGATTTTTCCCTTATCATTAGGGAAATCCACGTTTATTTTACAAAATACAGACAAGTGACAAAGAACGTAGAGCACCTCAAACCCAGTTGCCGGTGACGACAGCGGCTCGCTGTGGCTGGGCTCCATGGCCGGGCTCTTTCTAGCCGCTTCTCTCAGCTGAGTCACACACGTCAAGCGTTTCGGCAACAGCGCCCTTTGGCAGGTGTGCCGAGAATCCCCCGAACAGCGTCCGTCAGAGTTCTCTCTCGCCCCGGGTGTCAGACCGGGAGCCTTATGCTCTTGTGAAATGTGGCCACTGGTCTGGTCCCCCTCTGAGAGGGGTTTCCTGCTGCTGGCACGTATTAGAGCAATCTTTTTAGAAACCGCTCTTAAGTTACGTTGAGCATACGGTTACCGTTGCTTGAAGGAGTCTTGGACTTAGTTTTCTAGGGCAGTTTTCAGAAGAGTTTCTCTTAACCGTTTTCTTCTTACCCTTTCATGTGGGCTTGACCAAATGCATCACTGGAAGGCAGATTCTCCCTATCTCTGAAGTTCGACCAAAGTTCTAGAATTGTGCAATTTCGGGGGCGACGAGCAGCGGCCGAGCAGTGACAGGGCCCAGTGGGGTGAGCGCTCGGCCTGAGCTGGCGTCTCGTCCTCTGATTGCAGGGCATGAACTTTATCGCCGGATACCTGATTCTCATAACGAAGAACGAGGAGGAGTCCTTCTGGCTCCTGGATGCGCTCATCGGAAGGATCCTGCCCGGTATGTCGCGCTCTCCCCCGCTTGCCTTCGCCTTCCTGTTCTGGTGCTGTCGCAGTGACTCAGCCGGCAGGTTGAGGTTTAGTTAAAATGCAGCTGAATTTGTTAGGCAGTTGAGGTTAACATCTTCTTGTAGCTGAGTTAAAGGGAAGAACGGGATCTAAGGTGATGGCTCCAGCTGGAGCCGCGGCCTCTCGGGCCCCGTGGAGCGTTCTTCGCTCTGCGTCCCAGAGCTGGAGTTTGGCTGAGGCCGTGTGCTTGGCTGTCTGCCCCTTGGGCCTGTCCCGTTTGTGTGGAGACTCATGGACTGTTGCTTGTCTTACTGACCACAGAATCGGGGAGAGGTGAGCTCGCTCCTGTGTGTGTGCTTGTTATTGAGTCCACAAAAGGTCGGATGGAGTGAAATGCTCGTCAGCCATTATTACTACTTTCATTAAGGTGAAAGTCATTCTTTTCATGCATTTTCACCTTTCTAGTTATTAATGAATATTCATTATTTTCATTAATTACAGATTAATTAATAAACAAGTCATTTATTAGTAAACAACTGCAATTTTTGTAATGCACAGTGTAGACCACAAGCCATGCAGTGGGACCACTTTGGGACGAGAATGGCCAGAACCAGTTCAGGTGGGAGGGGATGTGGGGCAGATACCACCTTCTGCCCCCCCAGCTGTGACAGTGCTGATGGTCCCAGTGAGCTCACACGTGGCTCAGGACAAACACAGTTGCAAATCCTTGTGACCAATGGACGGGGAGGTTACGGGCTCCTTCAGGTGGGAGGAGCCCTGGGTCAGTCTTGTTTTCGGTGCCACCGAGTTTCCCCCCTCTTCCCCCCACCCCCACGCTTGCCCCCCTGAGTCAGGCTAGACCCACCCAGGACCACCGGGGAGAGCACCCAGAACCACCCAGGAGAGCTGGCCTCTGTCCGGGACTCTGTGTTGAAGACGTGAGGGGCGTGCACTGTAGCTTCTGCGTCGTGGGCACGTGGCACGTTTCAGGTTCCATGCTGAACTGCATCTACGCTCTCCTTTAACCCTCAGCACAGCTGCGCCACATGGACCCAACTACTGAGTCCATTTTATGGATGAGGACGCTAAGGCCTGGGTCCCAAGGCCGTGTGTGGCAGAGCCAGGTTCACACCCACGGCCACGTGAGACCCTGGCGTGTGCCTCGTGGACGAGTAGCCTGAGTTAGAGATGGGGAGAATCTGGAGGGACGGGGAAGCGAGGTCACTTCTCATGCTCCGTGGCCTGGGGAGCAAGCACTCCAGAGACCAGACTGGGTGCAGCCGCCGCGAGGAAGGCAGGTGGAGCGGGCCCGCTTGCGGGAGAGGAGCCTGACTGGGGAGGAGCTCCAGCCGTCCTGCTTCCACGTGAGGGCCTGAGCTGCAGAGACGGGGGAGGATGAGGACGAGGACAAGGAGGTGAGACTCCCAGGGGAATGGCAACAGAGCTTCGTAGCTGCACCGTTTGCTACACTTACCTGTAAGGACCGGATTGGGATGAATCTTGGTTCCCAGGATCAATTCCAGACACTATTCTGGGGGTTGGGCAAACATCAGAGGACCCACTGTGGCAGGAGGTCAGACGGTGGACGGCAGCAACCACATCACCACCCACAGTGAGCAGGTGGAATACAGAGGGCATCAGAGGTGACAGTGTCGACTCAGAAAACAAAAAGCGAGGCTCCACACTGCCTCTAAGGTGGTAGTGTCATATGCAGACGTATTTTTAAGGCCATAAAATGTTGTTTCCTGTCATTATGAGGTTCCATCAAACTAAAGTGCAGTGCAGGCAAGTCTTGATTCAAAAACAAAATATCCAACTAAAAATGTTAGGACTGTGGGAGAAAAGGGGATTATTCTTGTCATTGCAGAGCTGCTCAAAGGGCAAAAGGCAGCTGTATGTCATGTTCTCTGAATTCTTCGCACAAACTAGGTCATTCCAGTGCCACGGTCAACCTGCTTAGTTGTTTCTTTTTTAATTACACAGACAATGCACAGATGTATTCTTACTTTAAAAGTTCGGAAAATAGAGTACTGATTGTGGAACAAAGAGTGACCCTTCTCCTTCATTAGTGCCTACCCCTTTCTCTCCTACCCAGAGGCAGCTGTTGCTGTGCTGCCTTCAGCATGCGTGTGTCTTTCCAGAGTTCTTTGTGTGCATTTATGTAGCTACTTGCACATCAGCACATAAATGAAGGAGAGAATTAATGACAAGAAAACAAAGAACAATAGAAAAGATGAACTGAGACAAAAGCTGGTTCTTTGGAAAACGGTGCTAAAGTAGACAAACCTCTGGCAAGACTGATAAAGAAAAATGGGTGAGGTATTTAGAAATGAAGGGGTGCTGTCACATGAGAGTCTGTAGATTTTTAAGAATCATCAAGAGATAAATGGATAATCTTGAGAAACATGCAGCCTGACAAAGCTGGTTGGAGAGAAGGTAGAACGTCTGAATGGGCAGACGCACAGACATGCAGAAACTCCTCACAGACACTCAAAATCTCCTCCAACCTTGAAGGAACAGATAATTCCTGCTTTTTGTACATCTTGTAGAAAATAGCAAAGGCTGAACTGCCCATCATCTGGGGGAGCCAGTGTGACCTCGCTGTCATGCAGCTCGCCTCCCTGACGCACACAGTATGCACGTTCTAATTAAAATAATAATACTGCTATTAGTAACTTGAATCCAGTGATGACCACGGAGTATTTTTTTATCTAAAGAGAGTTTATCCCAGGAATGCAAGGATGGCTTAACCACACGGGAGAATCAGGACAAAGCACAGCCACGCAGGCTTGAAGGAACGTTGGCGGGCTGTGACCCGGCTGTGGCGTCGACACGGTCTGGTGTGGGGCCACGGGTGGGGAAACAGTCGAGAGGCCGGAAATCAGTTTGTCTGCTGATCTTTGTATTGGAACTTGGTGTGTGAGATGTCTCAGTTAACGAGGAAAAGACAGACTGTTTAAAACGTCGGTGACAGTTGACTGTATGGAAGAAAACAGAATCAGACCCTCATTTCAATCCCAGATGGATTCAAGAGTTTTGTGAAAAAGCAAGACTTCGAAACTGAGAACAATGGATATAGAATACTTTCACGATGCTGGAGTAGGGAAGAAGTTCTTGAATAAAACGCAAAAAGTATAAAAGATGTGATTGATAATTTTAATTACCTTAAAACTAAAAACTAATTTTGACACAAGATGTCATAAGCAAAGTAAAAATACAAGCTATTTTGGAGAAGGTATCTGTGATCCACAAAATTAACATGTAAAGAGTTCCTAAAAATCTAGTGGAAAATTTGGTGAAGAATATGCCTAATAGGCGATTTACAGAACAGGAAACCTGAATGGCCAACAGAGTTAGAAAGAGCTGACGGGTTCTCTGGTGGGCAAGGAGGGGCACATCCAAACACTGAAGCGGGAGGTCAGAGCCTTCAGCACGGCCCCTCGGCGGCCACCGCCTCCAGGTGGGTGACAGCCGGATTTCAGAGCAGTGGAAATGGGGTGACAATCGGTGTTAAACTGAGCACATGTCGTGCTGCTGTCTCCTCACAAAGGAGGAACCGGAGGTGGAGAGAGTAGCTGGTACCAAGTCACGGACTCGTGGTCTCTGCCGCCCCACGCCACCTCCTGCCTGCTGAGGAGCCTTCCCTGGGCACCGCCACCTCCGGGAGCTTTAGTGTAGCTAACTTAGTTAGTGTAGCTGCCGCTTAATAGTCACTGCGACAAGGTCTACTCACAGGATTTCACTTCCACCCTCCAATGGCTCTCATGGTCCCAAGTCAACAGAAGGCCACTAGATGCTGTCTGTACGCACTGAACTTGTCCCCCGAACGTCCTCACGCAGACCCCCAGCTCCCGTGGACCTCCAGCTCTCGTGACACTGGGTGGCCTCCTCTGGGGGGCCGTTGGTGGCTGTCCCAATTAGTCACTGCTGAAACCAGGGCATCCAGTCAGCGGCGCAGGAGGCAAAGCAGACGTGGCCACTTTGTGGGGCGAGGAGGACTCCTGAGCTTGCTGAGAAGCCGGGGACTAGACCCTGACTCGCTGACCTGACCGAGGATGGAGGCGGCACCACTCGATCAAGTAATGAGTCAACACAATAAGGAACTGATGTATCTGCGTCCCAGAAAGCTGGTCTGACCTGTTTTCCTTTGAAACAGGGAAACAGGCTGCTCATCATCACATACCCCGGCTCAGCCTCGAAGGTGTGGCCCAGATGAGGACCGATAAGGCTCTTTCTCGGGTGAGGCTCACAGCAGTGGGAGGCGAGGACCACTGGATCCTGTTCGTTGCAGCTGCACCCGGGCAGGTGTTCCGCTTGTGCTCTGGTGAACTGCCCTGTGGGGTCTCCCCTACCTTGAGTCATACCCCACCGCCTGCGCCCTACTCCTGTGGCACAGCGTTTGCCTTGTCACCGGCAGGCACTTCGTCCTGGGCTGACGAGCATCAGTGTTGGACTTAGACCACACAGGTCTAAGTGCCAGCCCTGGCGCTGACTACTCACGTGGCAGTAATGATCATGGGCAGGTTTCTACATCTGTGCCCCGCCCGCAGCAGGGTCAGCCCTCCCAGGTGCTGACGCAGCCACCACGTCGCTTGCAAGGCAGGACTGCCCAGGAGGAGGTGACTTGGGCTCCAGGGGGCGAGGCCCATTTGGGGGCTGCTTAGGATGTTCCTGTGCACAGCCCAGCGCTGGCCGTGCCGTCTCTGGCTCAGACAGTGGGCAGGGACGGCTGCAGGCGGGCCAGGGGTGCGGCTTGTCTGTCTTACAAAGTGTTCGAGGGCTCCAGCGGTCCTGCCCCTGAACCGCTCAGGCCTGTGGCGGCTTGCGTGGGACTTCAAGGTCTCTATTTCTGGAAGCTGGTGTAAGCCGCTAACGGAGAAGGAGGTCGTGCTGTGCTGGCAGCTCAGCAAATCCCCTTAGCGCTCCTGTGCTCGAACCTGGCTCCCTCTGAGACATCACCGTCACTCACAGAATTGGGTCGCCTGGCTCTCAGGACACTGAGAATCTGTGCTCCCTTCTCCCCAGCTGGACCAGAATGTTGCTCTTAAAATTAAAACATCGAGAGAGGGAGAAAGAGAGATGCAAAGTAAGGATATGAGAGGGAAGAATATTTTGTAACTGAATTGGCTTCTATTAAATTATTTTCAGGGTATTTTAGTATTAAACGTAGTTTATTGTATACTAGTCTTTAAAAATTAGTAACATGAGCACAATATCATGCCAATATTCATAATGATTCTGTTTTAACCAAAATAATTGATTAACAGGGACACCTGGTCCCTTTGCCGTGGTGAGTGACCATGGTGAACACGGGTGGCAGGACGAGATGCTGTGTTTGGCACAGGATGTGTGTGCTAGATTTCCTATTTTATTACATAGATTACTTACTGAATTTTTTATATCAAAAATTAAGCATTAAAGTTTGTTGCAACATGTCACATTAACAAGCTAGAAAGTTCTTGGTAAGACAAACGTCCATTCAGCAGGTAACGCCCTGTTGAAAGTGTCGGTCTGTCTGTCCCTCTGAGCACATGGTCACAGAGCTGTGCGCACTGCCGGCTGCTGGCTGCCGGCTGGTTGGGTGGGAGGAGCAGAGTGGCTGTGAGGTCCCCTTAGCGGGTCCCGCTTTCCGAGGCCCCCAAGCCATTAAGTGGAGTAAAAGGACTTTCTCCCAGTTAAGCCGTCAGCCCTCGTTGGGAATGAGGAGAGATATTCAGACTAAACGTGGCCTCTGCCTTCTGTGTTCTGTGGGGACGTCAGCTCCTCCTGGAATCTGGTAAAAGCAATGATGCGTCCTCGCCCTCCAGCTGGAGCGTGTGGCAGTCACACGAGCGCGAGGAGAGCTTCCAGCAGCTGCACATGCTGACGTCCCTGCGCCCTGAGCACACGCGTGAGGGGGCACAGCATCTGAAGGCCCGTCAGCCGGGGGCCAGCGAAGCGGGTCCCAGCCCCTCCCTGCGGAGGTGCCAGCCATGGGGCCCCCACGGCACGGTCAGAGGGGCCGGAGGTTTGCAAAGGGAAGAGCAACACCTTTCGCAGGGTTTCACAGCAGGGTCCCGTCGGCGGGACAAGTGCGCGTGTCCATAGTGTCAGACGCACACCGGGTTCACTTGCGGCTGGACCCTTGTCCTCAGCCCAGCAGCCCCCGCCCTGTGGTGGCCTCTTGCTCCCAGGAGGGAGCTCGCCGTCAGGCAGTGCTGGCCCTGCCTGCGCCCGTGCCTGTCCCCATGGCCTCCCTTAGCCCGGGCAGGTAGAGCCCCAGCTGCTGAAGGCCATTGAGGTGGCCACGTGGCCATGGCTGCTGGACTCTCCCTCAGTCGGGATGACGGGAAACGGCAGCTGTCGCCTGCAGATTTTAAACAGTTGTATTTTTATGTGTTAAAATACATATAACATAAAATTTACCATCCTAACCACTCTTTTTTTTCTTTTTTTGGGTGAGGAAGACTGTTGCTGAGCTAACATCTGTAGCAGTCTTCCTCTCTTTTATGTGGGACGCTTCCACAGCATGAATTAATGAGCCATGTGTAGGTCTGTACCCGGGATCCGAACCTGTGAACCCCAGGCCGCCAGAGCAGAGCATGTGAACTTAACGGCTGCACCACGGGGCCGGTCTCATCGTAACTGTTTTTCAGTGCAGTTCCATGGCATTAAGTACATTCATATTGTTGTGCAACCATCACCACACTCCATCTCCAGAACTTTCATCGTCCCAAACTGAAACTCTGTCCCCGTTAAACGCTCACTCCCGGTCTCCTCCCCTCCCCCGGCCCCTGGCCCCACCGTCTACTTCCTGTCTGTGAACTTGATTCCTTTACGGACCTCATAGAAGTATTTGTATTTTGTGACTGGTTTTTTTTCACTCAGCATGATGTCCCCAAGCTCCATCCATGTTGTAGTGGGTGTCAGGATTTCCTTCCTAATTTAAAGATTTTATTTTCCTTCTTTTCCCCAAAGCCCCTGGTACATAGTTGTATATTTTTAGTTGTGGGTCCCTCCAGCTGTGGCATGTGGGACACCACCCCAGCATGGCCATGTCCGCACCTAGGATCCAAACCAGCGAAACCCTGGGCCGCCAAAGCAGAGTGCACCAGCTTAACCACTCCGCCATGGGGCCAGCCCCAGAATTTCCTTCCTTTTTAAGGCTGAATAATATCTCATTGTGTGGACGGACACATTCTGTTTCTCCGTCACCCATAGGTGGACGCTCAGTTGTGCACATCTTTTGGTGGGTGTGAATAATGCTGCTCTGAAGGTGGGCATGTGAACATCCCTGCTTCCCACCAGCAGGGCCTTGCTGTCCAGAGCTCGGGGGCCCCTGGGGCCTCGCTTTGGGAGTCGCTCCCAGGAGGCCCCGCCTCGGCACAGCTCAGCCTCCTGCCTGGGTCCTCTAACCTTGCCTCCTCTTCTGGGAAGGATCCTCCGCAGAGAGCCCTGTCTTCTGTCCCTGGCTAAGCAGGAAGGAGGGACGAGGCTGTCGGGGGCTGTGGTTTGTGGAGCGACTGACGCAGGTTTCTTGGTTTCTCATCTCGTCCCCTTGGCAGATTACTACAGCCCCGCAATGCTGGGCCTGAAGACGGACCAGGAGGTCCTGGGGGAGCTGGTGAGGACCAAGCTGCCAGCAGTGGCGGCCCTGATGGATGGGCACGGTGTCCTGTGGACCCTGCTTGTGTCTCGATGGTTCATCTGCCTGTTCGTGGACATCCTGCCCGTGGAGGTGAGCGGGGCGCACGGCTCGCTCAGACCGGGGCCGCTGGGGCCGTCGTGCAGTGATGCTGTGCCTGTCTGTCTCTCTGCAGACGGTGCTTCGGATCTGGGACTGTTTGTTCAATGAAGGCTCGAAGATTATCTTCCGGGTGGCCCTGACCCTGATTAAGCAACACCAGGCTTTGATTTTGGAAGCCACCAGTTTCGCAGACGTTTGTGAAAAGTTCAAGGAGCTCACCAGAGGGAGGTTTGTGACCGAGTGCCACACCTTCATGCAGGTGAGTGTTGGGGCTCAGCGTGCGCTGCGCTCTGCTGCTGCCTTCGGCCCGCGAGGCAGGTGCCCTGGCTCTGCCTGTCTGTCTGGCACGGCGACTGTCCCTGTGTTCCCTCCAGACCTCTGCCTCCGAGGTCCCCTTCACCCCACCCTCGCAAGCAGCCCCTTCTAGGCCCGCCTTCCCCCGGAGCCTGGGGCCGACCGGCAGACCGGTGGTGACCACCCACCTGGAGCCCAGTGGCTGTTCCCCAGCTCCCGTGCCATAGGCCCTGAGGACGGCGGGGCCCAGTGCCACCGGGAACCCCTGCAGACCCAGTCCAGGCTCACTGGGTCGAAGCAGCTGGGGCAGAACCGGTCTCGCTGGCACTGCAGTCTCTCCCAGGCCTGGGAGGTGGCGGGGTCCCCTGAGTCAAGGCGTGGTGCGGGGCCTCGGTCTGCTGTCCCCTCCTGGGGCCCTTCCCAAGCTGCACCGCGTTTCCAGTCTCAGGGCTTTCCTGATCACCGCCTGTGGTAGGGCCATCTCTTCTCGGCCCGACCACTGTCGACTTCTCACCTGGCCCTGCTGGGGTCACACTGTCTGTTGCCGGTACCCCCGGAAGGGCAGCTCCCCGAGCCGGGGGCCTCCCCACTGGGACTGGGCCTGGCGCAGGCTGTGTAGACGACTTGGATCTGCTGAGTGAAGGAAGTGGAGCTGCGTCCGACAGGAGGATGAGGCTGTGGAGGCTGGAGAGGCAGGTTGTAGGTGGACTAGTGGGAAGAGGGCGAGAGCCTGGAAACAAAGGCTGAAACCTGAAGGACCCTGGCGGGAGGGGATGCTGGCGCCTGAGCAGCCTTGAGCGCAGATGCCTGGCTTGTCTCGTGTCTCATCTTTCCGTTTGAAATACCAGTTCAGAGGAGGCAACAGAGGCACAGACAGCTGGGGCCTCGTGAAGCATTATTCCCACGCCCAGGAAGGCCAGGTGGTGCTCACCTCCTGGGAGCAGCAGCCACTGTGCTGAGGCGGCTTGGCCTGGGGGCGTGTCAGGCGACTGAGGGGCAGCCTTCTGACGGCTGGGGCTGGCTTAGGAAGAATCGAGGCCACTGAGCCAGAGCCTGCGGCCTGAGCTGCTCCACGCCACTCTGGAAGCCAGGTGCGGGTGCGAGGCGGCTCCAGGGAGCAGCGTGGGCGGAGTGGAGGAAACCCCGGCCTCTGCCCCTGGCTCCATTAAGGGACGGGGTTCCGCCCCCCCCCCCCCCCCCAGCCTTGGGAAGAACAGGACGACCTCCTGTTTCACTGCCGTGGCGGGGACATGCAGTCACCAGGCTCCGGTGTCCTCTGAATGGCAGGCAGGTGGGTGTGAGCGCTGACATTCCAGGCGTGCTCACCCGCCAGCGGCTGTGACAAATAGAAGGTGACGATGACGGATGAGACAAGTGGGAGATCTGTCAGCAGCCCGTTCAGAGGCTTGCCAGGTGGAACTGGCACCCCTCCCCATGACAGAATGAGTCCTCCACGAGGGGCGGCTTCTCTGTCCTAGGAAGTCTTCAGGACACTGGCGCCCCTCAGTGAGGGTGTCACAGGGAAACTGCAGCAGCAGACTGCGGGAGGGAGCTCTCCCAGGCCGTCAGCGCGCCTGTGCTGTGCGTCCAGGAGCTCGCAGGCCGACACTGAATCACAGGCCTTTCCACATGACCGCTGACTGGCTTCATGGTCCCTTTAGACTCGGTTTCCCCATTAATATCGGGAGGAGATCATAATAGTTCCTGCATGCTACGGTTGCTGAGTGCTTTTAGTTTTAATGAGATAGAATTCCCATATCATAAAATTCACCCTTGTAACATGTACATTCAAAGATGGGACAAGTACCATCACTATCTAGTTCCAGAACATTCTCATCACCCCAAAAGTGAACCTGTACTTCCTCCCTTCCCGCTGGCAGCCACCAGTCTACTTTCTGTCCCCGTGGATTTGCCCGTCAACGTGTCAACAGTGACTTTGTGTGTCCAGCTTCTCACTCCGCGTGTGCTGTCACGGTGGTCAGGTTCTGACGGGCGTCGTCTGTCGCCGTGTTGAGTGAGTCCCCGCACACAGGAAG
Organism: Equus caballus; assembly: GCF_041296265.1. NCBI lineage: Eukaryota > Metazoa > Chordata > Mammalia > Perissodactyla > Equidae > Equus > Equus caballus. The sequence goes on along the minus strand of NC_091700.1, from coordinate 100,586,602 downwards.
CGCTCAGGGAGCGCCCGAGCTTGTAAAGTGCGAGAGGCAGCGCAGCGACAGGTCTCCTGCCCGTGGGCCAGCTGCAGGAGGACGGCCGACCACGGCGGGGCTTTGCAGGGCTTCTGCCCGAAGGTGCTCTGGGCCCTGAGCGCTGAGCAGGCTCGAGGGAAGCACAGAGGGTCCCGGGGGCACTAGGCGGGTTCCACCAGTCTGCCCACATCGAAACAGAAAGGCTGTGTGTCATCGACAGAGTGGATGGAGCCACGTGAGGGGAGCTGGCCGGGAGGCGGCCCCGGACAGTGGGTCCTGCTTTCTCAGTGACCTCTACAAGGTCAGGGCTGTGTTTCTGTATCAAACACATCAGCACAGACCTCCTTGAAGTCCTCACAGGAACATCTAGAATTTCCTGGAGAATAAACGCGGCGGCCTCCCATCGGAGCTCAGTGCAAGGTAGCAGGACACGGACAGCTGAACACAGGGGTCCGGGCCCACGGCAGAGGACTGGATTTACTTCCCACATTTCAGGGATGCAGGCGTTGCCACGTAACTGCTCTACTCCAACCGTGGGTGACGTGTGTCACGGACCTACCGAAGAATTTCTGAAATGAAATTTCTTTAAGAAAAACCTATTATAATGCTAGCCTTACACTTGGCCTAATTTATAACCGTGGATTTCTCAGTGGTAACTGCACAAATAATTATTAAATTATTATGCATGAAGGACGCGATGGTGCGTTTCCCGGTCTAAAATGTTAGTTCTCATGCTGGTCACGCGCCAGCCTCTGGAGCTCCAGGCTGTGGCCGCCTCCGCTGGTGCCCTGTGCTGCCTCAGTCCCTCCCCGCATCCCTCCCTGAAGCACCATCTTTTCTCCTCATCGTGGGGTGGTTCCTCACTTGCTAGAAATGACTCTGAGTCTCTTCCTGCTTCCACTCCTCAAATCTGGTTTCTCACAGCCCTGACTGGCTTCAGAGCTGCTACAGGGCATGACAGTTAAAGGGTCAAAGCTGCAAGAACAGAGCTCAGGCGACAGAAGCAGAAACAGGCAAACAGGACGACCTCGAACTTAAAGACTCCCGCACAGCAAAGGAAATGCGAAACCTGCAGAAAGGGAGAAGATTTTTGCAAACCATGCATCTGATAAGGAGTTAATATCCAGAATATATGAAGAACTACAACTCAACAGCAAAAAAGCAGATAATTCCATTTAAAAATAGGCAAAGGACTGAACAGACATTTCTCCAAAGAAGACATACCAATGGCCAACAAGCCCATAAAAAGATGCTCAGTATCACTGGTCATGAGGGAAATGCAAATCAGAACCACGTGAGATACTGCCTCACACCCACTAGGATGGTCACTGTCAAGAACAGAACAGAACAAGTGCTGGTGAGGGTGTGGAGAGACTGGAAGCTTTGTCCACTGCTGGTGGGGATGTAAAATACTGTAGCCACTGTGGAAAAGAGTATGGCAGTTCCTCAGAAAATTAAACAGAATTACCATAGGTCCAGCAATTCCACTTCTGAGTATTTACCCAAAAGAACTGAAAGGAGGGACTTGAACACATATTTGTACACCTATGTGCATAGCTAGATTATTCCCAATAGCCAAGATGTGGAATAAACCCAACTGCCCATCAACAGACAAGTGGATAAACATGCAATGCACCGTTACTCAGCATTTTTATAGAGGAAGGGAATTCCAACACAGGCACAACATGGCGGAACCTCGACATTATGCTGACACAAGCCAGTCACAAAAGACAAATGCTGTAGGGTTCCACTTACACGAGGGACAGAGAGGAGCCCAGTTCAGAGACAGAGTAGATGGTGGTGCCGGGGGCTGAGGGATGGGGACTCAGGGTTTAGCGGGGAAAGTTTCCGTTTGGGGAGATGGAAGACTTGTGGAGATCTGATACACAGCAGTGTGAATAGTTAAGCTTGCTGAACTGCACACTTAGAAATGGTGAAGATGGTAAATTTATAGTATGTGGGTTTTACTACAATAAAAAAAACAACTAAAACAGAAATTGGACAAGATGCTACCTGATTTTAATTCCAAGGGCTTGGAGCCCATGACTTCAGAATCTGACATGTTTACTTTATGGATTTGATTCAAAACTTTTAAAAGTGCAAAAGGGGGCAAGGAAACGTGGCCACAGAAGAGCACAGGTCGTGTTTGCTCACTGCGCGAACATCAGAGCATCCGAGAAGACAGCCGCTGGGACCTGCTACACAGCGAGGTCCTGCCTCATGTTCATGCTTGCCTGGAACGAACGCTTGCCTGAACGGGTACACGCCCGTGTCCAGAGCTCCCTTCGCGCCCTCTGTGCTGTGGGATGTCCCTCACCGTTGACTGAAGACCAAACGATGTGTCCGCACAGTTGGAGTGGCGCGTGCCGCTCCTGTGAGGCGTTTCAGAACATGATCCAGCGCTTCACAGCTCTCGTTCATGAGCGAATGTCTGTGTGGCTGTGCAGGGTCTAGCCTTGCTGCTGGTGGAGGTAACGAGACACTCAAGCCCCGCGGTGGCTCCCCTCCCGCCAGCTGGCCTTTGGGGCCTGCTGCTAAAACGGATGGCTGCGTGTGTGGGGCCGGGGCCCTCCTGGGGCTGTGTGGGAGGGTCTGGCGGCTCCCCTCTGAGTGGTGTCTGTGGTGGGTACTCGTTATTGTGTCGCAGTCCCACTCTTTGATTTTGAAAAGGGTATAAAGGAAACAGGTGACCTTTTCTTCATTCAGGTGATTGGTTTAATACTGTCAGGCAGCCAACCTGCAGCCCTGGGCCCCCAGGGCAGGAACGGGACACAGCAAACTGGGGGTGTCCACCCGGCTGGGGACTCGGGCGTCTTTGGTCTGTCTGTCTGCCACAGTCTAGTGTTGAACAGGGGACAGCTAAGGTAAAAGTGTGTTGTTGGCTGGTTTGTTCTTAAACTCACTCCATTTCTGTCCCAGAAGATCTTCTCCGAGCCGGGCAGCTTGTCCACGAGCACCATCACCAGGCTCCGGGAGCGCTGCAGGGCCAAGCTGCTGGCGCAGGGGTGACGAGCGCCTCCTGCACTGACCAGTTTCTACCACTCGTCTCAAAGTCCTGTACATAGTCAATGTGTCCACACTGGAGTTGTGAAATTTTTATAAGACCGATTTAAAATTGTCATTCTGTAACTCTTTATGAGCTATGAAGTCATGAATTTCTAAAAATATATTTTTACCTGAAACATGGATAATATATAAAATGTGAGATGCGTGTTTGTATTTAATAAAGTATGTCAACACCTATGAGTTTGTGATTATCGGCTTCTCAGTGGATTCAAAGTTAAAACCAAAGCAGTGAGCTGCTGTCAGTGTTCTTACTTCCTCTCTGTGGCGTTTGTTAACCTTTGGGCGAGGTCTGTGCACATAGCAAGTGACTCCTCTTTAGAAAGGAAATTTTTTTTTTTTTCATTAATGTTATGATAGATTACAACCTTGTGAGATTTCAGTTGTACATTATTGTTAGTCATGTTGTGGGTACCCCACTTCCCCCTTTGTGCCCTCCCCCCACCCCCCCCTTTTCCCTGGTAACCACCGATCAGATCTCCTTGTCAATACACTAACTTCCACCTATGAGTGGAGTCATATAGAGTTCATCTTTCTCTGACTGGCTTATTTCGCTTAACATAATACCCTCGAGGTCCATCCACGTTGCTGCTAATGGGCCAATTTTGTCTTTTTTTTATGGCTGAGTAGTATTCCATTGTGTATATATACCATATCTTCTTTATCCAATCATCAGTTGCTGGGCACTTAGGTTGGTTTCACGTCTTGGCTATTGTAAATAATGCTGCAATGAACATAGGGGTGCATGGAACTCTTGGAATTGCTGATTTCAGGTTCTTAGGATAGATACCCAGTAATGGGATGGCTGGGTCATAGGGTATTTCTATTTTTAACTTTTTGAGAAATCTCCATCCTGATTTCCATAGTGGCTGTACCAGTTTGCATTCCCACCAACAGTGTATGAGGGTGCCTTTTTCTCCACAACCTCTCCAACATTTGTCACTCTTGGTTTTGGATGTTTTTGCCATTCTAACGGGTGTAAGGTGATATCTTAGTGTAGTTTTGATTTGCATTTCCCTGATGATTAGCGATGATGAACATCTTTTCATGTGTCTATTGGCCATATTTATATCTTCTTTTGAGAAATGTCTGTTCATGTCCTCTGCCCATTTTTTGATTGGGTTGTTTGTTTTTTTGTTGTTAAGCCGTGTGAGTTCTTTGTATATTATGGAGATTAACCCTTTGTCGGATAAGTGGCTTGTAAATATTTTTTCCCAATTAGTGAGCTGTTTTTTTGTTTCAATCCTGTTTTCCCTTGCCTTGAAGAAGCTCTTTAGTCTGATGAAGTCCCATTTGTTTATTCTTTCTATTGTTTCCCTCAACTGAGGAGTTATAGTGTCCGAAAAGATTCTTTTGAAACTGATGTCAAAGAGTGTACTGCCTATATTCTCTTCCAGAAGACTTATTGTTTCAGGCCTAATCTTTAGGTCTTTGATCCATTTTGAGTTTATTTTGGTGTGTGGTGAAAAAGAATGGTCACTTTTCAATCTTTTGCATGTGGCTGTCCAGTTTTCCCAGCACCATTTGTTGAAGAGACTTTCTTTTCTCCATTGTAGGCCCTCTGCTCCTTTGTCGAAGATTAGCTGTCCATAGATGTGTGGTTTTATCTCTGGGTAGAAAGGAAATTTTTAAAGATGGTTTTTTAGGTTTCTGTCACATGCGTGCGTGAGGTCCAGGGAATGGCAGGCGTCTGGTTCGGCCCACGCATGCTCCACGCAGCACTGCATCCTGGCCCTGGAGGCAGAAGACCCCTCCTCCCCCAGCAGGACGTCCTCTCAGGGCTGGAGGCCCCAAACATCCCACCCTGTCGGTGGTGCTGCCTCGGGCTGGCTGAGAAACCTGAGCCCTGCAGGGGACACACAGGCCCAGGTGGGGACACGCTGGCCAGGAGGGGCACACTCAGGGCAGCTTGCCCACCCGTCCCCCGAAGCAGCCCCAAGCTCACCTGCCCTGTACACACCCTGGGTTTCTCCAAATCATCCTTCCATTTACAAACCCCCGTCCCCATCCACTGGGCTGTGGTTGCGTGTCAGCACCCTGCTACCACGGTGTCTTGCCCCAAAGGAAGAGCAGGTATGGGCACCTGGGTGCTGGCAGCTGTGCCACCGACAGCAGCAGCCTGGGCTGTCCTCACCTTCAGCTGCGGCTCTGCGCTGATGAAGCCGGACTGGGACCCAAACAGCATACTAACATCTCAACCCACCTGCGGATGATCATGTAGCAGGAAAGGGTGGCCTGAGCGGGTCGCCAGAGCTGGGGGAGGCCGTCGAGGCCAGCCTCATGGTACAGCGGAGTGCATGGGGCCACTGGTGCCCGCAGGCTGACTCAGGCGCTCCCAGTCCTCGCTTTCACCCCAAATTCTCACAAGCCTGGTGTGTCCAGCAAGGAGCACACCTGCTTCCCAGTGGTCACCTCCCACCATGGGGCTGGCACAACTGTCCAGAGGGACCTCGGAACTCCTAGTCCTGACACTTGGATGCTAGTCATGTGGCCCCAAGCCCCTTGCCCCAGGAACTGCGCAGCACTCACCCCAGACTGAACGACTTGGGGCTGTAGCTGATAAACAGTCAGTGGGGCTCTCCCTGGAAGGACCTCGAAGTAAGAAAGGCTCCCCTTCTTGAAACATGAACAGCTGCACCTCTAGGGCACCACCCCCATCACTGGCCCAGGCACCAAGCCCTCGGTGCCACAGCACTCCGTCTGGAAACTTCACCCCTCCATGCAGAACCTGCTACTTTTCTAATGTTCTCCTAACTTTGATGATGTACAAATGCCACACCTGCAAAGACCTGACCCCAGCATGACAGGCCGGGTGCCATTTTCCCTCAGCTCTGGCCCAGGCATAAAGTGTCTGGACTGCCCAGACTGGGGAGACTAAAATCTGAGCCTTCTGACGCCTGTGATCACGCTGCTGCCGAGAGCCGTGAACCCTGCCCTGCGGTCCAGAGCTCGCACACTGCCTGAGACCGCAGGCCTGCCCACCTTGAACTCCTCACACGGCCCCACTCTGCTGTGCTCGATTCAAAAAGGACTGCCACAAAGTAAGAGCCACACGGGGCCACTCAGCTCTATAGCAGATCTCCACCCGGCATCTGGAGGCCGACTGCCAGGTCCCATGTGGAAAGCAGATTCCGGGGCAGGCCCTGGGGTTCGAGTGTGTGGACGGCAGTCAGGGACAGCCCAGTCCCAGGGCCCTCAGCCCACAGGCCCTCAGAGGAAAGATTAAAGCAAGCTCCAGCTCAAGCCCCTGCTCTGGAGCTCCGAGCTGCTGCCTCCTGAGGACCAGGGGAGGCTCCTCCTCCAGCGCTGAGCCCAGGACCCCCGACAGTGCTGTGTGGGAGCCACGTGGCCCTTCCCCCTCCCTCCTCGTTCTCACGGTCACAACTCACAACTGACCTTAAGACACCACTCACACTCTCGAGTCACCACCCCAAAGACTGGCTACAACGTCAGCTCTCCTGAAAGCAGGGTGACGGGCAGTGCCCACCTGTGGCTGCTGCCCCCAGCTCACACACCACCACCCACCCTTCGTCCCATTGCAACCGCTCACCACGAGTGGACAAAAGGGCTGGGTCCAGACAAAAAGAGAAAGAGACACTTTATTAGCATTGTTACGGCATTGCACACAGGAGGGTCCTCAGTGCCCAGGCCGCTGAGCTGCAAGCAGTAAATCAGAGTGAGAGCGATCACTGTACACAAACAAGTGCAGACGCAGGACCACCTGAACCTCAAACAGAAGACCGAAAACCACTTTACAAAGAAGTAAATAAAAATAACACCCAGTTTGCTATTTAAAAAAGTGCCAGCTCTTGCATGGCAGACCCCAGCAGTAGCTCTGATACTTGATGGCTGAGGTGTGCAGCCCATGGGGGCGGGGCCTGTCCTGGCTTCTAAAGCTTAATTTAAGCGTTCCAGATTTCCGTCTTTTGGAGTACTTCTGTTTTGCAATTTTCTTTCTCTACTAATCCCTTAAGCACATCAGCCTAATATTAGCCAGCTTTCATCAGTCCTAAGTGTTAAGATCAGAGACTCTCCCTTTGTAAGGCTTAGATCTGAATCAAGAGTGAAGAGACCAAACACCAGAATCTTAGAAAGCCAAATGATATGGAGCCAGTGCCCCTTGAAAAGCCCTCTTACCCACCCCTTCTTAGAGTTCTACTTTGGTAAATATTAACATTTAACCAGTTAGCAAAATATTTAACCCAGTTAGCAAAATTAACACCGTCATTTCAATAGTTACTCTTTTGTGCATAGTAAATGTTGCAAGATGAACTTCAAATTGGATAAAGCAGATTTGGAAATCGTGTGCAGGCAAGTGTGCCTCCCTCAACCAGTCTGAGCTCAGGGAAACGAAGGGCGGGCCTGCAGCCGCTGCTGGTCTGTGGTGCGGCAGCGCTAAATTGTCTGGTAGCCCGCGTGGCTCCTCTTCCTGCCGATGAGGTAGGCAATGAGGACGATGAGGACCAGCCCGGCCAGGGCACCGCCCACGGCGATGGGGATCATCATGTTGTTCTCATCCAGCTGGCATTCCTCCACTGTGGAGACAGAGGGACCTGTGCTCACTCGGCTGTCACCACATGGACCAGACAGACTGGCCTCTGCCTCCTCCTCCTTCCCACAGCCCAGCAGGGAAGGATTAACTGAGGAAGGGGCTCCAATTCCAATCAGCTAGCACACGGAGAAGCCCCTATAGAGACGGGGCTTTCCACATGGCTGGGAAGTTACAAATGTGGCCAGTCGGCGTGCAGTCCAGGCCCCTGGGCCCTTCTGGAACACTGACTGCTTTCACAGGGGTGGAGCCACACTACTTCTTAAAACGATCACCTGTGCTCAAAGCTGACATGCATTTGCTGGCCCTTTCGACAGTGAAGTGGCGCAGGAAGAACTTGCTCTAAAAATCATAGACTGGGAAAGGGGACCCCCACCCCCACCTCCCACACACAAGCTGTTCAATATCCAAACAGAACCATAGCCTGTCGGAGCCTGTGCAAGTCTGAAATGCTGCCCTTGATGCTACTCACCGGACCCAAACTTGTCACCTTCCACCTGGAAAGCCTGAACCCACACTCTGAAGACGTTGACAGAAAGGGCCTCTGTGACGCGCAGGCGCTCCTCGGCATTACACCTGTAGGAGTTCCCGATGGTGGCCTGAAGTGCCCTCAGCGAGCTGTTGGCAGCCTTGAAGGTGGGGTCTGCAAAGGCATGTGAGAGTGAGTGCCACGGAGCACCTGGACGGGCACGTGAATTGTGGGAGTCTTACCTCTGGCGTCAGGAAGAGTCATATCCAACTGGATTTCTTGCAGGAAAAACTGGCTAGAAGTTGCATTCTTAAAAAGAAGAAGACAGTCCTTATAACCACTCAGATTTTTACTGTCAAACTTGAAGGCTCATTTGGTAATAAATTTGACCTCCCATAGTTCTAGCTTTAGAATAAAACCAGAGTATCCTGTCTGTAAAAGGCATCGCATAACTCTCATGAACAAATTTTGATTAGTTCCTTCCAAACCATTCTACAGAATCAGATTCTCTGCTAAAATGGGGATTGAAGGAGTTGTATTGTAAAAAGAAAACCTTTTCCTAAAAAGTTCAATAAATATTCTGAAAGTTAAACTTTATTAGGAGAAACCCAACTGTTAATCAGTTCATTTGCATAGTGTATTACAAATATTCATGAGTGACATTTCCATTCTTCCCATATTTCGCTAACGTTACATATGACTCTGCCGAGGCAGGTAAGAAAACAAGAAGGCACAGGACACAGAGACACTGCTCCTCAGTAAAGGGGCAGGGACCACATGAGGCAGGAGGCCAAGCTGAGCGCCCGCCCTGAAGTCCCTCTTCCCTCTCGGCAGCCACGCTGACTACAGACAGGTGGTGCTAACAGTGGCTGTCGGGTACCCAGTAGGCACGGCCTGATGAATGCTGAATAAACAAACGCAGGCATTTGTTAACAAAAAAGGGGGGGGAGCAGAGGGCCCAAAAAGACTGACAGAGGAAGGCAGAGAAAAGACTCCTCCTGCCTAAGGCAGAGCTGTGGGTTCAGGACCTGTGTCCGACCTTCACCCCGGCTTGTGCACCACATACTCAGCTTCGCCACTGTGGCCACATGGCACCAAGCGCACGAGAAAACAGTCAAAAGAAAACCAGGTCAGGCGCACGCTAAGACGCCAGGCAGGGCTGATACGGAAGCCCCCAAGTGACAAAGGAACATGGGCCCTCACCATTCCAAAGTGGAAGACAAGGAGAGTGACATCCTCGTCCCGGAGCTCCAGGGTCACCAGTTGGGCAGTGCAGCTCCCATTGACACGGGTCTTATTTGGGTTGATATTGAATACTCTTGTCACAGTCTAAGAAAGAGACAAAAACAAGTTACCATTCCATCTCATGCCAAGTCCTCCCCACTTTGGAAAAAACAAAGAATCCTAAAGCAGTAACATCAAGGCCACGTTCATTTTGACCGAAACCAGAAGGAAAACATTAGAAGTTTATCCTAGTGTGGATTTCTGGTTCCAAAACTGCTTGTCCAGCTACTTCTGCTTGCTACTCTCAGAAGGACACGTCCCTGTAGGAAAGGTGCAGATCCCAGCCCCATTCTGACCCCGTCCTCCAATGGCCACAGACTTTACATGCAACACAAGTGAGTTACCTGCCACAGCCCCACAGACTCTGTCATCAGTAGGGAGAAATATTATCTCAAAGGAGAAGTACAAAAACAACACTTAAATGTTGGAGCAAAATTTCATGTTCTTTCAGGGGTCAACAAACTTGTCCCTTAAAGTGCCAAACAACACACGCCTTAGGCTTTGTGGACCACGTGACGTCTCCATCACAACGCCTCAATGCTGCTGAGTCAGAGAGAAGTGCCACAGTGTGTGGACAGGTGGGATGGCTGTGACAGACACAGGCACACTGACCTGCTCCCTACAATCCACATCTAGGAGACTACACATGCGTGCCCACCCCAATGCTCATGCGCACCAACACGCCAACACAGAGAGAGAAAGGACTCCTCAGAGCCCAGCCTACCATGTTGTCCCTGTTCTCGTAAGTGACGTTCAGCTGCAGCCCCATGGTGGCCAGCAGACAGGTCCCGTTGGTGCCACTCACGTTGTACTTGTTCACTGAGGGGCTCTCAGGCGTAGGGGATGGTGAAGGGTGGGGGGTCACTGGCGGCGTTGGTGTCGGGGAAGGTCTATCTTGCTCACAGCGTGTCTCTGGAGGGACAAATGGGAATGAATCATGCCCCACAGGAAGGCCAGCAAAGTCCTGGGTCCCTAGAGCTGCCAGGAGCTACAAACCCTGCTGAGCTCACTGCGGACCCCAGCAGACTGTCCTAAAAAGCACCGGAGAACACAATTTCTCAATCACCAAGAATGGCATGTGCCCACACCGTTCAGGAAGTACAGGACAGGAGTAAATCACTACAGACAGCATTCCACTCAGAGTGGGCATGTGCTCACACTGTTCAGGAAGTACAGGACAGGAGTAAATCACTACAGACCGCATTCCACTCAGAGTGGGCATGTGCTCACACCGTTCAGGAAGCACAGGACAGGAGTAAATCACTACAGACCGCATTCCACTCAGAGTGGGCATGTGCTCACACCGTTCAGGAAGCACAGGACAGGAGTAAATCACTACAGACAGCATTCCACTCAGAGTGGGCATGTGCTCACACCGTTCAGGAAGCACAGGACAGGAGTAAATCACTACAGACCGCATTCCACTCAGAGTGGGCATGTGCTCACACCGTTCAGGAAGCACAGGACAGGAGTAAATCACTACAGACCGCATTCCACTCAGAGTGGGCATGTGCTCACACCGTTCAGGAAGCACAGGACAGGAGTAAATCACTACAGACAACATTCCACTCAGAGTGGGCATGTGCTCACACCGTTCAGGAAGCACAGGACAGGAGTAAATCACTACAGACAACATTCCACTCAGAGTGGGCATGTGCTCACACCGTTCAGGAAGCACAGGACAGGAGTAAATCATCACAGACAACATTCCACTCAGAGTGGGCATGTGCTCACACCGTTCAGGAAGCACAGGACAGGAGTAAATCACTACAGACAACATTCCACTCAGAGTGGGCATGTGCTCACACCGTTCAGGAAGCACAGGACAGGAGTAAATCATCACAGACAACATTCCACTCAGAGTGGGCAGGGGCCACTGACCCAGAGACCCGGGTGTGCAGGATGACGGGTGTGTGTGTGTGTGTGTGTGGAGGGCGCACGGCGGGGTGACTATCGGGAGAGGGCAGTGAGTGTGGAGAGGGCACACGGGGCAGGGGTGTGGGGGAAGAGGGCGCACGGCGGGGTGGGGAGAGGGTGCTTGGCGGGGGAGAGGGCACATGGCACCCCCTTGAAGACATGCTGAGGAATTTGAATGTTATTCTGTCCCTCAGAATTTTATCCACCATGATAGTGTACAACAAAAATTTAGATCGAAAATCAAGGTAAAGGAGAAAGACAACTGAACATTTTCTACAGGAGCAGACAGGATGGATGCACGCCTTCTATGAAAGATTGCAGAAAATTACTTAACGATCTAAAACAGTAAGATACTCAGCACTTCTAGGAGACTGTCACCCCCAAAATTAGGTTCTTTCTTCTACTACTCTGTTTCTGTGGACTATCAAGTAGTTTAGAATTCTATTTACACAATTTCCATCCAATTCCGACTCTCCACATTTCTGCTAGGCTGAACTACAGGAAGGTGGCCCCAATATCCAGCGTGGGGAGCCCACCAGGGATCTGCTCTAACTTTATTGACCGTCTGCTCCCTTCTTACTCCAAGCTACAGTGAATTTCATTCTTTTTCAGTTGCCGACTCTGCCTCCATATTCCATCTACTCAGGGAGGCGAGACAGGAAAACTGCCCCGCAGGACTACAACACAGGGCAACTTAACAGCTTCACACCAGGCCATCTTCTAGAGCAAAATGCCTTCCTAGACCGAGGATAAAGATAGCAAAACAAAACACAACAAAACCCCACCTCTGTGAAGTGGATTTAATCTTGGGCTGATGATGGCAAGTCAAATACTGCCACAGGTGTCCTGGCCCACACCATCTGCCACTTACCCTGGAGCCAAGCTTCAAGTTGATGTTATAACTGTACTTTTACAAGTAGCTTCACCATTACTTTATAAATTGTTACAGAAGAGAACATATCATATGTGCAAAACCACATCAAAACAGAGAACAGGCCAGTCTCCAAATTCTGGCCACAAACTGCACTCAGAAGCTGGAGCTGGCGGACTGAAGGAAGAATGTGCAGACTACGACCTGCCGAATGAGGGGCACAAGCCACCCACACAGGGCCTCAGCAGCCAGGCTCCCTCAGCATCCCAGCTACCGCTCTGGGAAAGCGAAGCCTACAGGGTCGTTGGATCCAAGGTGCAGTTTCACTGCACTCAAACAAAGGAAGCACAAGATCAGTTACTCACAGACCCCGGAAGGGAGGGGGCACAGCGGCGGGGGAGGACAGTACCCTACCCAGGCCACGAGAGCAGGGTGGCAAGCACCTACTCCTCCTAAGGTGGCTGGGGTAAGGTCACTAACTTTTCACCAACTTAACTCTGAAGTGGTTATTTTAAAAGGTGCCCTGGGAAAGGCACAGCACAGGCGTGTGGGAACCCTAAGCCCAGGTCCCTGTCCAAGCGTCCAGAACATGCAAGCAGGGCTGTCAAGCTGTAAAAGGCCTGGGCAGCAACTCAGAAAAACAAAGTTGTTTTTCTCACCATAACACACTGGAAGAGTAACCTACACGGATTTGACTGTCATTTTCAAGGTATAATCCACTGTTTTCATTAAGCAGTTACAAAATGTCAACTTGCAAACATGAATAACACAGTTAGGTCTAAGTGCTAGTCAGAAAAAGGCAGGACTTAGAAATCTGCATGGATAAAATGCCCTCTTTCTTCTATCTTACTTATAAACGTAAAATCCTCTCTCTAACCAGGCTGTCACCTACTACAAACACCAAAGTCCTTCCTGCAGAGGGCTCACAACCCACGCAGAGATAATCACAAATAAAGTGCACTGGAGTCTGCAAAGTGCCACCTGCAGGAAAGCCTCTGGGAAGACCAGGGGACGCAGGGTTACCATGGGTCACCTTTAGTCCTCTCCACAAAGGAGACAATGGGAGAGGAGACCCAGGGCTGGGCACCCTTCTAGCAGCTCTTCTCACAAAGTGCAGAAGCTTATACATCCTGAAGGCCCCAAACGATCTCCTGGCAGCAGCAGACGTTCCAATAAACCCAGAAGCTGTAATTAATAAGAGTCTCAGATGGAAAGAGATGTTTTAACATCAATTCCTTCAGTTTAAACTAGACACTGAGCGAGACTCTGGTTCCTAAGGAATGAAAAAGAGATACTGCCAAATTGGGTATTAAGTCAGTTATATGATGAACTATATTTAAAAGTAGTTTCCATTCTGAACTAATGGTCATAGTAGTTGACAAGTACTCACGTATCAGATCTTAAAGATAAACAGATGAAAAAATCCAAGTCCTCTGGTGAGTCATTAAACCCAGATGCCTGGGTAGGCCTTATCCCAACCCACTAACCCAGCGTGGGCCTGGGGCTGGAAATCCAATCCTGACGGACACAGAGTGACACCCATCCATCTGGTTCACTTCAGCCTCCAGCAGAGCTCCACTCAGCCCATTCCAGAACGATAATCATCTGCCCCACTTCACAGCCCTTCACGAAAGACGACACCTGTCTTCTTCAGCACTCGTCTCCATCAGTGAAACTGACAGGGGAAGTTCAGCCTCAGCTTGTGCTTTATGTCCTTCCAAAATGAAATCTCTAAGTCCCTGAGGTTTCTCAGGATGACACATGAAAGGCAGGACTCACGGTGGCTGTCAGTCAAGGCCACTACCACATCCTGCTGAGTGAGGCCCCACGAGCCTCGTCTAACCCTAAGCCTGCAGTCCATCAGATAAAAGCTTTGCATGGGCTTTTATGACCAAAACCTTACTGACTCACTGGAAATGCGTTAATTCAACAATTCTTTATTAAGAGCCCACGAGCACAAGAGAATAGAGGCATCTAAAAACATACTGAACAAATTTGATAAGGAATCTTTTCTCTGAAGAAACTTTCAATTTAGTTAACAGACAAGGAAAAAGTAAGTTTAAAAAAAGTGCCTAAGAACCAAAGGAATAAAATTGGTACAAGAGGGGATAAAAATATGGCTCGGTTTTAGTGGAAATGAACTATTTTTAAGTGACTTATGCTGTCATGATAGTATATGTGGTGAGTATGCCAAATTCCCTACTTGTATGGAAAATACTTGTCCCTTTAATTGTAAAGTGACATTAAAACCTAGCAGTATCAAAAGACACACAAGACAGGGAGTGACACCAGCATCATGGCGGAATGCTCTCTCCCCTTAGCCTCTCTCCCCTAAGATACAACAAAAAGGACATTCATACACCAACAGAGGACATGCACACAACACAAAGACGTCTGAGAGACCCACACAGCCACACGTCTGACGGTGGAGGTGCTGGACCCCAAGACGAAGTGGAAGGAGGAAAGGGATCTCCTCTCCCTCCCCCAAGGGCAGCGACCCTGGGTGCAGGACCACGCGGCTCTGAGAAAAGAGGGGGTGGGGCAGCCCTCCATGGGAACACCCTTGCTCTCCAAGTTCCCCCAGAGCCTGAGGGAAAGCCCCACACAGGCATGGCTAAGCTGTCGCAGGGGTGTCTTTATTGAGCCAGCACCCCAGGAGAGGAGATAGTGAGGGCAGAGCAAGAACACCCCCAGGATTGCACATGCCAAGACAGCCCTGACCCCCAGCCTGGCATCACAGCTCAGCAGTTGGCCAGAGCCAGCACAGACAGAAAAGCAGCCAGCAGCTGGAGCGAAGGAGCTGTGGATTGTCATGGGCTCAGAATACAGAGCTTCTGACCCCACCCAGTCATGGCAGGTAGAAGCTGCAACCAGATACTATAAGTACACAAAGGCACAAATCCACGCTGTCAAATAGTCTGAAAAAATAATTCTCCAGACCAGAAGGAAAATGACAAGCATGCAGAAATCAATCCTGAAGGCACAGAAATGTATAATCTAAATGACAGAGAAGTGAAAACAGCTATCACAAAAAAACTCAATGAGTTACAAGAAAGTACAGACAGACAGTTCAATGAAATCAGGAACTTCTTCACAAAAGAGATTGAAACTATAAAGAAAAACCAATCAGAAATGTTGGAGATGAAAGACACAATGGATGAGATGAAGAAGAATCTGGACTCCTTGAACAACAGAGCTGATATTAGGGAGGAATGAATCAGCAGTCTGGAGGACAGAAATAGAAATGCTTCAGATGGAGGAGAGCGAGCTAAGACTAAAAAGAAATGAAGAAATTCTCCAAGAAACATCCAATTCAATTAGGAAATGCAACATAAGGATTACAGGTATTCCAGAGGGAGACGAGGAGGAGAATGGAGCAGAAAGCTCATTCAAAGAAATAAGAGCTGGGGGACTGGCCCGGTGGTGCAGTGGTTAAGTATGCACGTTCCACTTCTCGGTAGCCCAGGGTTTGCCGCTTCAGATCCTGGGTGTGGACTTGGCACTGCTTGGCAAAAGCCATGCTGTGGTAGGCATCCCACATATAAAGGAGAGGAAGATGGGCATGGATATTAGCTTAGGGCCAGTCTTCCTCAGCAGAAAGAGGACTGGCAGTAGTTAGCTCAGGGCTAATCTTCCTAAAAAAAAGAAATAATAGCTGAGAACATCTGAAACCTGGGGAAGGAGCTAGAGACACAAGTGAAAGAGGCCAACAGATCTCCTAACTATATCAATGTAAAAAGATCTTCTACAAGGCAGGTGGTAGTAAAGCTGGCAAAAGTCAATGACAGAGAAAAAATACTAAGGGCAGCAAGGCAGAAGAAAATAACCTACAAAGGAACCCTTATCAGGCTTTCAGTGGATTTTTCAGCAGAAACCTTACAGGCTGGGAGAGAGTGGAACGTTATATTCAAAATCCTGAAAGACAAAAACTTTCAGCCAAAAATACCCTATCCAGCAAAAATAGCCTTCAGATATGGTGGAAAAATAAACTTTCCCAGGTAAACAAAAGCTAAGGGAATTCATTGCCACAAGATCCCCACCTCACCCCAACACACACACACACACACAGGAAATGATCAAGAAGGCCCTCAAACCTGAACAAAAAGAAGACAAGGTTTAGAAAGCCTTGAGCAAGAGATAAACAGGCAGACAAAATCATACAATTGCAGCTCTCTATCAGAACAGCTTAGCCAACACTTAATTATAACATTAAAGATAAAGGGAAGGAAAACATCAAAAATAATCTCGTCATTTTAACCATAAACTCACAACACAAGATGGAATAAGTTGTGACAACAACAACTTAGAAAGAGAAGAGGAGAGGGATAGAATTGGCTGAGTCTAAGGAAATAAGAGGCTATCAGAAAATGGACTACTATGAGATTTTTTATACATACCTCATGGAAACCATTAAACAAGTAATGAGAAGAGAAACGCAAATAATAAGTGAAGAGAAAACTAAGAAAACCATCATAGAAATTACCTAACTGCATTGGCAGTCTGAAATACATGGGACAAGAAATAAGGGAAATGCAGAAAAACCAGAAAATGAGCGATAAAATAGCAGCATTAAACCCTTATTTATCAGTAATCACTCTAAACGTAAATGCATTGAATTCTTCAATGAAAAGACACAGAGTGGCAGGATGGTTTAAAAAAGAAGACCCAACAATATGCTGCCTCCAGGAAACACATCTCAGCTCCAAAGACAAACACAGGCTCAGAGTGAAGGGATGGAAGACGATACTCCCAGCTAATGGCAAATAAAAGAAAGCAAGTGTTGCCATACTTACAAGAGAGAAAGCAGACTTCAAGATAAAACAGGCAATGAGAGACAAAGAGGGGCAGTATATACTGATGAAAAGAACACTCCACCAAGACATAACACGTATAAATGTGTATGCACCCAACACAGGAGGCACCAAAGCACATAAGGCAACTAGTAAAACCTAAAAGGAGATATTAACAACATAAGAGTAGGGGACCTTACCATCCCACTCACATCAATGGATAGATCACCCAGACAGAAAGTCAACAAGGAAACAGTGACATTTAACAAAAAACTAGATCAGATGGACTTTACAGATACATATAGAATACTCTATCCAAAAACAGCAGAATACACATTCTTATCAAGTGCACAGGGAACATTCTCAAGGATAGACCATATGTTGGGAAACAAGGCAAGCCTCAATATATTTAAGAAGACTGAAATGATATCAAGCATCTTTTCCAACCATAATGCTATGAAACTAGAAATCAACTACAAGAAAAAAGCTGTGAAAAGGACAAAGATGTGGAGACTAAATAACATGCTACTGAACAAGCAATGGATCACTTTAGAAATTAAAGGAGAAATCAAAAAATATGTGGAGACAAATGAAAATGAAAATACATCATACCAACTATTAGAGAATGCAGCAAAAGCAGTCCTAAGAGGAAAATTCATAGAAATACAGGCCCACCTTAAGAAACAAGAAAAATCTCAAGCAACCCTAAACTACACCTAACAGATCTTGAAAAATGAGAACAAAGGTCAAAGTCAGTAAGAGGAAAATGATAAAAATAAGGGCAGAAGTAAACTAAATTGAAACAAAAAAGACAGTAGAAAGGATCAATGAATGAAAGAGCTGGTTGTTTGAGAAGATCAACAAAACTGACAAACCCTTAACCAGATTTACTGAGAAAAAGAGCAGGCTCAAATAAATAAAATTAGAAATTAAAAAGGAGAAATTACAATGGATAGCACAGAAATACAAAGGATTATAAGAGAGTGCTATGGAAAACTATATGCCAACAAATTGGATAATCTAGAAGAAATGGATAAATTCTTAAACTCTTACAACCTCCCAAAACTGAGGCACTAAGAAATACAGAATCTGAACAGAGCAATCACAAGTAAAGAGATTGAAACAGTAATCAAAAACCTCCCAAAAATAGAATTCCAGGACCAGATGGCTTCTGTGGAAAATTCTCCCAAACATTCAGAAAAGACTTAATACCCCTCCTTCTCAAACTATCCCAAAAAACTGAAGAACAACGAACACTTCTTAACACATTCTACAAAGCCAACATCGTCCTGATCCCAAAGCTGGACAAGGACACCACAGAGAAGGAAAATTACAGGCCAATACTGCTGATGACCATAGACGCAAAAATCCTCAACAAAATATTGGCAAACCAAATACAGCAACACATGAAAAGGATCACACACCACGATCTGGTAGGATTTATATCAGGGACACAGGGATGGTTCAACATCCACAAATCAATCAACGTGATACACCACATCAACAAAATGAGGAATAAAAACCACATGATCATCCCAATAGACGCAGAGAATGCATTTGACAAGATCTAACATCCATTTGCAATAAAAACTCTCAATAAAATGGGTATAGAAGGAAAGCACCTCAACATAATAAAGCCCATACATGACAAACCCACAGCTAATATCATACTCAACAGGGAAAAACTGAACGCCATCCCTCTGAGAACAGGAACAAAACAAGGATGCCCACTCTCACCACTCTTACGCAACACAGTGCTGGAGGTTCTGGCCAGAGGAATTAGGCAAGAAAAAGAAATAAGGGGAATCCAAATAGGCAATGAAGAAGTGAAACTCTCACTGTTTGCAGACGACATGATCTCATATACAGAAAACCCTAAAGAATCCATTGGAAAACTATCAAAAATAATCAACAACTACAGCAAAGTGGCAGGGTACAAAATCAACTTACAAAAACCAGTTGCATTTCTATACTCTAATAACAAACTAGCAGAAAGAGAAGTCAAGAATCAATCTCATTTACAATTGCAAAAAGAATAAAATATCTAGAAATAAATTTCACTAAGGAGGTGAAGACCCATACAACGAAAACTATAAGACATTACTGAAAGAAATTGAAGATGACATAAAGAAATGGGAAAATATTCCGTGCACGTGGATTGGAATAATAAACATAGTAAAAATGTCCATATTACTTAAAGCAATCTACAGATTTAGTGCAATCCCAATGAGAATCCCACTGACATTCTTCATGGAAATAGAACAAAGAATCCTAAGAATCATATGGGATAACAAAAAACTCCAAATAGCTAAAGCAATCCTGAAAAAAAGAACAAAGCTGGAGACATCACAATCCCTGACTTCAAAATATACCAGAAAGTTGGGCCTGGCACTGTGGCCAGGTGGTTAAAGTTCTGCACGCTCCACTTCAGCAACCGGGTTCATGGCCTCAGATCCCAGGCGTGGACTTACTCCACTCATCAGCCACGCTGTGGAGGTGTCTCACATACAAAGGAAAAAACAGAGGAGGACTGGCACAGATGTTAGCTCAGGGCTAATCTTCCTCAAGCAAAAAAAGGGGAGGATTGGCAATGGATGTTAGCTTAGGATGACTCTTCCTCAGGGAAAAGAATTAAAATTAAAAAGAAGTATACTACAAAGCTATGCTAATCAAAATGGCATGGTCCTGGCACAAAAACAGGCACAGAGAGCAATGGAATAGAATTGAAAGCCCAGAAATAAAACCACACATCTATGGACAGCTGATTTTCGACAAAGGAGCTAAGAACATACAATGGAGAAAGGAAAGTGTCTTCAATAAGTGGTGTTGGGAAAACTGGACAGCCACATGCAAAAGAATGCAAGTAGACCATTATCTTAGGCCATACACAAAAATTAACTCAAAATGGATCAAAGACTTGAAGGTAAGTCTTGAAATCATAAAACTCCTAGAAGATATAGGCAGTACGCTCTTTGGCATTGGTCTTAGAAGGATCTTTTCAAATACCACGTCTCCTCAGGCAAAGGAAACAAAAGAAAAAATAAACAAGTGGGAGTTCATCAGGCTAAAGAGCTTCTGCACGGCAAAGGAAACCAGGAACCAAACGAAAAGACAATTGACCAACTGGGAGAAAATATTTGCAAATCATATACCTGATAGAGGGTTAATCTCCATAATATATAAAGAATTCACACAACTCAACAACAAAACAAACAGCTTGATCAAAAAATGGGCACGGGATACGAACATTTTCCCAAAGGAGATATACAGATAGCCAATAGACACATGAAAAGATTCAACATCACTGATCATCAGGGAAGTGCAAATCTAAACTATACTAAGATGCCATCTTACACCTGGTAGAATGGCTAAAATTACCAAAACAAAAAACAACAAATGTTGGAGAGGATGTGGAGAAAAGGGAACCCTTGTACACTGCTGGTGGGAATGCAAACTGGTGTGGCCACTATGGAAAACAGTATGGAGATTTCTCAAAAAACTAAAAATGTAACTACCATACGACCCAGCTATCTCACTACTGGGTATTTGTCCAAAGAACTTGAAACCAACAATTCAAAGAGACCCATGCACCCCTATGTTCATTGCAGCATTATTCACAATAGCCAAGAAGTGAAGCAACCCAAGTGCCCATGGACTCATGACTGGATAAAGAAGAGGTGGTATATATATACAATGGAATACTACTCAGCCATAAAAAAGACAAAATTGTCCCATTTGCAACAAGGATGGACCTTGAGGGAACTATGTTAAGTGAAATAAGCCAGAGAAAGACAAACACCGTATTATTCCACTCATATGTGGAAGACAAACACATGGACAAACAGAACTGTTTAGTGGTTACCAGGGGGAGGGGGTCAGGGGGTGGGCATAAGGTGTAAAGGGGCGCATATGTATGGTGACAAATAATAATGCATAGCTGAAATTGACAATGTTATAAACTATTACGACCTCAATAAAAACAAACACCCAACAAGACACGAAGAATAGACAAAAAGTGGTCTAACAAAATGCTGGCTGGTTAGGCTCTCCAAGGATCAGACTCCAGTCACGTTCACCGCGAGTTGAGTAACTGTGGAATATGCTAATCGCTGAGGTGTAAAAACAATTCAGATCATGTCATCAATTAGCATATTCTGTTGCACAGCATAGCCCCTCACCTATGGAGTGTCCGCCCCACTAGGGATACGAGGCCTCAACTCCTCCCCCTTGCACTGCATCCTCAGCAGCTGCCTGCCAGTGGCTGGCCCGAGAGCTCCTCTAATCACTGGTCCTAGGATCCAGGCCACAGGAGGACCACATCCCATAAGACAGTGTGTTGAGCAAGAAGTCAGGGGCTGTGTGAGAGGTGGGGCAGGAGCAGCTGTCAAGGCAAGAGGCACAGGCCTTAGCAAAGGAGCCTCAAAAGAGGGCCTGGGGTCGCTTTGCTGTCTTGCTTCCTCTCTGTGTCTCAGTGCCAGAAGCCCACAGTGATAAGGGTTACTGCAGAGGGTGTGTAAGGAGATGAGCTCCACAAGCCCCAGAGGGAATTCTTCCATTCCAGTGACGAGTCTGCAGGTGGCCCGAACTTCACCCAGCCCTCCTGGCCTATGAGAAGAAGACACTTGAACTTCTCCAAGATGTAACTTCAGAATGCCTCTTAACCCTCCTGTTCCCAGGAGAACTTACTAAGAGTGTGGCAGTGTCTTGGAAAGCACAGACTGACGGGCCACCCACAAGCTCCAAGTAACCACCGAGCCCCAAGCTGAAAGGCCAAACCCCAAGTGACCCTAAGTGGGACACGAGCCTGCCTCGGAGAAGGGGCCAGTGGCTGGGTCTCAGGTGTGAGGACAGCCTTGCACTTGTACCTTTTTCACTTGGAATCACGTGAATATGTCCTCCATTAGAAAAGTAATTAGGGCTGGCTTGGTGGCACAGTGGTTAAGTGTGCACATTCCGCTTTGGCGGCCCGCGGCTCCCCGGTTTGGATCCCAGGTGCAGACATGGCACTGCTTGGCATGCCATGCTGTGGGAGGCATCCCACATATAAAGTAGAGGAAGATGGGCATGGATGTTAACTCAGGGCCAGTCTTCCTCAGCAAAAAGAGAAGGACTGGCAGTAGTTAGCTCAGGGCTAATCTTCCTCACAAAACAAAACAAAATCAGCCTCTTTACATTGCCATATCTGTCCCTCAACTAGAAAAGGCAGCCCTGTCACAGGGCCCCAACGCCCTCACGACGCAGGCAGCGCAGCACCTCACTTCAAAGCACCACGCCCTGCCGGGACTCCCAGCCATCTCGTCCACGTTCAGAAGCCTCTGAAGCAGAAGAAAACAAGTCATGAAGGTGAGGAGCCATATTCTACGGCCAAATTCAGGCCCAGCTGGCAGTGAGGTCACTCCAGGGAGCCAGCAACCAGAGACACTATCATTTTCTAAGGCCCTCTGACGGGTTTTGCTTTTTCCTTCTGCTCTTGAGACCTGAGCAAGACGACAGATGCAACCCAGGTGTGTTGTGTGAGGTATGGAAACCCAGCTATTCAGAGACGTGTGATTGTGAAGAAATCAGTAATTACTTGAAGTGTTTACCTCGTTACTCTAAGCCTCGCTCACTTACCCACTCTGACTGAAGTCACCTTGCACCTGCCTGAGGAGGGGGATGTGAGACTCACACACGCCTGGACCGGCTGCCCTCAAACACACACTGCTCACGCCAGCCCAAGGGGGCAGTCCTCACCTTCTGCGAGCCCTTCCAGGTGAAGGTGCACGCCCACCCGGCCCGCCAGGCGCAGTCTGAAAGAGGCTCCGTGGTGGAAAAGTCAAGCTCACTCTGACCTCCACCGTTAGCCCTGCACCTTGCCGCTGGCTGTATTTCTCCCAGTTACACGGGGTCTCTCTCAGTTCTAGCTCTGTCACTAACAGTCTTCCCAGTAGGTCAGGGGTGAGGAAATTTTCTCCATAAAGGGTCAGCCAGTAAACAGCCCAGAGGTGTCTGCCGGCTCTGCTGGGAGCACGCACATCTCTGAGAAGGACTGTGACAAGCCTCCCAGAGGGCTGACAGGTCCATCGTGCCACCGAGCACTGGCAACACAGCACAAATTAGCCACTCTCCCATAGCCACTCTGAGCGTTCCAGCCAGACTGCTGGGGAACACTGCAAACCAAAGGCCCAGCAGCCTAGAAGGAGGCGCTGTCTCTCACACTCTGTCCATGGGGACAACTCGCCCAAGGTCTCCCTCCAGGAGAGTGACAGGCATCTGGGAGCTGACGGGCAGGATTTGGGAAGAGAATTTCCTCAAGTCAGAGTAAAATGACACTATTCACTACTTACTCTGGGCCAGGCACTGAGATAAGCACTTTGCATAAATCTCCCTTTTAATCCTAACAAGCTTCTGAGCCAGGTTATGATCCTTATTTTCCAAGTGAAGGAACCGGAGGCTGACTGCCTAACCAGAGACCAGGGACCCTGGAGGGGCTTGGAGCCCCTGCCTGTGGGACCCAGAGCCCACGGCTGGAGCTCAGGTGGCAGGTGCACCTCAAGGGATCATGACCTCTCTGAAAGGCACTCCTTGTCCTTCCACCACCTGCCCCCACGCCTGCCTGAGCTGGAATGAGGTCAGACTAGTCTCTGTGTAAAGACAACTGGACTGAACTGGAAGAGGCCCTGTGACCCTGACCCCGTTAGCTCTCTAACAAGGGAAGACACAGAGAGGATTTCAATTGCTTTGCCCTTTCACCCTTTTTAACCAATGCTTGTCCACCCTCATCTAAAGAGGTCACCTTCTCTAAAGAGAAAAAAGGTTTGGTGGACAGCACTGTAAAGATGAGAGCCGCCGCCTCAGGCGTGGGCGGCACAGAGGCTCACTCACACACATGGCCCTCAGGCACCTGGACACAAGGTGGCTTCGGCATCCGTGAGTTAGACAAACGGCACCAGGGCTGAGGGCAGGCAGTGTCTTACCTTCCTTACTGAAGCTGTTGCTGGAGAGGTACGCCTGGATGGTGGCATCATGTAGCGTGACAGTCACGTTACTCATGTGGATCTGATCGCTGCTTACACACCTGTATGTTTTATTTATGTCTGCCTTGATGTCAGTTACGGATTCCACAGTCTTGACTTCTGTATGAAAAAAAAATCCAGTTCTCACTACTTGAAGTGCTTGGTGAAAAGTAATTTTAGATACTCCCCAACCCAATTTTCTTCCCTTCATAATTGGTGAGTTTTGGTTCGTACCCTTGGAGCTTGCGTTGGGGAAAATCTGTGCATCTGACAAGTTGTAAACAAAACGCATCAGCTGGACCCTGTAACGTGTGGCATTTCTTGCAAAGGTGAGGGTCAGTGTATGTCCTCTTCCAAAAGCAACCACGAGACTGGGGCCAGAAGCATTGTCTTTGCCACAAGAGCTGCTGTTTAATACCACTGCATCAGAGGGCAGGTCGAAGGTCACATTCTAGAACACACACAGCGATGAGAGACCCCAATTAGAACGCAGGCTATTAAGGGAATCAGAAATACCAAAGAAAGATCTGAGTCTGACACAAACTGAGACCTCAGGCCCAGATCAGATATCACCGTTAAGGTATTCATTTTTAATAAAAGTAAAAAACACAAAAAAGGTCAATATGACATGTCAGTAATAGACCAAAAAGTAAGTAATTCAAGTGTAAGATAAAGTTGACTTAATTATTCATAGAATTAAATATTCTTTATTAATATAACTTTAATTTACAATAGAATTAAAACTAAAGCTATCTTAGCAAACCGAAATAATTATAATGGGCTTCAGAATGAGCTGTGTATTTATATTCGAAAAAAAGTTATTACTACTTGTTAGCTATAGAAATGTGTGTTAGAAGAATACGTCTTTTTAAACAAAGAGAAGAGGGTGTTTACTGCAGAACTGTTTTAACTTACTATTACAAGCCAAACAAACAACTAGAAAACAACCTAATGTCCATCAAAATGAACTAAATGGTTAACTAAATGGCTAAATGTACTATGGTTAAGCTGTCCTAAAAAATGACAGAACTACATGAGGTGACAAGGACATGTTTTGTGCAACAGTAAGGCACATAACAACATGTGGATGATCACATTACTGTAACACAATTAATATGTAACGAAATATTTTAAAAACCCAAACAAAAAAAAAGTGAAGTAGAAATTAAAATAAAAGGTGCCTGGACAACTCTTTATAATTTGAGATATTTCTATGGACACAAACCTTCCTGGTTTTCTTCTGTTTTGACAGCGACCACATGTGTACAGAGCCTGTATGAACTAATGAGGCCCGAGCAGCTGGCACAAAGTCCAAGTGCTCTCGAGAACTGCACATCCCCAGCAACGCAGGCCCACCACTGCCTCTGAGCGGCAGGAAAGATACAGTGCTGTGACATGGAGGTGGGCAAGGAAGGGTGACGTTTCAACAAAGAACTGACAGTGTGGTTTAGGGATACATTTAAACGAGTGAATGTTAAGTAGAATGAGTAAGTGAAATGTCCATTAACAGGTAACTGACAGAGGAAGACATACAAAAAGATGCTGCTCATTTGTTAGAACTCAGGTAAACGCAAAAAGCCTGTTTTAACAAAAGAACAAAGGGACATTTTAATCAAACTGGTATAATGCTGACAGCACTGCACATCAAACAACTGTTTATACGCAATTCTCAGAACATAACAGTTTAAGGCAAATTTGACAAATCAAAAATGCTATCTTCACAGAGCTATACATTGGGCATGAAAAAGAATATAAGAAAACAACTACCAATAAGGGGATGATGTAACAAATCAGGCTGGTTAACATAATGAAGTGCTACATTGTGATTGTAAAAGATAATCATGAAGAAAACAGGAAAAATCAGTGACAGCACAGAACAAAATGGACTGTAGGTTACGACTGCAGCTTCAGTAGATAAAACAGCATAGGCTTCTACAGGCAGTCATAATCTGTAAAATAAAGGCAGTACATAATATATAGGCATAGTCTACTGATGAGCCCAGAAGGAAATATGCATACGTGAAAACAACTGTGTTAAGGTGGTATCCTTTTTCAAGGATGAAATTAATCTTAACACACACGCACAAGCAACGCACGCGGCACGCGGCTGTCCTACCTTAAAACCACTGTTGGTATCATAGTTGGTCAAGAAGGCAGCGGAGAAGTTGGCCATTATACAAGCTGTCCCGTTGCCATCTTTCACCACAAACACTGCTGATGCACCGTGCATGAGGCCTGCTAACTCCAGGAAAGACAGAAATGACCAAAAGCCTTTTTGAAAACACAGCTGGATATTTCTGCTGTCTACAGCTGTAGCAATAATGGACTTTATTAGGAGACTGCACTGTGCTTCTTAAACCACTAAAGAACTACACACATGGAATACCCAGGCTGGGTTCAGCTGGGCCTTCTGGCCTCCTGGACACATTCTGAAAATGTTAACTCTAAACCCATCCAATCAGTTTGCCAATCTGGTCAACAGCTCTTTAATGCTTTACTTCAGAATACTTAGCAGAAGTCGCATGTCAATTCCTGGGTCACCCCTTGGCATAGGCTGCTCCACACTCATTCCTCAGAGGATCTCTGGGATATGTGGTGGGGTTCTGGAGGCACAACTCAACCTAAATACTGGCCTTCTACAGAGATCCCTGGGAAGGCTGGCAATCTCTTTCACTGTGATCCTCAACTGCTATTTAAACTTGGATCTGTTTGTGCCTCTCACGGACTGCTGGTATGGCAAGAAAAGCCACGGACTCAAAGGTCTGAGCTCTCTGCCCAGTTTCAGAAAGGTTCTCAAAAAACAGTGTTTCAATTGAACCTGGAGTTAGCTGTGTGAGTTTAGAACATCACTCAACATGTCTTGGTAGGTCTGCTGTACCCAAGAGGGAAGAGACAGACGAAGCTCCCAAGTGTCCTTGCAGCTCGAGAGCCATCACCGCCACGCTTCCTCCTTGAGTGAGTTCTCAGGGCCAGGCCGTCTCTGGCTTCTTCACCTCCCACAGCCCTGACCAAGCAGTTTAGTGGCAAATGTAATCTGATCACTGTGGTAGACAACTGAGTAGTTTTACGAGCCACACATTTTAGCGCATTGTTTTTTATAGATGGGCAAAAATAGGTGCATTTGCTAGTCTAAAGCCCCACAGGTGTCAGGCACCACTGTCTGCTGGAACGCTCAGAGCTGACGTGCCCTCCTGTCTGCGCTGCCACAGGCTCCCGCTCGCCCTTCCACCAGGCGTTTACACACCCGGCTCTGATGGCTCCAAGGGTAAATGTGACAGGCACACTTGGAAGGCAGCATCCTCAAAGGACGCTCTAACTTTTCACTCTGAAATCCCGTCCCTGAGCCGGCCCCAGTGGCCTAGCAGTTAAGTTCAGTGCGCTGGGCTTGGTTCCCGGGCGTGGACCTATACCGCTCCGTTAGTGGACATGCTGTGGTGGCATCCACATACTAAAAATAGAGGAAGACTGGCATGGATGTTAGCTCAGGGCAAATCTTTCCCAGCAAAAAGAAAAGGAGATAAAATCCCTGTCCTGACAAAGCAAATGACTGCAACGAACCCACTTCAGTTTACCCCTGGGACTTCCACAAAACAAACTCTTTAGAGCCAACTACTATTCAAACCTACAGCACAGACCTAGAGCAGAAACCTCATCATCTCCCCTTAAGCCTCTGGTAAATGAGATACCAAAACCTATCGTAAAGAAAAGTTGCTACATAATGAAAACATAAACCATAGCAAACAAGGAAATCCGTGCCATGCCACTTTTTGTGTTTTGCTTGGCAAATTTCTAACATCTCCTCCCCTCAGATACTTGGGCAAAACTACACTAAAAGCACTTCTAATGAATGAATATTCCATTTTAAAAACATAGAGAAAATTCCATAACTTGTTTTTGACAAAGTAAAAGTTTCTAAAAACACACAAGCTGGTTCTCAGGCCTTCTGAGAGGGATTGGGTAAGAGCACAAGAGCAATGGAGTGAGGTCAGCAAGGCAAAGAAGCAGGTTCAGGAGGCAGAAATAGAAGTGCGTGTTAAAGCACAGGGGCTAAAGCCAGAGGAACAGTGGACACTGACCCAGCTCATCACGCACGTGGGCCGCTGCCTGCCCTGGGCGCAGGCTCCCTCAGGTCTGAGCCACCCTCCCCTGGCCCTGGCCCAGCTGCTGGAGGGTCCCATGCAATCACGTGTGCCGTGGCACAGCAGGCTGCTCCCTCCCATGGGAGCACGCACAGGTCAGTTCTTACTGAGCTGCCCTTCCAAAAAGTTCCCTAAATCATTAAAAACTTTCTACTGACTCACAGCACTTCATGAGAAACAGTGCGGATTAAACAACTTCTCATACAACTTTTTCATTTAGTAAATATGCTGAGATTTCAAAGGAAAACAAAGAAGTATTACTAAAATTTAAAATAAGCTCTAGGAGCACTAGATGCCGACATTTATTCTGGAGAGGTGCAGAAACTTTCAATTATTAAAATAAGGCACTTACCCCAGAAGCCACTTTCGGTCAAGAGGAAAATGTCTACAAGACCGTTAGAATACAAAATTCTAAGAGAAACGTATGTATGCTAATGGCCAGAAATTTTTCGGTTTTTGTTTTTTTTAATTCTGTAACAGGAGCAGTTGATTAAAAAAACCCTCCTCAAATCAGGTAAAATGTGCCCGATCCTTTGAGGCGTGCCCTCTCAAGCCAGCCCCCTGGCCTGCTGACAACTGCTGATCGCCAGCAGTACTGCACTCAGCTGTGAACTCCATCACTGCTCCAGGGTCAGAAAAAGGAGTAACTTCGGGATATTCCTTCAAAACACCCTCCTTGCAGAAAACAAGTACAGCGCTGGGAAGCACGCCTGCTTCTGAGTAAGATCTGCTGTGCAACAGGTTCCCCCACCACTTACTGGCTGTGTGACCTGGGGCCAGCAGCAGCCGCCACGCCCTGAGTCTAGGCACCCGTGAAGTGGAAGAGAGGGTGCTGACACCTCAGGGTCATTAGAGCACCAGAGGAGCCAATGCATGCAGAGCATTCAGTACAGGGCATTAGCACGGGCTCTAATATCAGCTGTTACCATCTAAACATCCAGTGGTACACAGACCTCATCTATCAAGTTCACTGAATCCTCAGTACCTGACAAAGTCAAGCAAGCACTGCACTTAACAAGCTCTTGCAACACACTTGCTCTGTGCCAGGTGCCACTCCAAACACTCTGCAGGTGACTAAGTCATCATGACAACCATCATAGGTAGACACTATTACAATTCCCTTTTACAGATGTGGAGACTAAGGCACAGAGAAGTTAACTTGCTCAAGGTCACACAGCTAGTGAGGGTGCAGAGCCAGATCTACAACCGGGTCTGTGCTGCCGTGGGCTGCCTGCAGAGTGAGCGCCACGTCTGAGCCACCGTTCAAAACATGTGCCCGTCTGTGCTGCCGTGGCTGCCTGCAGAGTGAGCGCCACATCTGAGCCACCGTTCTAGCCAGCATTTGGTGAGCGAGGGAACACACTTCAAATTATGAAACACTTGCCTTTGAAATGAAAGAGATTGCCATCTAAAGAAATGAGTCAATAAATTTCTTCATTAAGATTTTTATAAAAAATTATTTCTAGTTTGTCTTGGCTTCTTTTAAATCCAGTATTTTTCTTCTTCTTTTTAACCAGAGATATATAATCATCTATCAAGATTTAAAGGAAGACAAAGAAGACCAAGGTTCCATCGCAGACACTGAATCACCACCTCTAAGGGTAGGGCACCAGTATGCACATTTCTAAAAAGCCGACGTATGCACGTTTCATTCGGGATCACAGCTGTAAAACTGGACGTCTCAACTATGTCCTGGGTACTTCCTACGTGAGGCACGAGGAGGCTGTAAGATGAGGAAGGGAGACTCGTGCACAAATAATCAAAACACAGCTGCACTGATACTCTAGTAAAGCACACGCTATGCACACATGTAGTCAAGTCCTGTGGACCCAGAGAGAAGGGAGGACTAACACTGCCTGGGATGGGTCTAATAACATAAATTAAAAATTATGGACCTAAACACATTTTGACCTCAAAGGTAGGGAAGAATTTGGCCACCAACCTGAGTAACTGACAAACTCCCACAATCAAGGGTAACATTAATTAGTATAAACTTTTCAAACTTCCTAAGTGACAGCTCTTTATTTGGAAAGGGGAAGGAGGTCATCCAGCTGACATCAACAGTTTAAAGAGTCTCATTACACAATTACATTTAATCTCACATATCAAAAAGTTTCAGTTCATGCTTGTCTAGTCTTTCTACCAAGTACTCAAACACAAAAGAAGCTTTACGTAATTTCTAATTATTAATGCAGGAGGAATTAGTAATTTAGAAGTTTGAAATATTTTTAGAAAAGATGCTTTTTAGTGAAATTCTGCAATAAAATAAACATTATTTTAAAGAAATCTAAATCGTTGTTAA
The DNA here is from genome assembly GCF_041296265.1 of Equus caballus. Lineage (NCBI taxonomy): Eukaryota > Metazoa > Chordata > Mammalia > Perissodactyla > Equidae > Equus > Equus caballus. The sequence continues at coordinate 100,556,202 of NC_091700.1, read as the reverse complement.
CAGATCTTTCCCAAAAGTTGGATTTTAATTGAATATGAAATTTAAACGATATGACAGAATAGGCATTAAAAAGCTAATTATAAGCACAACACACTAAGGTATCAGAACGTAAGGAAATTATGGATTTTTCTCTTCATTTTTAAGCAGAATTTTTAAGACATGACACAAAATATTAAAGTTTTAATGTGTCTGAGTTTTATTAAAAAAAGTCAGTGCAGCTGCTCTGATGGGACAAAACTTGTTCCAGCAACTCGTCCTGCAGCTGATCACACCTGCCAGAGAAGGGCACAGCTCACTGCTCCAATGAGGTCGTCCCTCGTGGCTATTCATGCAGCTCAGAAATCCCTTTCACACAACACACCCAATTAAATGTGAAACCAAGATCCATTCAGTGGCAATACCATAATTTGAGAGTAGGATGAGACCTAGAGATGTTTAAAGAATTCACGGGCAGGTGTGCTCAGAGTATGCGTGTCTACTTAACTCACGACCTCCTGCCAGTCGTCTTCTGTATATTTCGGACCCTGACACTTACATAAACCATCCCATGTTCCTGGGGGAGAGATGAGGGTGGCATGGAGAGGGGTTCACCAAGGGCCTCTAAAGACAAAGTCAAACCACGTGGTGAGGTCCGTTGACGGGACAGCACACACTCCTCTTTATTGTTACGACAGATAAATGAGAGCAGAATTCCTCAATAAGACGCTGAGCGCTTCTATGACTTGGGCAGACTGAAGGAGAGCCAGACTCTGCCCAACGCGTGGATGGAGCCCCTCGTTCCGACCCACAGGGACCGGCACACAGAACAGGGCCGCGCTGTGCCACGACTCACTGGAAACGAACACGGCCGCTGTCGGTCGAGGCCAGTCCTACCGTGCGTCCTGGCCACTGTGGGTTCTCCTAAACTCAAGACAACTGCCAGGCACTCCGCCTAAGTGCAGAGTCCCAGTAACACCAGCACCGCACGCCACGCTCAAAGGGGCGCCGCCGCCCAGCGCTCCTCCGGGCACAGTCCGTGGGGCAGAGCTGCGGGGGCTCACCCGCCGGGATGGGGGTCGCAGGGACCCCGCAGGCCTTGCCGTCCCGGGATGCACAGCGCCCCATGGACCTCCGCGGCCAGCCCTGCCCTAAGCCAAGGACCACCACAGCCGTCCAGCAGCCAGCAAGCCACGCGAGCAGACTCCAACCTGACGCCCGAGACCCGACCCCTCGGCCACCCGGACCCGGCTCCCCAGGCAGCGGCCAGCGGGCTCCGAGCAGGACGCCACGCGTGGACTTCGGCCGGGGCGGGCACGACTCGCGGGCCACGCCGGCCTGCGGCTCCCACTGCCCCCCGACCCCGCCGCCGCCCCCCGCCGTGTGACCCCCGACACCGCTGCCCCTCGGGTCCTTGTGCCATCCCTCGACCCCGTCGCTGCCCCCTAGGCCGTGTGTCGTCCCCCGACCCCGCTGCACCCCGGGGCCATGTGTCCCCCCGACACCACTGCCCCCCGGGGCCTTGTGTTCCCCCCGACCCCGCCGCCGCCCCCCGGGCCGTGTGTCCCCCCGACCCCGCTGCCCCCCGGGCCGTGAGTCGCCCCCCCGACCCCGCCGAAGCCCCCCGGGCCGTGTGTCCCCCGGGTCGCTGTGCCACCCCCAGACTCCGCCGCCGTCCCCCAGGCCGTGTGTCCTCCCCCGACCCCGCCGCCGCCCCCCGGACGTGAGTCCCCCCGACCCCGCTGCCCCCCGGGCCGTGAGTCGCCCCCCCGACCCCGCCGCAGCCCCCCGGGCCGTGTGTCCCCCGCCCCGACCCCGCCGCCGCCCCCCGGGCCGTGTGTCGCCCCCCAGACCCCGCCGCCGCCCCCCGGACGTGAGTCCCCCCGACCCCGCTGCCCCCCGGGCCGTGTGTCGTCCCCCCGACCCCGCCGCCGCCCCCCGGGCCGTGTGTCCTCCCAACACCACTGCCCCCCCGGCCGTTTGTGCCCCCTCCCCGACCCCGCCGCCGCCCCCCGGGCCGTGTGTCCCCCCGACACCGCTGCTCCCCGGGTCGCTGTGCCACCCCCAGACCCCGCCGCCGTCCCCCAGGCCGTGTGTCCTCCCCCGACCCCGCCGCCGACCCCCGGACGTGAATCCCCCCCGACCCCGCTGCTCCCCGGGTCCTTGTGCCACCCCCAGACCCCGCCGCCGCCCCCCGGACGTGAGTCCCCCCGACCCCGCTGCCCCCCGGGCCGTGAGTCGCCCCCCCGACCCCGCCACAGCCCCCCCGGGCCGTGTGTCCCCCGCCCCGACCCCGCCGCCGCCCCCCGGGCCGTGTGTCGCCCCCCCGACCCCGCCGCCGCCCCCCGGACGTGAGTACCCCGCCCGCCGGCCTCACCGAGCAGCAGCAGGAGAAGCGGCCGCCGCCGGGCGCCGCTGGGAGCCGCCATGGGCGCGAGGGCCGCGAGGCGGAGCGGGAGCCGCGCGCGCGGGGCGGTTGGGCCGCGGGCAGGGGGGCCGGGCGCGAGGGGCGGCGGTCCCGCGGTCTAGAGGCCCGGCCTCTTGGGCGCCCGCGGCTGGAAGGAGACCCGCGGCCGGCAGCGCCTGTCACGTGAGGCCCCGCCGCGCCCGTGCCGTCACGTGACCTTGCGGATCTCGCGAGAGCGTGCGGGCGCCCGGGGCCCGGCTCCTGCGAGTGCGACGTCCTCCCCGCGCCGAGCGCCCGCCTCGCACGTGACCGGGGTCGGACACGTGACCCCGCCGGGCACGTGACCGCGGTGCCACGTGACCCGGGCTGGGTGCCGGGAGCCCCCTGGTCCGCTGCGGCCTGAGGCGGAAAGTGGGCGGCGGGTCCGGGAGAGGAGGGCGGAGGGGCGGCGCGGCCGGGCAGGGGCTCCGTCAGGGCCGCCACGCGGCGGGAGGAGAAGCCGGGTTTGAACTCGGAGAAGCGCGGCGTACCCCCGGAGACCCGCTCCTCGTCGTAGGTGCAGTGGGTCGCCTGGGCCCCCTGCCGGCGGGAGGGGCCCCGGGGCCTGTCCCTGGGGGAGTGGGGCTTCCACAAGGACCTTGGTGCCGGGCTTCTTGATCTCAAGTTCATGCCTGAGGCCGGGAAGCCAAACACTGCGACGGGGGTGCTTGGAGATGGAGAAAGATTCATTGGAGTCGGCCAAAACGAGTAGCCCGCAGCCTGAGTTCACTCGAATCGGCCCCCAAGAGCGGACAGCAGGGGGTTTACAGCGCTAAGGGGCTTGACAGGAGGAGCTTTGGGAAACAAAGGGGTCCCTCCCGATCAGCCCCTGGGCAGTCTGACTCCTGGCCTTCGACCTGCCGAGGGCCGTCCGGTGACCGAAACCTCCCGAAGGCTCTCTCTCCTGCAAGACAAGCTCACAAATCCTCGAGACCCGAGTCACCTCTCAAGTTAAGCAAACAGCAAATTGGTTTAGTATCTACAGTACCCCTCAGGTACCCGGCTTCAACCTGAGTCCTACACGCTTCTCTCCTTCGTGGGGTTAGGAAGTTCTCCGAGTCCTGGCATCTTTAACTTTGGGGTCCTCTAGTCCGTGGTTCTCAGGGAGGATGGAAGTGGGCATTAGAAAGGAATGGAGATGTTTGAACACGCGTGTTGAATGTGTATTACAATTTGTGTTTGAAGAGTTGATGAAAATAATCCATGACCAATCTATAAATGAAAATTGGGGTGAGTTTATTCTGAGCCAAATCTGAGGACTAGCTTAGCCCGGGGAAGGAAGGGCATGAAAGAAGTGGGGTGTACAGAGACGGTAGTGAAAGAGCACGTATCACATATGATTGGAATGTCCCTTTTACAAGAGTCATGAGACTGTCGGCGTAGTGATTGATGGACACAGCAGGTAGTAGGTCTGCTGTGTCAGTGGACACGGCAGGGTGGCAGGTCTGTTGTCTTGAGCTGGGTGGTCACAGGTGAGCAGCAGCAATCAATTCCTAGCCTAAGGAAAGACGCTTATCCTTAAGGAAGTACCAATGTGGGGGAAGTTGCATCTTTATCTTAAGGCCATTTGTTCTCGTCTTTGGGACACAGCAAATGCTCAAAGCAGATGTACAATGCACGCTCAATGGCCACCTCAGGCCCTTTTGAAAGAACGAGGTCAGGCCGAATTAGTTTTACACCAAATGGCTTCCTCATATATTCCAGTATATCCTATTGCTTGCCATTTGTGTGTCAGAAAACAAAACAAAAATGTTTTTTTTTTAAAACAACACAAAGTACGGAATGTAAGCTAGACAAAATCTTAGTTGAAGGGGGTTCAGCAGTTCCAGTGATTCCCAGCTGTGACACCCTCCTGAAGGATGGAGGGGAGGGCTGTGTAGCACTTACCAAAAATGTCCAGGAACACGGGTACATCCTGTATGCTCCGTACATTCCACAGAAAAGGAAATCGCAGTCTCGCTGCTTCTGGAACTTTCCTAAAGTACCCCTCTTGCCCACTCCCTGATGCCTGCAGGAAAAGGTCCCTTTCCTTGGTCTTCCTAGAGGTTCTTTGTGTGGTTCTTCTCTGCCTCCCTGGCTGCCCGCGCTCTGGCCACGCTGGCCCTTCCGCTGGCCTGCCTCTGCCTGGGCAGGTGCCCTTACAAGCACAGCGAGGGCGCCCGCCTCCCCTTCCCCTGACCCTGCCCGGCTGCTTCAGTTGAGACTCTGCCATCCCACCGCCTCCGGAGGTGTGCCTTGAGCCCCGTTGGCGCAGGTGTGCTGATCCTGCCTGTCACTCTCCTGCAGAGCCCTTGCTGCTTGTGGCGTTTTTTCCTTAGTTCTTACATTTGGTTTTTGTAGATTTTGTCTTCTTCCGTTGTCAATTCTTCCTGTCCAGTTTCCCTTCCCTTCCCCTCCAGCTTCTAACATATCAGCTGGAAAAAGTCTCGAGGCTGAATAAGACAAAGTAAAATGGGAGCACAGGCTCTGAGAGAGCCCGAGACTTGTTCTCTTGTTTGGGGCAGAAATGTCCTTTTACTAAAGAGTAGATTTGCTGACATCTGGTTTAGCTATTGAAACTCACTTTGGATTTTTCGTTTGTTGCTGTTCCAAACGGGGTAAGAGCTTAAGCAGCAGATTGCCAATGAGGTGAGGTGAGGTGCTGTCCACCTGAGGGGCACTGTGGGAAGAGGAATGTGGAACCTGGCATCTGCTCATACTGTCCCTGTGAAGAGTTTATCAACAATCATTTGTTTATGTGTGATATTGGTCCAATATATTGTCGACGCAAATAGTCCATAACCAATCTATAGATCAAAATTGGGGTGAGTTTATTATGAGCCAGATCTGAGGACCACATAGCCTGGGAGAGTCCTTCCACAAAGGAATGGAACACTCCAAAGAAGTGGGGTGTTCAGAGTGGTTACATACCCTCAAAGAGCACGGATCACATGTGATTGGAATGTCCCTTTTACAACAGTCACAGGACTGCCCTGTCAGCACAGCAATCGATGGACACAGCAGGTGGCAGGTCTGCTGTCTCGAGCTGGGTGGTCACAGTTGAGTGCAGCAATCAGCTCCTAGCCTAGGGAGAGATGCTTATCCTTAAGGAAATGCCAGTGTGGGGAAGTTGCACCTTTATCTTAAGGGCATTTATTCTTTGGGACACAGCAAATGCTTAAAGCAGATGTACAATGCGTGCTCAACAGCCACAGTCAGGCCCTTTTGGAAAACCAAGGTCAGGCAGAATTAGGTTTATACCAAATGGCTTCTTCATACACTCCAGAATATCCTATTGCTTGCCACTTGTTTATCAATGTGAAAATGTTATTTGAACCCGGGTTGTTCCTACGAAGTAGAGTGTTAAGTTCAGACATAATTGGAGAAGTTCTAAAATGTATCCTTCTTCTGAACATTCTGATGAGAAACTACCAGATTATCTTGAGTACAGAAATAAAAAGACTAATAATTGTGCTTTCCCGCCTCTGGAATTTCTGAGGCGGGGGTGAAGGGCCAGCATGGCCCGGGTCTTCAGCAGTTTGTTTGTTCTGTGTTTTAGCTGTGGTCCCTGGTACCTGCCATTTCCCTAGCCTTATTCTACATCCTTTTTGGAAATTCTGTGAGCTTCTCAAAGTCCTGTCAGCACATTATTTTTCTGCTTAGATCAGTCAGATTTCATTTCTACTGTGTACAATTTAGACTCCTTGCCCGATACATGCTGTACTTAAAATCTTCTTTTTTTAATATTATAACCTCACTAGAGACTGAAAGTAGTTTGTCAGCAGAAGAACAGAGTATAAAAACCCAGCAGTAAATGATGTTCTATGATGCTACATTTTTAAAGACTGTGGGAAAGTAATACAGTTGGGTTTTAATTGTTTGGTTTTCGTTTTTGTTGAATCCTCAAAATAGGCGAGGTCAGATCTATTTCTGATTTAAGGGAAGACTGGAAAACCAAACAAGGGGCTGGCCTGGTGGCATAGCGGTTAAGTGCACAAGTTCTGCTTCTTGGTGGCCCAGGGTTTGCCGGTTTGGATCCGGGGTGTGGACATGGCACCGCTTGGCAAGAGCCATGTTGTGGTAGGAATCCCACGTATAAAGTGGAAAATGGGCACGGATGTTAGCTCAGGGCCAGTCTTCCTCAGCAAAAAAAAAAAAAAAAAAGAGGAGGATTGGCAGTAGTTAGCTCAGGGTTAATCTTCCTCAAAAAAAAAAAAAAGAAAACCAAAGAAAATGAACTCCATGTCTTCTGATTCTTTTGGAGATATCCTTTTTTTAAAATTAAGCAATGAGGATGGTATTTAAAATAATGCCATTGAAAGTATCTTTTATACACATATCTTGTGCACATCTTTAATAATTTCCTTTTGGTAGATTCCTTGAAATACTTAAACCATGGTAGTCTTCCTTTTAGGAGGTTATGAAAAAGGAAGCCTCTTACCAAAAAAAGAACCAAAACTTTTACTTTCTTAGAAAGAAGATTAAATTAAGTTTCATTTGCAGCACGAGAAATTGTGCAATTTCAGTTATGTTCACGTTTCCAATTACACACTCACCTGGTCGCTGTCTGTGAACCCTGGGGGTCTGAGGCAGTGTTATCTGGGGCCTGTGCTTGTCTGAGAAATGAAATGTGGTTAAGCAGAGCCTTTTCCTAAGAGTGGAGCATGCAGAATGGGAACTGAAATCTACATGAAGCCACTCTTGACATTTGTAACTCGTGGTTGTAAGTCAGAGGGGAGGGGTGGATTTCACAACAGTTCCGTGCTGCCAGTGCAACCCAGAAGCTGGCAGCAATATGCCAGTGTGTCAAAACTTTGTTCAAATTACGGCTGAGAAGGCCGTAAGCAAAAGTAGGAGTGTGACAGATCTTCAGACGAGCGCGTAAATTCAGACGTGTGCGGCCTGATACCTGTTACGGGGCTCCTGTAGTCTTAGTCATCAGTTAATCTGGCCCTTGTCTGTTCTTGCTTAATAAAAGAAAAGTGTAAGACCAAGACAGAAACGTTAAGAAAGATCACATGGCTATGACTCCAACTAAAAAAAGCCTCGATTAAGGAACCAATGTTTTTTGCCTTCTAGTTTCTGTTTACTATTTACTATCTGGCCCTTTACAGACAAAGTTTACCAACCCTGCCCTACACATGAGGGAAGAAAAAAGAACTTTAAAACTTTGAATTAGTGCCGGGGCCGGCTCCGTGGCTGAGTGGTTAAGTTCGTGCGCTCTGCTTTGGCCGTCCAGGGTTTTGCCGGTTAGGATCCTGGGCCGGGACATGGCACCACTCGTCAAGCCATGCTGAGGCAGCATCCCACATGCCACAACTAGAATACACAACTATGTACCGAGGGGCTTTGGGGAGAAAAAGGAAAAATAAAATCTTAAAAAACAATTGAATTAGTGCCCTCATCTCAGAGTTTCAAGAAGATATTGTAGCTGTAAAAAACCCCAAACCAAAAAACAGTGTACTATTAAAATTGAGAAATCAGAAAACAAGGAATGATAATCTGATAGAGGCCACTGCCAGAAAAACTAACCAGAAACAAAAATGGAGCAGTCTACTGTAGGGGTGCGGAGGGGGAGGCCAGACACTGTTGGTTTTCGTTATAAGATCTTCTGGCCTATTTGCTTAAGACAAGTTCCTGTTAGAGAAAGTGAGAGCAAAAAAGCCAGAGGGGAAGATGCAACATAGAAAGTAAGTGAGAAACACTTCCCAGAAAGAAGGAAGTCACGAGTCTTCTGAGGAAGAAGATTCGCTGAGTCCTGGTGGACAAGTGAAAATGGGCTCAGATCTGGACACATTCTTGTGAAACAGAAAAACTCAGGAATAGAAGATTTCAAAAGTCTTGCGGGAAAAAAAACAGGTCCATTACAAAATGGCATCAGACTTTAGAGCTGGAAGCCAGAAGACTATAGAGCAGTGCCTTCAGACTTCTGAGGAAAATGATTTTGAACCTAGAATTTTATATGCAGCCAAACTATTAAGCGTAAGTACAAAATAAGTCAGACAAGCAAGGATTAGGAAAGTTTGTCTCCCATGCATTCTCTCTGAGAAAATCATCTAAGGGTCTACTTTAGTAAAACAAATTGGGAAAATAAGGAAGACTGGGATTTGAGATGTGGACCTAAAGAGGAATGGAAAGGGGCTTCCAGGACCACAGCTGTGCAGCCGATCTGGAAACCACATGGTGCGAACGAAGAGTGTCAGAGGGTTCTGAGAAGAACATCTTTAGGAAGAAATTGGATTCATGCAAATAGTGAAATAAGAAAATCACTGATCTTAGTGATAAGACAAAGACGTGTTTCTTTTGCCAATAATACCAATGAAAAACTCCAGGGAAAACAGGTGGGCCTGGTGGCCTAGTGGTTAAGTTTGTGCACTGTGCTCTGGCGGCCCGGGGTTCACAGGCCTGCATCCGTCGTGGACCCAGCACTGCTCAAGCCACGCTGTGGTGGCATCCCACATAAAATAGAGGAAGATTGGCACAGATGTTAGCTCAGTGACAGTCTTCCTCAAGCAAAAAGAGGAGGATTGGCAAAAAAAAAAAAAAAACCAAAAACTCCAGGGAAAACAGAAAGCTGGACAAGAATGCCACAGTCCAAATATAAAGCAAGTTAAAACATGACATGAATTTTGAGCATTTGATGGAGTATGGAAAAAGATAGTTCATTTGTCTCTGATGATGAGAATATTCTTAGAGCTGTGGCGGTATAAGATTACTTCACTGTTTTTGGGCTAGGCACACTCCTTGGTTCTAGGGTGAATTCTAATATAAAAAATGAGTTTTCAACTTTGAAACAAAATGTACAAAGTTTAATCATTAATATGAATATATAAACATAAAAGTAATCTGATAAGAGCCATCAGAAATTGGGAGAAAGGAGAGATGGTGAAATCATGGGGAAAAATATAGGCCCTAATTTCCTCATTTTCAGGGTAGACATTCTAAAGAAACAGTAAATTCATGGATCAAGAAAATGGAGGTCTCAGTGTATTATTTACAATAAATATAGAACTAAAAATGATACAGTTGGCCAGACTGGGAGGAGGGGGAGGAGGGGTGGTAGAGTTCCTTTGGGTTGTGATTCCTCATCTCTTACGGGGGGATAGGATGCTGTAGGGTATGGTAGGTGGAGCCATTTTGTTTAACAATTTGTGATTGGTTTTATTTACAAACATCGTTTTGATAAAAATTCAAACAGTGCAGAAGGGTGTGCAGCGAGAAGTGTCCCTCTGACTCCCGCTTGCAGAACGCCCTGAGGGGCAGTGTTGCCATCCCATCCATGCCTGTCCCTGTTCCTCCACAAACGGTGTTGGTGTGAGCGCACCGTCCTGCTGTCCTATACCTTTCTTCTCTCACATCACAGTATGTCCTGACATGCGCACCGTCTTAGTGTCTAGACGTCATTGTGGTTAAAGCTTCCAGAACACAGCATCATACACGTGTGGACAGACATTTAGGATTTTTTTCTATACATGCCATTATGTTACCAGAAGTCATTCCCTATGAGTGGCAATGTGTCATAGGATACTTGCCTAGAAATGGAATTTGTTGGGTCAAAGGTATGGAGGTTTTTTAGTTTAAAATAGATTTTAAGTTTACCTGAGAAACCATGATCCCACATCATGACTGAGGGGCCACTTCCCACGAGAGCCCACGAGAGCCCACAAGTTCTGACCCCACCATGCCCCACGTCTCTGCTGACCTTCCATAAGGAGGCCCACACGCCATGTCCTCCACCGTACCCCCAATTTCCCACCTCCCCCAACCCAGCCCTTTCTGCTGACCTCTCAGAACTCAGTCTCTTGTCAATAAAACCCCGTCTCTCGAACATTCGCACCAGGTGTTCCTTAGAAAGAGCATTCCTCTCCCCCGCCACAGTCTGGCGCAGGGATGGCCCAGGCGGCCCACGCGGGCCAGGGCCTCTTCAGTTCCCATGGGGAGGTGGGCTGTGCAGTCTTGTCTCTCCTTCCAGACTCCTCAGAGAGTTACTTCTCCTCCCCTGGGGGAGTCATCAGAGGGGACAGAGACTGGGGTTGTTGGCCAGCAGAGCCCCATCCCTGTCCTGATGCTCCACCTCCGTCCTCTGCCCGAAGCCTCTCCTGAGGACCCGACCTTCCCTGAAGCCCAGCACATGGGAGCTGTCCTGTCTCTGGGCCTGGACACAGGGAGGGGCTTCCCTGTTGTCACTGTTTCCTGCACTTACCGAGGGCCATGACCTTCCCTCTACGTGGGGGTCACCTCCAGGCCCTTGGTCACTACCTGTCACTCACTGGTGGTTCCCTCCGCTGCTCCCATCATTGCTTGGACCCATCCAGTTCCTGTCTTTCCAGCTCCGATCTCACTTCAGCCTCCTCCTCCTTCCCCAGACCCTGTAATGGCCACAGCCCCACAGAGAGTGCTGACCCGTTCCCCTCCTCATGGGGCTGATTCCAGGGTCCTTGTCATAACCAGCACCCCCTGACTCTCAGCACCCCACAGACCGACCTGGCTTCAGCCTTCGCCTGCTGGTCGCACTCCTGCCCAGCCTGCCTGCATCCAGACACTGGCCAGCCGGGGCCTCTCCTACTGCCGTCCTCTCCCGGGTCAGTAAGCCTCTCTACAAGACGATGCCCAGACACCTGCAAAGTTGCTGAAAAGGCTTGTCCCTGCATTCCACTCTTGCTCCAGCTGTCTCATTCATTTCCTCGACATCACGGTCTCCTCTGTTCCCATTCTCTTAAAACTCATCTCACATTTATCATTCTCTTTTGAAAAAAATGGATCTTAATTCACGATTCGACTTTTTTCCACTGAGTTAAAAAAAAAGTCTGTTTTCTTCTTATGAATTCATTTTTTAAAAACTCTTAAATCTTTGACCACTTAGAACTTGTTAGTATGAAAAATGAGTATAATTTATTTGCTTTTCTCAAGGTGGCGACACAAATTTTCCATTATTTGTTGGAAAGTCTCCCTTTCACTGACGTGCTTTTCAGGACACCACATTCCAGTGAATCTGGTTTATTTGTTATTCATTTGCTCTGTGCAGAGGCCCGCGGATGTGCCCGCAGATGCCACTTCAGTCACACCGTGTCCGTGATGATGGTTTAAGCGGTTTCTGGCTGTTCTGTCCCATTGGCTTTTCAGTTTTAATGTTACAATCACCTCGTCTCTGTTTTGAAGTAGGACATCTGACATCTTACAGTACCGTCTCAATAAATGTTAAGAATACCCCATACCTTTCACTTATTCAGATTTTCTTCGTGTTTCTAAATCATTTTAAAATGCTTTTCATATAGATATTTTCTTGTTTGTTATTAGGTTATTTTATAATTTTCTGTTGCTATTGAAAAAATGACCTTCCACTATATTTTGACTTTCCTGTAAATTTTGTGTTCAGTAAAAACTTAGTGAATTCTTTTTTAGCCACAGCTTTGCAGTTGCTTCTCTTAGATTTTCTGGGTGCACAATCAGTCATCTGTAAATAACAACTTTTTTCTTGCCTAAGTGCCTTTTCCTTTTCAATCAATTTCCTTTACAATATTTGTTTTACCACATTAACCTTTAACTATAATAAAACACTAAAGGAAACTGCATACTTTGCTCTTAATCACCGTGGAGTCAGAGCCGGGTCTGCAATGTTCTGCTGGGTGCCGGCTTGTGGAGGACAGGACAGAACCACCACCCAAGGGGCTGGCCTCTGATGTACGAGGAATGGATGTTAAGTTGCTGAAGAGTTATGAAGAATGTGTAGTTTGCATAACACAAAGTTTTATTATTCTAATTTTAAGGCCATTTAAACTAATTTTATTCAGAGTAAGTCTACATTAAATTACAATATTAATAATCTCTAGAGACAATGAACTTAAAATAGAAGAAGTAGAAATCTATTTGGTCTCTGATAGACCACGTATTATAGAACTCACAAATGAAAATTTACAAATATAGAAATAATGATGATACTTAAAGAGTGAGGATTTTCATATGGAAACCCATAAGATGTCATATTTTAAACACGCATGTTTCAAAAAGGGAGAATCTTTTAATAATTTAGCACAAAATCAAATTATATAAACTTGGTATATTCCAGAAAATATTGCTTTAAACACTTATACCATGATCAAAATTCCTTTGGTAGCTTTTAATCAAAATGAAACATGCTATTATGTAAAATATAAAGTACTTTTAAATGTTATCACAAAAGTGTCTTTGTTATAGTTACCATACCAACATCATCATCCGCTGTTCAACCTCACCTATACATACACAACATGAAACCAGGTGCCAACAAAATCCTTTTCCTCTTTCGACAAACTAACCTCTGCTTCACATATCAAGACTTTAAGTCCCTATAAAACTTTCTACAGTGGTTACAGCACAGGGAACAATGACGTCCCTGCACGTGACTGTAAAACCAAACCTCATTACGGCAATCACACAAATACTGCAATTAAAAATCAAACAGCAGTTACCCCAAGGCAAAAAACAGGGACTGCTAGACTCAATCTTAGGATGGTAAACACAAACACCCCATCCCCCAAACCCTTGAACAGAAAAGTCACAAATAACTCAGTGGAAATGAAATAAGACACTGATGGGTTCACCGTGACAGACACATCAGACCCGACGTCTCTTGGCACATCAGAGATCTCACTGAGAAACCTCATTATGAAACAACCAGTCATCAAAGTGTAAAACTTGCTGAAAATAAATGAAACAAACAGATGCCAGTATTTAGGTTGCATAATTGATTAGCCAGTCTTGAACACTGACTCTTCTTCCTAATGCTCACCAATTAAGGGCTCTTGTTTTCAATCTAAGTGTCCATAAACTGAGACAGCTTGTCTTCAGGAATCCCTAAGTAATCTTTGTAGCTAAAGAATGCAGCATGGAGGGTCTTTTTAATTGTGCATTCATGATCACACACACAAAAACAAACCAAACTTTCAGCTTTTTGCCACAAAAAAAGCCACCTTAGAAAGAAACCTCTTTTAACCAATATCTTCTTGTCCAATCTCAAAAGTCTTTGCGCACAGAGCAACAGAAAACATTTAAACGCTGAAAAGAACAAGAGGAAGAACTGGAGGAAAAAAGATACATGTGCCTTTTGCAAATCCTGGAGCCCGAGAGCGGGGTGCAGGAGTCGTCTCCTGTCCTAATCCAAGAGCATCCAGGCTGCTCAGTCCAGAAAGTCCTGGAAGCAGTGCAGCGGGGCTCCGCGGCTCGGAAGGTACATTCTCGCGTCTCACTGAGCAACAGCCGGCTGAGCCTCAGGCCACGTAGTGGTACTGGTTTGGATTGTCTTTGTCTCTCTCCATATAGTCTCTGTCTATAAGAGATTCAATTCTCTTTTTCAAGTCTCCAGGCTAAAAGAGAAAAACAAAACCCCCCAATTATAGTGGCATTAAATTTACAAACATAGAGAAATATACATATCATGAAGTCTGTGATTCTAATTATGTACATATATTACATATATAATCATATTTACATACAAACTATTTATAATTATAAAATGAATAGAATAAAACTCCCTACTTCAAGGACAATCTTAACAAGATCTCTTGATCAAGTGCTTCCATGTGATTTTACTGTCAGAGCCAGGCTTCCTGTGGGAAATGCAAACACATCACTAAGGATTGCTAATGAGCACGTTCCCATGGCTGGTCGTATTAGGTAATGCATTTTTGTTTGTTTGAAAGGGACATCTGATAATGTCTCACGGCACTTTCATCCTTGGTAAGGTCATTTCTCCCAAAGTGCTATGTTTTATTATTACATATGGTGCGTATATATATGTATACATGCTATATATAGCAGAACCACAGACTCTGAGTGTTCCCCTGTTCAAAGTAGACAAATGAATTGACACGTCTGCCCAGGAAGGGGCCTCCGGCTCTGCTGTGGTGGGAAGCACGCTGAGGCTGACATTTATGAGCAGACTTCTCCCTGTGAGGGTAGGCTCTCTCTTCCAAACAGCAGGACGTTCTAGTCAATGATAGATCACATATCTTACAAGATGCGGCTGAAACCCAATTACCTATCAAAGCAGAAGAGGTGCTGTGGCCGGCTGTACACCTTACTCCCTGCTGAGTGTTTTGTTTAATTGCCAGGCCTCACATCTGCAAAGGGAAAATTGGCACTGGCCCTGGCTCGTGGTAGGAAAGAACGGTGTATGCAGCAGCATTCTGTGACCGTGCAGAGTACGACAGAGCACACCTCACTTCTGGAGGGTACAGGAGCCCAGTGTTGGCTGAAGTCAGCTGGCACTCCCCCCAGCCACTCCCATGTCGACTCACTGGTCCACCTCGTCTTGACTCCCTTGGTGAGGGGGGTCAGTGGCTCTTCCGTCAGACTGGACAGCAGGGAATAAGGGAACTTGCACCCCAAAAGCACGTGCAGCCAGGTCTCACGAGTCCCATGCATTCTAGGTGGGTACACATGCTCTCAGGAGTTCTTCACGATGCTCCCCCAACTTACCTGTGTCCACATACAGTCAAGGCAGTAACTCTCAGTCCGGGAAACATGCACGGACCGAAAGCTTTTAGTGTGGACTTTCTTACACAACAGCATAGAGGAAATATTACTCAGGTAAAAAACGCTGTCCTGCTTGTAAAATGCTGAGTAACTTAGTTGTTAAAATGATTTCCTTAAAATCTTGTGATATAACCTGAACTGCCACAACTATGAGAAAAAAATGTGTCCAGATTTCCATGCAGTGCCTCTTCCCTTCTTAAGGTCTAAGCAAGGTCAATCTCCTTGCAAGTGGGAGTTTAGGGGTCTATCATTCTTACAATGGTGATGAAGAAGCTTCAGGATCAAGTCCCTACTATCATCACCTGCCAGTTTTTCTACACTTAGTGTGTACACAAAGGTAAATTTTCATCACAAATGACCACTGACAATGTAGGACAAATGAAATGATTCTGAAGGTACTGAGAACTGAACATGCTTTGCCAATTGGTTAGTACAATAACTCAAGTTTAATTAAGCTAATATACATTTACCTTTACTGGAAATTTCAGCTGATTATACAATTCAGAAACTAGAAGGTTATGACCAAGCGTCTTCCTCATCTTCATAATTCTGACGATGGCAGCGTCAATCTGATACTGCCGGTCCTGAAACACTCTCTCAGTGGTGCTGACTTGTTCTTCAACCTGCACGAAAAAGAGAAAAGTGAAGGGTACAGATACATTTCAGTATTAATTATTTCATAGGATAAGTCTGATGAGAAAATTTTGATGCAAAGAAAGGCCAAACTTTGGATGAATCTTCTTGTTACACATTTTTATTTGTTCTAGTAAAAGCTAGCTTCCCAAGAACAGTACAATTTCAGTACCAAAACTTGAAAAAGTTATATGTCTTTTATAAAAAAACTGCAAAACCCCTATATAATCCTGGATTAAACATTTGCTCAAAAGTTAGGAAACCTACTAATCTAACTGAGATCATAACAAGCATTTCTGAGTTAGATTATGTGGTCATCTTGATAGATGCTGCAAAGGCATGATAAAATTGAAAATCTATTTTTGATTTAAAACAACTTTAGCATATAAGGAATAATTAAAAAAAAAGAACCTGAACATGATAAAGAAGTGTTATTAGAAACAAGTAGCAAATACTGGTAGCCTCTTCATGTTAGTCACACGGCAGCCTGATGGGGTCTGCAGATGAGGGGGGCGGGCAGCGGCGGGGAGGGGAGGCAGGCATGTAAGTATGTTTCAGGAAGGGAGGACCCAAACTTTCCTGTTTTCAAAGGGGTCCATGACCCCATAAAGGTTAATGTTTCCTGTACTAGAAACAAAACCTCAGGAAGAGAAGGGAAAGCCTAGTCTGACCACTGCTGTTTCTTAAAAGTATGACTTTTAGAGGTTCCAGCTATGCGGTAAAAGCACAGCCTAAAGGGGCACAATGAAGAGGAGCAGACACCTGATCTTTATTTGTAGATGAGCTGCAGAATCGAAAATCCAAGAAAATCGACTGAAAAACCATCAAAGCCAATGAGAGTTTCGTGAACTGACTGGATACAAGATAAATGCACAAAGATAAATGGCGCTACTATCTACACACTGCCAACAGCTAGTTATATGTGTAAAGAGAAAACACCCCCTTTACAGGGTGCCAGCATTTCACTGGCCCTTCAGGCTTAAAACCTTTAGTACTTTCCAAACCCTTCCTAAGTCTGCCGGGTCTCCCTGTGATCTGGCTCAGCTTCCCTTTGCGGGAAGCCTTCTCTGACCACAGCTAACAGACTGGGCTTCCCTGTGCTTCTCCATCATAACCTTTCCCTCAGTTGTAACGAGTTCATCAGCGTGTGGTCATCTGGCACCCGTCTGCTGGACAAGACTGAAAGCTCCTTGAAACAGAGACTTATTCTTTATTGCTAACAGCTGAGTTTTCAGGGCTTCAAAGAGGACCTGAACCACAGTAGGTGCCTTACCAGTATTTGTTTAATTATCAAATAAGAAATATGCAAAACTCATAGAAGAAAACTCTGAGGAAGATAAGAGATTTATATATATTCATATATATATGAATATATATACACACACACACACAGGTACAAATCAGAATATTTAGTATGATAAAGATGAAAACTTCAGGGGCCAGCCCGGTGGCGCAGCAGTTAAGAGCGCACGTTCCGCTTCTCGGCGGCCCAGGGTTCACCAGTTTGTATGTTGGGTGTGGACACGGCACCTCTTGGCAAGCCATGCTGTGGTAGGCGTCCCACATATAAAAAGTGGAGTAAGATGGGCACGGATGCTAGCTCAGGGCCAGCCTTCTTCAGCAAAAAGAGGAGGACTGGCAGCAGATGTTAGCTCAGGGCTAATCTTCCTCAAACAAACAAACAAACAAAAAAGACAGAAACTTCAAATTAACACACTCTGAATAAAAAGTCAATGTTCTTATTTGGAGGAGCAAAGACATGAGAAAATCATTTTCATGTTCGTTGGGAGAAAAAATTTATAGGAATAAGTACATTAATTAAAAGAATTTGGGCACTGGCTATGAAATAGGTCAACAGACTCTGCAGTACAGAACTGAGAGACTGGCCCATAACGTAGGCATCTGCTGTGCAGGAAAGGTGGCGATTCAATTACGCTGTCAGAGAATGGTGTTTTCAATTCAGCTTTGGAACAGAGAGGGGTCGGAATGCTTTCTGATACTAAAAATAATTTCTACGTTGCTCAAAGAAAGATTTAAATGTGAAAACTACTAGGAAAATACAGGTAAATATTTTTAAAATTTTGGATTAAAGGAAGGTCCTTGTGATCTCAAGTCAGAAACCATAAAGGATAAGACAACATTTGAGAACTTAAAATTTTCATATGGGGAAAAACTCTCTCAAAACAAAAAAATTATCTGTTACAAATGACAAAAGGTCAATCTCCCTAATATATGATCTACTAATTTCTGATAGATGTACCTTGAACAATTAATTAAAAAGAGGAAAATATAAATAGTTAACTATAAGAGAGCAGTGCCAGCATTTATAAAGTGCTTACAAGCACCTGCCCAAGAGTTTTATAAACATTTTTCTTCAATTCTCAAAACCTGAAGTAGTATTATGCCTATTTTAAAAGACGAAGAATCAAAGACTGGAAAGATTACGTAATTCATATAAGCTACTAAATGGCATAAAGATGCTGAGAGGAGTCACAGGAATTCAAACTAAACCGGCAGTGAACGATCTTCATGCCTGTGAGAACAGGTGGGCAGGGGCAGGTGGAGGGAGGGCAGGCACTTTTGTGAGACTGGACACTGGAATCCAGTAAAGTCTGCCATACTGTAATTTGGAAAAGAGTGGTCAATCTAACGGAAGGACAGCTTCTTTGACCCAGCCCTTCCAGGGCAAGGATTTTATACTAAGGAAACAGTCCAACGCCAGGCACAGAGAATGTCTAACGAAACCTCATTTCCAGCAGGAAGAAATGGAAACAACCTAAGTGCCTTTCCACAAGGGCACTGCCAGGCTCCCGCGGGTTCACACAATGGATTCTCCGCTCCCATTAAACACTGAGTGCTGACAGGGAAACGAGGCCATGATGAAGAGTAAGAACAGGGTACAAAACGGCACACACAAACGGCATACAGAGAATGATCCCATTTAACAAAGAAAGGTTTATATATGTACATCACCAAGAGCTGCGGTGGAAGCAGTGGTACTCCCCAGGAGAAAGAGATGACAGCCCCACTTTGAAATTATAACTCCAAAATTTTACACCCTTTAATCACTCTGTTATAAATTCCCAATAGTAAAAAGATGGATCAAAGGATATGTGCATTTATCTTTAGCATGTATGTCAAATTCCTCACTAAAAATCCTGCACTAATCCAAACATCTTTTAAAAAATAAAAACATAAAAAAGGATGCCTGTTTTCCTATCTACTTGCCAACAGTGGCTATTATCAAACTTTTAAACATTTCCAAAATTGATAGATGAAAAATGGAATACTATTTTAATTTCAATTAAGGAAGATTACTGACAAGAATGAACCTCCTTTATATATTTATCCTTCCATATTTCTTTCTGTGTAATCTGAACACATTTTCCGACTGGGCTACATATGAACCCCTCTTGGTTAGTGAAGCAATCACTGTCTACTGCTGGAGGTAGGCATTTGTGACACCACCTGTCTGAACTGACCTCACTCCTCATTCCCTCACATGTATAAGCAGGGCATGGACATCCTGCTATCTAAGTGGTGCCGGGGGTGCAAGGGTGTATGCATTAGGAAAGGCCAGAGGGCAGTGGTCCAGAACCTGCTCTGGCCACCTGACATGAGAGTCTGTTCCAAGCTTCAGACACTCCAGCTGTACGCAGATCACAGATACGGCATCAGTGGGCCACTTCCACCCACAACCCTCACCACTCCCACCCCAGGGCCCTGGCCAAGGCCGAGCTGACAGAGTAGCTGAAATGTGCTGTACAAAAATAAAAAGTAAGTCCCTGGTATTGGAAATGACATGCTCCCTATGCTAACAGAATCTGATATAGGAAGACCTGACTTATCACACCATTTTTGTGAACAGGAGTGACAACTATTAAGTGCATTTCTTTCTGATTATCATTCCTATTATGAATGTAAAGTTAATGAAAGCTACATTAAAACGAGTACTATTATAAACATTATGTATTCAAATTAGGTACTTTAGAAATATGCTTCAGAACCCTACTTCAAGAAATTACTATAAAAACTAATGATTCTTTAGTGAATACTCTGTTAAGTAAAAACCAGAAAGTTTATACATACTGTTTCCTTCATCTGAATTTGATTGATCTTTATTCGAAACAACTTGTGCTTGAATTCTCCATTAAAAATGAATTTGTCTCCATCTTCCACCTCCTTTCCTTTGGGACTTTTAATCAGAACTCGTGCCTTGCCACAGGCCAGAGACTGCAACGTTCTTCGCAACTCACTGTCCTCTGCATGGGGAGGAAATTTGGGCACAGGTCAGTGAAAATGAACTAGACACCTGACACAAAGAAACCACGCCCTCAAGTTGGCCAGCAGAGACCAAGTCCATTCTTAAACAAGTAAGTGTTCTAAACATGAGGACATTCAGAAGCTGCACATTCACGAAGGGGGTTTTCATACCTATCCCGGTGGCTGTTTTTATTTCTTCAAAGCTGAACTCATCTCCTTCGTTGAACATGAGAAGCACCAGTGTCTGGAAGAGGGACACCTGGAACTCCTTCTTTCCCTTAAAGAGAATGGACACGCCACATGTAAAGTTGTGTGTGCACAATCTTCAGAAAATTTTAAGAGGCTTCTTTCTGCTCTCAAACTTTGTTGGGGGAATGTGAGAAATTACTAACTAGCCACCAAATAAGAAGAAATTAAGTTACTGATTATACAAGAATAAAATGACTCAGTATTCCACTTAAAAGTTCTTCTTTTGAAATAGTTTTTAAAGTAGTAAGAAAGTTCTTCAGCAAATCAGGTTGAACAGAAGGTACTATTGTTACTTGAAGTCAGATGTTGCTGACACCTGTCTAACAGCGCCCTTCCGTCCTATTTCTAGCCAGCCAAGGTCCTCTTAGTGGCAGTGGGAACGCTCCTGGAGTGGACAGAGCATGAGAAGATGCAGTGACAAAACCTGCATGGAAGGGGAAGCTGGCAAAAGATCCAGCCAACACCTCTGTTAAAGAAGAGTGACCATACGCAGCACATGGACCATCACAAAGCCTCGGCCCAGCTTCCCGCTGCATGTGCCTGTGATGCACACGACCAACGCAAGCCTGGCCTTGGACCTCACGTGATTCCCCGCTGCTGTTTAGAGTCCCCACTGCAGAGACTGGCCACATGCTCGCTGTGTGTGTAGAAGCATGGCAGGGATGACGGGGTGTCCTGTGTGAGCGCTCCACACTCAGGCCCTGCCCATGGCAAGGCAGAACCGCAGCCCTGCGAGCATCCTGTAGAGGCTCAGTTCTGAAGCTGGCCAGTAAGGGGGTCGTGCAACTCAACTGTCATCGTACCCTGAAGAATAGTACGTGTGGTTTTATGTATATAAGCCTGCACAATAACACACAATGAAATATGGTATGTATAACTTATATGTACTTGTGTATATATGTATATATAATTTATATGATAACGTACAGAGATAATGTATTATAACAGCTAGCAAAATGGGAATTTTGAAATCTTTTTTGCTTTGTATTCATAATTGAATTTTATTTACAAAACTGAAGTTAAATGCAAATATGAAGGGACTGTTCTGTGATGTGCTTCCTTCATTCACCACTACAATGTATGCATTTTCCCCTCTTAAACGGGCACTTTTAATAGCAGATCGCAATGCGTACCCTTATCCATCCACCTGTGAAAATGTCTTCTTAAGATGAATTTGCAGAATTGGAACTACCGAAACAAAGCATGTGGTTCTAGAGGTTTTGAGATGCACTGCCCAAACACCCTGGAGACGCTCACACCCTTGCTCCAGAGGGGCGCACTGCTGTCTTGTCCGGCCTGGCCCCAGAAATCCCGTGGGTCCAGCAGTGCCGCTTCGCTGCCTTTCCATCTGCAGCCCTTTGGTGGGCAGAGAAGTAAGTGCGGCACATTCTCATCCATTTTCTAGTCTTGCTTTTATGAGCCGCCACTTCACAGTCTCTGTGCTTTTTTCAATTAGGTCAATGCTTTTCTATTCTTACTGATTTTTTTTTTAAGATTTTGTTTTTCCTTTTTCTCTCCAAATCCCCCCAGTACACAGTTGTATATTTTTAGCTGTGGGTCCTTCTAGTTGTGGCATGTGGGATGCTGCCTCAGCGTGGCCCGATGAGCCGTGCCATGTCCACGCCCAGGACTCAAACTGGTGAAACCCCAGGCCACTGAAGCGCAGCACACAAACTCAACCACTCAGCCATGGGGCCGGCTCCTCTTATTGATTGGAATATTAATCCTTCAACTGTTTAATTTTACTGACCTAGAAAAGAAAGTGCTTTTCTAGGAACAGAAGTTCAATCACAATTTTCAAAAATTCTATTAATATACTTACAAAAAATAAAATATAAACGAAACAAAGAACTTACTTCCTTAAACTCTGCTTTTAAAACAGCATGCCCCAACGTGGTTTGCCATTGAAGTTTTCGACCACTGTGCTTTCCGAGATAAAATGTCTTAAATACTTCCTGAAGTTTAACCATCTGTCAATCACAGGAAAACAACAAATTAAATTATGCTAAACACCACTAATCTAAAGAACCACATACTGTTCAATTTATAAAGTTTTTACAACTCTTCACAACTGAAAAGATCAGTTCTACACCATGACAGTTATTTTTCTGGATTCTATTACCTGTGAAAACGCCCACCACGTTAGGACATTGGGGTTTCCCCTCACACCCAGATAATGCTTGAACTGGTGTTTAACGTACAAACATTATGCTCTGCAGTCTGCACACCCCACCCGGAGCTCCCCTTGGCCAGTGGCATAGAACCAGGACGAAAGGGGCAGTCCTCGGGGGACACTGTCTGCAGGCCCAGCCAGCCCCTGCCAGGTCTGAGCTCAGGCTCTCACCGACTCCTAACTGCTCTCAGGGCTTTGGCTGCCTCACCAGTGAGCCCAGGCACGCGAGGCCCCACGGCACGCTGCTGCGAGGCATGACGTCCAACACTCAGGACAGCCCGTGTGCAGGAGGCACGACATGAGCCAGCCACTATTTTCACTGTTCCTCATTTCCTGGGAGGATTTCTCACACCTTCCAGACTTTCTGCTGGTGTTACTGCTGTCACCTCACTTTCCGTTCCTGAGCTCCTCATCCTCCCCAGTGTCCACGCCTGCATCCTGCTCTGATCTAAGGACCAACTCTCTCATCTCTGAGAGGGTTGGTCAACATTTCCTGGTGCACTCCAGGTTTCCTCTGACTTCCTCTCGCTGGTTATTTCCTGTAGTTCCTTTCACATCCCCTTCACTCTGCACCCAGGATCACTGATGGGCTGTGCTGCCAAATCCAATGGGCTCTCATCAGGCTTCATCTTGTGAGATGACCCCTTTCCACCAGCAGCCTCCTCTTGCCCTCCTGGTATCTGGGACACTTGTCGCTTGGACTTCTGTGTCTCTCCGATGTGTGTCCACGCCTTCTGGGTCATTTCTGGTTTGTCTTCCAGCCCACTCCACACAGGCTGGCACCCCTAAGGTCCGGCTCCTCCCATTCTACACTCCGCACATTCCCTGTCAGTGTCCTTGGCCACTTTCGAGTTCTTAGGATAAACAGTGCAAGGTTCCCATGGCTTACCAGGGCCCCTTTCCTCTGGAACGTCTGAACTTACTGGCCTGTCCTGTGCCTCCCTACCCTGGCTCTCCATGGTCCCTTCCTCCATTTTGCTGAGCGCACCACCTTATCCTCCCTCAGGTTTTCACAGACCTTGTTTCCCCTACCAGATCTGGGGACCCCCCTCCCACCCACCTCACTAACAGTATCAACTCATTTTTCAGAACTGCCTCCTCAGAAGCCTTCTCCCACGCTCTTAACTCTGATAGCATTCATAACAACTTATTCATAAAGAGGGCAGGCCAGGTCCGGCTTTTTCACTGCTATGCCCCATACAGCCTTGTAAGCTGATGCCTGCTGCTCCTGGGCCCGACAGGCCCCTCAGTGCCTCTGAGGTCTGTCCAAGTGGTCCCTCTGTAGGAAATGTGTACCAGCTCATGTCTGCTTGGCAAACATCTCTTCCTGCTTCAAAGCTCAGCTCAACAGTCATGATCACCCCACAGACCCATTAGCCATCTCCAACAGCATCAAATCCCAGGCATGATATGATTTTGTTTCTAAGTGTTTCAGTATATACCTAAAAGATAAGGACTCTTAGAAAACATTATCTACTACATCCTATCACACCTAAAAAATTAATGTCGATAATGTGATAAACCTCTTAATGCATACCTTTCCTAAAAATTATTTCCTTGAGATTAATTCCTAAGAGTGGTAATAATAATGATTATAATTAGGTAGCAGCAGCTAACACTGGGTGCTTAACTCTGCTAGTTACCATTCCAGGCTCAAAATGGATCAAAGACCTAATGGTAACAGCTAAAACTATAAAACTCTTAGAAGAAAACATAGGGGTAAACTTTCATGACCTTAGATTTGGCAACAGTTTTTTAGATATGACACCAAAAGTACAAGTAACAACAGAAAAAATAGATTAATTGGACTTTATCAAAATTAAAAACTTTTGTGCAAAGGACACTATCAAGAAAGTAAAAAGACAGCTTACAGGATGGGAGAAGATATTTGCAAATCACTTATCTGATAAGGATCTAGTATATAGATATATATAAAGAAGTCTTACAACTTGACAACAGACAATAGAATTGAAAAATGAGCGAAGGACATGAATAGGCCGTTCTTCACAGAAGATCTACGCCTGGTCGATAAGCACATGAGAGAAGCTCAACGTCAGCAGTCATTGGGGAAGAGCACATCAAACCAAAAGGAGATACCAACTGGCACCCACTAATATGCCTACAATCAAAAAATGGAAATAAACCTTGGGGAGGACGTGGGGAACTGGAATCCTTGTGCACTGCATGGGAATGCTAGTGGTGTGGATGCTGAGGAAAACCGTGGTGCGGTACACAGTGCGTGGCAGTTCCTCTGAGTTAACCAGAATTACCCCGCGACCCAGCACTTCTGCTGCCAGGGATACGCCCTAAGAACTGACATCAGGTGTTCAAACAAAAACCGCACACTCATGTTCACAGCAGCATTATTCACAACAGCCCAAAGGTGGAAACAATCCAACGCCCATCAGTGGATGGCTGGATAAACAAAACGTGCTCTATCCATATGATGGAATATCATTCAGCCTTAAAAACGAATGAAGCACTGACACACTGCAACACGGATGAAACCTGAAAACATATACTGAGTGAAAGAAGAAACATACTCAGACACGAAAGGCCACACAATGTATGATTCTGTTTACACGAAATGTCCAAAATAGGCAAATCCACAGAGAGAAAGCGGATCAGTGGCTGTCCAGGTCTGGGGCGGAAGTGGACTGGGAGTGACAGGTTCATGGGTCCAGGGTTTCTGTTTGGGATGATGAAAAGGTTCTGAACTAGACAGAGGTGATGGTTGCACAATTTAACGCTACTGCACTGCACACTTTAACATGATGAGTTGCAGGTATATTTCACAATTGAAAACACCATACAGTACGGTAAGCCTCAAACTTCTTTTGCTGGAAAACAAAAAGGTTCTCAAAAATGCAGGGGGCACGTTAAAGGACAAGGAGACAGCTCACAGGTGTTCCCACTGGCCAAATATGGGACAATCTGAGGATAAAATGAGTAAATAAAGTAAGAATCCATGAGTTCATACTGATAAAGACAGAAATAAATGAGTCAATTAATGGGACAGAAGGGAAGGCTCTTCCTTAGAGCACAACACCAACTTCTAAATACAGAGAAACGATGGAGCTGGAAAAAATCACTTTCCATCACGGTAAAACGGACTCCGGCAGGATCATTTAGCAGGTGTGAGTGTCATGGGGAATGAGAGGTTTTACACAGTCTAAAATATCTCCCCATAAATTACTAATTACAAAAGGAAAATTCTAAACAATACTGTGGAGAAACCAGTAACACCCTAACCAAATGACTGTCGGTAACATCCCAACGGAGGCAAAGGAACAGCGAATGCTTTGCAGCGTGATCCTGGGAAGAAACGACTTCTCCAGATTCCGGCTGGATGGTATGACTCGAGTCTAATCACACAGACCTGAACTCAGAGCCATCCAGGAAAATTGTCCTATGCTTTCAAATGTGCATATCATGAAAGAGACAGGCTGTGCAGCTGTCAGGAGGAAAGGGGACTGAGACAGGCCTGAACGCACCGTGAGTCCTGCCTGCACCTGGCACAAAGGACAGAGCGGGAACAACTGACCAAGTTGGAACGTGGCTACACGCTGACGGAAGCCTCACAAGGCGGCAAATTTTCTGAATTTGACAACGCGCTCTGGCTGTGTTTTCAGAAAACACCCACTAAGTACTAAGAGTAAAGGCACGATGCAGCCTCCTCTCAAATGGACAGGAAAAAGTGCACAGATGGAGAGAGAGAAGGACGAAGCGTGTGTGGCAATGCTCAAAAAAATGGGTGACGGTGCCAGGAATTCTTTGAACGATTCCTGCAAATTTCCTCTAAGTCTGAACTATTTCCAAATAAAAAGTGAAAAAACTCACAGTGCCACGAGTGAGGCAGGCACAGGGTGGAGTCTGCAACCAGCTGAGGTGAAACGGGGTGAGGTGGCCAGGGCGGGGCTCTGGAGAAGGTGACTAGGGAGATAAGTCCTAACAACAGTTGAGTGCTGGGGCGGATAGGGTGTGGAGGGTTTCTGGAGAAGGACGCTCCATTTTGAGGGTTACACAGGGAGCCTGAGAGAATCAGCGTGCTGGGTGGGTTTGGGGCCCATCAGAGTTCAGAATCGAGGGAGTATGACGTCCACGTGGGGGGCTGGGCCACACCAAGCCTCCACAGCTAGTGGACAAACTGGTTAGAATGTCACCCCATCCCCTGCAGGATGGAGATTCAGGGAGGCAGGGAGGAGGTGAGGAGCGCTCCTGGATGCTGAGTTGGGCACGTCTGTGTGCGTCTGGCGGGAAAGCAGACACACAGGCTAGAGGCTGAGAGCCAGTGTGGGCTAAGCTGCCAGAGTCGGGGTGTGGGATGAGAAGGGAGCTGAGGGGGATTCTGGAGAACATCAGCACTCGGGATATAGGTGGAGGAAAAAAAAGAGAAGAAAACTACAAAGGCAAGTGACTAGTGGGGTCAGAAAGAGGAGAAAAATCAAGAAAAGAAAGAACAGCTTCAAGAGGGACTGTTTCTGACCCAGGCTCCCACTTCCTACTACTTTCTTTGCCCTTTCTGGAAGGCCCTCATTCCTGCTCATCTTTAATTCCCAGTCTGCACACTGGAACCAGCCCTTTTCCACAGCACCTGTATCATAATGGTGCACATGCTGCTTCCCTGACTGGGTTTTAAGTTCCTGAGCCCAGGGTTCTCCTTCATATCTGCCAATCCCAAGCACCCAAAGTTGTGGTTGACTGACACAGGGCCCTCAGCAGTGCTGTTTACAAGACTCTGGCTCTGTCTGCGACGGAAAGAAATAATAACCAGACCAATGGTGTCACACTCAACAAGCAGTAACTTCTGAAACAAGGGCTGTGCCAATGCCTTCTGGACAGTCAGCCAGCAGACACGGGTGAGTCAGGAACTGCGGACTGCAACAGAAGCAGTCACTTCAAAACACTAGGAGCACTGTGATTGCTGACTGTGTGTGGTTTTAAAAACCTCTCATTAAATACTTCTTGAAAGATAACATGTCTGTGCATGGTACAGGTGTAACAAGGCAAGAAGTCTATAGTCCTGCGGCAGGACTAGTACATTAACAATAGACAACAAATAGTCTTTAAAAGTCTTACTTCTGGAGTTAAATGGACTTCCATAGGTGTGTACGTCGGCCAGTATCCCATCGTAAGTATATTCACTGTTAGATCTATAGAGCCTGGGTCACTCTGATTCTGCATATACTAAAAACAAAATCAAGATGATAAATTACTTTAGAATGTCGTCAAAAATAACTAATCTGTAAAAAAGTAAATGGTGCAGTTTTCAAAATAGAGCTTAACACATGTTTGCATTTATTTTAGTCCCTAGAACACAGTCCCTGAAGCCACATGTGTCCCAAAGTTACCTGAGATACTCTGTCTCTTTGGTTGCGTCACCAACACAAGACCACTACACTCATTAAGTCAAGTTTTTGTTCTACATTTTTAGGGATTATTTTTCTTTTCATTTTGAATTTAAGTTATTTGAATATGTGAGACATTAATAATGCAATTTTTAAGGACCAAGATTTTACATAATTTACATAATTATGTATGTAATTTACACAATTATTTCACACAATTTAAAGTGAGTTATCTTTTAAAAACCTGTTTTACTTGAAAAGAACAAAACTCACCTGCTTGAAATGAACCATGATGTCCTTGGAGAGCTCCATGTCCTTGAACATGCCTTCCAGCTTGCTGGTGAAAGCGGCGCCACACTCTGGGAACAAGTGAAGGACAGATGAAAACACCCGGAGCTACCCGCATCCCATCGGTGCAGCGATCCCCCAGCCCCAGGCAGGACAGAGCCCCAGGCCACATGCTCACCATGCTTTAGTTTCGACAACATAGATTTTTCAGCATCGACTGAGGCACTTTTTCCAACCAGGAGTCTTTTTGCCAAATCTTTTTTATAAAATGCTTCAAAGACGTCTTTACCTATTCATAACCAAATGAGAATAACATGAGACGTTAGTTAATATGCAAATGTTCACTTCAACTGCTGGAAAACCCTAAGAAGTACGCATTCTGATGCAAGTTGAACACCAGATCCTTCTGTTAAATTTCCACAAAAGAATACTTTCAAAACAATCACCCATGGCCATCACATTTATCTGCTGTATTAACATGAAAGTGGAAATGTTTCAGTCAATTTTTCTCAAGGAAAGATAGGGCCCAAATATTGGTATTTTCATTACACAGCATTTTCTTTTTTTTTTTAATTTTTTTTTAAAGATTTTATTTTTTTCCTTTTCCTCCCCAAAGCCCCCCAATACATAGTTGTATATTCTTTGTTGTGGGTCCTTCTAGTTGTGGCATGTGGGACGCTGCCCCAGCGTGGTTTGATGAGCAGTGCCATGTCCGCACCCAGGATTCGAACCAACGAACCACTGGGCCACCTGCAGGGGAGCGCGAACTTAACCACTCGGCCACGGGGTCAGCCCCGATTATATAGCATTTTCAATATGCCCAATGTTAACAGAAATAACGTGGAGTATTTCTCACCGTGAATAAACCTGAATATTATCATGATTTTGTCGAGGATCCTCTCCAGCTCTTCATCCGTTGCTTCTTTATTACCTGCTCTCAATTTTGAATCAACGTGCTTCGCTGTGAGATTAAGAGTTTAAATTATGTGAAAAATAAGGATTTGATATGTAATACATGTCCTAAACAGAAAAGCAAGTCTTTAATTTCTACAAGCAAAAATTGGACAGTAACACTTCGGAAACTCTCCAAAATGACATTAAATGAAAAAAGGCAAATATCTCATTTCCTAAGATGGGTACTTTCAAGTCAGGTGAGAATAAATACTTTAATTACATGCTTGGGTTTCATGACACATTATTGCTCCAGAAACTGGAATGCCTCATCTTCAAAATGCGGCATGACAGATTTGGAGGAGACTTTCCTAAAGAGAAAGGATTTTTCTCAGGGCTTCGAGGGGTGGCCTCCCTGAATGCAGGCATGAGAACAGCTCTGCTTGGCTTCTGGTCTCTTGGCGACACAAACCAGCCACGACCTGGCTTAAGGAAAGGGGAGGCCAAGATTTCCAGAAGCCCAGACTCCAAAGAGGCCAAAGTAAGCTGCCTCGTGAATTTCTTCTATCACTGCTTTTATTAGTATTTTTCTGCTAATTTTTTATCATGAAATACTCTGAACACACACTCAAGTAGACAATTATATAATGAACTTCATGTTCCCATCATACATATTCAGCACAATCAACATGAGCCCAATCTTGTATCACTGTATTACACTCTTCTTTGCCGTTTCTCTCCTGCAAATTTTTAAAAACTTTTAGTGAAATTCTATAAATCCTGAGTACATTTTGATATTACCATGAAATAATTATACAAAGTGGTAATTTAAAAACTGTTTCATCTTAAAATATGCTATCTTTGAGATTCTATCTAATTTTATCCTATTTTAATACTGATTAGAGGATGCAAAGATAGTGACTAAATACCACCTCACGTTAAATATTATCTAGAGATTTATAAAGTTGTCCTCATGACACAGAAGTATTCAAATATAGCAAACCTCAATCAAATTTCTGAGCAGAAATTACTTGCTAGTAATCAAGACAGAGAATCAAGGTTTATCTTTACAAAATACAGTTCTGGAGCTACTAATACCAGAAATACAAACCAGAACAAATCTTTACTGTCCCTTCCTTCCTTTGTGAAGCCAAGCTTCATTTCTTTACAAAATTACTACTACATTCTCCCTTATAGAAACATCACATACTTATATACACACTTACACATATATAGTATGTATGTGCACACATGTGTACATGAGCTTTGAAAACGTGTATCCTAATAGGGCATGATACAAGTCTTTCCCTCACCCTCCCCACAAGGAGCTTGAATATTCTGGGAAAAAATTCCTTGACTTTAGGCTTAGTCTCCCATATTTAAAAAAATGTATAGAAATGTTTTTCTACCGATCAGTTCTGCAGGCTTATTTGGCCTCTTGTTGATAAATGTTTCAAAGGACTCCTTCATCAAGTTGATGAACTTCTCATTCCTCTGAAAGCACACGTCTATCACGTGGTCCACTCTGTCCTTGAAGTCCAGCAGGTCCTGCACCATATCTTTATCTTTTTCAGGATTGATAACAATTGTTGTCCCAAAAGTCTACAGAACACACACATCCCAAGTCATCGACAGGTTTATGAAACATTTTCTCCTGCCATCAAAGAATCACAATTGTTTAATATAAATTAATCACTGTAGGTATTAAATATTGGTTTCAAAAGTTTCACAAATTCAGTCCACGTTCTAAAAATTATGTGAGTACACAATTAATGTTTTAGTGTTACAATTCTGCTTCTGGAAGAATTTATAAATTACAGGGAAATGTCCAGTGCTTTTTTTTTTTTTTAAAAGATTGGCACCTGAGCTAACAACTGTTGCCAATCTTCTTTTTGTTTCTTCTGCTTTTTCTCCCCAAAGCCCCCCAGTACATAGTTGTATATTTTAGTTGTAGGTCCTTCTAGTTGTGGCATGTGGGACACCGCCTAAGCATGGCCTGATGAGTGTTGCCATGTCCGCGCCCAGGGTCCGAACCGGCGAAACCCTGGGCCACCAAAGTGGAAGGCGCAAACTTAACCACTCGGCCACGGGGCCGGCCCCCTGTCCATTGTTTTTTAAAGGACTTTCACTTAAAAATTCCTCAAACAGAAATTCATTCCCATTAACCTGAGACACCTACTTGGAGCTTCTGACCCTAGTTTTCTTTCCCCTTGACTTCTAACCATGAATAGCCCAGTTTTCAGCTTGTATTTTTAATTCAGAAATGCTATATCTGGGGCCAGCCCCATGGCAGAGTGGTTAAGTTCGCGCACTCTGCTGCGGCGGCCCAGGGTTTTGCCGGTTCAGATCCTGGGCCGGACATGGCACCGCTTGACAGGCCACGTTGAGGCGGCGTCCCACATCCCACAACTAGAAGGACCTGCAACTAGGATATACAACTATGTACAGGGGGCAGTTTGGGGAGATAAAGCAGAAAAAAAAAAAAAAGATTGGCCAACAGTTAGCTCAGGTGCCAATCTAGGGAAAAAAAACCCAGCTAATCATAAAAACAAAAAAGAAATGCTATATTAAATATTACTAAAAGTCTATGTATGACAACAACAATTAGCTGTCTGATGATATAAACTACCAGCTGAAGAGGTAGTGAATGAAATTACTACTCAATGTAATATACATATTTTAAAAATTCATCTAACAGTATACACACATTTACTTAGACATCACACGTGCATGTGGAAGATTACTGGTGAAAAGTAATGAAATGCTAATGAAAGTGGCATAAATCTCTTCTGGAGAGGGAAACTGTACGACCAGCAAGAGTAGGGGGACTTACTTTTTACTCTGTATCCTTTGTACTGACTGCATTTAAAAATAATGTACACATACTGCAAGGATCAGCTTTGAAAGCAGTATGCAAGCTTCCCTTTATCTTTTTTATTTAATTGAAATTTTTCTTGCCATAATTACTGAGTCACATGCAATAGAAATAGTAAAGAGATCCCTGCACATTTTGCCTGGTAACATTTGGCAAAACTAGAGCAGCATCATCACTGGGCCACCCCCCGTCTCACCCAGGCCACCCCAGGTTCCACAACTCATCTGTCTGTGTATCAAGTCCTCCAGACTTTACCACCTGCGCACACTTGTGTATTCATCACCACGGTCAAGATGTCGAACATGCTAGCAGCACAAGGATTCCTCCTGTTGCCTTTTTATGACCATAAGCACAGGGACACGCACACACACACACACGCAGTACAGAAACATAAAAGCGTATGTTTAATAAATCCTGGATTCTAGGAAATAAAGCATGCACACCAACCTGATATATCAAAACGTGTAATAGTTCTCACTGAGCAAAGGCATGACACAAGTTTAAAAAGCAGATTCACCAAAAATGATTACTTTTTGAAAACCATGACTGTGGAATTAAACTAGTCCTCATGCTGATGACGAACAGCCAAAGCGCAGCCCTTTAAGTCATGTTTCTACCCGGATGGAGCTCACCACCATCGCTGTCATCTTACAAAGAAAAGTGTGCACAAGTATCTGGAAGGAAACGGAAGACCACCATCCACCCAAGGACCGGGAGTGAAACACGTCCCTCTGCATCATCCAGGTCACTCTGCCAGGGTGCTGCGGCTTCCTGGAGATGGGCACCCAGCCCTCGCACAAAGCAGTTAGTACAACTGTCAGGACAGACCCACACACCTTGATGTACTCGCTCCAGTGCTGCAGCAGGATCTGCTGCCCGCCCTTCACACGGCTGAACAGCTGGTACATCTGAGTGAGGTCGGGCACTCTGTTCTCATCAAGCAAGTGATCAAGCCCTGAAATCACACAGTCAGCGTTAGCGTATCACACGAATAAATCAACACGAATAAATGCTAAACCAGAATATGGTGTGCGGGACAACAAAGTTAACACGTAATTTAGAAATTTAGGGAATATTGCTTATTTCTGTACAGTACTCCCTTGTTATCTGTGGTTTCAGTCACCTGTGGTCAACAGTGGTCTGAAAGTATTAAACGGAAAATTCCACCAAAAAACAATTCATAAGTTTTAAATCGCACACTATTATCTGTAGTGTGATGAAATCTTGTGCTGTCCTGCTCTGTCCCTCCCTGGACATGAATCATCCCTGTGTCCAGAGAATCTGTACTGCTTATGCTACCTGACCATTAGTTACTTGGTAGCCATCTTGGTTATCATATTGACTGTTGGGTACTGCAGGGTTTGTGTTCAAGTCACCCTTATTTTACCTAATAACGGCCCCAAAGTGCAAGGGTAGTGATGCTGGCAATTCGGGTATGCCAAAGAGAAGCTATTGTTGTTAATCTCTCACTGTGCTTAAATTATACATTAAGCTTTATTATCTCATTAGGTGACTCATTTTTCTGACCACGCTGGGAGGTGTATTCTTTATTTCTTCATGTCATTAAAGCAGCAATGGTCTGAGGACACGCTTGCCACCTCTGTCCTGGAAGGTCCATGACTCAAAGTTACTCCTCATTAGCCATCAGTCAGAAAGCATATTTATCAAAGGACAAGCTATGAAATCTAGTCTCGAGTTGATTAACTTTATTCCCAGATATAATAAACTGTGAGAGAAAAACATTTGTTTATCAGATATTCTGAAGTACTTAACAAAGCATTTTAAAAGATTTTACTGTTTTAGATAAATTTTATAAAGATTTTCTAAAACCATACCACAACCAGAGGAGCTTTCATAGAAGATTTTCTAAATGTTTGCTTTATGCTAAGTATGGAGAGGCAACTGAGTTAGAGGAGAAAAGCTATGAGCTTTCGTGTTACTTCACCGAGTCTCAGGGTCCTCTGTGAAACGGGCACAGTGTCCACATATCAAAGGTGGTTGAAAGACGTGCATAAACACATTGTGGGGCTATAATTGCAAATCCTTAGCAAGGTCTCTGAATGTTATTTCTCTAAATTACATTTTGATCTACTGACGTAAATAACTTTTATTTTATAATTTACTGTAACCCTAAATAATATCTTCTTTAAGAATTCAAAAATTACAGCTTTATATATATATGTATGTTTTTTCCTTCTCCCCAAAGCCCCCCAGTACATAGTTGCATATTTTAGTTGTGGGTCCTTCCAGCTGTGGCATGTGGGACACTGCCTCAGCATGGCCCGATGAGTGGTGCTAGGTCCTCACCCAGGAGCCGAACCAGTGAAACCCTGGGCTGCCGAAGCGGAGCTCGTGAACCCAACCACTCGGCCACGGGGCCGGCCCCTACAGCTTTATATTTTTAAATGTCTCTAATAAAATTTAGATTAAGCTTTATATATATATATATATATATATAAAATTTACCATTTTTTGGAAATAATTTTGCTTGTCGAAAACTGCATTGAAACAATTTATGCAAATTTCCACTATTTCCTTGAAGTTCTTTTTTCTTATAAAGTGACTCCTTTTTAGAAAACACCTAGCATGAATTCTGAATGCATCTGCTTCAGGTGGACAGTAAATTAAGACCTCCTTCATGTACAAACAGATGGCCTGTGTGGGTTCAGTGTAGTCTAAGCAGACAGACACCCAGGTTTGCACCCCAGCTCTCTCTTTATGGGCTATGATTTAGGCACCAGCGTTAAGCTGCTTTGAGCCTCAGTTTTCTTACTTGTAAAGTGGGGGTAATGATCTCACAAGGTTGTTCGAGGACTGTAAGATATTTACAGGAAGTACAGGAGATGCTCAATAATGCTAATTCTCTCCCCTTTCGATTTTATATTCTGGTTTCACTGGAAAGTTCCACTTTTAGGTAAATCTTAAGAGATAATACTACTATCTGGAAAAGTAGAACCTAAACCAGAATATATTTGGGTACTACGTAGGGCGTTCCCCAAATTAAACTTTAAGGTTTCCAATACCTTGACATAGATCTTGTAGTTCTAAAATGAGTTTCAATTGGTAACATTAAATATGTAAGAGCTATAAAAAATAACAATAAGTACTAAAGTGTTACAAAAGGTTAGACTGTGCTTATTATAATTTTCCAGAGAATTAAGCACACTTTGAAGGGCAGAAATAAAAAAAGGACAGATTGAGTGAATATATCCTATCGACTATAAACGTACAAGCTACAAAAGCATCAGTGTCACAGTTGCTGCAGAGCAGTTTGAATTACTCTTAGCAAAGCTCTAGGACCACCAGGGAATGTGAGGGGGTCAAAACTGGACAATTAGCAATAGAATGTGTTCTTTTCTGTCTGCTTGTTTTTTCAAGATAATCAGCATAGAAAGGTGTCCTCTGGCTTAAGTGGACCACACGTGTGGCATGTCACGTGACACTCAGCCACACAAAGCATCCCTGAGAATCCAACAGCCTGCCCAAGCACACACGTCTACCCTTGCAGTGCCCCCCGCATGTTGCGTACATGGACAAGGACACACGAATGCTGGGTCAGAGCCCAGCTGCGGGCTGCCTGCAGTCCGGAGGGCCTCTCGGAACCTCTCTGCCTGTGCGGGCTTCCCGTCCCATCAGCATTTACCGCAGCTCCACCACGCCTTTCACTGCTTCTCTCAACTGATCTCCCCTCAAGGGCTCACATCTCGTTATTTGTAATAATTCTTGGTGACTTTTATTACAAGAACAAATACCCTTACATTGTTACTTACAATGTTTCACTTACTTTCTTAATGAATTAAAGACTATTATTCAGTGTGACACAAGAGTTAGGAAAATCTACCTTTCTGCAGAATTGCTGTTAAATGTTCTCCTAACAGCTGTTTCTCCACACAAGCAATCAGTGGTTTCCTAGAGAAGGCAGAAGAGACAGCATCAGGAACCAAATTAAAGGAGAGACTCCAGTTAGCTGGAAAGGATGGGAGTTTACCATCTACACAGACACAGTGTGGAGTCAATCAGAAACCAAAGGGTTACAGAACAAGCACTTCCCTCTCACACAGCATCACTGTCACTGACACAGACTCGGAAGTCTCTCCAAAAACAATTTACTGGATGACATGAACAGGCCACTGGGTCCAGGGAAAAGGGGACACCAGCAGACAGGCAATCACACAGTGCCTTCAGGCAAGTAGACCCTCAGCGTGGATGGCAGCTGGCACTCTCGCTTGAGCCAGTTTTCGAAAGTTTTAAGTCTTGCTCGACACAATGTGCGTTACTACCCAGGCTGTGGCCACAGGTCTGCCCTCGTCTTCCATCCCATTCCTTTCCTGGCTCCAGGTCCCATGAAACCCCGTCCTCTACTGCTAGAGCTCTGTCTCTCCATCCTCACTTCTTTCTGCCTGTTTCCTACCATCACCACTTCTCAAAATCCTACTGATCATAGCAGCTCCTCTGTGAGGGCTAAGTTGTGTAGGTGTCACACAGAACAGAGCATCTGAAAATCTGGAAATTCACAAGTGTGACTGCCATATTCATAGGGACACGCACAGCTATTCCTAGGTTTGTTATCCACGGTTCATTTAGTTTTTTTTTTCTTTTAGAGGATTAAAGCATTTGCTTTATTCCCAGGATTATTCATTTTGGCCATCTTCCCAAGCCTTCATTTTATAAGGAACTTTTCAAGGCATCATCTTCCTTAACGGTCACAGCAACCCTAGAGAGGAGCAGAGCAGTCATTCTGGTTCCCCTGCACAGGTGAGCAAACAGTGCAGAGACAGGCGACTTGCCAGGCATACGGCTACTGAGTGGGAATCGGAGTAGAGTCCAGCGAGCCAGCACCTGCTCCAGGCTGCCTCCAGTGAGCCAGGTGAGGGAGTGAGACGGACAGAGAGGAAGCATCCCAGAAGGGCCAGTCACTGCTGCTGTTCCCCTCTTCACCGCTTTGACATGTAATTACATACCATAAAATTCACCCATTTAAAGTGTAAAATTCAATGGTTTTTAGTCTATTTACAGAGCTGTATAACCACTACCATAATCTAATTTTAGAACATTGTCATTATCCCAAAAGAATCTTGGTAGCCATCAGCAGTCACTCCCATTCCCTCTGTCCCCCTCCTGCCTCCCAGTCCGAGGCAGCCCCTAATTTCTACATGTTTGCCTATCCTGGGCCTTTCCTATAAATGGAATTGTATAACACGTGACATCTGGAACCGGCTTCCTTTTCTTAGCATGTTTTCAAGGTTCATCCATGTTGTAGCATATGTCCATACTCCAGTATTTTTTATTGCCGAATAATATTCCATAGTATGTTTACCCATTCATCAGCTGACAATGGGTCGTTTCTACTTTTTGATTATTATGAGTAATGCCGCTGTGGACATACCTGTGCAAGTTTTGTGTGGACATGTTTTCATTTCTCTATGTATTTAGGAGTAGAACTGGTATGTTGGAGAAACACATGGTAACTCAATGTTTAACATTTTGAGCAACTACCAAATTGTTTTCCAGAGTGGCTGCCCCGTTTCACATTCTCCCCAGCAGTACACAAGGGCCCAATGTCTTCACACCCTCACCGATGCTTTGTACTGCTTGCCTTTCCTGTTACAGCCATCCTGTGGGTGTGAAGTGGGGTTGCACTGTGGTTTTGATTTGCATTTCCCTGACAACTGACAATGTTGAGCAGCTTTTCATGGATTCATGGAATCGCCACTTCTTCACAATTTACAGTCTAGACTTTGGTTCTGCAGGTGAGAAACTCAATCACATTTTTCAGTCCAACAGTTCATAGAGTGCCTGTCATAGCCCAGGTGCTATGAGAGGTCACAAGCCAAGGGGCCGATACCACAAACTCCTCGGACTCAGAGGGGCACAGAGCTCAGGAGCAGTCTTGGGGAAGTAACTGTCCATAGCGTCCGAGTCCCTGAAAACTGATTCATAAACTTCAGTGACAACACACTGATTTGCAGTATGAGAACTCCCGCCATGGCATCGAGTGATTCCAGTCAACAGGAGAGCGGGTGCTTTCAGGAGACCAACACTGACAGGCCCAAGTCCTGGAGAACAAAGAACGCGTCCCTCGGGCAGGGCCTGCCAAGTGACCTGGCCGTGTTCTCCAGCATGAGGTTCCAGGTGGCTCAGCAAGGAGGTAGGGCCTAGACAGCAATCCACTGCTGCTGTCAAGCACCCCTTCCCTCTGCACTGCCATCCACCGTGCCCTGACTGAAGGCAGGTGGGACATGTGGGCTCTGAGGCTGGAGGGACCCTGGGAGCCCTAAGAACGTGTGGCTCGCTTATCCTCAGTCTCCCTCTTCTTTCTCTGAAAATTATTTTCTATTTTATGCTATTTGCATCATCCAGTACCACAGAAGCCACCTCCGTCAGCACTCCACACAGTCCTCCAACCCATCTAGACTTGAGGCCAGAGGTGAGCCACCCTTATCTAGGATTCATTTGCTTAAATAACTTACATACACTTCTAGGTAATGTATTTTTTAAAACTGGGGAGAGGAGTTTAAAACATACCATCCATATCAAAGAGCGTATGAGCATATATAAGACTGTAAAGGAAGGAACCACTGCGCCCACTGCCCCCAGGGCCACAAAGGGGAACCTCTCATCAGCTGCTGTCCCCAACCCTCCTCTACACTGAAGCCTGTGTGTGCAATGTCTGTGCTTTCCCGCATGATTCGACCATATATACATGTATCTCCCTGATCAGTACACTGTGTAGCTTGGCACATTCTTGAACTTCAGACGTACAAATGGAATAAGCTATATGGAGAATATCATTAATAGAAATGTACATAACAGACAACAAAGATTTCATCCTTCCTTGACTTGACCTACTGGTAAGATCTGACACCACTCGCATTTTCTCCCCGGCTTTTCCAACACGGCTCTCTCCTCCATTCCCCTGGTCTCTCCACGCTGTCTGTTTCCAGCCCCCGTGGGCCCTCCCACTCCCAGCAGAAGGGTAGCCCCCCGACGTAACCCTGGGCCGCGGCTCGAGTGTCACTTCTCTGCAGATCCTGGATTTCCCACGGGCATCTCATACCCAACGAGTCTAAAAGTGACTTCATCTTTTCTCTCACAACCCTCCATTCTCTGTATTCTCAAACTGTCACCATCTTGCCCACCTCCTTCCCCACCAATGAGTCAACAATTTCTAAACATTTTACCACTTTAGTCTCTTAAAATCATCTCTTTCTTTTCTGTCTCTCATGTTTCTGTTCTTATCTCTCCTCACTTGAATAAACATGATGTGCCTAACACAGACACTCATAAAATTTTTCCCATTTATTTTTCCCTAGCTAACTCATCAACCTCAAGTTTAGAGGAAAAAAAACATTAGATGAAAAGAGAAAATAATATGACTGAGTACCATAAATAAAAACTTCAGCTGTATTAGATGTATAACAATATGTTTACAATTTAAATTGCCTAATATGCAATTATACCCATTAACATAAATAGAACCTGTCCCAAAACCCAAAGATGCCAAGTATCTCAGCCTGAATTTCTCCCTCTGGACAGTAATGCGTGATAGGGAGTGCTGAATAATCACAAATAACGTACGAAAAATGTGCTGGGAGTAAACATACACGCAGATGTACTGAGTTTAACCAACCAGGGAAAGTTTCACCTACGGTCAAATTGCAAAAACTAAATAAATGAATAGTACTTACTGTGTGCTGTGGTCTAAATACGTGATTACTCG
Source organism: Equus caballus (assembly GCF_041296265.1). Lineage (NCBI taxonomy): Eukaryota > Metazoa > Chordata > Mammalia > Perissodactyla > Equidae > Equus > Equus caballus. Next base: position 100,516,848 of record NC_091700.1, on the reverse strand, counting down.
GTCTCCTTCTTCCTCTAAACGTTTACTTACATGGTTAAGATATTCCGGAACCTTCCAAACAAAACATTGAAATATGTTAGTAACAAAAAGACGTGACTCAAGAAGCTGAAATACTGTTTTCTTTATAAAATTTAAAAAAAAAGGCAGAATATACGTTCAAGCCAAATATGAATACAGATTTAATCGGGGTGGGGTGGTGGTAAAATGGGAAGTATATGTGTGTGTGGGTACACCGCAGAAAGTTTCTTTAAACTCAATCCTGGAGATTAAAATTAACCTCTAGAATTGGAGCCAAGGCAGCACTGTCATGGCCTGTTCACAGTGAAGTTCCTGGTCAGTGCCTGGGTCCCCCCATCACTGAGGCCCCACGGACAGGTGGGCAGCTGGGGGTGGATGCCCTGGGTCTCCCCCATCACTGAGGCCCCAGAGACAGGTGAGCAGCTGGGGGCGGATGCCCTGGGTCCCCCCATCACTGAGCCCCCAGAGACAGGTGAGCAGCAGCACATTGGGTGAAGAGTGCAGAGCCCAATGGCCCTCCCTGGCCCACAGAGGGGCCAGCAAAAGATCATCAACAGACTGGCTGTTCAACGTGAGGATCCCTCACATGAGGTTGCGGAAGACCTCAAAATGCTCCTCACCTTTCCAGGGGCAAAGGGTGTCCCTGCTGTCACCTGATAGCACAGGAAAGGCCCCAAGACAAGGATCTTGGCGGTTCTGATCTAGTGGCGGCAGCCAGGCCTGGAATCTGACATGCAACTCCCCCAAAACCAGGATGAAGGAACCAATAGTCACGTCCATCCTGTACAGTAACAAGTGACATCTGGGTGACGGCCCCAAGGGGCTTTCTTCAGGACTGTGCTCTAATACCTGCGAAACTGGTTATCAAGTGTTTTGGGTTTATGTCACTATTACATGTTTTTCCTGACGCTCACTTGGGTGAATTTTTCAGCGGCTCACACAGATGAAAACTTCTGATCTGTCAGACTTATCTTCCACGTCTGAGATTTACCTTTATCCTCTTGCTTCTACTTGAGTTCCTTTACATATTTTAGAAGCTATCTTACTGGTTTTATTTGGGGAGGAGGACAATAAAAGAATTTCTAAGTTAAGGGAAAGAAATTAAATCCTTACTCAAATAAGAATGAAGCTCATTACTGAGAATTTCAGCTAGATTGAAGCTTTGAGAAGACTTTCAATAAAATGCATGTGTGAAAAGACAAACCTATAGAAATCACACAGATGCACATCTATAAAAATGAAATAAGGCAATTCAGAAACATTTTGTTATCTCACCTCTCTTTCTTGCATTAATCTTTGGCCTTCTGCAGCGTATAAACAATTAGTTTCTTCCAAAAATTTCAGTTCAAATGAATCTTTATACACCTAAAAAATGAGCAGAGTTATTGACGAATTACAGTAAAGCAATCTTTCTTTTGGTAAGGAAGATTGTTGCTGAGTTAATATCTGTGCCAATCTCCCTTTATTTTTTATGTGGGACACCACCACAGCACAGTTTGACAAGCAGTATGTAGGTCCGTGCCCGAGATCTGAAAATGTGAACCCTGGGCCACCAAAGTAGAATGTGTGAACTCAGCCACTATGCCACCAGGCTAGCCCCAAGAAACCTACCTTTGGAAGTACTGATGCACCCCAAATTTTGAGGGAGCATGGCTGCAGTGACCTGCACTGTTAAGCTGTGCATAGCTGCCACTCCTCTGCTGAGGCCCTGGAGGCTGGCTCAGCCGACCCCAGCTTAGCTGACTCCAGAGGCTTAGTGGACCTCTGCTTGGTTGACTCCTGGCTGGCTGACCCTGGCCTAGCTAACCCTGCTCAGCCAACCCCGGAGGCTTAGCTGACCTCTGCTCAGCTGACTTTGGTTCAGCTGACTCCTGGCTGGCTGACCTCTACTCGGCTGATCCTGGCCTAGCTGAAGTCTTCTTGGCCAATGCCGGCCCAGCTGACCCTGGAGGCTTAGCTGACCCCGGCTTGGTGGACTAAGACAACCCAGCACACCTCACTGCTCCCCTGAGAATGCCAACAGGCCCTAGCCCCCTTTCTATGGAGCACTGGGTCTGTGTTCTAAGGGCTCTTTCCTTTTGCGCCTCCTGGTGTAGTGTTAGCTTAAGAATCATGCCCTTTCCAGGGGTTAAAAAAATCTCCCATATTTTCAACAAAGTTTTGTGTTTTCATTTTTTACACTTAAATCTTTGATACATCCATTTATTTTGTCATAAGTAGTTAGGCAGGGATCCAAGTTTTTCTCATCAACTACTAAAAATTATTGGTACAATTGGAACAGTGAGATATTTACCTGAAGATCAGAGAGCATACTCAGCAGACTTCGCAATAAGCTTCGGTCCACGGCTTCACCACTTCTCTCTCGTTCAATTAACAGCAGAATTCCATCAATAGTTTTACTCTGAACCATTTTATCACTAATAATATGGTTTCTAAATAGTTCTAATCCCATATCCCTGTACAAACAGTAAAAACAAAACTATTATTTTAGTTTCATTTTTCAGAAGTTTCAGGTGAAGCTCCAGCTACACTATGAATACCATCCCCAAACTGTTGCTAATTCTCTAAATGCAGGTGTCAAGAATTCCTACTTTAAATTTTCATTCTGGGCCAGTCTGGTGTGCCTTGTATGTCCTTCCCTCTCAAGGCTGTCTGTTCTCCTGATGTGGTCAGGCAACTGTCACAGGAGGAGTGCTGAGGCCTTACCATGTCAGCGTGTCACTGAAAAGTACACTGATCCTGCAAAAACCTGCGTCTTCAGCCCATGGCTCACACCACTCTTTCTGGGGGCAGGATGAGAGATGCTCAGGGCTCCAGGAACCTCTGCCCTCCCTGCTCCACGACCCTCCCAGCCCGCCGTGCCCTTCCTGTCCCCTTCTTTGAGCCTTCTTTGGGGCCTGCTGTCCACTGTTCCTCCCTGGCACTCGGTTCTCTCCTGTTTGGTCCTTTCCATTGGAGGAAGGAATTTAAAATGTGACTTTAAGAGTCCATCATACTTCCTTAGCTTGTTGCCTAAGAGATTTAGGAAAATTACTAAATTCAGCTGTCAGTTATTGTCCACAAAAACCATGTGGCAACAGACCCTCCTTGGGTGAAACACGTCTGCAGGTCCCCTAGGTGCCGAACACTGAGAAGGGGGACAAAACTCAGACGCCCGGGCCCTGCCAGGTCTCCTGAATGGGCAGCTCAGGGCAGTGGCGGTGCTGGTGGTAAATGGCGAGCAGCAGCAGTGGTGAGCGCCAGTTGCAAAGAGCAGTGCGCAGGTGAGCACGAATTCCGGGGAGCCCCATCTGAGGTGGAGAACCCGCTCTTGCCACACTGCTCCCTCATCACAATGGACCTCCCCTCCTCCCTGGAGGATCCGCAGGCTGTGGTCCTCCATGCACTTCAAAGACAGGGTAGTTAAGCACAGTGGTCAGCCATGCGGGCTGAAGCCAGCCAGCTGGGTTTGAATCCTGGTCCCAGTCCTTGCTCACCGTGACCCTGGGCAAGGACCTTAACCTCTCTGTGCCTGTGCCTTCCTTAACTGTAAATGGGGATCACACGTATTTCTATGCCTGTAAAACACTTCAACGCAGGGCAGAAGGTTCTGGTGCACAGGCAGCACTAACAGTCCACTCTAACGCACCTGCTCTACTGCCACTAGAACCTTCTTCCTAAACTCTAAACCCCAGCTGGAGGCTTCAGTAGCTCCCCAAGACAGCCGTCAGGTCATATCAGCTCCATCTCCCCAACTCTCCCACAAACGGTGCCTTCTGGGCATGCTGCGTCCTGGTTCCACCGTGGGCAACACTGTGAGCTCCCTGCTTCCCCTCTCACCACCTCTGTTGATCTCGGCTCCCTTACTACTCCCGCCTACTCCGAAGCCTAGCCAGGGCTCTCTTTCCTCGTCCCTCCCTGGGAGCTTCTCGTGCACCTGCACCACAGTCTTGGCATACTGGCATGTCCATTTCTCCTCCTGCTGCAGTGGACTGGGGGGTGGCATTGTTTACATGTTTATAAATTAAGAGTTCAGGCTAGGGAGCCTGACAACCTGGGTAGAGCAAGGAATGTGAACTCTCTGTGCCTCAGTTCCTCCATCTATAAAATAGGGACGGTCACAGTCATCCCTTCTAGAGCTGCTCTAAGAATTTAAGTAAATGAGCAGGTGCTGAAGCACTCAGAACAGGGCCTTGCAGAGTAGAAGCTCTGCAATTTGCCGCCAGCATCAGCTTGACCGCCCTTACGCCTCTCTGAGCAAAGGCCGCCTCCCTGTGCAGTGCGAGCCTCCCTGCAGACACACGTGGGCGTCCAGCACGAGATGTGCAGGAGTCAGGGGAGGTCGGAGAAGTGAGAGGAGCAAAGCGGAAAGTGGGATTAAGGAGGGAGTGTCCAAAGCTGCACAGATACTAGGTTATGCGAAATAGAGACAAAGAGCAGTTTCTGTGCTGAAAGGAGAAATCACATCGCCTTGTGCTGGAGCGAATGGATGGTGAGGAAGCTGGAAAAGAAAGCAATTCTCTAAAGAACTTGGGTTTAAAGGTAATGAGTGCACAGCATCACTTCTGAATGGGAGATTGAACTTCTGCATCCAGAGACCAGGAAGGAGGCGGACGAGATCAAGGACGAGCTTTTGTCCAAGGCAGGCAGGCCTTTGGGAGGAGCAGAGGGCAGAGAGGCGAAGGGCATCATTTGGCAAAGGCTGTACAAGTCCATGACTAGGGACTCAGCAATATGGGGGAGGAGTTCCTGATTTAAAATGTCCCCAAAAGATGACTTGGGATGAGCAGATTGAAACGACAGGCTTCGACGTCCTGAAGGAAACTAGGCCCTGTGCCCTCCGGTGGTCAGCTGGGTTGGGGGGCTTCAGAACCTCAGGGTCACAGTTTCATCAGAGCACTGGAAGGAGCTGTTCTGGGCTCAAATTCCAGCTGTCAGAGAGCACATCTGAGTCTGCTGGCCTTTCCCTCACAGCAGAGGTGAGCAGTGTGGCATCGGCTCGAGACAGCCCGCAAGTCCAGAGTCCAGTTACAGAAACGTGGCTTCACACAGTACTTCTGTGCTTGCCTCCCGCTGTCACTCAGGGCAGGCTGGGGAACATGCTAGAACTTGCTCCTCCAGGGCATGGCCTGCCTCGGCTCCACCCCATCACCCTCACGGGTGATAGAGACACTCCAGGGCTAAGATCCACCTAGGCCCGGATGTGTGCACTAGAGATTTTGGCTGACATAAAGGACTACAGACACGTCAACAGATTAACTGGCAGAAGACACAAGCCAGGCGTGCAGTCTTAGTCACAGCGGCAGACGCAGCTCTACTGTCTGGGACACTCACCAGATAGAAGGAAGCATGGAATTCTGAAGTACATAAGTGCGATCCAGAAACAGGAAAATGCTCCTGATCATGATCTGGAAATCAGAAAAGAACTTAACATACTTATGTACCTTACTAACAAAATATTCAAGATTAGGCCTTTTGAAGTGTAACTACGCTAGTTGTCTCAAATCTAACAATAACTGTTTCTTGATGAACAGATGTTTCCCACCAAGACCCTCAAAATTGACTTTTTCCTGAATTTATTCCTTGGCATTTGATCTCCTTTTATCCGGAAAATCTGACTGGAGGGATTTTAAAGCACTAGGCCTGAAGGACACCTTTGAAATTTGGTCACTTCCTGACAGATGTGGTAAATCTCATGAGACTGGGGAGCCATCCTAAGCTTTTTAAACCATGGGACCTGGTCAGAACAGAGACTCATTCATTGTCTCTTACTTACCTCATTTAGGAAACAAAAGAACCTAGCTACTTAGGAAAGCTGATACTATCTTTTCTCTCAGGTCACACTAAAAACTTACACACATAAAATCAAACTGGAATCAATACATCTATAACAAAGTCTAAGACTGGTTGTCTACTTGTAGAAGTTCTGGAACTTAGGCTTGATTAACAGGCATAAACCAGGATTAGGGAAAGTGAGAGACCCGTTCAGGAATCATGGGAACCAGGAGCTGCCTGTCAGGTCGGTTGGAGGGCCAAGCAAGCAGCCACCCCACGCGCAAGAGCACAGTCACCTTCCCCACTTTACTCTTCGGCCCACCTACGCTGGAGCTGGACAGCAGCACTGACCCAAAACAGAAGCCCAAACAGAACTTCCCTATGCCAGCTCACGACCGGGCCCACGCCTTCCTCAGGCGGGTGAGGGATGAGGGATGAGGCCAGGCTTGGATTAAAAAGAAAAAGACAGACAGAATAAAAGAGGGTACAAACTCCCAGCTACTCAAATCTCATTTCTTTCTAGCAAGACCAGAAGCCACGTAAGAGCAGAGACAAAGTGTTAAGTGAGACAGAGACACAGTACTGATGAAGACTCAGGGAGGGCACTACACATAAAACCGACATTAGTAAAAAAGTCAAGCAGCTTACCATTTGTCTGCAATGATCCTGCCAGCATGTGTTAATCTTCTTTAAAAATAAAACACTATCTAATGAGTCTGTGCAGACCTGCTAAGGAAAACTTTAGAAATGTTGGCCAATTTAATTATTGCAATTTTAACCCTTCAATTTCAGCTCTCTTTGACAGAGAATATTATACATCATTTAGTAATCACAACGCTGAAAGACCATAAGCTCAAAAACCATAAATGTGGTTTTTCCCACTTCCATCTCACATCGCCTATCTGTGATTAATCCCATCTGCACTCACCTGTCTTTCATCTCGTCTTGCCCCCTTCCGGCCCCCGTATTACTTCGCTGCCAGACTACTTTCAGAGCCCTGGCAGCTGAACCTAACAACCGGGCCATAGGCTCATGGTTCTGGTGGCTGGACCAAAGGCCCTACTCCGCAAAGGGCAGCTCTTGACTCGTCCCACACCTGAGCTCCTGGAGACGCTGTCCCAGGGCTGAGGAAGCAGGTCAACTAGTAATAGCACTGGGGACTGGCAGCCAGAGGAAAACGGCTGAGGTTTAACTTTAGCTTTCAGTCTCAATGAAAACTGACATGAAGGCCCCTTCATGCGCCAAATCAGGCACCCACACAGGTTGACTCTTAGAATGTGTTTTTAAGAACGGCTCAAAATGCTGTTTACAGGAAAAAGAAACCCAAACACAGGCTCCTAGAGCAAGCCATGGCAAAGTGCCTGAGCACCGCCTTCACAGGTCACACAAGCAGGCGAGTGCTAACTGTCCACACAGTGCTTGCAGTCTGCAGAGCACGTTTCACGTCCGTGCCCACTCAGCCTCCCACAGCACAACGCAGACACCACTCCCTTCGCACAGACGAACAGAGCAGCTTCTTGAGGGGAGACATGGTTCCCCACGCTTCAGTTCTCTTAGCTCTATCCCACTGGACAAGCAATCGACTTCCCTAGGCCTCAGTTTCTCCACAAGTAACAGAACACACCCCTCAGAGTCTTGTGAGGCTTATAGAGAAAATTCTTGGCATGTAGAGAGGAAGAAAAAAACACACCAGCCAGTGTGTGACATGTAAAATCAGGCAGGTATTGCAGTCTTCAGTCAGCAGGGATCTCTGACAGAGGGAGGTGTGGCCAGCGGAGGACAGGACACCAGCCAGGACTTTGGGAAGAGGACAGAAGATCAGGAGAGCGGTGGAGGGACTGAGGGCACACATGTGTCCTTGTCATACTAGTAAGAGTAGCTGACCACAATCACAGTGGGTCTGGCCAAACATCTTACTTATTTTCTCTTGAGGCTTTGCTAATAAATTAAAAATAGGCAGTCATAGCAAAGACCTCATAGTTCAATGGTTAACAAGTTATTCTGGAACTCTTTTATAATTACTCAAAAGTATAATGACCCACTGTATTAGAACCTCATACAAACAGTCTGAAAAAACAAACTAAGCATCAGTCACAAGCACATTCAGACAGGTGCCATAGCAATGGCAACCCAGCAGCTCTGGCCCAGTGCTAGACACGAGGCACTTGACACGTGGCACTTGACACGTGGCAGACACCATGGCAGGTCTCCACAGGCAGTCTGCACTGGCTCTGGGCCGAGCTCTGTTAGAAGGCAAGGTGCACAGGGTTAAACTCACACCAGCCAATCTGACTCCACGGGGCAGCGCAGGCGCTGCAACTGAGCAAGGCAGAGCTCCACCAGCACAAAGTTTTGTTAGGACGGGAAGGTCCAAGATGAAGGGTTCATTAATGAGACACTTTCCCTTAAATAGCTCTATAAAATCAATATAGATCTTCAATCAAGAACTTTGCCATTTCCCAGGGGAAAAAATATGAAATGGTAAGCTAACACCCCACGGTGTAGCATTTACTAAGCTCCAGACATCTAAATAGCAGAACCAATTCCAGACCCTGAGCTGTAGCAGCAGCCACAAAGCTGTATGAGTAGTCCAGGATGTAAGGCAGACATGCCGAGAGCCTGTCAACAGTGTATTCTTCAGGCAGCTTCTCCAACAACCACCCTTTTTCTAATTCCATAGAAGGGCCAATCCTAGTTAAAGAAGTGACACAGTCTACCAAGGTGAGTTAGGCAAGTCTTCAAACAACAAATAAAAATCCAGCAGCAAAATGCTCATAATGTACCACGGAGAAAACTACCTAGATCTGTGATTACAGGAATTAAAAACAACAACAAAAAGACAGTGCTTACACTGGAGTAGAGAAGTGACAGGTCCGATTTTTGCCCACAGGTCATCCTGCTGTTCGAATCTCAGAGAAGAGAGTGGCACTGAGTGGCCCCTGCAGTAGCGGACAGAGCAGACGATAATGATCCCACACTACAGCCCAAGTGACACCCCTCACCTAAATCAGATCCCCTTGTTATGCTCGCTAAGAATAACATTTCCTTTCATCACGTTGATCAAAGTTCGCATTTTGGACTATTTAATCACTGCCTCCTCGTAAGCCTGTGGTCTACAAAGCCCACGGAGGCAGGCCTGCCATGCTCAAGGCCGAGCCCAGCACTAACCCAGAGCAAGGCACCAGCCCCACGGTCTGGGCCCCTGTCTAAGGAAGCCACTGGGGACTTGGAGTGCTGTGCGGATGCACAGAGCCAGCCTACTGCCAGAAGCACTCCCTGCACACTGTTCATGAGTGCAGGCAGAGGGTCTGCATAAAGGAGCTACAGCCTGCTGGCATCAGCACAGGCCACGAAGACAGGCTTTGAGGGAGCCATGCGGCTTCATGATTCCCTAGCAGCAAAGGCTTTGGTTTCACACAGGTCCTTCTCTTCTGTGGACTGTGCCGTCTTCAAGTGTGATTCGACCACTGATGCCCCAGGCCAGCTCACATTTCTGCGGCTAACCAAAGCTGTGAGGCTGTGAAGCTGAATCAGGGAAAGGAAAAAGTGAGTTCTGTCTATAGTTATTGACAGGTTTGGATTCCAAGGAGAGTTTGGCTTGCCATTTTAGAAGAACTCCTCACGTGCTGAGCCTAGGTACGTGCTTCCTTCCACACTGGGAGGCCTGCATCAGCACAGGCTGCTCTGGGTGGAGGTGTGCATGTGCACGAGTCTCTTGTTTTGGGGAAGGGCATGTCACCAATAGTAGGCAACTTATTTTGAAAGGGCAGATAAGTGCAGAATTTATCAAACACATGAACAGGCAACGGATATGGAAACCTAAGAAAATAACAGCAGATGACTCGATTCCACAGGAGTCTTTTTTCCACCTGGACACCTGATGTGTTTAACCTATGAAGGGCTTCCTGAAGCCTCCCTGAGTTCTTCTTCTCTTGGGCTCAACAGCGGCATGCGATCAATACACAGTAGGTAGCAGTCCTTAAATCTTAAGAGAGGAGAGTTACACCAAATACTGGGATACCCCAGAGGCAAGAGAAATCTGAACTGCTCACCTTGGAATGTTCCTGGCCAGTCAGTGTCTGGGAACCAGCAACAGCACTAACACTGGGCCGTTAAGACCGGGGTAGGTTACATCCCTCTTTCAGCAAAAATGAGCTCCCAGGGCAGGACTGCATCCCTCGTCACCCACTCTGTCCCCAGTGCACAGCACTGCCTCGTTCTCACGTGCCCAGGCAGACCAGTGCTCTTCCTTTACGTCCTAGGAGCTTATCTAAACCTTTTAAACTCTGACCGCATGGTTTCATAAATGCTTATCTTTATGCTTCTGTCAATCCCATTTAATTCATGTTTATTTTTCCCAGGGCCTAGCACTACACCTGGCACAGAGCAGATACGCAATGTGTGCTGTCTCTGGTCTACTTTTAATTATCATTCTGCCAAAGTGACTTTCCCAAAACACAATCTAATTACATTGTGTTCTTGCTTTAAAAATCGGTAAGGACTCGGGGCTGGCCCCGTGGCCGAGTGGTTAAGTTCGCGCGCTCCGCTGCAGGCGGCCCAGTGTTTCGTCGGTTCGAATCCTGGGCGCGGACATGGCGCTGCTCGTCAGACCACGCTGAGGCAGCGTCCCACATGCCACAACTAGAGGAACCCACAACGAAGAATACACAACTATGTACCGGGGGGCTTTGGGGAGAAAAAGGAAAAAATAAAATCTTTAAAAAAAAAAAAAAAAAAAAAAAAAAAAAAAAAAAATCGGTAAGGACTCTCAGATGGTCACACACTCAGGTCCAAACCCTTGACGGTGCACACGAGATTAGAATCCAAGCCGCAAGGTGGCGTTACAGCCCTCAATTCTCCCAACTCTCACAGGTTCTAGTCATGCCAGCCCGCTCCAGGTTTTCACGAACACCCCTTCCACACTCCACGTTCTGATGCCTCCTTCAGGCTCCAGCTGGCTAGATCCTACTCATCCTTTAAGACAGAATTCTAGTGTCACTTCCTCTGGGAAGCTCTGCCCCAAAAGCTTCATATACTACAGTTCCTGTCCCCGACTCTAAGAGTTTACCATTTTTGAAGTCAAGATGCCTCACACCAATAAGGACACTTAATATGGCAGAGTGTCTTTTTCTCTTTCTTCTTTTATGAAAAAATGGTAATTTTTATAATCATGGTTTCATCACAGCATCAAGGAAATACAGTCATTCCCTAGCCTCTATCACAGCACTGTGACTTCTCGGAGAGCAGAAATCAGGCATGGCAATCATTTTTCTATTTTCTAGTACAGCAGACAGAAGGAAGTAATTGCTGAATGAGTGAATTAATGAACACATTCATGTAACCCACAGAGTAAGATTAACTGGCAGGAGGATAATTTGATCAGGTAATCCAAAATTAGTCTTTAAGTAAGCTAGGACAACAACTGGATTATGACAAAGTCACACCAGCTCACCCCTGCCAGTGCCTGTCTTGGGGAGAAAGCTTGGCAATCTGCTGATGACTTCCACCACGCCTGGGTATACGGCTACTTTTCAGATGCCAACATCCTGGGATTGAGTTCCTGGACCCATTAACCCAGACCCTGGGATTCCTGAGCTGTGGCACCAAGGTGCGTGGGGTGCCTCTGTGTGCCTTTAGAGGATGTCTCTCTCTGAGATGTAGTACATACTGGTCAGGTTCCAAAGTTCCAAAGGAGCGGTCACCATTATCCTGAATGACCTCACAGGCTTTAGGATAGAGCCTTGCCAGAAAGTTCTGTAGAGGTGTATTTACAGATGCCAATGCAACATAGCTGGAATTGACTTCACTCACCCTTTTTCGAGGAGCAGAGCGAATACTGTCCTAAATGGAGACCCCCCACTCTGGATCCCCAGGCTTCACTGTCATGGATAATCCAGAACCTCGATACCAGGTGTCAGAGCTTCTGCTGCCCCAAGGGAGACCTCCACGAGCTCTGGATGCTTCCGTTTCTCAAGGTGAGGGTGACAGGGGAGAGAAAGTTCCTTCAGCTAGAAGAAAACTTAGAAACGAGCGGGCTCCAACTACCTAAGTTCACAAATGAAGAAACAGAGGCCTAGAAAAGTGCAGCCACAAGCAGACTGTCTGCAATTCTATAAATCACTTCCTAATTCCCACTCAGTGAGACGTGAGGGTGGCTACAGTAATGAGAGGGGGCTGGGGAACGAGACTGAGGCCAGATGGTAAAGGACTGCCTGCAGGATGCTAAGGATCTAAGCGTTTCCTTGGTAGATGTCTGGTCATAGATGGGGTGGTGGTAGAATTACAAGACGTCCCTGCCCCCATGTACATGCCTATAACTCCCTCCCCTCAGTTGTGAGTAGGGCTGTGAATACAATGGTTTATATCGCTACCTAAGACTCTGTCCTAGCAGACCAGAGAGGAGGATATGCCTGACGGCTCAGAAGAAGCCATAAACACATGTCAGGGAAGGGGCCTCTCGGGGCAGAGAGACCTCAGTCCCCGCACTGAGGGCTGGATTCCGCCAATACCTGGATGAGTCCGGGACACGACCCCAGGCGAGACCACAGACTTAACACAACTGCGAGCTGACCAAAGGGTGTTGGTTTATGTCGCAAAGTTTGTGGGAATTTGTTACACATCATAGAAAAAGTAATAAAGATGGTTTTTACAAGAATAAAGGATAGCGGACCCAAACTTCCAGACATTTTTCAGAACCCTTTCTAAATACTTCAACCAGACCTAATAAATGGACAGTTTCGCTTTAATCAGATCAAAGCAATTTAAATGGTAAAAATTCCACTTAAAAAAAATCTATTATATTGGGCTGTCAAACAAATTTAAGGTTTTTGTTCAATAAATAAAAGAGGTTTTATTTGTTTTAATATTAAGAAGACTCATTAGTTCTTCATCCTATTAATGTTCAGTTTCAAAAGATTCAGGTAATGAATAGAAACTTCATGACCCAAAAAAAGGATATTCTCTAAACTGAAGAATCTGTGCTTGGACATGATCTTCACAGACCTGGCGTAGCTGCTTGTAGAGTGTTGGGGAAACTTTGTGAGAACAAAGATTTTCAACAGCCTAAAAACAAAATAAATAAATGAATTATTTACTATGAAACACTATTCTTTAAAGAAACCTACTTGTACATATGGAGACAATGATAACAGACAGGCATCCCCCCATAGCCATGTCATCTACAAATAAATGATTATGTTTAAGTTTGGGGCAATCACTGTCGGAACACTGAACCCCCAGTAAAAGTGTGGTAAAATGGTACGTAACACTAGTTAATATCGAACACAGACTCGATGGCACACCTGCGACAGCCCATGCCACCTGGGATCCCAGGTGGTGTGCCTGCACCATGTCTGAGCATCTCACAGTATTCCATTCTTTTCCTAGCGCAACAGTCTCTAAAACCTGGCTGCAATGCACAAGCTGGTCCCCAGGGCCCTGTTTCTGGATGTTGCGATGCATTCGTCGGAGGTGGGGGCCTCAGGAATGTGTGTGTGACTTTACCCTGATGATTATGATGTGAAACTGGGGCAGGAAATGACCGCTCCACATCCCCAGTGACTACCTTCCAAACAGGCGGGGGAACAACAGGAATCCCAGTTCCCTGCTGCCCATGAGCTAAAGGAAAAAACCCCAAATGCCCAGGCGACACAGGCCAGGTTGAATCGTTTCCTATTATTTCTCTGCAGCCTAGATATGTAATTAAGTTTGTCTTAAATTAATCAAGAAACACATTTTTGAGAAACATCTTCTTAAAATACTTTTATCCATATCAAAGAAATGTTTGTATACTCTTCCCAGTTCTAATAAAATTTCTTTTCAAATCTCACATACAAAAGCAGCATCTCATTCAATCCAAATGTGAAATACTATAAAGAGAAATGTAGTTTTTCTACTGACTAGTTTTAAACCATTAAAAAAAATACGGACATATACAGAATTGGAAACACTTTAGAATCTAAATTTAACTCAAATACTATATTCCCAAAGGAAAAAAGGTAACTTAAATTTTTATAAAGATATTCATTGTAGCAATACTTGTAAGTATAAATAGTCTCAATATTTAATATTAGGAGAACTGCTACATATTAACCTAAATTAAATAAATACAGTAATCACTACCACATAAAACACACGCATATTTACAAAGGTCGAAAGAGAACATGGAACAATGACAATAATTTAAAAATTATAACCTGTTTTCTGGCAAGTTTATTATCAGCATAATAAAAAAATACAACCATTCCCCTACATTTTGTCTTACAATAGAAATTAGGGATTCCCATCTGCGTTTTGTTCTTACATCCTTCAATCCCTTTCCCAAACTCTTCAATTCCATCACTTTGTTGTCACAGATTTACAATTTAGCTGAATATCTACTATCCTTTTCTCTCTTAAAAACCAGGATAACCTCATGACAAAGGCTTTTGCTCCAGTAGTTAATCATTATAAATTTCACAAACATAATTATCACAAAATAAGTTCTAAACAAAATACATGAAGAAAATGCATTTTCTTTGGTAAAAGTCCAGATCAGCTTAGTGGTACATGTCTTTCATAGAACAACCTCTTCTTAGCACCATTGTCTGAATGCTCTAATTCCTAAACACCCTCAAAACAACCTTTTCCCAGTTGTGACACAGTGTCACTGAGGAACTTTATAACCAAGTCTTTCTGGTATATGTCCTATTTGACATATATTTATTATTTTCATGAAGCACTATGAGACTTATTTTGCTTTTAAAACTGAGAATTTGGGGACTTCTTAAAACAACTAGCCAAACCCTGGAGTAAACTCGGGTTTGCTGTGGGTGCCTCATTTCTCTGTGCCTTTTGCTGAGTCACTGCTGGCATCTTCAAGTTACAGGCGCCTCGTGACCTCGGAGGACAGAGGTGGCCCCACTCTCACCGTGCCAGCAGGGACCTGGCAGACTGTTCTGCACTGTTACAAGGGTCAGCACAACACAGGAGTCTCCCTCCCCAAAATAAGTTGTGGAGATCTAGTCATATTTTGAGATTTAGAAACGCCTTCTCGAGGGGTATAAAGCACCTAATCTGACGGTCCCGTGCTTCACCTTAGTCTGCTGTGGCTTTTCACAGTCAAAAGTCACTGCAGAGAAAAGGGACTTAACTAATCCAGTAATTGGAGATGGGAAAGCAGCAACACCTGGCTTCTACTTGTGTTAGGATAAAGATGTTTTCCTTGTATCAACTTAGCCAAAGGAAAACTGTCCTCATCTGAATTTTCCCCACATTATGGCTGCTCTCTAATCAGGTCTGCCAGGCCACCGCACCTGAGTCTTCAGATGGTTGTCTGTCTGAGGACAGACAGGATGGTGTTAAAGCAAACAGACAAGCACGTCAACGTCCAATGCTTGTCTGCTCGTGGTGTCACACTCTCACCCTCAGGTGCACTCACGCTGCTCAAACAAAATGCTCCCCCAGGCAGGGTGCACCAAACCAGGAAGAGCTACGCAGCATTCCCAAGGCCAGGGTACACCAGTTCTGGAAGATTCTCTCTTCACATAAAGACCTGGAAGGCTAAAGCTGAGATCAGAGAGACAAAGGAGTGAAACATATCCCCCTTTGAGAAATCAGAAAGGAAAACAGCAGGCAAGCACTGAGAGTTATTTATGTAGATGAAGGGGAAAACGAAAAAAAACAAACAACTCCCCCCAGCCCTAGGGGGGAGCCATGCCCCTGTCACTATTATCACGAAGAGGCCCTGGACAGGGCACGAGGCTGGGCCCACACTTGCCTCGGTTAGAGGCTGGCAGCGCTCTTACAGACCCGAGCAGCAGTCCAGGATGGAGGGTTCCCTCAGCGGGGACGGCCTCTCCACAAACAGTGAGCAGTGAGGACGGACCCCTCCCAGCGGCAGGCCTCTTTCAAGCCTCTTTCCGAGGGCCCAGCCAACGACCCGGGGAGAAGGTGCCAGCAGGGCTCCACCCCGCCAGGCTCCTGCCCGTAAGAAATGAGTGAACTACGGTGCAGAGACTAAGTAGGACCCAAATCCGAGTGAGGGTAAATCACGAGAGGGACGCTTCCTGGGACGAGAGCTTTACAGAAAACCACAGGCAGCCTATGGCTGTATTCACCAACATGGACTGCACAACAGCTTCCCGGTTCCAAATGTTAAAAGTAAGTTACCTAATACAAATGACTAATTTCACTCAGTGATGAATATTGTTGAATTATGAAATACTTTCTATGAGGCCTAATTCATTTGAGTTTGAATGTGTTCCTCTTGGTTTCTGAATATCTTGTGTGTTGAATTCACTCAATTAATCTGTTACTTTCTCAAATTAGTGTCTACTACCTTCTGGGCTTTCTCATGTCTCTAACGGGTCCTAGGCGTCCTACTACTACATCAATACCTAACTCCACTCCTTTTTCCTCACCAAACGATCACCAGGGAGGAGGACTGCCGAGACGTCACTCCAAGACTTGAGACAAAAGCATGGCTTTTCTCAGAACCACAAGTCCTCTGTGAGGGGTTTGTTTTTGTGCATCAAAACTAGTCTGAGGGGCCGGCCCGGTGGCACAGCAGTTAAGTTCCCACGTTCCGCTTCGGCAGCCCGGGGTTCACTGGTTGGGATCCCAGGTGCGGACATGGCACTGCTTAGCAAGCCATGCTGTGGGAGGCATCCCACATAGAAAGTAAAGTAAGATGGGCACGGATGTTAGCTCAGGGCCAGCCTTCCTCAGCAAAAAGAGGAGGATTGGTGGTGGATGTTAGCTCAGGACTAATCTTCCTCAAAAAAAAAAACTAGTCTGAAATCAACACTTAGCCTTTCTCTGAAACCCTTTGTGAAAATGTAGTCTCCAATTTTCTGTTGTCTCATTAAGTTGACAAGTAGGACAAAATCATGTAGACATAAGATACACAAGATACACTTTCTTCAGCGAGTAGTGATGACCCGTCTAAACTCAGGTCCTCAAAAACAGACAGAAAAGGGGGCTGGCCCCGTGGCACAGTGGTTGAGTTCGGCGTGCTCTGTTTTGGTGGCCCAGGTTCAAGGGTTCGGATCCCAGGCGTGGACCTCCACCACTCGCCAGTCATGCTGTGGCGGAGACCCACATGTAATGTGGAGGAAGACGGGCACAGATGTTAGCTCAGGGCTAATCTTTCTCAAGCAAATAAAGCGGAAGATTGGCAACAGATGTTAGCTCAGGGCTAATCCTCCTCAGCAAAAAAACAGACAGAAAAGATCAAGACATTCAAAATATTCTCCTCACATCAGACGAGGAAAATGACCACAGGTGGAGTGTGTCTTTAAGACTTCTTCATCACCATACTTTGAATCTCCCTTTTCACCAAACAAAAACAAAGTAATAAGGAGCCATAGGCAGCCGCAGCAGACAGGCTGCAGTGGGTGTCTCCTTCTACCTAGGCCTCCTAAAGGTTCTAGAGTGGTAGAGGACGCCTTCACAGGGAGAGAAGAGACCCTACTATGGGGAGACATCAATATCGAAACATAAGAGGTTCTCCCTCAAATCATCCTGAAAACTTCCTCAAAACAAAACAAACTTTCAAACTTTGGTGAGAATTGTTACTTTCACATAAGATTCTTTGGCAAAGTATATACGACAAAAACTTAATTTTGAACTACCAGGTCAAATGCGCTGTCTGATTACATTATCAGAGATCAGGATAAAGTGAGCAGTCAACAACTTCAGTGATGTCACTTACTATTTCTACCCCATCTGCTTGCTGAGAACGGGACAGCTTGCTCCAGAGAGATGGACTCAGCCTGCCTGGCACCTCTCTGTGAGTGGCCACGAGCCTGCCCATGCACAGGCCCCTCCAGAAGCCGATCAAATGAACCCCACATGGGCCCTCCGAGGTGTCCGCTGGAATGCATGATGCACTTTTGGGGGTAAGCATCCTAGCCCTCAGGGTCTCAAGACACGCACATGGACACCCGGGGCATCTGGAAACAGTTTATGGTAATATCTGTGGTGACCATTACATGACGTATTGCTAGGCAAAAGATACAGCAAAGTCATTCTACTAAGAAAAATGATGAGCAATTGATATAGACAGTCAAATCTCCAGGAAAGAGGAATAATAAGCCCTGGCTGTAAGATATAGCATTTTATTAATTAAAAACCTATGAGAAATCTTTTCGGACACTATAACTCCTCAGCTGAGAGAAACAATAGAAAGAATAAACAAATGGGACTTCATCAGACTAAAGAGCTTCTTTAAGGCAAGGGAAAACAGGATTGAAACAAAAAAACAGCTCACTAATTGGGAAAGAATATTTACAAGCCACTTATCCGACAAACGGTTAATCTCCACAATATACAAAGAACTCACACGGCTTAATAACAAAAAAACAAACAACCCGATCAAAAAATGGGCAGAGGACATGAACAGACATTTCTCAAAAGAAGATATAAATATGGCCAATAGACACATGAAAAGATGTTCATCATCGCTAATCATCAGGGAAATGCAAATCAAAACTACACTAAGATATCACCTTACACCCGTTAGATTGGCAAAAACATCCAAAACCAAGAGCGACAAATGTTGGAGAGGTTGTGGAGAAAAAGGAACCCTCATACACTGTTGGTGGGAATGCAAACTGGTACAGCCACTATGGAAAACAGGATGGAGATTTCTCAAAAAGTTAAAAATAGAAATACCCTATGACCCAGCCATCCCATTACTGGGTAGCTATCCTAAGAACCTGAAATCAGAAATCCCAAGAGTCCCTTGCACCCCTATGTTCATCGCAGCATTATTTACAATAGCCAAGACGTGGAACCAACCTACATGCCCAGAAACTGATGACTGGATAAAGAAGATATGGTATATATACACAGTGGAATACTACTCAGCCATAAAAAAAGACAAAATTGGCCCATTAGCAGCAACGTGGATGGACCTCGAGGGTATTATGTTAAGCGAAATAAGCCAGTCAGAGAAAGACGAACTCTATATGACTCCACTCATAGGTGGAAGTTAACATATTGACAAGGAGATCTGATCGGTGGTTACCAGGGAAAAGGGGGGTGGGGGGAGGGCACAAAGGGGGAAGTGGGGTACCCACAACATGACTAACAATAATCTACAACTGAAATCTCACAAGGTTGTAATCTATCATACATTAAAAAAAAAAAATACCTTCAGAGAAAATTATTTACACTTGGATTAAACAACTCAAAAGTCAAAAAAAAAAAGAAAAAAAAAAAACCTACGAGAGTTTAGACACTTGATGGGATTCCTGGTTCTGGTCAAGATGAAGTAAAGGGACTAGACTAACCCTTCTGCCTGAAACAACCAAATAAACACAAAAATATATAAAATAAGAGTTTTCACCAGACTGCACAATGAGCTGTGAAAGACAGTGATCTCCGGGAGGCGGGAAACAAATGAGCCCTGACTGCTCAGCTTCCCAAACCAGTTTCCAGGCTCTGGGGCCAGCGCCCTGAGCTGAGGCTCAAGTCTGCAAGATGAAGGTCCAGGAGGAGAGACACAGCCAGAGAGGGGCTAGGAGATGGGCAAGGAGACCTCAAGGCCCCTCAAGTATTCAGCAGAGCTCTGACCAGCACGTATGTGTGAGGAGACTACCAGGGCCAGGGAAAGAACCACCCAAAACGTTTAGAGACAACAGTGTCTGGTGCTCACACGGGGCCGGGAATAGCACCTGCCCACCAGTCAGACTGGAAAACCACAGGACAGGGGGCAGAGATTCAGGAAGGTTCTGCCTCAGTAGTGGGGGCAATCTGCCCTGGACAAAACACTCCTCTAGTCTTGCCTAACAAATCATAAAAGCAAGATTCTAAAGATCAAACTGTTTCCAAATAATTTAACTATGTCCAGAACAAAGCTCAAGAATATTTATAGGAATACAAAAATATCTACCATACAAGTCAAAATTCACAATGTCTGACATCCAAAGTTATCAGACATGCAAAGTAGAAAAACACAACCCTCAATGGAGCTGACGGAGATGACAGACCTGGCAGACAAGGAGAGGGAAAGGGCTATTACGACTGTACTCCACATGTTTACAAAGCTAAGGAGAGACAAGGAAGACACTGAAAAGATTCAAACTGAACACCCAGAGAAGAAAACAATGCATGACGTCAACATACACCAAATGGTAGGAACGGCAGATTAGACACTGCAGATCAGTGAACTTGAAGAAACGGATAATCTGAATAGTTCTACATCTACTAAAGAAATTTGTAGTTTAAAATCTTCCCACAAAGAAAGCCAAGGTGGCTTCACCAGGGAATCCTCTCAAACATTTAAGAAAGAAATAACACCAACTCTCTACCAACTCTTCTAGAAAATGAAAAGGAGGGCATATTTCCAAATCATTCTACGAGGCCAGCATTACTCTGATACCAAAACCAGACAAAGACATTACAAGAAAAAAAACACAACACACCAATATCTTTTGTCATCATCGATGTAAAAATTAACAAAACGTTAGCAAATTGAATCCAACAATATGTAAAAAAACATGATATATCACAACCAAGAGGATTTATCCCAGCAATACAAGACTGGATCAATATTTGAAAAATCAATCAATATAATTTAAAAACTAAAAAACAAAAATCAAATGATCACCTCGACAGCCACAGAAGAAACTGTCAAAATTCAACATGTATTTCTGACAAAAAACTCTCAGCAAACTAGGAGTAGAGGAACTTCCTCAACTCTGATAATGGGTATTTTTGAAAAGCCCACAGCTAACATAATACTCACTGATGAAAGACTGAAAACTTTTCCCCTTAAGATCAGGAACAAAACAAGGATGCTTGCCTTTACCACTTCTGTTAGCCACTGTTCTGCAGGTTCTAAACAGTGCAGTGGGGCAAGAGAAGGAAATAAAAGGCACGCAGATTAGAGAGGAAGAAGCAAAAACATCTCTGCCCACAGGCGACGTGACTGCCTATGTAGAAAACCCAACGGGATCTACAAAAAGCTACTAGAAGTAAGCGAGGTTAGCCAGACAGCAGTATACAAAAGCAATGTATAAAAATTATTTGTATTTCTATACACCAGCAAGAATCAGAAATTAAAATCTATACTACCGTTTATACTACCATCAAGAAACATGAAGTGTTTAGGGATAAATTTCACTAAAGATGTATAAGACCTGTACACTGGAACTAAACAACACTGCCGAGAGAAATGAGGGAAGACCTAAATGAAGGGAGAGCAGTCCGTTGTCATCAATCAGTAGACTCAGTGTTGTCAAGACGTCAATTCTCCCCACACTGATCTATGATTTGACATAACTCCAATCAAAATCCTAGTAGGCTTTTTTGTAGAAATTGGCAGATTCTAAAATTCATATGCAAATACAAAGGACCTAGAAGACCCAAAACAACTTTGAAACAGGATTAAGTTAGAGGGGCAACACTCCCTGATTTTGAGACTTCTTACACCCACACCCATATGGACAATGACTTCTGACAAAAGAGCAAAGGTAATTCAGTGGGGGAAAGGACCGTCTCCTCAACAAACGGCAACATCTGGAGCAACTGGACACCTACAGGAAAAAGACTGAATTTGGATCTGTACCTCACAACATATGCAAAAATTCACTCCAAAGAGATGATAGACCTAAATCCAGAACCTAAGATCCTAAAATGTCTGTAAGGAAATACAAGGGAAAATCTTTACAACCTGACATTAGGCAAAGATTTTTCAGATTGATACTAAAAGCACAACCCATAAAAGACCAAAGTGACACACAGACTTCATTAAAATTTAAAACTTCTGCTCTCTGAAAGACAGAGTTAAGAGAATCAAAAGATGAGCTGTGAACTGGGAGAAAAATATTGGCAAGGCCACTATCCGGTATAGGACTTGTACTCAGAATACATAATAAACTCAAATACTGCACAATAAGAAAATAACCCCATAGAAAATGAGAAAAGATTTGAACACACACTTCGTTAAAGAAGGTATATGGAATGGCAATGGACACATGAAAAGATGCTTACTATCATTAGGGAAATGCAAATTAAAACCACAACATTCCACTAGATACCCACTAGAATAGCTAAAGTTAAAAAGACTGACAACATCAAACATTGGCAAGGACATGAAACAACTAGAACTCTCATCACTGCCAGCAGAGACCCAAAACGGTGTAGCCATTTCTAAAAAGTTAGGAAACATCTGAAATATACACTTTCCTTATGACCCTAGAACCCACTTCTAGATATTGATCCATGAGGAATGAGACTATATATCCACACAAAGAAATTTGTTAATGTTCACAGCAGCTTTATTCATAATAACCAAAAACTGGAAACCCAAATGTGCGTTAACTGGTGAAAGGATAACCGATTTGGTACGCATGCTGCCCATACCAGCAACAAAGAAACACACTATCACACAGGGCGCACGAGTCTCACCAGCACTCTCCGAAGTGGAAGAAGCCAGACTGAAAAGATTGCAAAATGCCTGGTTCCACGTAGATGAGATTCTAGGAGTGGTGAAGTAGACCGACAGACAGCAAATCAGTGATTGACTGCCAAGGGCTGGGGTCGTGGGGAAGACTAAATGCACAGGGGCCTCAGGGGACTTCCAGGTGATGGAAACAGCCTCTATTTTGTTTTAAACAATGGTTTTAATATTGCTTTTTTTTTAAAAGAATGGTATTTAACGATCTTTTTTTCTCTTCTTCTTCTCCTTCTCCCTGAAACCCCCAAGTACACAGTTGTATATTCTAGTTGTGAGTGCCTCCGGTTGTGGCATGTGGGACGCCGCCTCAGCATGGCCTGACGAGTGGTGCCTTGTCGGCGCCCAGGATCCAAACAGGCGAAACCCTGGCCCGGTGAAGCACAGCGCTCGAACTTAACCACTCGGCCACGGGGCCGGCGCCTCTATATCTTGATTATGGTGGCCATTACACAACTGGATACATTTGTTAAAACTGACTGAAATCCATATTATAGGTAAGTCATACCTCAATAAAGTTGATTAAAAAATAGTAAACACACAAACTTAAGACAAAGAAGGGATGTATGTCCATTAAACTGCCAATAGAAGTCTTCTTTGGGTGGTGGGAGTATAGGTGATTTTAATGTTCTTCTTTGTGCTTTTTTGTAGTTTCCAAAATTTTTATAATGTAATCACTTATGTAAACAGAAAAAAAATTTAAGTCTCTTAACGGAAATTGTGATATCATATTGTTACCTAAAAATGTAGATAATATTAATGAATGCTATTCATTAAAAACAAGATATTAGAAAAACCAGTCTGCTGGTAAATGGAATAACCAAACAGTAAAATATACTTGTGAGCATTTTTTTTATGTTAGAAATGGAGCTTCATTATTTTAAGTTAAATGCAGCAAAATCTGTGTTTTAATTGCAATAATTAATCACACACAAAGAAGGGGGAAAATCTCTTTAACAAGTGAAACCATAATAAGAGTTTCATATATAACCTAATGGAATTGTAATAATAATTTGCTTCATATTTGGTAAATGTTAAGAGTCATGTAGCCTGAAAATAAAATAAAAATCCCACAACCACCAAAAACACTCATTGACTCTGGGGACATGCTGTCATAGGACCCCTACTGTTCTTGTCGGAGGCAGATACTTGGATTTTTCTTCATTATTGACTCTGAAACAATACAGGACCACACAATCAGCGTGTGTATCACATTTCACTGGAGTTGGATAATTGTGTTATTTGGACAACGAGGAAAAACCACCAGGTGAGACACAGGATGCTGGCCTTGCCATGTCTTGACATTCTCCCTGCCAAAGAAAGTCTGCATTTATACTGCAACCAGCATTCTAGCGCTCCACTTCCCCCACACGCCGCGGCTCACCTGGTACAGCTCCTCCAGGTTGTATCTGATGGAGGTACTACTTTGTATGGCTTTCACGGCCTCATGAAGCTTCTGCCAGGTGTCCTGAGTGTAGTTATCAGGCAATTTCGGTCTGTCTGTAAATCCAGATAGAGTCAGTGGGGAAAGGCATCCGCGCTAAGTCAGACATCTTTTAAAAGACATTCTACTTAAGGGGGCGGGTCTCCCTGGCCGAGGGGGTCAAAGTTCCTCGCTCGGCTTCCGTGGGCCCCCGCGGGCCCAGTTGCTGGGTTCCGATCCCAGGGGCGGACCTACTCCACTCTGAGCCATGCTGTGGAGGCATCCAACCCCCATCCGATAGAGGAAGACTGCCTAGATGTTAGCTCAGGGACGATCTTCCTCAGCAAATCAGGGGGGATAAAGCACTTAAAAGACATAGGCAAGGAACACAGAAATTAGGTTTTCCCAATACAAAGCACTGTATTTATAGATTCTTTGGGTCACAGACTGTACAACCATAACACCTTCGTTTTCTTAAGTACATTTAGTATTGAGACCTAAGATGAATATACAGAGCCAATATACACACCTTAAAGGTTTCTTTTCCTTAATAAGCTGACTTTACAAGCGTATGCACACGGCACAGTCAAGGCGCCGGGGGACGTGCAGGTACGCGCGAGGGGGCTCCCGGCGACGGCGGGGGACAGGGGGCAGGGGAGGACGGAGGCCGGCCGACTAATGCCGCGGGGGGGCCCGGGAGGGCGGGAGGGGGACAGGGACGGGGACGCGAGCGGACCGCCCCCCCCCCACCCCGGGAGGACAGGAGGAGAGGGCAGGAGGACAGGGAGGAGAGATGGGGAGGAGTGCCCGGGAGGAGGGATGGGGAGGAGGGCCGGGAGGGGGACGGGGAGAAGGGATGGGGAGGGCCGGGAGGGAGTACGGAGAGGTGGGAATGGGGAGGAGGGCCCGGAGGGGGACGGGGAGAAGGGATGGGGAGGGCCGGGAGGGAGTACGGAGAGGAGGGATGGGGAGGAGGGCCCGGAGGGGGACGGGGAGAAGGGATGGGGAGTAGGGTTGGGAGGAGGTACGGAGAAGAGGGATGGGGAGGGGGACAGGGCAGGAGGACGGGGGGGAGGAGGGCTAGGAGGAGGGA
This sequence comes from Equus caballus, assembly GCF_041296265.1. Classification (NCBI taxonomy): domain Eukaryota; kingdom Metazoa; phylum Chordata; class Mammalia; order Perissodactyla; family Equidae; genus Equus; species Equus caballus. The sequence continues at coordinate 100,492,119 of NC_091700.1, read as the reverse complement.
TGGGGAGGGGGACAGGGGCGGAAGACAGGAGGAGAGGAAGGCGGGAAGGGGACAGGGCCGGGGACGCGCGAACGGCCGCCCGCGGACCCCCGGGCGGACAGGAAGGGAGGAGGGGAGGGGAGGAGGGCGGGAGGGCACAGGGCCGGGGAGCGCGAACGGTACCCCCGCCGCGCGGCCCAGCGCCGGCCCGCACCCACCTCGGAAGTTCTTGATGACCAGCTTCCTGGAGCCGCCCGGCTTGGCGGCCGCGGCCGCGGAGGCGGAGGCGGCGGCCGCGGCCAGCGCCGCGGGCTTGGTGAGGCCGTTGGTGTGCCCGACCAGCGCCGAGAAGCTGCCCTTCCGCGGGGGCTCGTCGGCCATGGCGCCGCGAGGGGCCCCGCCCGGCCGCCCGCGCTGCCCCGCCGCTCCCGCCGCGGCCCGCCCAACCGCCGCCGCGCCGGCGCCCGCGACCCCGACCGCGACCGCGACCGCGGCCCCGACCGCGACCCCGACCCCGACCGCGACCGCGACCCCGAGGCTCGCGAGCGCGGCCGCCGCGGGCCGTGCGGAAAGCGCCACGCAGCAGAAGGGTCGGCGGCGCGCAAGCCCTGTCGGCTCCGGCGGCCCGAGCGCCCACGGGCGCGGACGAGGCGTCCTCGCCGAGGGGAGGCAGGGAATGGCGGCCGGACCCCAGCCTTCCTCAGCCGGGGCGCGCCGCCATGCCGGCCGGGGCTCGCGCTCCCGCGGACGCTCTCTCTCCGGAACCGACGTGCGGGAACGCCGGGGACGCGGGGCCTGGGACGGACCGCCGGCCGGAAGTGACGCGTGACTGGGCGCGCAGGCGCCGTCCGGGACCGGCGGTGGGGGCTGCCATGGCGCACATCACCATCAACCAGTACCTGCAGCAGGTAGAGGTCGCGCGGCCCGTCGCGCGCCGGGGCGGGCTCTCCTCCTCCTCTCGGGCCTCCGGGGCCTCCGGGCCGGGGTCGGCACCGCGGGCCCGCGCCAGTCTGCTCGCCGACGGTGCCTGAGCCCTGGCCGCCGGCGGGCAGCGGGGCGAGGGAAGCGGCAGCCTCCCGGGTGTCGTGGGGCCGCACTTAGGGGCGTGCGGAGGACGAGCGGATCCCCCACGGCGCGTCGGCCGCCCCTAGGAGCGGGGCTCGGCCATTGTTGGCCTGAGCCCGGGCGGGACGTGGGGTTTTGTTTCGGACGGACGCTGGTGGGCGTAGGAGACGGGGCCAGCGAGCAGTCCCGCGCGCCCCGGCGCAGCTCCCGCGTGGACGCGCGCTGTTGGCCCCTGGGGGTGTCGCAGGGGCTTCGCCGGTACAGGCTGTCAGCGGCAGAAGCATAGTTCAGACACTGTTTATGGATTCAAAGCGCGCATTCTTCCCGCTAGGCTATGCCACTTCGCAGAACTGGAGCCGTGGTTATAAGGATGAGGAAAAGAGGGGGTGGGTTTAAAAAATGCCTGAAGGAAGCGTCACCACGACTTGGAGATTAAGAGTGTGTGGTTGAGGGACCGGGAGGAGTCAAGAATGGTTTCCAGCCTGGGCAACAGATGAGCAGAACAGATTTGGAGGAAAAAATCAGTTTAGTTTTGGACATGTGGAGTTGGAGGTGGTTCTTGACAACCAGGTAAAGATATCTAGTTGGCAGTTGAAGATTGGTTTAACATGATTGGGACCATTAGTTGCTCAGTTAATTGAGAAAGTTGGTTAAGACGGGAATCATGAAAAAACAGATACATGCTTTTATTTTAATTTGAAACATACAAATATACATTCATTTGCCAATCTTTTGATTGAAGCCTAAGACCTCTTCTTTAAGGATAGATCTGCCTTGGCTTTATCCTTGTAGTTAAACATTTTCCAATAACAGTTTGAAGTTGAACAAGAATATAGACATCTGAGAACCAATTTGAATACAGAATCTCTCTAGAATTTTGTTTTTCTTAATCCTTTTTTTTTTCTGAGGAAGATTTGCTCTGAGCTAACATCTGTGCCAATCTTCCTCTATTTTGTATGTGGGTTGCAGCCACTGCATGGCCGCTGACAAGTGGTATAGGTCTGTGCCCAGGATCCAAACTCTGCCCAAGCAGAGTGCGCCAAACCTAACCCCTAGGCCGTGGGGCCAGCTCCAGTCTCTTACAAGTTTCTTGCCCACACCTAATTCCTTTTTCTTTCTTATTGCTTTTTGACATTCTGTGTGCCTCGAACGGTGTCTGACCTGTGTGGATGCTCAGTCCAATTTGGTGACTGGATAAATGGTGGCAAATAGAAGGAGGTGAAGCCCGCCCATAGGGCTGGGTGTAAACCGGAGTAATTTGCCAGGCCTCAGACCTCCTCAGTCTAGTGAGCAGTAAGGTTAGGATTCGTACTGGTCTGTCTGACTCCTCTGTTTCACTAGACTGCCGCTTGGCCCTGTTCCCTGTGTTCCCAGAGGAGCACTCTGAGAATCCCTCTTTTGTGTGTCTTGGTCGATGGAGCAGTGGGGCGGTGATGAGAAGCAGCACAGGGATGTTCAGTGCACGTTGAAAGCTTGCAGAGAGCCAGGCCCTTGTGTGTGGTTATCACTGCTGTTTTTCTAGGAGCTAGGTCTGTTGCAAGCCCCGTTTTGCAGAGAAGAGCAGTGGCTTTCCAAAGTCATCGGCAAGTAAGTGGCACGTTCACATTGGGAGTTCCAGCCTGAATCCATGCTTTTAACACGAAGCTTACTGCCTCTGTTAACCTAAGTTTCAGCCAACATTTCCTGTCCTAGTCAGAACCTGCCTATTTCTCAGTTCCCGAAGTATACATTTTTTGAATCTCAGTGACCTTGGAATCAATCTCAGTCAACTTGGAAACATCTCCATTCCTTATTTCACTCCTTCACCATACCTGCGGCCGGCTGCTACCTGTGGACAAGTGCTGTGTCTTTCGTTCTCCATGTGTTCTGTCATAACATCCTATTAGTTGTTGGGTCTTGGCTTTCATTTTACCCTCCTCATAGCTTAGGAGTGCTCCTCTCAGGTTTTTAGGTGCTGGCAGGATACATGCAGTTCCTGGGTCAGAGACCAAGGACCTTAGTACTCAGCATAGCAAGCAACATGGCATCAGCACGATGGTATTGCCATGGCCCAGAAGGTCACCTACACGTGCATCTGAGACAAACATGGAACTTGGGAAACCCACTCATTCTATAGCAGGCTGTAAGCGAGTCTACTTTTTGTCCAGGGTTGGGGGTGGGGGAGACATTACTTCATTTCTCAAGGTGTCCAGCTGCATAAACAGCCCTGAGTAACAGCTTGAGTGAGAGCCAGTGGTCAGGGCCTCTGCTATGCTGGCACACCCAGTGCAAGAGGCCCGAGGAGGGCTGTGTCCCAACAACCAGCTGAGCCAAGCTGTGCCCTCATCTAGTGAGGCCCCCTTCATTCAGTGCTCTAAGTGTCAGCAGGCTTCCAATTTAGTTTCTGTTTGGAGGGGACAGGTTGAATTAATTTCTCGTACATCTCCCCCGGAGGGGGCTCTCTTCATCATTTCGAGTATGGTTTTGAGGGCTGGTATTATTTTTTTAGTGTCCTTTATTTCATTCTTTTGTCCGTTCCACACACTTTTATTTCAGATGGCAAATTACTTTTTAAAAACTGTGTCTACATTAAAATTTTTATTTTCCTCTAACTTTTATTCTGAAAAGTTTCAAACCTACAGAAAAGTTGGAAGAAGTGCAATGAAGACGTGCGTACCCCTTACCTGGGCCAGCAGCCTCCCTTGTCCTGTCTCTGAGCACGTGAACCCCCTGAAAGGCAGTCACTGACGCCCTGCCCCTTGCTGGGATTCACCCAGGCCAGGCTCTTCCTCCGTGTACCTGCTGTCCCCTTAGTGCGCCCGAGAAATTGAACGTCAGTGTTAACCTCAGTACTTTCTAATATAGAATCCGTGGTTTAACTTCATGTCCCCCCAAAGCGTTCTTTAGAACTTCTTTTTTTAAATCCAGGATCCACATGCATTTGGTGGGTTTCTTTCTTTGCTCTCTAGTCTTTTATCTAAGCATCTTGCCGTTTTCTGGGAGGAGGGGGTCTTTTGTGACATTTAACCTTTTTTAAATGTCCAGACCAGTTGACTTGTGGATGTCTCAGTCTGCCTTCATTTGCCTGTTTCCTGGTGGTTAGGTTCAGGTCAGATTGGCAGTAGGTGTCATGTGGCCTCACTCAGGAGGCCCGTGTTGGTGACACTGACTGGGTGGCTCGCTGGGAGAAGCTGTTAGAGCTGCAGTGCTAGCTGCCTTTCCCACTGTAATTAGCACAGTCTGGGGTCATTCGTGGCCCTTTCCCAAGGCAGGTATTATGTTAACGTCTGCCAAGTGGTGATTTTCTATCATTCTTTCTACATTTTATTAACTAGTTTTTCATCACTTAAACATACTTTCCCCTGTGCCCCTCTTTTAAAAAGTATCCTTATGGATTATTTTTAATGCCAAGTTATAATCCAGTACCAATAATAATATTATCATTCTTTTTGAAGCTCAAATTGTCCCAGATTTGGTTTGAAGGAGCCCCTTCAAACTGATTTCTGTGGCTTTTTGACGTGTCTCCATCCTTCTTTGACCTCTGTCTTGCTTTCTGGCACAATAACGTATCTGCTCCAGGCTCTTAGTTCTTTCCCTGTCCCAGCACTAGATCGGTCTTTTCTCTAGGGAGTTCTGGTCCCTTTTAGTGGGGAATGAAGTTTAGAAAACAGTCTGAGTGCTAGGTGTGCACATTGCTGCCAGCGAGTCTTTACTTCTGGGCCTTTTCAGTGGATGGAGCTAATAAATGTTTTTTGTTTTTTGTTCTTTTTTTGGTAAAGAAGATTGGCCCTGAGCTAACATCTGTGCCAGTCTTCCTCTATTTTGTATGTGGGATGTGACCACAGCATGGCTTGATGAGCGAGCAGTGTAGGTCTTCTGCTAGGATCTGAACCTGCGAACCCTGGGCCTCCAAAGTGGAGCATGCAACTCAACCACTATGCCACCAGGCTGGCCCCTGAGATGGGCTCTTTAGAAGGTGTGTCTGTGGGTATTGAGATATCCGTCAGTTTCTTTTGTTGAGTGTTTTTTAGATTGAGAATGAATGTTGATTTATCAAGTGCTTCTTCGGTGTCTGTGGAGATGGTCGCAACATTCTTATTTGGGTATGACATGAGGAGGTGATATATTCGTAAGTTTTCCCATATTTAATCCTCTGCAGCCTCCTCTGCGTTTCTCACGTAAATCCAGCCAGTCGTGGACCGCTCTCTTCCTGTGATGCTGGACTCTGTTTAGTCCCGTTTCTTTCTTTCTTCCTTTCTTTCCAGTTTGAGATTTACATGTACTGTGTGCTGGAAACCTTTCCACGTCAGTTCACACAGACTGACCTCGTGTTGTATTTCAGATGTGGCATACTTTAACTGTTGGACAGCTCTCCTTTTTAAAACAGATTTTATTTTTTAGGACAGTTTTAGATTAACGAAACATTGTGAAGATAGTGCAGAGTTCATGTCTGCCCTGCACCCAGTTCCCCCTGTTAATAACATCTTACATTTTTGTGGTACATTTGTTACAATTCATGAACCAACGTTGATCTGCGTTTATTTAATAAAGCCCGTGCTTTATCCAGATTTCCTTAGTTTTTAGCATCTCACATGATATTTAGTTGTCACGTCTCCTTAGGTTCCTCTGGGCTGTGACAGGTTCTCAGACTTTCCTTGTTTTTCATGCCTTGACGGCTTTGAGGAGGACTGGTCTGGTATTTTGTAGGATGCCCCTTAACTGCAATGTGATATTTTTCTCGTGATTAGGCTGGGGTGCTGTGTTTAGGGAAGAAGGCCCCAGAGATTGAGTGCCCTTCCCATCACGTCACATCAGGGTGTGCTGTCACCAGGCTCGTCACCGTGGGGGTCGACCCCGACCACCTGGCTGAGGTGTGTTTGTCAGGTGTCTCCACTGCACGGTTACCCTCTCCCCTTTCCGGGTCGTTCTCTTTGGAACCGGGTTGCCACGTGTAGCCCACACCCAGGGGAGGGAATATTTACACTGGTTCTCATAAGTGAGACGATCTGTAACCTTCCCTCTGTTCGGTCTCCGTCAGATTTTGTCTCAATGCTTTGTTCTCTTCATAAAGAGAACTTGTGAGTTGTCCTCTTTCTGCCCCTGGGGTGGACAGTAGCATCAGAATTACCCATTCCGTAAAGGTTTGATACAGTCCCCCTTTGGAACCGTCCTGGTCTTGGTGCTTTTGGAAGGAGTAGCTCTTGGCAACTTTTTCTCTTTCTTCTGTGGAAGTTGGTCTGTTTGATAAGTTATATGTTCCCTGAAAATTACCCATTTTACCCAGGTTTTCAAACATAATTGTGTAGTTATACAAAGTAATTGCTTACGATTTTTAAACTTTTCTTATTCCAAGACCATTTTCCCCTTTCATTTCTTGTTTTGAGTCTTGGTGCGTCTCTTCTTTTTCTTGATGAGGTTGGCCAATGGATCCACTTTGTTTCTTCTGTTTCCAGAAACCAGTTTTTAACTGTAATTCTGGTGGTTTTCCAATTTCTAATTCATTCATTTCTGCTTTCATCTCTATTTCTTGTGCTTTATTTCTTGTTTAAAAACCTCCTGAGCTCCTGCTTGAGTCCCTTATGTTTCACTCGGTCTGTGGGGAGATGACAGAGTGACTTGGCTGATCTTGCCACTTCCCATCTCTCACCTGCGATGTCCTCTCTCCCTTCTGACGCCGCGTTCCATCCTCGTCAGCATCACGCTCCAAGTGCTCCTCGCCTGGACGCCCTCTCGCTTCGTTGCACCAGCGTGGCACGACCAGATCCTGGTTGGCTCCATCTTTTCGCCACGTCCCTGCTTGTAGCTTGGGAAATGGAGACAGGCACCACGTGTGTCAGTCAGGTCTCAGTAAACCTCAAAATACACTCCAGACACGCTGTTTTGATTTGTGTGTGTGTGTGTGTGTGTGTGTGTGTGTATGTGTGTGAGGAAGATTGACCCTGCGCTAACATCTGTGCCAATCTTCCTCTGTTTCTTTTTTGTATGTGAGATGCCACCATAGTATGGCTTGATGAGCAGTGTGTAGGTCTGTGCCCTGGATCCAAACCCACGAATCCCGGGTTTGCTGAAGCAGAGTGTGCAAACTCAATCACTACGCCAAGGGACTAGCCCCTAGTAAATTTATTTTTAAGGCATTCTGAGTTCCAAGAGCAGATGATCCACCCCATGGATCAGCTTGGAGCCTGGAGGATGTGAGTTGACCAGCAGCAGGTGAGAATGAGAACTTCTTCCTGGGAGTGCCCAGAGCCAGGGAGTTTCGCCCGACAAGCCCTGCAGTCCCTGGACCAGGCCCAGAGGGCACTGCTGGACGGGCTCCCCGGAGTGCAGCCATGTGGTCCAGTGCAGGGTGTTTAAGTTAAAAGAAGGAAGGTTCTGGGGCGTGATGTATTCTCGGTGACTAAGGCCAGGCCCTGGGTTGCCCGTGACCCTGGCTCCCACAGAGGATGCATCCGTTCTTGGTGACTAAGGCCAGGCACTGGGTTGCCCGTGACCCTGGCACCCACTGAGGACGCATCTATTCTTGGTGACTAAGGCCAGGCACTGGGTTGCCCGTGACCCTGGCGCCCACTGAGGACGCATCCCTTCTTGGTGACTAAGGCCAGGCACTGGGTTGCCCGTGACCCTGGCGTCCACTGAGGATGCATCCGTTCTTGGTGACTAAGGCCAGGCACTGGGTTGCCCGTGACCTTGGCGTCCACTGAGGACGCATCCCTTGGAAGTTTGCGGTAGCCTGTTGCCATCCCTCTGTTTTCGTTCACGCCCCGTGATGGGAACTTTGCAGGCTTTCTTACCTTCTGTGAGGCAGGGGCACCAAGGGGACCAGTGTTCTGTGGTTACTCCTGATGCATGTAGTAACCCTTTTGTTTCTTGTAAGGTAAAACCCCAGGAGTGGGGTTGCTGGCTCAGAATGCAGGCGCATGCGTGGTTTTGTTGGATGGTGAAGTGGCAAGTTCTTGGTGATGTAGTTTGTCTCAGGAAAGACGGGGTAAACTTCCCCAGTCAAGGCCCCGAGGGGTGCAGCAGAGGTGGAGTCGGGTCCTGTAGGGTCCCGGCGGCCTGGGCCTCTGTTCCTGCGGCCCTGGAGGGTGGTGGGGGAGTGGCGTTGCTCCCTTTGGCAGCCGTACCTGACAGCTTCCCGAGCGGATGCCCCCCTGCCCCTGGCAGTGAGGGAGGGCTGTGGTTGCTGTATATTCTTGGCAGCGCTTAGTGCGGTCAGCCCTGTCCACTTTGACTCTTCTGTGGGTGTGGACAGGGATCCCGTTGCATTTCACTGGCGGGTAGTGACGTGAGCACCTTCTCACGTGTGCCATTTGATGTCCTCTTTATGACGTCCCTGCTCAGAGTCTTGTGTGGGCCTAAAATTTATGTATCTAATTTTATTGTAGATAAATTGTACTATGTAAGCAGCTTCATGCTTGGCTTTCTCTTCACTTATATAAATAGGATTTTTATGTCATTTTTTGGTAAATATAATTTTAAAATATCATTTGGTTTTCTGATTACAAGGTGTCTGCTGTAACACAAACCTGCAGTGTAGAAATAAAGTCTCCTCAGGCCCCCAGCCCCACCCCTCTGGGCAGGGGTCAGCTGCTGTGGTGTGGGGGCCTGCGTTTCCTCTTCTGCCGACACATCGTACCGTTTCTCTTTTTCTCCTGGATCTGCTTACACAGTTTTCCGACTAACTTTTTTTTTCTTACCAATAAGACTATTGCGGGCGCTTTCCCACGTTGTCACATCACAGCACTCAGGTCATTATTTGTGACTGTGACATCGTTGATTCAGCATTGCCATTCCTGTTTTATTTTGTGTGTACATTGAGTGGAAGCCTTTTGAATTTTGGATAGATGTGATTTTTAGGCTCTTTTTTTCCATAAGCTGTATCAGTGAATTTTCAAATGTATGTTTGTATGACTCAGTAAAACTAGAATAATTCACCTTCATTAATAACTAAATAATAAACCACTAGCTTATTCTGGTTTTTCACTTTTTTTAACAGTAAGTCACCTATTTATTTGCTTCCAGAAGATCTCACTTTGAAATGGATATTTGCTGACTAGAGAGAATACTGCCTTGTTGTATTTCGATTATTCTGACTGCTATCAAGTAGGGAAGAATGAATTTTAGTGGTATACATTGTGTTGTTTAGGTTCTGTTAGAATACAGTGTTTTATTTTCTGCTGAGCTTTTCTCATCTCAAATGCTTCAGGTCTACGAAGCAATCGACACCCGAGATGGGGCGTCCTGTGCAGAGCTGGTGTCTTTCAAGCATCCTCATGTTGCCAACCCACGGCTTCAGGTAGGTGAAAGGAGGGCGCACAGGTGTCTGAGAGGGCTGCAGGGTAACAGCCTTCCTGAGAGAAGTTCAGAGCTTGAGTAAGAAGGAGACTGACATTGCTGCTCTTGTTTGAAAATGTCAAAGCTCTGTATGATTTGCGTTACTCCAGCTCATTTATTGAGCACTATGTGTCAGATACTGTCCTGAGACAATGTGTCTCATCTTCCTATATTTAGTTCCCACACCACTCTGAGGTTCAGGCAGGTGCAGCAGCCTAACAAGGTCATCCAGTGGACAGGCGATAGGACTTAGGCTCTGCCCAGCCTGTCTGCCCCCAAGCCCTGAGATGTGCCATGTTGTTGTAAGTGAAGTTTCACTGGGGCAGAGCCACGCTTGCTCGTTCATGAGCCGTCTGTGGCTGCCTTCCCGCTGCGGAGGCACAAGTGGACAGAGGTCTGTGACCTGCAAAGCCTACACAGTTGACTGTCTTGCCTTGTCTAGAAAGCATTTGCTGACTCCTGCTCTAAAACATGAGTGTCCTTGTTATAGAGGATAAATGATACCCAAGCAGTATTGTCTGTAGAAAATAGTGTTGATATTTTGTAAAGTCCCCTGTCGTCGTTGATTCATTGGAGTGTCTTTCTATCAGAGAACTCAGTTTTTCCTCTGAAAGAAAAAGGGGCTTGTATACTGGTGATTGTATTTGGCAGCACACAGTCTGTACCTCAGACCAAGTAAACCGGTTTCTGGGTGCAGGCCGGCTTTTTTTTTTCTTCAAAGATTGGCACCTGAGCTAACAGCCGTTGCCAATCTTCTCTCTCTTTTTTGTTTTCTTCCTCAAATCCCCCCAGTCCGTAGTTGTATTTTTAATTATGGGTCCTTCTAGTTGTGGCATGTGGGACGCCACCTCAGCGTGGCCTAATGAGCGCTGCCATGTCCTCAACCAGGATCCGAACCAGTGAAACCCTGGGCCACGAAGTGGAGCACGTGAACTTCACCACTCGGCCACGGGGCCAGCCCCGAGGCAGGCTTTTGTAAAATTTAAAGTTCCCTAGGTTGTTCGACGGTGCAGACAGTGTTGAAAACCACTGCTCTAGATAGGAGTTCTTGCCGGAGACGTGACGAGATTCAGGTTCAGCTTGCAGGCCAGGTGCTCCACAGCTGGTGCTGCCTGCTTCCTGCTCTGTCGCTCAGCCACACGCGTCTCTGCCCGGTTGTAATCCAAGGCTGACCCGTTCGCTATAGAACTCCCCAGTAGCCTTGCATCTGATGGTTCCATCCACTGGTAGCTGGTGTCTTCAGTCAGTTATTTCATTAGGGACTGCGGAATGGTGATTTTTCTGATGTTGTCATCTTTCCTCCCACATTTGTATGTGTAGATATGCATATGTATTTGTTGTACCGGTGTACTCACTGATTCCTTTTTTTTAAATTCAATGTTCTATATAATCTATCGTGATGCTTATATTGTCTAAAATTTGGTCATTGAGGGGTAATGAAAACTTAGAAATAAACGTGAGCTAGTCTAGCCCAGGACGCAGAGAGGGTGGTTCTGTCACTGGGAAGCGAGGAGAGATTCCTAACGTGGCATTGTCTCTCACTCAGTCGGCCTTTGTGTGATGTATTATATGCTTTATTATGCCTTATTTATTAACCATATAGTTGGTGCTTAGGAAGTATTTCTTGACTGGCTGGCTGTTAAACAGTGAGATAGATATATTATCTGGCCTGTGGTAGACGAGACGGCCTGTGTTCCTCTGGTACCCACACCTAGGTCGTGCTTCATAAATATGTGTGGAGCTTTTCCTTTAGAAGTGCTGAAGTGTAAAGTGTTAACTCTAAAGTATGAATTCTTTTGAAACAGAGGTTTGTCTAAATCTCTTTCTGCACGCTGCGTTCTCTCCTTGCTTGCTGATTTTGTTTCTGTCCTTTCTCTTCTTGTCATTTAGATGGCCTCTCCAGAAGAGAAGTGTCAACAGGTTTTGGAACCCCCTTATGATGAAATGTTTGCCGCTCATTTACGGTAATCCATTGGTGAGGGTGATCCCTTAGTGGGAAATGCAAGCAGACCTGGAAATGGCTGAACTGAAGGGATTTTATTTCACAGCATCTTATGCTTGCAGCAGTGAATAATTTACTTTGAAAAAGTAGAAAATTGCGTTTGTAATTTCACTTTGGTAAAGCCTGTGAAAATTTTGTGAAGTTTAAAATACTTTAAAATTTTAATATGCTTTTTTTCATTTCAAGGATCATATGTTTTTAAAAGTTAAAATTAAATTGTGACCATGTATCTCTATATATCTATTGTGTAATACTGTAAAATCACTTACTACTCACCATCTCGGCTGCATAGTGGTCTTTTGTTTCAGAGGGTGAGAGCCCACTGTTGACTAGCATTTTTCATGGAAGTATGCCCATTTTTTAACCTCTTTGCCTTTCCCGCAAAGAGACGAGCTGAGCAAAGCAAACGAAATCCTGCTTTCTATTTACATTTCAGAGCTCCTGTTTCATGTCCAGAGCATCAATTCAGGCAAAGCTGGTGTCCTAGAGCCTGTGGTGTTTGATTGCCCTGCTGCCTCGTGCCTCCAGTGTCTCGGAGCAAGCTGGAGTGTGGGGCAGGTGGGGGCAGACCTATGAGACCTGGAAAAGCTGGGGTGCCACTGTGCTCCTGTCGTGGGAGGCACCTGCACTTTCCTAGCCTGTGCAGTGTGCCGTGGGGTTCCAGGTTTGGTGATGAGCTGACTAGTACTGACTCCACCCAGCCAGGCGTCTAGTTTGAATGTTATTGCCTGCTGATCCAGGAGAGGGCCATACTGTGTATCAGTGCGTGTTACCAATAAAACCTGCTGCAACTGGGTTTTTTCTTCTGGGGCTTGCAAGAAAAGTCTCAAAACTTAATGCAGGTTTCGTCTTATACCAGCTTGTTCTGGTGCCAGAAGTCATTCGTGTGTTTCTTACCATCCCTCACCTTTTTGTAACCTGCAGGGCAGGAGCTCCCGCTTTTACTCCTGGATCGGGAGAGAATAGAGTGTCTGTGATGGAAGAAAGGCGTGTGGTCTACAGAGTTCACGTCTAGGGTTTAATCATGTGAATGCACTTTCTGCTGCCTCTGTCCTCAGTCTCCAACGTTTCTTTTCCAGGTGCACTTACGCGGTGGGGAACCATGACTTCATAGAGGCGTACAAATGTCAGACTGTCATCGTCCAATATCTTTGATCATTTGTGTTCCTGTTCAATTTATAACACATACAGTGGATTGTTTGGGATTTAAGATCTTGAAACATTGGGCCAATTTTATTCATACCTTTAATTAGAAAGGAATTAAAACCTTTTGGAAGAGAAACTCATTTAGCTATTTCACTCGGGTACATAAATTTACCATGGACCTTAGGACTGTTGTCCAGTTACTTATATAGTAAGGAAGAGCACTGGTTATGATTAAGGATTTTATTTAATTATGTTCTGAAGAATAATATTTTGTTGCCTTTAAAGCATTAAGTATTTTACAGGGACTGGTTAGAACTCCAGCGTCCAGGCATGGGTGGACAAGAGTGGACTCAACACACACTGTCATTTAATGACGGTCACTAAAGACTTGAATCAAGCAGTTTCTGACTGAAATCGTTTGTGGTGTATTGGAGCTAAGGACCTAGACAGTGATCTTCTAACGTGGATATGTGTCTCTTGACCTCGGTTTGCCTTTGTTTTAGCCGTCTTGTTTAAATATACACAGAAGAGAGTCAGTTACTAACTAGCTAAACCTCCTTTAAATTCAGGAATTCTATAATCAATGAAATAAACTTTATACTACAGATTCCGAAGTCCATTACATATAACTTGTGATTATCTGGGCTTAGAGAAACCAAATAATGTTTGAAATTGCTGATTAAAAAACTCTTATAACAATAGTCTTTTCCTTAGTTTGGAGAAAGTATGTAAGAAATAAATATATCTACTACACTTATACCTAACGATGCTCAGATATTTGTAGTGTGGGCATATATATTGTTTTTCTTCAAGAACTTACTGCTGTGACACATAATCTTCTAAATGGTGAGCAGTATACCCTAAAATTTAAAGTCCTTCTTCTTCTTGGGGCCGCCCCGTGGCCGAGTGGTAAAGTTCGCACGCTCCGCCTCAGTGGCCCAGGGTTTCGCTGGTTCGGATCCTGGGTGCAGACGTGGCACCGCTCATCAGGCGATGCTGAGGCGGCATCCCACATGCCACAACTAGAAGGACCCACAACGAAAATACACAACTATGTACTGGGGGGCTTTGGGGAGAAAAAGGAAAAATGAAATCTTTGTCCTTTGCTTTTGTGTGTAGCGTAACTTGAGTTTTGTGTGCGATGCCCTCCTTAACACAGCACGTCGTTCCTGCGGGCATTTCAGGCTCACAAAGAAGAGAACTGGTAAGTGTGAACAGAAGCAGCTGGAGATTAGCAGATGGCTGTTTTTCAGAAGCTTTTTAGAAATTTATTCTAAATAAATATTTATGTGTTTTCTATAGGGATGTTTACTATCACGTGTAGACATGTGATAGTATAAACACGGATAATGGAGTTTTAATAGTCAATGTCAGCCTAGGTGGCAGATCAGCTAGATGATTTGCAGTGTGTTTATGTAAAGATGAAGTATTATTTTTATTTCAGTCCTCTCGTGACCCCCAAAATTTATTAAATGCTATTTTTTTCCTTCAGTTGTCAATTTTGAATTTACTTTTGGTTTTAAACTTGGGTAAAAGAGAAGAATCAACTACAGTGCGTTTGGGGTGATATAATACATAGTAATTGGGTTATTTTAAATTCCTTAACAAACTAATTCTTAATTCTATGATTTATGAGTTATTAACAAACTGTAGGTAAATACTGAAATTTTGTTTACACTAAAATAACTGAAGGCTTGCAAATACCTTTTACTGAGAAAACCAAAACACTTTTATTTAAGTGAACACTTACCTTACATGTAAAACTAATACTGCCAGCTTGATTTTTGAAAGATTGTTTTCTGACATTTTGTCTATTACACATCTGTGTCCTGTTAGGAAATCTTACTAGACTCCATCTTGTTTCAGTGGAGCTGTCTGGATAATGGTGGGGAGTTGAGGGGAAGCAGAGGGTCCTGGAACAGCCTGCGGGACCCCAGGTAGACAGGGGCCTAGGCCTCTGAGGCGGTCAGGGCAGTGGGCGTGAAGCACGTCCGCGTCTGGCCTCTGCTGATCAAGAGGGCAGGGCGCTGCAGCCCGCCCTGGTGGAGGTGAGGAAGGCAGCAGTGCCCTTGGGCTCTTGGAGGGTGGTGACCCTGTTCTGGACAGTAGCCCCAGGTGTGGGTGTTGTCCCACTCCTGGTGGTGGGATCTGTGGCCTCAAAGCCTCCCCAAACGTCCTTGCTTTTCCGCCCCTGCAGGGCTCTGCCTGTCATGTATGCGGTGGCACTTGACCTTCGAGTATTTGCCAATAACGTAAGTTTAATTTCTATCACTTTTGTTTTAAAACCCAAGCTCGGTGTCAGTCTGTTGCTTAATTTCATGTGATTTTGTTTTTGTTTTTTTTTTCTGGTGAGGAAGATTTGCCCTGAGCTAACATCAGTTGTCAATCTTCTCCTTTTTTTTTCCTCTTTGCTTGAGGAAGATTAGCTCTGAGCTAACATCTGTGCCCATCTTCCTCTATTTCGTACGTGGGATGCCTCCACAGCATGGCTGATGAGTGAAGTAGGTCCACGCCCAAGATCCGAAGCTGTGAACCTGGGTCACGCAAGTAGAGTGCACGAGACTTTAACCACTCAGCTTTGGGGCCAGGCCCTCGTGTCATTCTTTCCAAAAGTTTTAGCAAGTGACTAGGGTTGGGATGTATCTGTTGTAGAGAGCAAAAGAACAGGGGATGGCTTGACTCATTGTTCTTTCTGGGTTGATGTGAACAGATTTAAATAAACATCAGTCTTCACGCTTTAGATGTAGAGGGAGTTGTTCTGTGTGTAGTTGGCCGTTTATGGCATGCACTGTTTTTAAAAGGGGTGGAGCGATAATAGATGAGCGGTCCTGCTTTTTCTGTTCAGATGTGGCCTGCCTCCCGTCTTAAAGAATCCCACCTGAGTGGATTCAGACAGTAGCTAAGGGTCTCTCTGCTGTGAGGAGATGAAGAGCCTGGATTTTGTGGGGTTGATTCCCCTTGTGGGTCAGTATAAGCTAGTTTTGAAGCAGCGGGTCTCAACTTTTTGGTCCTAACACCCTTTTACAGTTTTAAAAATTATTGATGAGGGGCCGGCCCAGTGGTGCAGCGGTTAAGTTCGCACTTTCCGCTTCTTGGCGGCCCGGGGTTCGCCGGTTCGGATCCCAGGTGTGGACATGGCACTGCTCAGCAAAAGCCATGCTGTGGCAGGCATCCCACATATAAAGCAGAGGAAGATGGGACAGATGTTAGTTCAGGGCCAGGCTTCCTCAGCAAAAAGAGGAGGATTGGCAGTAGTTAGCTCAGGGTTAATCTTCCTAAAAAAAAAAAAACAATTATTGATGACTTCCAGTTCCAGACAAGATGGAGCAGGCACATTTGTCTGCTCCCTCCTGCTGGGAGTTATGAAGCTAGTGAGGCCCTGAGAGCTGGAGAGAAGAAGGGGCCGACTCGCAGAGCAAGGGGCAGTGAGATCCCCGAGCTCCTTGTCTGCCTCCTGTTTGTCCTGATGTTCCCGGAGAAGCCTGAGACCCAGGAACACCAACAGGCAGAGATGAAGAAGACCCAAGGAGAGCAGGAAGGAGGGGCAGCCCAGCAGGACAGACCCTTTCCACAATTCCTGCTGCACTACACACAAGTCTGCAGGTACCCCCACCTTCAGCAAGCCCGTGGGGAGCTGGACCCGCCTCACCCCGTGCAAAGAGCTGGAGCCCCCGTTTCCCCACGAGCATGGTGTCAGCAGAGGCCCACCGACATGCGATAAATAAGGTCCACAGTCTCATGACATCATACCTCAGATGTCCAGGATATAATCGAAAATCCCTGTCATACCAAGAATCAGGAGAGTGTCAGCCTTTTGAGATTTTGAGTGAGGAAAGACAATGAACACAACACCGAGATGAGACGAATGGTGGAATTCCCTGGCAGGGTTTGGCACCAGCCATCGTGAAGAAGCCCCAGGAGCAGTTGACAGGCTTGAAACAAAGGAAAATGCAGACAGCCTCAGCAGAGAAATGGGAGTTGGAAAGAACCAAATGGAGATTTTAGAACTGAACAATATAATAACAAATAGAAATTATTGAGGACCCCAAAGAGCTTCTGTTTATATGTGTTATATCTGTATTTACTGTATTAGAAATTTTAACTGGGAAAATTTTTAATTTTTATTCATCTAAAATAATAAATCTTTACATGGTAACGTAATTGACTTTTTAAGTAAAAAATAACTATATTTTCAAAATGAACAAGATGTGCTAAGAAGAGTGGCTTTTTTACATTTTAATCTCTAATGTCGGGTTTAACAGAAGACTCACGGATTCTCCTGTCTGCTTCTGTACTCACTCTGTGCTGTATGTTGTTTTGGTTGAACGTATGAGGACAGTGGGCTCACAGATGTCGATGGAAAAGGGTGGAGTATTTTAGTGGCCTTTTCGGATCATTGTAGATATCCTTTGAGCTACACCAAAACTCCAAGAGGTCCTTGTTAAAGGTTAGTCATGTTGTGGCCTCTGAAGCTTAGCAGTGAACTTTTTCTACTGTTACATCAAAACCCACTGGTGTGTCACACACTTTGAATGGATCTTATACCCTTGCATGATTTTGTAACATCATACGTTGATCATCTGGAAAATTTTGGTTCACTGAGTTGTGCAGATGTTCCAAATGTTGACGTGCATCATTATGTAAAAAACCAAACGTTTGAAAAACTCTCCGTTTGTTCGTGTCTCCAGTGACCTCATCAGAAAAGTCTTGAAGCTATGGAAAGCTGCCAAGCTCATGGTGTTTAATACAAATTTTCCAAAATTCTGTTTTTTTCTTGAAAGCACAGATGTTCTCGTTGGTGACAAATGCTGTCAGTTTGCCTAGAAGTGACAGGCTTCTTTCATTCACTTTCGAGCAAATTGTCCCCAGAGCCCACACTGAACCACCACGCTCGTCTGTCAGTTTTCTGTCCACGTTCCAGCTCCACTCCACTGGCTGCTCAAGTGCTTTTCCTTAGACAGCTGTCGTACTTCAGTGTGCAGCAGACCTGCTTTGTACACGCTTCGTCACGCTTTGTACCTGTTTCATCACAAAGGATATTGAAAATATACATATTCAAGGACCAAGACTTAAAAAATTGATATGTCTGCGTTAACAGGACATTTTAAAGTGAAATGAGCTTTACCGTTGATTGACTGCTTGAGGGGTTGCAGGTGTGTGATGCTGAGGGCGCCGTGATGAGGGGTTGCGGGTGTGTGATGTCGAGGGCACTGTGACTACTGGTTCAGTTTGGCACCACTGGGGAGGCTCCCGTGGTTCCACCCGCCTTCCATGCAAATGTCAGTGCAATATAAAAAGAAAGAATGGCTCAGTGTTATCGTGAAATACTTTTGACCATGTCAGTCATCTGCAAACGTCTTGAAGGTGGGCTGGGGTTTGCAGGCCACACTTCAAGATCCTGTGTTGGAGAGAAGATGAGAGTGAGAAGACAGGTTCTTCTTTCACCAAGACTGTCCCAAAAACAAGGAGAGTCAGACTTGGTAGTGACGTGGACACCTATCGAAAGTGTTTCCAGGGCTTTGACTAGCGGTGCGTGGGATGGTGAGTCCAGTGACCGAGTAAGGAAGGGCTTCTTAGCAGCACAGGGCCACATGCCATGCAGGCTTCAGGGTTGGTGACTGACTTACTAGCTGGAACTGACTGAAGAGAGATTTGATTTGTGGAAGAGGTGGAATAAGCTATAGATTTCTCAATTTTTAAAAATACTGTAGTGTAGACATGATTTCTTCAGAACCTTACGGACTCTGACTCTTGGTTGTAGCCATTTGTGCTTCTGGCTGCACTGTGATTTTCTTTTTAATTAAGGAATCAAGAAGAAATAAAAAATAAATGTTTTTCTGTTCCATTAGGCAGATCAGCAGTTGGTGAAGAAAGGAAAAAGCAAAGTCGGGGACATGTTGGAAAAGGCAGCTGAATTGTTGATGAGCTGTTTCCGCGTCTGTGCCAGTGACACGTGAGTGAGGCTTTGGATGGAGACATCCCCGTGGCCCATCACAGCACATTGCCCTCCTGTCCTTTGTCTGTCGTTGATGTTTATTTTAGTTCGACCCATGTAAGCTGTATCAGTTTTTCTTGTCTTTCTTTTTTTGGTGTGAGGCAGTGCATTTCATTGTCAATTGCATGCATCAGTAAACTTTTCCCTGAATACTTCAGATTCTCTTTTGTATTTTGAGGTAAAATTTTCATACAATGAACCACACAAATCTTAACTGCCTATTTGCTGAGTTTTGACAAGTATACACACTGTATAACCCAAACCCCTGTTGAGAGAAAGGACCTTACTGTCAGCATGGTCCTGGTGTTTCCCACTGTAGATCAGTTCTGCCCACTTGGTGACTTCATGTAAACGGACCTACACGCCACATGCTCTGTGTCTTCCTCTTTTTGAGGTTCCTCCATGTTGTTGTGTCTTTCAGTAGTTTATTTTGTTGCAATAATAAGAGAGAATACTTTTTCCATGTTTCAGAAATGCTTCATAACAATTAGCCTTTACATATATTGCTGCAAACTAGTCAGTTTTCACCTGCTGCAGTGAGGGGGTGTGTTTCCCAGATGTCTAGCTGGGGTTAGAACTCCTGGTTTGGTCTTTTCAATTTTACCTGTCAGATAGGACATCTTCTTTCATAATGTTGCTGTATTTCATGAATATGACTTGAGCTGTTGGATTTTATCTCAAGATTTTAATTTGTTCAGGCAGTTTATTTTGTGATTTATAAATAAAATTTTTATTTCCTATGTAACTTTAAAACATTATTTTTCCATAGTCGCGCTGGTATAGAGGATTCTAAGAAGTGGGGGATGCTGTTTCTGGTGAATCAGTTATTCAAGATTTACTTTAAGGTATGCTTCTGTTTGAATACTGTGTAATATATCTTTTTAAGTTTTCTTTCTCCCCATCTTCCTGGATATCCTTTCTATTAATTACTACTAGCCTCCCTGACGTTGCTTGGGAAATGGGCATCACCCAACCATACTCATAACCCTAAGAGGTACCGTTTGCCAAGCGCCTGCTAAATGCAGGCCCTGTGGTCCCTAAGAGGCACCGTTTGCCGAGCGCCTGCTAAGTGCAGGCCCCGTGGTCCCTAGGAGGCACCGTTTGCGGAGCGCCTGCTAAGTGCAGGCCCCGTGGTCCCTAAGAGGCACCGTTTGCCAAGCGCCTGCTAAATGCAGGCCCCGTGGTCCCTAAGAGGCACCGTTTGCCGAGCGCCTGCTAAGTGCAGGCCCCGTGGTCCCTAAGAGGCACCGTTTGCAGAGCGCCTGCTAAGTGCAGGCCCCGTGGTCCCTAAGAGGCACCGTTTGCCGAGCGCCTGCTAAGTGCAGGCCCCGTGGTCCCTAAGAGGCACCGTTTGCTGAGCGCCTGCTAAGTGCAGGCCCTGTGGCCCCTAAGAGGCGGTCTAGTCAGTGCTTTGCAAGTGTTGTCGCACTTCACCCTCAGTGCTGTGAAGTCAGAGCTCTTGGCTCCAGGGAAGCTAAGGCACCGACAGTGAGGAGTGTGCCCGGGTGGGACTGGGCTCTGAGGGAGGCCGCAGTCTGCAGCCTTCTGCCTGCTGTTAGCATAACCGGAGCCGAGTGGAACAGATGCGTGTGTGGGTGGATAAAGCAGTGAGCCTTTGCCCCGCCAGGTTGGCCCGGTGCAGGGGCCTCCATCGCACACCTTGGGTGGGCCTTCCAAAGGGGATGTAACCTATGCCGTGCAGCTCGTGTCTAGTTCTTCTTATTAAATAATGAATTTTGATGATTAATAGTGTGGTTCCCACTGTAAGGAGGTGTAGACTTGGTAAAGTAGAAGTTTACGTTTGTCCTCCCCGTCTTGTTTTCTTTTAGTAATACTTAAAATGCTTGTTGTTTGTTATAGATCAACAAGCTCCATCTGTGCAAACCCCTAATCCGAGCCATCGACAGCTCCAACCTGAGAGACGATTACAGCACCGCGCAGAGGGTGACGTACAGGTACTACGTTGGGCGGAAGGCTATGTTCGATAGTGACTTTAAGCAAGGTATGTTGTTAATGTTTCTTCCAGAATCTTGAAGACATTGCATTCTGAACAACTTAAGTGGTACAATTTCTGAAAACATAATTACTGCATTTTATTATTACTTAAGGTGGAGTATAGGTAGAAACCATGTCCAAGTTATATTTCTTTTGTTAACTTTTAACAGTAAAGTGGTTAAATAAAGGAGAATCCTAGTGGGAGTTTCTTAATCCACACTGGGTGTCTGAAATACACGTGAGAGTCTCTTGTCATGATGGCCCTTTTTGTGTGAGATGATTACACACCACTGTCTTTGCACTGAACAGAAGTAATGTTTTCTCCCATTGCCTCTCCTGGTCTCGACTCAGAAATCCCACGTGGAGCGGCCAAGCGGGCGGTGGGGACATGTCCTGGGACTGTGGTCAGCTTTGGGGTTTGTGTCCACGAATGATGGCCTCGTTGCCACATCAGAGCTGCTCTTTCATGAAATCACATTATTTTGTAGTTTATTCCATTAACTTTCTCAAGGACATGAAGCCCATTCTTTTTCACTTTAAATTAGGTGATTAGCTGGCATGAGGCTCTCCTTTCCGACCTCTCCTGTTGTACTCAGACCAGACTTTAAAGTCACTTCTTCAGCAGCGTTCGCACAGGACCCATGAGATCGCTTTCTCTCTGTGCGCTGTAGCAGGGATCCTCCACGCACAGGGCCAGCAGCTCCTTGACAGTCACTGCTCTGGGTTTTATACTGTGGCGTTATACAGACCAACTTTTCATTTTCTTTCACAAAATTTTTAATGGATCTACAGCTCTCAAAGAAGGGCTGTCCTTGGTTATTCTCCATCAGTTTTTTTTCTTTAAAATATGAAGCATAAGAATAGAAGCTTTTACATTATATCCTGTTGAAGCCTCTCTAGGTGTCGATATGTTTTTCCTCTGAAGAGTCATTGAGTAGTATGTTTGAATACCTAACCCAGCAAGAAAGCCTTGGTTAGTAAGAAGGGTAGAGGTGTGCAGGTTCTGAGGCCTTTGCAGCCTGTGTGTAAGGAGAAATGGTGGGATGAGGCGCAGGGGGGCTGTGGCAGCCGCGTGCTGTGCAGAGCGCACGAAGGCCACTGAGCCTGCCTTGTCTGACTCGTCGCCTCGCCCGCGTCCGCAGCGGAGGAGTACCTGTCCTTCGCCTTTGAGCACTGCCACCGCTCCAGTCAGAAGAACAAAAGGATGATTCTGATATACCTGCTTCCAGTGAAAATGCTGCTGGTGAGTGACTGTTACTCAGTTCTTAGAGATCTCGTTGCTTTGAAGAAGTTGACAGACTTTTTAAAATACAGCAGATGGTGTGTAGTTGATCACAGAGGTGCATGTGAGCGCACCCCAAAGACAGAGGGAGAGTCAGCTTTTGTGTGGCCTGAGCCGTGCATCTCCGTGACTGACACTTCCCGGCCCTTCTGGAGAGACTGTGCTTCCTCTCTCTCGCAATAGCTAACCCAAAGGTTTAATGTACGTAAGACAATAACATGAGTGCATGTTATTTCTGTTCCCCATAAAAATCTAAATTAATATAAATGGGTTAACCAAGAAATGAAAATATCATTCCAGCCTGTCTGCAGGTATCTTATTTGGTCACCAAAAGTTATTTTTGATACTTGAAAAGAAATGACAAGTAACTAGCAAGTTAATTGACTAAAACGTCTTCAAAGTCATAGATGGAGCTTCCATTTAAAAAATTGTTTTTAATTATCAAAGCAATACACATATGGTTAAAAGTTAAATAGTTCAGGGTAGAGCTTGTAATGGGAAAGCAACGATGTTGTACCTGCCCCCCCCCCCCCCACACTTCTAACCCTGCTTCACAGAAGTGACCAGTTTTAAATTTTTTAGCTGCTTATTCTGGAAGATGTTTCCATATTCCTAAATCTTATACTAGTATTTCTTCAGTTGTCACTCCCCTCTTATGATATAAAGCATAAGAGACTAGCAAAGGTCAAGATCAAGGTCAGATGTCACTGAATGACAAAGCTGTATTGTACCCGGGTTTCCTGATTTCTAGACCAATGTCTGTCTTTTTCTAGCATATTATGATCTTTTTCATCTTTGTTCAGCTACTTAAGAAGATATTCTAAGAAACACAGGTTGCATGTTTTAAAACTTGAATCCTTGATAAGAATTTTATCTAAGACGCTTCTCAAAAATAAAAGGGTTCTCAATCTGGAAAATTAACTCTCGGTCTTAGGGTCATATGCCAACCATTGAGCTCTTGAAAAAGTACCATCTCATGCAGTTTGCTGAAGTGACCAAAGCTGTAAGGTAGAGTGTTCCACCTTTTCCACTTGGGATCTTTTAAAATATGAAGT
This sequence comes from Equus caballus, assembly GCF_041296265.1. Classification (NCBI taxonomy): domain Eukaryota; kingdom Metazoa; phylum Chordata; class Mammalia; order Perissodactyla; family Equidae; genus Equus; species Equus caballus. Next base: position 100,469,287 of record NC_091700.1, on the reverse strand, counting down.
TTTAAAAAACGTCACGCGTGTCATGTGAAAACTAACTGCTTTTTGATGCCGTCTCGTCCTGGGATTTCGTTCTGTGCCCGCGCTTGTGCATCCTTCACCGTCCCCAGCGAAGGCAATCTCCTCCTGCTGAACGAGGCTCTCACAAAGCACGAGACCTTCTTCATTCGCTGTGGCATTTTCCTCATCCTCGAGAAGCTGAAGATCATCACCTACAGGAACCTTTTTAAGAAAGTGTAAGCAAAGTGTTTTCTTTCTGATAAGTTTAAACTCTGGCATGACTCACGCAGTGGAGTCGCCAGGCTGTGGAGGGCCTTCCTGTGACAGGTGCATGTCCTGAGATGGCCTGGGTGTCCGTCCGGGGACTGGCCAGCACTTCTTTAATTCTGTGGGTGCAGCCACACTTCTCCGAGCAGGCGAGGGCTCTGCCTGCCCTGTGAGAGGGGTGATCGGGTCGTGTGTGGTAAGAGGGCTTCATAACGGACGCTTCAACATGCCAGCCCTAAGAAGCACGTGCTGCCCGTTTTATCAGAGCGCCTGGGACTCAGTGCTCCGTTCCTTTGTCTGTGACCCGCTGGCCACCCTTGCTGCCCCTGCTGACAGAAATGGACTCTTTCTGCACTTGTTCCTTTTCTTCCGCGTGACACCAGGAGTTGACTCCCTCAGGCCTGGTCTCAACAGGATCACGGTTAATTCACCTTCAGACAAAGCCAGGCTTTCTGTGGCCGGGGGCAGTATCCCAGAGTGAGTCCTTGAATCTGGAAGACACTCCACTGTGAGGCGAGTCCTCATCTCAGAGAGGTCAAAATGCGAAAAGTTGCATCCTAGAGTCAATGAAACATTGAGTAGATATAAAAAATTACATTTGTACCCTGGCTTTTTAAATTGAAAGTCAGGGTTGTATTCAAGAGCTCTCATTGTTAGAGTGTGTCTGGGAGGTGAAGGCTTTCTGTCCCTTTGGAACGGGGTCTGTCAGACGCTGTCCTGCCTCAGCCAGCACTCCTTTTCCTGGCCTGTGAGGACTTGCGTCCTATTAGAACCAGTGTGACCTGTTTCCTTCTCCAGGTACCTGTTGCTCAGAACACACCAGCTGTCTCTGGACGCCTTTCTGGTTGCCTTGAAATTCATGCAAGTGGAAGACGTGGACATCGACGAGGTCCAGTGTATTCTGGCCAACCTGATTTACATGGTGTGTGAGCTCTTGGTCCAGTAGTCGGATGCGGGCTGGAATTTGAAGCTTTGATACCATGTCCTTAAAGACACCTTCAGGCCCTTTGCTTTTGTGAAGGCATTTTCTAAGAGAACTGATTTACTCCTGGGAAATACATGATATTCAAAGGGCTTTATGGGGTGTGGTGGGTGGATTTAATAGGTATTTCTCTATTTTCCACCATATATGTGTTTATTCATTGTCCTCCCAGTGACTCGAATTGCACAATGACGGGGGAAGAATGCTTATGCCCTGGGACTAAGTGGTTAACTCACCCAGCATCCTCGATGTAACTCATCGGACACATACACCCGCCTCTCTCCCCTGCAGGGTCACATTAAAGGCTATATCTCCCATCAGCACCAGAAGCTGGTCGTCAGCAAGCAGAACCCCTTCCCTCCACTGTCCACAGTGTGTTGATGCGCAGCCCTGAGGAGGGAGCCCAGTGCTCCTCCTGTTTCCAGTCACGCGGACAGAATCAGTCCTGGGCCGAGACGTCCTCTGCAGCTGCGTCTCGTGGGCTCTTTCTCAGGGATGCTGAGGCTGGGTCTGCCAGCACACGGATCCCGTGAAATCTCCACCCTCGCTCATAGGTGATGTCAGCCTCACGGAGACCTGGAGTTCCTTTTCAGAAAACGCAGACGCCTCCATTGGCTCTGGAGGTTGGTGAAACCCTATGAGGGGCTCTGTCTCCAAGGCAGCTGTAGTTTACTTCTTATAAGTGTTGTTCACAAAGGTATCTTTGTAACTTTTGTATAATTGTTTCTATAAAAAGCATTCTGAGTTTATACAAATGGCGTATTCTTTATTATATCCTCTGGGTTACATCAATTTTTATATGTTAAGTTTGAACATTTTATGTGATCAAAATGCTTCAGGCTTCTTTTTACAAACTGAATGGAGTTTGGTTTAAGTTTTCCGGGTATTTAGGCTGCCACTTTTCAGGGAATGCACGTTTCCACTGTTTACACAAAACTCGCTAAAGAAGAGAACTCAGTAAGCTGTTTCAGTTCATCTGTGCAGAATTACCAAGTCTGAGAGCTGCTTGTCCCTTTGTGCAAAGGGAAGCTGCTCTAGAAACTGCGGGTTTTCTCTTGTTCTCGGTCCACGGCTCAGCACCAGCTCGCGTGTGGGCCCCGAGTGAAGCGCCTCCGCTGCCCGACTCAGCAGCCAGGGCGCCTGCGACAACAGCGCTCCCCTGGTTGCTCTTAAAGCTGCAGTCTGGTCGGGGCTCAGTGGGAAGTTTGCTTCTGCTCCATGTGGCCTCACCTGGGGCTCTGCTGGCGGCTGGGTGGCCCACTCTGAAAGTGCGTTGGCAGCGGGCCCTGGCCTGGTGCTCAGCGGGGCTATGGGCAGGCCTTCAGTTCTTCCCCCCATGGGCCCCTCCAGCTGCTGCTGGGCTTCCTCCTGGGACAGAGCCTGGTCCCCAGAGCCAGTGTCCCAAAGGAACCAGGTGGAGCTGGATCCCTTATGAGCCAGTCTCCTCAGTCATGGTGGCCCCTCTGCCCTGGGCACGTTCAGAATCAAGCCCCTCTGGATGTGGCGTGCAGAATGCAGTGTGTGCCTGGGGGTGTCCTCAGCCTCTCGAGCTGCCTGTCCCCCCAGCTCCCTGAGCAGAAGGTACAGCCACGGGCAGGCAGAGAACACCCTCACGCTGCTGGTGCTCCGGGCTTGGAGCATTGCCTGTCTCTGTTTTCTGGGGCACTGTTCTCAGCATTGACCTGCTACTCAGCAGGGACTGTAAACATCCTTCAGCTTCCAATCCGCAATGTGAATCTTGGAACTTCTGTGTGCACACCCCAGTTCCATTCTGGGTTTAATAGCAATAGAAAGCTGAAGTTTGTCAACATTTTCAGGTACTTTTGTGAACAGTAAATAGTGACAGCAAAAATCAAGGATTGCCTATTAACAGTAGATAATACCTGGTCATCTTGGCAGTGAAAGAGATAGAGCCTCAGGTGTCGGTGCCCTCGTGTCAGGCTTGGTGTGCAGCCCCGTGCAAGTGGTGATCGCACAGGCACCTGGCCCTGCGGGTGGCTTGGGCTGACGACAAGGACTCGGCCCTCGCTCCGCCAAGTGTGAATTGGCGTGCCCTCCTACGCAGTCATCTAAGCTCCCCTTGCTTGGGTTTTATTTTTGTGTCTGATTTGGCTTACCTCAAATGGTTCCTAACCACTCTATTAGTTTTATGTGTGGGTAGAGCTGTTCTCTTCGTTTCGAAGCCCGTCGTCCCCGGCTGGCCGTCAGTCCTGTGGCTCTCACTGCTGGTCAGGCCTGTGGCTCTCACTGCTGGCCGTTGGGCCTGTGGCTCTCCCTGCTGGCCGTCTTCCTGCGGCTGTCCCTGCTGCCGTCTTCCTGCGGCTGTCCCTGCTGCCGTCTTCCTGCGGCTGTCCCTGCTGCCGTCTTCCTGCGGCTGTCCCTGCTGCCGTCTTCCTGCGGCTGTCCCTGCTGGCCGTCTTCCTGTGGCTGTCCCTGCTGGCCGTGAGACCTGTGGCTGTCCCTGCTGGCCGTCTTCCTGTGGCTGTCCCTGCGCCACGTCTCCCTGTGGCTGTCCCTGCGCCACGTCTCCCTGAGCCCATCAAGGCTGTAGTGAGCCCACCTCTGCCTGCGCTGTGTCTGTAATAATCTCCAAATAGGGTTTCACTCTGGTTCAGCAAATCCAGATTTGTAGTGCAAATTAATGCCATAATCGAGATTGCAGATATTTCTGCAGCATTATTTGCATAAAAATTGCAGTGCTCATTTGCAGGTTTTATATCGTTAGTAGACATAAAGCAGACCTAATTAATTACCTTATGGTAGTTTGAAATCTTACTAAGACTTTAAAATTCACTCTTTTTCCCCCACGGCCCTCCCCATTAGTCTGCATTAGATTAGCACATTTATCTTTGCCACAGTCCTTTCAGAGAAATGGGGCAGTACATCTGCAGCTTGGCCAAAAAAAAAAGTTTAATTCTAGGGTTAAAGTTTATATTGGAAATAAAGAGATATTTAGTGTGTCTAAGAATCTGAATTGTGTTTAAACTCCATTTTCACTCAAAAGAAATTTAAATCAATTTATGTTTTAAATCCCTTAAAAAACATCCTCTCTCCCCTTCCACAACTCTGTCCAAGGGGCCCCAGCGGACCAGCGGCCCCCACACATGTGCCTCTGGAGCTGGAGCTGCCCTCTTCTGCCTGGCTGCTGTCCACAGCGAACTTAGCTGTCAAAGCTCTTGTTTCTTGCAAGGAACCGGGGACTGGAATTTACGTGCCCAGGGTCGAGGAGCCGGGGACTGGAATTTATGTGTTCAGGGTCGAGGAGCCGGGGACTGGAATTTATGTGCCCAGGGTCGAGGAGCAGCTTTGCTGCTTCCTTACGAGTTAAGAGATTGTCTTAAATAAACATGGTTTCTATCCACATGCTCTCACGTTTCATTTCTGCCCACACTCGGACCCAACGTGGAGTTCTGGTCTTCAGGGAAGCACACTTTGGGCTGGACACCAGCTCTGTCCTTCCTGTGTTGCAGCCGCAGTCTTCAAAATGGCACTGGGAATCACTGGTTCCACATGGGGAGCCCACTTTGGCTTTCTCCCAGCCCTGTCTGGTGGGTGCTGTTGTCACTCCATCCCAGAGACGGGGAGACAGGCGCGAAGGCATCTGCCTGTGCGGGTGTCAGCTGTGGGTTCAGTGCGGGCTGAGAGGCTGGGCACCTGCTGAACCGGCAGCTCCCTGGAACCTGCCTGGGAGGGTTCCCTGCACTGGCGCACGGCCCTGCTGAGGCCCACTTGTCCTGCCTCCCGGCCTCTCTCACACGCTTCCTGATCCTCTCTCTGACGCTGTCTCCATGTGGTGTGCCTCGCCTGTGCTGCCCCCCTTCTGGTTGCTTCTGCCAACACTGAGCAACACTTTCACCCACGCTGGCTGTCAGTGACCCCACACAACCGTGAGGTCACTCTCTGTAACTGGCAAGTCTTAGGAGCTTCTGTCCCAAAGACACTCATCATGTTTGTGTTAGACTAAGCTGCGCTCACTGACTCGTCAGCATCAGAAAGCATTAGACTTGGGAAAGGAGCCGGTTTTAGCAAACTGGCCTGTTTCGTGACTGACAGATAGGTTTTTATTATTTAATGTATCTCCCCTCTCTTAGGGTTTCAGTTTAGAAGGTTCCAAGAAGGGCCAGCCCCAGTGGCCTAGTGGTTCAGTTCAGTGAGCTCTGCCTTGGTTCCCGGGTGCAGACCTGCACCACCCTGTTAGCAGCCATGCTGTGCTGGCAGCCCACATAACTAAAAATAGAGGAAGATTGGCCTGGATGTTAGCTCAGGGCGAATCTTCCTCAGCAAAAAAAAAGTCCCAAGGAAGGGACTGTCGGAGCACTCAGTAATGATCTCACAAGCCATAACTGACAGTTTGTAGACCGATCGAGTGCCTTGTTTTGAAACCATCACTTAAAACTGTTCTGCTGTGAAATTTCAGTTGATCTCATGATTATGTCTAAAATTTGGAACCCCACTGCGTATTTTAATCTTTCTGGTTAGCTGGGCTTAGTTGCTTCATGATTTGTCTAAACCACAGCGAGTATCTGGAAACTTTGGTGAGAAGAAACGCCCGTCCGTGCTCATCGGTGGGTGCTGAGCGCAGGATCCCTGTCAGGAACCAGGTGCCTTCGTGTTCTCTGGCAGCCATGCTGCCCTCTGCCCACCGCACCCCTCCAGCCACTGTTCCCCTCTCACAGTAGGTCCTCGTCGTGACTGTCACATCAAGGGCTTGGCCACACTCCTCGCTGTCCATGTGTGTGACCGGCAGCTGTGTTGGCGCGTTGCCCAGCCGGGAGCCGTTGAGTGTCCAGCCGCTGAGGAGGCCCTCTGTCCTTGGGATGAGGGCACGCTCTGCGAAGTCCCTCTCGGGCATGCAGACAGGGAGCCCGGCGTCTGGGCACTGGATGGGCAGCCCCAGCTCCAACAGCGAAACATCATTGTCCCCAGTCTCTTCCTCATACCTCATGTGCACATGGACGCTCTGCACCGCGATGGTCAGTGGGTCCCTGCTGGTTCTGGGGAAATCTGAAATAAGGAACAATTGCGGGTTTCTAAAGTCTGGCTTCAAGGTTGCAATAACAGTGAGAGACTGGTTTGTCAGCGAATGGGGAGGAGGCAGGGGCTGGGTGTGGTGGCCCGTGCCGTGGCCACAGGCACTGATCTTCACTCATCCGTGATTCAAAGGCAGCTCACAGAATGAAGTGTTCCAGCTGATTCCCTTGACCTCTCCCACACTCTTCTTTAAAAAATCAAAATGAACTATTTTGGAGGGGGAGTAAAATGCGGATTGGTGCAATGGTCAAAAAAGTAGGAAGAAATTATGAGGAACTTCAAGCAGATCACACTGGGCTGTTCAGAAGTAGTTTTTTAGGCTGACATTTTGTTGACTGAAAAATGTTTAAGATGAAGAGTAAAATCTATTTAAGATTCTTCAGAGTCATCCTAGAGCACTTTCATGGGTTACCATTGTGCCTTTGCGCCTCCCTGCAGGATAGAAATCATTGCCCGGTTTCCCAGATGGGAGCTCAGCACAATGGGTGGGCAGTGGGCCCAGTGGCACAGCCTGAGGTCTCAGTGGCTGAGGGGTCTGAACCCAGATCTTCTGACTTTCAGCCCGTTTTCTGTCTCCTGCACCATGCCTTCTCCATTTAAGTGTCAAATTATCTTTTCATCAGCAGTGATTTCCTGCTTAGACTAAGTATTACATTGCCTGCCTGCTGTGCCCAGACATTCCTCTAGGAGTTTTACGTGTGCTTTCTGATTTATAGATATCTCAGTAGTAATATGAAAGCTGAATTCATTTCTGTATTCCAATAGAAACAAAAATTCTAGGTTTTAAGTTTTCATTTCATTTTATACAGCATAGTTTTTATTTCCAATGCCATCTCATAAAAAATGGATGATAAAATACTTACTTGTTTTCACAGTAATATTTTTGTGTAATAGTGAACATTTTGCTGTTGTCAGTACAAAATTTTCCTGTATTATAACACCACCACAGAAGTCTTCTCCTTTGGAATTTGTTAGTTTAACCTTTAAAAATAAAAACAGAGAATAAATAGCTGGTGACAATTTGCAGGACTAGGGGCAGTGTAGTGTGGTGGTTAAGAATATGGCTCCAAAGACAGAGCCGCGGAGGGAGTGCGAGGTCAGCTGCAGGTGGGGCGACAGTGACAAAGCAAAGATGCAGAGTGCACCCCACAGCACCCCTAAGGAGAGAGAACCGTAGCTAATACGCCAACAAAGAAGAGAGAGTGGGATCATAAAAGTATACAAGTAAGCCAATGGAAGGCAGAAAAAGAAGAAAAATGGGAAAAGAGCAGATGGGAAAAATAGAAAACTAATAGCAAATTAATGGGTTTAAACCTAACTAAATAAACGTAAAAGCATCTAAATGCCCCAATTAAAACAGCAGGAATTTGTCAGATCAGATAAAATCAAAGGCAACTATCTACTGCCTATAAAACATACACTTTAAATATAAAAATATAAATCATTTAAAAATAGAAGACTGGAAAAGACATACCATGCTCACATTAATCAGTAGAAAGCTGCAGTATCTGTTAATAGCAGACGAGGGAAGTCTCAGAGCAGAGAATATGAGCGGGGCATAAAACGATAAAATGTGAGGTTATTGTGAGAATTAAATGGAAAAAAGCATGTACCCACATAGTACAGGTGCTGGCTCAAGAGATGTAACAAATTAATTATTACAATTTTCAGTAGCCTAATAAAATGGAAAATGCTGAGCAAAGTATTAAAGAGTTTTTCAAATTTAATGTAGCCTCATTTCTGGAAATCTTAAGTGTCTGTTAGTAAGAGCTGCCATTCATTGACTCCCTGGGAAGGTCAGGTACGTTATTGTTAAGCCTAGGCAGCTGGTGTGCTACTCATTTTACAGGCGAAGCAAACCACGCCTGAGGGCAGGCGGCGTTCTCGGCGCTAGTCGGCTAGTCTCGCGGTCAAGCGCAGTGGAGCCCAGGGCCAATTTCTCATCTAGAAGGTAAGAAGCAAGTTCCAAGGGTAATTTTCAACTCTATATCCTACTAGGCTAGTTAATTATTCTCTTTTTCCAAGTTTTTTCTTTAAATACCATACCTTAGTTCAATTAATAACTTCAGAACTTTTTTATTGTACCATAGTAAAGATCTCATCGTATCAGCTTGCCCAAATCCATGTGTCTGCAAACGTGTCTGAGCTGTACCCGGAGAAGCTTGCCTCCCAGGTCGTGGCCCCTTGCCCCATGGAAGCCAGCACTAATTCAGATTCAAATGGCAGCTGCGGGTCCTGAGTGCACAGGGGGACTGAAGACAGCGCGCTTGGCAGAGCTGGAGCACCATCGTCATTCCTGAAGGCTAGGCCACACACAGTCACCCCTCCTTCAGCCCCCCTGAGGGGCCGACAGTGATGAGAAGAATGCTCCCGGGGTGTAGCCAGGTCATTCTGGGTATAAACAGGTGTTTACCTCCCCTCAGTCTCCGTTTGAGTCTGGAGGACCACAGGAGTCACTGAGCTCTGTCGGGTCCGTCCATCCAGGCCTCCATCCAGCGGCCAAATGATTCTGACGGCCAGACTGGCTTGTAAGTATCAGGGTGTTCCACACACGCACACAGCCCCTCCCCAAAGGAACCTCGTAAAGCTCTGCTGTCCGATACGGAAAGTCACGTGGTTACAGAGCATTTGCAATGTGACTGGTCCAAACTAGGATATGCTCCAAGGGTACAATACAGTCCAGATGTCAGAGATTTAGTATGAAGAAAACATGTAAATATCCCAATTTTTCATGTTCACTACGTGTTGAAATAATATTTGGATATATTGGGGTAAATAAAATACTTATCAAAATTCATTTCACCTGTCTTTACTTGTATTTATGCATTAAATTACATGCGTGGCTCACATTCTATCTCCATTGGCTAGGCTATTCTAAAGGGTGAGCCGCATTGAGTCCTGGGGTGCGAGGAACATGGAGACATAGGAAATCAAAACCCATACTGGTGGCACAAACCATAATAATAAAAATGATACCTATTTTGTGGAGTTACTAAAAAAGCAAGAAAAGAATAAAATACCAGTCAAAATAGCAGATGGGCCTACCATGGGGTGCCGGAAATAATTTTGGAGGGGGCTAAAAATAGTCACTTTGTGTATTGCCAAGTTAAATGTGAATGTTTAAATGCCAAGAGTAACTATTAAATAAATAGAAATGGAGTGTGTAACTCCCAAACCAGTGAAAGGGGACAGGAAAATAACAGAAACGAATGCCAAAGACGAGACACCTCCTGGCCCAGGAATGGAGCTGGCATCCCGAAGGTGGGTGAGCGGAGCCCATGCCCCCACCTCTCAGGGTCCCTTGGACCCGAGTCAACCCACCCAGCCCCCAGGCACTGCAAGGAGACGCTGTGGCTTCAGGATGCTGAGGTTCTGGGAGAAATGACATTGGGAACAGTGGTTGACTCCAGAGAGATGTCCTGGGTGGCTGTAAATAAAACTATACATTTTGATTTGGTGCAAATGATGAGCACAGCTGAAGTTGTGACTTCAGCGTGAGCAAGTGCTCTGCAGCGTGGGGTCAAGATGAGCACCTCAGTCACGGCGCCCCTCTGACTTGGTCATTGCGCTTCTGCGTGGCAAAGAAGATGGAAATGGCAAATAAGGTGAAGTTGGTAACAAAAAGTGAGAACCCATTTATAAAGTGTTTGTTACCTGCCACGGGAAAACCTGAAGACTCTGCGTGCTGTTTGGTGGCCTCGCGACGCTCTCAGATTTCAGGATTCCACAGGCACACTTCTCTTCATTTGTGGTGACAACAAGAGAAGAAGAGTCAGTGCCTTCCAAGTCACACGTCAGACGTCACGCATGGTGCTAACTGCTCAAACCCTAGTCCTCAATGCTGATGATCTTATGGTGGGGACTGACAGCAACTCACGTAGGCGCAGAGCAGAGTGAAGTCACCCTCTCGGTGCTTCTGGTTTAGCTCAGATGCTGTGACGACCCGAGCAAGCTCCAGCGGGGGGCAAGGACGCTGGCTGAGTCACAGCCACTCCTCATCGCAAACGAAGTGGCCTTTCGAACGCTCTCGTGGGAGAAGGAGGGGGATGTGGGACGGAGCCGAAAGGGTGGGAAGAGAGAGACCAGCACCCATTTCTCACCTGAGAACTCACCGTGTGGGATGCACGATTTGCGGTCCCGGCCCAGTTTATACCCCTTCGCACAGCTGCACCTGTAGGACTCGTGTCCCGGGTGGCAAAAATGTTGACACCCATCAGTCCTCAGTGGGTGACATTCATTTTTAGCTGAAAGGGAAAACAATGCTAACATGGAAATAGCATCGTTTTAAATTTCCTTGCACGTGGGGCTCTGGTTTTTCAGTCCAGGTGTCATTCTCTTCAGGTCATTGGCTCCTCACACAAGCATTTCCCACGCTTCCGTATCAGGAATGTGCGTGGAGAAAGCAAAGGTTCAGTAAGTGACAGCCCTGGTATTTGTCCCCAGAAAATGTCACTTAGTCCTAGAAGAATCTGCAAACGTACTGCAAGGTGTCTGTCGGTCTTCCTAGCCTGTGTGCTCTCTCGTGTCAGCTGTCACTTCCTGCTGCAGTAGCTATGCCCTTTACGTGGCTCCCTCGTGGGATGTGGGACAGGAGGGGGTCTAGTGGGACCCCGCGTGATGGTTGAGCAGCGGGGATGGGGGCAGGGACACATGCAGGTCAAGGTCCAAACCTTGCTTTGGCATGTGTTAAATTTGGGCTGTCTGCAAAACATCATCACATGGACTCTCGGGAGGCAGCTGGAGCAGAACTTTGAACTTGGGAGGAGAGATCTGGGCTGGAAATAATACTTTTGTCCAGAAAATTGGCTCTGCATTGACCAGAAACATTAAAAGGATTAAGTGAATTTATTTCCATATCTGGTAATTATTGATAGGAAATTGGTTTCTCTCCACCCCCACAAATACATTTTGCACTTATTTATTTGTATTTAAGGAATTGTGATCCATGAAGCTGTAAGTCTCAGCCGTGGGAGCGTCTCGCACCCATGCCTGGCTCAGAGTGCCTGCACGAGATTCCCCCTCACAGACCGGCCCCCAGACCCCACCCCCAGCCCGGGAACAGATGGGTGCATTATGAATGGTTGAGGTGCTGGTGGGTTGGGAAGAAGAGGAAGAGACCCTATGGGGAGGAAACGATGTGGAGGCGTGTTGGGGGCAGGAGGCCCTCAGAACACGTGGTTCCAGTGGAGAATTGGCCTGGACTCGCGTCCCCACGGGCCCTGTGGTGCCCACCCCAGAGCCCGCCTCACCGAAGGCGCAGTCCCTGCCCTCGTAGCCGGGGGCGCAGGTGCAGGTATAGCTGCGGATGCTGTCCTGGCAGGACCCATTGTTGCGGCAGGGCTGGGAGGTGCACGGGGAGCCACCTGCCGAGAGGGACTTGTGTCACCCACGCTCTCTCAACACCCCTGGCCCCTCTGACCAGGACACCAGGAGGCTGGAGCAGGCTGCCAAGGCCCCACATGTGTCCCCTGGGCCCCATCAGCATACGTGTGCCCACGAGGCCCGTCTTGGTCCCCTTCCTCGACCTCCTCCTTTCCTGGCTGAGTGACCACTGGGACTGTCGCTGGTGCCACAGCTCTGCTCCTAGCTCCCCTCACCCCCTGTCAGCCCCTCGGTCGCGTGGTCCCTGGGCACTCCTCCCAGCATCCCCCGAGCCTTGGTGTATGTAGCCAGGTGCTGAGCCTGCAGAAGGAGGCCCTAGGGACCCCCGAGGCCATGTGGATGAGAGGAGCCGCTCAGGCTGGGGGACCCTCCCGCCTCTGCCACCCAAGCCGCCAGAGGAGCTTTGCCCTGATCCAGACCCTTCCCTTGCCAAGGGGTCCAGGAACTGAAGGTTTGAAATCTGGAATCCACTGGCCGCCAAGCCAACTGCATTCCCAGATCTCAAGGGAAAGGAACAGGAAGGAATCCTGGAGAGATGAGGAGAGCCACTCACCCATGTACCTTGTCCAGAATTCACCCTGTGAAATTAAAACAAAAGTGTTACCAATGGGACAGCAGTTTTTCTATATTTTCTCCTGTAGGTGGACTTGAAGATAAGAAAAGGTTGATTTTAGCTACTTATTAGGAAAATACTGATTGAAACAAAGAATGCAAATTCTTGACTTAATGTCCTCGTCAGTGTATGTGTAACAGATGCTGTTGAGTCCGTATTCACTGTCACCTGTTTCAGGAAGGGGAGCCGGTGTGTGACGAGGCACAGACAGCACGGCCGTGCCCCCAGGCCTTTCCGTCCTCGGGCTTGGGGGGGTCAGCCTGCGAGTCCTCTGTGCACAGGCCTGATGTGGACACGAGGAGCGTGCACCACCTGTCTTCCTTATAAGCCAATTAAACGACGACTGAAACTTAAAAGTGTGTGTCGGGGGGGATTCGTGGGGGTGGGGTATCTAAAATTAGCAGAATTACTCAGACTCCAAGCCTAGAAAGTAAACCTGTAAGTAATTGTATCCCCCTGTCACGCCTGGACCTGTAATGGCCTGAGTGATGTCGCAAGAACATGATCAAGCACGCAATTTTCCCTTCCAGGAAGTTTGAATTTCTCCTGGTTTTATCCAAGTTTATGGTCTACTTCAAAGGAGTGCTCTTATATATGGATATTTAAGAAACTATAGAGAAACAGGTCAATATTTTATTCAGAATCAACTTTAAATATTGCTACTTTTATATGTAAAACTGGGAAATCTTTATTAAATATTTTACTATTCTGAATACTTACACACAGATATTCGGCCCGTCAGGTTTGACTCACTTCTCTGTCTTCTGATAAGTGTAAGAGTAATTAAGAAGGGCACATTCTTACCTGCGTTATTTAGAGTTTGCTTGTAGTCACTTTTAGCCCGAGTTCTAGATTGCGAGAGCTTTCCTTACTATGCCGGCAGGATAGGGAGGAATTTTGTTTCTTAAGCATTTGTTGATACATTGTAACAACTAGGTCTCTATTTAAAATAGCGGCTTCTATCACGGTCCTGACCAGCTGAGTGGGGTCTGGGATGTTTGTAAATCTGGTCAGTGTATTGGGCTGCTGGGTTTCGGGTATGGGGCTGGGTTCCCGCCTCGTCCCCACCTACAACTGTGGAAAGCTTTCCTCTTCTCTGCCTGTTCCCTCATCTGTAAAGTGGGCGCTGAGTCCCCGTCTCGGGGAGGAAACAGGCTCCCTAATTTAGCTTCGTCCCTGAGAGACGGTGCTCTCTGAGGCGCGGAGTTCGGGGCTAAGTTCGCGGTGGGGAGCACATACCGTGATGGCGTCGTTTTCAAAGACTTCTCTTGCTTCTTCATAGACGCAGATTTCTTCATAACATTCTTTTTCCAAATTCCCCTCAAAGAGCTCTTCCAGAAGATACGAGCCAGCACGCTTCCATCTCGCCAGGACTGTATTTGCTTTCGAGGCGGAAAGAAATACTGCATGGCAGGGAAAGAACGCAGATCCCGTCAGTGGGCATGGACTCACCCAAGAACTGCGACACCTAGAAACAGCCCCCCCACGAAGCAGCCGCCCACCTGAGGGCTCCGCGGCGGGAACGGCGAGGGGGACCAGGACGAGGAGCAGCGGGACGCAGCTCGCCATTCTGCCGCGCGGACAGGTCTGCAAACACGGGGCCAAAGTCCACGCGAGGCTCAGCACAGGGGCTGCGTGCAGCGACCCCCAGCCCTGAAACGGGGCTCCAGGCGGGACGCTGAGGCCGAAAACGAACTCCTCGGAAAGGAGGACACAGAGCTGGGAGGGCTCTAAACACGGGCTTCAGGCTTGCATTTCTCTGTTCAAGGCAAAGAGAGGGAAGAAAAGGCAGACGAATGAAAAGCCCAGGCCAAGAGGGCCTTGCTGAGATACATGGGGGACGCTGGGGATGTCCTGGGAGTGCAGGCAGGAAGGAGGGGGGTGACAGACCGAGGGGGCGGGGGCGGGGGAGAGAGAGAGAACAGGCCCAGCCGGCGCTTTGGTGGGGTCCTCACAGGCCAGGGTCCTGGGCCTGGGGGTCCAGCGGGAGCAAGACAGCTGCCTAGGGCTCATCCCAGGCGTGCGGGGAACACACTGGAAGGAGGGAGAAAGGATCTCACACTCTGCTGTCAAGAAAAGGAGAGCAGATGAGGGGTACAGAGCCATGGGGTCTGTTTCAGACAAGCCGGTCACAGAGGCTCCCTTTGGGGCTGAGGAGGACTCTTAGGGCACAGAGAGGGAGGGAGGGCCAGCTGCCAGGAGCAGAGCAAGGAGCCCAGTGTGGCAGGAAGGCGTCCACAGGCGGCGGACCTGAGGTCAGAGAGAGACCCAGTCTACCATGGTGCAGGTCAGGAGCGTAAAGGGCAAGAGAGTTGGCCACAACACTGGGGCCTCACCCGCCCCCGAGTAAGACCGGCACGGCCAGGTTTCCTGCAGCACCACGTGCCACATGAGGAGGGGACCCAGGGGACATTCCTAAGGACCAAGTGTGTCCTTGAGCCCGATAATCACGCTCAGCACCAGGAGGCAATGAATTCTCTGGACCCCGCCTGAGGGCACAGCAAACTCACACCCCACCCTCCTGATCCCACACGCACGGGGCCAGTCAGCACAGAGCATCGACTGGGGGAGGCCCCCTTTCTGTCTGTGTCTCTCTGTCTCTCTCCTCTTCTCCTCTCCCCGCACCCTCTACATCAGGGGATCCCCACATAAGTGGCATCGGATGGAGCCCCTGCTGCGCCCTTTCCCACTGCATCCTGTCGGTGTCCTTCAGTCTCACATGACGCAGTTCCCCAGCTGTTTGGTCCTTCCGACACTGACATTTTTGGAGCGTCCAGGCCTCCCTCAGCTGATGGGCCCGACTGGCCTCTCCCAGTTAGGCTCAGGGCGAACCCAGTTTTGGGCAGGAGCCCTGCATGGCCACCGTGTCCTCCCAGTGCGCCCTCGTCAGTGACATCATGTTCGGTCACTAGGACGACGTGCCCTCCATGTCTCACCATTATAGAGCTGCCCTGTCCTGTTTGTAATAAAGCCTTCTCTAGGGCGATGCTCCGAGGCTGTGGGAGTATCTCATTTCCCGATGACTTTCCAGCCGAGTGCTGTGTTCCTGCATGGCCTGCCTCCATCACTGACCCCTTTGGGGCTGGGGCCGCAGGCTCCTTCAGTTCCTGTCTGACGGCTCCAGCCCAGGGGATGGGGAGCAGCCAGCCCACCCACCGTGGCCCATCCGCTGCTGCACCGTGCAGCCACTGGCTTTGCACTCCACGCCCTTCGTCCTGCAGGCAGGGCCTCGGGACGGGCCAGACCCTCCAGGGAGCCCTCCCTGACAGGCCGTCACCATGTCCCCCTCCCTTGGGAAAGGAGGGTGCTGGTGTGGCGAGCAGTGCCGGGGGACATGGGTCTTGTCCTGGTACCGCAGCCTCGCCCTTGCTTTCTCCTGCTCTCTAGAGCCTCACCTCTGCCCACCTGCTGCTCTCTGCCCTCAGGGCCTCGCCTTCCACACCAGGCACCCCTCCAATGACTCCCCTCAGGGACACTCTGGTGGCACAGAACAGAACGTCCCCCAAGGCAGAACTTAGTTTAGAACAGCATGTAGCGGAGGCGATTTGTTAGGTCCGTTTCCCACGAAGACAGTGATACTCAGAGAGGGAGGTAAGTTGTCCGGGGCACACAGCAAGGAATAGAGCTGGGCGGAACCCGCCGTGAGTCGGGCCCAGCACCCTCCCTGCATATCCAAGTTCTCCCACTCTGGAAGCTCCCTGAACTCACTCCTTCTGGATGGGAAGCAAGCAGGCCCATCAGGCGAGGGGGCCCCGGCTGCCCTTTGCTCTGCTGGGCCTCAGTTTCCCTTCCTCCCTAGTAGATACAGGAACTCATAGCGGCCAACAGTGAGAGGTACAGGTGGTAACAGCAAAGGTGGGTTTGTGAGTCTCTCCCCAGAGCACCCTCTGGACCCCAAACAACCTTCCATCTCCAGGACCAGAAGCCCGAGTCCGGGGTTTGCCTCCAGACAGAGACCACTCAGCTGCATGGGAAACCCTCAACCTGACCACGCACTGTCTGAGGCTGCTTCCCTGGCAGTGGCCCCTGCGGGGGTGTCAAGGCAGGTCCGCGGGGGATGGCACCCTCAGCCGCGCCTGGAAACTGCGGACCGGCTCACATAGATTTTCCTAACCTCACAGTAGCTCCTGTTTACAAAACACTCTGTCTAGCTTGTGACATTTCGGGAGTTTTTGTCCTGGGACTTTGAAACTTTGCTTAGTGAAGTTTCGCAAAATGCAAACTGTGAAAGGACGTTTGGAAAACACACTGGCAGCTCTGGTCTGATGTGACCTTTCTCGTGTTCTAAAAGCCCGTTTGGTCTTTGTGACCTTTGAAGTCGAGGGCCTGGAGCGGGCACGGACCGGGACGGGGAAGGACTTGGCATTCAGATGTGACCCATTCGAGGACAGAGGGGCCCTCCACAGCCCCCACCAGCACACCCAGCACACGTGGGGTCCCCTGAGGAGCTGGAGAAACTTCCGGGGCCCACACTCACCCCGGAGACTCTGATTTAAGTGCTCTGGCTGTGGCCTGAGCCCCCCAGGGTCCCAACACACAGTCAGGGTGGAAACCCCTGGGCGGGGGACAGTCGGCGCCTGGTGAGTGGGTACGCGGCTTAGGAGAGTTTTCTAAGCACCTAGGGGGCCCCTGGAGGACACATTTCCACGGCTCTCTCAGTCCCGGGGGTGAATGGGCACCCGGGGAAGCTGTCAGCACACAGGGGGACCCCACCCGACCCCAGGGGGAGGCCACCGGTCGTGGGTGGGCCCTGATCCCTGCCTCACCTCCTCTCTGTGCTCCCAAACCTTGGTCATTTATTCTCAAGTGTTCTGAGCGTGGGGCCAAGAGGGCAGTTAAGGGCAATCAAAAAGAGAAGAACGTGCTATGAGCAGATTCGGCCCATCTCAGTTCTGAGCAGAGGAGTCACCCCGGGGAGCCTAGACTCCAGTCCTATAAAGTACAGAATTCCCTGAAGACGGCTCCCAACTGCTCCAAACGAAAGTTGCATTTCTCACTTCAGCGGAGCAAGAAGACAGCGGGAGTGGGAAGCAACACAGAGCGGATCACTGCGGACAGGAGACCGACGGCAGGACTCAGCCTGCCCAGAACAAGTGCTACGACAAAACGAGACGCCAGCGGCTGCCAGCAGGTCTTGGGGTGGAATGACTTTAATGGGGGTGAGGCACAGGGGCTGCCCGCTCTGCCTGGGCCCCGCCCCTGGCTTTCATGGACCTATCGATCCACTTAAGGAAGCTGGTGACCTTGGTGTAGACCCCGTACTTCCCTTTGCGTGCACATCCTTCTCCCCAGCTGACGATGCCAGTGACGAAATAGGTGTCCTTGAAGCGGGTGACGTGGGGACCCCCACTGTCCCCCTGGCAGGCGTCCTCTGGGTTTGAGTCGTAGCCGGCGCAGAACATGTTCTGGGTGATGACAAAGCTGCTGGACAGCTTGCACGTGTTCCTGTCCACGTAGGGCACCTCCAGCATCTTGAGGGTGGCGGAGGGGCGGCCCTTCTCGTGGGTGCGCCCGAAGCCACTCACGATGCCCGACTTCTGTGTCATGAGCGTGGACTCGGCCCAGTCCTTCTCGGGCAGGCAGGCGGGTGCCACGTTCATGCGGAAGGTGATGGGCGTCTTCAGCTTGACCACAGCGATGTCGAAGTCGTAGGTCTCCCTGATGAACTTGTTGTGCTTGATGATCATCTCCACCTCGTGCGCCATCTCGTTGCCCTCCTCCTCCTCCGTGTTCCGATCACCTGGGAGATGGTGAGGACACGGCGAGGACACGGCCATGTCAGCCCAGCATGGCCGAGCATTTACGTGTGGGTTACTTTTTAAAGTTGTTAGTGTGTTTTCTAATTAAAAAATGGTATATGGTCACTAGAAAATTGGAAAAATATAAGAAAGCGTAAAAAGGTACTCAGTGCTCAGATTGCTGAAGAGGGGGCTCTGGGAGCCTTGCCTGAGCAGACCCTGAGAGGAGGCGCATGCCTGGGCGTGAACTCCAAGCATCAGGGGGGACCACACAGGAGAAGGGCTGGGCTGGCCCTAGGAAGGCTGCCCCCCCCCCGCCCTCCCCCGTCTTCCTCTGTGAAACAGCCCCCCCCAGGATTTTGGTAGTTTAACTAGTGTTTCCAACAGACTTGATCAATTCTAATGGTCTCTGAAAATAAGGAAGTGACAGTGGGCCCTGGAGGGGGGCCGAGGGGTGTGGGCGCCACTTACCTACCCTCACCTTGAATCTCCTGGTTTGGTGGAGACAGTGAGCCGCGGTGAGGATATAGTACTCGTTCAGGATGGTGCCTCCACAGAACCCCTCGTTTTCCTCGTTGATGAGCAGAGCCTGCAACGAGAGCGCCAGAGCCCACAAGGTTGGTCTGACTTCCTGAGAGGAGGAATCTGACAGTCTCTAGCTCCAGCCTTCCTCCCCAGCCCCTGACCCCTTTCCCCACGGAAGAACTTGTGGCCTCTTCAGGCTGGAACGTGAGGCCCAAGCCAGTGCACCCACAGTGCCCACCTGACACTCGGGCTGCTGCCCATTGGCCAGTCCTGCAGATTTCCCAACCAGGGTGACTGTGCCCAGGCCTGCACGTCCCACCCACTGGTCCAACCGGCACATTCTCCAAGAGCTGGTTCAGGGGGCACCCCATGGCACCTTCCCAGCTCCTTGCCACCCACTCCCCGGATTTCGTGGCACAAGTCCGGGCAGCACCTTCACATCGTCTGGTCTTTGCTTCACAGGTCAGGCAAGTGAGCGACTGTTCATTTACTCAACAGACTGCCGCTGAGGCCCTGCTGAGCGCCAGTGCTGGTCACAGCGGGTGGTCCCACCCCGCTTCACCATCTCTCCGCCTGGACTCCAGGGGCTAGTCTCCTCCTTCTCCTCACTCTGTCCCAGCACTGTCCACAGTGTCACGCACGGAGGAACAACTTCACTGTTGTTGGCAATGAATCACACTCCAGACCAGCGATGCCGGGCTGGAGAAAACCCGTCCAGAGCAGGCGCGACTTCTGGTCTCTGCAACGGTGCAGCTATTTGAACCCTTCTCCCTCGGCCCGCAGAATGCCACCGTTCCAGGTTACTTTCCTCAGGATCCACGTGATTTTCTCCCGGACAGGATTTGGGAGTGAGGACATTCCACGTGGGAAGGAGCACTGATGGGGCAAGTGAGAGGCTCCACAGACAAGTCTCTTACTTTCCTTTCTCCCCAAAGAACGGGGCTTGCAGATCTGGAGACGGAGCAGTTTTGCTTTTCCTTTCTCCAGGGAGTTCCACAACCTCTGAGCAACAGTTATTGGCTGGGGGTATGTGTAGGTCAATGAGACAGTTAACAACACTGAGTCTAAAGGAACTCTTGAAGATGTTCATGACTAGCATGAAGCAGTAATATATATATAATGGTTTTTTGCTGAGGAAGACTGGCCCTAAGCTAACATCTGTGCCCATCTTCCTCTACTTTGTATGTGGGACGCCTGCCACAGCATGGCTTGCTGAGCGGTCTGTAGGTCTGCACCCAGGATCCAAACTGCAAACCCTGGGCTGCCAAAGAAGAATGCATGAACTTAACTGCTGCGCCACCGGGCCGGCCCCTGTAGTAATATTTTTGCTTTTTTTTTGCATAATTTATCAATTCACAATCCAACTTGGGTACCGAGTGAGGGGGAGTCAATCTTTCTAAGAATTGGAGACCGACTGTCCTTCCTAAAGATGGAGATGAGGCAGCCGGTGGAGTCTGGAACTGGGAGAGCAAGAACCACGAATCCCAGCAGACTCCATGGGGCGCCCACTGCTGAGGACCCTTCTCCCGGGTGCCCGTCCCTGTTCCCTGCTGTGCAGCCCCATCCAAAGCTACTCACAGAGCCCCTGGGCCACAGCTGTGCCCTCTGGGTGGGGAGCCTGTCCTGCCCCCGAGGACTTCGTTATGCTCCCACGGGCCCTCATCACACACCAACTTGCATTTGGTGATCCAGGTGGGTCTCACCTCCCTTCCTAGAGAAGTGGCTCTGATGACATCATACCCTACACACACCACGCCCAGTCACTGCCCGGCACACGGTAAGTTCTCCACAAGGATGTGCTGATGAGGGATGACCAGATGAGGCATGCCCTCCCTTGCTCTTGATCACTCAGACACATGCACAGCTGTCATGTGGCCTGGAGGCGGGGAGCGAGCGGAGGTAACTTCTGAAGGTTGTTGGCAGCTCTGGGATTTCTGCTTGTAGGAGAAGCTGTTTTGGCTTTGGACCCTAAAAACTTAAAGTCCAAGTTAGGGTTGCCAGATAAAATAGAGGACACTCAGTTAAATTTGAGTCAAATAAATAGCAAGTAATTTTAGTATATGTCCCATGTAATATTTATATACTTACATCAAAAGTCATTCCATGTTTATCTGAAATTCCCACTTAAGCAGAAGTCCTGCTTTTTATTTGCTAAATCTGGCAACCTTAGTCCAAATCAACAACCCAGCAGTGGTTTTCACCTTTGAAAACAAATGGATATGCTCTTCTCTACAAGGCCTCTGCCTCATTGGGGTTTAGGTGTTTGGATAAAGAAAATTTACCAAATTAGAAATGAAACAAGGGGAGGGACTCTTTCCACCTTCAGTCAAACAGAAGCACAGGCAGAGGCCTCGCCCCGTCAGGCAGCCGACCTCCACCTGCTGACTCGGCCTGAGCTGCCGCCCATCTTGCCTTCCAGTGGGGAGAGGTGTTAAGACTCCAGGCGGGGCTCTGCCCTCCCATCTGTCCTTCACGGGCAGAGAAGCCTGGAATGGGGCAGCAGGGCAGGCGGGGAAGAGCTCAAAGCCTGCTGTGGGGCCAAATGTGTGCTTGGGCGTGTCCTCTGTGGCCGTGCCCGTGGCGCCCAGCCAGGACAGGTCCCCACCCCGTTAGCTCACTAAGTGTGCTCAGCAGTTACCTGCCAGGGACACTCGCCCTCTTGGCACTCCTTCCCGCCCACTATCCGGACCAGATTCTGCTGGTTCTCTGCGTTCGTCTCCGTCTTGTTGGATCCTAGCAGATCGCCGGGGCTCTTGGTGGGAGCCAGGTCTCCAGGGCTGTACTGCTCCAGAATGTCGGTTTGGGTGGGATCCTCATGGCTCTGAGTGGCCTGGTCCGCCGCCCTCTTCCCGCGTCCCTGAGTATGTTTCCCACAGGGGAAAGGCTCTGAAAGAAAAATGGCCTGGGCTCAGCAAGGCAAAAAGCTCCCTACAGCGCACAGTCCCCACGAAGCAGGAGGAGCTGAGGAGGTTGTCAGTCTGTCCCTCTCGGTAATGGGGTGAGCCGCCTGGAACACTGTGAGCGGGGAGGAGCAGGGCATGTGCTCGGTAACTGGGAAGGGGTGTGAGGACCTTCCGGGGTGCGGGCTGCTCTGTCTTGATTGGGGCTGGGTTACAAGATAGACGCCATTGTCACAATGCAGGAAACGTGCCCTTCCCATTGGTGTACCCCACTGTGTGTCACTTTCACCTAGACGACAGCCCTGCAGACACTGACCGCTGGGTCACCAGGATGCTGAAGCATTGAAGGGGATTCTGCAATCTGCCTGGAAATGCGTCAACCGAATTAGGCAGCTTGTGGATGGACAGAGGACAAATGGGGGCAGACACATGACAAAGCAAGTCAGCGAGATGTTAACGTAGAATCCTGGTGGGTGCTCGCTATAAAATTCTGCCAGCCCTGCTGTGTCCGACGCGTTCCCAGTGAAAAACGTGGAAGGAAAAAACGTGTTCCAGGCACAAGGAACAAAACGTGGGAGCAACCTGCAGCATAAGACGGACACCACGACGTGGCTTTGTGCGACGACATCTGAAATGAAGCAGCGGGCACAGCAGGGATGTCAGTAAATACTGGAAAGCTCCCTTCCCGTGTCATCACCAACGGGGAGCGGAGGCGCAGGGGCAATGCAGGGCAGAGGGAGGAGGAAGGACGGGTGGAGGGCGAAGAGCCCGAGACAGCAGAACAGCAGCTCTGAAACGGGTCGCAGGGGCTTTTCTCTGCTGCCCTGTGTCTGTCTGAGATCAGATAAGCAAACCTCAGGTTTTCTTCAGCCTTTGTGCACACTCCTTCAGGACCCGCGCGGTTCCCGCCAGCGGACTCAGGAAAAGGTGCTGCTGGAGAGAAGGAGTGCACCCTGCTGTTCCCTATATTGTGTTAAGATGTGTAATCACTGCCTTTCAAATTCTGAACTAGCTCGTCTGTGATTTAGAACAGAATCTTTTGCACTAGAAAGTAGTTTACCTGATTTTATTTTCAAACATCAAACTTTATTTTAAATTGATTTGTGAATTGAATTTAAAAAAGTGTTGCATGCACGTCAAGAAATGACTTTAGTTAAAATACTTTTGAGCCAGCTTACGTTTAAAATTTCATTACCAATAGAAATATAAACCACACTGTCTTTTCCTGGTTCAGAGACTTAATGTTCCATAATTTCGGTCCTCCTGAATGTGCCACCTCCTGCAGCGGGTCTGGGGTTCGGCATTTCTAATACGCCCCCATGTAACGCCAGACCTGTTGGTCAGTCAGGGGACCAGGCTCTGAGGAGCGCGTCGGGCCGCTGTGAGAAGTGGATCATGTTGAGAGAAAGGAGTGGCCCCAGAGCCTCTGGCCAGGCTGGCCTGCAGCAGACGATGGCCTTCCCACTGCGTGTGAGGCGGGCTCTTGCACCCCCGGGACCTGGCCCCTCGCTCAGGCCCTCACTAGGTCACACCCTCTGTGAGCTTCTAGGCCAGACTCACTGAGTCTAACTTTTATCACAGGAAAGAAAAAATTAATTCAATTAACTCTGGGGCCCACAACCTAGATCAGCTCTTGAGGGTCCTCAGTTCCTCTTCTGGTCCCTGCACTGCCCCTCCAGCTCTACGGCTCCAGTGGTCAGGCCTGAATGGCCCCTCGCCTGCCCACACACTCTCAGCCTCGGCCTGTCCTAACTCCCAGCCTCCCAGGCCCCCCACCCTTCCCAGGGCCACAGGACAGTCACTACGGAGTGACTCAGGGTTTGCTACAAGTTGGGCACTGGTGACACGCCCTCCGTGAATTACTCCTTATACTTTCACATCCACCAAGGAGTTAGAGACATCATTGGCCCCATTCTTAGATGGTTCACAGAAATAGCGAGTCTGTTTCCAAACCTTGCAGCCCATCCAGGATGCTTCGGCCGTCCAGCCCACCTGCACCGGCATGGACCCCAGGGCCCAGGGAGCCCTGCTGAGGTGACCCACACTCCTCCTACCTGTGGAGATGCAGGACTTGCCATTGTCACCCAGGATGTATCCACTGGCACAGGAACACACCACGGAGTTGCGCTCCTCGCTGCAGAACTGGTCACAGTCCCCGTTGTCCAGGCTGCAGAGCTGCCGCATGGCTGTGGGAGAGGCATGCTGGCCCTCAGGACGGGCGGGGAAACCAAGGCTGCAGCCATCCAGGAGGAAGGACGGCAGCACCCTGGGCACAGCCACCCACCCGTCATCCCCACAGCGGGTCACCCAGCTAGAGCAAAGGGCCAGGCAGCTAAGGCACCTCAGCCAGTCCCAGTGCTGCCAAGGGCAGGCTGGGGGCGAGGGAACCACCCCTCTGCGCCCTTCTCACTGCCCTGCCGCCCCCTAGCCTGCATGGGGACACCATGGTGAGGGCCCTAGAGGCTGGGCGTGTGTCTCAAGTTCCCCCCTAAGAAGGGCATGTGGGTGCTGACCTGTGTGGATGGGCTGCCTGCAAGAAAGGGGGCTCCGGGACCAGGCGCTCAGGCTGAGCTGAGTGGAGCGGCCACAGGCCTGTTCACTCTGAGGCTAGAGGATTCCCTGTGGAATACGGGCCTTGGGGACTGGGGTCAGGCTCCAGGGCAGCAGGAAAGAAGGGCAGGCAGTCACGTCCTGGACTCAGGCTGGCCCTTCCTTCACTAGCTGTGGGATTTGGGCAAGTTATTTAAACCCCAGGGACCTCGGTTCCCTCACTTGTAAAGTGGTGGAGGTCACACCACCTCCCAGGACAACCTCACAAGTCACAGGACGTTGGCACAGTGCCCCATGTGGGCCGGTGGTGCCCTCGACCAAGGCCAGGTTTCTGGGACCGTAAGGCCGGCTGAGCGCACCCTCTGCAGTGCAGCGGAGCCAGAAGCACACGCTGCTTCCAGCGCACACTGAGCACCAACCCCAAGCTCACTCAGTGATGCCAGCAATTTATGTCACATTCTGCCATTTGGGTTTTGACGAAAAAATAATTACAGTGCAAAGATCAACATTCATGGAACTTTAGAATACATTCACAATGGCCCCGGGGTCAGTCAGACCGTGTGCAGAAGAAGCATCTCGGGACTCAGGATGGAGTGACGCCTAATGATGCTCCCATCGGGAAAAGTTCCAAAGTAATCCAAACTAAGGGCATAGTCTACAGACTATAAATTTAGTAATTTAAAAGAAACGCAAATCTTTCTTCTTAGGGAAAACTGGCTTAATACTAACCTATTTTTATTAAAAATTAATCACATATTAGGAAAACTCTTAGTGACTTTTCCACGTAGAATTAATTAAATGCATCAAGTTTTTTAATTGGACAATCCCAAGCATTCAGCACTGATGTTGGCGCCAACAGGCCTGAGTGAAAGTGGTGACTCGGAACCACGGTCCAGGACCACAAGGACTACGAGCCACAGAGCGAGGAAAAAGTCAGTTCTCGCTTCTGTGCTCTGGGCCACATCTCCATGAATGTCCCACAGCCTCTCTCAGAGGAACAGAGAAGGGACATGTGTCTCCCTGTGCTCCAGACTGAGTGCACTGCAGGGCACACCTGGGGCTCTGACTTCCTCTCTTCGCTGTTAGTCCAGCGCACAACATAACGGAGCACAGAGTCTAGAGCAGAAGTGACCTGAGACTGTCCATCCTCCGGTGTTTAGCTTCTTCCCTCTCTCCCACCTTTGGCCCTTCAGTTAACTCTGACCTGAAAGTGCTCCAAGAAGAAGAACTCACAAAGTTCACAATTTTTGCCTTCGAATCCTTCCAAACAGGTGCATGTGTATTCCCCAAGACCATCTTTGCATTTGCCCTCGTTCAGGCAAGGATTGCTGTCACACTGGTCTCCATCTGCAAAGAAAGGATTTGGAAACCAGAGCTTGCAGGCGATTCCCATCATCATGGAGATAACTCTACTCTGTTGATCTTGGCACACATTTTTCAGATAAGTTGAGTCGACCTGGAATTCTCTCTGTTTCCCTGTAAACAATTTTTCCTGCCTGGACTTCGTTTTATCCCCACCCTTTGTGGCTACATGTACGTGATGCCCTTATCTAACTGGATCATCGACAAGCTTCCCAACTTTTACTGAGATGTCCGATGTGTTTTTGCATCAGAGTGAAGAGCTCTGGGCTGGTAACACATGGGTCCAACTGCAAGACGGATGATTGCCTGACACTCAATTCTGGGCTGGGCTAACTAACAAGAGGGATGGTAGGGTTTCTCTTTTCAAATGGTCTGGGGCTAAAATGAAAACGTAAAGACTACTGTCCAGCACTGACAAACAGCCTCACACTTCTCGCTGCATTTGGAAAATCTAACTTAGAGATAGGTCTGACTGTCAGTTTGAGAAATCGAATACTGTCACCAGAATGAAAACACTAGTCATGATTCGTATCATTTCAGATGCTGTAAGCATTAAGTCACGCGGTTCCCTTATTGGAGGACTCAATCTTTCAGATTCTATTTTTTGTTTCTACCTAATATACTTGGATTTAAAAAAAATAGACCATGGAATTTGGTGTCCTCGAATGAGAATAAACTGATTTAAATCTATATTTAAGTAACAAAACTAAAATTGATATAAAGTTACTATAAAAAACTATTTTACAATAACTTTTATGGAAACAGAGAGGAAAAGTCTTAAATGAGTAAGATTTAAATAGGAGCAGAAAAGAAATTCAGGAAGCATTTTCAAAATTCAAATACAATTTCTCTCAATGTAAATATCCCAATGAAGCCTTCTTGTTTAAGGTTAAAATAGAAAACATCTCACCTTTGTATTTATTCCAGAATTCAGTCTAAAAGGGAAAAAAGACTTTTAAATACATTATGGAAAAAACAGACATTTCACACCAATAACAACCATAACCTAGTTACTCAACCTGTGCAGGATACTTTCCCCAAACAGAGGTCATTTTCTGGAACAAATTTCTCTAGAACTATTCAGTCCAAAAGAGAAAATCTTTCAGACCTTCTCTACCTGTAAAGACGTGGCTTCGATCATCTTAAATGCACCATCTCTGTTGCATATTGAAAATTTATTTTCAGTTAATCACCAAGAAATGGATTGTACTAAAAAGGGTTTGCTATGTGTGCTCGCCCTCGCTGATCAATGAATGTTTTTTAGTTAAGAAACCTGGGCCAAAGATTCGATAAAGGATCAGGTGCTTGGCAAATAATCATTGTTAATTGAAAAAATGCTAAATGGTAATCAGCCTAAAATAGGGCATCAAGATTATATATTACATCAAAAACATGTTCATAAGTCTTAAAAATTTTGTTTTGCTGTCTGTAGTAGGTTGAATAGTGTGTCTCCCACCCAATCCCCCCAAATTGAGGTACAACCTTAGAATGCAACCTCAGACCTTAACTGAGAATAGGGTCTTGGCAGATGTAATTAAGGTAAAAACTGAAGTGAAGTCATACTAGATTAGGGTGGACCCTAAATCACTAAGAGTGTCCTTATAAGAGACAGAAAATGACATAGAGAGAAGAAGGCCATGTGAAGATGGAGGCAGAGATTGGAGTGGGGCATGTACAAGCCAGGGAACATCAAGGACCGCTGGCAGCCACCAGAAGCTGGAAGCGGCGAGCAGCAGGTTCTCTCTCAGACCTTCCACAATGAACCAACCCTGGCAACAACTTGATTTTGGACTTGTGGTCTCCAGAACTGTGAGAGAATAAATTTCTGTTGTTTTACGGCACCCAGTTTGTTGTACTACTTTACAGAAGCCCTAAAAAACTAATACACTGTCTTTTAAATTTTTATTTTAAAAAATTATCACACAGTAAAATTTTTTTAGTGTACAATTCTATGAAATCCAACACATACATAGGTTTGTATAACCACCACCACAATCAAGACACAGAACAGTTCCATCTCCCCCCAAACTCTCTCATGCTATCTCCCAACCTTGCTAACCCCTGGCAACCCCCAGCCCTAATGCCTAGCGCCACTAATCCGCTCTTCATCACTTTAGTAATGACTTCTTGAGAATGTCGTATAAATGGAATCATACATTATAAAACCTTGCGAAACTAGCTTCTTCCAGTCAGCACCATGTCTTTGAAATTCATTCAAGTTATGTGCATCATGAATTTCCTCTCGTTTACTGCTCAGTAGTATTCTATTTTGTGGCTGTACCACAGTTTGTTTATCCATTCACCCAACAAAGGACATTTGTAGTATTTCTAGTTTTTTGCAATTATGAATAGAGTTGCTATAAACATTTATGTACATGTTCTTCTGTGAAAAAAGTTTTCATTTCTCTAGAAAAATACCCAGGAATGGGATTGCTGGGCCATATGGCAACTTTATAAGAAATGGCCAAACTGTTTTTCAGAGTGGCTATACCATTTTGCATTCCCACAAGCAGTGTATGGGAGTTCTGGTTGCTCCATATCCTCACCAGCACTTTTTTTGGTGAGTGTTTTTAATTCTCTAGGTATGTAGTGGCATCTCACTGTGGTTTTAATTTGCATTTCTGTAATGGCTAATAATGTTGAATATCTTCTCATGTGCCTTTTTGCCATTCATGTATCCTCTTTCGTGAAGCATCTGTTCAAATCTTTTGCTCACTATGTCTAATTAGGGTGTTTATTTTCTTCTAACGAGTTGTGAGAGTTCTTTATATATTCTGACCATAAATCCTTCGTCAGATATGTGATTTGCAAATATATTCTTAGTCAATAGCTTGTATTTTCATTCTCTTAGTGTTTTTCACATAGCAAAAGTTTTAAATTTTCAAAGTCCAATTTACCCATTTTTTCTTTTATGGATTATACTTTTGGTGTCTAAGAATTTTTCCTAACTCCATATAATGAAAATTTTCTCCTAAAAGTTTTGTTTTACCTTTAGATCTATAATCCATCTTGAGTTAATTTTTGTATAGTTGTTAGGTTTAGGTCAAAGTTGACCTTTTTTTGCACATAAATATACAATTGTTCCAATAACATTTGGTTGAAAAAGATAATTCTTTTTCCATGGAATTGCTTATGCACCTTTGTCAAAAATCAATTGGCCATACTTGTCTGGGTCTATTTATGGACTTTATATTCTGTTCCACAGGGCTATTTGTCTATGTCTACCAGAACCATACATTAATACTTTGTGATTAAGGCAGCCTTACAGTAAGTCTTTAAATCAGGTGGTGTGACTCCTCCACCTTTAACTTCTTTCTCTAAATTGTTTTAGCTATTCTAATTCTTTTGCTTTTCCATATTTCCAATTTTAGAATCAGCTTCTCCCTGACGGAATTTTTATTGACATTGCATTAAATCCATAAATCAAATTGGAGAGGATCAGTATCTTAATATGTTAAGTCTTTCAATCCATGAACACACTGTATGTCTATTTACTTAGGTCTTCTTTAATTTCTTTTATTAGTATTTTGTAGATTTCGGCATATGGAGCCTGTACATGTTTTATTAGATTTACACATAAATATTTTTCTTTGGAGTAATAGTGGTACTTAAAATATTTTTGGGTCTAACTGTACATTGCTACTACATAGAAATATGATTAAGATTTGTGTGCTGATCTTGTATTCTGTGACCTTCCTAGACTCACTTATAGTTTTAGGAGTATCTTTTTCAAATTCTGTGGGATTTTCTATGTAGACAATCGCGTCATCTGCAAGTAAGGATAGTTTTATTTCTTTTTCTTGACTTATTGTTAGGATTTCTTTATGTCTAAGACTTCCAGTATAGTGTTAGATTGGGAGTGCTGAGAATAAACATCCTTGCCTTGTTTCCAGTCTTAGGGGAAGCATTCAGCTTCCACCATTAAGTATGGTATCAGTTGTGGGTTCCTTATAGATGCTCTATCAGGTTGAAGAAGGTGTCTTTTATTTGTAGTTTGCTGATATATGATCATGAATGGATGTTGCATTTTGTCTAATGCTTTTTCTGCATCAATTGATATGATTTTCTGGATTTTCTTCTTTAAGCTGTTAATATAGTAGATCACATTATTGATTTTTAAATATGGAGCCAGCCTTGTGTGCCCTAGATAAACGCACTTGGTCATTCTGTATTCTTCTTATATGTTGCTGTATTCAATTTGCTAATATTGTGTTGAGGATTTTTATGAGACTCATGAGAGATACTGCTGTGTAGTTTTCTTTCTTCCTTCCTTCCTTCCCCCCCTCCCTCCCTCTCTTTCTTTCTCTTTTCACTGTCTTTGTTGGTTTGGGCATCAGAGTGATGCTGGCCTAAAACAAACTGAGAAGTGTTCTCTCTTCTTCTCTAGAAAGGATTATACACAATTGGTGTTATTTCTTCTTTAAATCTTTGGTAAAATTGACCAGTGAAACAATCTGGACCTGGACATTTCTTTTTCAGAAGGTTTTTAACTAAGAAATTGAACTTGCAGATATAACTTTCAGATTGTGCATATTTTGGTAGTTTGTGGTTTTGAGGAATTGGTCCATTTCATCCAAACTGTCCAAATTTCATCCAAATTTCTGCGTGAAGAGTTGTTCATAGTATTCTCTTACTATCCTTTTAACATCTGCAGGACCTTTAGTGATATTCCTTCTTTCATTCCTGATATAGGTAATTTGCATGTTTTTTCTTTGTCCATCTTGCTATATCAGTTTTATCGATTTTCTCTACTATTTTTTTTAAAGATTTTATTTTTTCTTTTTCTCCCCAAAGCCCCCCGGTACATAATTGTGTATGTAGTTGTGGGTCCTTCTAGTTGTAGCATGTGGGACTCCGCCTCAGCATGGCTTGATGAGGACTGCCTTGTCTGCATCCAGGATTCGAACTGGGAAAACCCTGGGCCGCGGAAGCAGAGTGCACAAACTTAACCACTCGCCCATGGGGCTGGCCCTTCTCTATTATTTTTTATGTCTTCAATTTCACTGATTTCTCCTCTTTGGGGTTTATTTTGTTTTTCTTTTTTTTAGCATCTTAAGGAGGAAGCTTATTGATTTGAGACCTTTCTTTTTTTCCAATGAAAACATTTAATGCTATAAACTTCCCTATAAGCACTACTTCAGCTGCAACCCACAGTTTATATGTTGTATTTTCATTTTTGTTCAGTCGAAAATATTTTCTAACTTCTTTTGAGACTTCCTCTTTGACCCATGGATTATTTAGAAGTGTGTTAATTTCCACATACTTCAAAATTTTTCTGTACTGATTTTTGGTTAATTCCATTATGGTCAGACAATATATCTGATGTGCTTTTAATCTTTTAAATTTGTAAAGGTGTATTTCATGACACAGCATATAGTCTATCTTGTGGAATGTTCCATGGGTGACTGGAAACAAAACGTATTGTGCTGTTGCCAAGAATTCTATAACTACTAATTAGATTCAGGTCAAGTGATGTCTGGAGAACTGGAGGAAACAAAACAGTAAACTTACAGCCAGTTCTATGGTACTTTGTATTCCAGTCTTTTTCTTCAATGCACTGCCATTTCCTTTTCAAGGTCTTCAGGGGCTCCATCCACTCTATCCAGGTTTTGTAGCTACATTTAGTAAGAGAAAAAGGGTGGGGTCTGCTTTCTCCATATTACTTGGAACCAGAAATTGCTGATAACCTTTGACCCAGTAATCCTTCTCTGGAGCAGCCATTCTAACTTAGAAGATAATCCAGAAGAAACCTATGTATGTGCTGTCATAATAGCCATACTAAAAATAACTTACATGGTCAAAACATGAAGAGAGTAAATGCACCCATACAATAAAACATAACTTAGATCTTTAAAATTATAAATATGGTAACCATGTAAAAGTAAGAAAGAATGGGAAATGATGCTGAGTAAAAAAGCAGAACATAAACTTGTGTTGGTGTTACAAGTACTTGTATTACCTTTTTTTTTTTTTAAAGATTTTATTTTTTTTCCTTTTTCTCCCCAAAGCCCCCCAGTGCATAGCTGTATATTCTTCATTGTGGGTCCTTCTAGTTGTGGCATGTGGGACGCTGCCTCAGCGTGGTCTGATGAGCAGTGCCATGTCCACGCCCAGGATTCGAACCAACGAAACACTGGGCCGCCTGCAGCGGAGCGCGCGAACTTAACCACTCGGCCCCGGGGCCAGCCCCTACTTGTATTACTTTTTTAAAAAAAAACTATGTATGTATACATGAGCTAAAACATTTAAAATTGAAAATATTTCCTGAAATTATGAATAATCTTTTAAAAGAGACAAATTGATTAATTGGTGACAAGGAGTAAAAATGAATTCTTAATTCCTCTTCTCTCTGGGGGCTGAAATAGGCAGTGGTACTCAAACGGATGGCAACACACAAGAGTCCCTTGCAGACCATGATCTTTTGCAGGAACACAGAAATGTCTGAGTGATACAACGGAAAATTATTTTCTATGCAGAAGTGCCAAATGTTGGTCTTCCCAGCCTATCAGTGGTCGCTTCGTTCTCTGCATTTTCAGGTTTCACTGCGGGAAGCAGGGTACGTCCACACCACTACCAGAGTTCACCAGGAATGTGGGGCAGCCTGTACCCACGAGGCATGGAGGGCCAAATCCGTGTTGGCCTGCTCTTCGGAGAGCAGCATGGTGCTGTGTGGACCGCACCATTCCTGACAAACAGCTCCAGGGGCGCTGTGAGACCGAGGGCCCCTTGGGCCAGGCGCGTGCTCCATGTGCTCTGGGAGGACGGGCTCGCCCGACTCCCTTCAGGAGCTGTGGCAGCCTGTCAAGGGGTCTGTCTGCAGCCAGGAGGACGCTCAATGGCTTCGGACACACAGAGGTCCACAGGGACGGACTTGGCTCCCTCAGGCCAAGAGAGGAAGGTTCCGGCAGCCTCCCCATGGGCCTTCCTCAGATTCTCCAGTGGGCAGGTGGCCTCCTCCGGGGCCATCCTTGGGCTCTCCGGCAGGCAGCCTCAGCACGGGCCTTCCTCAGGCTCTCCGGTGGGCAGGCAGCCTCGTCCGGGCCTTCCTCGGGCTCTCCTGAGGGCGGCCTCCTCCTCCTCCTGCCAGGCCTTCCTCGGGCTCACCCACGGGCAGGCGGCCTCCTCCTGGGCCTTCCTTGGGCTCTCCCGCAGGCGGCCTCCTCCTCCTCCTGCCGGGCCTTCCTCGGGCTCTCTGGTGGGCAGGCGGCCTCCTCCTGGGCCTTCCTTGGGCTCTCCCGCAGGCGGCCTCCTCCTCCTCCTGCCAGGCCTTCCTCGGGCTCTCTGGTGGGCAGGCGGCCTCCTCCTGGGCCTTCCTTGGGCTCTCCCGCAGGCAGCCTCCTCCTCCTCCTGCCGGGCCTTCCTCGGGCTCACCCATGGGCAGGTGGCCTCGTCCGGGCCTTCCTCGGGCTCTCCCGTGGGCGGCCTCCCTCGGGCTCACCCGTGGGCAGGTGGCCTCATCCGGGCCTTCCTCGGGCTCTCCCGCGGGCGGCCTCCTCCTCCTCCTGCTGGGCCTTCCTCGGGCTCACCCATGGGCAGGCGGCCTCGTCCGGGCCTGCCTTGGGCTCTCCCGCGGGCAGCCTCCTCCCGGGCCTTGTGGACTCTGGGAAGGCGGTGCCGTGGATGTGGGAGGCAGTGGCCTCGAACAGCCCAGGTGCAGCCCCCACCCCGACATCGCGGGGTCCATACAGACCACAGGGTCCAGGGGCAGCGGCTGTCTGTCCTCCGGGTCCGGCGTCGCACGAGGGCACAGGCAGCCCCCCGAAGGCTGGCGGTGCGGGAGGCGCGAGGGTCCTGAGTTGGGCTCACCACAGGACGCCATGTCTCCGGCCCGCTGGCCAGGTCACCCTCGTCCCGCCCGGTTGGAGTCCAGCGGCCGCCGTGAGGAGGTATCTCTGCCCTCGGAGCTCGCAGTCAGCACAGGGCGACGTGCGGCCGGGCCGCATGCGACCCACGGGCAGCGGCACTCGGCCCCTGCTGGCCCGCCGAACTCCCGACAGTCTCCGGGGCAGGCTGGCAAGCACAGGGAGACGCCCCGCCTCCGGCTCCGCACAGAGTCGCCGCGCTCCGCGCCGGAGACGAGGCCCAAGGCGGACCTCCCGCGCGCCGCAGCCCGAGGGCGGGGCCTCCGCAGCAGCCCGCCAGGGGCCGTGGGCGGGGCCTGCGCGCGCCCGAGCGCTGAGGCGTCAGCCTGTGGCGGCCGCGGCTTGGCCCAGCTCCTGCCCGGCCCCTGCTCGCTACCGTCTTCCCAGTCTTCAGCGTCTTCAGCGCGTTCCTGCGGCTTCGGCTGCCGCCCAGCCCTGTCCCGCCGCCGCCTTTTCGGACGTCTCGGCCCATGGCGGACCCGGCCGGGTCCCAAGGTGCACGAGGCGCGCAGGCGACTTCCCGGGCAGCGCCCGAGGCCCCGCCTCTCCCAGGGGCGGGCGTCTGGCGCGCGGGTGCTGCGCAGGCGCAGTGCGGAGCCTCGCGGCCCCGAGTAGCTCGCGCGGCGCCCTCAGGGCCGGCGTCGAGGGTGGCGGCGGCGTGGCTGTGCCCGGAGGCCCGCCTGGTCTTTCCCGTTTTAGGATTGATTCGGCAGTCGCTCCACAAGTTCCCACGGCCCTGCCACTGGCTTCTGGCCACACCCTCCCTCCGGCCACCGCCCTCCGGACCGTGGCTGCGCCTGACCCTGCGGGTGAGGGCCTCAGTCTCCCCACTGCCCCGCCAAGCGGGAGGGCCCCCGCGGCTCTCCTCTGCAGCGGCCACAGCCCGGAAGGGCCAGCGTGGCCCGTGGTCAGCTTCTGGATTGGCCTGGGGGCTCGGCCTTTGGGGTGGGCCTCTGGGGTCACCTGCAGGTCAGCCTAGGGGGGTGGGGCTCCATGGTCGCCTGCAGGTCAGCCTGGGGGGGGGTGGGCCTCGGGTCACCTGCAGGTCAGCCTGGGGGGGGGTGGGCCTCGGGTCACCTGCAGGTCAGCCATGGGGGGGGTGGGTCTCTGGGGTCACCTGCAGGTCAGCCTGGGGGGGGGTGGGCCTCCAGGGTCGTCTGCAGGTCAGCCTGGGGGGGGGGGCTCCGTAGTCGCCTGCAGGTCAGCCTGGGGGGAGGCCTCCGGGGTCGCCTGCAGGTCAGCTGGAGGGGTCGGCCTCCTGGAGGCCCTCCCAGGCCCTTACCGTCTGCTCGACGTCCTCGAAGACCTCCCGGGCCTCCTCGAAGGAGCAGCTCTCCTCCCTGCACTCCCTCTCGAGGTTCCCCTTCTTGAGCTCCTCCAGGAACGAGTTGGCCCTGCGGACGCGGTGCAGGAGGCCGTGCGCGCGGTCCCGGCTCAGGAACACTGCGGGAGGAGGGGGCGCGGGTGGAGGCGGCCGCCGTGGAGGAGCGCCGCCTGCCCCCGCGCCACCGTCCCCGCCACGCGGCTGCCCTCTGCCTGGCTCGCCCGGCGACCCTGCGCCCCCGTCCCCACCACGCCACTGCCCTCTGCCTGGCCCGGCTCTGAGTCAAGCGGGTGGGGAGTTGTGGTACTGTTTCCAGCACCGTGTACCCCTGAAAGCGTGATTTCTATCCACTCCCGGGACGCACAAAAACACAATTAAAGCAAAAGTTGCCAGAAGTAGTGCTTACACTACTTTCTAGAAAATACTACTTATTACAAAGTTTTCTACTTGATTCTGTTCTATTCCATTTTTGAAAACCCGCTATATTGATTTCATGAGTCACAAGTGAGTGGTGACCCACCAGCTAAATGTCCTGGATCAGAGCCTCTCTGGCCATCCCTGTGCATGAACCGACGCTGAGCTGGGCCGCCCCGCCGTCTTCCCTCTCTCATCCTCTCCTCCTCTCCTCTGGCAATAGGGAGGCCCTCGGATGCTTGTCTCGGCCCTCTGCCCTCCTCTCCTTTTCCCGCTGAAGAATGTGGAGGCTCCCCGTGATGTAGCTGACTCTCCAGCTCCGTGCTTCTGTTGCCAGCTTTCACCCTGAGCTCTGTCCCCAGCTCCCTCACCATCATGGCCGTCTCCCCTGTCTCAGCTCCGAACCCCCAGTCCCACACCGAAAACCAGCGCTGCGGGATCCAGCGTCTTCAGTTTCAAGTCCGCCTTGGTCACCTCCTACGTGACACTGGCAAGTGGGAATTCCCGTGCCTGCTTCCTAGGGTTGTTTTAAACAATGTACAACTTGTGGTGTTCACTTAGGTACACACTAGGCAGTAAAGATTAGCTTCATGCCTACCTCAAATGACTTTCCGAATTCTCTGTTTCTTTCAGTGACATGGATATTTTTCCGACAACACCAGGCTCAAACTTATTTGTGGGCCCCCCCACATTCCTTGGAACATCTGCTCCACTAACAAGTGCTTGCTTTGACATACAGCCCACACGTGGGTTTCCTGCCTCCCTCCTTCCACACGTGGGTCTCCCCTGTTGTTTTTCTCTCTCTCCTTCACCGTTCACCGCCTCCTCATCTCCCACACACCTGCATCCCCTCGTCTCTCCCAAGCGCTCCTGTCCTTCCTCTTGATCCAGGATGCAAATGAGCCTCAGGGTCTCCCCAGCCCCAGGGGTGCCTCCTCTCTGCTCTCTCCTCTGGCTCTGCTTCTCTCCTTTCTGGCCTCTTCTCTTTGGACAAGGCCTGGGGTCCTGGAAGGCCCAGAGGCCCCCATCTGTCCAGCCTCACATTGGGCAGCCCCTTCCCCTGGCCAAGCCAGCCTGGGGGTGGTGGCCCCAGCTCTCATTCTCTCCCCTGCCCTGGAAGCGCCTCTCTGCCTGTGACCCCCACCCAGCTCACTTTGGCAGTGGAGGGGGGCTTCTCTCTGTCTCTCCTCCCACCTCCCCCTTCTCTCCCTCTCCCTCTCTGTCTGTCTCTGTCTCTGTCTCTGTCCATGTTTCCTTCTGTCTTTGTGATCTCTGATCCACTGTCTGACTCTCCACCCACAGGGAGGCACACCTGGCCCTAAGCTGCCCTCGGCTGAAACTGCCAAGCCCAGCCGTCTCACACCAGCCTTCACGAGGGGACGGGCAGCCACTATCCACACTGCCGAGGTTCCAGGGCATCACTCTGACCCATCCCCACCCCAGGGACCACCTCTGCAGTCTGCAGGGTGGGGGCACTTACCGCTTCCTCCTGGCAGCAGGAGGCCTGCCAGGGAGGCACTGAGCAGGACGAGGCACAGTGGGCCCGCCATGTTGTAGCCAAGGACAGTGTCTCTGTCCCTGCTGTCACAGGTCTCCAGGGCAAGGTTCACTACCCTGGCTTGAGTCTGGCTGGTTGTCCTTCCACTTATCACAGCCTCCTGATTGGAGACTGGGCCTGTGGGGGTGGGGGGGTGGTCAGGGACAGGTGACCATGCCGGGGCATGGTCACCCTGGCCTGTGCAGTCCTGGGGAGGTCCTGGCTGAACCTCTTCCTCGTTAGTAACCGTATCCAGCAGGGCCTGCTGTGGGCATGGGAACTTTTTGTTCTGAGAGAACAGAACATTGTTTTAGAGTCTTCAGACATTTGTGTCTAGCTCTCATTTCATCCTTATAACCACAATAAAAGCTAAGTATCATTTCCCCATCTTTTCTCCAGAACAGAAGACTGAGGTTTAGAGTGAGCTGAAGGGTCAGTCAGGGCTGAGTGTGGTACATGTTGGCTTTGAACCCAGGACTCTCTGCCGCAGGGTCCTGCTTTCCCTCAGTCTGCACTGGTCGTGTTCACAGGCCTCTCTCTCCAGGTGGTATCAGGTGGCGCCCCACAAAAGGCCTCCATCACAGAGGGTCCTGGTGCCTGCGCTTTACCTGCATGTTGGGCTTGTGCCTCACCCAAAAGTTCAGGGGCTCTGGGAGGCAGAGGGTGTCTGTGACCCTTCTGTGCCACATGGCTCCTTGCGCAGAGGCTCTCACACATATTTCTGGGAGGAGTACTTCCTGCCCGGTGCACCTGGAGGGAACTGCTCTGCTGGGACCCCCAAGTGATCTGTGGACCACAGGAGAGCTTGGCCCGAAGTTGAGCGGGACTGTGTCGGGAGGAGCTGCTGGACCTGCCTCTCTCAGCCCCACGACAAAGCCATGGAGGCGCCTGCAGGCATGGGGCCCGGCTTCCCCGACAGCGGCTTCACCTTGCATACCCTACTGGGGCCTGGCTGGAGGGCAGGGGAAATGAGCCCTGAGACACCAGAGGCCTCATGGTGAAGCCCATCGCTCACTTACACGAGGCCCAGTCCAGGTCACTGGCGAGAGAAGGCAAGGGCTGCACGGTGCCCGGGGGTGGGGCCTGGGGGCTTCCTCCACCAGCCCCACCCCTGTCCTGTCCTGGGCCCCTTGTGCCGGGCCGGGAAGGATGGAGGACACTTGCTCAGTGCTCACCAGCTCTGCAGAATTCAAGAGTCTCCCCTGCCTGGCTCTCATCCCCGGGGAGGTCCCAGAACTAGGGCTGCATCTCCTCACGACAAATGACAGGCCCCAGGGAAGAGGAGTCGCCTCAGATCTGGGCCCTGAAAGCAGCTTGCCCCCTCCACGGGCAGCCTGGAGGGAGGAGGAGAGGTTTGCACACAGTAGGTGGACACCAGGTACCCGGCCACCCACCCAGCCAAAGCCTCCCCAGAGTGTCAGGCTTGGGGACACGGCCCCAAGCCCTCTGCTGATCGGGGTCTCTGCAGCTGGACTACAGGCTCAGGAAGATAAGGCCTGCGAACTGGCCAGCGAGGTCAGTGCTGGGCCAAGAGAGCCGAGGGCGGGGCCGGGGGGGAGACCGCACTGTACTCCAGGGTACCGAGCACCCTGACATGTTGTGTGCCATGATGGACCATCCGACACCATGTCCCTTGGATACGAGCCCGTTGTGTCTGTCTTGTTTGCTGCTCTGTCTCCAGCACCCAGAGGGGTGTCTAACACACAGTAGGTGCCCAGTAGTCACCAAGGGACCCAATGAATCAGTGATGTCCCAAAATGCTCCTGCTTGGGGCGCAAGGCCAGGGCTGGTCTTTCGCAGGGTGGTCACGGTGACACGCAGAGCCTGGTGCTTGGGGATGACCCGCAGTCGATGCCCTGGGTCTGTCTCACCTGGTCTCTTTGTGCTGCGATGCTGTCTCTGGGCACATCCAGCATGTGGGGGAGACAGGGTTCTGCATGAGCCCTTTCCTGGCCCCAGTGCCTGGTGGTCAGGATGATCTGAGATCCGCTCTCGGAGAGACGGAGATGATCTCTAATGGCGAGCGTGTCTGCACGTCAAGTCTGTTAGCCTTCAGGGATCATCCTGATGTCGCCCAGCACCCAGCTTACCGCAGCACTGTGACAGCTGGGGAAACTGAGGCATAGCCAGCGACCCACCCAGGACCCCGTTTAACCCCGTGTGGGTCTGAGGGCTCCCCCCTCCTCCCCTCTTCTTCCCAGGAAGAGGAGTCCAGCCAGCTTTCGTTTCCAGAAAGAAACAAGAGACTCGCTGGGCTCAGGGCCTCCAGAGACCTTGAGCATTTTGGCTGCAGAACTTCCCCTGAGTGCCTGGCAGCCTGAACCTTTGAGCTGGAGGACATCCAGACGTCTTCAAATCGGCTTTACCGTTCATGACGATGTGATCGAATCCTCCCTGGCGCCTCATTTTAGGAGCACTGGTTCCATCCTCATGACAAGCATCGAGGCGGGCTCCCATTTCATAGACGAGGAAACAAGCACAGAGAGGGTAGCGGCTCGGCCAAGAGTGAGAGGCAGGGCCACTCTGATGCAGGAGGTTTGGCTCAGTGTCTGGTCTCCCAATGCAGGCCCGATGGTGCGGTGGGATCCCTGATAGTCACAGCCTGAGCCGGGAGCAAACCTTCTCTGTAAAGACCCAGAGTGTGGACACGGTGGGTCTGCGGATCAGACGGTCTCTTTGGTCAGATGGTCTCTGTCCCAACTACTCAGCGCTGCGTGTTAAGCAGCCATGGATGATGCATGAAAGAGTAGGCATGTCCCAATAAAACTTTATTTACACAAATAGGTGGCCTGGACTCAGCCCCAACCGCAGCCTGTGGGTCCCTGGTCTGCTCCAAACTAAATATGGCTGACCATTCAGCAGAGTGAGCCCTGGCTGCCTAGCTCACAGGCATTAAGCACCGTGGGTATTCCAGGCACAGGCCAGGCCAGTCGCCGTCCCCCAGGTGTGTCCCAGGGGAGATGGGCACCCGCCAGGTTTTCTCTATCCACCTTCGCCAAGGTCAAGTGGGGCCCACTTTTGAATCCGATCCCCTCCCCTGGTCGTTTCCGTCCCAACCTGGGGCCTATGGGGCCCCACAGTTGCCCGTGGGACTTGATGAAAAGGTAACCCACTGGGTCCTCCCCTGGATCCTGATTCCCCAGGAGGGACTGGGGACCTGTGTTCCGTGGAGTGCCCCTGGTGGTCCTCAGGCCAGTGTTC
This sequence comes from Equus caballus, assembly GCF_041296265.1. Classification (NCBI taxonomy): domain Eukaryota; kingdom Metazoa; phylum Chordata; class Mammalia; order Perissodactyla; family Equidae; genus Equus; species Equus caballus. The sequence continues at coordinate 100,429,602 of NC_091700.1, read as the reverse complement.
CCCAGAGCTCTCTTTAGGGCCGTCATGGACTAGGGCCTTGGCAGGAAGAGAACACCCAATTCTGTAGGGTTTGGGAACTACAGCCTCCAAAATCCTTCAGAGAACTCTTGGTTTTAAAAACCAGGCTCCAAGTAAGAAAGTTCATGTCAGTGTGTCATTAATTGTGAAAGAAAAGAACAGCTCGGTGACAGACACCAGGGTCTCAAGGTTGTAAATTACAGACAATGCGCAAATGGCGGGCTGCCAGAGATAATGCTCTGAGGGGATCCGGCTGTTTGCTGTTAGTGGGGAGAAAGGGTGGCAGACGGTGTGTGGTGCGTGAGACCCTTCCATTCTATGGTAAAAAATACATATATGGAAAGATCTGGAAGGATATTCGCCAAAAGGAATGGATGATGCTTCCAATGTATCTGAAATCTTGAAATATTCGTATAAGAGAGAAAATAAGATGAAAGAAGACAGCCCTCAGAAAGCACATGCGTGTGAATACACCTGTCACGCCTCCGCCGCGTTGGCGTTGAGATGGAGCAGAGCTGTGCAGGCGTGCACGGCCACATCTCCAGACCACGGCAGTGCCTCCTGTCTCCCTCGTCCACTCTCCTGTGTCTGTCGTCTTTCTATTTCCCACTTGGTCTGTCTCCTGGAATCTCTGAGTCTCTTGCAGTCTCTCAGTCTCTCCGCATCCCTCATACTTCACTCTCCTTCTCTTGGGCTCTTCTCCTTGCCTGTCCCTCTGTCTCCCTTTCAGACCCCCGTCTCTCTCCCTCTCCCCTCCCCACCCCAAGATGCAGAAGAATTTACAGGACCTGATGCCAGGACAAGCCCAGCAGCAGCAGCTTTATTCCGAAGAGTGCATGCCCATGCTAGGGGAACGGGGCCCGGAAGAGGCCTTCTGAGTGTGGCTCTGAGCGCATGAGCCTGCGCAGCCACTCTATGTACTGCGAGACCCTGGTGTACACCCCAAAGTGGCCCACGGCTGCACAGCCCTCACCCCAACTGACGACGCCTGTCAGGTACCACGTGCCCTGGAACTTGGTGGCGTGCGGACCCCCACTGTCGCCCTTGCAGGCATCCTGTGTCCCATCCACGTAGCCAGCACAGAACATGTTCTCCGTTAATGCCGGGGAGCCCTCCATCCTGTGTGACTGCTCCAGACAGTCCTGGGTCCTCAGCCGGGGCACGTTGATGAGCATGAGCTCAAGGGCCGTGGCACCCCTGTGGAGGAGCTGGCCCCAGCCACTGACGGACGAGAAGCGGACTAAGGTCAGTGTCCTCTCGGAGAAGGCCTTCTCGGGCAGACAGAGGGGCACCACGTAGTCAGTGAAGGTCACGGGCCTGCGCAGGCGAAGCAGAGCCAGGTCGTGGTCCGTCTTGAGCCGGACGTACTTGTCGGGGACAATGATCTGAGCCACTTGCTGCTCCTGCTCATCGCCGTCCTCCTCGCTGAGGTCGTGCTCTCCTGCAGGGAGACCAGCACCACTCACAGTCCTTGCCCCACAGCCTTGGGAATGACCCTTCCTGGAGTCTCCTTTGGGGCAGGTGGGGCCCTGCATCCAGCCCCAAGGGGGCCTGAGCAGCCTCCCAAGTGGCTGCTGCTGGGCTCCGTGCAGGGTGTGACTCAGGGGTGACTCTGGAACCTGGGGCTGAAGGCACATGGGGGGGGTCAGGCCAGACAGCTGTGGGTGGGTGAGGAGGGGCTGCCCAATTCCCCCAGCTCTTCCAGATAGGGTCTGGACTCCCTTGGGGGTCCTTGTCCCATAAGCCCACAAGGCAGAGGCCCACCCGCAGTGGCCCCAGAGCCCTGCATGACTGCATCCCCCTCAGGGCCCAAGAGAGACAAAGCAGGTACAGCGTCACCCACCCCCCATGTCTTTATTTGGGATGGGAAAGAGGCTGAGGGACGATGGCACAGTGGGACCCCTTGGGCAGTGGGGTCTGCCCAGGCCCTGCCTGTTTCTCTGAAAAAGCTCATCTGGTTGTGGAAGTCAGCCGCTCGAGGCCCAAAGCTGAGCCCTGGGTCGTTGTCTTTGAAGAGCCTTCCTTGGTCAGGAGGAGGTGAGCACAGACTTACCCAGCACCACCGTCAGGTTCTTCCAGCTCCTGATTCTGTCGAAACAGTGGGCTGCAGAGACCACCCAGGTGGTGTCGAGCAGGGTGCCCCCGCACAGCAGCTCCCCGTTCATCTTCAGGAGAGCCTGTCAAGGGCACAAAACAGGTTGGAAGCTTGCATTATTGTCACTGCTTCCTTGGGGCCTCCCCTTTCCCGGGCACCCTCAGGGGCAGCTGGGTTTACAGGATGGTTTCTGAAATCCTGGGGGCTCCCAGAGCCCTTCCTTGGGAAAGCTGTTCTGAGGCCACTCCAGCAGGTGGCCACCCCACCACTGAGGGAAGGAAAGCCTCGGGTGCTGGCCTGATGATGGGAGTGTGGGTGCTGGACCCCTCTGTGCACCTCCCAGTGTTGTCACCCAAGTGTGACCCAACACGCCCGATTTGGAAAGGTCAGGCCAAGGCCGTGTTCCCGGAGCATGTGAGGAGCAAAGGAAATAACCGGTGAAGCACTGAGCCCAGTAGTCGGCACCCAGGGGACCCGCAGGGAATGCTTCCTTCTTTCTTCTTCCTAGAAGCAAAGAGGGTGCTGAGCGGGGCCCCGAGGGAATCTTGGGGGGAGATGTTTTCCCTGCAGTGATTCTCCTAGGATGAATGGGAAGGGAGCCCAAGTCTCTGGCCTGGCTGCCTGCGGACAGCCAGGCCAGAGGGCAGGCTGGCTGAGGGGGAGGCAGCCCAGCGGGTAAATGGTCCTGGTCCGGTTGTTGCTGGTCACCATGTGCTGTGCTGAGGTCAATCAACCAAGGAGAAGAGACTGGAAATGGGGTCAGCCAATCTGGGGCCCAATGTCCCGAGTTGTGGATAGCAGGATGAAGCAGCCCAGGGAGGCAAGTCTGAGCCCCTCAGAGAAGAAGCCACAGTAAAACCCCACGATAGAAAGAGCCTCCCGTGGATCAGAGCTGCAGCTGCTGCAGGTGAGGGCTGGACCAGGCACCCAGAAGGCTAACCCGGTCCTGGCTGATGGTGACTGTGGCTGCAGCTCTGAGGGGCAGGCTGGGCTGGGGTGGCTGTGACAACCCGGATCTGTGCCTCCCAGGACCAAGTCTCAGCTCCGACCTGAGCAAGGTGCTGAATCTCACTGGGCCTCAGTTTCCTCACCTGTAAAACGGGGTGAGAGTTGCACCCACCCCTTGGGCGGGGTCGTGGGGGTTAAGTGGCATTGAGACATGAGGTCTTGTGGGGCCAGGCCCAGGAAGCATGTGCTGGGAAGCAGTGTCTGCTGCAGTCATGCGCAGTGAGCCCAGCCAAGCATTCCCCGCCGTAAATGCAGAGACACCCACGTCTGCCAACCCACCTCAACCTCACAGAGGCTTTGCCAAACCATCTCGAGGACTCTGGTGAACACACAAGCCCCATTCGGACGTGTCTAGCTCAGATTATTCCTCTGAACACCAAAACCTGGGGTTCTGCAAAGCTGAGGAGTGCCCTGGACCTCGGAGGCCTATCCAGGCCCTGGCTGCTGTGGGAGGAGGGGCGGGGCGGGGGGAGGTGGGGTGCACGCAGGGCCGCCAGCTTAGCAAGAAATGCAACTTCCGAGGCTGGTCTAGAAGGGCCAGATGGATGGCAAACCAGAGGACCGGAGCTGCCCAGAGCCTGGAGTCAGCCCACGGTGACAGGTGACTTTCCAACTTCTCTTGAAAGTTCTTGTATATTTACTTTTATTTCTAAAAATCCCTCACTGTTTGACTTGGGGTGTCCCCAGATGAAGAGTTAAAGAGGAGCCACTGAGTCGGGCTCAGACCTGAGTTTGCGGCTCGAATCACATGTGGGTGCACCCCCCGGGCTCTTGTGAAATGCAGATTCTGGGCCAGGGGGTCTGGGGGCCTGAGACTTGGCATTTCCAACAGGGACTGGGCTCACAGCGACCTCACAGAGAGGCGGCCTGGAGGGGCCACGGCCCCACAGACCTGACTGCCTGTGGAGGGTTTTGTCATGGATCAAGAATCTCAGCTCCCAGAGGCAGGCAGTAGATGGAGCTGTGGAGGCGACGGAGCTGGGTTCAAATCCTGCGTCTGCCATTTAGTGCGTGTGTGGCCTCATCTGTAAGCGGGCATGCCCACGATGAGGTGGTGTGGGAGGGTTCGTGAGCTGACAGAGGTGCCATTGGAGCATGAAATCCCAGCTAAATGCAGATGTTGCTGCCTGCAGGCGACCGTGGACTTAGAATGAGGAGGAAATCCTGACTGCAACAGGGTGACTGGGGGCCGGGGTGTCCTGCGGCTGACCCGCCCTTTCCTCCCAGGCCCTGAAGCCTTACCTGCCAGGGACACTGCCCTTTGGGGCACACCTTGCCTCCCACAATTCGGCCTTGGGGTTTGGTGTCATTTCTTTTTTCCAGAACAGGTATTTTTCCACACGGGTATTCAACTGTACAAAACAAAAGTCAGCAAGCCATGCGGACTCACCCCGGACGAAGGTGCTGGTGAGCAGAGGGCCTGAGCCCTGCGGGCAGAGGCTCTGCCTCCGGCTCCTGCCCGGGGCTGTGGACGCCGCTGGTAGGCAGATGGGGCCGGGGCTGGCTTTGCAGGAGCAGAGGGCCTGACTTCTTGAAGCTGATAGTTTCTCCAGGGGAAAAAGATGTGCTGCTTGAATTTACTAATGGATGAAGGAGCTTCTGTCTAACGGCCAGCCAGCCTCTCGGACCGCTGCGCTGCCGCTTGACCGCACTCTCCGTGTTTGGTCTGCTCCAATAAAGTCTGGGCTGGGAGGGAAAGCGTCTAGAGGTGGCGACTGAGTTTGGGGCTCCTTAGAAGGCTGGGTACACCTCATCAGTGCGAAGAGAGACAGGGCTTGGGGTGCCCCAGCCTGTGCAACAGCAGCCCCGTTAATTTGAGGTTAGTTTGGAATAGTTTTCCATTTTCCTGAAAGTACTAGCCTTGAAAAAAGATTTGCAGTGCAGAGTTGTGCTGCCGTCAGTGCAGACCCTGTGTGGCATGAACTCCCAGCAGAGTCTAGGCGCTGGGAGTGGGGCCAGGAGAGCCTCCTGCTGCTCCACTGGCCCCGCTAGAATGGGCAGGTGGCCGGAGGCCCAGCCAGGAAGCTGCTCCCAGGGCTCTGTCACTGCTCCCCACCCGCTGTTGTCCTGGCCTGCACTGAGGTGGGGGCGGCCACCTCCACCCTTGTGTCCTCCTGGCCTCGCTGCGTGGAGTGGTCAGCACAGAGCGATCCGCAGTGGGTGTGTGCCCCCCTTCTCATCTTTTGGCCAATAAGAGAATTTGTGGCAAGCAGGAACTGGGGACTAAAAGGAAACGGTATGTAGCCCCTGGAGCGTGGTGCCTGAGAACCCCTTACCTGTGGGCGTGCAGGACACCCCGTTGGCCTGGAGCGTGTACCCCTCGTGGCACCAGCAGGAGCGCCTGGCCCCTGCGTGGTCACTGCAGTATTGCTCACAGTCCCCGTTGTTGTTCATGCAGATCAGCTGGTCGTCCGTGTCTGAGGACAGAAGGGCACAGCCTGAGAGGGCCTCCACTGGTCAGGGAAAGCCAGCCCTGGTGGCCACCCCTCCCTGGGCCACGGGCAGAATTCTGCACAAAGACGGCCCTCAGCTGCTGGCTACAGAGACTGACCCCGACACCACCTCCCTCTGCAGATTGATCCAGAAGGGCAGGACCTGGACTTGGGGGGTCCCAGGCTAGACAGTGGGGATGCAGGGCGGGCATGCAGTGTCACCCTCCCAGGAGCTGAGGAGGGCTGGGGGAAAGCAAAAGTCCCCAGTGGACAACTCAACAGGACACCTGCCAGCGAGAGGCCAGAGGGATGAGACCGGTCTACAGCCAGGTCCTGGTGCCCCCGTGAGCTGGCCTGGGGCTGACCACTGGCTCGGACAGACAGAGACAAAAAACGTTTGATCTGGCTCTGAAGGAGAGCCCTTTGATGTGGGAAATGGGATTGGCTCTCTGTGTAAGTTCAGGACCCCCAGGGGGAAGGCCAGTCCTGGGGGTGAATTCATACCAGGGCTCCTGACCTTTAAAGGTCTTGAATGGTTCACACCAGAACTGCTAAGCATCAAAAATCCTGGGAGTGAATTCACACCAGGGATGCTGAGCATCAAAGGCCAGGCAAAGACACTGAGGTTTTTTTGCCCCAGAACTCTCAGGAAGCATCTCCTTAGTTTTTGCTTCACTTTTTCTGGTCTCTGTTCTGCTTAGAGCAGAAGGCAGCTGTGGCCCGGAAGAGCTCATTCTGTATTGCAATGAACTTTTGTGTAATAAAGGATTAACCTTGCCCAAAGAGATGCCTGCCTTTGTTTTCAGCTCCCGGGAGGTGAGCTCTACACCCTCTCTGGTTAAGTTGGAACTTTTAATTTAATCTGCCTGATAACAGCTTGTTTCCCTGGGGGCCTTGGGCCACACAGTATCAGCTCCCCCTCTGGAGGGGCTGGATACTGAGGTCAGCCGTGTGGGTGGTCAGCCATGTCTATGTGACTGAGCCCCAATAAAACCTCTGGACAGCGAGGCTCAGGGGCGCTTCCTAGATTGGTAATACTCTGTACATCTTGTCACTTGTCATCTAAGACATCAGTCTTAGAAAATGAAAAGCTGTGCATGTGACTCCCATGGGAGAGGACAGCTGGAAGCTGGCATCTGGTTCCTTTGCTGGCTTTAATCTCCATCCTTTAGCTGTGGTCAACTGTAACTGGAGCATATCAGCCTTCAGTGAGCTCTGTGAGTCCTTCTGGCAGATCATTGAACCTGAGGATGCTCTGGGGGGACCCCTGAACTTTGTGGTACTTTAATATTTGGAAGGTGAAAAAAGACCACATACTTTTGTGACAGCAAGTAGGGAAGGTAGTCTACCCCAGTGTGCTGGCTGGTGGGACACGAGCAAGCTGGGCAGTGTTGGAGGGACTCACCTGGGCCCCCACCAGGTGCCTCAGAATTTCCCAGTGCTGGAAGCCCAAGGGTTTTTATATTTCCCAGAAAGAGACAGGGGCAATCAGGTTTGAGCATTAGCACCTGAGAACCCCAGATCCAGGACCCTCAGGTTGGCAGGAGTCTTCCAGCTCATCTAGAACAGCTTCCTATGGGGCCGAGGCCCAGCCCCGTGCCCAGCCAGGCCCTGCCCATCAGCCTCCCGGGGCCCTGTCTGCAAGCTCTGGGGTTCCTCACTTGTCTCACAGTTCCGGCCCTCAAAACCGTCGAGGCAGAAGCAGATGTAGGACTGGAGCTGGTCCTCGCAGGAACCTCCGTTCTGGCACGGATTTGAGGCGCACTGGTCCCCGTCTGTGGAGTGAGTCAGTGTTAGCGTGCTGAGGAGGACGGCTGGCGGGCGGAATCAAAACGGACTGCTCATCTGCTCACCTGTGTAGGAAAGCCAGAACTGCTTCTGAGGGAACAAAGAGAAGCACGTGAGACATGTTCTCCAGAGCAAATACTTATGGTCCCTGGGAGGAACTGACGACCTGGCAGGCGGTGCAGGCGGGAGCTTCTCACCTGGGGCCTGTGTGATGGGCTCCGGAAGCCAGACTTTTCCTCTGGAGATGAGGTGGATTCGAGTAGGGGAGGAAGTTTTTCCTCATCCCTGCCTCCCCCACCTCCCCTACCTGGATCTCTACGGCCACCAAGGTCACAGATTTCCCATTCCCAAGTCAGAACGCTCGAGTTTCAGCCCCAATTCTGCCACCTCCAGCTGTGGACCCAGACGAGACACACGTTCTGAGCCTCCATTCCCTCCTCTGATGGCAGGGTGACCATCCAGACACACGGGCTGACAAGAGGAGACGGTCGGTGACGCACGCAAAGGCATTCCAGGAAGTGAGAGGGGCTCCCTCAGTAAAACTGACTCCTGAGGAGTCCGTGGACCGCCTGGATAGAGCTCACAGGGTTGCTGTGAGAACAGAAGATGCGAACTCTTGCAAACGCTTTGAGAACCACGTGGTCCGCAGACACACAGATGACCATACTCAGTGTACCTGGAAAGGGTTGTGTTAGCCTCTGTCTCAGAGAGCCCTACTTCCTGTGGGGTGTGAGGTGGCCTGTGAGTGTGACATGTGCCCTGTGAGTGTGATACATGTGTCCTGAGTGTGACACGTGTCCTGTGAGTGTAATGTGTGCCCTGTGAGTGTGTGTCCTGTGAGTGTGAGGTGAGGTGTCCTGTGAGTGTGATGTGTGCCATGAGTGTGTCCTGTGAGTGTGAGGTGAGGTGTCCTGTGAATGTGACATGTGTCCTGTGAGTGTAACGTGTGCCCTGTGAGTGTGTGTCCTGTGTGAGGTGAGGTGTCCTGTGAGTGTGAGGTGAGGCATCCTGTGAGTGTGATGTGTGCCCTGTGAGTGTGTGTCCTATGAGTGTGAGGTGAGGCATCCTGTGAGTGTGACATGTGCTTTGTGAGTGTGTGTCCTGTGAGTGTGACATGTGTATCCTCTGAGCGTGCCGTGTGGTCTTGTCTCATCATAGCCTGACTCATGGTCAGTCATTTGGTGACCTTTTGGTGCTACCATTTGGATGTGCGTCTTTCAGAGTGAAAACAGAAACACGGACCCTCGACTGCGTGGCCGACGGGTGTTGGAGGCAGCGGTGGTTTCCTGGAGGTCTCCCCACATGAGCTTCCCCGAGGAGGGCCCCAGGTGGCACGGCAGCGAGGGGCTCTCCAGGCCAGCTTCTCAGACGTCTGCTGGCTGCAGCACCTCCATGACACACAGGCGGCTTAGGGGTGGGAGCCTTCCTTGGGAAGCCAAAGGACACACTGAGCATAATTCTCAAGCTATATTTTCGGATGCAAAAATTAGGATGCATGGTGTGGCGGAGAGGAGGATGTCCCTGGAAACAGGATGGTGTACAGCACTGCAGCTCTGACTGAGGGAAGCGAAGTCATCCTTAGAAGGGAAAGAGACCAGACGAGGACGGGCTGTGCAAACTGGAGCCCCCGTGTGTTTCCCTGCGCATGGAGCGCTCACAACCACGGAGGGGAGAGACGTGGCCCCCAAGACACAGGAGCCACCCCAGCCGTCACGTAGCTCCATTCCTGGACTCAGCACACAGGGCATCCCCTGGGGGTGGACTCACCGTCCTCTCGGTGTCCTTGAAGATCTCCCGGGCCTCCTCAAAGGAGCACTGCTCCTCCTTGCACTCCCGTTCCAGGGAGCCGGGCTTCAGCTCCTCCAGGAACCAGTTAGCACGCCTTTGCCTGTGCAAGATGCTGTGGGCTTCCTCCTGGGTGATGAAGACTGAGAAGTGGGAGCCCGTGAACATTCACAACCTGCCACGCTGAGACGGTGCGGAAACCAGCCACACTGGTCAGTCCCACTCAGTGCTGGGAACCAGCCACACTGGTCAGTCCCACTCAGTGCTGGGAACCGTCCACACTGGTCAGTCCCACTCAGTGCTGGGAACCAGCCACACTGGTCAGTCCCACTCAGTGCTGGGAACCATCTACAATGGTCAGTCCCACTCAGTGCTGGGAACCAGCCACACTGGTCAGTCCCACTCAGTGCTGGGAACCGTCCACACTGGTCAGTCCCACTCAGTGCTGGGAACCAGACTGGTCAGTCCCACTCAGTGCTGGGAACCATCTACACTGGTCAGTCCCACTCAGTGCTGGGAACCAGCCACACTGGTCAGTCCCACTCAGTGCTGGGAACCGTCCACACTGGTCAGTCCCACTCAGTGCTGGGAACCGTCCACACTGGTCAGTCCCACTCAGTGCTGGGAACCGTCCACACTGGTCAGTCCCACTCAGTGCTGGGAACCAGCCACACTGGTCAGTCCCACTCAGTGCTGGGAACCGTCCACACTGGTCAGTCCCACTCAGTGCTGGGAACCAGACTGGTCAGTCCCACTCAGTGCTGGGAACCATCTACACTGGTCAGTCCCACTCAGTGCTGGGAACCAGCCACACTGGTCAGTCCCACTCAGTGCTGGGAACCGTCCACACTGGTCAGTCCCACTCAGTGCTGGGAACCGTCCACACTGGTCAGTCCCACTCAGTGCTGGGAACCGTCCACACTGGTCAGTCCCACTCAGTGCTGGGAACCATCCACACTGGTCTGTCTCACTCAGTGCTGGGAACTGTCCACACTGGTCTGTCCCATTCAGTGCTGGGAACCGTCCACACTGGTCTAGTCCCAGTCAGTAATGGGAGTCAATGGTTCCTGTCCGTGGGCCTGGCTGAAGTTGGAATGGGAGTGCTTCCTCATGGCGGGCTGGCGACGATCAGCATGCACAGCCTTTAGGGACAAGGACAAGGCAACATGTTCACTGAGTGATAACGACGCGCTCACGCTTCGGGCCTGGGCCCTTCACTTCTAGGGGTTGATCCTGCAGACACACTCAGACGTTTGCACGGAAACCTCACCCTCAGGAGAGCTATTGATAATAATAATCTGAAACAGACCAAGACTGGTGTCCTGTGCTACCATGACATAGAAGGATCAAGAAGATGTGATTGTGGGGCCGGCTCCGTGGCCAAGTGGTTAAGGTTGCACGCTCTGCTTCAGCGGCCCAGGGTTTCCCCCGTTTGAAACCTGGGCGCGGACATGGCACCACTCATCAAGCCACGCTGAGGTGGCATCCCACATGCCACAACTAGAAGGACCCACAACTAGAATATACAACTATGTACCGGGGGCTTAGGGAGAAAAATAAAATCTTTAAAAAAAAGATGTGATATTAAGTGAAAAAAGATAAAACCACATATACATTATAATTCCTTTCTCGTAAATAAAAATGTGAACATGTGTGAAAAATGAACATATGTATGTAAATGTCATTTATTGAAAGAATACACATAAAAAACTAACTTTGAGGATTGAAAGTTATTCTGTTCTAAAATGTGTACAATCAACACATGTAACTTCTATAATCAAAATGTGCATCTGCTGCCTCCCAGCACCAAAGGTGGTGCAACCTTGAACCTTCCATCTGGAGCGTTGAGTGAACGCCCTGGAGGGCTCACATGGCGGGGGGTGGGGGGTCCTACAGGATGTGCATTGAGCAAGGCTGAGCAGGTCAGGCAGCAGGGAGAGGCTGGGCGTGGGCGGGGGTGAGGTGTGGTGGGGAAAGCCCGAGGGTGGCAGGCTGGGGAGGGGTGGACATTGCTCTTCTCCACTCCCACTCACTGCATGCAGGGCCCGTTGTTCACAGGTCTTCTGGAACCCGAGTTCCTTCCCAACGTGGTTGGTTCTTTCCTCCTACCAACCCACCCAAACCCTTGCTCGGCTTTGCCGCCAACCTCCCTCTCTCCCTTTAAGACCACACTCTGGAAGGAACATTCCTTACCCTCCACCGAGGTTCTTACAGTGACTCTTAGACCCATTGTAAACAAAAGCCCCCCCGAATCCCTGCTTTGGAATTCCACAGGCTCCTCAGAGAAGTTTCTGGGTGGCAGGACACCTGCTGACCACCGTCTGCGTCTGGACACTCCCTCCCCTGGCCGCCGAGGTCTGGGCTCCTCCGGGCCCTCCTTCCTCCCAGCCTCCTTCCTGGCCTCCATTGCTGCCTGTCATGGAGTTTGGTATCCTTCAGGTTTTGGCCTTTCTACTCTAGAGACTCTCGCCCCACTTCCAGCTTCAGCTCTCTCTCCTTACCCAAACATCTTATCTTTGGCTGGAACTATCTCTGAATCCCAGCTCTCTTACCCAGCTTCCCCGCAGACTGAGAACCCTCACTCAGCCCTCCATGTGGGTTGGCCTTCCTCCCCCACCCCGGTGCCCGTCCACGTCCCCCATCTGGGCCTCGAACCCCGTTTCTCCCAGGCATCTGCCCTCTTGCAGCCAGCTCTGGATCTGCTGCCTTCGCGCATCTGCCTCTCTTCTCTGAAACCCTGCGACACCGCCTTAGCTCAAGAGCTGTGCCTCCCCCGGGCCCCTTCCCGAGCGCCTGCCCGGTGCCACGAAGAGCAGAGCACCTCTGTGCCTCCTCCTGGCCTCTCACAGTGACCACAATAGTTGCCTGCAGGTAGCTGGTGTTCCCATTTTACTTATGAGGAAGGGAGGTGGGTGAGGCGAGAGCTTACCCAAGGCCACCCGGGGGGGGTGGGGTAACGGGACCAGTTGGAACACCTTGAAGTGAGGGTTCTTTCAGACACCCAGGCAGACATGGGGACTGCACCCTGGGAGGGGGCTTGGTGACAGAGGCGAGGATGTTGAGGTTGGGGACAATTGTGCAGAAGCTGACGTCAGGGTGGGAACGAGGCCAGGAGCCCCGGAGCCCGGTGTGGTCGCACTGTGTGCCATGCGCTCTGAGGGGTGTGCTGTGGGCACCCCAAGAGGGAAGCAGTGTGCGTGTGGGGTGAGAAGACGGAGGTGGGAACAAAGCTGTGTCGAGGGGCAGAAGCCAAGTGTGGAAACTGAGTCCCAGAGGAGAGATGAGTGTAGATGGAGAGCAGAGGACCGTGCCATGTCCGTCCTCCATCAGAAGCTGCTGGTGTGTGAGCAAGGGGACGTCCGGGACAGGCAGGAAGGTTACGGAGTGGGGGTGGGGGCAGGAAGTGGGATGTGGTGGCTCCCGGCCTCCTGTGCTGAGGGAGGCCTCATCTTTTCCCCTTTAGAACTCCAGAGTTTCACATGTCTGTATTCCTGGGGAATGGATCTGGTTTAGAAGGAGAGGTTGAGGGAAAATCAAAGAGTGGAGGCTCCCGAGAGGGGAGGTGGCCACGGAGCCCAGGTGGGGTGGACCTGAGACAGGAGACCACGGCCGGGCCACGGCTGGCCAGAAAAGAACCATCTGCCCTTGGAGGAGAGCACTTTCACACCAAAAGCTCTTAGGGAAACAGAGGCAACTCCGATGATAGAGGGAAACACGATTATGGCAGGGAACTTGGGAAAGACAGACCAGGACGAGGAAGACGGTGAAAATGACTCGCAGCCCGCTGCTCTTCCCTGCCCTGAAGAGCACAACGGTGGCCCTGACTTTCTCTAGACAGGCTCTGGGCGCCCGTGGTCACCAGGGCAGCGACACCATCATGCAGACCCCAGGCTACTTTCTCACTGTGGGATGTGGAGGACGATGTGAACCGGATTTTAGAGGACAGTGTCTGCACCCTGTTTCCACCACGGCCGCACCCGGTACTGGAGTCACGACAAGGACAGCTTATGAAGCGCCCCCTGTTCCCTCTCAGCCTCCCAGCGCCTGCAAGGGGAGGGGAGGGTGGCCGCCATCAGGTGGTGGAGTGGCCCAGTGTCCCCTCGCTGTCCCTGGCTCTGGCCGGTGGAGAGCTGGGAGCACAGAGAGAGAGGGCAGCATCCCCCACCCCCCCGCCCTGAGCCCCAGAGTCTGCGCGTGGGCCCAGTTGCCTGGCTGGGTCCCCACTGGTGCCCTGGAAAGTGCCGCCGGCTCCCAAAAGTCTTTGAAAAATAATTCTGCCAAAGCCTGCACCGTCAGCAGCAGGCTTCCCACCAGCGCTCGGCATGGGCCTGGGGACTGTTTGCTTTTGGAAGGAAAGCAGATCACACGGGAGGCGCCAGCAAAGCCTCCGTGGACAGGAATGTCCACACGAGGGAAGGTCTGGCTGCCCACAGCCTGTGGCCCTTGCACGGGGCTGACAGGGAACCGTCCCCCCGACATACCTGCAGCCAGAGACCCCTGCAGGCCGAGCAGAAGGCAGAGGAGGCCCAGCCCCCAGGGCTGGGACAGCATGGTGAGGGCTGTGGTGTCACTCCGTCTGGTGACATTCCAGGTCGGGGAGGCGGGCAAAGTTCTCGGCCTCGAGGTGCGTGCGAGAGAGGGATGGGGGAGGGAGGCCTCGCCTCCCAGACACACCGGTGTTAATTCCCTGCCAGGTGCCCGGCTGGAGGGGGGGACCAGGACAGGAGGGCAGGCCTTCGCCCGGGAGGCCAGGTCCAGGAGCCCAGGCACAGAGCAGCCGCGTCTGTCCCTCTCTGAAACATCCGTGTTGGACGTGCATCCGGCGTGTGCGCCAAACTCAGATGGGAATCCCGAAGCCTTTAGGACTTCTGGTGGGAACAAAATTAAACTGCAGGTATCCTTGGGGATAACACTGGTGAAGGGAGAGCATATTTGGGTGTGAAGGTAAGAATTTTGAAGGCAGCCCCAGAGGAGACCATATGGGCTGTTCCCACCGGGGCGCCTGGTTTCTGAGATGAGCCAGGGAGCCCCTCGGAGACGAACCGGGAAGGCCCGGGGCATCTCCTCCAAGCCGAGCCCCGCACTGTTTCGGCTGCAGGTGGCACCCCCCGTGCCCTGGGTGGTCCAGGTCTGTCCTTCCAGGACTTCCTGGGCCCAGGCCACAAACTAGGGCAATCGACTGTCCTGGGTTGGGGGCCAGGAACAGTTTCTTAGGATGCTGGCGTTTCTGCGCTGTAAGTGGGACTGCGTGGGGCCCACGGGGACGGTTACCCAGACAAAGCTCACTTGGGCGTGCAGCTCCAGCGGGCCTGGGCTCGACCCTGTGGACATGAACCTCCTTTCAGCGAAGGGGTGGGAACTGGGGACCCCAGCTGTGCTCACTTCTCTTCTGAGCAGGAGTGACGTGGCCCCTGTTTCTGTCAGCATCCGCCCTGCCCCCTAAATGGAGGAATTAGTCCTCAGAGGGGAACGTCTGATTGATCACCTCCGGAATTTCTAATTGTTACTATGGATAATTGCTTAAGTGTTTAGGAATTTAATCATATTGGAATTTATCATGGAGGACGGAGGGGCAGGAGGGACTTCACGGCTGACGGCTCCTCCGAGTCACAGCCCCTCTGGCCGCATCTCCGCCCTTGGCCTTCCACAGCAGCACGAGGTCAGACGGACCTGGCTCTGTTTTCTCCTAGCCTGGGGAATGAGTGGTTCATTCTTTCGAGCCTCAGGTTTTTAATTGGTGCAACGGGGCTGCCACTGCCTCTGGGAGAGTGGTGGTGCTGTTCCGTCCTTTCCGGCCCCACAAATGCCACTTGCTCCTGCCTGGCAGATGCTGTGTGTGGGCTGAGTGCTCAGGGCACGTTTCCTCCCCCCAGGAGCCTGTCTCCTTGGCCTGTGCTCTGCATTCACTGGGCTCCTCGTGTGTTCGGCTCGTGGGGCTGTCATGACAAAGTCCTGCGTCCTGGGAGGCTCAGAACCACAGGAATGTTCCCCTCCCAACTTAACCAGCTACACCTGTGATGACCCTGCTCCAGGTGACCTCAACTTAACCAGCTACACCTGTGATGACCCTACCCCAGCGTGACCTCAACTTAACCAGCTACACCTGTGATGACCCTACTCCAGCGTGACCTCAACTCAACCAGTTACACCTGTAATAATCCTACTTCCAAGCAACGTCACATTCTGGGGTTCCAGGTGGACGTGACTCTTGGGGTGCATGGCCCCCCAGCACGACCTGCCTGTTCCAGAGTGCTGAGTGAATGGGCTGGGCTTCCTGTGCTCAGCGTAATGCACCTGAGATTTGTCTAAGGTGTTGCAGATCTAAAATGATCTTTCAGAAACGTGGATCTGATTGTGCAACTCCCCGGTAAGTCCCTCCAACGTGCTTGTGTTGTGTGTAGGATGAAGCCAGGTGCCTGATCCTGGCCCGCAGGCCCACGCTCCAGCCTCTTCCTACTCGCTCCCCTAACTGGACACCTTCCTGCCACGGGGGTCTTTGCATGGTGCTTTGATTTCCAGCTCCTCCCACAGCTGGAGGGGGATGACTCCTTCTCGTCACCCCTTCACGGCAGGTCCCCCGCACCGGTCTGCCAGCCCCATTTGTTTGCTCCCTGGAACGGTTGGCCTGCTGACAGCCGGCTGCTTATTTGCTGACCTGTGTCCACCGAGCAGAGTCCCTGCTGAGGCACAAACAGGAAGTGGTTTTTCTCCAGTCACTGCCTTCCAAGGCCTCTGAACCCCCTGCTTGGCCCTCGACAACATTTCGAGGAGACCTCCTAACTCTTCTGGTCACCCCCAACTTTGAAACGGCTGCTCCATCTGGAACAAAGCCCACAGCTCATGTCCGACTCGGATGTGAGCCCTCCTGGCTGTGCAGGGCTGGCTGTGGGGAGGACGGCAGAGGAGAGGAGTCTGCGCCCGGACTCCCTTCCTCTTTGGGGCCCCGGGTCAGAGATCCTCAGTTCTTCCTGGGCGTCTGTCGGCACGGCCCAGGAAATGCAGGAAAACAGGAGAGGGCACCGTGCGAGAGTCAGGTTCTCAGGGTGGGGCTGCCTGTGCTCGGCTGCCCCAGCGGCCAGGCAGGAGGGCTCCTGACGTGTCCTCCTTGGGCCACCTGCCGGCTGGCCTCCCTGTGGCCGGGGTCCAGCCTGATCCTCGAGAATACGAGGGTAGGAGTTCCTCCCGGACCCGGAGGGAGGCCTGCACCCTGCTCCACTCCCTGAAGGGGACCCCTGCTTGGCACCGCTCCACGCTTGTCCCTTGGCGTGGGGCTCAGGGCCGGCCTCCCCCAGGACACTCAGGGACGACCATGCAACTAGCCCACCCCGGCCACCCCTCATCAGTAAGTGGCTGTGTCAGAATCACCTGGAGTGCCACGCGCATACCACACACACATACCACGCCTGCAGCCCTCCACGCGGGCACCTGAGTCCCAGGGGCCCTGGAGCAGCATGTGACCAGCACCCGGTGGCCCTGCTGTGCTGTCACGTTTGGGGACTGCTGTGTATACTGCTGATACTTTTTAGCTTAAGGAACAGAGAACTTATCTAAGGATTACAGGTTATGATTCTGAGCATAACTTACCTTCTCTTCTGGGCCTTTGTCTTTTTACATTTATTCATGGGGCTTTGGGTGTACAGAAACTTATCATTTCGTACACTCAGATTTACCCGTCTTTTCCTTTAAGTATAGGCCTTTTTTCTTTCGTCTTTTATAAGAAACCTATCCTTGCCCTAAGGTAATAGGATGTGCTATAGTTTCTTCTAATAATTTTGAACTTCTAAAAAATTTTGGGAGAGACCTAATTTGACTGTTTTTCACATGGAGAGCCAGCTGTCCCAGCAATGGGAACATTTCTGACGAGGCCACTCTCTACCCGCCAGCTGGTCTCAGCACCTGTGTGACACCGAGTCACCGTGTGCACACGCCTGTTGGGGAATCCTGATTCTGATCAGCTCCTCAGCTCGAACCCGGCCCTGTCTGGACACGTGCAGCTTTATGACCAGTCAGTTCCCACTGGGGTGAGCCCTCCTTGTCCTCCCACGCCCCGAGCATCACCGCCACACCTGGACCTTTATTCTTCCAACTACATTTTGCCATCAATTCCCTAATTCCACAAAGAACTCTGCTGGGGTTTCGATGGAAGTACATTAAATGGTCAGATTAATTTGGGGAGGAACTACAATTAACATTTTGGTGACACTGAATGGTCCCAGCCATAAAAATCTCTCCATTTATTCAGGCCTTCTTGTATGACCTTCTGTAATGTTTCATAATTTTGTCTACAAACTTTGTTACATTTATTTGTAGTATTTTACCATTTGATTGTTATTAAAATAGCATTTACCAAGTAGTTCTTGCCAGGAATGTTAGTGACTTTTTGTGGTTGATCTTGGGGACTCTTATTAGTTTCAAGAACTTGTGAATTCTCCAGATTTCCTAGACATGAAAATTTATTTTCCCATCTATAGGCCTTGTTTCCTTTTCCTTTGATGCTGTTATCACAAATACTTCCAGTAAATACTTCTGAATAGCAGAGGACATCCTTGTGTTGTTTCGTCTTCAATGGGGAAGAGTTCTAAAGTATTTAGAGACCTAAACGTTTTGCTCTGAGGATTGTTAGATACATTTTATTAGGTTAAAAAATTTTTTTCTACTCTTAGTTGGCTAAACACTATAAATGAATGTTGAATAAAAATTGAATTTTTTCCCGGCATCTATTGAGCTGGTCATTCTGCCCCTTTCACTTATTATTATGGTAAATTATAGCAATAATTTCCTGATGTTGAACTATCCTTGAATTCCTGGGACAAACTTACTTGGTCAGAACATATCACTTTTGGTTATAATACACAATTGGATTTTATTTGATTATACTTTATTTGGAATTTTTGTTTTTACGTTCAAAATTATTTCACATATCAGGTTAAATTCACATCATAAAATTTGTTGAGTTGCTTTCCCTGTTTTTATATTCCTTGAATAGTTCGTATAGATATTTTTGTACAGGATCTTCACCGTACAGGTATGGCTAACCCTATAAATCCATCTGAGTCTGCTATCTGCTTGGGGCGAATTTTTTTTAAACTGCATTTTAACTTGTTTTCATTCACCCAAGTAGTTTACTTCATCAATTTTAACAATTTGTTTCTTTAAAGAAAATTCCTATTTTATCTGTTCTCAAATGTATTGGCAAAAGTCGTTCATAATGGTTCTTTCATTGTCAAACCTCTGTCTGCTGTGAAGTTCTTGGTATTTCTATAAATTGCTGCATGTTATTAGATCTTTCAAGGAACAAGGTTTTGATTTGGTTGATTTGTTTTGATTTTATTCTCTTCTATTATACTAATTCTTTCCTTATACTTTCTTTGGGTTGGATTGGTCTTATTTTCTAGCTTCTTTAAAGGGTTAGCTCATTTATTTAGTCAAGCAAAAAATTAAATGCAGCCGGGCTGTACATACTGATCTAAGCTTCAGCTGCACCACCAGCTCTGAGATGCGTACTTCTGGCCAGTCCCAAATATATCAGAATTCCCAACATCATTTCCTTTCTAAGCCACGCGTTAGGAACATGCTTTTAAATTTCTAAATTCTCTCTTAGCTGCCTTTTTCATTGTTTTGTATTTTGTATGTTGGAAAATAATGCATATTTTTCTGTTTCTAGAGATGAGGGAGTATCAATTTCTGTGAGAGATAACTAAAATCTCAGCCACGATTGCCGATACCTGCTCTGCACTTTGAGCGTCATTGTTTGATGCTTACAAGTTGGTGGTGAGGGTCCCGAGTTCCACTTCGTGTGTGGTCACTCTTGCTGTCCCAGCTTCCTTTTGGTCAGTGTTTGTCTGTTACATCTTCTTTCTCTCTTTTGTTTTCAACCTTTGTGCACTTTCGTCCTATGGGCTCTTTTCGTAGTTATTTGTTACACCCCATTTGAGTCTCTCAATAGGTCAGTTTAACACCTTCCCTTTGTTGTGACAGAGAAACGTTTACACGAGCTCTCCCAGCACACTTTGTTTTCTGTTCCTCGTGCGTCCCCTGCACACCCTCCCCTTCTATCAGATGGACACCTTTGTCTCTCCCCCGCTTGCTGGTGTAGAAGTCGTCAACTCTACTCTTATTCTGACGTGGACATCTTACATTTCTTTCGTTACCTTTACATTGTGACACACACAGGCTTCTTGTCATTTTATCTTCATCATTTTCTGAGGAGATAAAGCCTATGGAACATTCTCTGGGCCACGCTCACCACCTGCCTCGCTCTGTTTTAACATGTGCTTGCCGTACTGAGTGTGCACGAGCAAATAAAACGCCGCGGTGCTGGGAACCGAGGACAAAAGGGATTCTGTGCCTTTGCAGACGAAGGCAGACAGCAAGTGCGGCTGATGTTTATTCAAACTCCATCCATACAATAAAGAACTCTCACTTTTAAATTTCATTTACATCAGCAGTAAAAAAAAAAAAAAGGGACAGTGGCTGAAACACGAGGTTTAAAGTGCCTTTTATGAAGAAGAGATCACAAAAACTGGAGGGTCATCCCAGGCTGAGATGGCAGGAACGGAGTCTGAACAATCAACGTATCAGTTAATTATGTGACACATCCATTTGTAAATAACTTATACACCAGGAGAACAGCTGCCGAGTCTCGCACGTTTTCTGCTTTATTACCCACTCCAGAGAGGTCTGGCTTGCAGTGGCCTTGCAGGTGGCGGGGGAGGAGGCCTGTGGGCCCTGCTGCAGAGGGCCCGGGGCTCAGGGAAGGCTGTAAAGTGACACATTTCCAGCAGCAGGGAGCCTGTAAATACACCCTTCACATCGATACATATGTACACACGTCAACATATATACACACATGTAAAAACAGCGGCCTCAACCAGACATGCAAAGTTTCTGAAGAACAGAATTCGTTTCTGAAACACAAAAACAGGTGAAACAGAAGGGTTTTCTTTCCAGTTCTGCCTTGATCTGAATAAAATAAACTCTGCACCTTTAAATTCCTGTTTTCAGGGTGATTGTACACAGACACATAGGCGGCCTGACGGTGCGCAGGAGGTGGCGGTTGGCGCTCGGGTGACAGCATGGTTCAGACGACACCCTGCAGAAACTGCATCTTTACATATTCTTTAAAAACAATAAAAATATCCCAATCCAGTGAAGCTAGTTTAAAAAAATCAAGAGTTCCCCATTTTTTTCTTTTTGTAGAAAAGAAGGTTACTATTTTAAATTATAGTTTAAGTTTTCTTTAAAAAATTAACCTACAAGGTAAAGGAATCTGCTTGGTTTCCAACTGCTCATCTGTAGAAACGCTGCCTGATCCTACTGGGGACGTGTTCTCATCCCCCTGTGACCAGGTGGCTGTGGAACGTGCACCGTTCCCGCGAAGTCCCCGAACCAGCTGCAGTATAAACAATGGGCTGCAGTGTGAACCCCCAGTAACAAAAAAATAGTTTTATATCAAATACAGTATCAAATTGTCATTTCATGTAAACACAGTGATTCTTGGTAAAGATTAGAGACCAACGTACCACGAAAAATGGCCGTGGGATTAATCCCTGCTTTAAAAAGAAACTCGTAAAAGACACAATAGCCCCCACCCCTCTCTCCTCCAGCTGTTGGGTCAGTGAAATGGTCATTGCTTTTGGGAGCAGTCCCAAAGGACACGCATCCCTGCAGAAAGCACCAGACCAGAGACGCCGGAAACAAAGCAGCGTGGCTGGGACGGGCTCCCCCGCCGCCTGGCAGAGGCCGGTCGGATGTCCCTGCCTCGCGTCTTCTGCACTGGTGGTCTGTTGGCCCGCGGCTCCCCCATCCATTCCAGACTTTCCCAGGAAGCTCGGTGGACGGGTCTTCCTCTGGAAACTGGCTTCTGCGCCCTGGGATGGGGTCCTGGCGTGGGGGCTGGAGGGCAGAGTCTTCCTGAACCTTCCCTCTGAACGCCCGTGTCCTGCACTGAGAGGTCCCGTGGCAGCGGGTGGCTCCTCGCTGGGGTCTTGGCAGGGTCCTCCTTTCCAGGGCGTCTTAGAGCACCGCCCCTCACCAAACTAAGCAAGCCCAAGCAAAGGAAAACTTAGAGGTTCGCAGGCGGTGTCCTGCGCCGGCCGGCGGCGCTACCCCTGCAGGTCTGAGAGGGGGACCCCGCAGCTCTCACTGCAGCTGGAGGAGCTGCTCAGCAGGGTGGACCCTGCGCTGGACTCTGCAGGAAAAGCAGCGAGAAGGGCTTCGGCTTCGCACGTGCACACACAGCCCCTTCCATCTGGATGGACTGAGGCTGGAGCCCGGGGCTCAGGGCCGGCCGGCGGGGATGGGGGTCTTACCTGAGCTGCTCAAGCACTGAGCTGAGCTGGACTTGCCGAGGCGCGCGGACAGGCTGCCGGCCGGCACCCAGCCCTCCTTGCTGGAGGTCAGGTTCCTGACATACCTGGAGGGGGAGGGCGGTCAGGGCTCCGGCCCACCGGCCAGCATGGCTTGACATGAGCACGTCGCGCATCTTACCAGAGGCAGTCCTCGCCCTCCTGGACCACCTCCACCAGGTCCCCGCTCCTCATGACCAGCATGTCAGGACTGCCCTTCTCGTCATCCGCCACAACTGTGAACCTCCCTGGGACCTGGGGGGTGCACAGTGCATCAGGCACCCCCTGCTCCCCCAGCATGGGAGCCACCCACCGTCCACCATGGCAAGGTCCCAGGACAGCGGGCCTCGAGCGTCCATCGCAGGATGACGAGGGCGCTGCCTCCATGGGCTGCTGACGCGACTGTCGCCTCCAACTGGGCAGGAATCCTGGTCGTTAGGTCTCCCTGTGACCGTGCTAAGACCTAACCAGACTACGGGGCGCCCTCAGCCCGGCCTGTGGTCAGGCCTCGCTCCGTTGCCCCTGCTCCTGCTAATCTCCAACACTCCACGCACAGCCCTCGCCAGCCTTCCACCTGCCCCGTCCTGGGCCTCCCTCCTGGAACGCACCATCCTCACCCAACACGTCACGTATTCAACTACTTCTGGCTTTTCCCCCCCTATGAGAGTGGAGCGTCTCATCCACTCCCTTCCCGCCTGGTCTGCAGGGCCTCCTACAGCGCGGATGCTCAGTGCCTTGTGTGCTGGAGTGCGGACCCCAGAGGACGGAGCCGTTCTGACAGAGTGAGCAGAACTCAAGGTCATGGGGCGGGAAGACACCAGGTGGCGGAGCCGTGTGATGTGGCTGTGGGGCTCCAGGGTTTGGAAGCCGGGAGAGTAAGGGCGAGAGTCCTTCACTCTCATCTCAGCACGACCCTGCACTGGCCCCTGATGGCCCTGAGCCACCAAGGCCACATCCTCCTGCTACGCTGAGAGCAGACTCCTCCCAGCGGGGCCTGCCCAGTCTCCCAGAGCCTGCCGCCTGCTCCGCGGCCCCTGCCTACCGGCCTGTTTCCCCGGCTTGGCCCCCCGAGGCCTGGGCTCCCTGTGACCCTCTGTGCCCCCATGTCTGGCTCTCCTTATCCTCAGGCCTCCTGGGGAAAGGCTGCCCTGACCACGCCGAGATCCTCCTCTGCTCCCACCGTTTGCCTGTGTCTGCCCCTCCAGACGCTGGGGTTCTCGTGTGCCGTGACAACCCTGGTGCCAGAACCAGGGCAGCACCGAGTGCGCTGTGAGCGTGTGCCGGTACCGTCCCGACTCTGGGGAAGTAATGCGTGAACAGTGCTGTTCATATTAAAACAGGGCCTGGTTTAGAGTGCAAATCCATACCTAGAACACTGCGGTTCTCTTAAAAAGGGAAACCAAGGCGTAGGCACAGCTTCGAGGAAGCTGTAAGAACGTTTTATGCATCTGAAGGGCAGCCAGGGCGTGCGTGTCCCCTGGAGGAGAGCCCCCATAGGCGCGGCGGGCTGATGGTGGGGAACCAGCCTCAGGGGACCCTGCGTCCAACCGTCCCTCCCAGCGGCACCTTGTGGAGCTGCCGGGCTCCCTCCCCGGGGACCAGCGCGCCAGGCCGCCTGCCTGCGGGCCGGGTTACCAGCTTCCTGGGGCCCACTCCGCCTTCTTCCTCTGCGTCCGAGGAATTAAGGGGCTCCTCAGCACTCGACCAGCCGTCGTTGTCCTCAGGGGCCTCGGAGGGCTGAGACGTTTTGCTCCAACCTGAGAGAAAAACAGGCTCCAGTGAGGACCACCCTCGCTGACAGGCCTACCCAGCGTGGTCTAGGGAAGGCCCGAGACCCCCGCACTGTGCCACCCTCAATGGGCCTTCCCCTCCCCAGGAGCTCGACAGCTTTGCAGGACACACCGCAGACTCCCAAAACGCCTGTGCAAACCGTCCAAGGGGACGGGGAGCAGAGCACCCGCTTCCATCGACAGGGCAGCCCAGGGGAGAGAAAGGAACCCGGCGTCCAGGCGGCTTATCCAGCAGGCTCTGTCGCTTCCCGCTTCCCGGAGGAGGAGAAGCACTCCTCTCAGGCCACTGCCTGCTAGTCCCGGGGAGCACAGAGACCCTGAGAGACAACTAGCCCGAGACCCTCCCCCCCCATCTGTGTGGAGCAAATGCATCGAAGGGATGGCGTCATCAATTAACGCATTGAACACAGGACACCAGCCAGACCGAGATGGAAGGGGCTTGTGGAGAGTGCCTGCGCAGGCACGGTCCTAGCGCTTACTGCGGGCACGGCCCCGCAATCCTCACAGGACAGAAGCTGACGGCGCACTGATGCCAGTTGCTGTCTGAGCTCCGGACCTCGAGGCACAGCTGGGATGCCAGCCCAGCCGCGTACGCAAGCGAGGACCCCTCCACTGCCAGCAAGGAGGGGAAGAAAGCTTTATCCTGGACTTCATAAAATATACATGTATTCCTCCATCTACTGCCAGGGACCCCAAAGAGTAGCAAGTTATTTCGCATTTTGGGGGAGAAGGCAGGTAAGCTGCGGGGAGATGGGAGATGACGAGCTCCTGATTCTAATCAATATGATAAACACCAGTAATAAGGTAACGGGCTGAAGCTGCCTCCCTCAGAGTCAGCCCACAGCCACCACACGTGTCACACGGATTTCGACAAGAAGCACGTGGGATGGGAAGCAAGCAGGCTGCTCAGGGGTGTGGGCATGGGCACATCAGCTGCAGCCACACGGGGTGCGGCTGGAGGCACGCTTTCTCTCGAGAAGACAGCGCTGGGCGTGAAGACCGCGGCGAGAAAGTGCCAGATGCTCCCCCGTTAGCAAGTGGGGGGCTGCAGGGAGCACGCTGCCTAACAGGCCAGTTCCCAAGGCCAGTCATTTTTGAGGTTGGGAGAGAAAAGCTTGTGTTAAAGTGGCGCGAGGAAGCCATCTTCGTCTTCGCAGAAAGGGAGCTGGGCCCAGAGCACCCCATCAGCTGGCGGGGCTCTGAGCCGCGCGAAGGCAGCCTGTCCTCAGGGCCACAGAGGCCGGCAGCCCCCCGAGCTCCCACTGCACAACCAGGCCAGGTCCAGCGGCCGGGAGGGCCTCCGGGCTCTGCCTTCCTGGGGCTGCGCCACTGGGTCTCGAGGAGGGGGCTGAGCACGGCCTGCTCACATCACCACCGGGCTGCGTCTGTGCCAGAACTGGGGACTCTGAACTTCCAGTTTCAAACCACCCAACCTTGCCTGCTTCAGGCCTGTCTGGAGTTGTTGCACGTACAGCATGGGGCACCAAGACGGAGCACTGGCCAGGGACGCTGAGGGTCCCTGCGCCACGTGGCCTGGCTGCAAGCATCTTCTCCCCTCCAGCCTACCACCCACAGACATGAGGCTTCTGGAGGAAAAGAGGCGTGAGTTTGAGGACAGTGGGGACAGAGAGATGAAGACTGTTCTGGGCGCAGAGAAGGCAGTGCTGCCTGGCCCGCAGGCCTGGGTAACCCTTGGCTGCAGAGAGCAGGTGGCCACGCCTGTGATGTGGGGGACTGGACAGACCGCCCTTTGGCGCCCGCGGAGAAAAGGTCTTCTAGACGCAGAGCAGCGTCTGGGCCTGTGGCTGCTCATGGCTGCCCAGAGCCTCTGGGTGACCGCTTGTTAACGGGCTCAAGTAGTGCCCTGTGTTAAACGGTGTGATGGGGGGTAAGTGGGAGAAGGAGACCTGGCTGTGCCCGAGGCACCACGTGCAGAACAACGAGACGTTCAGAAGCCTCACGACACAGACGGGACAGCATCGCTCTCCATCTATGTGGAAGTTGGGGACTTTGCCAGGAGGACATTAGGCCAACGTGACTGAATATGGTCACCTCTGTTTCCTTCAGAATAGTCACCGATGCTGATACTGAGTAAAACAATGGGCGGATGAAGCTTTTCGGGAAGCAAGCATTTAAACGTTCACAAGAGTGCAGCCAGGAAGACCTGTAGCTCATCGTTGCCTGCTGTAGACTGAAATGACCGAGGAAAAGGAGGAGGAAGAGGCGAAGGAGGAGGAAGAGTAGGGGGAGGAGGCGGAGGCGGAGGAGGCTGGCGCTGAGCCCCAGGCTCTAGGCTTAGACATCTACTGCGACCCTCAGGCTGCCTCATCTTCATTCCACAGACGAGATGAGCTTGCACAGGTAACACGACTCGCCCAGAGGTGGCAGAAGCAGCACCAGAGCCACCCGGGGCCTGGCACAAGCCCGGACTCACGAGACACCACGCCTGCCTGCTACCCAGGGGAAGACAGCGGGGAGATGCCCCAGGCGTGTCTGGGTCCTCAGAGAGAAAGCAGAACGGAATAAAGCGCCCACCCCGGGAGGCCATCAGCAGGAAACAACTCTTCTCCCAGCACAGGAGGGGCTGCCATGCGAAGGCTGCGGGAGAGGGTCGCAAGCTCGGCCTCAGAGTGCAGTCTGAGGCCAGAGTCAGCTGCGGTGGCCCCTGGGTGGTCTCTGGGGGTGTGTGTGGGGATGCTGGTTCAGCTACACCCTGTGGGAACCTTCTCAACTGTTTGGAAAACTCAGTAAGACTCACAAAGTGAAACCCTCTCTATGAAGTTGAGACCCTCCACCTGAGCAGGAGCGTCTCTGGGTTTCCCTGAGGTGGGTGGTGGGGCTTTGCCCTCGGAATACGAGGGGCAAGAAAGGAGAAGGCCTGAGTTCCAGGAAGGAGCTACACTCCAACTGTCTGTATGACCCCCAGGAGATCAGGGGTCGGATGGGACCCTGCAGCTGCCACGTTCTGTGTCTCCACCGAGAAGCGTCGGGACAAACTGGGGAAGTGGAGGGCTGCTGCTGCAGGGGCCCCTGGACAGGGATGGCTGCAGCCTACACAGTGCTGGGTAACGAAGTCCAACCAAGCCAGACGCCGGCCAGGGGTGGCCACTGGGCAGTCCTGTGGCTGCTGGGCAGACCTGGCATGAGGAGGTCACTGAGAAGGGTGACGTCATCACAGTGTCACCAGAGCATCAGGCTTTTGAAGGAAACAGTGAATTTGCTCCCGGCTGGCAGAGACTATTTCCCTGTGCAGCTTAGACGACGTGTCACAGCAGGACAGACAGCGTCCCTAACCAGACAGGTAAACGGATGTCAGGTGGGTGAACAGAAGGTCAGCCACTCTACCTCGTAAACCAAAAGGCGTGGGGTCGCTCTTTACTTCGTGCCGTTTAGCTTTTTTGTCAGGACTGGTGGGAGAAGCTGCAGAAGGAGGAAGAGGCACAAACAGAACAGGAGAGAGAGAGTGAGGAATTGCATGCAGAGCGCCGGGGAGCCGTGAGGAAGAGTTCATGCTGGGATGGGACTCAAGCATCCGATGGGCAATTTCCACTGATTCAAAAAGTGGCTTCCTGGGAACAAAACTCTGCTGGCCGAGGGACCGCACGGTGAGAGAGGCCCAGGGGAGTCCGAGGAGAGGAGACCGGTGTGCGGCCGGCAGGCCATCGTGTGATCACTGTGGGGGCTGCCTCTGGTGCGCTTTCTGAGCTCTGCGTTGACTATGCGTAGCGTGCACACTTTCCATACTCAGCAATGTCGACAGCACCAGAATTTGTTCTCCCTTTCTTTTTTTGCAAAAAGTTTGAGGCCAACTTAAAAGTATTGTAAAACTGGGAAAAAAAACCTCTCCAACTTTGGACCAAGGAGAAGTACCCTAGGTAACACCGGCTTCTAGCATCTAGTGGGGGTCCTGTAGGACCCGCCTGAACTTCAGGGCCTGCTTCACGCCCTGCCTCAGCGTACTTCCCTGCCATGTAGTTCATCACCCAGGAGCGCCCAGAGGCGGTCGAGCTTTCAGGATCTCCATCCAAGAGGCCTTTACCCGCGCCGTGCACCAGCAGAGGCCTCTAGAAGGCAGTGGACACCAGCACGTCAGCCCTCGGGCAGAAGGGAGTAACTGCAGCCAGGAAGGCCAATGCCTGGAGGGGCCTGACCTGAGGAACGACCGGTGGTGGAGTTGGACCAAAAAGCAATGGCGAGTCCAGCTTCCGGGCAAGGCTCCTTCAGAAAAGCCCTGTGCACCTTTCCAAGAAAAGGCCCCAGAAGAGAGCTTGGCCACGTGGTGACAGACACCAGCATCAGCACAACCGTGACTCAGTGGAAGAACGCTGAACGCTGCCCCTGCGACGCAGCAGGCAGACGCCCCAAGACCATCCGCACGAATGACCACACACGAATGGATGACAGACACGCCACACGGCGAGGGACACGGTGCCCTTTACCTTTCTGACCTTTGAGGTTAGCAAAACCCTGCAGGGTAAAGCGCTTTTTGGAAAGTGCAGAGCTTTCTGAGGTAGAGTTAGTGACCGTGTCATCTACAAAGGAAGAGAGAGGGGCCGCGTTGGGGCGTCCACATCCTGGGTGCCTCTGGGAGGGCTCACGTCGGGCCACACCAGCTGGTCTCTGGGGCTGGGGCGCCCCCGAGCATGAGGAAGAGCATTGCTCTGGGAGATCCCAGTGCTCCACACATGGGGGGCCGGGACCCCTGAACTCTCAGAGGCCCCTTCCTGCGAGAGGAGGCTGTGTCCCTGCCTCACCCGCCAATGGCACCCACGGGGTGGCCCCGGTCCTGCCAGGCTTGGTCGCACACACACCCACCTCTGCCCTTCTCGGGGGCCTTTGGCAGCGATGTCGAGCTCACGTATCCTTCCAGGCTGAGGGGGTCGGTCTTCCTTTCTTCCAGCTTTTTGACGTTTCTTGTGTTCCCTTTCGAGGGACTAATGGCATCAGACACATCAAAAGAGAAATAGGATGCCATCTGGTTAGTTTTCCAAAACGCTCCCTGAGGATTTGAGGTGGCCAGGCCTCCTGAATTCCCACCAGTCCTCAAAGCAGCGTGTCCCGCCGCTGCAGGGGGCCCGCACTTCCGGACGGAGCCCGAAGGGAGCCAAACTGGGCCAAACCCCCTTCCGAGCTATTAGGTAGGAGGCCGGCTTTTGGTGGGCGGGGAGGGGAGTCTTTCTCTTTTAAAACTGTTGTTCTGTGGATTATTTACTTAGACCATATCCCATTCGTGAGTGAGTACATGTGCTTACATAAGAACCAGGAACAATATGGGAAAAAACCAAGTAAACGAACAAAATAACAAAAAAAAGCAAGGGCCGTGAGGGAAGGATGAGGCCAGTGTGTGGGCGGCCTCTGACCGTGGGTGCGAGGGGTGGCCTCCGTCGCGGCTCTCAGCCCCTGCACCCCCGGCCCTGACTGAGGCACCACCATCACCGACATGCTGGCGGTTAACCGTTCTCTGGGACAGCGGAAAACGGGGAAAACCCACAGATGGACACACTGGCGGGTTGTCAGGACTGGTGTTTGCTGGGGCGCCAGGCCAGACGCTTGTCCTTGAAGCTGACCCGCTGGGCCTGACCCAGGGCTGTGGGCAACGTCAAGTCACCCCAACACTGGGAGACTCAGGGGACAGGGCCCAGGAAACTCGGTGACTGTGCCACTGCCCACCGTCTGGCCTCCTGATGTGTGGGGCCCAGTGCCCGCTTACCTTGCGCTGGCCGTTGCAGGCAGAGGCAGGCTCTGGGACTGCTCCAGTACGCGGTGCTGGCTGGCTTCTGCGAGGAGGGGACAAACGAGACCCAGCACGGCTGGAGCGCTGAACCGAGCATGGCAGCCAATAGCTTAGGGCTCTGTGGCTGCTTGGAGCGTATGAACAGCGCCCGGAGCAAAAGCGGAGAGAAAACCGTGGCCGAAGACGTCCTTACCTCTGAAGGCCTGCAGCTGGCTGGTCAGCAGCTTCCGGATTTCGCTCACCCACGCCGCTTTGATTTCGGGAGTTGGTGCCTACCCCGCAAGAGAAACGCCAGGAGGTGAGCAGCCTCGCTCCCTGCAGACTCACGCTTCGGCGTTTCACTCTCGGAACCTCCGAGGACAATCTCAGGAATTGAAGACGAGAGCATGCGGGTGGGAAAGGAGAGGAATAAACGGCCAGAGGTCCCCTTGCCTGGGACGCCCCCCACAGCAAGGGCGGGATGGAAGGGGCCCTGTGGGCGGTGCCGGGCGCCCAGGGCCCTGCCACACAGCCAAGGCTGACCACCAGGCAAGTATCCTTGTGCAAGTGTGGACATCTGACTCAGTGGGAAACCATGGGGTGTGAACTGTGCCCTGAGAAGTAGCCCTGACATTGTGTTAGGTGACAAGGATGGTGGGAGCCTGAAGTCTCGCAGAACTCTAAGCTTCTAGGGCAAGGGAGACGAAAAGGAGCGTGAGCCACCACCAGGGCTGCTGCCCTGCCTCGGTCGGTGCCCGGGCCTGAGGGCAGTGCCAGCTGGGCAGTTTGGCTCTGCAGATGCTGAGACTGTGGACAGCCAGGGGCCGCCACCATCTCTGGCGGTTCCCAGGAGCTTGCGCCCACATCCTCACTTTGGCTCTGGGTGGCCCGTGGGCCTGGCGGTGCTGACGTGGGTGTTGTGAGTGGTAGACGACTAAGTCCCATGTGTCGCGGACTCCACGCTGCCGTGGCCACGGCGTCCCTGCGGGGTTGCCACGTAGCACTGGGCCTGACCCACTGAGTGTGTCAGCACTTTGAAGGGCAACCAGGACAGGCACAGCCCCGGTGTGGGCTGACCCCTTCCCAGGGCACCTGGGGTCTTGCACAGGCTCCCAGATGCACTTACAGCTCCACCCACCTCCTGCTCTCCCCAGCACGGTGAGGACGGCTGAGGGCTGGCACACACGCCCCCAGAGAACCCGGTCGTGTGTGTAAGCGTGGCACAGGCCAGCCGTGCTCCCCTGTGCCGTCCAGCTGCACAGGGGCCGGGGCGACGGGAGCCCAGCCCACCTTCCTGTGGTGCACCTGGAGCTCCCCTGACTTGCAGTCTCCCGGGGCGTCATCCTGGGTCCAGCTCAGGTTAGACGGCCCAGGGCAGCGCCCCCACATGAAGAGTGGTGCTCCTGTCTCCCAGTGATCAAGCTTCCCGGAAGATTCTAGACACCAGCTCTCACTAGACGCCTTTCACTGGTGATCCTCAGGGCTCGCCGCGTCCCTGGTGGCGGCCCGAGAGACGCGGCTCACCTGTATGATGTAAACCTCC
Organism: Equus caballus; assembly: GCF_041296265.1. Taxonomy (NCBI): domain Eukaryota; kingdom Metazoa; phylum Chordata; class Mammalia; order Perissodactyla; family Equidae; genus Equus; species Equus caballus. The sequence continues at coordinate 100,399,083 of NC_091700.1, read as the reverse complement.
TCCCGGGCGTTGTACCAGATCTCAAACTTCCTCACGTCGCCCTTCACGTTCTCTGTTATGCCAACCGCCGCCATCTGACAGTGGAAATGGGGAGACAGGCGTCAGTGTGCAGGGTAAGAGCTCTCCACCTGCCTCTAGAGTTGATGCATGGGTGAGACGATGGAAGAAGTTTTGGGGTGGGGACCAAGGACGTCCAAGATCCCTGACTTCCACCATAACAGAAAACGTGTGTGCCAGAGAGTGAGAATAGCGGCCAAGACTCAGTCAGAGCCTGCCACAGGCTAACAGTTCCCCTAACAAGGGCAGCGCCAGGGAGGTCCCAGCTGCTGGACCGGCCTTACTCACATTCACCGACAGCCTGCAGTTGTAGCACCCGCCTTACTCACGTTGAGGGACAGCCTGTAGCTGTGGGACCCCCTTACTCACGTTGAGGGACAGCCTGTAGCTGTGGGACCCCCTTACTCACGTTGAGGGACAGCCTGTAGCTGTGGGACCCCCTTACTCACGTTGAGGGACAGCCTGTAGCTGTGGGACCCCTCACTCACGTTCAGGGACAGCCTGTAGCTGTGGGACCCCCTTACTCACGTTGAGGGACAGCCTGTAGCTGTGGGACCCCTCACTCACGTTCAGGGACAGCCTGTAGCTGTAGGACCCCTCACTCACGTTCAGGGACAGCCTGTAGCTGTAGGACCCCTCACTCACGTTCAGGGACTGCCTGTAGCTGGAGGCCCCTCACTCACGTTCAGGGACTGCTTGTAGCTGTAGGAAGGCGCTTTCTCGTAGCCCTCCCCGTTCTCCCCCCTCACTCACGTTCAGGGACTGCTTGTAGCTGTAGGACCCCCCTCACTCACATTCAGGGACTGCCTGTAGCTGGACCCCCCTCACTCACGTTCAGGGACTGCTTGTAGCTGTAGGAAGGCGCTTTCTCATAGCCCTCCCCATTCTCCTCTCTCTTCTTGCAGAAGAGCACCGCCTTCTCGTGCAGGAACAGGTGCCGCTGCATGGGCTTGAACCTGGCCAGGTCCTTCACCTTGCTGTGGCCCTTCTTGTGGTCCGTCCAGACGCTGAAGGAGCCCTGCATGAGCAGCTTCCCCAGGTCGCTCAGATTCCCCTGAAACATGTGGGGGCAGGAGGTCACTAAACCCAGAGCCAGGTGGGCGCCTTGCTGCACGTTGCTGAGTGAGAGGAGCCCCTCTGGGAGGCTGCACGTGTGGGTTCCAGGTGTGTGACCTTCTGGGAAAGAAAACTATGGAGACAGTGAAAGATCAGCTTCCCAGGGCTGGGAGGAGGGGGCATGAACAGGTGGAGCAGAGGATTTTGGGGCCGTGAAACCACCCTGTACGATACTGTAGTGATGGACGCACGTCATAACACATTCGTCCAAAACCACAGAACGTCCGGCACCAAGTCAGCCCTGATGAACATCGTGCACTCTGGGTGACGGTGACGCGTCCATGGAGGTTCACCGGTTGTGACAAATGCACCATCTGGTGAGGACGCTGACGGTGGGGGAGGCTGTGGGGGCAGGAGGTGCATGGGAAATCCTTGTTTCCCACAATTTTGCTGTGAACCTAAAACTGCTCTAAAAATAAGGCCTAGTAATGAAAAGAAAGCGAGAGTGAGTGTTGAATGGACTTGTAGAGAGAGAAATAAAATTAATAAGTTGACCGAAATCTGACTTCTCGTGTCACATGTCACCAGCCCACAAGCGGCATAAGAGAAAACAGACTCCCGCCTGCTCCTGAGGGACGCCGACCGCAGGAAAAGGGCAGGAGTGGAGAGGGCTGCAGAGCTGCGTCTGCCCTGAGAGGCCCCCACGCAGGCTGCGGCCCGGGAGTTTGTGTCTCAGGGCCACCTGACCCCGAGTCACACGAGGTTTAACTGGATTCGGGTGACGCATGCAGTGGAAGCTCCAGGACACAGCTCTGCCCAGCGACGGCCAGCCGCAGCCCACCGCCCGTCAGCTTCCCGCGGCCCTTACGTCATAGCCCGTGATGGCGATGAGGTGCATGGAGTCGTTCACGGCCTTGAGGATGCCCAGGATGGAGCTCAGCGCCTCCTGCAAGTCCTCGGCCCCCTCACAGCTCTTGCTGTATTTCAGCATTTCCTGGGGGAGAGGAGAACCAGGCCCCACTCACACACCCGTCCCGTCCGGACACTAGATGCTGACGCTCCCTCGAGAGCTGCTGGAGTGCCCGTGCTCTGTCCTGGAAGCAGAGGCCCCCGGCGGCCCCAACACAGACCCTTCGAGACGCAGTCACCACAGCACACATGCATGCGGACAGCCACCCTCCCCAGGTGGCAGGCTTGCTAGGGCCACTGGCTTTGGAGCAGCTCGGGAAGCCGCCCTCCCATCTCCCTATAGCTCCACTCCACACCACTCCCAATAGCCTGGCTGGATGCTGCTGGTCGGGACGACCCCTGAGCCGGACACTCAGCCAAGCTGGGCAAGTGCAGGCCCCTCCCAGTGCCTCCCCAGGGTGAGCACCCCGCAGGGGGCTCACGTCTTCCTATCTGCTACTGTAAACCTCCTACTCTTTCCTTTCAAATATGACACCCAAATAAACATCCGACTGTCAAAGGCACGCTCGCCGCGTCCATTCACACGCTCACTCCAGCCTAGCAGAGCTGCCTCTGCTGGGCCCACAAGGACAGCTGGATATAGACCGGGCTTTGCTGGGAAGAAGCGTATGGCACACAGCCCAGTGCATGTGGAGAGCCCTCACAGGGTGGGGTTTGCCCGTCTGTTCACCTCTGTGTCGCCAGCCCCGCGGCCATGGCCAGCGCACAGCAGGCCCTCCACAAAGGGCTGTGAAGAACCAGGACTCTCATAGAGATGGGAAGAAGGCAGCTCAGGGATGGCCGGGGCAGCCGCAGACAGACAGGCGGGTGGTGGCAGGGAGGGGCGGCCGCCAGGCTGGGTGCAGGGCCTGCGGGGTCTCACCTTGAGCAGCAGCTGGTACTTGGTGATCCTCTGGACTGGCTTCAGCAGGTAGGAGTCCAGGCTCAGCTTGTGGTCCAGCTTCTTCTGGCATTCCTGCACGCCCCAAAACCTCTGGGTTAGACGGTTCTCAGAGCTCTGGGTTTGGGAGCCTGCCACTAAAGGAAACGCCACTCGAAAGATCCCGGACGCACCTGGAAGAAGGGGCAGTCGGCGCACTGCCGCCACACGCTCTCGGAACGCGGCTTGTTCTGACAGTACTTCTCGTACATCTGGAACTCCTCCAGCTGTCCCGGGACACAGACGGCCATCTCAGCGCCCGGGGGCAGGTGCCACTCCCGCGCCACACCCTCTGGACGCCCACTGCTCCCAGAGGGGTCCCGGGGCCTTGGAACCCCCCATCACAGGCTGTCCTGGGTGAGGGGCCTCTCTGCTGCACGGACTCCCTCAGAGGCTGTTTTTCCAAATGGAACTTCCTGAGTCTTCTCTGGCAGTTTTGCACATTACACAGCTTATTCTCTGAGTCAGACCTGAGCCCCGGGTGTGAGATGCAACCGCCCCAGGGCAGCCCGGGGGCACAGACGGCTCTGGGGCTCCTTCAGCTGGAGCCGGCACACAGCTGTCGGCCAAGAGGCAGAGGCGAGCACAGAGCAGTGGTGCTGAGACGCCTCCTGCTTGCTGAGAGCCCTGCACCTCGGTCTGGCTGCTGACGACCTGTGCCCAGTGTCAGCCTCCCGCACAAACCCCAACCAAATGTGGAGCAAAGTGGCCTGGAATCAAGGACGCACGACACCTGCCCCAGGTCCCCTGCCCCTGTGGGGCCAATCCCGGCTCTCCCCCTCCATTTCAGACGCACGCCCCTCGCAGTGGGGCAGCCAGGTGACAGCGCCCCCAGAAGCTCCCTTCTCAGGGCTGCCTTGGTCCTGACACCGCTTCTGTACACATTAGCTCAGGACAGCTGGCTTTGCCACAGGACTAACAGACTAAAAATAAACGTAGGACCAACACAGACTTTCTAAAGAATCCCCAGAGCTCAGTGTACACGGTGGTGCTCAAACTTGCACGGGCAGGAGAATCGCCCGTAGGCTCGTTTCAACTCAGAACCCCTGGAGGTCCTGGCGTGGCAGGTCTGGGGTGGGACGTTAGAATGTGCGTTTCTGAAAAGATCCCAGGAGGTGCTCATCCTGCCGGCCAGGACCCGACGTTGAGCCGCTGGCCTGCAGTGTGACGGCCCGGCTCCAGTTCTCAAACAGCTCTGAGAAGCGCTGCCAACGGCCAGGCCGACTGGAAACACAAATATCGCTCCCCTTTTCCTCCCTTCTGCCTCCTGACGCCAATTCATCGTAGCGAGTTGCAGCCTCTGGCTTGAGACTTAGTTTCACTGCTGTTAGGAAGCTGCATTTTCCCTACTGCTAAGCTAGCAGTCGGTGGAGATCAGCATAACAAGATCTCGTGGGCCTGTGCGGAGAAGACAGCGGCCCCTGTACCCCGCAGCCCCTCCTCCTCTGAAAACTTCCCCACCAACCCCCCAGCTCGGCTGATCGCCCTGCTCTGGAAGGAGGCAGACATTTACTATTTCAAGGAGAAAAAAATAAGGCTCAGAAAGCGTGAACGACTTGTCCAAGGTCAGCTGGGAAGGGAGGGCGTCTTAACCAGGGCAGGACCAGCACAGAACAAAACACCAGCACGAAAGCACTCAGCTTCACCCAAACTTGCCATCAACACTCAGATGCTTCACAATTCTAGCATTTCTCAAAGCTTACGTTTGACAGTTTTTCTCTTTTTTGAACTAGTTATTGGGCTTTAGAAAAAAATCGCATTCTTTTGGCCCTACCATAAAGTATCACGTCATCTCAGCCAAGCTGGAAACGTGTACTTTGTGACTTCAGCTGGTCAGAGGGGATGGCAATAGGATTTAAAGTCACTATGATTTTAAGTAGTAACTGTAAGAAACAAGGCACAGCAAGGTGCACGTTTACACAAATACATACCCTTTCTAGAAAACACCTTCCGACCAGCTCTGGGCAGTCTATGTAGTTTTCTAGCTCCCTCAGGAATATTCTAGACAAAGGAAGTTTGCATTAGGTTGTACGATGGACAACATGAATAAGACGGCATCTGTAACAAATTAACAGGCATCATTTTCCAGATGACTCTCCATCCGGTGCAGGAGGTGTCGTGTGCAGGAACGCGCCCTCTGATTTCGGGAACCTGCAGCCCACAGCTGTCACTCTCAGGGTCCCCCCTGCACCAAACTCTCAGGGTTAAGCCAACGTGACCCCCTTGCGGGTTCCTTTACGTTTCTGGCGTCAGTGCTCACGCAGAGGTTGGGGAGCCCCTTTTTGCTGGCAGACATGGGACAGAGGCCACAGGCAGACAGACAGAAGCATCTAGAGGCTCTGAAAGTCCAGCCCCCATACCTGTGTGCTTGTGTAACAGGGCTCTTGGCTCTGCCCCTGGGACCCTCCCTGAGGTAGCACCGCCCTGGGCCCTGGGCCGAGTCTTCCTCTGTTTGTTTCTATCAGGGTAAGTCCCATCGGGAGGGGGAGCTCCCTGGGGATCAGGTCAGGACATAGTACTGCAGTGTGGAGCCGCCAGGGGCCCAGCACCTGAGGACTGACTGAGACCCCAGGCCGGGGTCAAGGACACTGATGGGCTGGGCCACCTGCTCATTTTAGTTCCCAAGGGAAGGCCCCGGGTGGGGTCGGCTGCCTCCTTTATAGAAGGGCGGGTGGGAGATGCTAATGACAGAGGAGCCAAAGCATGTGGTCAGACAGAGCGCCCCAAGTGTCCCCTGAGGGCCGGGGGAGGGTGGGGCCCAGTCCTGGCCCCGGCTGCACTGCCAGGGGAGAGGGAGGGTTCGCTCACAGCTGCTCTGTGTCTGTCTGCTTCCCTCTGCACTCCAGTCTCCCAACTCACAGCCTTTCCCACCAGCTCCCGCAAACTGGGACGAGGCACCAGGGTGAGCAGCTCCAGAAGGACCACCCGCACTTGCCCCAAAGCCACGGAGAGGCCTCAGAGTGCTCTCACGAGGGGAGAGCAGGAGGAAAGGAGCCCCCAGTGTTGTCGTCTTTTTCCACAAGCTTGGGAACAAAATGGGTTCTGCTCGGGGTGTGGCCTTCAGTGTCGCCCCAAAGTGCCAAACGCACACACGTGGGGTGGGGCGGTGGCTCCTGTCCCAGCAGTAGAGGAAGAGGGCAGGAGGGGGCCACTGACAGAGCACAGAGCATCTCTCCTGGGGAACAGGCGGCCCATCTGTAAGCCACCCACGCGGCTCAGACGACTTGCCCTTGGCCTGTCTCAGTCCCACTCGAGCCACTGCTCATGCCCCAGAGAGGGAGGAAGGGAGATTCCCCACCGGCAGAGCCCAGGCCCGTTTGGGTTCCCGCTCCCTGAAGGCGGCCACTCTGGAGGCGAGACACAGCTGACCACACGTGTGAGGAGGAAAGCCGACCTGTTATGAAAGTGGTAAATTTCTTCCATGTTTCCAAATAGAACATCCTTCTTGTTTTGAAGGCCTGTTGAGATGAGATGTGTCATTAACGGGTTGTCCATCTCGGCAGCGTAGCCCTGCGGGAGGGGAGAGAGGCAGGGGGCAGCCTGAGCCGCAGCCGACAGACGGGCGGCCGCTGCCCAGGGGGATGAGACAGTCCCAGGTTTTAGAGAGCAAATCCACCTTGTGTGTACTCACTGGCCTTTTCCAGGATCGTCTGCACAAGCGCCACAAAATGTGAGTGAGTTACAATAGCACAACTTTTTTGGGGGGGGAGGTCTCTTTTCAACGTTTTTAAAATTCAGGTACAACTTCCGTGAAGGGGACAAAACCTCATGTGCACACCTTGATAAGCTATTTATGTGTCTACACCCCTGTAAACCCCGCCCAGTTCAAGATACAGAACATTCCAGCAGCCAGAAGTCCCGCTGTCCCCCTCAGGCAGCAGCTCAGCACGCAGGCGACTGTGCTCCGACCTCCCCACCCTGACGGCAGGCGGGGACTCCCCAGATGGGAACACGTTCTTATTTGATGTCCCCCACTCGTCATCAGGTCCTGAGGGTTGCCCGTGGTCACGGGCCGTAGTAGCAGGTCTTTCTCCTGCTAAACGCTGTCCCTGAGTAAGTCCCCCTAAACCCACTGGGCCTGCTCTTGTGGACGGACATTTGAGTTGTGTCCAGTCTGGGGCTGTTCTGAGTGAAGTTGTGCTTTTCGGTGGACACAAGACCATTTGGGGTGGGGAGCCCCCCAAGCCGCCAGCACAGGGCACCCCAGGTGCGGGCTCACCTCCAGGACGCACAGCAGCTCCTCCACGTAGGCCCGTTCCGTGTCAAGGAGCTCGTTCATGACGTGCCTGTGGACAGGGCGTGCGGACTGTTATCCAGAGGCCCGGACCCGCCTCCTGGCTTTGGGGCCACCCACACAAAATGACCCGATTCCTCAAGCGCGTCTCAAGCATCGCTCTGCTCTGGGCACGTCTCCAAGTCCTCCCACCCCGCGGAGTCAGCCCTGCTCCCCTCTCCCGCCGCCGTCTCCTGCAGGAAGAGCCCCTCCTGCGCCTCTGCACCGGCCTGCTCGTCTGGGGCCATCTGCACCCCTACCCCGGGGCATCCTTTAGCTGCTCTAGGGCTTGTCACCACCCTCGTGCACACAGTGGGTGGCCAGTGACGATCAGGGAACTGCCACATGTCCATCATGTTGTGGATGCCCAGAGGGGTGTGGGCCTCATATGAACAGTCAGGTCTTGTTTTACTGACGAGGACCACCTTTCAACCACTTATGACCAAGCTCCCCACCTTAATCCACAGAAAATGGAGCCACTGGGGTGCTCCTGGGTTGCGATCGTGGAGCACAGACGGTGGGGCACCATCAGTTCTAAAACAGTTGTCAGCACCTAACGAGGCCGTAGGGCCGCAGTTCAGAGTCCACGCTCCTAAACGGGGTGGCAGGAGAAGAGGGGCCTCGGGCCTCCCTCTCACCACCACGAGCTGGAGGCCAGTGCTCCTGTCTAGGAGTACAGCGCCTTACAGAGGGGAGGGGGTTCCCAGGTGGGGGTTGAGCTAGATGCTGAGGGCCGGCAGCGAGGGGGGCATTCTGAGTACTGATCTCAGAGTGGGACCACGCAGGGAGGCGGTGCGTGCAGCTGCCCTTTGGACGGTGGACAGTCCAGCCCAGCTGGAAGGTAGGGGTTCCATGGGGAAGTGATCCCCCCACCCCAGGAAGGATGTCGGAAGGGCCCTCTCTGTCATTCTAGAGCTCAGACCTCATCAGCACTGCTGTGTGGGGATGGACACAACCCCAGCCACTCCTGGGAGGGGCGGAGCACACAGGACGCCCAAGCGGGTGCCGTGGAAACAGGGTAGCTGTGGGAAGCAGAGCCTTGGGGTTGGGGTGAAGACGAGGAGGGGAGAGGTTAAGAAAGAGAAGTGACGCTCAGCTCAGCGCATGGAGCCAGGTGGGTGGGAAGGGTTCCTGGGCAGTGGGAGGGACCAAGCCCACCGGGGAGAGGGGAGCCAGGACAGGACCCAAACGGGCCACCCGAGGGCCTGGCTGGGGTGAATCACACTGTCTTCTCGCTTGGGGCCTCAGGGAAGGGAGAATACGAGCCATTTCAAATCAGCAAAGTGCTACCTGAGGATCTGGGGCAAATGCGGCTCTTCTAAGGAAAACCTAAATTTCTCTTGATTTCAGATGTGGACAGGCCAAATGAACACGTGTGTTCCACTTCCGTACATGCACCAGACGCACATGCATGTGCCACACGACACCAGCGTTGCTCCTCCCTGGCGGCTCTGGGGTAGAAGCCGGTGGGTCCGCCAGCTCGGCTCCTGAGGCTGAGACCTGGGGGGTCACGCTGGTCCCACCTGGACCAGAGCCCCTCGGGGGAGCCGGGAAGCAGCCCACCCACCTCCGCAGGATGGCCAGGCTCTCCTCCTCGTCCCCCGTGGAGCTGCCTCGGCCCTGCCGGCCCTCACTCATTTCACTCTGGGGAGAGAAGAGCACACGGGACTCAGCCGTCAAGCGCCAGGCGGCGCCCCCTCCGTCCCGGCTCAGGCCCGGAGCCCAGTCTCATCTCCCGTCTGAACAGATCTGAGGTCATGCAGACCAGGAGCGGCGGGAGGGAGGCAGGCGCAGGGAGCACGCGGGGGCGGATGGCCGGCTGGGTGGGGGGTCAGCGGCGCGGGGCGGGGCCTCACCTTGGCCCTCCTGTAGGGCCCTCTCTGCGCGCTGCCCTCGCAACTGCTGTTCTCAGAACCTCTCCGGATACCTGGTTTGGAAAAAGGGCAGAAGGGTGGGTGTGACTCACCCTGCACCGCCTGGGGAGGGGCAGAGAGCGTGCAGGAGGGTCCGGCATTTTTTTTTACTTTCAGAGGGAAAAGCAAGCAGGCCAGAGAAGGGGGAAGAAGCCCCATAAAAGTAGTGAGGAAGGAAAACGGGGCCGGGAGACTAGTCGGGGGACGAGGGGCTGGCCCGTCGGAGTCAGCTCACATCCCAGGGGTCTCCGGCTCCCCGCCCTCCGGCAAGAGCTTTGTGGCCAGGACGCTCCGGTCCGGGAGGTCTCTGAAGAGGCCAGAGAGCGATGTGTCATCGGACCCCGCACACAGGACGTGGGAACTGGCTCCCCAGAGCTCTGACAGCAACACTGGCCAAAGCCCTGAAGAAAACGGTGGGAGCCATCCCAGCCGCTGGGAGAGCGTGTTTGGGGACAGGGAGGTGACAGGAGGGAGTCTCTAGGAACTGGTGGGAGGTCAGCTTGGCCTCAGAGAAGGGCTTCACCCGCCAGGGACACAACGAGGGGCTGAGGCTGACCGTGGCGCCCGGCAGGCGGGCTGAGGCATGGGCACGTGGCTCTTTGGGGCTCAGAGCTCCGGAGGCTCTGGGGCACAGGTCGCAGCCACACTTGACGAAAACTATTCCGGCAACAGTGCTGAGGACAGATGGGTCCTCAGGATTGGGGGGAAGAGGCCCCGGAAAATCCCCCAGCAGTGACTCGATATTCCAGTTCCGTGGACCACGCGCTCCTTGCTGCACTCTGCCAGTGCAGCACAGACAAGGGTAAACCAATGGCGGGCCGAGTGCCAATAAAACTTTATTTACAAAATGGGCGACGGCCCCTGGTGGAACGGAAGGAGGGCGGTCCCTGAAGGGACTGTGGGTGTCTGCACATACCTGGGGAGGCGCAGGGCGACTTGGCGAGCGCCTCAGGCCGGGGGGCCACCGGCTGCACGGGCCGCGTCTGCTTGGCCGCCAGCTTCTTCAGGCTCGCCTGCCTCCGGTGGAACATCTCTTCCATGCTCTCTTGCTTCTGGAAGACCTTCTGCACGTGTTCCTGAGGTGACAGGCGTGACCACTAGTGAGCAAGGAGCCTCACGAGCGTCGGCGTCCACAGTTTAAAAACAGAGGCACCGTGCGCGGCCTCGGCCTCGGCACCCACAACCTCGGATGTGCGTGCTCTGGTGCAGCCATCCCGCCCCGCGCCGCTCGCCGTGCACAGGGAGGTGCACCCTCTTAGGAATAACAGACACTAGGCCTCGAGGAAGGTCAGCTGGGGGGAGGGCCCCTCTGCACACACCCTAGGGCGCCGAGGGGAGGGCAGCGTGCCGTGTGTCGCCCCAGGGGTGGGACAAGGGTGGCTGGCGGGGAGCTGGGAGGCGTCCAGTTTCAGTGAAACACGGAGGGGAGCACCAGGCAGCGGGGCCCACAGACATGGCCACTTCCTCGAGAACCCGCCTCAGCGGGACCAATCCCGCGCGAGGCAGGATGACCGCTTTCCAGGGAGGTGTGGAAATAGTTTCTGCGTTGAAAGGGAAGCTGCACCAGATGACCTCCCGCTCGACATCTCTCTCAAGTGCCCGGAACCTCCAAGAACTGGTTCAAGGATTCCTGGGAACGTCGTGGGAGCAGCTCCCACGTGCAGGCAGCGCACTGCCGCGAGCAGCCCGACGGCTTACCCTCAGGTCTTGGGTGAGGATGAGTTCGTAGTCCTGGTAAATTTTATTGAGCTCCTGGATCTTATTTTCTGCGCCGGTCTCCAGAAACTTCTCGATCTCCTGGAGGGCGGCCTCTGCGCCGTCCTGGGACTGGCACTTGTCCACAGGCTGGGAGGCCAGCAGGTAGATGCCTTCATCGCACCACTTCATGGACTGGACACGTGGAGCGTTGCCGGGGGGGAAAATGGCACCGTGAGACGCTGCGTCTGGGCGTCCCTGCAAAGGGCTCTGCCGGGGCCTCTCGCTGTCTCCTGTGCGGCCTGCTGACCGCTACACTCTCGGGCATCTCTGCAGCACCGCATCGGCTCAGTTCTGAACTATGACCCAAGGGGGACACGGTGCCGAAAACACCCCAGCAAATCACCCGGACCGGACTCGCTCACAGAGAGGCAGGGCGCCATGCGCTAGCTAGACCATAAGTTTCTGGGCCCTTTACAGAAACCGTTACTTGTGGCAAATGAATTCTAGAAAAGAGACGACTGAGTCAGGAGGTGACCGTCTGGCCAGAAGAAAGGTGTGGGGTGTGGGACCAGTTTCCACTCAGTGACTGATGTCTACCCGCCCGGAGGGAGCTGGCCTGAGGGACCGAGAGGCAGTTTGCCTGTGGGGCGCGGGTCGGGGGCCTACCGCCTCCAGGAGGCTGTGCAGCTCCAGCGACTTGCCGAGCAGCCCCCTCCTCCGCCCGACCTCGGCGGCAAACTGGTCGCAGAGGTGCTGCAGCTCGTGGCACTTGGGGCGGATGGAGTCCACCGCATAGTGCTTGTTGCCGATGAGCTGCTCACCCTCCAGGGACAAGGCGCGGGCCCGCTCCACGGCTGCCTGCGGGAGAGAGTGCCCAGACACGCAGTCAGCTCCTGTTCCTTACATGCAGGCGGGGCGAGATTTCCTGCGGGGGATCAGGGGACAGTGGGGGAGGGGTTAGGGTAGGGGTGGTGGGGAGAGGATGGGGTGAAGGGGGTGGTTGGGGGGAGACTCGGTGGGGGTGGACCAGGCAGCTGTTCCTCCACCTGCGGACGTCACTCAGGGCTGGGGGCTTCCGCTTGGATGGCGGGAAAGCCCAATTCCGGAACCTTCCTAAGCAACCTTGGTGACATCGTGCTTGCAGCCTCACCAGGCTGACGCCCGCCCAGACGTCCCCATCCTTACACTGGACTTCTCCTCGAAGCTCGTGAGATCCTTCAGGAGGTGCTCCACGTGCGCCAGGCTGTTCCCCACGTCGGTGAAGGTCACTATCTTCTGGGCCAACGTGTCCAAGGCGGCTTTGACCTGAAACAGAGGAGGAGACCAGAGACCCGGGCCCACGTCAGGACAGCCACTGCTGAGGGAGAGGACATGGACACAACACTGAACCCGGGAATCGAGGGAGGGAGGGAAGACCCAGATCTTCTCTCAGAAAAACAGGACGAGAGGGAAACTTCCTCAGTTTGATGAAGAGCGTCTACAAACATCCTACAGCCAACGCCACGGGAATGACGCGGGGAAAACAACACTCTCCCCCGGGACTGGGAACGAGGCGAGGACGCCCACTCCCTCTACCATCATCCAAGTGGTAGAAGCTCTACCCAGTACAAGAAGGCAAAAAATCACTCAAAACATAAACAAACAACAGATATACAGATCACAAAGGAGGAACTCAAGCTGTCCCTGTCTGCACACGATCTGATGGTCCATGTGGGGATCCCAGAGACTCCACAAAATGACGCCTGGAATAAGTGAGTTCAGCAAGGTCTCAGGAGACAAGATACACATACAAAAACCAACTGTGTTTCTATCCATAGCCATGAACACATGGACACCAGAACTAAAAGTACAGTACCATTTATGATGGCTTAAAAAAATGAAACACATAGTGTAAACCAAACAAAGCATGTGCTGACCTGGTAGGCTGAAAACCACACATGGATGAAAGAAATCTGAGAAAATCTAAATAAGTGGTGAAACGTGTTGTGTTCATTGATGGCAAGAGTCAACACACTCAAGATGTTGATCACCCCAAATACGGGTTTAACACAATTCCTATCAAAACCCCAGCAAAATTTTTTGTAGCTATCGACGAGATTATTTTAAAATTTATATGGAAAGGCAAAGGAACCAGAATAGAATAAAAGTATTTTGGAAAAGAACAATAAAGTGGGAGGAATTCATTCGCCCGATTTCAGGGCTTACTGTATAGCTACAGTGATTAGGGCCGTGTGGCGTTGACAAAGGGACAGAACCCAGACCCAGAAACAGACCCAAACAAAAATGCCCAACTGATCTTTGACAGAAGTGGGCGAGCAAGCCAGGGGAGGAAAGACAGCCTTTTCCACAAATTATGGCAGAGCCCCTGGACAACCAGAGATTAAACCGTGACCTAATTCTCACACCCTATACAAAAATAACTTGAAATGGATTGTGGACTTAAATGAAAAACTACAAGCTTTTAGGAAAGAAAAGCTTAGGGACATACATTTGGGATCTAGGATTTAAGATTGTAAGGCTTGTTAGGATGATCCTTAAAAGGCAAAATTGATAAATGAGACTTCATCAAAATTAAAAACTTTGCTCTGTGAAAAACCCTGTTAAGAGGATAAAAAGACGAGCAACAGATTGAAAGAAAATATCTTCAAACTACACATCTGACAAAGGACTAGTATATAAAGTAGATAAAGAACTCTCAAAACAGTAAAAAACCAAAACCAAAACAACCCAGTTAGAAAATGGGAAAGAGACATGAGACACGGAAGAGAAGAGACTGTTGACAAATAAGCTCATGGAAGGATGTGCAGTGTCCTCAGCCGTTCGGAAAGGCAAAACGGACCCACAACGAGATACCACTACACACCTATCGGAATGCGTACAAAGCAAAGACAAGGCCACACCAAGGGCTGGTGAGGAGGCTGAGGAACCGGACCACCCACACGTTGCTGGTGGGTGCAAAGTGGTGCAGCCACCTGGACACAGTTTGCCACTTTCTTAAAAAGCTAAACACGCAGCTACCACACGACCCAGCAACCGCAGCCTGAGCACCTGTCTCAGAAACGACGACTTAGGTTCACGCAAACATCTGAACACATTTATAGCAGCCTTACTGGGAAGAGCAAAAGCCTGGAAACAGCCCAGCTGCCCTTCAGTGGGTGGATGATCAAACCGCGGTCCGTCCACACCGCGGACGCTAACGACTCAGCAGTAACAAGAACAAACTCCTGGAACACGCAGCAGCCTGGGTGAATCTCTAGAGAATTACGTTGCGTGAAAAGAGCCAATCCTCAAAGTGCAGTTCTGTCTGGTTCCATCTATAGGACATTCTCGAAATGACAAGATTATGGAAACAGAGAACAGACTGGTGGTTGCCGGGGGTCAGTGTGGGGAGGGGAGGGGCGGAGGTGGGTGCGTCCGTAAAGGGGAAACGGTCCCGTGGTGACCGAATGCTCTGTGTTCCCCGTGTCAGGGTCAGTGTCCTGGCTGCGCTCCTGAGCTACCGGCTGGGAAGATGTCGCCACTGGGGGAGACTGGGTGAAGGGTACACGGGGTCTCTCTGGATTATTTCTTACAACTGCACGTGAATCTACAATTATCCCCAAATAAAAAGCTCGATTGTCTGAAGAGCCCTCCTCAGTCCCCACAAAAATAAGTAATGATGCCCCTCTTCCCCGGTGCTCCTGTGGTGTGCTGTGCACACTGGTGGCTCCTGCTGCCTTTCTGGTCTCCATGAGGGAAACTGGTCCTCCTCACTCCCCAGAGCTCAGGCAGGTGTCCTGACCTTAACAGTGCTCAGTGAATGCTGCTCAACTAAATCCCACGTTTTCCAAAAGCTGACCTTCCGGGACCCTCTGCAAAGGACTAGAACTGGAGGATGCGCCCCACAGAGCTGGTCGTGGGTCCTGCTCGCCCGGCACCTGCACGCTGCCTCCCAACAGCTCCGTCACTGACTCCATGCGGCCACTTACTCTTGTATGTTTACGAGTCCTGCATCCTGACCAGAGCTTTCCTGAGGACAGGAAACACTTGCTCTGTGGGTCTGCGTGCCTAGCGCCAGGGCTGGACCATAGGGAAGTCTCAGTATGTGTGTCCTGTGTAAATAAACCATTAGCCGGCTTCTGATGGGTGGCCTAACGATTTAACACAATGGTGGGGCATCGATTCCACAGCCCTGTCACCCTGAATCCGAGGGAGCCTGTGTCTTTCATTTTTCTATACACCAGGCACACAGCAGGCACATGATAAACACACGCTGGAGAAAGAACATACAAACACCTCTAAAGAGGGAACGAAGGCTCCCTGAGTGACTGACAGATGGTGCAGGAGGCAGAACCCACCAACAGGCAGACTTCACAGAACCTTTTGTAGACAATGATCCATCCATCAAATCGCATGTTTCAAGGCTTAGTCCAACCTGATCTGGCAGGTGACAGGTGCCCATCTATGCGCTCTGAGCCACTCACCTCTCGGAAATCCTGCTCAAAATGCCGGAGCTGCAGACACTGTTCGAGTTTTTGCTGATGCTTTGCCCAAAACTCATCAAAGGCGGCCTCGGTTTCATTCAGCTGGGCCAGGAGCCTAGGAAAGAGCGTGTGTGCTGTGTGGGGGCAGCACGTGGGGTGCTGAGGAACGGCCCTCCAATGCAAAGGGGGGCGGGGGGCTCGGTCTCCACACAGCCTTGCCGAGACCCTCCCTCCCCTTGTCCCGGGCACCGAGCTGCAGGGTTTGCAGGGCCCATCCCGCGGGAGGGAGAGGCATGTCAGAAAGCAGAGGGTCCCTGCCCCACAGGCCTCACGGCACTGGGACACGGTGACACCGCCTCCCTGAAGAGGCCGCTTGGCGGCTGTTGAGCTGCGCTTATTAATTTCTGAAAGGTCCAGATTGTAATGGTTTGGGCTTATTATCTATAACTCTGCTTCGGGGGTGAGGGAAGGGGTAAGCTGTCACCATGCACGAGTGGGTAAAGAGCTGCTGCCACCTCTCGCTGTCACTGTCCCCAGTCTGAACCCCTATGTGCCAGATGCTGTGCTGGGTGCTGACGTGTGACCCTGTCTGCTCCTGCACCCACTCTGTGGGCGGGAGGGCGTGCCCCTCTGCAAGATGAGAAACCAGAGCCTCGTAGGGGGGACCACCCTCCTCCGCTGGTGACGTCCCATCTACGAGGGACCTGAGTGCCCCCGGGGCCTCCCCTGATGCCCCAGCGCAGAACGCCTGCTCCACGTGTGAACCGCGGCTGCACTGGGGCCACAGCAAGTATCAGCCTGGGTGCAGGCCTGGGTTGGCCTGTGATGGGCTGGGGACTGCCGGCAGGCCGTCCTGTCGCTCCACACCTGGCCCCCACCTGTCCTCACATGAGGGGATGGCCTGTGGGGCAGAGAGCACGAAATGGGAGGAGTGCGTGGGGTCGCGGACACTCCGAGGCCACAGGACGTTAGCCGACAGCAGTTAACCCTGTGGGCACGTCACCCTGTGTCCTGTTTCACAGCCGGAAACCACGGGAGAAAAGGGCGGACATTCCCTTTACAGAGAGAGAGAAGGATACGCTTCTAAGCCACGGGCCGCGACCTGGGGCGGGACAGGACAGGTGGGCGACGGAGCGCAGGCCCGGGCGGACCCCCCACCCCACTGCTCTCCCTCAAACGTCTCCTCTGTCTTGTGAAGAAGAGCGTTGCTCCCAGAAACCTTGCTCCCCAGAAAACTGCTTTCTTTGGATTTGGAAGAAAAGTATTTCAGCAACAAGGACCCTGAGGCCCCCCCGCTTCCCGTTAGGGCGAGAAGCTGAGGCTCAGAGAGGCGACGTGTGTTCGGGCACACAGCCTCACCTCTGCACGGTGGTCTGATTGTCCAGCTGGTCCTGGTTCGGGCTCTGCTCCGTGCTCCTGGCCAGAGGCTCCCTGATGCTCTCCAGGATGCTCCGCCCCTCGTCCAGCGCCAGCCTCATGTTCTCCTGCGGGCAGAGCACAGCACGTCACACTGGGACTCAGTCCAGGTCAGAGAGTGCAGTGGGCTCCGCGGTGCTCCCCTGCATGGGCAGTGGGAGGCGAAGACGAGCAAGGTGGACATGTGACCAGCCCAGTGAGGTCCTCCTGGACCCTCCGTGCTGATGGCTCGCTCCTGCGTTTCGCTTGGAACTGGGAGGGAGGGCCGGTGTCGGGGGCTCCTCCTGCTGCGACCAGGGCACAGATAGGTGACGGGTTGCTCAGGGGCAGTGGGACAAGGTAAGACAGATACGGGAAGCCAGACAAAGGGAGTGAGGGGTTCTCTGGGAGGGGGCAGCCCCGAGGACCAGCTGGGGGTCACGGCCACTGCTGATTCAAAGCCACAGCGTGCAGGTCGGGTGCGGGGCAGGAGGGGGCAACGGACTCAGAGAGCTCGTCTCCCTCGGAACATATTTATCCAGGAAGTGATGGTAAACACAGTTTCAACACAGAAGAACCTGAACCTCTCCAGCCAGTCCAGCGCTTCTCTACCTTCTGTCACTGGACACCAGGGGTCTCTGCTTGGTCCAACTAACAAGCAGCAGAAACAGCTGGAAGGCAGGCCCTATAGCACGCACAGCTCAGGAGCTCGTCCAGAGGAGGCTGCCTGAGGCCTTGCTTCACTCGGATCTGTGAGCGTCGACCACGGGGCCGCCTCCTGCACTTCACAGCGTTGGTTCACGCCGCTCACGGGGAGCCCTGTTTCACGCCCCTCCAGAGGGTCCCCCGCTCGTCAGCACCACAGCATCTTTGAAACCCCCCTACTCTGTCTCACTGAGGCCGACACCGCTGCTCTCCTCCACCATCTTGCTCGCGGGTGGAGGACCCCGCGGAAGCCGCACGTACCTTTGCTTTGTGCTTCTTCTCCGTGTGTGCGATGAGCACAGAGCTTGTGGATGGGACGTCGTTGGGCAGTTCCGTCTCGGCCAGCTCTGTCCCGAAGGACTGCAGCATCTGAGCCGTCTGCTTCACCATGACAGCAAAACTCTCAATGGCCTCGGGAAGAGGAGAAACAGCGTCACTGAGCTTTGCAGGCACCGCTCCCTCCTCTGCCTGGAGAGGAGACGTCCCCCGCAGACCCGGAGGGCGTCTCAGAGATGGGACAGGGCCACTGCAAGTCTGCTTTGCGTAAATACCTTCCCGCGTGTTCCTTAGCCTCACGGCTTCCTCAGAAACATACCAGGCACCCCTTACACACGCCGTCACCACCCAGAGTCATGCTACGCTCGAGGGCTCTCTCTCTCCGTTAGCAGAAGTGTGAGTGCCACAACCACAACACGGGGTTTTCTTTCTCTCGTTCTTTCTGTCTCTGAGCCCAGAGAAAGCCACTCCCGAATTTATTACTCATGTTATTTCTTTAAATGACTGAGGTCCACTGAGACCATCTCCTCATTCTTGGGGAGAAAACTTCGGCTAATGGGAACATGTCTCTGGGAAAGGCAGCATCGTAACGCAAAAGCAATTCTGTTGGATTAACTAGGGATTATTGAGAAGCACGGCCCCCAGCCAGCACCCGGGAGTGCCAACAGGACTCACTGTGCGGTGACACAACCACTTGGTGTGGCAGTAATCCAGGGTCCCGCCCAGGTCCTCCGTCAGCTGGGACTTGTCAATGTAATCGTGCAATTCTGGTACTGAGCTCAGCATTGTGACCTAGAGGAGCAAGAAAACCGCCCCATAAACAGACTGCCTGGCGCACGAGGAGGAAACCAGCTCCTGCGGATGTTAAGGGTGGCAGCGTGGGCAGAAGCATCTAGTTAAATCCTAGCTCCACTACTTATGGGCTGGTTGACTTCACGCGAGTTGCTATTCTCTCTGGGCCTCGGCCTTCTTGTTCATGAAATGGGTATAAGATGGTTACTCTCACCAGGTGACAATCATCAAGGCATGAAAAACCTGGGCAGACAGCTGGACACACAGCCGAGATGGGGCGTCTGATGGGTGAACGCTCCTGGGCCAGGGGACCTCGGCCTGGCCGCCAAACGGTGCTCTGACTCCAAGAAGATGACTTTGCCCCTCTTCCTGCTGAAACACCACGAGGTCGCTGCCAGTGCTGGTCGGGGTCAGCACAGCGCCTCCAGGGCACGGCTGCCGTCACAGGTAGATGCGTGGCAGCTGTGACCAGTGAGCTCTTCCTCGCGGGACGTGTTTTTATTTTTCTGTACTTCTCTTGCCCTCTCTGAGGTTATTCTGTCTGTGAGTTTTGGATAAAAATATAGCCCGTGCTTTGTAAGCCTCAGACGGATGCTATAAGACAGGTCTCAAGAGGTTTAGCCCAAGCGTCACTCGATACCACGTCGTGTATCATTAAACACGGCGTCCGCTGAGGGGGGTTCTCCCGGCGGTTCTGTCTAGTGCTGAGGTCGGCACACAGTGCCGAACGTCAACATGAATACATTTTGACAGCAGCGCTCTTCCGTGACACTTTCTGAACCTCTAAAGAGTGATCCAAAATGGAATTGAAGACGCCGCCATGGTTTCTGGGAAACCTGCTTTTGAGAACTCACTAACTGTGCCCGAGAGTGGCGTCTGCAGGCTGACCCAGCACTCACGACGGAGACCTCAGCCTCGTTTCCTGGGACAGCTACGTGGACAGAGCTGTTGCTAACGAGCTTTACTTGCCAAATTCACGGAAGAGACTGGGCACCCCGAGGTCACTCTCACAGGGGCCGTGACACGTGACTGCCGGGGAGGTGGCTGTCCTGAGAGCTCGGGGGCCGGGGGGGCAGAGGCCTCACACACGCGTCTGGCCATGTCAGTGTCGCCAACGCGAACCTCCAGCCTGACGAGGGCGCCTGGTCTCCAGGGTTTGATCACTAATCATCTCGGAGAAACTGACTGCTGGAACTCAGGCTTCTCTGATGCACAAAGGCGGTGGGCACGGTTTTCCCCAAGGCCCCGAAGCCCGTGGTTTAGGGCTGCCCAGCGGGACTTGTCCCCAGAGGCTCAGTGGCTCCTCACACCGGCCCGTGGACTGGCAGAGCGCCCGCCGTCCTGTGTATGGAGGAAGAGGTAGCGCGACCTCGCCAGGGTTCTTGCGTTTCCAAGAGCAATCTGGCTGGTACTGCTGCACAGGCAACGAGGCACCTGCAGCCGGCCCTATGGGGCTTCCTTGCAAAGGAGAACAAAAGAACTCCTGGGGAGCAAATGAGTCACGGGGTGCACTGCCTGCCGAGTCC
The DNA here is from genome assembly GCF_041296265.1 of Equus caballus. Lineage (NCBI taxonomy): Eukaryota > Metazoa > Chordata > Mammalia > Perissodactyla > Equidae > Equus > Equus caballus. The sequence continues at coordinate 100,379,041 of NC_091700.1, read as the reverse complement.
ACCCTGCCTACGGCCCTGCCTGCTGAGGCCCACCCACCCTGGCCTGCAGCTCAGAGTTCCTGCGGCAGGCCGGAGGGCACACGCCCCCACTTCTTGGACCCCCTCGCCCCCAGGCCCTGGCAGAGCTGGCGTTCCTCACTAGGAGGCTGGCATGGCTCTCAGCCCGTTGGGCTCTCTTATTATTCAGCCTGAATTGCTGTAAGAACATTCTGGGCTTGTGGGTCTGACGAAACACCCGCACTTTTATGGTGGGCCATCTGGGCAAGGCTGCGCTGTGCAGTGTGAATGTCAGTGTGGGTGGGGTGGGGGGGTGAGGCTCACACGGCTCCTGCCGCGTAAGAGGAAGCACAATGTCCCACTGACTCGTCCGGGGCCGTGTTCACGCCCACCCATTGAGGCTGCCACCTTGAGAATTTCGATTGTTGTAGACGGGCCAGGAACGCAATTCAGTTCAGTGCTGCCTACGGAGCGAAAGCAAGGCATACTCACCGGTACCTTCATCTTAAAGTCATCTCTGTTGAATCTGAAAGCGAGGTCAGAGAGGGTCCTCTGGAAAAATCCCGTTGGGCGCAGGACAAGGACGCGCTGGAGGTTTGCCGGGAAGGACGCCTGTGAGAGAACAGAGGGCGGTGGCATCGCTGTGGCGGCTCGGAGGCCGAGCCTGGGCCCCACACCTGCAGTGGACAGCACGCTGCAGAGAGCTGGGGGCCAGCTCACTGGTCCAGGTGTTCTCAGCACGCCACCATCACACTAAGACAGAAATGGCCACAGACATGGGGCTGTGAGGGCATCCTCACCGCTTCTTAAAAGAAAAGGAAAAACATCCCAGTGCTTGGTACAACCCTGTCAGCTGTTTATAAACTTAAAAGTGGAAAGCTTGTCACACTCGTCACTGAACTGTGTCCCGCAAGTTCTTAGGCTGAAGAGTCCAAACCCCTAGGGCCTCAGAACGCGATGGTGTTTGAGGTCTTTGCAGAGGTGGTCACGTTAAGACGAGGTCATCGGTGTGGCCCCTAACCCAGTGTGACTGGTGTCCCTATAAAAAGGGGACATTTGCAACAGACATGCACAGGGGAACGCCATGGGAAGATGGAGGCAGGTTGGCGTGATGCGTCTACAAGCCAGGGAACGCCCAGGGTCGCCAGCCACACCGGGAGCGGGGGGAGATGCTCCCTCAGAGCCTCTAGGAGGAGCCGACCCGCGACATCTCCATCTCGGACTTCCGCCTCCAGGACCGGGGGAGAGTTGGTTCCTGCCGTGTGGCTGCCCCGTCTGTGGAACGTTGTTACGACAGCCCCAGGAGCCAAGATACTTATCAGATAAAAACAAAGCCATAAGACGCGTTCCTGTAATTGCCTAAGACGAAGATAAAGACAGGCTTCCCCCAGCACGCGCCCACCCTAAGACACGTGTACGTGAATATACTCGGTTACCAGCTCTGCTTACAAGGTGCGTAACCTCTGGCAAGTTACCTAACCTCTCCGTGCCTCAGTTTCCCTGTCTGTAAGACCAGGATAACAGAGTGCCTTCCTGACCACAAACTTTTGAGGGTTAGTGACCTAACAACAGGCAGCGTTTAGCACCATGCTCGCACCATGCGCTCAGAAACGCGGCCCCCACAGGTCTACTCCAGATGCCAGACAATTTCCAAAGGCTGAAATGCAGGGAGACCCTGTCACTAAAAAACAAAATTTGGAAGCGACTGAGTTGGTTTCCGGGTAACCAGGCTAAGTGCACCTGAGACACAGAAAAGAGGAGACCCAGCCCACAGCCTGAGGCGGACACGGCAGCAAGGAGTCGCCCAGGTACCTTGGCTGAAGGTCGTCCCTGGGCCGCCCTTGAATAGCCAAGCTGGCCTCAGAAGGCCCAGCAGAAGCAGGCCCGGGGGGCACGGGTGGGGAGCCCCGTCCCTCGTGGGGACCAGCAGCTGTGGAGGGCAGCGTGGCTCCGCTGGCAGGAGGGAGCCGACTGCATCACGGCAGCGACTGTGGGAATGCTGGGTCACACAAGTCCCCAGGTTCTCACAAACCTCTGGGACCAGAAAATAACTGGCTGGGACCTCGCTCGGGAACGGAAATGAACTTTTCAGTCCACGTGAGGCCCTGGTGGCAAGGCCTCGACCAAAAGCACGAAGCAGGGGCCGCCCGTCAGGCCACCCTGCTTCCCGGGAGGAATGGAAGGAAGGCCAGAGCGCGGCCACTCTTCCTGCACGTCAACCAAGCGCCAGAGCCGCGCCCGCCGTGGTGCCGCTGCCATCCCAGCGCGGGGCGCGAGGGCAGAGTTTGCTGAACAGCGAGAGGTCCTCTCGTGAGCGACTCCCTTAGGGGACCTCCCCTCTGCTCAGTGCAGCAGCCGCCTCCCCTCCCAGGAGGCCGTTCCCACGCAGCCGCGCTCTCTGCCAGCGGGTCTCACTCCAGCTCACAAGAATCCCGGAGGGCCGGTCACCCCAGACCTGGGCGCCCAGTGAGTGTCTGACTCAGCAGAGCATCCGAGGAGATGCGCACGCGCCACGACAGCCCTGCTCACGGCCCCACGGCCCTCGGTGGCACCGTGTCCCTGCAGCTTGTCCGCAGAACTGAAAGTGGGGTCGCGGCCTCACCCCCTTGGCCCCAAGGCCTGGATCTGCATCGAGCGAGTCCCCAGGGGCCTCTGATGCCGGATCCCACCTCAGTTTGAGAGCAAGTCCCTCTCGTAAGAAAAAAACAAAGAGAAAGCAAGGTGGCTGGCGTTGGCCGCTCTGGGTCCAGCCTTGGCCACGAGGCCCAGGTTAGCCCACCTCCCCGGGATCAGACAGCACAGGGTCGCTGGGGACCAAACCGACAGCCGAGGCCTGAGCTTGCCGCCATTGGGGCGACCAGCAGCCCAGTGCCTCGCCCCAGCCCAGCGACCCACGGCGCTCAGGCCACACAGGGCTCTCGTGGCCCTCCCTGTCTCTCACACCCCACAGCTGACCTCAAATTCCACCTGCTCTCCCTCCAGATTTCATCCAGAACCTCCGCACTCCTTCCCCACCCAGCTCTCCTGCACCGCTGCCCCTGGGCCTGCTCTCCAGGGCAGTGCCACCACGACCCTTTAAGACGCCAGCCGTGCCATGACACCCTCCTGCACAAAACCTTCCAGAGACTCCCCCGCGCCTGACACAAACCAGAGCCCTGACCACAGCCTGCGGCAGCCTCCTGACCCCAAGCCGTCCCCTACGCGGCTCACACACCCGTCGCTGCTTCCTCACTCAGACACCCGCCTGGCGCTTCAGACTGGGGAGGGCCGCTGGGAGCCATGGCGGCGGCAGATCCCAAAGGAATCCCATCGTCACACCCAGCACCTGATAGGGCAAAGCCATGGGCGCCACGCCCCCAGGGCCATGCCCCCTAACCGCCAACCGCGGGTGGGCCACTCCAACCCTCTGCAGGGAGCGCTCAGCGTTTGACTCCCCAGCAGCCCCGTTCTCCTTTCCTCTCTAACTCGAAGGGCGCCTTCAGGCTGAATTGCATCGCCCCGTTCCCGCGGCCCTAACGCACGGCTCCATCTGCAGTCATCTTCCTGTCCACCCCACCCTCCTGCCCAGGGCCGGCCCTGCGTCTGAGCTGGAGCTCGCGCCCACCAGGCCATGCTGGACAGCTTCAACTCCTTCCTCCCTCGGATCTCGTCCCCACCAGCAAACACCCAGCCAGCGCCTTCCCGTCAGACATGCAGCTTCCATCCCTGCTTCTTCACTTCTGGTTTGGGCCTCACGCCCCCCACAGAACCACACAACCCAAGGCCCCGACGGCCATCCTGCTGTGGTTCCAGCCCTTGGCCACCCGGAACTGGTGGGATGTCCCCCCACTGGAGAGGCACGTTTCTGTACCATGTGACGTCGCCGTCCGGGCCCCGCGCGCTGTTCTGACCTTCTCCAGCGGCTCCTTTCCCTCCTCCTCCCGCCCGTGCACCAGAACCCACGTCTGTGGACGTCCTGGGCTGCCTCATCAAGGTTTAAAACTGCCACCCACTCACTGGTGGCCTCCAAGCTGTGTCTCTGGCCTGGTCCCTCCCTAAGCTTCCACCTGAGGGCCCTCGACACCTGCCAGGCACCTCCATCACCCTCCAGGAACCTTGAGGGCGGCGGCCCGGCTCAGTGACCACTGCCTCTGGCCTGGGCGTGAGGCGCGCGCCCTCCCCGAAGGTCCTCCAACTGTCAGAGCCGTGGAGGACGGGGACCCGTGTCCTTGGTCGCAGCACTTCAGCTGCCTGCTGGGTGTCTGCGGCTGTGTGAACGGGGAGGTGAGCCGAGGGCTGTCTGCCCAGCCGTGGCCTCCATACTCGCCCACCTTCACCCGCTGGACCCACAGCCGGGCCTGGGCAGGGTTATCTCAAGGTGGGTGGGCTCTCGTGGGCCTCATTCAGCCCTGTGCTCTGTGCCCCACCATCAGGTTCTACGCTCGGACACAGACGTCTCTGCATCCCGTGAGCAGCACACAGCACGACCGGGGAGATTTGACTGCTCAGCACCATAACAGGAGGGACTGTGAAATGAGCACCCAGTGAGCAGAGATCTCTGCATTATGCCCAGGAGGGACTGTGAAATGAGCACCCAGCAAGCAGAGATGTCTCTGTTATGCTCAACAGGGACTGTGAAATGAGCACCCAGCGAGCAGAGATGTCTCTGTTATGCACAGGAGGGATTGTGAAATGAGCACCCAGTGAGCAGAGATGTCTCTGTTATGCTCAGGAGGGACTGTGAAATAAGCACCCAGCGAGCAGAGATCTCTGCGTGATGCCCACTCCCACTTACACAGTTTGCCTCCGTTGAGTGGAAAGAAAACAACTCAGAAATGCGGCTGAAAGACGGAGGCCTGAGGGCAGGTTCTGGGTCACCTACCAACGAGAGGACTGTGTCACCACCATCTGTGAGACAGGCCGCCGCTATTTAAGGAAAACGTCCTTACGGAAGTCTCTCCGGAGGTGACGAGGCGTCATGCTTTTCTAAATTTCTGCAGTTTCATCGCCCTCAGTGACACCTCAGGCAGACGTGCCCCATCAGGACGAGTTTCAACTTAGACAACAGAACTGTGCCGCTTGTCCCTCGGCAACCTTGCTGAGATGCGGTCAGTGCAGGCGGCAAGAGGACGGCCTGGCAGCGGGACCCCGCCCTCCGGGGGACGACCACCTGCTGCGCCCGCGGCTGGGGTGACTGTCAGCGTGGAAACAGCTCATCCGCGTCCTCGGCTTTGCGTTAGTCTTTCTGTTTCTTTACACTATTGAATCTTTACATTAAAGACGGTAATCGTAAGATCCCAGCCAAGCAGGAAGCCTTTAAGGACACACACGAATGTGTATTCTGAAGACACACGACAGCAAATGACATCTTCTCTGGGTTGGAGTCAACTGTGTGTACTAAAAGCTGAAGAAAATTCCAGAATAAAACCTTCATTTTAAAAATAGAGGTAACTAGATGGGAGATTTGTGTGAAAGCTATAAAATAACGTCTTTTTGTAACTCAATAATCATGCACAGTCGGCCCTGCTTATCCGTGGGAAATACACTCCAACCCCCAGTGCACGCCTGAGACCACAGACAGCACCGAGCCCTGCATATACTATGTTGTTTCTTCTACATACACGCCTATGACAAAGTTTAAGTGATAAATTAGGCACAGTAAGGGATTAACAATAAATAATAATAAAATAGAACAATTATAACAATGTACTATAACAAACATTACTGTAGATCTTAGCAACCTGAGCATACGATTTATACGATTTTGTTCTTTCCTTATTAAGTAGAGAACTTCCACCTTTTCATTTAAGGGAAGTACTTTACGGCCTCTCTTTGGCGTATTCGAGTTGCCAGCATCACAACTCTTGTGCTTTGGGGCTGTCATTAAGTAAAATAGGGGTGACCTGAACACAAGCACTGCAGTACCCGACAGTCGATCCGATAACTGAGACGGCTGCTAAGTGGCTCACGGGAGGGTAGCACACACAGCAAGGATACGCTGGACACAGAGATGGTTCACGTCCAGCGAGGGATGGAGCAGGACGGCACGAGATTTCATAACACGACTCAGAATGGCGTGCGATTTAAAACTCACGAGTCCTTTATTTCTGAAATTTTCTATTTAATATTTTTGGGCTGCAGCTGACCACGGGTAATGGACCGTGGCATGTGAAGCCATGGATGGGGGGGGGTACTGTAATCATAGAACGATTAGAAGGTTTCTAGGTAATACGAAAGCACTACTGGTTATTCCCTGGGGCCGACCTTGACTGACTTAGGAACACATACATGACGGGATGGCCATACAAATGTAGTTTGGAGACAGAAAAAGAGCAGTTAACCGGCTTCCGAATTTATATTCTTGGAGACTCACAAGCTGAAAAGGCCCCTCACATGTTTCCACCCAGCTAAAGCCAGTGGACAGTTAGGACCTGTGGACCCTGCGGCTTTGGGGGGCCCTCTTCGAAAAGCCTCCCCAAGTTCAGGCAACTTTCTTAAGTTCTGCTCAATGTCCACCCCGTCCGACCCTGCACACTTACTCTACGAAACGGAGCGGCTGAAGCCTGACCACTTACGCTTGTCCGACAGTAGACAGAATGCAGACACAGTTTGTGTAATAAACACAAGTTCGAAGGTTTGTGTCTCAGTGTTCAGAGATGAACCTGAAGCAGAGCCTGCTGACGGTGAGCAGAGGCCTCGGCTGCAGGGCTGCCCCGGGAGGTGTGGACGGGGCACGGAGGAGCGGGCAGTGGAGGCCACCCCGCAGTAAACACTGTGGAGGCCACTGCGATCGCCATCAGGGAAAAGACATTCTAGTGAAATAAGCAGGAGGGGCACAATCTTGGAGTGAAGGGCAGTCACTAAACCGAATACTCCTTATGCTACAAATCGGCACTGCCCACCCTTCCTTCTGGAACATTCTGCGTGTGCTGGGACCCCTGGTGTGGGGAAGGAGCTCAGCCTTGGAGATGGATCCCACTCCAGGTGACCTCGTCCCTTGACTGCCGAGGATGTGGCACGTGTTCACGGTGCAGCCCCCACCCCTCCACTGAGGCGCACCCAGCACAGTTTGTGCGGCCGCCCAGCCAACAAGCAAACTCGTTCCGAGAGGGCCCAGCTCCCCGACAGTCAGGCTGGGCCTCCCGAGGAGCAACGGCAGGGCGTCATCCACGCCAGCTCCCGGCCCTCGGCGAGGGCAGTGCCAGCACGTGACCCCTCCCTTGGGGTCCACCCCTGTGCTCCACTGCTGCACCCTTAGGCCCCTTGGAGGAGCCATGCCGGCGGCCTCCCGCCTTCACTGACAAGTGCCGAGGGGCATGGTCATCACCTCCTCTCTGCCAGGACAAATCCTCCTTCCCCTTCCCACTCTCATCAGGTGTCACCTCTGCCGGGAAGCCCTCCTGGCACTCACACTGTCCCCTCTTCACCTCCACCTGTGCTTAGACCTCTAGTAAGTGGCACACAGTAGGAACTCAAGCTCCCTGTTTAACACAGCATCATTTTGCTACATGTGAAACATTGGATGACCTAAAAGCCCTGGGTCCCTCAGGCACTTCATTCTTACGAGTTCCCCAAATGCTGACACACGCTCAAGCACGCACACACACATGCATGTGTGAACACCCATGCACACACACCCATGCATGCTCACTCACGCACACACGTGTACACCCACGCATGCTCACTCACGCACACACATGCTCAGGCACACACACACTTGCACACACGGTGCAGTGCAAGTGGGTGCAAGGGTGGGATGGAATCCTAGAAGAGTATACTTGGATGTTTTACAAAACACACGTCACTGAGGACAGTCCAAACTTGGAACCACCTGCTGGACCAAGAGAGACGTCTGGATTGTCAGCTTCAGGTCTTATTGTCTCTACCTTCAGCCACCAGCTGCAACCGTGAACTGAGAGGCGAGCGAGAATTGCCCCATCGCCCCCTCAGAGCTGGTGCAGGCCCTGTTCTCGAGGAGGCACAGTGGGTCTGATTTTAGCAACTCTGGACTTTGGCTCCCCCAGTGTCTTATTTTTCTATTCCAAGCCCAGCTGAAGTCATCCAAAGAAGAAAAAGAACCCCAAGTTTGGGAAAGCTCCACTCACGAGACAGCAAACGTGGTGGCTGAAAATAGCCCCGGTCACAGTGCCTTGTCACGTCAGCGCGAGTGCACTGGGAGACCAGCAGAGCCCCAGCCCGCACACTCGATTTTGAGCCCCTGCAGCAAACTGGCCAGGCGCTCTGGTGGACTCGTCTATGCTGGGGGCCAGGGCCTGTGCAGACTCCTTCCCAGGGCTCTGGCCTGGCTGGCGCCAGGTAGGGTTTTCCCAAAGCCCCAAGGATGAATGTGCGGGCCACCTGATGCTGCTCCAGGCTCACAGCCCCAGGGACGGCACCCATGGGCTGGCTCTGCCCCCGCCCAGCTCCCCTGCACTGGGGACAGCTGTCCAGCTCAGTCTCCCACCTCCCGTGCCCCGCAGAACCATGGTGGCCATCAGACCCCGCATCCTGGCTCAGAGACAGACGGGAGCACAAGAAAGCCACAGGGCCTGGCTCTCAGCACCCTGACCTCCCCACGACCTGCACGGTCTCAGGCGCCCTGTGCGTCTGCCGGTGTCTCTGGCTGTAACCCTGTGGCAGTGTTCTGTCGACCGTCTGCCCCGCTTGGCTGTGCGCCTCCCACCCGTTCCCTCCTCACACCCCCAGCGCCTCGTACTGAGCCAGGCACGTGCGGCATCTCAATAAATGGGTCAAATATACGAATAGTATCATTGGCATTAATAGGTCAGTAAATCCTCATAGCAAAAAGCTGGAGTTCAAAGAGAATCTGCGACAACTCTGCTCAAAAAATGCTAACTTCTGGGATTTCCAAACCAGTACTGGGGAACCCCAAAACTTATAGGAAAAAGGAGAGAAAAAACACCTCTACCATGAGAGTGTAAGAATCAGTGCAAACATGAAAACTCAGACACCAACTGTTCAGTGATGATTTTCACAAAACAGAGTTTGAAAGATGAGCCAGGTGGCTTCAGAATTCACCTGAGATAAACTCGATGCTGAGTGAAACCACGTTTATAGTCGGCTCTCGAGAACTGGACTCCCACAGCACGGGCAGGTTTGCCCCTGCAGTGCTGCTGTCTTGTCGGAGATCTCACAGGATCACCTCAGTTTAAAAACAGTTTATCTGGGGGCCAGTCTGGGGGCACAGTGGTTGAGTTCTCGTGTTCCATTTCAGTGGCCTGGGGTTCGTGGGTCTGGATCCTGGGCACAGACCTATGCACCACTCATTGGGCCATGCTGTGGTAGCATTCCACACACAAAATAGAGGAAGGTTGGCACAGATGTTAGCTCAGGGCCAATCTTCCTCACCAAAAAAAAAAAAGAAAAAAAAATTGGGGGCTGGCCCAGTGGCGCAGTGGTTAAGTGTGCATGTTCCACTTTGGTGGCCTGGGTTTTGCCAGTTCCGATCCTATACACTGCTCATTGGGCCATGCTGTGGCAGGCGTCCCACATATAAAGTGGAGGAAGATGGGCACAGATGTTAGCTCAGGGCCAGTCTTCCTCAGCAAAAAGAGGAGCATTGGCAGCAAATAGCTTAGGGCTAATCGTCCTCAAAAAAAAAAAAAATTAAAATGATGAAATGGACATATTGGTTCTTAACCGGTGATGGCCTATCAAAAATACTTTGTAAGTTTCCGAGGATTTTAAAACAAAGGAAAGCTGATTAAATAATACCACCACTTCTTTTGAAACCTTTCGAAGTGCTGGGATTTGTCTCAGATGGTGGATGGGGTAGGAAGTGTCTGCCGGGTGGGGACAGGGAGCGGGCGGTGCAGGGAGAGGGTTGATCAGAAAGACAAAGGCAGACCAGCAGTCCAGGGACAGGGGCACCAAGATGGTGTGGGCGCTAAGAGTGGATCTGGAGGCCTTAGCTGCGGGTAGGACGAAGTGCCCAGGCCGTCGCAGGGGAGGAGCCGAGCCTTCACTCCTCCCAGGACCCCGGACAGCAGCCTCTCGGGGGCCAGGGACCAAAGAGCTCGAACCCAAGACCAGAACAGGAGGTCGGGGGGCTTACCCCACTGGGGTTAGGTTTTAAGGAACCTTGGGAGCAGCAAGGCGGTCACAGCTGGGACCCCGGCCGCAGTCGCTCTGGGCTGCCAGCTTGCAGACAGTCAAACGTGGGTCCTTGGGCTGCGGGGAGCGAGTGGGTGGAACTCAGCTTGGTGAGAAAGCTCGACTTGGAGCTCAGGGGGTGGGGGGAGGGTGGAAGCTCCTGACAAAAATAAAATTCAAGGTTTTCTGCTGACTTAACGCTTCCCTCTTCACTGATTACTGCAGGCTAAAAAAACCAGACCAGCTGCTCTTCTCCACGGAGGGCAGCTCCACAGATGGACAGACAGTCCCTCAGCACGGAGGGACGCTGAACATGGGAATGGGGCCCCAGAGCAGGCTCAGGCATCGGACGGAGCCACAAAACTGAAGAACCAGTAGCCCATTTGGAAAGGAGAAAGCCACTTAGAAAAAGCTACTCAGTACAATCTCAAATGACTAGTCTGAAGATTCTGTGCAACACACTCAACACCATGCTTACTCGGGGCTCTGCTCCGTTTAAGAAAGAACACACAGTGAAACCCTGAGCACGTCACACCCTCAGTGGTCAGAAATAAACCAGCCGGTGAAACTGTTTGCAAATCATAACAGGCCCCCTAAGAGTTAACCCATTTGAGAACACACACGCATGCACACGTTTGCACACATGCACGTGCACACACACAAGCCCTGGCAACTCGAGGGGCCCAACATGGTGTGGGACCCCAGGTGTCCCCTGGCCCCACCTCAGGCCACCTGGGGCTGGTGCTCCGAGCTGGCAGCTCACCACAGCTCTGCCCCCCACTGTGAAGCACGCACCAGCCAGAACCCAAACTGCCACCCAGACAGGCGAGTCACCAGAGAGAAACGCTGCTGTCACCCAGCCAGGAGAAGAGTAGGCGGGAGTGTCACTCACCCCAGCCCGATACTTACTGCTATTCGCAGGACTGATGCCTTCACCGAGGTCCATTTGTCCTGCCTTCGGTCTATGACCAGGATGAACCCAATGCCAGCATCTTGTAAGCTGAAACGAGGAGAGAGAGCTGCAGTTAGTGGGGGCAGCAGCAGCAATGTCTAAGGAACCTTATAATGAAGCGATTCTTCCTGGAATCCTCATGCCACTTCGGCACTGCAAGGCGAGATGCACGCCCAGGAAGCGTCTGAGCAGACTGCAGCATCTCCAGGAGCCTCGTCCGGGCAATTTCCAGAACTCGCTCGCATCTAAAGACAGACAGATCTTTTCTGTGTGTGGCTTATTTCCTAGACAAACACCGACTGTCTCACAACGCAAAGATCCAGGCAGAACCCGTCCCTCCCGGACTCAGTCAACTCATGTTCCACAGTGAGAGCCGAGTGACTTTCCTTTCCAGGTTGACCAGCTGGTTAAGCCCTCCAAACACATTTTATGACCCAAAAGTCACGTTAGTCCTAGCCATGCTCATTCACGTTATAAAATCACTCCTGATGGCACTGCCACAACTTTGGGAGAAAATTCCCGAGTTGTCCGAAGGCTCACAAGCATCTGTCAGAAACAGGAGACAAGGCCTGGCTCCTTGCAACAGCAACATTGGTTTTAAAGATGACACTTGGTCGCTGTGCGAGGATACCCTGCGTCCTGGCTCAGCCTGACGCAGAGCCTGAGTCACAGCACAGAAACGAGGAGGCCGCTTCCACTGGGTACTGTCACAGCGAGCCAATAGTGTGACGCCAGCAGCTGCCGCCGCCTGCCAATCCCGGCACAGGCAGATGAGAGGCAGGCCGGCACTGACGTGACTCGCTCACGTGCGAGTCTCTGAACCAACTAAGGGAGCCGCTTCTGGGTTTAAATGAAAATCACAGTCACACGGAAGATACACAAATTATGCAGCCCCTGAGAGGACTCTGATAAAGCCAGAGCTGGAACCACCAAAATCCTTTCTGACCCGCAGATGTGATGATGGTGAGGGGACACACAAGATGCACGCGTGTGTGGGTGTGGGCCGTTGGCCCTGTGCTCTCATGCTCTTTCGATGACGGACTACCAGTTCACAGTAATCCGTCTTCATAACAGCAAGGGACTTCTCGGCAAACACAGATAAACGCCAGCTCTCGTTGCAAACAGCCTTTCTGCTGTTGACGCCAGAGCCCACAGGAGACGCACAGCGAGAGGTCAAGGCTTCTGCTTCACCGCTGTGCAGGCCCCGCAGGCAGAGCCGCCTTCTGGGCAGGCTCAGTTCTCGTGGAGGCAGGGTCTTCTGTTTGTGTGTCACTTGAGTTTCAGTGCCAGGAACCCGGGGTTCACAGCCGTCCTGCTCCCCATGACACCCCAGTACTTAGTGCTCCCCACAGACTGCAGGCCAACCCACCCGGTCCAGCCGCGCAGGTCAGTGAGGGAGCTGAGATGGTGGGAGCCCTGGCCCCGGCTCCATCCCAGGCCGGCTGCCGGGGAGCCCAGGGACCTGTCTGTGGTGGGCATGTACTTTCTTTGAGGTGGCCCAAAGCAGGTCCTTGCTGGGGTCAGTGTAGCCCCAGCCGCCAGGGTGGGGTGAGTCCAAACCTGCCATCCCAGCCTCAGCCTGTGAACCGGGCTCAGCCACCGACCGAGGCCTGGACGGGAGGAGGCAGCGTCTCGGGCAGCAGCCTGAGCTGTCCACGCACAGGTGCTCTGCCGAGATCGCCCTGCTCAACCGCACGCTCCCTTTCGAGAGGTATAGGTCACAGGCTCCTCCCTGATGATGCCAGCCACGCACGGCTTCTCTGGTCTGTCTGTGCCCTCGGAAGCACTGGGGCCGGGCCAGCTTGACGGGCAGGGCTCCCCGTCCTCCCCACCTCCCTCCACCTCACAGGTGGGCATCCGGGCTGGGGAGCCGGCCCAGGGCTGAGACTCAGTCACCTGGGATCACTTGTCCCAAAGTGGAGAGAAGAGGCCCAGACACACTTGCGCTCGCCGAGCACATCACCCTTGACCTGCAGTACCAGTCAAGTGCTCCCAGAGCAGGGACCCGGGACGTGCTCCCCACCACCCGTCCGTGAGGAGAGGCCCTGCTGAGGGTGTGTGCCACGCGTCGAGGGGACACTGGCCCTGCTCCGCAGCTGCCCCCGGCTACACGGGCAGGGCTCTTGGCCACTTGAGGTGGCACATGGACTGCTGACTCAGCTGGGAATCATCAGGGCAACCAGACAGCGCCCACCTCTTGGGCTGCCGGGAGAGGCGAGCGAGCCAGCCGCTGGGCCCCACCACGTGCTCTGTGACGGAGACCCTCACTGTGGCTGCAGTGCCCCCCTTCTCGGAAGGACAATTTTCCTCTTTCCCGGAACAAGGCGTTGACCGCGGGGCAACTGCCGGCTCAGCCTCCAGCTCTGTTGTCCGGCGGTGGGGCCTTCGTTGTCCACAATGGGCCTCAGAATGTCACACCTGGTCTGAGCTTCTGAGCCCAGAAAACTCCCTTCTGTGGCCAAATCAAGCCAGTTTTCACCATGGAGCCCACCAGGCTGCTGTGGGCTGATCCGCGGCCCTCAGCACTGTCCTCCTGTTCGTGCAACACCAGGGCGCAGCAGGACAGCACTGCCATCATGGGCACGACGCGCCAGGGCCTCCCGCCCACTCAGCCTGGGGCACGGCCACGGCTTTCCCACGTCCCCCCCAACTCCTGTTCCCTTACGTTTGAACTACTGTGTGTAAAAACGTTCCACAGCACACAAGTCCTACGTTACGGCTGTGATCAGACACCAGCATCCCGAATGGGGTGATAGGAGCGAACATGATGAGAAAGCAAAGTCACCAAGGACATGAAATATATATATTTTTTTCCTGAGGAAGATTGGCCCTGAGCTAATATCTGTGCCCATCTTCCTCTGTTTTGTATGGGGGATGCCACCACAGCATGGCTGGATGAGCAGTGCTAGGTCCATGCCCGGGATCCAAACCCACAAACCCCAGGCCACCAAAGCCAAATGTACGAACTTAACCACTAGGCCACCAGGCCAGCCCCAAGGATGCGATATTTTTCAATTAAAATGACAGGTGACATGTAGGAATCACCAGTGAGTTTCCTTGAGGCACAAACACGTGCCCCAGAAGGGGGGCTTCTCAGCAAGGACACAGTCCCGGGGCAGGTGGCAAGCCTCGTCTCTGAAGCCACCACGTCCCACGGCAGTAAGACAGCTTTGTGCTCATTTCCCGCCGCCCCACATGGCTCATGGTCGGGACAGCGAGTGGGAGGGGCGGCGGGAGCTCAGTCACAGCTCCCCTTCACCCCCGGGCAGGCCCGGACCCTCCGGGGAGGAGGCACTTCTTGGTCTTCGGGGTTCAGGCACTGCGCTAAAAGCTCGACAGCTATTCTTGCTTTAATTCTCACGATGACCCCGTGAGGCGGGACTGCTCTCTCCAGCCCAGGGAAGAGGGACGGGCACAGACAGGTTAAGTCGTTTGCCCAAAGTCACACAGCAGGTAGCCCCACCATCTGGCTTGGAGTCCTTGCTCCCTGCTGCCTGTAAGCCACCTCCCAGGCCTAGTCCACCCCGGAATAAAGTGCCCCCCCACCCCCGGGCTGCCTCCTGTGTGGGGCTGGGCAGGGGCCCTCCTCTCCAGGGGTCCATGCACCACTCCCGGTATTGGGGGACGTGCTGAGGGGGACCCGACCCCAGAAGCAGACAGCAGAGATGCCCACACGCCAGGACCCAGTTTGGGGCCCAGGAGAACTCTCCCCCGTGCCCCGTCTCGCCTCCTGCCATATTCTGGGAACATTGTCTCAGTGGCGCAGCCTTAACTAACAGAAGGCATCTTATGTGAGGGCGTAGAGACCCTCACGCCTCCCCTGCGCGCCCACGACGGCCCCACAGGGGCCAGCAGCCCATGGGGCCCGTCCCCACCCCCCGCACTGAGGAGGGGCGGATCGGCTCACACCAGTGGAGGACCTGGAGCTTGCATGCCCTGCTCCTGCCCCCCACCTGTGACCTCGTGTGCCCAGGGGAGGGGGGTGTGGCTCACGCTTGACGGCACAAAACGCTGCCCCCCTGGGGTCCCTCGTGAGCAGAGCCTCGGCCACTGCGCTGAAGGTGGTGGCAGGGGGGAAACAGGGAGCAGGAATCAGAAGCTGGAAGCCACACAGAAGTGTCCCCAGTCCCCTGGGTACACACAGCCCTGCAGACGCACAGAGGTCAGCCTCCAACCTCCCAACAGTCGGCTCAGAGGGCCGGCCACCCTGGCCAGAGGCCCGGCTGCCGGGTGAGGCTGATGAGCTCACTTTTGGCCCAAATAGTGAAAATAGGCACAGAGCTCGCATAAACTACTTCTGGGATTCACCATTCCTTGGTGCCCTAACACTGCAGGGCTCGCTGGCCTTGGGCACCCGTGGGCCCGCTAACTCCACCGGGGTGGCCCTCGGTGGCCTGGGGCACACAGGCCCCGTCAGGTGAGGGTCCAACCTCCCCAGCGCAGGTGGGAGCAATGAGCGGCCCAAGAACAGTCTGGAAATAGGGGCTGGGTGGCTCCCTGACAGTGAGTCTGCGGTCACCCTGTGTCACATTTGTCCAGCTCCTGCCCAGCTGCAGCTTGCTCCTGGGACCCTGTGGGGGAGAGGGGGCTCGCTCTCGCCTGTTTAGACGCCAACGATCACAGAGCAGGGACGGTGGAGACGCAGGGAAACACGGAGTCAGAGGAAGAAGGCACCTGCAGAGACAATGGCCGTGGCGGAGAGAGCCGAGCGGGGAGGGGGCGAGGAGGAGACAGACCCACACGTGTGCACATCTCAGACTGCAATGCACCCCAGGCTCCCGAAGACCTTGTTGAAATGCAGACTGGGGCTCGGGAGGCCTAGTGGGGCCACCTCACGGCATTTCTAACAAGCTCCCAAATGCTGCTGCTGCTGCTGGCCCGAGCACTGAGTCCTACCGACGAGCCCTGAGGACTTTCTGAACCGGGAGATGCGGCGTCTGCGTATCTGAGCTTCTGCCCCACGAAAGAGCCAGGAAGCAGGTCGGGAACGTGCGGCGGCTGCTGGAGCTCAGGGCCGGGGCAGGGTCGAGGGGAAATCAGGACAGGAAGGAGGGGCGGAGGGCAGCCAGGTCATCAGCTCTGGGTTGCATTGGTTCTCTGGTGGCCACTACTGGCCTGTTGCTGCAGAAACCCTGAGCCTCAGGGAGCTGCCACCACCCCAAGGGTCTGCTCTGAGAGCGTCGTCCGCTGACCTTGGCCACACACCCCACCAGGGCCGCAGCTTGTCTGTCTCCCACGTGCCTGGCCCAGAGCCGGTGCTCAACACGTCCAGACGAACGAAGGAACAGGAGACTGGGGGAGGCCTCAGCTCTGCTCTCCACAAGTCCACAGCTGCAGGGCGCGTCCGGCTTCGTCTCTGCCTGTCCTGAAGGGAGCCACCCACCAGGCCACTGCCCCCTCCCCTTTCTGCAGCCTATGGAGGGTGGCATCCCTGTGCTCCCGGGTCTCTGCCCCCGACGGGTGTCAGCCAGTCCCTTGCCCAGGTTTATCCCTGTCCTCAGGCAGCATCCACAGCCCTCCCGCCAGCCCAGCCGGCTTTCCAATCTTCCTTCCACCAGCAGCAAAACGATCTCCTTACTAGTGGTTATAACTGTCCTTTACCGAAGTTAAACTTGTTGCTATTGCCATGACAGACTGAGTGTCCAGATGGACAACACCCAGGCCGTCCACAAAGAGAACTCTGACCCACGACCTACGGCCATCAGCCCAGAAAACCAACCCACTGTCTCAGCACCCAGCCCAGGCAGCCAGCCCGCCATCCTTACTCACACGTGCAGGAGGCTGACCGCTGTCTCCAGCAACAAGCCCAAACCCAAATCACCACGTGCAATAGCGGCCCCTGACGGCCGAGAGCTCCTGAGGCCCCGACGGCATCTCTCCTGCACCTGAGAGTCACTGTGGACACTGCAGCTGCCCGCTAGGACAGACCGCGGCCCTCAGGGTGGACATGGACCTGAGGGTCCAGCACAGCTGAGTTCGGTCCGTTGTCCCGGAGCGATAAACATCAACAGGTTGTAACAACCCAGGGAGGTGTAGACACAGCCTGGCTTCGTGGAAAGGGAGATGGTGTCGGGTTTACAGAGAGAATAGGGCCAGACCGGGTGAGTTTCTGAGCACCCGTGTCTCCAGTGTGGCCTCACTCAGCCCAAGCCAGGGGCTCAGAGCTTGCAGCCACAAGACAGTGAAGGGGCCCCTTCACGGTGTGAAAAGACCCGGCTACACTGGGTGTCTTGCCTGCGTCAGGGTGGACAGTGAGGGTCCTCAGAGCCGCCTATAAGGGGACTCCTCAGCCTGGCGCCAGGACAAGAGGAAACAAAGCCAGTGTGTGCCAGGGGGCTCAGGGGCCAGGGCGCACCCCAGCAGGAGGCACCACAGCTGACACCTGCCCTGACCGTCCCTGGATGGTGGGGGTGAGGTGCCCATGGGTCAGGGCGCACCCCAGCAGGAGGCACCACAGCTGACACCTGCCCTGACCGTCCCTGGATGGTGGGGGTGAGGTGCCCATGGGTCAGGGCGCACCCCAGCAGGAGGCACCATGGCTGGCATCTGCCCTGACCGTCCCTGGATGGTGGGGGTGAGATGCCCATGGGTCAGGGCGCACCCCAGCAGGAGGCACCATGGCTGGCATCGGTCCTGCGCCGTCCTTGGCTGATGGCCGGAGAGGCGTCAGCTGGGGCTCATCCATCCATGGCAGGGCCCAGGGTCCCTCCCGAGGAAGGCGTTCCAGGCTCCCTGAGGGGCTGGGCAGGGTGTCGGGGTGCTGATCAAGCAGGTGGGCCCTGGGGGCCAGGTGCACCCAGGGGGCCAGGGAATGGGCAAGGCCAGGGAGGTGGGTGGGTGGGCTGGAGGGGCAGTGGTGGGGCTGGGCCTGCTCCCCTTTCCCGGGCCCCCACTACTGCATTTCTTTGCTCTTTTCTCTGTTTTTCATCCCATATTTGGACACTGGTCTGTGAAAGTTGGCAAATGTGACAGACTCTTTCATTTCCTTGTTCTCCTTTTGTGAGGGAGATGCTGTGGCCAGGTTCCTCCCTGTCTACGTGACTTGCCCGCCCAGGTCCAAACTCCGCAGCCTCGAAGGCATGCCCTGAGCACTCAGCCCTAACCTGTCTTTTCTGCCGTCTCTTCTCTCCCCTTAGGATTCAGATCTCAACCCGCCAGACTATCACCTGTGCGACGCATCGATCCTACACTGGTCAGCTTTTCATTCCAGAATGCTCAACGGCAAGAAAAACGGTAAACGCTTTTTCAAAACTCTCACACGCGGTAATGTATCTGTTCTGAGTCACACGCAGCCCTGTCAGGGCGGATGTGGGTCAGACGCACACAAGGCTGGGCCGCCTAAATGCGGGGACCAGCCAAGGGGCCACGAGGCAGCATCGCCCCTCTTCTCCACAGCCCTAAGGGAACAGCTCACCTTCTCAGAAAAATGCAGGAATTTCTCTAAAGAGACTGAAAACTTACATTTTTGCATTCTTTATATTCAAGTTATTTTTTTCCATACCAATAAATACAATTCTTTTGACAAAAATACACAAAGAAAACCCAAAACCGTGCTATCTAGGAGAATCATCACGAACGTACTGGAGTTTGTCTGATCCAATGAACGCAGAGCGGGAGCGATGATCTTTGCAGATAGCGGAGAGGCCAGCGCGGCCTGCACCTGCTCTGCGGGCGCCCACACGGCGCAGGGGAAACTGGAGCGTCTTATCTATTTTTCAAAGACTGATTTCTAATCTAGCTCGAAAACATAGCTTCCTCCAACGACAGATGAGTGGATAAACAACAGGAGGCCCGTGCATACAACGAAGCTTATTCAGCCTTAGACAGGAAGGAAATCCCGACACCTGCTACAGCATGGACGACCCCTAGGGACTTTGTGGAGTGAAGTAAGCCAGAAACAAAAAGACAAATGCTGTAGGAGTCCACTCATAAGGTCCCTCGAGGAGCCGAATCCATGGAGACAGAAAGTGGACAGGGGCCGGGGGTGGGAGTCAGTGTTCAATGGGACAGAGTTCCATTTTGCAAGATGACAGTTCTGGAGGCTGGCTGCACAGTAGTGAGCATGTACCGACCTGTACACTCAGAAATGGTTAAGATGGGAAGTTGTATGTTCCATGAATTTTACCACAATTAAAAAAAATGTTAAGAAAACCACCAACCACATAGTCTCCTTGAATACATTTTAAAAACAGACAGACGCACACCACTGGCGGATTCTCTGCAACCAAGGAGCAAACTGCCTCCTGGGGGGCACCTCCTTGGGGGCTCAGACTCAGGCTAGAACATCCTGGAATCTCGTTACCTGCCTCAGGCTCGTGCAGCACCCCAGCCGTCTCACCTTTTCCGCCCCTGCCCTTTGCACAGGTCCTGAGACGGGCGCCTCCTCAGTCCTGACTCCACCGCCCGCCAGGCAGCCCCGAGCTCGTCCAGCTCCTTCCTCCACCGGATCTGCCTCTGGCGTCTCCTCTCCACCGGGAGCTGAAACTCTAGCCGCGCAGCCTCTGGGCGCTGTCTCCCCTCTGCGCCACCCCCAGGCCCCATGGGGCGGACGAGCTGGCGGGCGCAGCCTGGGTGCTGTGACAGCAGCGAGCGAGGGGCTTCCCAAACCCCGGGCCCACAAAGGGTCGCCACTTCCAAGTGAGGCAAGGGCTGCGGCCTCTCTTCTCAGGCAGGGAGCCAGGATGACAACCTTGGCCTTTTCTCCAACGAAGGGCATGGCCGATTTAAGTCGACCCCACCCCATCGCAGCTCTCGCCCTCCCACAGACGGAAGCGTTCCAGTCGAGCTGCCCAACGTGGCAGCCACTGGCCACATGTGAACTGAAATATGGCTAGCCCGACCCAGGGCCTGAACGTTTGCATTTATTTAGTTTAATTTTTAAATTTAGATGGGCACACATGGCCAGTGGCTGTCATACTGGATGGCGGTGACACAGAAAGAGCATCACACCAAAGGAAGGAGGCTCGAGGAGACAGGCAGCCTCTGGCTCCCCCAGGAGAAGATGACGGGACAGGACCCGTGTGGAGGAGGCCACAGCAGTGGGCAGTGGTCACTGAGCTCCCAGAGCTTCAGCCCACGTGGGACAATGGGCTGAGCAAAGCCACTGGACAGTGAATGGCGAGAATGGCCAATTACTTGCTAGTCACGCCGGCTGGACGGGGAGGACCCCTGACCAGAGCGTCTGAGAACTGTGATGGATGGGATTACCTTCAAGGCGTCCCATCTTATAAGCAGAACAAAACCAGCCAGACCTGAACAGGCTGCTCATTCAGCAGGATCCCACGGGAGACGGCAGGGCGAGTGGAATCCCCACTAAGGGGCGAGGGATCCTATGTTTGGTCGTCTACACTAGGGGGGTGACGTGGCCACTGAGAGGAGGAGGCAACGGTGCTGCCCAGAGGGAGGCCCATGATGCATCGCTGTGGCTGGCAGAGGGCTGGGATGTGACAGGCCTGTGCCGCCCATTTGGGGGAAGCGTCTGTGCGTGGGCAGAACAAAGTTCTGACATCACCCAAACCCTTAACCCTGGGGAGGAAGCAGGGGGCGGGGAAGCTCCCAATGCTGTGTGGGTGCGTTCTGAACTGCTCGGTTCACACTCACACTCACGCTTTCTGTCTTTATGTCCAAAAGTCAACCGAACCTTCAACTGGAAGTCATAGCGGCAGCGAGAAGTAAGGAACTTCTGGGGGCCGAGGTCCGGCTGGTCTAAAGCTTAGCCAGTAGGACGGGGCCACCTGGGCAGCCTGCAGTGGGAAGAGAGTCAGCTTGTTCCAGGCGTTTGTCTTACAAGTAATGCGTCAGGAGCGTTCCAGAACTCTCCACCGGGAGCCCAAGACCACATCTACTCTCCTGTTCCATTCCACGTGCACCTGCCTTTCTCTTTCATGTGGTCCCTACAAACGGTGCATGTGTGTGGGTGCATGTTTGTGCCCACATGTGTGCGTGTGCATGTGTGTTTATGTGCACGTGTGCATGTGCCTGTGTGCGTGCTTGTGCCCGTATGTGGCGTGTGTGAGGCTGCATGTGCCTGTATGTGCACCTCTTATGGGGTGAACGTGGCCTGTCACCGACAGCCAGCTAGGAGACGGAACTTCTGACTCCCCAGCAGCTGGGCGCTGTGAGCCAGGTCCCTGGAAAATCAACGTCATTATTGGCTTCAGTTAACTCTAAGAGCTCCTGAACTGCATTTTAATTGGCTCTGGAGAGACTGCGGCCGTGGAGGGAGGTGATCCTCTTCATATTATCTGCCCAGCCCTGGGCTTGAGTGACTGAGGCCCCCACGGCCCACCACAGGGGGCTCCTGCAGGAGCCATGGAAATGCAAGTCCAGGGTTGCTAAATCTTTTCCAAAGAAAAGCCAGCAATGTATCTCAATGTTGGCAACCCTATGCACGTGTGAGTGCATAGGCATGTGTGTGTCTGTGTGTGCATGTGTACATGATATACGCATGTGTGTCTGTGCATGTGTCTGTGTGGGCACACACACACACCTGTGTAAGGAAGCGTCGGATGACTGTTCATGGGGAGGGACAGGAGCAGACTGAGTTTGGAAATGTTATTTTTGCCACAGTGTGGGGGGTGCAAGGGGAGCTCTAGCCCCAGGTGAGAGGAGACAAGGAGGTTGGATTCGGGGTGCTTGGAGGTGGATGTGGAGGGGAGTGGAGGGAGGAGAGTTCCAGGTTCTAGAACAGCAGAAGTGAGGAGAGGAGAGTTCCAGGTTCTAAAACCACAGGAGTGAGGAGAGGAGAGTTCCAGGTTCTAGAACCACAGGAGAGTGAGTTCCAGGTTCTAGAACCGCAGGAGGGAGGAGAGGAGAGTTCCAGGTTCTAGAACCGCAGGAGGGAGGAGAGGAGAGTTCCAGGTACTAGAACCGCAGCAGGGAGGAGAGGAGAGTTCCAGGTTCTAGAACCACAGGAGGGAGGAAAGATCCAGGTTCTAGAACCGCAGGAGGGAGGAGAGGAGAGTTCCAGGTTCTAGAACCACAGGAGGGAGGAAAGATTCAGGTTCTAGAACCACAGGCGGACGGAGGGACCCAGACGTTCAGGCCCAGGAGCCGCAGCACTCGTGGCCCCCGGACGGGCTCTGTAATGCCGCCCCCCGCCCCCGCCATTTGCCTTGTGCTAGACTCAGAGGCGGTGCACAAACAGCACGTTAAGTGTAAAAGAAATCAAATGGTGACTGCTGCTTCTTTTCCTAATTGGGTAATTTCTATCGGCATAAACATGCTGTTATTTCTTTCATCTTGATAGAGAATCTCGTCTGCCTCCTCTCACGACCTCCTCTCACTGCCCATTCCTCTGCTCCCTTTAGTAGCAGAATCCTGGAAGGACGTGTCTACACCCATTGCCTCAGACCCTGCTCCTCCCATTATTGTTAAATTTACTCCAATCAACATTTTGCTCCCAACTTTCCATGGAAACGGTTCTTGTCAGCGGTCCCAAAGGCCTACCAACCTTCCAACCTATGGGGAGCCCCCACAGCCCTACAGAATCTGGGGGTAGCCTCCCGCTCCTGAGACCCCAGCTAAGGGCTCGTTCCCCTCCCCCCCGCTGTGTTTCGCCTCCCCCTGCCCTCCTCCAGCTGGAACACCTGGGGCTCCCCCTCTGCCCACCACCCCACTCCTGGGGGCCTCACCACCCAACTGCCCACGACTCCCAAATCCACACCCCAGCTGGGACCTCACCCCAGAGCTCCAGACGCACACACGGGCCTTGCCTGACCTGACAGCCCCCCTGACGTCCAAGTGATGTCTCAAACCAGACTCGACCCTCCTAGCTGCTCCTGCCCTCCCTCAATCCTTCGGGCTTCCCCAATCCCGTCCTCCTGCCTCGCACCCTGCATTCCCGCCTCCCTCCTCCCCACATCCAGCAGGAAGTCCCTGGGCTTCTCCTCAAAAAAAGGCTGGAAACCATATTCGCCACCCGCACAGCTCCCTCCAGGTCCTGACGTCACCATCTCCCCAGGCCCGCAGCCCCCACCCCTCCCGTCGGCCCTGCTCTGGCCAGCTCTTCAAGTCAGGTCATGGTCCCTTTGTCCCATTTCACTGAGAACAAAGCCCCTCTTTAAAGGGGGTCACCATTCCACAGTGTCAGGGGGCCCCTGACCCTTCCCTCACCTCCCAACTCTGTCCCCGGATGCCACACCCCTCCCTCACTCTGCTCCTGCTCCCTGGTGCCTGTGCTGCAAAAGAATATGACAGAAGACGCCTCCTGGTCTCTGTGGGGACTGTCCCCATGACTGAGTTCCCTCCTGGGGGTCTCTGTGAGGACTGTCCCCATGACTGAGTTCCCTCCTGGGGGTCTCTGTGGGGACTGTCCTCATGACTGAGTTCCCTCCTGGGGGTCCCTGTGAGGACTGTCCCCATGACTGAGTTCCCTCCTGGGGGTCTCTGTGGGGACTGTCCCCATGACTGAGTTCCCTCCTGGGGGTCCCTGTGAGGACTGTCCCCATGACTGAGTTCCCTCCTGGGGGTCTCTGTGGGGACTGTCCCCATGACTGAGTTCCCTCCTGGGGGTCTCTGTGAGGACTGTCCCCATGACTGAGTTCCCTCCTGGGGGTCTCTGTGGGGACTGTCCCCATGACTGAGTTCCCTCCTGGGGGTCCCTGTGGGGACTGTCCCCATGACTGAGTTCCCTCCTGGGGGTCCCTGTGAGGACTGTCCCCATGACTGAGTTCCCTCCTGGGGGTCCCTGTGAGGACTGTCCCCATGACTGAGTTCCCTCCTGGGGGTCTCTGTGGGGACTGTCCCCATGACTGAGTTCCCTCCTGGGGGTCCCTGTGGGGACTGTCCCCATGACTGAGTTCCCTCCTGGGGGTCTCTGTGGGGACTGTCCCCATGACTGAGTTCCCTCCTGGGGGTCTCTGTGGGGACTGTCCCCATGACTGAGTTCCCTCCTGGGGGTCCCTGTGGGGACTGTCCCCATGACTGAGTTCCCTCCTGGGGGTCTCTGTGGGGACTGTCCCCATGACTGAGTTCCCTCCTGGGGGTCCCTGTGGGGACTGTCCCCATGACTGAGTTCCCTCCTGGGGGTCTCTGTGAGGACTGTCCCCATGACTGAGTTCCCTCCTGGGGGTCCCTGTGAGGACTGTCCCCATGACTGAGTTCCCTCCTGGGGGTCTCTGTGAGGACTGTCCCCATGACTGAGTTCCCTCCTGGGGGTCTCTGTGAGGACTGTCCTCATGACTGAGTTCCCTCCTGGGGGTCTCTGTGAGGACTGTCCCCATGACTGAGTTCCCTCCTGGGGGTCTCTGTGAGGACTGTCCTCATGACTGAGGGCCCCTCCTGGGGGTCCCTGTGAGGACTGTCGCTCATGACTGAGGGCCCCTCCTAGGGGTCTTTGTGAGTAGTCTCCCCAATACTCGGGTCCCCTCTTAGGGTTCTGTGAGGACTGTCCCCATGACTCAGGGTCCCTCACCTCCTTTAAGTCACCTTCTCACAGGGCTCCTCTCTGACTGCCCCTCTGGCGTCCCTCACCTCCTTTTTCCCTTTTCTTCCTGTTTCATAAACACATCCCTGTCATGTCTTGTTTAATTTACAGGCAACGTGAGCAGCAGGAGTTTCTCTCTTTGTCACTGGGGGGTCCACGTTGCCCAGCACACAACTCCAGATGGGAGAGCTGTCAGAGCCTCTCCCCCTGATTCTCTCTCAGTCGTGGAACTGTCTGTAGGGAGGTCAAGGGTCGCTTCTGGGGCAGGGCGTGCGGTTCACTGTCACTCATCACCAGTCCCTGGCGTGGCCCCACCTGCACCTGGCAGATGGTGGCCAACGAGCCCCATTAGGAACTGCAAGGGTCCTAAGCACGTGTGTGGTGATGCCACCCTCCAACCACGACGGGTGCGCACAGGGACCCCCCACAGGTGGCCAGCACACTGGCTGGACAGCAGCTGGTATGCTGACCATAAACCGTGAAGTCCTTCCACACGCACCTGATTGAGTCACTTTTCAAAAGACCGACAATACAATCCGTTTCCACGTGTGTCAGATGCACCTGCACCAAGCCCGCCTCCTCTGCTCGTATTTCAGAGGGAGCATGGCTGTCAATCAGACATCAGGACTCACAGGGGGCACCTGTCCTTCACGCATCCTAACGGGAGGAGCGCGAAGTCAGCAGCAATGGACTCTTTAAAGGATAAAGTTACACCTCGTTGAGGAGCTGCGAGAGTCCACGTCCCCGAGATCCGTCCGCTTGACGGCACCGGCTCTAACCCTCGCTCCTCCTGGGGCTTGCTGGCTCGGCAGCTCCCTGGATGAGCCGGGCCAGAGGCCTGCCTACGTGAGGAGTTTTCCCCCTTTCTAGAAGCAGCCTGCCCACCTCCCCCGCTCCAGGTGGTTCAGGATGGGCGAAAGGACTGACTGCAATGGACGCCGTGTCCTGCAGGGGGCAGCGCGCCTCTCCCCTGTAAATGGGGGCGCATTTGGGGGACGTTCGCCAGGTCCCCACAGAGAACAAGGGGGTTGCCCCACATGTGGGTGCTGCTCAGTAGGGGGCAGCCTGGGCCACTGCAGCTGCTTCTGGACGCGTCCCAGTGTCACCGTCTGCCCCCAGCATGAGCTGTCCCCTGTCCTGAGACACGGCCGCACTGACCCCACTTTTCTTCCAGACACACAGTGTTTCTCCCCGACGCTGTCCGTGAGCTCTCTGGGATGCAACTGCGTGTGAGCTGCTGGAAGGCAGCATTTGTTTCTTTAGAACTTCACCAAAAACCAGTCCCTCCTTCTGAGATGGCAGCTGGACTGCACCCCCTCAAGGTTCACAGATGATGTTGGGGCCGATGGGCTGGGGTCCTACACCAGGGGCGGCCCGGATCCTCACGGTTCTGCCAGGGCAGCCACGCACGGGCCGCCCAGCTCCCTCTCTCAGTGGGCCTCCAGGTTCGTGGGGCGCTGCTGCTGTCTCCTGAAACGATGGACGTGTTGGGTTTTATTGTTCAGGAGTTTTGCTTCTGGATGAAAAGGGTGCAGTGGGTCTGACGGGGCCAGATCCACCCGTCCAGCTTCCGAGTCCCTTAGCATCCTCAACGGGAGAGGAGAGAAGCTCGGATGGAGCACAAGCCCACTCCCCATGCATGCTCTTCTCCTTGGAAACAGAGCCTGCGGGTCTGGGCTTCAAATACTCAGGCCGGCCTTCCGGCCCCTCCTGCAGCTCGGGTGCCATAAAGCGGAGAACGCAGTCAGTCCTGTGCCCCAGGGGAAAACGCGCATCTCCTGCCCTCCGACCTTGCAGACAAAGCGTGCATGTGATCTCGGAGGTCGGCGTTTTGAAAGGCTCCATTCTCTTGGGAATAAGAACCCCTTAAAACGAAAGAAGAGGGAAGTGCAGGCTGCTGTTCTGACAGGAGAGGAGACGAGCCGCCAGTGAGAGACCGCGGGAGGGAGCCCTTGGCCCGTCAGGCGGCTAGGCGCCTGTGAACTTACTTTATTCGTCCACAAAGGACGTTTGTTTGTCCAGCAAATATTTACCAAGGAGCCATGTGCCTGCTCCCAGCACCTGTGACACAGGCAGACACAGACCAAAACCAAGCTGTGAGGCAACAAGGACTGCTGGAGATAAGCCCCACCAAGCCAACAAGCTGGGTGGGCGAGGAGGCAGGGAGGAGGGGTGAGCTTCTTTCTGTAGGTGGGCATGATGGAGGACTGCCCTGAGGAGGTGGCCTGGAGTGTGAGAGGGAGCCATGTCCAGAGACCTGGGCTGAGGGACAGCAAGTGCAAAGGCCCTGAGGCCAGAAGGTCTGAGGATCAGCAAGACCAGCGAGGGTGGTGACCCCCCCAGGAGGAGACAGTGACAGCCCAGAAGGTCCCGAGAGGGCGTTAGGGACCCAGCTGCCCTCCAAGCATCCTGCTTGCCTGAGGGAAGAAGGCGCCTCTGATGAGGCTCAGAACGCTGGACATTCACATTTCCAGACACAAACGGACTCTCTGACTCTAAACCTAACAGTGGCCAGAAAACCTCAGTCTCCCCTGCAGGGGGAGGACTGACCCCTGAACACACTTCAGGTGGCAGTGGGGGACCAAAGAGAGCCTATGACCTGGGCCGCTCGTTCAGCCTGGTGCTGAGCCGTCACTGCAGGGAGGCCACCACCGCCCTCATGGGGCACCGAGTTCCAGGTGTGCCAGGTCCCAGCTGGCGTTCGGGAACCGTGACTACGGACACAGAGAGGGCTCAAGGTCAGTTTTAATCTCAGGACTTTGGATCTGAGATCCCTAAGTGGGTAAGAGGAGAACAGAATGGAGAGAAAATGAGACGGGCAGTGAGGCGGCCACAGAAGGTTCTAGAATCACTCCATCAACAACGGTGGTGGAGCCCATGTGAGCACTGAGCTCTCTCGGCTTCCACAGACAGCCCCCAAATTCTTCAGGTTCGGGCCAGTTAGGGTTCAGGAACAGTGAGTAGGTAACTGAGTGACTCCAAATATCTTCTAAAAGGAAATGAGTAGGAGGAAGTTAGAACAAAGAGCAGTGGCCCCAGCTCATGGCTGGAAGGTGGGGGCACCCAGCGCAGCTCCGGGATCCAAGAAGAGATTCAGACCGCTGCACACCGAGGGTTCACCAGGAGCTCCGACCTCCCCTGGACGAGGAGCTGCCCCACCCCAACAGACGTCCCCGTGGGGAGGCTGAGGCGCGGGTGCAGGAGCCCTGCCTCTGGGGGACCAGACTGACCGCACAGGGCGCCCACAGTCACAGCCCCAAGCGTGGGCGTCTGGTCTTCTTGTAAAGTCGCTTCACCCCCTAAAACCACCGCTGAGTTCAGTCATTCACGCTCAGATGGCCGCCCCTCTTTGCTGGTCAGCTGGCCCCAGTGTGGCCCCACCGCCAGGGGCTCGTGCAGCGTCTCTGTCCAGTAACCGGACACACCTGGCGCCACAGCCACGATCCCGGGTTCCCACCCCAAGGGGAGCCCGTGTCTTCTGGGCGCTTTCCAGACGCATGATCTTACTAGGGTGCTGTCACTCCTGAGGTCGGGTGGCCTCCTCTACAGACTGGGTGTGACAGCCGCTCCCTGTCTCCGTACCTTTGGGGCCAAGGGAGAAAACAGATGGAGACCCTTCGCAGCCTGGTGGTCCCCACCATGAAGCACGTCCCTCAGCCCCTTGAGGGGCACAGCCGGCCACAGGGGCCCTCATGGAAGGTCGCTCGGCTCCCAGGGTGACCACTGTCCCTCCCAACTCAGCTTGGCTGCCCGGGCCCTGGCACACTGAGGGGTACCGAGACAGAAAGGTCAACAGAGACGGTGACCTCAGGCCACACCCCGTGTGACCTAGGCACAGAGCACCCACGCTTCTCCTGCCAAGTGACCGCTCACCGCTCACGTCTGTGCGGAGGGCTCCCCCAGCTTAGCCGGCCTCCCTTCCTCCACTGGGCAGGTTGCTAGAAGAATCTATGCCCCCCCTGATGGTGGTGAACAGTTGTTACTGGTCAGCGGCTTTTCCGTGACAGGTGTCAGCTGATTAACCTTTCCGTCTGTTTTCTAGATTAGACTAATCGTGGAGCCCTAGCTGCCAGATTCTGAACCGGGTCCTTGAGGGCGGTGAGGGCTGAGGAGCATCCTCGAGCACCCAGGGGCCTGAGCTTCGTTCCTCGCACAGTCTCCCTGCTCTCGTTTACGTAGCAGGAGGAAGAAATCGTCACCTCAAGGCACTCCCGTCCTCACACGGTGTGCTAGGCACTGAGCCCTGGACAGAGGTCCGCGTCCCCACCACTCCTGAGGGTGAGGGGCATGAGGCCAACCCCGCCACGTGGGGTCTGACCCCCGACGTGGAGGCTGACGCAGCCCAGCGCCCCCGGGAGACACAGAGGCAGGATCCCTAACTTTCTGGGGGACGGGTCCGGCACTGCTCGTAATAAAACAGCACCAGGCCCAGACAGCCGCCTCTGGGGTCAGCTGTCCCCTGGGAAGGACGGGAGGAGGCCTGGCCCTCGGGGACGGTGAGGGGGCCATGGAGGTCAGACCCCCGTCCGGAGGGTCTCATGGCCACTCCGCGTCACAGCCTCCGTCTCCCTCGGTCACCGGCTCCTCAAAGGGAGGGCTGTGCACCTTCCCCACGGGAGGAAACATCCTGGGCTCAGCTGGACCCCGGGGCTGGGGGACAGGCCGGAGCTGGACATCACCACAGGGGAGGTGAAGGATGTGGCCCCGGGGCCGGAACCAGCGGATTCCTCCACTGCTCATCTGCGTGACCTCGTGCAGGCCCCCAACCTCCCCTCGGCCACCACGTCCTCACGGACGCTCGGCCCTTTGTGAGCCACGTCAACCCCCCAGGAAACAGCGACACGCACCTGGGGATGCTGGTGAGATAGGTCATGACATTCTGGAACTCCTTGTCTGGGACGTCGCTGAAGGCCGGGTAGTCCGGGAAGGTGATGACGGGGCTGCCGTCCTGCCCCCGCCCGCCTGTGGAGAGAGCAGAGCAGCTCGTAACACGGGGTCCCCACTCCACAAGCCAGCAGACTTCCCGCGAGCACCGAGTCCTCCACCTAAAATCGAGGGCGTTCCTCAACGTCAACCTCTTTTATTATGAAAGAAATGCCTGCTGCTGAAGGAAGTACTTGGAATGCGTGAAAAAGTGAGACAAATTAAAACCGTCGCCCACTATCCGCCACCACGAGGCAGCCAGCATCACACGCGCTCGTTCCCCCAAAGTGCTTCTGTGCACTTCCTACCTGACGGGACTGGGTCGAGCACAAAGCTGGCGTCCTGCCTCTCTCCTAACGTCGCGACTACAGTTTCCTGTGCTTTGTACGTGGTGTGGCTGATATTTTAAACACTGCCTAACGGTCCACGCAGGCTGAGCCCTAACGACTCACTAGGGCTCCGGGTGGGTGTCTGTTGGTTTCTCCGACCTTCCGCTTGGTAGGCAATTCCGCTCTGAAGGGGCCCTTCGCATCGTGAGGGGAGGGGAGGGTACAGGTGGAGCCAGGGGGCTCCTCCAGGGGAAGGCACACTGGAGAATTTCACCAGGAAAAACAGAGACGGCGCCTGAGGCATCAGGACCAGCGGCCAGGGGTGCGTGTGGGGGTCTGGAAGATGAGGGCGGCTCCAGTCAGATGAGCCCCTGGGAAGGGCCGAGCTCACAGGGGAAGGCTCTGGGCTCACTCTGATGCACACTCGGTCTGAACCATCCCACAAACATCCAGAGAAGCAGCGGAGAGGGCCGGAGGGGCGGACAGGCTGGAGTCGCTGGGCCTGGCTGCAGGTCTGCCGCGGGGTCCCGGGCGGCCGGAGAGGCCACCACTGCGCCCTGGAGGGACGGGGTCCATCTCTCTCCCCTTGGAACCCGAGTCCAGGCTGATGCCCTGTTCTACCCGTCAGATGCGGCAGAGGGATGCTGTGTCGCTGCCAAGGCCAGGCCGAAAGACACTGCCGTGTCCGCCCTCCCTGCTCGGGGCCCCGCCTGGAAGCCTGCCATCGTGTGGGCAATGGCCTCACATCCACCAGCCTTGAGAAGGCCCACACACAGCTGGTGGGTGGGCAACATGGAGGAGCCTGGGGGTGCCACATGTGTGAGTGAAGCCCCCTTCAATCCAGCCGGCCCCCCAGGTTGGTGCAGCTGGGGAACCACCCCAGCCCAGCCACGTGGGGCGAAAGACACCCCCAGCCAAACCCTCTCTGAACCCCGACTCACAGGATTACAAGTCAGTCAGGAAGTGGGGCTGTTTCAAGCTGGCTAAGTTTTGGGTGGTCTGAGCATCGACAGACAGTCTCATCGGGGCCGTGCGGCCATGGCTGCTGCCGCCATCCGGGTCTCACTGAGCAGATGGGGTGGCGTGCCTGCAGGGGGCCACACAGCAGCCTCCCGCCACACCACGCACTCACTGGGGGCACCGTGTCCCCAAGCACTTTCCAGGTGGTTTTACGCCTTCAACCTGATTACGTTGAAGACTGACAGCAATGAGTGTCGGTGGACGTTGACATAATTACCCTATAAAACCAAACCCTCCGGGGTATTCGGTCTGTAGGAGCCAAGAGGGCAGATTCCTCCTCAGGGAAAACAGCCCGCAGTGGGGGCCGGGCCGGGGCTCAGGGGTCACCTGCACCAATGCCGACACTCACGGGAAGTGACCTGGTGGAGCAGGGACATGGGAGGGAACCACCTGGGGAGGAAGCCATCCTGGGGAGTGGGCATGTCCAGTGGCGTCACTCGGCCTGACATGGCGGGACTGAGCGGGTCCCCGGGAGTGGAGCCCATGGACCCACCAGGTGGCGGAGAGTCCCACCAGGGAGCTGACCCGTGTTGGTTCAGCAGGCGACACGGCCCCATGGTGGGTGATGGGGACACGCTCCTGTGAGGGCGCCGGGGGCACATGGTGAGAGGTTCCGCAACCTCGGGGGTCTCACCCAAGCTCATGGGAACCCGCCTTGCACGCAGTCCCGTTCCTTGACATAAAGGGTTTCTCACCAGCCTTCACGCCCCATCCTCTCCCAGCCGCAGGGCCCCCGATTACAGGGCCTCACAGTGAGCCCACGTCCACAAACCCCGCAAATCCACATGACTCGTGTTCCCGTCATACCCGAGGGCAGCTGTTTTCTCTCAAAACATTGCAGGCAGAGTGCGGGTGGGGCTGAGGGTGAGTTCGGCTGAGCCCCAGGGCGCGAGGGCCTCTCCAGGCTGGCTGAGCAGAAAGCAGCATCGGGGAAACAACGGGCTCACCCACGCCACGGCCCAGGAATCTTCCGGAACCCCTCTTGGGATTCACCTGGAGACACTTCCCCGTATTTGGCAACAGCAGATTCTCCTGTTAAAACTGATTCGTTCCTTAAGAAGAGTCATTTGAGTTAAGTTGCTGATTAGGGCGAGCGGTGTCCGTGGTCAGCAAACAGAACACGATGAAAGCCCCTGCTCCTGTCATTTCCCTTCCAAAGGGGCTGTTAGGAGCTTTAAGGGACGGCCTTCAGGAAGCAAGCGCGGCCCGCGGGGTGCCCATCCTGAAGGAGGAGTGTGTGGCGAGCCGTGTGAGGTGCCTTCCACCCGACGCTCAGCAGACAAAGGCAGAGCAGACTCTGAGATGAGAACCTGGTTCCGAGCAGACGGTCGTCCTGTTTTCTGCTTGTTTAATCAGGAATAAAGCCCCAGAGATGGTCGGGTTAGCGGTCCAGGGCGGGGAGGACAGCGTGGAGGTGGGACCAGAGGGCCTCCCGGAAGGATCACGGGGCACATGCATTGGCCAGCGGGAAGCTCGCGCCCTTGTTGCTGCAGAAGCTGAGTCGCAGGGCAGCGGGCGAGGGCCGGAGCTCGGAGATGAAGACACTCCTGCGGGGGTCAGAAACGGCTCTGTGGGGGGCAGCTTCAATTCGAAATGTCACAGGCAGCCGGGCTACAAACAGTCCCTGAGGGGGAGGCCACCAGAGGGCCGATACAAGGGCAGAGCTGGGTCCACCCTGTCCACACCAGGGTGCTCAGCCCGGGGCACTGGCAGAGTCGGGGCACAGTCTCGGCTGTCGCACTGGTGGGGGTGCTGCTCCTCGTCCTACAAAGTGAGGACGGACCCCCTAGGGGACAGTGACCCCATGGGAAACATCAGTGGTGCCGGCTGAGCAGCCCTTTCCTTCAACCTTCCTACATACATCCCACATTGGGGTGGGGCATCCCAGGCAGGGGGAGACATCCCCGGGGGGGGACATCTTAGGTATGTGGGGACATCTCAGGCAGGGGGTGACATCCCAGGCACGAGGGGACATCCTAGGTACGGGGGAACGGCAGTTTGCGCTTGGGTGGGGCAGCGAGGGCATGATAACTAGCCGGAGTCTCTTATGTTAAAGGCTGAACGCCCCAATTTCCTGATGGCGGGTGGACGGAGGGGGTCAGGGGAGGAGGGAGACTCCGCCCGGGCTGTGTTGAGAACCCGCAGTTTCCACGAGCTGTGACGAAAACCCAGGACTGTCCAGGCTCGTTTCAGACATTTAAGCTTGTGATGTTGCGCTCATTTTCCAACAAATTCCCACAAACTTGCCAACGTAAACCAGCACCAACGGTCAGCTCAGCTGTGTGGGTCGGGAGCCACGGCTTGCTCAGTGGTCTCTGCTCAGGCTCTCGCTGGCCAAATCGAGGTGTCGGCCGGGCCTGTGGTCTCACATGAGGTCATCCCGCAGGCCCATTCAGGTGCTGGCGGAATTCAGCCCCTGGGTTGTAGGACTGAAGTCCCCGAGTTCTTGCCGGCGTTGCTCTCAGCCCCCAGAAGCCCCCACATTCCTTGCCGTGAGGCCCCCTCCACCTTCAAGGCGGGTGGTGGGGAATCTGTCACGTCAAATCCCTCGCACTTGGAAGCCCTGGTGCAGGAGGAGCCTGGTCGTTTTGAGGGCTCAGCTGATTAGGTCAGGCCCACCGAGGGTGACCTTACAGCCAGCTGATTTGGGACCTTAACTACATCTGCAAAATCTCCTACCAAAGCACCTGGATGGTGTTCGAACAACAGAGAAAAGGTGTGTCTGGGGCCTTTGGGCCGTTATGGGGTTCTGCCTCCTCCCCAGGCACCAACGGGATAACCATGTGATGCGAGGCGGCACCGGGATTACTACCTGGAAGAAGGTGAAGGTCATGAGTCTGGGTGACCAGTGCACTAAGCTGTGGGCCTTTCAGGGTCCTGCAGCCGTGTGAAGAGGCTGGGAGACTCGAAGGAACCAGCCAAGGATGGCAGCTCCTTCTCTATGTGTTTCGCTGCATCGGCCATGACCCTTGTCCTGTTGGGGAACTGTCATTCCTCTGTAGGGGACCCCGTTTCCCCTGCCTCCTCCACGAGGCCAGGCCCCTCACAGCGATGGCTCCACTGTGAAGACCAACAACGTCATCTCGCAGTGGAGAATTGCTCCCAGGCTCCAGGCTCCTGCCCACAACCCTGAGTTCTCACTGAGGCACGAGAACTTGAGCAAAACCTCAGGGCTGCCCATTGCGGGGCAGGTCGGGCACAATCACGAAGGCCGGTTGAGAGAAGCTCCTGGCACAGGGCCGGGCAGATGGGCCCGGAAGGGGAGGGCGGCCCTGGGGGTGCAGGGCTGGCTCTGGGGGCTCAGGAGGGAACCCTGACCCACTGGTCCAGGGCAAAGGGCCGGCTGTGCGGGGGCCGAGGTGGGCAAAGGGTGAGCCGACTGCCAGCCTAAGGAACACGTGCGTATCTTTTCCAGACTGAGCCGTGGTGGGAAGCCTCGCCCAGATGGAGGGTGACCACGCAGCCCCAAGGGCGAGCTGCAGCCAGCGCAGTTGTCACGCCCTTGCAGCCTCGATGCACCAGCACCGGCCAGCAGCTGGGGTCGCGCAGCATGGCCAGCAGACAGGATATCCCCACACCGGGGAGGTGGGACCCGGACCTGAGAGGAGGATGGCAGCCGGATGGGGACACAAAGTGACCCCAGGACAGGCCTGGGACAGTGCCAGCCCTTGCCCACGTCAGCCACATTCCAGGGCCCTCTCCTGAGGATGGAGCTGCAGAAGCCAGACGCGCTCACTCAGAAGCCCCAGCCCCTGACGCTGCAAGAATACGCTGACTGGCCACACCGCCCTGTTCCTGCCTGACCTGTTGCGGGAGAACTCTGGATCCAGGGGACCAGGGCCAGGAGCACT
The DNA here is from genome assembly GCF_041296265.1 of Equus caballus. NCBI lineage: Eukaryota > Metazoa > Chordata > Mammalia > Perissodactyla > Equidae > Equus > Equus caballus. The sequence continues at coordinate 100,344,451 of NC_091700.1, read as the reverse complement.
TGGGCTGCGTCCCTCTCGGAACCCTGACTGACCACCGGCTCTTCCCGAGGCTGCTTGCCAATGAGTGCTGAGCCGCCTCCTGACGGGCCCCGCCAAAGCATCTTGGGCCCCTGGTAAAACCCAAAGCAGGCGCCAGCACAGGCTGTTCCAGTTTCCCCCACGTGGAACAGGTCCACTAAGGTCACGGAGCGCCAAGGGGAGGCAGACCCCTGGCCGTGTAGAGCCCCTCCTTCCCGGCCCCGGCCCGGCCAGGCACTCACCGGACAGATAGGCAAAGCGCTTCCTCAGCTGGTCCTGGATGTCGGCGGCGCAGAGCGGGGTGATGTCCTGGTGCATGATTTCATCTGCAGGGAGAGCAGACGGACACACCGTCATGCGGAGGAAACTCTGCCTGGCCCGCTACGAGCCTGGTCAGCCCCACGCCAGCCGCGCACCAGCAAACACCCAAGGGGCAGCGGTCATGTGCTCGGAAATAGGAATTCCAGTTTCCAACACGCAGAAACCTTTGTTTCTCCGAGAACAAAACGCTGTGTGCTGAGTGACTCATCAATATTTAAAATGTGGTGTGTCAGAGGCACAGAGAGAGTGAGGGAGGGCCCGAGGAGGGACAGGCGGCAGAAGGGGAGGCCGGAGAGCAGGACGGCTGGGATGCCTGTGACAGGGGCCTGACTCCCGAGACGAGCAGTCAGCGAGCTGCACTGAGAACAGACACGGTGCTGGGTCCCCACACGTGTGAGAAGTGGTCCCGGCAAGTCCTGGGGCCTCCCTGGCCGCCTGTGCAAGGACTTGCTGGTCAGGGAGGGGACCAGCCTCTCTAGTGGGTCCTCGGCCCCCGGACACACACGTGAGGAACAGGCAGAGGCCTGTGCCACACATGGGGCCTCGCTGCCCACCTGGCACTGAGGACGGCACCGAGCTGCGTCCCTGAGCCCGAAGCGGACGGTGAGGACGACCTGGCCGTCTGCAGGCTGCAGGTTCTGGACCAGGGATCTGGGAGTAACCTGGCCGCACCTCCAGCCACGCCCTGGAGGCATCGACTGGGAGCGAGAAGATTCATAAGACTCCAGGGAAACCTCCATCCAGGGCGTCGGCAGGGGGACCAGGAGCCGGCGTGCCCCGGGGTCTGCGGCCTATCTGAGCGGACACCAGGCTAGCTGTCACGTGCCTGACGGCCAGTGTCTTATGTCACCAGACCCCAGCTGTATGGGAAAACCTGCGGTCCTGAATATTAACACAGTTTCTCTGAAGAGAGTCATGACTCACTCTGACGACCTGCAAGTCGCTTAAAGGTGGGTTCCTCTACCCCAGTCTAAGACGCAGGCCCCCAACAGCCTGGGATGCGGCACACGGAGCTCTTCCACCCTGAAAATTCCAGCGGAGGCAGCGAAATGCTCTCCGTGCCAACCAGCCTTGACCCTGCTCTTCCAGTCTCGCAGACAAGCAAGTGTCAACAGGTGACAGTCAGACACGCAGGCGGCCCCACAGATCCCGGTGGTGTCATGTGTGAAAATGGCAACCGTGATGACGGGCCTGCCCTGGGCTCTGCCTGTGCTGACGAGCAAGTGACCAGCCCAGGGCGTCTGGGCTGGCCAGGGCCCCACAGGGCGGCTGCGGCATTCAGGGTCAGGAAACGAACATCAGGGAATGCGCATCAAACTCAACAGGTCCCTGGCCTCCCCCGGGCAGCCGGGGCGGCACGCCACCTCCCCGCGAAACGTCTCAGAGGCTTTCTCTGGTGGGAGGAAAACAGGGCTGGAAACACCCGCTCGGGGAGAGCCGGAACTACTGGTTCAGGTCCCAGATGAGGTGATCGTGGCCGTCCACACCTCACGGGCGTGGAATGTGCTCGCTGGAATGTGCTCGCTGGGACCGATACGCAGCTGGTTCGGGGGCCGCAGGCTGATTCCACGCTGCGTTTTCCTTCTCCCGACTATCAAATACAGAACCCGCACTCCCTTTCCTCAGACTCAACCTCTGCAACCCGGGCAGCACGTCACCAACATGCAGGCCCCCGGAGCAAGGGGCGCTCTGAGCCTGGAGACATTCCAGGGGCAGCGGAAGCGGCAGGACACAGTGGCGGGCAGGGCCTTCAACAGGCGGGGCCCACCATCGGTGAAGAGGCGGATGCTGGGCCATGATCCTGGGGAACCCGCCCCGGCTCTCGAGCTCTCCCGCCAAGACTCAACGCTCAGATGTCGCCAACTCAGAGAAGAGATGCATGCGAGGCACCGACGGTGGGACGTCCACGTCGTTCTGAGACTCAATTCTGATCCCAGAGCCCTCGGTGGAGCCCCTCCTCCCTCGAGCAGACCCTCATTCCCGAACTCACTGACGGGCACCCCGGGCTGCCTGTCTCGGTGTCCAGCTCCCCCGATGGCAGGCGGCGTTCCCCCATGTCCGAGAGAACTGATATTACTGACCCTTCCGGTACCTTCTGTGATCCAGCAACAGGCTCACTGGCTGGACCATCATCATCGTGAATTTGGTTCCATCGAGGCACGTCTGTGGGGCCTCCTCACCCACCCTCCTCTCCAGGCGCTGGTCACCTCGCATTCTAGGAGTTCCTCAAATGGGCTGAGGTCCTTCCAGCTTCAGGGCCTTTGCACAAGCTGCCCCTCTGTAATGCTCTCCCATCTCTGCCAGTCTAGTCTCACTTTCTGGCTTCTGAGCATCACCCGGAATCCAGCTAATTCGGCAGAGGTCCCTCTGCTGTCACATAGGCCGGTCCCCCTACCTCTCGCTTATCTCAGGCCCTCAGGGCACAGACCGGGAGCCCCAGACCACAGACGGCCACAGTGCGTCCACCCCCAGGCTGCGGCTGCAGAGCCCGACACTGCACTTCCTGCGGCAGAACTAACTCTGACGCTGTGCCTTGGACCAAACCCCTACTTTAGGTTGAAAAACAGAGTAACTCTGCACACAGCATGTTGGAAACCGCACAAGGGTGGGCCCCACTGACGGACACACATCTTAAATGGCCACCGACCGCTCCTCGTACAGTAGAAACAAGGAAGGACGTCTTCCCACGGGTGCTAAGGCCCTCGACCTCCACGGCCACGTGGCGCCTCCTGTGGACAGCGGGCCCTGAGCGCAGAGTACCCGGGCACGTCCCCGTCCGCACTGTGACCCTGCACCTTCCTCTCACCAGGACAGGTGGTGTTGCTCTCTGTGCTGATGGGTTTGCAGGCTCTTCGTCCACTCTACGTAGTTCATGGAGGAGTCACCCTGCGACCCCGCGCAGACGGAGATGGAGAAGCATGAGGGGACACCATCGTGCCTCCCTTGCCGTGTGTGTCTGGGGCTCTGGGGTCAGGAGTCTGGGACAGGAAGTGGGTCACCCAGCCGCGGCTCAATGGCAGGGTCAGGCAGGGCCCAGCTCCTCACAGAGCGGCTCTGTGTGAGCACAAAGCCCCCCAGACAACCAGCACCGGCTCCCACATCCTGTCTCGCCAGACGTGAATGGAGACTCCAGGCAATTACCCCCTTGAGGACGGACGGCAGGAAGGGCCTCGACTTGGAGGGTGGGGGAGGACAGCGCTGCCCTTTGGGGCCCCCACAGGGCGGGGGGACAGGGGGGCCAGGCGCAGGGTCCATGGGCTGATGCGGCCCCTGCACCGGCTCTGGGAGCCCACCTGGGAGGCGGCTCTCTCGGGCGCACGGCAGGGACAACAGCCGGCTGACCCCTCCAGTGGGACTCACCCCCGGCTCGCGCTGTCTTGACTGTCCTGAGACCAGCTCGGTTCTAGGCGAGAACAAAGGGGGGAAACCCTGACCGCGGAAACTCATTCACACCACGTCGTCGCCCGGAGCCTGGCTTGCCCGGGCAGCGGCCTCAGTGTCCAGGCGGTGGCACTGTTCTTCTATCTCAGATCTTTCATCCTGGAACAACTGGACAGCCCCAGGGGACTGCCTTCCTCTCGCCAACTGGCTGAGGGGTCTGCTTTATTTTAGGACAACCACTTCAGAGGGGACGCCGGGCAGCATCTCGCCCATCCCGTCCCCTCGAAGGGACATCTGAGCCTCCGCTTTGCTCAGAGTGGCCGTCTCAGGCAGCGAGGACACAAGTGGTGACAGGGGCTGGGGCAGATTTAAAGCTGGTGGGACCCTGAAAACCCACTTACAGATGCCCCGCATCCCGGGTCAGGGAGCCCCCGTGTGCAGGGAGTGGCTTCAACCCACGTTCAAAGGCCGGGCCCTGCTGGTCACTGGTGACCCTGGTGGCCGCTTGAAGAGAGACAGGAGCCTGAGAAAGGCTGCTCAAAGGGCTCAGCCGCTGGGGAGGGGCCTGGGCACGAAGCCCCTCAAGGGCTAACTCTCTTCTCTGGGTTCTGTCCGCCTCCAAGTCCACACCCAGAGGCTTCCGTTTATTCTCAATCAAAACACAAAAGCGACGTCTTTTCACAGCCCCAGGTGGAGAGCCAGCGGGTTACTTCACCACCACTTGGGTGGGATCCCCACGCCGCCAAGCCCACCCAGGAACCTCCAACCAAGAGCGAGTGTGTGCGGCAGGAGGAAAGGAGGCCACGGGGTAAAGTCCACACTGAGCACGGAGGAGCCGTGTCCAGCGCCGTGGGTGGGGCACGTGGGCATCGCACCCGGCCAGCTGTCGGCGTCCCCATGGTCGGGGCAGAGACCCTCCCTCCCTATTTATGTCCCAGGGAGGCCTGTGATGGCCACTCGAGATGCCTGAGGTTGGCGGTGACCTGGGTGCTGAATTTTCACGACACATCCTGTGTATTTTTAGTGGTCATTTGCTGTCGGATTAGGTGTAAATGTTCCACGTCACACACAAAGCATCGTTCACTCGCGTTGTTCACAAACGTTCTCTGATACGCTAATCTCAGAAAGCAGATCCTGATAAACCTTAAAACCAAAGCCCGCAGGCAGGCCGAGTGGTTAAGTTCACACACTTGCTCCGCTTCAGCGGCCCAGGGTTTGGCTCCTGGGCGCGGACACAGCACAGCTCATTAGGCCACGTTGAGGCAGCGTCCCACATGCCACAACTAGAAGGACCCACAACTAAAACATACAACTATGTACTGGGGGGATTTGGGGAGGAAAAGAAAAAAAAGATTGGCAAGAGTTGTTAGCTCAGGTGCCAATCTTTAAAAAACAAACAAGCAAACATAGGCCACACATGAAAAGATGCTAGGCCAAAATCGTCATCAGGGAGAGCACGGCCCCCCAAGGAGGGGTGGGTCCAGCACACCACGCAGATCCCACCGGAAGCCCTTGGGCCCAGCGTGCCCCCGAGACCCCGCGAGTCCTCACGGCATAGTCTCCAGACCTGTGTCTTCCAGGGCCGGGCGCCCACCCAGCCCATCTGTCTGCCACCCAAGCCTGCGCAGGACTCCGCACCTCGCCGCGGCAGGTGCGCAGAAGCCACAGGAAGCGGGCCTCTCCACGCTGCGTGTTCTCTGTCCCGTCCCCCCCAAGCCGGCCCCACCGCTCAGGGGATCTCAGGCCAGGCCAGGGGTCACCCACAGAGATGCTGACGCTAAGGTCTGATGGACAACAGACCAGAGGTTGCGCTAAGGACACTCAGGGATGAGGACGTGTTTCTGTCCACTCACTCATCACACCCACTTTATGAGGGGCTCTGCCCTCGGAAAAGACCACCTGGGTGGCAGTTTGCCAGGCGGGACTCAGGGTCCACCCTCCGCAGCCACACCGGGCCAGGCGGTGCACGGGGCCCTGGCTACAATGCCCCTACGCGGGCTTTACACCCCGGCTGTGGACATGCCCACCACGTGCTCTGGAAGCAACGTCTCAGCTTTGGGAGCACGTCCCGTGAAGTTAACTGCTACCTCCGCCTCAGCAGACCCCGGGCTCAGAGCCGCACGCCTCGTCTCTGCCAACGCAGACAACAGACCCCGCGGGCCGCAGAACCCTCCACACGGGCCCCCGGCGGCTCCAGCAGGGAGCATGGATGGCACACGGGACAAGGCCCTGCCCGTGAGACCTGCAGCAACGTGGGCAGTGCTCCCAGCCCGCCTGACACCCGCCAGCACGAGCCTTCCCGGGGCTCCGGCTGCCACCGCTGGGGCTCTGGGGTGGGACTCCCAGACGTCATTTCTCACGCGTCCCGCAGAGCCTCCTCCACGATCGGGACGGAAGGCTGCAGAGTCGGACAAGCGTGGGAAGCACCAGCGACAAACTCCCGTCCCAGGGACTCCAAGAGGCCACCCCCCAGGCTTAACCGACCACGGATCGTCGTGGTGGGGGGAGGGTGCATGCAACGTCGTCCGACTCCTGCAGAGTTAAGGCAGGAACCACGCACTGGGGAAGTGCTGCTCTACCTAGTACTTAGGAAAATGAAAAAATCTGATGTAGATTCCAACACAGCACCCGCTGGGCCAGCGGCACAGACTAAAGCAAAAAGAAACAGGGGCCGGCCCGGTGGCATAGTGGTTAAGTTCATGCACTCTGTTGTGGTGGCCTAGGATTCACAGCTTCTGATCCTGGGCTCAGATCTACATACCACTCATCAGCCATGCTGTGACAGCATCCCACTACAAAACAGAGGAAGATTGACACAGATGTTAGCTCAGGGCCAGTCTTCCTCAGCAAAAAACACAAACAAAAACCCACCAAGGTCTTAACCCAGAAAGCAAGTATGTCTGGAACATCTCTACCACAACCAGCCAGCATAGTGGACAGTACAAGAGAAATGAGGGAACCTCTTAAACTCAGGAGTCTGGAGCAACTACATTACATTTTAACTGGTTCACACAGGAGATCTGTAATTATAGGAGAAACAGTTGCAGTACAACTGTGACTAAGTACTTTTTATGGATCGATGTATTTAATTGTTACAACTTCCCAAAGGAGGCAACACTATGATCCCATTTTTTGGATGAGCACACGAAGACACAGAGAGGTTGAGTGAGTTGCTTGAGGCCACGCAGAAGTGACGGGGCGATTCCAGGTGCAGCAGCTCAAAGCAGGGGGTGTGAGGGTGCCAGCCGGCAAGGCAGCGTCTGGGTGGGTGACTCTCAGGGGTGGGGTTTAGTGAGCAGAGCTGCTAAGAGGGGGGCTCTTCTAAGCTGGGGGGAGGCTCGGCCAGAGAGCCGTGGGGAAGAGCGCAAAGTCACCGAGACGCAGGGGAAGCGGCGTCTGGAGCCTGGTCACCTGGCTCAGGGTGGGTGACAGGGACAGCAGGCCCCAGGGCCCCGCTCACCCAGACGGCAGATCTCGCCTCCGTGGTCAAAGCGACGTCCAGCGATCGGCAGACGCGTTTAAACCATCTCGAGCCTGTCAGTTCTCCTCCGTCACAGCCTTAAAACCCGACTCAAGGTCTCACACAGACCCTCCGCGGCGGGCGGGCAGGCGGCGGGTGACCCGGGACTGCCGTCACCAAGCCCGCGGACGGCTGGTGTGGCGCCAGGTGGGGGCCCCCACTCCCAGAAAGCCAGCAGGACAGGACGCAGACAAGCGAGTTAACTGTCAGCGTCTCTGCGCCTGAGGACTGACTGCACATTGTCCCCAGGTTCACAAAGACGTGCTGTCTGTGGAACAGCTCTCGCCTCTGTGCCGTCCCCTCTGAGTCGCTTTGACGGGGGCTGGAACCCGGGGCCACGTTTCACTTTACTTTATGCACAGGGATCTCTGGTTTCCCGGAAGTGGGCCAGGGCTCCAGAGGCAGTCAGGAGCTGTGTGACCTTGGGCACGTGACTTAACCTCTCTGAGCTGGTCTCCTCGTCTGTAAAATCAGGACAATCGTGGCACCCAGCTTCCAGGTGGTTTGTGCATTGAGTGAACATTTACAGTGTGGTGTCTGGTGCGCAGTGGGTCTTTCTTACTAATGCCTGGGGATGGACGGTCTGCCCCCTGCCCTGGCCGGCATCATGTCACCACTGCAATTTGACTTTGGTTTGGCTTTTAAGAAAAAGACATTTCAATCCAGCCGAGGGCTCCACAAGGGGACATTTCATAACAGCACTAGGACATCCCAGGACAGCTGGCTGCCGAGGAGCCCAGGCGGGGAGGCTGGTCCTGCGGGGGTGGGAGGACTAAAGGGGACAACAGGGGTTCATGTGGCCACGTTCTCCTCGGGCCTTCCTGCCTGGGGTGGCCTGGGGTCTCTGAAGGACTGTGGCTGGGGGTCCCCACTCCCTCCCCGGCTGCCCTGGGCCGAGGCTGGGGCCTCCCAGCATGGGGGCAGGGCATCCTAAGGGGGCAGTTGGGTTCAAGAGTCAAGTCCCTGCATTTGAAGCTGAAGGAGCTGGCGCCTGCAGAGCTGGGGACACAGGGACACAGTGTCACACGCTGGGCCAGGACCGAGGCTGCATTCAGGATGAGCGTGGCCGCGTGGCACAGGCCACGCGCTGGTCCTCCTGCTCCTGGGGTCCCTGGACCTTTGCTCCCGTCCCTCCCCCGTGGCTTCATTTCTGCTTTGTGAGCGGGCAAGACCCCCAGCCCCCACCCTGTCCCCCGGGGCCAGCCGTGAGTGGTGCCGCCGTGCAGCTGCTGGGAACGGGCGAGTCCTCGTGGGAGAGGATGGCGCATGGTGGGAGTGCCTCTGTGAGCTCCCTCCTCCTCGTATGGACCGAGGTGTCGGGCCTCCAGCGCCACCCTCAGCTGCCCGGCCCCCAAAGGCTGGTGACTGAGGCCTCAGGAGGCGCTCACCCTGCTCACCGAGGTGCTAGCAGGTCACGCGGCCTGGCGCCATCAAGGCCTGCGGGCGGGGTCTCCCCAGCATGAGGATGGGGCAGGCTGGGGAGGAGCGCAGCAGGCAGTCTAACGGGAGAGACCGGGGGGGGGGGGGGGGGGCTGTGTGGCCTGACTATTTTTACCAAACTGCCCCTTTCATTAAACTCTGTCCCTGTGTGGTCGCCATGAGCACGGCTCAGCTGGGCTGTCGCTTCCTGGGCTCACGGTGTCTGTTTTTGTCTGAAAGCCCGCATGGACCAAGGGCCCTTGGGCCCCATCGAGACTGAGACGGGAGCCCTCGACCATGGGCGAGGCCTCCTCACGCCCACACAGCAGTGCTGCAGCCGGAGCCGGGCCTTGCGGACGAGGCCGCCATCACATGCCCTGACCTTCCAGGAACCCCCGCGGTTCCAGCCAGCCGTCACCTCTCCCAGAAGCGTCCTGAGACGCACCCCCAGCGCAGACTGCGGGATTCCCTCCGCTCACAGCGCCCTGAGGGAGAGGAGGAGTCAGCCAAGGACGGAGGATGGCGGCAAACGCCACAGGGACTTTTTGGTTTGAAATTCCCACTCGAGGAGCCACAGCTCTGTTTAATCCAGTGTCCGGCCGTGTGGCCTCAAGGGGCACGGGGCAAAGTCCGCATGTGTGGGTTTGGAAACCAAAGTGAGGGGACGAGAACATCCCGGAAGCTCATGCTCTGAGCGGCGGGGCAGCAGGTGGGAGGGCGCCCTTGCCTGTGGGGGCAGCAAGGACGGGACCCGGAGCTCACGGCTGGCCCCCCAGGACCAGGCACCGCCAGGGAGAAGCCGGCGAGGGGATGAGGGAACCTGGATGTTCACACTGCCGCCAAAACGAGAAGCAGTGTGAGGGGCCTGGCAGGAGGGCCGGGACGGGCTCTGGGTGGCGCTTTGGGAAACACACCTCCAGTCGTCTGATGTGGCAGCAGATCGGAAACCCGATGGCAGCATCACTAACACAAACCTGTCTTCACGCGCAGGGAGGGGGTGGAGGGAGGCGGCCAGAGAGCTGAGAAGCGCAGCGTGTGTTTTAGTCACCAAACCGCTCGGTGCCACAAAGGTCCCAGCGAACCCAGACCCTGAGGCCACACACCCAGGAGCAGGGGGAGCTGGCCCTGCCCACCGTGTGGCCCAGGGGGCACAAAAGACAGGCAGGCAGGCCGGTGACCCTGGACGCGGAGCGCAGACGGCCGGCCTCACTGATCCTGCCCCACACGGGCCTGTCCGGGGAGTGAGACCCGCATGTCGGGAGGCTCTGGCTGGGAGGGGTGTCGGGGGCCCAGCCGCCAGGGCCAGGAAGGTTGGATGGGGCCAGGGTGGCCCATGGAGACCTGCCAGCCGTCTGCCGAGCCAGCAGGAAGCGGGGGGACAGGTGGGCCAGGTAAGGCGGAGGGGAAACTCGCACCTGGAGGGCTGTGCTCGCTCCGTTGCCGAAACCCCCTCCAGCCTCATGTACCGGATTTGAGGATCAGCTCCGGGGTCTCAGCGCCAGGCGTCTGAGGACCTTTCACTGTTGTTGATGACATCCCTCCCCGTGAAGTTTGCATCTGGTCCCAGGACCAGGAGAGGTATTTCCCGGGGACCGGCTCATGCGGCCCCACAAGCCCACCGAGGGCATTACATCACGCGTTCCGGCTCAGGCCCACCTGACGGGGGAGCCAGCGCTGCCCCCACCCCTGGGACCCCAGAGCTGGCAAGCGCGCATCCAGGTGAGAGGCGTGTGTGAGAGCGAGCCAGCCTGGGAACAGCACACGGCAGGAGGCCGTCTCTGAGGCCTGGATGTCACTTGATGCCCTGCTCCTTCAGCGGGCAACGACCTCAGGAGGTACGCCGTGCTCCAGGTGCCCTTCTCCTGGGTCCAAGGCTGAGAGGATCCGGCTAATTCAGGGAACGCTGCCGCTTAGGTACCCATGCCCCCTGACCCAAGTCCCTGGAGAAAAGAGCAGGTCTCGTGCACAGCAGGCCAGACCCCCACAAAGCTGAGCTGTTCTGCCCATGTCCCCGGTGGGGATGTCCCACGTCCCTGCAGGGGCTCTGCTCCACCTCTGAGCGTCTCCCCTTGGCACCCAATTAGACGGGACCTGCCGACTGCGCTGGTTGTTCAGTCTACACTCTACACGGCCAGGCCTGGTGCACGCCTCACCTGCAGTGTAGCCAGTGGGGTGAAAACAAGCCGTCCACGGGATGAGGACTGGGTCCAGATGAGCAAGCCACCAGGAGATTCCAGTCCCTCTGAAGATGACACGGACAGGGCTGCCCACTGCGGCCCGTCCAAGGCCTCCGTGGGGCTCATGGTGGCCTGAGCTCCACAGGGAGGAAGCGCTAAGCTGTCATGCTGAAGACAGCTGGCCGCAGGACACGCATCCAATAAGCCGGGGCCTGAGCAGACTTGGGGTGGAGGACGGAGCGGGAAGAGCACCAGCGCGGCCTCAGTCTGCCTACAAGCAGTGTGCACGCCCCCTTCAGTCAGCCGGCCCTCATGCCTGGAGCAGTGTCCGGACAACACGGCGGCCACCTTGCCCTGGCTACAGCCCAGCCCCCTGGACGCTGGGCCCCACAGGCATGCTGTGCCGGCCGCCACTGGCCCCTCCCACAGCGCGGCCTGAGTCCCCGCACACTGGTCCCCAGCGTGCCCCAACTTCAGGTTCCCAGGCATCTGCACCTCTGCTGACTGGAGTGGTAGATGTGGTTTACATGCCTCACACGCACATGCACACACGCACACACTACACACAGATGCCACATACAACACACACAAACACAGCGCACACACGAGCCCGCTGGTTCGGAATAAAGCAGGTTTCTCAGGCAGCTTCCTTCTCTTCTCCTGGTTCTGAAACGCTCTCTAGTCCACATCGCAGAACAGAACTTGAGATCAGGGGAACACCCGCTGACTCCCGCAGGGTCGCGCCTCCCCCTCCGAGGCCGGGGGCTCGCGGGCAACGCTCACATGCATCTGCTGTCGGGATCTGCTCTGGGAGCACGCCACACGAGGGAGGACGGCCGCTCCCACCACCAACACCAGGTCCCTCGAAAACTCCCAAGTTCCTGCCTAGACCGCGGACAAGCACGTTTGCCCCCCTTCCAAGCGCCGAGAATTCCATAAGCTAAGAAGGAATAAGAAGCTGCATTAACCTTCACCAAAACACACACCCAACCGACAGAAACAACGACACAGGGCGTGGAGGAGGGGGCCGCGGGGCGAGGGGATGGGTGGCCCATGTGATGGGGTTCCCCCCCCCCGCCAGACGGGGTGGCTCAGAGCAGAACAGGGCACATGCGCTCCAGGGATCCGCTCCACCAGGAGTCTGGCCTCGGGACCACAGCTGGTCAGGTACACGGGACAGGGAGAGACACGACGCACGTGAGGGACAGACAGAGACAGACAGAGACAAAGACAGAGAAGCAGAGAGACAGAGAAATAGAGACAGAGACACAGAGAGAAACAGGAATGGAGAGAAAGGGGAGAGAAAGACAGACACAGAGAAGGCGAGACTGAGACAGAGAGATAGAGAGGCAGGGAGGGAGGGACAGACAGAGAGAGAAAGAAGTAGAGACAGAGTCACAGAGAAAGACAGAGGGAGGGAGAGACAGAAACCAGACAGAGAGGGAGAGAGGGACAAGGAGTGGGAGGAGGGAGGTGGAGGGAGGAGGGAGGTGGAGGGATGGGAGGGAGCTCTCGGGATCGGGTTTGGGGTGGCGGGTCATGCACACCTGTTGACCTCACTGATTTCACGAGTGACGCGACAGGAGACCCCTGTCCCTGGCACGAGGCAGCGGCTCCAACCTGCCTCCCCACTCAGCAGGGGCTCTGGGTGGGCTGGAACAGCAAGCCAGCCCGGGTCTCCCGTGTCACTCTCCTGACTCTCACCACGCCCCTCTGCTCTCGCCCAGCCCGACCGGCCAGGTACCAACCTTCCGCAGGCTTCCTCCCGTCCCCCTTGAGCAGGAGAAGCACGTGACCTTGTTTGTAAACAGCAGGCGCCAATGAAGTCAGCATCCTGTTACACAAGCCCCCGAGCACACACTCTGGACGTACCGTCGGCATCATCATCATCGTCATCGAGGGAAAGATCCCCCAGATGCACCAGCATCTGTTTCCTCATAAGTCATAAACGCTTCTTTTTGGTAGGAAAACAGCAAACTGTTTCTAGAGACAGGGAAAAAGCCTCCCAACCCATAATTACACCGAACTTCCTCGGATGTTTATTCGAGAGCCTGTTCATCTTAAAAATAAAGCATGAGCTAGAAAAACTAAGAATTTTAAGGGAAAGTTAGAAGAATTAAAACTAATTTCTTTTTTTTGGGCACCTGAGCTAACATCTGTTGCCAATCTTCTTCTTTTTCCCTTCTTCTTCTCCCCAAAGCCCCCGGTACATGGTTGTATATTTCAGTTGTGGGTCCTTCTAGTTGTGGCATGTGGGACGCGGTGCCATGTCCGCGCTCAGGATCTGAACTGGAGAAACCCTGGACTGCCAAAGTGGAGCACGTGAACTTAACCACTCGGCCACGGGGCTGGCCCCAACTAATTTCTATTTAGGAAAACAAATGGGCATCAAGAATGATTCCGTTTGGCCACACCGGAGAGTCCTCCCACAACACAACAGGGACACACCCTCGGCAGAGGACATCTGGGCGACCTCACACAGAGCGCCACACACGGGAGAAGTTCCTACCATCCCAGAAGAGCTGCGTGCGAGAGAGCGTCCTTTTAGGATCCTTCTGGCATTGTCCCAGTGACACTGAATTCAGACATGAAAGCACCTCTTCCCACACGTCCAAGAGCTCGTGTTCCGCATTTAAAAACGAGTGATTTCGACTTTCCGTGGGGCCACCTGAGCACCTCATGGTCTCTGAATCTTATCTGCCAGGGAAACTCATTTACTCAGCCATTCTTCACACACCCAGTCTCTTCACTGTAAAACTGGAAACTATAGATGTTTATTAGCTGTCACGGACAGCTAAGGTTTGACTGATTGATTAAAATTTACAAGAATACTTGTTTTATGAATTATCCATCAATCCTTGGCAGAAGTACCTGCTGGAAAACGTACTTAAGACAAACTGCTTCACAATGAATGCTCTTTCATCCTCAGAAGCACAAGGAGACCCACACAGTCCCCTCTGCTCAGGCCAGGGCAGGGCCCATCCCAGGTCTTTGTCCTCCGTCCCCACGGGCATCTCAGAAGCACCCACCCTCCGATGAGACGGGAGCAGGGACAACACATGAGGACCACACAGATCCCCCAGGACGGGCCCTCACCGTCCACAGGCTGGGACCGCCCGGTCCTGAACCCTGCTCGCCCAGAGAGAGGCCTTCAATGGTGTTCAGGGTGCATGGACACCGGGGGACGGCACTGGCCCGGGATCACCGCCGGGGACTGCTGCCCTCTCTCCCAGGCTCTGTGGCTCCCTGCTGCACGCGCACAGTGTCTATGGGAAAGCTCAAACAAAGGAGCCCCAGCAGGGGTGCATTCTGGTGGCTCCCAGGGTGTGCGTGCGACTGTGACCCTTCATTCCCAGGGCAGGCCCAGTGAGCGGCTCCCCAGGGGCACCCCGGGCAGGGAGAGAAGCCGGGGGCCACAGCCCCAAACCAGCCGGTGGCGCCCGACACGCCCCCACCCCCAGGAGGGGGACTGCCACTGCCACCTGCATCGGCACCGCCCCAGCCTGGATCCCACCTACAGGCCAGACCGCCGGCTCAGTCTCTGCAGCCGCCTACGTGGGCGACCAGGAGGTCCCTGGTCCCCCCGCCCCCCACGCACCGTCGCCCCACAGCAAGCGCCAACGCGAGGCCAGACGCACCTGTGCTCGCCTTCAGCAGGAGCCACAGCCCGGAGATATCCTGCGACAGCACGGAGATGAGGCTTAAGGTCATGCTGCGGCCGCCAACGCGCCGGCGTCAGGAGGCGGCGACCTGCCTCGCAGAATGCCCGTTCTGGGCGCACAAAGGAAGGCGGCTGGGCTCCATCTTTGGGCCGCCTGCGAGAGGACGCAGACCCCTGGGGCTCTGCAGATGCAGCCTGGCAGCTCCCGAGGGCCTGGGGTTTGAGGGGCCTGATGCGCAGCCCACGGCCGGCTCACCTATCCTGCCCTCGGCCGGTTAACTGTTGCCAGCCCAGCGGCAGCGAGCTTCCTGCAGTGGCTCCAGCCCACACCGCCCGTCTCAACCCTCCCTGCGGGAGCCCCGCGCTCAGCGCTGTCCCTAAGCCGGGCAGGCGGCAGGGCGAGGGGCAGGGCTGGCCGGGGCACGTGGAGCCTCGGGGGTTTGGACCTGACCCCTCACTGGAGGAGACGCGCTGGAAAGTAGGGTGCTCAGAGGCTGCCTGACACGGCTCTCCCTGTCCGTCCACCTGTCTGTCAGTGAGCACCTTTGAAAGCTGTGTGTTACACTCATGTTCATATGTGGAGCAGGTCCTCAGCAGCTGAGACCTCAGCACGCCCTTGGGGGCTGCCAACAGGGAGATGTAACAAGGGGGGTGGCTGCCATGGGAGAACCCCTGGGGAGTTCATTAAAATGCGGGTTTTGATTCTGGGGGGGGGGCGGCGGCTAAGATGCTAACGAGCTCCCGGGGGATGCGTGGCCGCTGGCCTATGGACCAGATTTTGAGCAGGAAGAGCCCAAGGGGCTGAGGGGGCCCGGCGCCTGAGCCCAGCGCTGCAGCGGACCAACCTGGGGACGGGGCAGCCCTTTAAGCTGGACCAGGACTGGTCCTGGCTCACGAGACAAGAGCGCAGAAGCGTCCACCGGCATGTGGTTTGTCCCCATGTCTGCCATCCAAATATAATGTCGCAGACGTGCTTTCCTGCCAGCCTGGGCCCTGGGCGGAGCCCCCAAGTGGAGGCCATGGGGTTGGGCACGCTCCCGCTATCGGGGCCCTTGTTGCTGCAGTGGCAGCTGCCACACCCGCTGCACCTCCCTGTCACGTGGCTCCGGTTCTGCCCTGTCTCTGCTGGGGGGGGTCCAATCCTCTTCTATTGACACCCTCCTCAGCCGCCCCCTCCCCCTCTGACACGGCAGAGTCTTCCGCAAGCACAGCGCTTACATCACGGCCCCAGAGACTGGGAACCGAGAGGCAGCTGAGCAGACCAGGGCGCAAGCTCCCAGCGGGCGGGCGAGGCCCTTCACTGCGGGGCTCCTACGGCAGCTTCGCAGCACTGCCTCACCCCCAGACCCCAGCACACACCACAGGCAGGTCCTTGTCACGTGGAGCACGGCCTTCTCCCGCAATGCTGGGAGCCGGCTGGGGTCTGACCTCCTGCGGAGACCACCCATGGCCATGCCCTGCTCCCCTCCTGCCCGGAGCCCCTGGTGCAGCTCCCCATGGCCCTGGGCAGGGCTCCCAGGACCGAGGGCGCCTCACACATCTAGCACGTGGCGAATGCACATCGAATGGGTAACAGACAGCGCAGACGACTGTTCTGAGAAAGGAGTTACAAACGCAAGGACGAGAGGTGCCAGGCGGCAGAGGGAGGGGCTGCGGGGCACCCACCTAACCACTCACTCGCTCTCTCGCCGTGCTCCCCGCTCTGCTCCCTGTGGTCCCTGTGTCTCCCAGGCGCTCGGCAGATGCTCAGGTGCCCTGCAAAGCAGGATGCTCCCCAGGAGGGCGACAGCAGCCCCATGGTCCCTGTGACTAGACCGGGGCCGTCTGCAACGTGCCAGGGAGGGACGGCAGACATGCCTGTCCCTGTGGAGGCAGCTCCCTGACATCCCTCGGCCAGAAGGCCTCCCAGCATCCGGCGCAGTGCTCTCGGCCTGCTGCTCCAGCAGACAAGCCCAATGGCACATCGGGGGCAAGAAAGGGGAGCTGCACCCGGGGATGCACGGGGCTCACATTCGGCCTTGCCTGCCCCTCCGTCCTGGCTTCCCCCCTTCCAGAAGGACACGCTCGAAGCGGACCCAGGCCCAGTCCCCCAGGCAGCTCCTGACCCTTAGACTCAGGAGAGACCCCGTCAGGGTCGAGAGCCTGGCCTCTAGGCCGTCACCACACTCCTCACTCATCCTCATGGTTGGAGACGCCACTTGCCCTCGGCTCATGCACTTGGCTGCCGGGGACACTTTCCAACACAAAAACCAACCCTGGCCGTCCCGAGCCAGCACCTCTGTCTCTGGGTTCACGGTCCGGCTGCACCCAAGGCACACGCCCAGGCCACTGCACAGAGACACGGCCTCCAAGGCCAGCGGCTCGGGAAGCATGGGTTGGGCGGGTTTCTAACGGTTGCCATGCACTTCTGCAGAACAATCCAGAACACACCACATTGGAGTCCATACGAAACAAGCATTTGCTCTCCTTTAGAGCTGGTCCCCTTTGGAACCAGATACAGCGTTTAAAAGGAAGCTGCTGGTCTGCCTGAGGTTTTCCCTCTAAGGACATGTGTCTCATTCATCCAAGAAATCGAGCCACCTGCCCCGAGAGGCGCAGGGACTAGAAGGGAAGGGTCGGACCCCAGTGCTCCTAGCGGAGGAGGGCGTCCCAGAGGCAGGGGGCAGTGCACACCCCATGTGCTCGCACTATTTCCCAGCACAGGCCGCGGGCACTGAAGGGTCCGGGGAAAAAAATCCCCAGTGGTCAATCGGCTCGGCTGGTCTCTCCACCCCAACGTCCACCGAGTGACGCCCTCGCCCACCTACAGTCTTGCCCGCCGTCTCCTGCCCAGGGAGCCACCCTCGCCGCCCCCCTCCACTGTGACCCATCTCCGCATGTCCCCAGCCCGTCCTCACCCGCCATGCCCACGGCTCACGCCCATCTCGCCACACTTGTGTCTGGTGCTAACCCACCAGGACTCAGCCTCCATGGCCGAGCTCTTTGTCCCTCCGGCTCCCTGTTGCATCTCTGGCACTCAGAGCCGTGCCTGCCACGTGGCAGGTGCGTGATGAATGCGTGTTAAAGGAATGTGACCACAGCGGGCAGGAGCAGAAGTGAGGAGACGGGAGACGAAGCTGTGTGGACATTTTCTCCAGAATGCACTCTCCTCGCCCCCCTGCAGCCCTGAGAGGCCCAGAGTGTGGAATTCTGGTGCGAGGTCAGCTCTTCCGTGACTCTGCTGCCCAGGAGGTCTCTGAGCCCCTCATTCCAGCAGTCAGCGCCCTGTGCACTCATCGCCGTTCCCCACGCCCTGCGCTCGGCCTCAGTCTCCACCACCAACTGGGTTGCTTCCCCCTGGCAGCCCACCAGGGCTTTATTCTCGCTGAGCTGTCAGTTCAAGGACCACCGGTTCTCCTCTCTGTTTTCACTTCTACCAGGTGACGTTCTCTCGAGAGTGTGGATCAGGTAAGGAGTGAACGCACACCGGCCCTCGTGGGGAGGGGGTGTGGGCAGGTGTGAGGCCAAAGGGCATGCAGGCATTTCTGGCAAAGTCTCCAGGGCCAGATGCTGGCTCTGGGAACCGGTTCAGTAGCCGTAGCCTCATGGAGCCTCAGAGGTCGGCCCTGGGCGTGGGGACGACGCTCACTGTGGGGACAGCTGAGCCTGGAGCGGCGCCCGTGAGCAGCTGACACACAGGCTGCAGGGGCCTGGTCATTGCTGGGGGTTAGTGACCATCAGCCCTGAGCAGCTGATGGTAAGTTAGTCACTCTTCTCATAAACGGGCAGCGTCCCACCCCCCGTTTCACGTTCTCCCTCGTTTGACGGTCTGTGAATGAGCCACCAGCTGGCCAGCGAGCGCTTGTCCAGGACGAGAGCCCGTGCACGGGGCGCGGCTGCCAGGCAGAGAGGGTGTTTGCCTGAGACATAAACATGCTTCACTGTGTCGGGTCAGAGGGTTTTGTGGACAATTTCTCCTTTTTCTTTTTTTTCTTTTTTTGGCTTGAGGAAGATTGTCCCTGAGCTACTATCTGTGCCATCATCTCCTATTTTGCATGTGGGTCACGGCCACAGCATGGCTGAGTGGTGTAGGTCTATGCCCGGGATTCAAACCTGTGAACCTGGGCCACCAAAGCGGAGCATGTGAACTTAACCATACGCCGCTGGGCCGGCCCTCATCTTCCTCTTTTTTTGCTTGAGGATGATCATCCCTGAACTAACATCTTCCCCCATTTTGTAAGTGGGACATGTGCCAAACTTAACCACTATGCCACAGGGCCAGCCCTAAAAAGACAATTTCATAGGTTCCAACAGTGCAGGCATGCAACCACACAAGAAGGAGAGAGTGAGGCCCTGCAGAACATCGCGAGAACACGAGGCCTGACGGGACAGGACGGGGCCTGGAAGCCACAGATCACGGCTCCCGGGCGAGACGCAGGCCTTGCTCATTTCCGGCTGCCAGTTAAAGGCACAGAAACAGGATCCTGGCTCCGAAGGTCTGTTTCCCCGAGAGCAGTTCTGGGGCCAGGGCCTGCTGAGGCTCCTCTGGGAGAAGGGTGGTTCGAAGGGAGGGCCAGAGTCTCCCGGTCTGAATGTGCCGGGACCCTGCGGGGGGTCCTGAGCCGTAAGGAAATGGTGGACAGCCCGCTTCACTGTTCATCCATTTGAGGAAACGCAGCATTGCTGTCAAACCTGCAGTATTCAGCACAGGTACATGCCACGTCATACTTCAAACACACACAGTGTACACGGCCGTGAAGGCTGGCCCAGCCCTGAGAACCTGCAGCCTGAGGTGGGCGGCTCCCCGGCGGGCAGCACCCCACCTCCCGCCCAGCTGAGCTCAAGTATTTACAGGAGCTGGGCATTAGTCCTTCCCCGTAGGAGGGAGGAAAAGCCAACCAAAACACGGAACAGTCTCCCTGTGGGCAAAACTGTGTCCCTTCGAACCTTAGAAAAATACCGTCTAACTTTAAAATAGGCTCCAGATCCAGAACGCCGCAGAGAGCAGAGCCGAAGTGTTGGGCGCGCGGCCTCCTCTGCTGGGCAGCACGGTGAGAGGAGCACCTCGAGGCTGCGCCCTTATCTGCTCAGGCCTCCCTCACCACCTGGCCTGGTTTAGTCGTCATGGCAACCCTGGAGGCAGGTGTCGCTCTCAGCGGTTGGCTCAGCAAAGCCTCCAGGAGCAGGCGAAGCCGGACACCGGCTGCTCAGTCCTCTGTGCCCACGCTGTCCCCCTCCTGTGAACTCACTGTGCCCCTCCCACGTCCTCCTCCCACGTCCTCCCCACCCTCCTCTCGAGTCCTTGCCCTCCTCCCCGTCCTTCAGCTCCCCCATTGTTACAGCGCTGCTCCTTCCCACCTTAGCTGCTGCTCCCTGGGGCTCTGCCCTGGGCTCTCGTGTCCTGCAGTCTGTCCACTCGGCTCTCCTAAGCCGAACGCATTTTCTCTGCCCCCAAAGTCAACCCACTGTCAGAGGATAAAAAGCAGACTTCTCGGGGGACACGCGGGCCCTCAGGCTGACCCTGCGTGACTGGTCAGCCGGCCAGCCAGCCGTGACCATCCCACCTCCATCTCCCCACTTCTACCACAAGTTCCAGCTGTGGACACAGCAGGAAACCGCTACACCAGGGGTGCCTGGGCCTCCCAACCTTGGGCCACGTGCCGTCACGGGGTGGGGACCCAAAGGGTGGGCAGCCACCACGCAGAGGGCCTGGCAGGCCAGCTCGTCCCCTGGGGCTAGCTCTCGGCACACGCAGCACCACGGTTCCGTGCACCCAACCCAGGGACTCTGCAGACCGCACCCTCCAGCCCTCACCTAAGGCCGACTGCAGAATCAAGACTCCAGAGCAGGAACGAACAGACGACCACGATGCACCGACAGCATCACTCAGGCAGGAAACCGCGACCGTCCCATCAGATCTGGCAAGACGGCGCCCAGAAGAAGGAAAACTGTGAGGCCAGCTCGTTTAATCCCAAGTGAGAAGCAACCACATTTCCACTAAGGGGAGGGCATCTTCCAAACAGAGCTTTTCAGGTTAAAGACCCACACACGAATCACACAACGCTATGAACCATCACGACCTCAACAGAATGATTTAAAAAACCTCACACGCACTAAGGCAAGTTTCCCAACAAAATGATCCAGCTGAACAGTGACAGTGAGTTCTGACCCCACGAAACATAAACCCACTGAAACACAAAAACACGACACCTTCTAATTAGTCCGCAAGAACAACACACCAGCATTAATAAAGACAGGAATTTTCTAGACGACGGGAAGCTGAACTTGACCGCCACCTGCGTAACTGCTGAAGGAGACTGAAAACCTCGGATGGGGACAGCGACCCGCCCACTGCACGCGCTCCCGTTTCAGCCACGACGGCCGTGAGAACAATTTCACTAAAAGTGGTGCTCTCTGAGCGCTGAACTGGCTTTGATCCATGACATCAGACGCGGAAAAACTACGAAGCCTGTTGAGTCAGATGACGCACATTTAAAACACATTTTTGTAGTGAGAGTAGAAGTGTTTTTCATACATTTTTAGTAGAATTAAAAAGCATTAATATTCCACTTCTCACCATTTAAATCCCTTGGACCTTGGCATGTATTCCATAACTGGGTGATTTATAAGCCCAGACAAGCTTCCCTGAGGCACAAGCCCCGAGGCTAAGAGACCACCGAGGGGGCTCCCGCACTCTCCCACCGCCCTCAGCTTCTCCATGCCCTTCGCCTGGTTAGCAGGAGCCCACCTCCAGGGCCTACAGTGGTTCCCAACCCCGAGGCGGGGCCTGGACCAACCCCTTCCCCAGGGACCAGCGTCGTCTTGACTGGGTTTCTTGCACAGGATTCAGGAAGAGAAGCCAGTCAAACCACCAGTGGCCTTGGGAGCCCTGAGTATCCGGTCTCCACTGCTTTGCAGACTCCGCCCTGACCCGCAGACCCCACACCGCCCCAGGTCCCACCTCCTGGCTCAGGGGTCTAGCCTGGCCAGGCCCCACGCCCCACGCAGCTCTTTCTTCTGGATTCCTTTACCCGCCCCGAAGATGTCTGTTGGTCTCATTTTGGAGCCTGGCCTGCAGGCTCCTGTAAAGGCAGGAAGGGGGCTGCCTGCCCCACGGGCTCCTCACAGGCTGGGCCTCAGCGCCCATCCATGGGCTTCCAACTCATGGACGGGCAGCCACCACAAGCAACAGGGCTCCTGCTTCTCAGATCCATGACCGCTCATGCCCTCTGGGCTGAGGCCACAGTGAGCCTGAGGAGAAGGCAGCTGGCCAGGGGCTCACGGGCCCGACGTGCTCTCGGTCTGTCGCAGTCACGGGAGGCTGCCACAGAGGACTGTGCTCTAGGCACCCGGCCACGCTGCTGCAGTGGGAGCCAGCACGGGCGACCACCACCTCCTCTCCTCTGCCAGAACTTCAGACCAGCTTGGCCTCGCTGGCTCTGAGCGCACACACTGGAGACCCACTTCCCACCACATCGGGTTGCAGATGTGCACTGGGACACGGAGCTCCAGCCGCTTCTGTCTGTGGGATTCCAGCGCCAGGGGTCTGACCGCCTCCCGTGGGAGGCGCTGGCTGCTGTCTGGTTTCCACATCGTTTACCATTAGGGGCAACGCAAGACAGACGCGTGAAATCGGGCGCCCCAGCCAAATACGTCCACACAGCGACACACGCGCTCCGTGGCCCTCCTGGCACGGCTCTGGTGCCACAGAGAGCCGAGCGCACGGTGCCGGGGCCAGGACGGGGCCCATACAGCCACAAGCTTCTTCTCTGCTCCTCTGAGGCTTCCCTTCCTTCCCTCTTCACACCAACTCTGGCAGGCCAAGCAGCTCGGGAAATCAAGTCAGTGGCCCCCTCCAAGCCGGCGTGGACCCAGCCCCCTCGCCAGCCCTCACCCCACACCCCGGCCCCAGGGGCCTTCCTCTTAGCACCACCCTGTCTGGTGTGTTACTGCACTTTCGAGTCCCGTTTCCCAGTCATTTATGCATTAAGTTTTCTCTCCCCAGGCCCAGCGTGATGAGTCCAGCGCTCAGCGGCGGTGAGTGGCGGGTCCAGCAGGGGTGCGAACCGTCTTACCTCCAGTCCTTGCTCTTATCTTTGCCTGTTTTCTCTACGGACCCCAACAAGCGCGTATGAAGCCGACATCGGGGTGCGTGCTAATGTGTTACGTAGAGGGGTAAGGAGCACGAGGAGGAAAGATGGTCGGAGCCGTGGCTGGACCGGCGGGCTCCAGCAGATACCTGGCAGTTTGGACGGAATTCGCACAAGGGGCTCTGGACCCCCTCCTGCAGGGCCCGGGGCAGAAGCGCCGGCTGCAGGGGCTGGCAGAGGGCCGGGCGGCTCCCACGCTGAGCAGGAACACTCTCCGCGCCTGATTGGAAAAACAGACTCACAGCTCCAGATACCATCGCTCTCAACAATGAGCCTCTCCGCTTCCGGGCGGGGCCTGGGACCGAGTGTTTATGGACGACCCACCATTCCCACCTGAGGGCGGCAGGCACAGCCGCTCCATTTGTGCTGCACAAGCCCCAACATGGGCAGAAGCGACCTGGGCAGGGAGCAGCTCCTCCTCCTAGGTCAACAAGCCATTTCACAAACCTGATCAATCCGGGCGGGGCTGTGGGCAGATCCGCAGTCAGAGAGCAAACACAGCTGGAGCCGTGGGTCGAACCACATGCCACCCTGGCCACGGACACTGGAGGGTGAGACTCAGCCCATCCGTGGATGCCTCAGGGCTGGACTGGAGCCGGCTGTGGCCTGGGGAGCTGGGGGCTGTGGGTGGTGGGTGGCCAGTACTCACCCCCCACACCATGACCTGGAGGGCACAAAGGGCCGTCCAGTGTGCTGGACTCAGGAAGGTGAAGACAGGTGACACATGCCTTTCTGGGCTGGACTTCGGTGGTCTCGGTCTCAGGACCCCGGGGGCTCTCGATGGGAAGTCCAGATTCTAAATCTGACTACCGAGCTGGGCCTCAGTTTCCTCACCTGAGAGGTGCAGAACAAGTGACCTCATGCTCCAGGCTCACAGTCATCACTCGGCTCCCAGGGGCCACAGGACCCCAGCCATGCCGCTCAGAGGAAAGCGGCCCCAGGGCTGGACCCCCCTTGTACCCAGGCCCTCACCGGGGATGACCAGGCCAGCTGGGTGGCGGGTGTGTCTAAAGGGCCAAGCAGGAGTTCCGTGGGGGCGGGAGAGGGCGGAGCGACTCAGACTCCTGGCAGGCGACTCCTTGTCAGGAGCCCAGAGGTGGAAACAGGTCCGCCCTGCACCGGCAGGTGGGCGGGGCTCCTGGCACCGGCACTCAGGGGAGCTGGCGGGCAGCACCAGATCTCAGCGCAGGGCTCACGGAGGAGCCTGCGCCCACGGGCCCATCGGATCCGCGTCTAGGGAAGGTGCTCCCAGGGTGCCAGGAGAACTGGTGGAGGGGACGAAGGCACATCAGGAGACCCCTTGGAGGGAGGGCACACCCTCCTTTAGGGCTGCTTTCCAAATGAGTCTCACACCCTGAGAAACACGGAAAGTCGTGCCAGGGCTTCTGGTCGCTCACAGCTCCATGGCACACAGAGCAGGGCGGGGCTCAGGTCCCGGTAACCACCCAGGGCTGGCTGCAATGCGGGTACCTCAGAAAAACCCATTCTGGTTTTTAAAAGCCCCAAAGCCAACATGTTTTATTTTTAACCGGCGTTTACCCTTCTGCAACAGAATATAAAGAAAAGGGACTAAGAGGCTCCAGCCAAACCTGGGCATCCAGATGAGACGTCTGGCCATGCCGGGAAAGGAAGGAGGCACGACCCTGGGGGGGAGGCGTGACCCTGGGAGGGACGGACGGGAGATTTGGTGGGAGCGGACGAGGGCTAGGAGCTGGTTAGGTTAAGGTCAGCCCGGAGCTGTGTGAGGACAGGACAAGCCTGTGCTGTGTGCCGGGCCCGGGGGCCTCTGGGTGCCCCCGAAGGAACGTCCTCCTTCACAGGGGGTGTGCCCAGGATCCATGTGGCTGCAGGTGCGACTGCCACCTCAGAAATCACCAGCCCCACAGTCCAACACTAGCGCACAGCGTTCTCTGCTGCTCCCCCTGTGTCTCAGGCGACACCAGGGCTAGGTGGGCAGGACCAGACAGGCTGCCCACCTGCCCGGCCAGCAGCCACGGGTGCACGGGGCTAGGATCCGGGCTGAGATGCCTGTGCTGCACCGTGGGGTCGGAATCTGCTCCCCCTGCCTTGGGTCACAGGGCAGAGGAATGACCTGGCCCCAGGGGGAGCCGCTCACATGTGGCTGCGGTCCCGCAGCGACCAAGAGGGAGTGGAGCTAAAGGTCCTGGCGGGCAGGGTCTTGGATGAAAGTTGCTGAGCCCTGGGCACGTGGGCTCGGCCCTAAGCTCTCCATGCGGCTTCTCCTTCGCTCCAAGCACACTCCACACCAGGAGCATTTATCGGCTCGGACCAAATCGGGAGCCTCTGCGGGACATGGCCCTGCGCCCAGCCAGAGCCAGCTCCTTGCCTCGTGAGCTCGTCTGAAAAGTGGCCTGGTGGTGGCCACTCACCGGCTGTCGGGGGGCCTGTGTCCTGCAGGGCGGGAGGAGCAGACACACGATTAGGAGCCCACATCAGATGATGCTCCAAGAAATGGAGAAAAGATGAGACCCGGAAAGCTGAGCCAGTGTGGGGGGGCCCCTAGACCTGACTTTGGGCCAACACCTGGGGGGTCCCAGCGGCCCCGAGAGGAAGGGGCTGCCATTCCTGTTTGTGGATGATAAGACTGAGACCCACTCCCAGCTCATGGGAGGGAGGGGCCTGCCCAGGAGCTGAATCCAGCCAGCTGGCTCCAGAGCACCCTCCGTGGCACACCTGGATCCACGCCAGCTGACCACGGTCACATGGTCCCTGATGGCCACCTGCAGGATGAGGAGGCGACCTCTGGCCCTGGTAAAGGCATCCTGAAGCGGGGCGGGCATCCCAGAGACCAGAGAAGGTCCCGTTTTCCTGGCACGACTTTCTCCTGGGATGAAGGGCGGTGCAGCGGGTCTTGACCAGCAGGTCACTGAGTGGGGCCTTCCCCACATCCCAGACCAGTGGGATGACGACTGGTAGGACGAGACAGGCAGGCTCACCAAAGGCGAATGCAACGTCTTAAAGTATTTTCATAAACGCTTCCCACCCTCAGAGGCTTTCATGGACTCACAAGGAGAGGCCCCCTGGGGCCTCCCCTCGGTCTGTGCCGCCCTGCTCCCTCCCACACACCCCTCCAGCGCAGAAACACACGTGCTTCTGGCTCTGGCCTCCTGCGCTTCCTCTCCTATCGGGAGAAGGGAGGTGCTGGGGAGCTGGGTTTGCTCCCCAGGAACAAGGGGCAGAGTCTGCAGATGCACCTCAACGCCAGGCCTTGTCTCTCCTGGACCCACCGCGGCTCCCACCGCGGCTCCTGGATTTCAGAGCAGGCCCTCTGGACTCTCTAGATGCCCCTGGGGCCGACTCTCTTCTGGGCCCGCTTCTAGTTTTGCCCTAACTCCCCTCAAGTTTATATTCCCATTTTGTGTCTGTCTCTGCACCACATTCCTTTGCCCAGCCATTAGCTCTATTTTCCTTCACAGACCTGATTCAACCCTTTAAAGACCATCCTGGTCCTGACCCCGGATTCCTCTGTCTTCTTGTTGTTTTGGCCAGTCGCTCACCTCTCCTGCGAAACTGCAACAGCTCCGGGAACATGCCAGACCCCACATGTACTGTCCTGACACTGAGAACATGCACGGGGGATCTCACTCCCAGCTCCAGGAGCACGTCCCCGTCCTCGTCCCCGTCGACAGGCATCTCATGCCCGCCCCGTAGGTGGATGGCCCCCCAGCTGACCCCAGGAAGAGCTGCTCTGCACACGGCCCCAAAGGGTGGACCCCACAGGGCTAAGAGGTGACCATGCTTGCAGGGCTAACGGGATTTTCAGGGACCGTCCCACCCACATGTCCCATGTGGAACTTCCGGGAAAGGTTTCTTCAAGTCGGTTAATCATCTTGGAAGGGTCTTGCGGAGGGAGCCTGGAGACGAGACCGCGCAGCAGCCACTCTGAAGACGCCAGTGTGGCAGCACGGGCACACAGCATCCTCGCGGCCGCCCCACGACCCTCCCGTCCACACCACCGCCTCCCTTCAGTGAGGCCGTGCTTCCTTGTTGCTGTATTTCACGTGTCCACTTATGTCAAAGGGAAAACGACTCGCCAAGTCGGCTGTTGACGCCGCAGCGTTCTCCACCGACCCTCCTCAGCCCTGGTTCCAAGGAAGGTAACTGTTCGCCAGCAAACTCATCTTCTGAACTGAAGCCATTTCCAGCGTATTTGTAACGACGTCCACGCCTGCTCTCAGATGCTTCCGGCTCTGAACCGGGCCCCTGCCCCCTCCTCTTTCGCCCACCCCCAGATCCTGGGCCAGACGTCCCGGAACGGCCTTGGGGACCTCCCCCTACCCCACAGAACCTCACCGGCTCCGTCCCTTCTCGCCCAGAAGTCTCCCCAGTCAGGCCCCTGCCTGGTCCCTGCGGTTCAGAACCTCACTGCCTGTGACCTGGACCGTTCCGGAAGGTTCTGGGTAACTGCTTTCCCACCTCCACACTGTTCCCACACGTCCTTGCCCAAAGAGCAGTCTCCTTCCACATCTCTGCTTCAGGCACTAGGGGCTCTGGTTAGAAGCCCAGGTCCTGGACCAAAACTCCCCTCCCAC
The DNA here is from genome assembly GCF_041296265.1 of Equus caballus. Taxonomy (NCBI): domain Eukaryota; kingdom Metazoa; phylum Chordata; class Mammalia; order Perissodactyla; family Equidae; genus Equus; species Equus caballus. The sequence continues at coordinate 100,317,272 of NC_091700.1, read as the reverse complement.
CTGGCGGGCTACAGCCATGGCCACTCCTTACTGCTCCCGTGTTCACATCAACACGTATGTTCCCTCACCCCAGATGTCCCGCCCCATCGTCTCCGGGTTGCCTCTCCCAGTCCTGTAACCGCCAGAGACCACACGCCTCCTGCTGTGCGCCCCCTGACCCTCGCTTCATGGGACCTGAGCTCAGGTGTGCTCGGTGCGTGGGGTGAAGACGGAACCACGGCTGCCAGGTGAGCGTCGTAGCATTTGGGCCTGAGCCCTGTGCAGACAGTGTGAGATCCGCACCAGCTGTTGGCAGAACACCCTTTCTTTTACGCTCTTCAGAGCCCATATAATTAAAAAGCCAGTGCGTTTAAAGCCAGAACACAAGTGAGCTTTCTGCTGTCTCAGACGTTATGTTGATTTAAATGAATATGGAAGTCCCAATGCCACAAAAAATAACTGATTAACAGAGTGGCTTGAAATGCTAAGGGGAGGGAGAAAACAAGGACGTGCCACATGCCCCCCCCCACAGCTAGACATTCTGTGTCAGTCTCACAAGGAGGAAATGCAGCTAAGACTCTGCTCGATCGATGTGCCTCCCTGTCACGTGGCTCCGGTTCTGATCTGTCTCTGCTGGGTGGGTCCAATCCTCTTCTCTTGACACCCTCCTCAGCCTCCCCCTCGTCCTCTGGGGCGGCAAAGTCCCCTGCAAGCACAGCGCTTACATCACGGCCCCACACCCTGGGAACCGAGAGGCAGCCGCCCAGCCAACAAGTCCAACACGCACCCTTCTGAGAGATGTGCTTATTTCCAAAATCCACCCTCAAGGAACCAAGACTCGACCACCAACAGAAGCCAAGAAAGAGCCGGAGGGTGTCCCATGCCCGCGGCTGCCATGTGGCCCCAGCCCTGGACAGACAAGTCAGGGTGTTCACAGTGGCCCCCGAGCAGTGAGCCACATTCCTGAGTCACAGTGGTTTCTGCTAATAAAAAAGGTAATACTTTCCTTGTTTAAGGAATTATTTCAAACACCTTGAGAAGGTTACTATGAGTGCACAAAAAAGGAACTTGCAACAAGAAATCGTACTCATGGCCTGAGATCCCACACGCAGGCGGGCACTGTCAGGTGAGCATGGGGCCTGAAACACCCGCGGGCCGGGTACTGTCAGGTGGGCATGGGGCCTGAAACCCCACATGCAGGCCGGGCACTGTCGGGTGGTCATGGGGCCTGAGATCCCACACGCAGGCTGGGCACTGTCGGGTGGGCATGGGGTCTGAGATCCCACATGCGGGCCGGGCACTGTTGGGTGGTCATGGGGCCTGAGATCCCACACACGGGCCGGGCACTGTCGGGTGGGCATGGGGCCTGAGATCCCATACGCAGGCCAGGCACTGTCAGGTGGTCATGGGGCCTGAGATCCCACACGCAGGCTGGGCACTGTCGGGTGGGCATGGGGTCTGAGATCCCACATGCAGGCCGGGCACTGTTGGGTGGTCATGGGGCCTGAGATCCCACACACGGGCCGGGCACTGCCGGGTGGGCATGGGGCCTGAGATCCCATACGCGGGCCAGGCACTGTCAGGTGGTCATGGGGCCTGAGATCCCACACGCAGGCTGGGCACTGTCAGGTGGGCATGGGGTCGAGACCAGAACTGGCCAAATCTTGAGTTAAAATAAGTTATTTCTAGTCACTTAAGACATGAAGAGGTCTCCTAACTCTGGAACTAACATCATCCTTTACAGGCCAGGGGGCGGCCGGCTGTGACTCTAGCTGGACGACTGGGCATGAAAGGCAAAACTCTCAAAAATGTTTCACATGCACATTTCAATTGCATTATAAGCTGTCACATTTAGGATGCTCTTTTCACCTGATCCATTTACAAATATCTGACAGATTCTTGGAGCTCCTAACAACTTCTGGTAAAAATTCCAACATTCTAATGAAATCATGCTTCAAAAAAAATATCATGCTTTTTATCCCTCCACAGAATGAGTAATGCAATTGGAAAAAGCATCTGAAAGATGTTTGTGTCATTCAGGCAAATACTCCCCAAAACAGGGAAGCTGCATTACAACAGGCTGCTGGGCTTTCTTGGAGGCTCATTTAAGGAAGTCCCACGCGGACACCCGGGGCTCACTTTCAGGCTGAGTTCAGACTGTGCTTCCTGGAGCCAACACACGCTCAACTCCGGCCCCTGCAAGGGAACAGGAGCCCCTCCCTCCGGTCAGCCAGGGGCAGAGCGGCCACCGGGCAGAGGGACCCCGTGCTGGGGCTCGCTCACCATCAGGTGGCAGCAGGGGCAGCTCCTCAGAGGGGACGAAGCCCGTTTCTGTTCAGCTGCTCAATCCACTGACCTCTCCCCCAAAGCTGACTGACACCCAGATGGGCTCCCCTAGCCTGGACTGTCCACCCCCACTGTCCACAGGACACAGGTCGACTTTACGTCTTTGTCTCCAGCGCCGAGCACGGGCCCGCCAGACAGCAGACTCCGTGCCTGCCTCTGGAACAAATGAAGGAAGGAAGGAAGGAAGGAAGGAAGAAAAGCACTTCTTGGGCCTTTGAAACCTTTTGTGAATTCATTTGTTCTTAGCTTAATACAGAAGACAGTTTATTTTTCTGAAAATTTGTTCCTACGTAGAAGTCACGGAAGCTACTCTGAACAGCTCTTTCAGGCAACCTTGGAAAATGAAGGCGTACTCGAGAGCAGACCTATTTCCCAGGCGGTGTGAACAAAACCACAGAGGGTACCGTCAGCCCCCTGCCGCCCAGCTCACCCAGCCTGGTGGGGTCTGCTTTTCTCTTTCCCTATTAGGGTCCCACACGCAGGATGAGCGTAGGTTGGTTTCATTTCACTCGCTCTTTACTTTCTGTCCTCGAAAACACAGACTGCTCTAGAGACGCAGAAAAAGTGGTCTCCCCAGCACAGCCTATCTGATGTCGCAGGATTTGGAACAAATATTCCACAACAGGGTTTAAACTAGTGTTGCCAGCACACACAAATCATAGTGGTCTCAATGTGAGACAGTGACAAACATGGGTTTTGTCATTCACGCTGCTTTCAGTGGATGAGCCTCCTAGAAATCCAAGCCACTGCAGTGACGGATAAATTAAAAGGAAAAGATGCGAGTGTCTGCATCTCACACGGAGGCTATGAGTTGAGAAAGGGCCCAGACGCCAGCTTTATCTCCTGCTGGACACAGAACGACCCTTCCAGGGTCTCTGTAGGGCCAGCTGCCATCGGAATGTGCTGCCCGCGTACACGCAAAGCCCCCCAAGCGGGAAGGGCGCATGTACCTGTCGGAGGCGCTAAGGAAGGGTCCCACTGCTGCCCTGAGGCGAACGTGGCCTGCAGCGCCGCGCTCTGCCCCGTCCTGTGTATATTTCAGACACACGTTTGTATGATGGACAAACTGCACCCCAGAGGCACTTGGCAACCTTTCTGCTCCCCACACAATACTGGGAAAGAAGCGAATGTGGCAGATAGAGAATTAAAAGTACGGTGGCCCCGGTCAGAGGCAGCCGTGCCCCCCAGCAAACAGCCTACGTGCTGTCAGACGTTGCTCGCATCCCCCTGAATCACAGTGCACCAGGCAGGGCCAGCGAACAGTCCCGGAGACGCGCGCGCACCTTCTGGGAGGAAGCCTCCACCCTCAGTCAGCCCCTCCGATTTTCCTCTGGACACAGACCTCACTCAGAGCCAGGCACCCCTGCCCACCCTGCCACCGTCTCTATGACACAAACACACCGTGGCTGCCAGCTCTCCACAGACCGGGCAAAGGGCTCAAGTCTGGACATGTCCCCCTCCCTCTCGGGCATCTCACAGCCCAGCTTGAGGAGGACGCTGAGGGGGCACTGCAGTGGCAATCCGGTCAGCGCCCCGACACCACATTAAGCTGTCCCCTTTCACAACCCACTCGCACACCTACAGCCTTAACGCAACCTCCGCGGACCACCCGGAGGGGCCCCTCTGACCAGCACCGGCACTGATAGCGTGTCAGCCATGCTCCGACCGGCTTGAGGCCCCTACCTGCTGCCCACAGGCGAGGTCCCACAGCGCGCACGGCCTCTGGCTCTCCCAGAGGAGCAGCTGAGCTCTGAGATTGAGGACTTGGTCCGTGAGCTTCCACCAGGCCAAGTTTCACTTCCCGGGTTTTGCCGCTCTGACTCAATTTTAATTTACCAGTAGAGTATTTTTAGCCAAATCGGGGGAGAGGGGCACCCAGCCCGTGCCTCCCGGTCTTGTGGCAGCCGATCGCCCTCGGATTCCGCTGTCACATGAACAGCAGTCCTGAGGGAACCAGGAGGGGAATTCGGACATTTCATGAAAAACAAAGAAGAAAAGGACGGAAAATCAAAACAGAAACTCGGAGGCTGCCGGGTAACAGCTGCTTGCTGGGTGGGTGAGGGGGACCCTGGGCTGTGCCCCCAGCAGCCCCATCCCACCCCGGGGGGTGCAGGAGGGACCACATTCAGTTTAGACAAAAGCATTTCCAGAAAGTGCTGGAAGGAACGGGCAGACAGAGACCGCCTTCGAAGACTCCCTCCAACCTGGACCAGACACACACGGGAGACCCTGGCCCCAGCTGCGTGAACCCTCTAGCACAGCCCCACGGCCGTCCCGCTGTCCCACTGTCCTTTGGGGAAGGGGCAGGAGCCACGGCCCAGAGGGACGGCCTGGTGAGGGGGCTCCTGGAGTGAGCTCACACACATCCACACTCGAGCACCTGCACAACAACGCCGACAGTGAGGACGGGCCGCTCCTGTCCCTGTGGCCGTCCGCGTCCGCCAGCCCTGCGGCCACGGGTCCGACCCACACGCACGGGTGTTCCTTGGCTCCCGAATGTGAGGACGAGGCAGCAGAAGGGAGCAGCTCAGAAGAGGCCCGCCTAGGGCTGGGCGGCTCCGCGGCTTGTTTTCATGGCAAGACGTAAACGGAGACCCTGGCCGCGAGTGACCGCCACCCTTCCCGAGTGCCCGTCGTCCCGGGGGAACCTCGAGGCCGGGGGGGACACGCAGGCCTGGGGCTGGCGCAGGCGGGGCCGCCTCTCGTCTCTGTGACGCCTGAGGAGCTTCGCGGGCTCCGGTGGCCTGCACGGACGCGGCCAAGGACCAGAGGAGCATGGCGTGCCCAAGCCCCAGGCCGTACGGGAGGCGGCTCTCGTGGGATCTACTCCAACGGGCAACATCGTGAGCTGCCAGCCCACACGGCCAAGGCGGGAGGCCGGACACGATGAACCCCTCAGGCATTTCTGTCAGGATTTAAGGCTGTTTCGTCTAACTGTGGGCTTAGCCCCAACACTGACTGGAGAACGCAACGCCACAGAAGCTTCAACTCTCACTCAGCCTCACTTTACCTGAAGGGAAAGGCATATGATCATTTCACAAACAGATAAACTGAGGCAGCCACTAGTTTCGTTGGCAGAGCCTGGGTTTCTGTTCCCACCTGGACCAAGGCCTTCGGGGTGCTTCACCCGGGCTGCGGGAATTCCCACCTGCCAGCTTCCTCTCTGCCCAGCCGAGCCACGCTGGCCTTCCCCCCTCTTCCCCGGGGGTCCCCAGGGGCTCCACCGCCCAGCCCACCCCTTCCCTGCGTCCTCCTCCATCACTCACTGACCCGGCTCCTGTCTGTGGCGTCCTGTCGCTACCATGACAGTGACAGGAGAACCGGGAAGCCTGGATGGCCGTGGTCCACGCAGCAAACCCAGGATGCACACCAGCCGCCCACCAGCGCCTGCCGGCCCATCGCCACGGTCGCTCCTGACAACCCTCCAGGTCAAGCATGACTGCCTGACCCTCCCCGTCAGCAAAAGGAAGACTCTCAGATGAGACAGTGACGCAAAGCTCATCAACGGCAAAGCTCGACACCTGACGGGGAGAACTCAGAACGGGGCCACATGAAATGCCAAGGAAACTTCCAGAGGCTCCGGTCCTACGGGCTGCATCTTCCCCGGCCAGGCCAGATCCTGGTCCCAAAGACGTCAGAGCTCTCACCACAGAAAGGATGAGACTCAGCCCATGAGGGAGCAAGGGCCCTCCCTATCCACATTCCAGGAGATCCCAGGGTCGAATGCAGGAGCGCCCTTCCCACACAGGAGACTGGCTCAGCCCTCGAGGCCGGGACCGGGGTTTCCGCCAGGATCTGCGGTTCCTGGAAAGCTGACGGTGAAGCGGCTTCGTGTCACTGCACAGTACAAGCTGATCTTCACAGAAGTCATCACCGTCCCGGGATAATCAATAGCACGTAGCTAACGGCTTTTGCTCTATTTTGTGTTTTATGCATGGACCTTCGCGTACCGGGCGCCCTCAGTGCAGGGTCAGCCGCAGCTCTGCCGGGCTCAGTGCCGGCTGAGCTCTCCCCTCCCGGCTGGGAGCTCACCCTTGCCAGCCGCAGGGAGATCATGTGCCTCAGGAAGCCGGTGACACGACCGGTCATCTGATGGTAACGCTGGGTGAGAGGCTCATTACTCACAATCCCCACTCCCCCGGCATTCCAAACGCCAGGGACATGGACCACACAGACCCTCCCCTGCCAACACGACAGGTCTGTGAGAACCAGCCCCACACTGACGACTAACGGACACATCAAAACAGCACGTGTGCAGCCAGAACCCCTGACCGCCCCAGTGCACCTCCTGTGAGCGACCCCAGAGGGACCCAAGGACTCACCCTCAGCAACAGAGAGCAGCCAGGAGCACCACTCAGAATAAATGTAGTAGCTTTTCATTTCCGGCACGGAGATGCGGGCAGCCCTTCGGTCCCCCATGGCTGATGAGCACACGGGCAGACGCAGGCCCCTGCGCTCGCTCCCACTGCCCTCCCTCCTTCCACTGAACTTTGCTCCCTAAAATCTGCACGAGGGACCAGCCGACTTCCCACTCTCATCTCACCGCGAACTAGGAAGCAGCATTAAGGGTGGTTGCTCTCCCGCAGGCCTCATCTGCTCTCCCCACCCTGTGTGTACACATGGACTCCGGCCAGCTCGCCAGCTGCTGGGCGGCTGGAGGGGAAAGGAACGCCCGCCCTGTCGTGGCCTCGTTTCCAGGCACAAGGACACCTCTGCCGGCGTGACTTCCCTGAGCTTCCAAGCAGGTGCCGGGCAGGTCGAACAGCCAACGTTCCACGCTGCCCAGGGAGAGAGACGCACCGATGGACACGTTAAATCAGACGATACTGTCCAGAGTGACTCTGCGTCACCACCTTCCTCCCTCTGATAAAGTCTGATGCCCCGGACACAAGGGGCCATTCTTGGGAACACATGGGTGGAGGCTGTGTTTGTTTACAGGAAGGTGAGTGGAGACACAGGCCCCACATCCCAGCGCCCCTGTGTCCCTTCCAGCCTCTCCTTCAAGGCCTGTGTGTCTCCAACAAATGGTGTGTAAAGCCATTTGGGGTGTAAAGTGGGGGCCCCCACCTGGACACCCTCTTTCAGAGCCTGGAGAACGCCTGGGCCACCTGGTACCGCCGTCACAGCCGGGCTGGCCCTGCCCACCACACGGTCTTGGCTCCTTGGGACAGTGGAAAGATGTCCCCTCACTCTGACGTCAGAGATCAAGGCAGTGGACACAGTCCGTAAACCCCAACCAGCAGGTGCCCAGTGAGACTGCCCGTTACGCGCTGGAGTCCAAGCTGCTTAGACAACAGGGCCGGGGCGGGGGGTGGGTGCTGTAGTAGGTGGGCCTGCAGCCCAGGCTCCTGGGGGCTGAGACCCCACAAAGACCCAGACGCCTCAGCACCCGGCTCTATGTCCTCTGGGCCTGAGCCAAGCTGTGCCAGCTACGTCCTGGAGCTGACCTGCGGAGGACCGGGAGCTTGGGGTAGGGGGCCAGAAGCAGGAGTCCCACCAAGGTGCCCAAAATTTAAAGTAACAAAAATAGTAATAATCTCCAGGTTTCTTCAGACTGCAAAACTTCTCCTTACTGAGCCCGACTGGAGCCCACCTGGGCACATCTCAGGGTGAGTGTTTCTTCAAAGAAGCACGCTCCCCATCAAACTCGCTGTCTTCTCCTGTCTCCCCAGCTCTCTCGTGGGAGTTCCAGAAAGTCAGAGAGAGCAACAACAGTGAGGACACATGTTTCCCCTCTCCTCTGCCTTCTGCGACTCCCGAGAAGACGGACCAGGTCTGCAAGCATAAACGCCGTCAGTGGCATGACCCACGGAGCCAGGGGCCAAGTGTCGACGCTGCACTTCCCCAAATGTGTGTGCCCGCCGACAGCACTCTAAGGCCACCGGGCCCTCCCTCAGGCAGCCACACCTCTGGCCTCGGCACAGACACGGGCCTCTGCCCCCAGGACTCAGGGACCCAGCCCCGCTCCCGCCATCTGGCATCGGAAGCAGCCCGCCGTACGTCACACAAGTACCTCACATGGACCTCACCCCTGCAGACAACCAGGCGTGGACGGGGGCTTGTCCCGCTGAGAGACAGTCTAGTTGCAGGTCAGATCCCCTTTGCACTCGACTCTCCTGGAACAGCCAGAGGAACCCAAGCAAGTGCCGGGACCATCCTGTGGTCAGCCCACTTTGGAAAGGGCCTCACCAAAATTTAGCATTAAGTTTTCAGCATTTTTAGGTGCACTGATTTTCCAAAAGAAAGGAAACATTCCAAAGACATCACCTCTGAGTGTTCCAGGGTTCCCAGCGCACGCAGCTGAGCTGTTGAGCTTCCCCCAGAATCCCTCCCAGAAGAACCTTTTGTTTGCATGTGACCTTGTGTCCAAACATCTCCCCTTTTTGCATCAGCTACCAGGCAGCTCAAAGGGAAATTCTGTGCTCGTTTGCAGTATCAACTCACCCAGGTGCCTCAAATGTATTTATTAGCTTCTTTTAGTAAATGCTGGTTCTGTCTAAAACTGTCCACCCCAACCTGAAACACGTTTCTATAAAGAGCATTTTTGAGTTCTGAGTGAAACAACCAGTTTTCCTGGCTTGTTGAACCTCGATGCCCTACAACCCTGGGCAGAGGAGCGCAGCGCGGACACCACTCCCCACGCGCTCCAGTGTACATGCCGTTCTGTTTCCGACACGGCGGCAGCTCTTTGCAGGACACAGCAGAGGGGACATCAGGAGGTTATCCCTGACTCCCCCTTAATTAACTGACATCACATCCATTTCTGGCCATCAAAGAAAACCACACTTTGCAACCGTACTTTCTCCTCGGGCCTCACAGGTGGGGGGATGTCTGACTGTTGAATCTTCTCCTCATCTGAAGATGCTTCTTCCAACACTCAACCCAAGGACAACGGCCACGGTGCCCGGGGAGGCCTGTCCACAGGGAGGCAGAGGCCAGTCTGCCCTGGAGACGCACAAACGGTGGAACCAGGGCCAAGTCGCAGGCAGGGAGGAAAGCCAAGGCCGGACACCTCCCCTGGGAGCAAGGAAATGTGCCGCATGTGGGCCTGAGAGCCCGTCAACCACCTGCAAGTCAAGGGGCTTAGCCAGAAATTCCAGGCTGGACAGAGAGGGAGGACGGGGACCGGTCAGTGCAGGGAGGGTGGGCCTGGACAGAGAGGGAGGATGGGGCCTGGACAGAGAGGGAGGATGGGAGTGGACAGAGAGGGAGGATGGGGACTGGACAGAGAGGGAGGATGGGACTGGACAGAGAGGGAGGATGGGACTGGATGGAGAGGGAGGATGGGACTGGACAGAGAGGGAGGATGGGACTGGATGGAGAGGGAGGATGGGGAGTGGACAGAGAGGGAGGATGGGGAGTGGACAGAGAGGGAGGATGGGGAGTGGACAGAGAGGGAGGATGGGGAGTGGACAGAGAGGGAGGATGGGACTGGACAGAGAGGGAGGACGGGAGTGGACAGAGAGGGAGGATGGGACTGGATGGAGAGGGAGGATGGGACTGGACAGAGAGGGAGGATGGGACTGGATGGAGAGGGAGGATGGGGAGTGGACAGAGAGGGAGGATGGGGAGTGGACAGAGAGGGAGGATGGGGAGTGGACAGAGAGGGAGGATGGGACTGGACAGAGAGGGAGGATGGGACTGGACAGAGAGGGAGGATGGGACTGGACGGAGAGGGAGGACGGGGACTGGACAGAGAGGGAGGATGGGAGTGGACAGAGAGGGAGGATGGGACTGGACGGAGAGGGAAGATGGGGAGTGGACAGAGAGGGAGGACGGGGACTGGACAGAGAGGGAGGATGGGACTGGACAGAGAGGGAGGATGGGACTGGACAGAGAGGGAGGATGGGACTGGACAGAGAGGGAGGATGGGGAGTGGACAGAGAGGGAGGATGGGGAGTGGACAGAGAGGGAGGACGGGACTGGACAGAGTGGGAGGATGGGAGTGGACAGAGAGGGAGGATGGGGAGTGGACAGAGAGGGAGGACGGGACTGGACAGAGTGGGAGGATGGGAGTGGACAGAGCACGAGGACGGGGCCACAGAGAGCTAAACTGACCCAGGGTCACCAAGCACTGAACTGCCATCGTCCGCACTGGGTCCTCATTACAACAGGCAGAGCCACAGAGCTCACGGTCTCTCAGGGCCCTAAGGAGCGAAAGAGAAGCCGCTCAGTTCAGATGGGACCTGCCCTGCTCATCTCCACCGAGGCTCAGTATGGCCCCAGTGCCACCAGCTCCCGTTTCACAGCAAGAGGACCCCTTAGGAGTCCTCATTTCAGAGAGAGAGGGTGCACCGGGGGCCCACTTCACAGCAGGGGGACACCCCGGGAACAAGAGATCCGCTTGCCCAGGCCACACGGCTGGTGGGGGGTGGGGGAGCTTCTGGGCATCCGGATGATAACTGACTCCTGTCAGAGCTGGGGGTCCTCGGCCCTCCTAACAGAGCCAGAGTGTGGATCCCCTGTGGCCTGGGCGTGTCTGGTGAGACAACGTGGGGATCCTCCAACCATGTGGAGTGACCTCCAGACAGCGGGCTGAGGGGGAGGGCAGGAGGGCCAAATGAGGCCTTCACACCCGGCGTGTGCGGGGCGGGGGTCCACACACGGCCCTCGTAACTGCCCCACTCGCTCTCTATCACGACAGAAGTCGGGGAGCTTGGTCAAAGGTCGAGACCCCGTTCTTTTAACCCTGAATCCTGTGCTCCAACGCAGCTGAGCTCAGCACGAGAACCACGGAGCAGAGGCAGCCCGCTCCGCCCGCCCCGCAGGACGCCCCTCACAGTGCTCTCCCCACCTTTACTGTGACAGCCCCACTGTCGTCCCAGCCAGACAGGCTCACCACCAGGCTCCTCAGAACCAGGAGACAAAGCAAACCAAATACAACGAAGCCAGCAGGCAGCGCAGCCAATACTGCCCGACACCTCGTTTCCAGCCTCTTCAACAAGGCTCACACGCGGCACACGTTTTCTGGGGAAAGAAATACACAGGGAAGAGCCCGCCAGCAGAGGGGACACCTGGCGCCCGTCCCCACGCTCTACACATGCGCCACCCTGTCCTGCCTCACCTGAAAGTGGGCGCTTCGAGGCCCCCCGGCATCCCAAGGGCAGCAGGCAGAGCCAGCGCTGGCGGCCCCGGGACGCTCCCCTCTGGGCCATGGCGTCGTCTTCCCGCCAGGGACACGCAGCAGCAGCAGCAGCAGCAGCAGCAGCAGCAGTGGCTTCGATTCTTCAGGACGAGCTCGCTCACCAGGGCTGAGTGAGTCCCCGTGCCAGAACTCAGCTTCCACTGTCCTGCAGGTCCCTGCTGGGGACAGTCAAACACCAGGCGGGCACCAGCGACGTGGGGCAAGGGCACTGGGCGCTGGCCTGCACACGGAGCTGGGCACACGACCTCTAGTGACCTTGGGTTTACAGAGTCCTGAGACAGAACAACAGAGCAACAAGGCGGCCTCTGCGACCAGGCTGCATTCCTCCGTAATGACCGCAGATGCCCACAGTCCACTCGGACAGCTCAGAGCCAGCCACCTGCACACAGAGGGCCAGCCCGTAGAGACTGCCACCAGCCCTGGCAGGACGGGTAGGCAGGAGAAAAGGCCCCGCAGGGCGGGTGAGGCCGCAACCCGCTGATCCACCCGCACGTCCCAGCGTTTCCTTCCTTGGAAGGGGGGCTCGTGTGGCTGGAGCCCCAGCGTCACAGAGCTGCTCCACTGCCCGAGCCAAAAACACCTTCCAGGCTCAGGAGGTCCTCAGTTCAAACAAACAACTACAGGAGGGAGGAAGGGAGGGGCGGCGGCCAGGGCTTTCTTGAAATAAACTGAGAAGTTCCGCCGTTTACTCCTGTCTGCTGTCCAGCACAGAGAAAGGAAATGACAACGCGCTTTGCTTGGCAAGCGACACCTTCCAAGGGGGATGCTGAACCTGCCCGGCGGCTCTCAACCCTGAACCCACGAGGGGGTGAGCCCTTGGGACCCCAGGACGCCCGGGGGCTCCCGACCCTGAACCCACGAGAGGGTGAGCCCTCAGGACCCCAGGATGTCAGGCGGCTCCTCTCATCCCCAAGCTGCCTTCCACAGCCTCACACTGGGCACGACAGTGTCTCAGACCCTCAGACCTAACTTGGGAAGGGTTCATTTTAGCGCCATTTAAAACATGATGACATTGAGGCTCTGTGGGCTGCAGCACACTGACCACACGCTCCAGGTCTCAGAGTCAGAGTGACGAAGGTGAGCACTCAGGTCTCCCTGAGAGACCACCATTCACCCCTGGCACGGCGGCCCCTTCATTCGCCAATGCGACGGGGGCTGGCGCAGCCGGTCTGCAGCATTTATTTAATTTCAGGCAGTCGGGGGGCGCCCCTCCTCCTGGGAATGCTCACAGGCAGAGGGGACCCTGCTAAACTCATGTATCCTGCCTGCTGGAGACCATGACGTGGAGGGGACAGTCCTGGTCCTGGGAGCGTCGTCCTGGGCCTGGAAGAGGCAGTGGCTCTCGTATCTGTTTCCAGTTTTGTACAATTTGGTGATTCCGCCCAGCGCTCTCCTTGATGATGGATGTGCAGTTCTGCACCTCTGAGCACTGAGGGTGTCAGGAGCCGGAGAAGCAGGTGCCGGCCACTGTCACCGCTGCTCCCCACCTGCCACACATCTGGGCTGTCACTGCTGCTCCCGGCCCGCCACACCCATCTGCACTGTCACCTGCAGCCTGGAGAAGCTGCAAGAGGAACACGGGCGTGGAGCCCAGAAAGCCACAGCCAGGCCTCCCTCCCCCAGAAGCGAGGGGACACCAGGACCGAGGCGCAGGACCACCAGCCCGCTGACAGGCGCTCGAGGTTTCGCTCGTGTCCCTCGTGCTGCCTCCCCAGCAGAGGCCGTCCAGACTCACAATCAGGAGGAAACAGATGGCGCGTTTGATGTGGTGCGTCCAGGACGCAGGCCCCTTCCCGAGACGGGGGAACCGGGCCTCATCTCGGGTCAGTCCACGGCGTGAGGACAGGACACGGGGAAATGTGACTGCTACGTGTCCAGGGAAGTAGCCCGTGGCGGGGCCGAGGGATGAGCCGTGCGCCGAGGGCCGTCTCTGACGGCCGGCACCCAGTTTCCCTCTTGGTCCTTCCCTTCCCCAACATGAGTGTGAAGGTCGCACAGAAAATTGGGAAAATCCGGAACGTCAGGCCGTTCCCTGAGCAGCTAGTGAGTCAGAGCTTTTCCCCTAAATATCTAAATATGCTTTAAAGACGTTACCAGCTAAAACCTTTTCCAAAAACCAGTTCTGAGACGTGATCTCTCTCACAATCTGTTTCTTTGTCTTGTAGGTTTGCAGCCTCTGGGTTTGTGAACAACCTGAAAACTCGGGGGGTTTTCCCAGCCATCCGAGGGCATTTCCCTCCCTCAGCTCCTTCACAGCCCCTTGTGAAAACAAACAAAAAACACCAAGTTCTTCGTCACACGACATTGGCCCGCCCAGGGTTTGTTGAGCGCATCTTGGGGAAGCTGAGGGAATTGGCCATTTGAGAAGAGGACCGGCTCTTTTTGGACCCCAAGAGTATATTTTATACAACGTGGCCTCAAGCTTAAGAAATTCATATCAATAAATGCCTGGTTTTTGGCAGGAGAAGAGTCTTAAATAAATCATGTTGGGGAGCAGGGAGCTGTTTAGACAGGTCTTAAAGCAAATGAGATGCTGGGGAATTGAATACTCAATTCTCCGGGCCGACACCGGCAGGGAGGCGGCCGCCCCCTGGGCTGGACCTGCTGGACCGCCGAGTGGAAGCTGCAGGCCACGCGTGAGGACTCCGGCACAAAAGAGCGTTTTCTCTCTTTTTAAAAAACTGTGTGTGGAAGACGACACGCGGGCACACATTGAGATCTGCGGGTTCCACGAGGCCAACTCACAAGGGGGCCCAGGAGCCCCCCGGCCCGCTGAGGTGCCTCCTTCTGTGGATGAGTGCTGATCCAACTTCCCCTCATGTTGTCCTTTTTCGGGGTTTGTTGCTGAACTGATGCCTGGCGCCGCCGCCCCACTGTGCACAGACATTCCCCTTGCTGGACAGTCTCTCTGTGTCAGGGAAGCACTGAGGCCCACACCTGACGAACCCTCGCCATACTCAGCACCGGGTCCCGGCCCCGTCACGTGGCACCGCCCCCTTGGCCACAAGCTGGCTGCCCACGGCGGTGGTTCCGGAGGGAGCCACCGTGCTGGTCACTCCTTGGTCTTCACTCGGGGCTCTGAGTCAGGACACCTCTGCCACTTTCAAAGAAAATGTCTTCCCTCTAACAAAGACGGGAAGTTTTGGCAGCTGAGCGGTTGAGATAACCTGTAAGGCACACAGTAGAGCTAAACTCCTGAGGCCTCTGAGGGATAAAAACGTCGGCGCAGAAACAGGTCTCAGTCCCGGACCGGTTACTCTTAAAAAACGAGACTTTAAATGGTGTGCCTGATTTTTAAAGGATATATCACAACTGACCAATCACGGCAAACTCTAGATACAACGCCCAAGCCACACGAATTTAGAAGTCCACTAAAACACAGACAGCAGAGGACACAGAGATTTTAGGTATTTTCTAAGCTCTGTTTGCAATAATCTTTCAAAGACACAAATTGGGACGCGGCTGGGCCACAGTTTCAACTCAGGTTTTCCTCGCTGGGAACAGACACGCGGCCCGCGCACGGCTCCTGCTCTACAGTAAGGCTCTAACACGTCGCGTTCAGCGGTGGTTTGCCTCTGGGGGCTGTTCCGGTAAAGCTGCGGGGCCCAGCAGGACCTCTGCGTCTCGTTCCCCCAGGGGGACGGGCTGTGTCCTGTGGGCCCCTCGGTGGCCGACACACGCAGGGGCTCCCAATGTGAACAGGTGAACAAACACGTTCCTATGAATGAACGAGCCAGCCAATACCGAGGACGGGCTTCCAGAAGAGAAAACAGGTTCAGTCCTATTAGAACTGATGGAGACATAAGATTACAAAACTGATCAACCATGGACACCTAACGTCTATGTGCACTCATTCAACAGCTTTCTATATTTTCTGATCATTTAAATATCAAAGGACATGTTCTCCCTTTTTAAGGATTCAGAAATCAAAACACAAAAAATCTCTGTCTTTCCAGGCAGAGCACCCTCACAAAAGGGCAGTCCTACTTGGGGCATCAGCTCACCAGCCCTGAAATCCTGCTGAAAATGTCATCGATGAAAACTGACACCGTTCTTTCCCTTGGTGAACTGACCACCACCAACGGTGTGCGGTGAGACTACAAGGACGAGAACTGGTTTCGTGCCTCGGGGGCTGGACCCAGTTCTTCAGCACTACTCACGATGCATAAAGTAAAAACCCAGAACATCCGCCGAAACCCCGATTTAGATTCACAAAAGCCGCTTCATCTCGAAAAGTTAGAAAGAACAGCCAGCTCTTTTGTATTTTCAGACTTACAACTTTAAATTTCCTTGAAAATCTCCTCCCAGAAGTTCGATTTCTCACAGTGCCGTGTGTCTTTCGGGAGTGAAGCTGGGACAAAGGTTCCCACCAGGCCCTCCGTTTTGGGAAAAATATTCCCTTTCCGTCAACACCTGCTCCCTGTAATTTGTGATCCCTGCTCTGCCGCTCTCAGCCCCACTCCGAGGAGGCCAGAGGGCTCTCCACTCCCGCACGGCAGCAGCTTCACGCTGGACGCACACGGCCGGGTTTCTGGTGGGTGTTCTCTGTTCCAACAACAGGCAAGAGAATATCTCATTATCTATTTAAATGTGAGAAGATGATGGAGTCACCTGAGGCCGGCTCTTCTCCCATCTCATGGCCGGTTGCTCAGCTGACTATTCAAACCACATTCTCGGTATTTGTCAGTGCTGCCATGTTAACGCCGCATGACAAGCTGCCCCCAACTCAGTGCCATGGAAAGAAATAGTATTATTCTCACGCTCACAGCTCTGTGGCTCCTCATGTCTCCTTCTGGACCCAGGCTGGAGGGGCAGTGGCTGCCACAGGCACATCCTCATGAAGGGTGAGCAGGGGTCAGGAAGGGCCAGGCCCTGTGCAAGCACGTGTGAGCAGCAGACCAGCTAAGGGCACGTCAAAGGATGTGGGCTCTGCCCACAATGGACGGGGGGAGGGAGCATCTGCAGGAAAGTGGTCCTCACAATCCCCACGTCCCACGGTCGCTCCCTCTCCCGTTCATGGAGGGCAGCACAGGACTTCAGGGAAGCCTCTCCCCACATCCAGTCACGAACACGAAGTCCTTTGACTTTTTGGTCTCACTCTCATAAAAACAGTTTAGTATGAACTTGGTGTACCTCTGTCAGTAGGTGGGCATCACCGTTTATTCAATCATTTGTGTTTATTTGTGAAGGTCAAGGTCATTAATCCGTAGTTTCTCAATTGTGCATTTTCTTTTTGAAACAGAAAAGAGATCACAAACATTTAATCTTCAGGTGCTTCCCCTACCTGCCACCGTTTTGCAGTCTACACGTGCTGGTCCAACACACTCAGAGGGAGCACATGTAGGTGCCAGGCCTGTGGAGGTGAAGTCAGACAGCATCGTGCAGACCACGGAGCCGATGGACAGGGCACAGGCTCCACCAAGCCGATGGCACGTGGGGCCCAGCGCCATGCCCAGGGTGGTGGGTGCAGTGCATACAGGTAAGGGAGCCGTGTGGGCAGTGGGAGAAGGCCCCACAGGAGTGAGCCCTAAGCTGGCTCCCGAGGGAGGACCCTGCACTAGCTGAAAGGGCGAGCAGGAGCTCCAGGAATCCTCGTCATTCTCCATTTGACCCCTTCTCCAGAGCGCACTGAAGGAGAGGGCGCCGGCTTCCATCCTCCCACAGACCTGGGCCCTGGCGGCCCCCCAGTTCCCGCGCGGGTCTCGAGCTTGGGCCTCAGACTCACCTGGCTGGGATGGACCGAGAATCTGCATTTCTGTAATCTCTCAGGTGATGCCTGGTCCAGGACCACACCTGACAACCCTGTGATGGACAGGGGAAACCACGAGGCCCCAAACGGACAACCCTAAAAGGAAGAAGTCACTCATTTCATTCCACCAGCTTCTCTTTCTGCTCAGAATTCCAAGACCCACTCCTGAGTCCCTGCTAACAAGACCCACAGAAACTTCCTGTGGAAGCCCTTTGCTTATTTTAAAAGACAGTTTCTGGGCTGGCCCAGTGGCGCAGGGCTTAAGTTCGCACGTTCCACTTCGGCGGCCTGGGGTTTACCAGTTCAGATTCTGTGTGCGGACATGACACCACTTGGCACGCCATGCTGTGGCAGGCGTCCCACATATAAAGTAGAGGGAGATGGGCACAGATGTTAGCTCAGGGCCAGCCTTCCTCAGCAAAAAGAGGAGGATTGGCAGATGTTAGCTCAGGGCTAATCTTCCTCAAAAAACAAAAAAATAGTTTCCGTGTTTCACAGTCACACCCACCTAATTAGAAAACTAAATTACACGTTATGAAATAATCGACAACCCCCCATCAACGTCCACCTCACTTCCTGAAGGGCCTCAACCCATCTTAAGAACGGATTTGAAAAAACGATTCCTCAGGATGCCATGACAGGGCGGGAGACAGCTGCGGGGAGGGCACTAGCGCACATGACGGAACCCAGGCCGGATGCATCTAAGTTTGCTGGGATGCTGCGGGCGCTGCGTCTAAAGCCCTTACATTCCATGTCATGAGCTTCCGTGCCGAAATGCACACCCCTGAGCCCCCATGAGTCACCCGGAAGGAGTCCTCTCCTCCGCCAGGTGCGATGGGGCCTCAGACCGCCCTGGGAGCCTTCTTTCCCCCGAAAGCCACTCCTGCTGCCCCGGCCCCCCGCCCCCAACCCCCCCCCACACTGAGCCCCGTCTCGGCCACACACCACCTGCCAGGGACGGTTTAAGGCCAGAGGCTGGGCGCCTGGGGGGCTCAGGTGACAGCAGATTCTCTTCTCCTCTCACTGTCCTCATCCAGCTCAGTCACACCTGCCGGACAACACACGTCCAGAACGCCACTGCCCGTGCCACCTGCCACTGCACACCCAGCCCCAGTCTCCACGGCCGTCCACCCCTCCTGGACTGGGCGTGTCCACCCTTTCACACGGCTCCCTCTGCCTTCTCAACAGGCAGCCAGGCGAGCTGTTAAAGACCTAAGTGAGATGGCAGCTGGCGGGTGGCACAGCCGTTAAGTGCACATGTTCTGCTTCAGTGGCCTGGGGTTCCCCGGTTCGGATCCCGGGTGAGGACATGGCACCACTTGGCACGCCATGCTGTGGCAGGCATCCCACATGTAAAGTAGAGGAAGATGGGCACGGATGTGAGCTCAGGGCCAGTCTCCCTCAGCAAAAAGAAGAGGACTGGCAGTAGATGTCAGCTCAGGGCTAATCTTCCTCAAAACAAAAAAGCTAAGTGACACAGCGCCACTCCTCTGCTCGAAAGTCTGGAGGCTTCCAATTTCCCAGACTCCGAGCTGAGGCTGGGGCTGGGGCCCTGGCCACAGTTCACACACAACCTGGCTGTCACAGGCTAAACTCTGTCCCCGCAGAACTCCTATGTTGAAGTCCCCACCCCAGGACCTCCGAACCCACCTGCCTTTGGAGCTGGGCCCTCTGAAGACGCAACTAAAGTAAAACGAGGTCAGCAGGGCAGCCCTGATTCAAGATGGTCAGAGTCCTACGAAGAGGAGATCAGGACACAGGCACACACAGAGGGACGACCCCACGAGGACACAGGGAGGAGACAGCCGTCTACACGGCAGGAGAGAGGCCGGAGAGGGAACCAGCCCTGCGACACCCTGACCTCGACCTCCAGCCTCCGGACGGTGAGACACAGACGTCTGCTCTCTAAGCCGCCTCGTGGGCGATGCTGTGTTACTGCAGCCGAGCTGACTACCGCACTGGGCCCCCCACTGCCCTCACTGCTCGCCCCACCCCGCCCCTCGCTGTTCTGGCCTCACACACCCAGGGCTCCGTAGTGTAAACAGGAATAGCCGCAGGATACACAGAACAATTTTCAAAAACTTGGTATAAATGTTACACAAAAAATTCTTAGGGTGTGTTTGGGCATTTCTGGGTTAACTACTTATTTTTGCGTCTTAAAGGGGCAGACCCCAGCGCTACAGAATTTTGCGTAAAAGGAAGGGGAACAAGGAGACGCAGGATGGAGCTGCTCTCCCTGGGTGGGACCTGTTCTGTCTCGCTATGGGCTGGCTTTCTCCAGACAGCTCATCGCGGCTCAAGGTCGCTGGGAATGTGGCCGCGGCCGGCCCATGACTGCGTTGACAACTGAAGCCTGGGAGTCCCACGTGGTGGGCTCTTGGTGATGGCGGCCCATGGCTCTGGCTTTTGGAAGCACTTGGGTGGCACAACCCAGGGGTGATGCCTGGCCAAGGGAGGACAGGAGACAACAGGCTCCTGAGGGGGGGCCGGGGCAAGGGCGGGACAGCCGGTGGTTTACGGGTCTCACGCTGTCAGATGGGGACACAGCTGGCACTCACTGGGTGGGAGGGCAGGGAAGAGGAGACATATCCACCTTGGTTTTGCTTCAGCCGAGCTTTCCAAGAGCTTCACGCAACTTGGAGACGTCACGACACGACGGGAAGGTTCTTGGATCTGGGCAGAACAGGGAATGTCAAATATGGGCTCTGCCATGGACGAGCCACCAGCTGGAACCTCACTTCCCGCAACAGCAAAACGGGCCTGACGGCCACACTCAGAGAGGTTTACAGACAGGAAGAGAGCACACAGCAGCCATGGGCACCACTCAGGCCCGACAGGTGAAAAACTAAAGAGAGCTTTTAAAAATTGTGTGTCGATTTCTATTTGGTAAGACATATTCTCCTTTTTACTAAAAAACAAGTTTTTTAAAAATCATTTTTTCAAACCTTAAATTCTTCACAAGAGTACATGATTCCTTTGACTCCTTAACTGCCTATATTTGGTCTGTTTAAACATTGATAAAAAGCAAACACCAAACATATCACAACACCTAACAAGAAGGAGTGAAGTGAGATTTTAAGAGTTCTCCATCCCCTCGCGGAGCAGAGAGAGTGGGTTCAAAGGTGCTCGCTGGGGTGGAGCTGCTGAGAGCCAGCAGGGCCCCTCCGACCCCTCACCTCTCCCGCCCTTCTCCTCGTCTCGGACTGACTCCCTGAAGTAACAAGGAGCATGACGCCTCCCCCACGAGGAGAGCCAGGAGGACGTCCTTTCGTGGCCACCGGGCCTGAGAGTCATGAGTTACTCCAGGACGAGCAGGCCGGCTCTCCTGGACCCTGAGAGTAAGCATCCCGTGAGTTAGAGGGGCCAGTTCTGCTCGGTTCTGGGAGGAAACCAGGGTGTACCAGGCATTCCAACGAGAATCGCAAAGAACCGCCGAGACAGAAAGTGAGTTTACGTGGCTCCTTTATTTTCAAGGAAATGTCGCCCTCGGCACCACTGATGCCCCTCACTGACGTGTGCTCAGCTTTTTAACAGAGCGCTGTTTGTTTCCGCATTAACACGACGCAGCAGGCGCGTGCTGTGCTCTCGTCTCCCATCCAGCCCCCAGGACGTCGCCCTTCAGACCAACGTGCGACCCAGCCGCAGCTGCTGCCAGGAAATCCCGATTTCACGCAAAACTGGAGGAAAACCCACAGCCCCTTAACAGTGGGGTGGCGGCCCCAGCGCCCAAGCTTCTCCCCAAGAAACGACACAGCCTGAACCCCTGGGCCCTCGGAGCCTGGAGGTCTGGATTCCAGTGTGGGCATTTTCACCAAAGGAATTTACGGATTTGGGAAAAAGTTAATCCCCACAATCCCTCACAGATACAAAGTTCTACCTTCCAATCCAAGTAACCAAGAGATGTACCCTCTGCGTCCCCGTGTGCTGTGTGACCCGCAGAGATGCACACACACGTGACACGGGGTGACCAGGGGGTGGCCGGCCTCCTCATGGGGTGACCAGGGGGTGGCCGGCCTCCTCACGGGGTGACCAGGGGGTATCTGGCCTCCTCACGGGGTGACCAGGGGGTGTCTGGCCTCCTCACAGGGTGACCAGGGGGTGTCTGGCCTCCTCCTAGGGTGACCACGGGGTGTCTAGCCTCCTCACAGGGTGACCACGGGGTGTCTAGCCTCCTCACAGGGTGACCACGGGGTATCTAGCCTCCTCACAGGGTGACCAGGGGGTATCTGGCCTCCTCACGGGGTGACCAGGAGGTGTCTGGCCTCCTCATAGGGTGACCACGGGGTGTCTAGCCTCCTCACGGGGTGACCAGGGGGTAGCTGGCCTCCTCACGGGGTGACCAGGGGGTGTCTGGCCTCCTCATAGGGTGACCACGGGGTGTCTAGCTTCCTCACAGGGTGACGAGGGGGTGTCTGGCCTCCTCACGGGGCTGTAGGACTCGGGCTGGTGTAGAGCAAATGGGGAAGGACCATCCTGGTGACACCCACTGCAGTGGGGACCGAGGGAGCAGGTAGGCATCACCAGGGCCCTGGATGCAGAAGAGCCACAAGGAGCCCCGTCATGGGGACAGAAAGGGAGCCGGCCACCGAGCTCAGGGAGGCCGAGAGGAGGTGTTCACTGACTGGCTGGGCATATCCACCACGGCCAACGAGAGCCAGAGCCCGCCACGGGCCAGGCACGGGGCGACGCAGGCTGAGGTGGACGAGTGCTCTGCTGGAACTGGGCTGTCCTGGGTGGGGGCCAGGGGACCCAGGGGACCCAGGAGTGGGATGGACCGAGGGGTTCTGTGGAGTCTGTAACAATAAGCTGAAGAACAGAACAGTTTCTTTTGGAAAAACCCAGAACCCAGGACGGCGACGACCCCTCAGAAGAGAAACTCGCGCAGGACACAGGCTCCACGACCAACAGCAGGGACACAGCCCTACCACCTCCCTCGCGGATGGGCGGCCAGCTTGCTCTTCCACACGTTCCCTCCGCTTCTGTCCGACAACACCGATTTTTGCTACAAAGAGACTTCACAGGTCAGCTCTAGGCCCGTTTCTTACTTCTGAGTTCTCCCGCGATCTCAGCAACAGACTCGGCAGAGAAGTCTGACTCCTCACACCCGAACACGGCCCACAGGGGCACCACGGTGGGCGCTCGGGCTCTGAAGGGGCACGTCGGAAGACGGACACACGTCACTCAAACAGCACCAGAATAACAGCGCGGGGCAGCATGCCCCCACCCTCACCCCAAAGCGGCCGAGTTAGCAGCTGACGCATCCCTTGAAATTAGCTTCTTGGACCGTGTAAAGCTCAGTGAAGAGGAAGGGAGGATGGGCCAGCATGGGCGGGAAAGAAGACAGGTATTCCAAAGCATGCGGGTCCCCTCGCCGGACTCTACCCAGAGGAGGGGGCGAGCTCATCACTCACGCTCTGATCCAAACTAACGACCTACTCCTTCAACACGTAAAGAGCTACAAGTTGTTTGTCCTCACTGGGGGGACGATGATAAACTTTCTTTAAAACACAATGTGGGGGGCCGGCCGCGTGGCCGAGTGATTAAGTTCGCGTGCTCCGCTTCGGCAGCCCAGTGTTTTGGTGGTTTGGATCCTGGGTGCGGACATGGCACCACTGGTCAGGCCATGCTGAGGCGGCGTCCCACGGTGCCACAACTAGAAGGACCCACAACTAAAAATACACAACTATGTACTGGGGGCTTTGGGGAGAAAAGGGAAAAATAAAATCTTTAAAAAACAAACATGATGTGTTTATATTCTTGTAAGCAACTTCGTCTGTTTATCCTTCTGTCCATCCAGCCATCCAGCCATGCCCCCTCCCGCACCCACCCTCATCCCCCTATCCGTCCACCCAGGATGAGAAACAGTGTGTTGCTCAAGGTCAGTGAGTGGAGAAGGTGGCCACAGATCGAAAGATCCTTCTCCCACTTCTGCTTCTGCTCCTTGCCCACCACCACCGGCATCACCTGAGAACTTAAAATGCAAATTCTCAGGTCCTGCCTCAGACTCCCTGAATCGGAAACTCCGGGGGGGAGGTGCCCAGGAACCTGTGACCATTCCTTCCAGATGATTCTCATGCTCGGTCCAGGACCATTGTTCCTCTGCATTCGGCAAATGCTTAAATGGACTAGATGCAATCACATTTCTCCTCCAAATGTTCCTTACTTTTTAACCAATTACTGCAAATCTAAAGAGAAAACAGAAATAAAAATGCTGGAAAAGGAGCCCTGCCACAGAGGGGGAGAGCTTTAGCCGCTGGACGTGCTCCTGGCCTTGTGATTAAAAATCAGGTTCAGGAGTCTACATCGTTTCCATCCTCAAGGTCAAGAGACAGACTCGCAGACCGTCTGGGCAGCCAGCTTTATCTCCTTCACCTGCAGACTAACCAGAGAGTGAATGTTCTGGACAAGTGGAAGCAACATAGCGATCGGAAGTTAAAGTAAGGCAGCAGCCTGTGGGGACCAGATGAAGTCAAAGTGCCTGTCGGTCAGGGCGGAGCCACAAGCGTCCAGCCCTGTGCAGCTGAAAGAGCTACGAAGGCCTGGGAAAGGTCACTGGCCCCACCCTCAGCTCTGACTCGTCCTGAAGGGATCAGGCCCCCTGCCCTGAATCGCTACGCCTGGTGCCAGCAGCTCCCACCTGCCACTACTCCCAAATGACCCCGGAGGCAAACAGCTCTGTGACCTCCAGGTGGAAGCCGGTCCTACAGACCCTCACGGGAATTCCGTGAGGAAGTGTCGGGATTCAGACCTGAGTTGCTGAGGACGTCCACATCAACCCACATCCCCGTCCCCACAGGAGAACATGCAACATGCCCCTCGCTCGGCGGATGGTGCGGTGTCAACATCACATGACGCACAGCCCGACAGCCGCATCGTGTCACAGGCTCCCTGCAGCCGTGCCTCCCACGTAGCGACAGGGAAAGGGGCCTGTGCTGAAGCGGAGGCCGTGTGGATGGAGGATGCAGGGTCCTCTCTCCTGACCAAAGGACACAGGGTGTTCCTAACACAGGCATCTCCTGGCTGGGATTTCAGAGTCTGGCTGAAAACTGCAACTGTCAGCAGCACAGATGTGTCAAAGGACGCGGTCTGAGAGTCACTGCTCGGAACAAGGTCAACACGAGGGCCTGGCTTGCAGTGCAATGCACCGAGCGGTCAGTGTCACCCGAGCCTCACAGGGAGCTTCTCACCATTCAAAACGCTCCTGCATCTTCGGGAGCCGGTGAAGAAGGCCCCGTGCCTGAGGCTAGAGAATGACGTCACTCTGGAACAGCTCCGGCTCCGTAATTCTGACTCGGGGCCAAACACAGAGGCGGGCCCTCCCTCCAGGGCGAGTCCGCAGCCCTGCAGATCTGCGGCGGGTCCACCTGCCCTTCGCCTCAGCCACACGCTGAATCCTAACAAGCAAAACTGACTTGAGTCTCAGAAACCGGGAGCCGCCTTTCCAAGAACAGGGGGCCAGATGGCACAAAATGGCTTTGCTTTCTCTTGACTCATTTGCAATAAATCCAGTAGCTTTGATCACGAAAATCACCGTTAAAAACCGAATGTCTCCGAAGCCTTGGCTGGACCCTCACACACAACGATGTTGGTACGGATTTAACCGTTCCTTTGCTCTCCAAATCCACCGGGGTCTCCCACTCCCGAGGCAGAGAGAGGACAGCACACCGCAGCCTCACGGACAAATCTCCTGTCCCGGACAAGGGGCACCCGCACACCACATACGTGCCGCGATATCGGGCAAAGGCTGGCAACTTACGTTTAAGGATTTATGATTATTTCCTCTTCATTTCAAGGAAAACTAGTTAACGCCAACCGTTTCCCTCCGGACAGCGCAGCATGAAGACTCATGTGACGGACTGAAAGCCGGCAGCTGGTCACCGCCAGCTCAGCGATTTCTCAAACCTAAACGAATCCATCCAAACCGCTCCTCAAGCTCATTTTAAGTAATCTTTTAATTAACAGGGAGAATGAACAGCCAATTATCCATTCTTCCAGTCTTTCCCCAGACCATTTTCAAACATTCGACTTAGGTTTAAATTATCTTTAGTGGAGAAAACAATCACCTGATTAATCTGTATTTTTCCTCCTCAAAATGACCTTCTGATAGCACCCCCAACCCTACACCAGGCTCTAAAAGCCCTGGGCTCGAGATGATTTTCAGCCCACCAAAAGTTATGCTTCCTCCATCGCTACTGCTGCAGATGCAACCGAAACGCAGGCTGAAGGAGCAGATTTCAGACCGGGCTCCAGGCACCCACCTGGGTTCCGGGAAAGCCTGTCACCATCTGCGATGATTCTAACTATCCACAGCAGAACAAAATCAGGCCGCCAGTCCTTGGAACCCAGCTGCCGGACGAATGCCCATCACACCTGCTCTTTCCTGTTACCACTGCTAGGAAAAAAAATGAAGGCTGCTATACAAAAATCAGACGCATTTCCCCACGATTCAGCACGCGATGCCAAGCTAAAGAACATATAATTCAAGGCCAGCAGCTCCTCCTACCCGTGCGCGCGGAAACCGCATTTAATCTCTGCACCATTTCTTCCAGGGCCATCTCTTCATTTCTCAGCCAAAACCTCATCCTCCGGCAGAAGAGGACGATGCTCCGCGGCTGGTCTCTGCGCCAGAGGCGCCCGCTGGGTGGGGCAGGGCGAGTGGGGAGGGGGCGCGCGGCGAGCCGGCCAGAGCGCCTCCCTTCCCGGGATTGGTCCCGAGTCCCACCGAGGGGCGCGCCCTGCGCAGGAGGGGGCTGCTCGGCGGAAGCGGAAGCGGCGCGCGCCCCGCGTGTCCGCCACCTGGACGCCCTGGGTGTGCAGCCCCGGGGTCACCTGGAACTCGTGTGTGCACCTCCGCGGCCACCAGGGAGCTGCGCGTGTGCACCCCCGAGGTCACCTGGGAGCTGCGCCTGTGCACCCCCGCGGCCACCAGGGACCCCGCGTGTGCCCCCGCCGATCGCCTGACAGTCCCGCGTGTGCACCCGCGGGGACCCGGGCCGGCAGCGCTCCCCGCGCAGAGGCGAGGCCCGGCGCACCCCTCTGGCCCCGGGTCTCCGTGCCCTTCGGTGGAGGAGGGGAGAGGTGTGGGGCGCGAGCGGAACCTGCCGGCCCCCCTTACCTCCGGCCGCCCCTGGGCAGGTGCAGAGGCCGCAGCAGCCCGGCGCGCCCTCCCCGCGCCGCCGCATGCCGCCCACGCCGCCCCAGGTCGTGGGTCCGAGGGTCGGCGGTGGATCCGGGGGTGGCCAGGGTGGACCCGCTGCTCCTGGTAGCGGCGCCGCCCGCCGGAGGACGCAGGGGCGGTGGGGAAGCCGCGCTGCAGGCTCGGGCCCTCAGGCCTGGCCCGGGTTGGCACAGAGCCACCCGGTGCATCCTACACCTCGGCGCCCTGCGTGTGCCAGGCATGCGTGTGCACGGCTGTGGCCGCCACATCCCGAGGGTGTGCAAGGACGCACTGGGCCCTGGAGGGGCCTCTCCTTCCCAGGGGGCTTGCCTGCTTTTGTGGCTGGCATTACAGGCAGCACGCCCATGCTGACAGAAGGAGCCTTTCGGGAAGAAGGGCCCATTTCCGTAAGTGGTTTGGGGAATTTGAGCACGGAGCGGCTGAGGTTCAAGCTCAGGTCAATAGGACCGACCTGTGTGCCAGCATCTCTGGTGTGACTGCCAGGAACTGGGCTGGGCCCAAGGGGTAAAAAGATGGAGGTGACACGGCACTTGCCTGCAGAGAACTCATGGGTCTGGGGGCAAGAAAGATCTGGAAGCAAATCATTGCAACGTAGAATGAATGTTGCACACGTGATAACCACACATGGAAAGTTGGGGTGAGACAAAGAAATTGCTGGTTTGTTTTTTTTAACATCAAAACCATTGACTATGAGCAGCTTCATACGGGTGGAGGTAGAGCCCAGTGAAGGGAGGGGTCGGCGCAGGGCAGACGGGGAGCCTCTCCCTGCGGACAAGGGTCCAGGGCTGCCCGGCGCCAGCTGTGCCTGCGGCCCCCTCCCCCTCACGACCACCTGCCTGCGACTTCAGAGGGCCAGGCACCTGGCAGAGTGTCCAGAAACGCAGCCGCTCCCCCCAAAGTGAAGTGGGCGCCTCCACCTTCCTGTGGCTCCAGAGGCAACAGCGCCCACCCTGGTCCTCAACCAAAGCCAGCCCGGCTGCACTCCCTCAGGCCTCCGACACAGCAGACGGGACATCCCTCTCCCAGCACCTTGGCCTCCTCCCCACGCCCGCGTCCCCCTTTGGCACATGGGTCTACACAGGTGGCGCTCACACTTGAGGTGCAGGAGTTCCCCACCCCCACCGAGGGCCCACTCACCCTAGACGGCAAGGTCACCCAGGGTTTCCCACCCCGCCGGTCTGTGGGCCCAGGCACGGGCATCTCTAACCACTCAGGCGACGCCGATACAGCTGGTCCACACTAGAATGCTGCAAGTAGCTCCCGTCTACACCAACAGCAAACAGAGAAACAGCGAGACTTCGTGCCCCTCCTGCTCTCGCTGACCGGTTCCCCCCACTGGGCGAATGTTCCCACCCACACGCAGCTGCCTTCCTCAGCCTGTGCCGTCCACTCCGTCCCCTGAAACCCTTCCGCTGGTGCCACACCCGGGACCAAGCCGCTAACTTCAGGGTTGAGTCTGCCAGCCTCTGTGCTGGGTGCTGTGACGCGTCAACGTGGCCAGGCTCGGTGCCCAGGCGTCTGCTCAAACACCAGTGTGGGCGTCACTGTGAGGGTATTTTGTAGACCTGATTAACAAGTAAATCAGCAGACTGATTAAAGCAGATCACGCTCCCCAATGTGGTGGGCCTCATCCAATCAGTTGAGGGCCTTAAGAGAAAATGACTGCCCTCCCCCGAGGAGGTGACTTCCCACTCGAGCGATTCCTGGGGCTCCAGCCTGCAGCCTGCCCCACAGATTTTAGACTTACCAGCCCCAGAATCGTGTGAGCCCGGCCCTTAAAATAAATCTCCCCCTCCACCCTCTCTCTCTACCAAACCTTCGCTCTCTCCTTAAATTACGGCTCAGATGGTGCCGTCTTTGTACAAAGAGCATTTAACATCTGCCCGAGTATAACCATCACAGTGCTGCCCAGCATTTACTGAGGACTCACTGTCCCAGGGACTACCTCAGCCCCACACCTGTGTGAACTGACTCAACTTCACAAGGATCTAGGAGATAGATGGGCACTGCTTTTACCCTGTTCTACAGAATAAGGCACAGAGAGGCTCAGTGACTTGCCCAAGGTCACAAAGCTGGTAAGCGGCAGAGGCAGGATTCACACTCAGACGCCTACAAACACAGACCCAGAAAACAAGTGTTTGCTTCCAGGAAACATCGCGTCTCAGCTGGAATGTCACCCAAGTCTCCTACAGTTCAATAAGGGGCAGTCAGCAAGGTCCCAAGCCCAACATTGCACGAACTCTTAGCCCGACTGTCTGTCACTGCCTCGCCCCTCCCAGCAAGGAGGAGCAGGGCAGGGACGGGGGTGCACAGGTGGGAAGGCGGGAGGTCACGTCACACCTGGACACCCTCATGTCCCCTTAGCAGCTGTTCTGGACAGCCGGCCCCGAGAGGTAAGAAATGAGAGTGTGCATCAGGTGCTGGAGCCCGCCCTCCCGAGACCGGGGCTCCGGATGCTGCTGTGGAGGTCATGGGGACATGCAGGCAGGCCTTGGGGCGGCTGGACTCCGGCCCTGGAAGGCAAGGATGCACACTTTCCTGCTCTGCCTCATCCCCCAGCACAGGGGCCGCAGGAAAGCGGGGCTTGGAAACGGCCCTATGAAGAAAGCCCCAGCCACCCAGCATGGCCTGGCTCATGAGCCCTCGGGGAGCCGTGGACACACCCCGACTCCCCACAACCGCTCCCTGGGCGCCGGGAGCCAGGCCCGGCTGGTTCCAGGGTGCTGCTGAGCAGGGCAGGCAGCTCCTGCCGCGTGGGGCTGACACTCCGCAGGGGGCCGCCACGAACGGGGACAGGCAAGCTGAGGGAGGACGGGGAACAAGCTGGGGAGGGGCCAGGAAGACAGGAGAAAACAGGACACGGGACTTCTGTCCTCGCCACGGGGCCAGCCCACAACGGGGAGGACTTTGGAGACGCCACCATCCCAACACCAGAACACTTCTCAACCCAAGCCCGGCACCTCGCCTGGCTCCCGGACAACCTGGTTCCTCCGACCCTCCGGGCCCAGCAGCACCCCCACCTGGCCCACAGGATGAACCCCCCTGACCCGGGCACCCGGCAGCTACCTGTCCTCTAACCCACGGCCAAAGATGGGGACAGAGCATTCAGAAAACAACAGGCAGGACTGACCCGGAGCGGCTGACAGAGAGCCCCCTGCACACCGTCAGAACGGGCTAGACTGCTCGGCAATCAGCAGGGCCATGAGGTGATGTCACCTCACACCCGTCAGAACGGCTGTCATCAGGAAGACAAGCAATAGCAAGTGTTGGTGAGGGTGTGGAGAAAAGGGAGCCGTCGTGCACTGCTGGTGGGAGTGCAGACTGGTGCAGCCACTGTGGAAAACAGCATGGAGGGTCCTCAGAAACTTAAAAACAGAAATACCCTCTGACCCAGCCATCCTAGCTCTGCATGTTTATCTGAAGGAATGAAATCAGGATCTCAAAGACACACCTGCACCCCCGTGTTCTCTGCGGCATTTTTCACAACAGCCAAGACATGGGAACAACTAGGTGCCCATCAATGGGTGAATGGACAAAGAAGATGTGGTTTATATACGCAATGGAGGATTATTCAGCCATAAAAAGCAGGAAATCCTGCCACTTGCAACAACATGGACGGACCATGAGGGCCTTATGCCGAGTGAAATAAGTCAGACAGAGAAAGACAAACACTGTATGATTTCACTTATACGTGGATCTAAAAAAGTCCAAGTCGCAGAAACAGAGTTGACCGCTGGTTTCCAGGGGCTGGGGGTGGGGGAAGCGGGGGATGTTGCTCAAAGGGTATAACCTTCCAGCTAAAGGACGAGTCAGTTCCGGGGATCTAACGTGCAGCCTGGCGACTGTGGCTGACAACACGGTATCGCGTACTAGAAAGTTGCCGAGAATTCTAAGAGGAAACGCAGTGGTCAGTGTTTGCCCCTTAGTGTCTGCAGCAGTTACAGCCAGCAGGGCAGGGGCGCATCCCTCGCAATTTATTGGGGAGTGTTTAAGGGAAACCTCACAAAGATCCCTCAGCAGGCCACAAACGACCTCTAACCCGTTGGGACCTTCTGGAAGGACCCTAACTGGGAAATAAAACCCTCTCGAGTGTGAGTGACCCTGTCAGGTGGAGCGGGCAGGTGGGGCGGCACCTCGGAGCCGTCCTTAGACGGGGCGAGCCCCTAACTCAGCCTCTGATCTGCTGGGGCCGTGGAAATGAGAAGAGGAGGGGCCTCAGGGCCCCACAGCCATGCAGGACTGGGGTGGAGGACTGGGCAGGGCCGTGCCAGGCCGGGGGCCCCTGAGAGAACCGCAGGGCCAGCGCCTCCCTGTCCTACTCTCGGGGACCCCGAGCACTGGCTTCCTGGGTTCTACGTTTATTCTGAAGACGTCACCCGCCACCTCCTGGCCGTGCACCCTGAGCAGACTTTGGGGGCATCAGGCCTACGCATCTCCTCACCTGCCAGACCAGCCTCCACGTCAGAAAGATTTCACTCGGGAAAAACACTTGTTCAGGCGTAAAGCAGTGAATAATTGAAGGATCCAGTCCACACCCACATCGGAGCCGTAGTCACTTCCGGCTGTAACAGAACACCACAGACAGGGCGCCCAGCAAAAAGCGAAATTTACTGTCTCACAGCTCCAGGGGCTGGAGTCGGAGATCAAGGCCGGGTTCTGGCGAGGATCCCCTTTCCGGGGCCTTCTCTCTGTGTCCTCACGGTGGGAGGGCGAGGGGCTCTGTGGGCCTCTTTGATAAGGGTGCCAATCCCCTTCACGAGGGCTCCCCTCTCACCCCCGAGTCACGCCCCTGGGCCCCTCCTAACACCATCACGCCAGGCGTTAGGGTTCCAGCTCATGAGTTCTGGGGACCACACTCAGACACAGCGGTGCCTACATATTTCATTTGAATGACAATAAAACAGCAACCTCAAATGGCTTCATTCTTTTGTTTTGTGACTTTAGGCTGTATTTTATATCAAACATCTGACAGACAAGAGCCTCGGAAGATTCTCCCACCTGGGCGCACCTGGAGAGCATCCGGCACAAAGACCCCTGCAGGGGCGCTGGGGGACCGGGCACTCCATCAAGGACGGGGGACGGGGAGCAAAGAGAAACTTAACATCTCCGGACGTTCATGACTGCACCCCAGGACAACCCGTCAGCCCTCGTCACTGTGCCCCAAAGACAGCGGCCCACAGGGGTCCCTGACCGAGCTGTGCCGCGGCTCGGATCAGAACAGGAGGGCCTGGGAACTCGAGCCTGAGGGAGACTGAGGAAGCCACTGTGGTGGGCGGAATGACGGCCCAAAGACATCCAGGTCCCAGTCCTCAGACCTGTGCGTGAGCTACCGTGCGTGGACGGGGGCTTTGAAGACGTGGTCAGGTGGGGCTCTTGAGATGGGGAGAGCGTCCTGGGTGATCAGGGTGGGTCCAACGTATCAGGGCCCCCCTAGGAGCGGGGCAGGAGGGTCAGAGCCAGAGATGTGCTGATGGGAGCAGAGGTTGGAGCATGCAGGGCCCCGAGCCAAGGAAGGCAGACGCTCTAGAAGCTGGACAAGGGGGGAAATGGATTCTCCCAGAGCCTCTGGAAGGAACCAGCCCTGCCCACACCTGGTTCTGGAATTCAGACCTCCAGAGTTGTAGGGTAATAAGTGTGTGTGTTTAAGGCACTGTTTGAGGTCATTGTTAGGGTGGCAACAGGAAACCACACTCACTAAAACCTGGAAGCCCCTTCTACAGAACTTGACCATCTGCCTCAGTCCAAGGTCCCCGTGAAGCCATCAGAATGACCAGGGAGCCAGGAGGCCCCACAGAAGGGCAGATGGCAGGCACGGGGGCAGCTCTGGACACAGGTTCCTCTTTCAAACCCCGAAGGGTCAGGAGTGGGAGCCGTTCTCTGTGCCTACAAATGAGTCTGCTGCCCGGACAGACTAAACAAGGTAAACACTTAAATCGTTCACCTCTCACCACGTAAATACCGTGACTCTTCAGAAGACCTAGGGGTCTGTGTGTCCATTCCTCACATTCTAAATCGGACTGTTGGGGGGGGGGGGTTGGACCCGCGTCACGTGCATGTGTGTGAAGAGCACATGTGTTCCAACGAGGCGGCCGCAGCAGGTGGGCATCGCCGTGCCCGAGTGAGGGGTGTGAGCCGCAATGAGTTATGCATTTTCTAGATTTTGACATCCTCTTGCCAACAGATACCCCGCCTCTGTCTCTGTCTCTGGGAGACATCCGCTCTCATCGTGAGGAACAACTCAGGAGACAGATCGACCGAAACAGCGCAGAATGCCTCCAACAGCCAAGATTTAGGAAAACAAGACAGTTCCTTCGTAGTCTCTTGTTCCGTGCGCCTGCCTTAGAAGGAACACAGACGGGAAGACATGGCGGAGAGTCCGCGTGCTGCTCCCACATCACAGGAGCAAGAGGGGAGACTGTCGGGAGGTGATCCCAGCACAATTCGCAGGTCTTCCTAAGAGATGTTAGAGGAAAAGCGGCGTCGATGTGTCTCGAAGAACAGAAGAGAGAAAAACAAAGCTTTGAAAATTACCTGGAACTTTATTTTATAGGATTCTCTAAGTTAACATTTATTAATAACTCCACCAGGTTGGAAGGCAACTGTAATTTATTTGGGATAAGACTGTCATTATGTGCTTAAGAGGCTTCTCCCAGGTGGCAAGGAGGTCACAGATGGCCTGAGTCCTGCCTGGCGGCCAGCCTCCTTCCTGTCTGGACAGAGGGCTGAGGTCTGCCCGCCCTCTCGTCCAGGCTGCAGTTTTACAGCAGCTGCAGGATTCACAGCTTCGGTCTATCAGCAGCGGCAGGTGGAGGAGGTCATGAAGAAAGCCGCCACAGACCCCAGGCGCCCTGCGAGCCCCAGAGGAGCAGAAACGGAGCCCACCCTGTGGGCGGCTCTGGCACGCCATCCATCGCACAAGTTGTGAAAGTGTAGAGGTACCGGTGGGTTTGGGAAAAGAAGAGGCCCACGGGCAGTGAGAGCAGGAAGGAGCACAGAGTCTGTGCCCCTCAGATGGAGAAGGAAGGGTGAGGAATCTAAGGGAAATGGGAGGTGGGCACAGGACTGGGCCACGGGATGGTCAGCGTACGTGTCAGCTCAGCAAGGCTCGAGTCCCATCTCCAGACCAACACTCACCCAGGGGCTGCTGTGGAGGGGTTTGTAGGTGTGGCTAATTGACACTAGCGCTCAGGACATGAAGGGAGGCAGATCACCCTCCATGATGTGGTGGGCCACGTCCCATCAGTTGAAGGCCTTAAGAGCAAAAATAGGTTTTCCTGAGGAAGAGGAATTCTGCCTCAGGACTGCAGCCTAGAAACCCTGCCTCAGCTCCTGGCCTGCAGATTTCAGACTCGCCAGGTCCTGTCATCGCATAAACCAATTCCTTGAAATAAACCACATACGGATATATGATTTATGTCTGTATGTCTGCGAATGGCTGTGATTCCCTGAGAACCCTGACTGACATGGGCCTGGTCCTGAGAGCCCAGAAGGCTAAGGCTTCCTTAGCCAGTTCATAAGGCATCAAGGAAACAGGAACAGATGAACAGACTGGTACCCCGGGAAGACGGGCGGCCATGGAGGGGAGACATGCGGACGTGTGGGGCACTTAAAGGGATTCAGAAGAGCTGAACGTTAGGAAAACTGTAACTGAGTCCTTTTGCTTATGTTTCCCCTTTGTGTATATGCAAAACTGATGATAAAACTCTGCTTTAACAAGTCAAAGAGGGCTCTTTAAGTAAAAAATTAAAACTCTAAGTGATAAGAAAAAACTGAATTCACTTTCTTTGAGTTGGCCAAGCAGTATCCTAAATGAATCGTAGATTCATCAGGTTCACTGAAATCGTGATTGGAGCAGACTGCCTGCGTTAGGACACACGAGATGGAAGACAGAAGGAAACGGCGAGAATCACAAGTCAGGGTGCCGTGGCCATAAAACCCGTGAAAAAGATGCTCTAATAACAACGCACACACAGAAACGCGCACCAGACACAAACCAGATTCTACTGCGTGGATAAAAAACAGAACAATGACAAAGATGAATTCAACCTGGAAACAGACGATTTTGTCCAGTCTCCAGTTAGAGGATGGGCGGCACGGACCGGACCCGAAGGTCATCGCTAGCCCTCCATCCCTCATCCGCACGGCAAGATTCCACCAGACCTTCCAGACCCCAGATCTCCACAGCTCCTCACTATGAGGCGGGCCTAACAGCACGTAGCCCCCTACAGCTTGGAGACATCAAAGCTGGATGCTACTGAGGAACGAATACAAGTGTTGACGCCATTTCTGAAAACACCGCGTCCTTGAAGATCAGCACCAGGGACTCCTGGAAAGGCCCCCACGCCGGCTGGCCGCCCTCTGACAATACACGAATAGCACGGCTGGGGCTGCCGTCTCTGGGCAGCAGGAGCCCCCCTTGGGGGCCTCCTCCATGTGCGCAATTCCCTAAGGACTCCGCCACGTTCAAGGGCAGGCACCCACCAGCCTTTGCTCTGCGTTTGCCTTCTCCAGGAGGTCGGCCTATAAATAAGGCTCTGAGCCCAACGTCACAGAGCTGTCTGTCCAGGGAGCATGAGAAAAGGGACAGGCAGGGAGGTGAGGAGATGCACAGACTCACTTCCAAAATGTGCAGCAAAGGACGGTGAGACCAGAGCCTGTGGCTGTGAGCACAAAGGACGGGACCACATGGGAGCTGATAAAACCCAGGGATGTCATATAAATGCATGTAAAATTTGATAACCGAGCAGAAAAGCCCAATATTTAAGGAAAACCTCGTGCGTGGTGTGTCCTGTTTCTATGGACATACGCCTGCCCATGGTCAGATAAATTAAAGAGAGATTTTAGGCACAGCGCACCTGGCTCTCCAGGAGACCTGGTCTGAAAGCCGGGCCTGGACACCCCTGGACCCAAGGCTTGCCCTGGGTGGCACCCTCCTAACTCCAACCACAGCACAAGCCGGCCACAGCCGTGTGCAGGCCGTGGGATGTGGGACTTGGTCAGGCCGCCTCCGAGAGCAGACACAGGGGCCCAGAGACCAAGAGGGAGCTGCCCACCACCCTGGAGACGAGCGCCTGTCCGGTGCCCAGTTGTTGCCACCACGTGGGCCAAATGCCTGTAAACCATGCGCTCTGATCCAGCACTGCAGGTCACAACCATGCAAGTGTTCATCACACAGCCACTGGCCTCCCGAAAATGAGGCTTCAGAATGCGAACACACGCAATTCTGGAGAGGAGCAGGGCCTTCCAGGCCACCTGCCGTGCTGTCTGGCTCTAGGATGTGTCCCCTGCACAGAACACGCACTAGCTGAAGATGCAGTGGCTTTGAAAAGGCAAAGCGCTCACAGCCGACCCAGGCTCTGACTTCTCAGATTCTGCTCATGCTTCTGAACGTGAGTCCGGGTTTTCAGTGCAGAACCGTGCGCCTCAGACCAGAGTGCACGGCTGCGGCTCCAGGGCGGGCGCACCGCACAGCGCCATTAGCTCGGCCCGCACCACTCACAGGGCTTGTGTTTGGCTGTTTTGGTTTTTGGAAATCAGGCCTCCTGAGAAGTAGGGAAAATCAGTCAGTGCGCATGGCATCTGGACTTTATTCCTCCACTTCAAATGCTTTCTAAGAAACCAAATGAAACCGGAGAAAAACACACCGCTGGCCTTAAAGGGATCTGGCACGCATCTCTCTGGGACTCTGGAACATCTAAACTCAGTTCTGGCAATGGCATTGATTTTATTCCCCAAAGTGTCTGGGGATTTCCTGGACACGCGTATTTAAAGGCCCACACGGTCAGGATGTGCACGGGGCTGCGCCCAGCAGCCAGCATCGATCCCGGGCCTTCAGGGCCACATTCACACAGTGTCAGAGCCCGGAAAGCGCTCTTTTCACGATGGAAATGCCACTTCAGGAGACTCTCCTTGTAAGATGATTCAGAGTTTGGGCTCCAGGGTTCGAATCCCAGCTTGGCCGCTTTCTAGGAGGGTGAACTTGAAGAAGTTACTTAATTTTTCCTGCCTCAGTTTCCCCATCTGTAAAATAGGGATCACAAAGGACCGACATCATTGTTTGTTTGGACGATCAATACATGATTAGAACAGCATCCAGCACGCGGTAAGCATTCGATAAATACTAGCCAATGTTTCAATATTCAGAGAATCAGCCCGTGAAAGCCAGAATGGACCATGGCAAGAGTCCAAACCCCATCAGACCTGTTGACCGCGCTCCCCGCGTTTCAGGGTGTGTTGGTGACTTACCACAGTGTCTGCCCGACCTGGCCCTCCTCACTCCGGACCCGTGGACCCAGGATGGACACTTGAGGCTGCTCGTCTTGCTTTGCTGCAGGTTTGTTCATCCAGTGCGTCCTTGAGCCTCTGCCTCTGGGGCCCAGACCCTAGCCGCGTCACCGCCCGTCCACCCCTGACTTCCGAGGCCCCGCGCCTGGCACGCAGCTCGAGCAGGTCGCTGCACGGACGGCAGCGGGAAGGCATGGCACAGCGTTGCTCTGAGTATCTCACGACTGCTTTTCTCCTTACAGAGCAACCAGCAAATATGAGCACCTGCTGTTTGCAAAGCAGTGTGCTCAGCCTGCACAGCACAGCAGAAGCCCCAGAGTGTGGGTCTCCTGATGCCTGGCCCCCATTAAAGCAGCGTCTCCGCGGAGCTCACTCCAAGGGGGCGCACCAAGGAGAGGCTCAGCCCAAGGAGAACAATCGTTGAGGGCCTGTGCGGCCCCTGTGGACACCTCAGTCAGCAGGGTAATGAGGTTCAATAGAAAGTGTGAAAAAGAAAAGTGGTCCCGCTAACATCTTTTTTTTCTTTTATTTTAATATTTCCTTTTTTACATAGGTTTACTGAGGTATAATTAACATACAAAGAACAGCCCGTATTTAATGTGCACTGTTTGCTGAGTCCAGACACACAGGAACACCGTGCAGCCCTGACCACGATCAAGGTCACACACATAACCCCCGCCTCCAAAGACTGTGGTGTCCCCCCTTTTTTGTGGTAAGAACACTTCACACGAGATCTACCCCCAACACACATTTTTTAGTGTAAAGGACATTGCTAACTAAGGCACTATGTGTCCAGCAGATGTCTAGAACCTACTCATCTTGCACAGCTGAAACTTTACACCAAATGAACGTGTCCCCGTCCCCTCCCGGCAGCCCCTGCAGCCACCACCCTACTCACTGCTTCTGTCTGACTGCTAAACCTCTCAGAAGAGGAATCAGGTGTATCTGTCCCTCTCTGCCTGGCATGTCTCGCTCAGCGTGATCTCCTCCAGGTTCATCCATGTTATCAAAAATGGCAGGACTTCCTTCTTCTTTGAGGCTGGACATCTTAGCGAGGCCTTCAGGAGCTGGACGCCAGCGTCAGAGTGTGGCTGATGGGGTGCCATGGTGTGTCTTCAGGGCTTTCGGGAAAGGGCCGCCCTCCTCGAGGTGGCAGCGGCCTTGGCCACCTGCCCACCTCTGGGAGGTGTCAGCTGGGGCAGGGAGGCAGGAGGCGGAGAGCGAGCTACCGGTAAGATGACCCGGAGCCTGGGCCAGCCCAAAGGAGCGGGGGAGGGGGGATTCAGCAACAATGCGTGGGCAGAGCTGGAGGATTTCATGCTTCTGCTGCCACCGTGTTTGAGGCCTGGGAAAACAGGTGGACAGAAACATAACACATGAGCCCGGCTCCAGGGCACCTGCAGTCCCCCTGGGTGACAAGACAAATGCAGAGAAAGCTCACTGAGGAGAGCAAACGCAGGCAACGACTTCACTCAGGCTTAGAAGGCCCAGCGACCACATGAGATTGCCAAATAAAATAGCGTCAGGGAGCATCAGCGAGGAGTGCTCAAAGCAGACGTGGGTCCCGGGCTCGGGCAGCCGGCCTGTCCTGCTCTGCCTCTGCCTGTGTCGGTCCCAGCCCCCAGCTCCACTCGAGGCACCGGTCAGGGGGCGGGGCTGACACCGGGTGTGGGCACAGCTGGAAGGCCTTGGCGGGGAAGGCCAAAAACCGGGATCATGGCCGCCCCTGCTGTTTGGGGCCCAGGTGGGCCAAGAGGGACATGCAGTGACAAATTGGACCAACCTCCCTCGGGGGACCACAGCAGGTAAGATCTGGGGGGGTCTGTCGTACCCCCACTTTCTGCCGTTGAACTTTGCTCACGTCTCTGCAGAGGGAAACACCTGGGAAAGAGCGAACACGTCCGCCTCTGTCAGCTCCCACACCCCCCGTACAGGTTGAGGCTCCGTCCGCATCTGTGAGCGTCCACCTCCGCGTGACAGAAGCTGGAGGAGACGGACACCAACGGCTGAAACTGCTGATTTCAGTGTCAGACGGCCAGCCCTTCACCACATTCCTCCAGGAAATCAGAGCTGCATAGGTACCTTCCAGTTCCCCAAATACACATCGAATAAGGGCCGATTCCAAAACGAGGCCCCCAGCGAAGGTGGCGTCACACTGGCCGCCCGCAGTGAGTGAGCAGCCGTGATTTCACCAAGGAGTGGCGCCCATGGCACAGCCCCGTGAGAGCAGCCCCTCAGATCCACGGTCACTGCACCTCCCAAGTATCCGCTGCTCTTCGTGAAAACAGAATCTGTCTCCAAAACGGACATGTCTCTGGCACCCGCCTCCCTAGTGATCACGCCCAATGCCCCCTGTGCTCTCTGGCCAGTGGACCTGACGTCTAAGTGGAAAGGACACCGCTGATGGAGTGATAACTCGGGCGCCGTGGGACATGCGGTGTCGTCCCAGTTCTGACGCAGACTGCTCCAAAACAGTAAACACTGGAGAACGTGCCAATTTATAATTAGGAAGTTGGTTTATTGCTTTGTTTAGAAAATTAATAGTAATAAACCTGAATTTGACTTTATGGTACATTCTTAGACTCATCCCACCAAATATGCTTCCCAAACAATGCACAGAACACCAGAAAAGTTCAGGAGAAGGGAGGCACAGACACGGGGGGCTCACTGGGCCCCGAGGATCAGAGCAGGCACGTGGGGCACTCGAGCATTTTGAAGAAAACGGAGCTTCCTGTCTCTTCTCCCTCGAGGGATGTGGTTACAGGAAAAGATGACGCAGCAAGTGCATCACGGCTGAGATCTCCCAAAAACAGAAACGAGGAACTGGGAGTGTGTGTGAACACCCCTGCCCCCACCAGCCGGGCTGCCAGGGCACGGGGACAGGGGTCCGGCTGGCTCCCGCTCACTTCCAGGCTCCAACTGAGGCTCCCAAAGCCAGAGGAAGCGATGCGAGCGGCGCAGAATCGCTCTGCTGCCTCCCACCTTCCTTCGCCCAGCGCCGACTATTCAAACACACATGATACAACGTTAGAAACGTCATTCATTCAAGCCTTGACTCAGGGGCAGTGTTTTCCAAGGCTGAACACCAAGGTCACTGAGACTGAGTCAACCCAGCCCGACATCTCTTTAAACTCTTAGATCTGGACCCATAAACCCACAGCAAATATTTACTTTAAGCCAGTCAAGGTCACAGCTCGCAGGAAGGAAGCTCTTTTCCCTCCACTTCCCACCGCAAATCAGACTGGACGTGTCAGTGAAGCCCTCCCACATGCAGCAGGACGTGTGGACTCACTGGCCGTGAGGGCACAGGACTGCGGATTATCAGTGTCAGTGTTTACATCATTGTGGACTCACATGCAGTTACCAGAAATAGTCCACAGAAAGCCCGAGTACCCTATTCTCCAACAGTCACAACATACAAACTACAGTACGGTGTCAGCGCAGACACGGACACCGTGCAGTGGACACGCAACATTCCTTCGCCACGAGGATCGTGGCTCCCTTTTGTGGACACACCCACCTTCCTCCCACTCCCGCCCCCTACGAACCCTGGCTACCAATAATCTGACCTTCGTTTCCATAACTTTGTCGTTTCCAGATTGTTTTATAAATGGAACCATATAGGACACAGCCTCTGGGATTGTCTTTTTCACTCAGTATAATGCTCTGCAGATTCACCCAGCCTGTCCCGTGTACCGACAGTTTGTTCTTGTTGCTGAGTTGTTGGTGTCTGTGGTGTGGACGGACAACTTTTTTTAACCAATTACCTGTTGAAGGACATCTGGGTTCTTCCCAGTTTGAGGCTATTATGAATAAAACTAATATAAACATTTATGTGCATGAATTTGTGTGACTATGTCTTCATTTCTCTGGGATGAATGCCCAGGGGTGCTGTTGCTGGGTCGAATGACAGCTGCGTATTTTGTTTTAAACGAAGCTGGTACCTGGTTTCCGGGGCAGCCGCGATGTTTTACACCCACCTGCAGTGCCGGAGGGATCCCATTTCTCACTGCACTGCAGGCTTTGGCGCCATCGCTCTGTTTTAATTTGGCCGTTCTGAGAGGTGTTGGCGGTCTCTCGCGGTGGTTCTGCTTTGCATCCCTCTGCTGGTGCTGGACACCTCGGAGCGCTCATCTGCCATCCGCACGCCCTCCTCAGGGCGACTCCTGTTCCTGCCCATTGCCCGGTTTCTCACTGGATTGTTTGTTTTCACAGTGGTGAGCTGTCAGACTTCTTAGTCCTTTATCGGATTTATGGTTTGCCAGTATTTTCTCCCAGTCTGTAGCTTGTCATTTCATCCTCTTAACAGGGGTCCTTTACAGGCATAAGTTTCTAATTTTGATAAAGTCTAGTTTACCAATTTTTCCGTTTATGGATCATGTTTTTAACATCAAATCTAAGAACTCTTTGTGCCAAGCTTCTGAATATTGTCTCCTATTTTTTCCTAAAATTTTTTAATTAAAATTTTATGTTTAAATCTGTAATCCATTTTGAGTTCAATTTTATAATAGGGGTGAAATTTAGGTCATTGCTCATTTTTTTTCTCTGCCTCCGGATGTCCAATGGCTCCAGCACAATTTGTGGAAAAGGCTGTCTTTCCTCCACTGAAGTGACTGTCTACCTTTGTCTCAAACCGGCTGGGCACACCGTGCGGGTCTATTTCTGAGATCTCTATTCTGTTCCATTGAGCGTCGTCTGCCATTACCACACTGTCCAGATTAACGGAGAACATCAGTGTCTTGATATCAGGTAGACTGAGTCTTTCTCCCTCCTTCTTTTTCAAGATCGTTTTAAGTATTCTAGGCCCTTTGACTTTCCATACCAATTTTAGGATAAACTTGTCTATATCTACCAAAAAATCTTCTTTGGATGTTGACAGGACTTCCGTTCATTGGTTTGGAGAGAACTGACATCTTTACCATGTAAGTCTTCCGACCCATACACACCACACGTCTCTTCATTCGCTGCAGTCTTGTCTGAGCTCCTTCACCAGCGTGTCTGGTGTTCAGCACACAGCCCTGCACGTGTTTTGTTAGAGTTATATCTAAGTACTTCATTTTTTTGAGTCATTATAAATGGTATGGTATTTTTAATTTTGGTGTCACGTGTTCACTGCTACATATGGACATATGTATGGACTTCTGAATGTTTGTCTCGTATCCTGCAGCCTGGCTAAACTCACTTCTCAGTGCCAGAGTCTTCCGGGGAGCCCTTGGAGTTTTACAATTACATGATCAAGCCATGTGTAAATCCCGTTCTAACTCTTCCTCACCAACTCCATGCCTCTTATTTCCTTTTCCTGACTCGCTGCAGTAGCCGGAACTTCCAGCGCGACGTCGAGCAAGGGCAACGAGAGCAGACATCCTCAGGTTGCTCCCGATCTCACAGGGAAAGCACACCGTCCCCACCCTTACGTATAATGCAGCTCTAGGCGGTTTTTGTAGATCCTCATTAACGAGTTAAGGAAGCTCCCCTGTATTCCTATTTTTCTGAGAGTTTTTTTAAAAAACGTGAACGGATGTTGAATTTTGTCAAATACTTCTTCTGCATTGATTGAAATGATCATGTGATTCTTCTCTAGTCCATTGATATGGTGGATTACATGGATTAATCCTCAAATACTGAACCAGTCTTGCATTCCTGCGATAGACCCAACGGGGTCACGGTGAGCAATTCTTTTTAAATATTGCTTCATTCTATCTGCTAATATTTTGCCATGGACTTCGGTGTCTACAGTCATGAGGGATATCAGTCTGCAGTTTTCCTTTCTGTCTTTGTCTGGTGTTGGCGTCAGGGTAACACTTGCCCCTAAGAGGAAACGGGAGGCATTGTCTGCTCTTCTGTTTCCAGAGGACACTGTGTAGCATTGCTGTTAGTTCTCTAAAGGTTTGGTAGAATTCTTGAGTGAAACCATCTGGGCCTAAACTTCTTTTTCGAGAGTTTTAAAGTATCAATGCAACGTCCTGAACAGCTACAGGGCAGTTCAGTGACCTGCCGCCTATTGAGGGAGTTGTGACCGTTGTGCTCCCAAGAAAGTTTCCTTTCTCTTCAGTTTTCGCAAGTTTCTGTGATGTGTCTCGGTGGTTCTGGGAGACTGATTCTGACTGACGTTCTATCAACTCCGTAAATATTTGGGTTTGTGTCTTCTGCCAGATTTGGGCCGTTCTCAGCCTTCGTCTCTTTGAGTCCTTCTCAGCCCCACCTCAATCTTCTCTCCTCTGCGGCTGCAATGACGTGACTGTCAGCTCTTTTCTTAGAGTCCTACAGGTCCCTGAGGCGCTGCTCACTTTTTTTCAGTTTATTCTGTTGTCGTTGCTCAGACTGGGCAATTTCTGTGGTTTTATCTTCAAGTTCACTGACTCTTTGCACTGTCCCTTCCCTTCTGTTGTGGGGAACACTGACTGAGTTTCTCACTTCACCTTTTGTATTTTTCGTTTCCAAAGTTCCCATCTTCTTCTCTACATCCTGACTTCTTTGCTGAGGCTCTCTATCTTTTCCTTTATCAACAGCATGTCTGTAATTGCTCGGTGAAGCATTCTGTGATGGCTACTTCAGCATCTTTGTCGATGACTCTGTCATTCTGTCATCTCAGTGTTGGCATCTATTGTCTTTGTTTATTCTGTTTGAGTTTTTCCTGGTTCC
Organism: Equus caballus; assembly: GCF_041296265.1. Classification (NCBI taxonomy): domain Eukaryota; kingdom Metazoa; phylum Chordata; class Mammalia; order Perissodactyla; family Equidae; genus Equus; species Equus caballus. Next base: position 100,273,949 of record NC_091700.1, on the reverse strand, counting down.
TGACATGACAATTAATTTTCAACAGGAACTTGGACATTCTGTCCTACGTCATGAGACTTTGGATCTTATTCAAATCTTCTGTAGAGCTGGCCTCCTCTGGGCGCTCCACCAGGGACGGGGGACAATGCCTTCATTACTGCCAGGTGGGGGTACGCCCAGGTTCCCCTCAGTGACACTCAAGGACTCTGTTGACGTGGGAGGTGGGGTGTGGGGGGAACACTCCTTGTTACTGCTCCCCACCTGGCCTCCACCAACTCCTCTTGGCTGGGAGGGTTCAGGTTCTGTGTTCTGCTCCCCATGTCCCTCCACCGTCACCTGGCAGGGGTGGCCTGGTGACTACTGGACAGGGGTCGAAGTCCTGACTCTGCTAGGCCTCCTCGGACGTCACCCAAGCTGGGGGGGGGAAGGGGTGGAAGTCCAGGCTCCCCCTGTGGCCTCCACCCACCGAGTGTCAGCGTCAGGAGAGGTGGACTCTCTGCTGCCCAGGGCGAGGAAAGTCGGGCAGTCCGACACTCTGCGGGGTGTTGGGGAGCGTCGCACAGCCTCTTGAGGGCGGAAGTCCAGGCTCCCTGCTCATCTTTGGGGTCAGTGTGGGGTGGGGCCTCAGTTTCCTGCAGTGTCTGCCTGGGGCCGAGCGGGTTTTGTCTAGGAGTTCTCTGTCTGGCCGTGCTGCCCCTTCCCTGGTCCTTTGGCAGAGACAGCAGGCTTTGCTGTGAGCTTTTCTTTTTGGTTTAGGCCCACTGGTGTTTCCAGGTTGCTGGTTTCTCCAGCACCCTGTCTGGGACATGTGAGGCAAAAGAAAACCCAGGGACCACCACCGAGTCCTCGGGCCACGAGGTCCCTGGCTGGTCGCCTCCTCTCACTTTTCAGAATCTTCTTACGGTTTGTTCCTATATAAAGTTCAGGGTTTTCTGTTTCACTTAGTGAAAGGATTAGGGAAAAGAACATCTGTTCCACCCTCCCAGAAGTGGTCCTTCCTGGGTTAATTTTACAAGTGATGGTACAAGCATCCTCTCGCAGCTCTTCCGACTGGAGGAGCTCTAAACAGACACCTCCTGGCTCCTGGTGGAGCTCCTGAGACAACCAAGGACACTGCCCTGGCAGGTTCCCCATCAGAGGGACTGCTGCCCTTGAGGAAGTCTCTCGTCCATCTCCACTGCAAAGTCCCAGCAGGGTTGGGGGCACAGACGTGGTGCTCTAAGCTCCGAGATGCTGGAATAAAACAGCGACTTGCCATCCTTGTTCTCTTCCCAGCCTATTGTCAGAGTCTTTGAGTTGCCGCAGAAGGCCATGCACATCAACACAGGTTTCAACAATTAATGAAGCAATGTGTTGGCTCACAAGGCATCTAGCTAGTGACCATGCTTACGTGGGTCACAGCTGCATCTAGTTCATGTATTTTGAAATTAAAGTTACTGTGGCTTTTATCAGAAAGGGAAGAAAACTTATCTTTAGGGATATCTGTTGGAGAATCTTGGCTAGTTCTAGTTCGAATAATTTGGCTTGGTAACAAAATGATGCCTGCAAAAATTTTGACATTTCAAATGAAAAGCTGATAAAGCAAAAAGGTGACTAAATTTTACCACGAGTCATCAAAAGCTCTAGAATTTCAACAAATACAAACGGAAAAGAGCTTTAAAATTTCAAAGAGAAATCCCCTCGAAACATGACAGCCCAGAAGAGTCAAAGCTAGCCCACTGGTGAGCTCAGGTTTTTCTCAGTAAATAGCCAACAGTGTCCCACCTGGCTGAAGCCATATGGAAGCCACAGGGATAGTCCTAAAATAACACTGGAAAATTTGAAGAATAAAAAACATGGCAAATATCCGTGTCTCAGTGAGCCACGGCCTCACCACTCACTCAACTACGCCCCATTCTTGTGTGTCTAAGATGGATTTAGTACCAACCCAGCTGTCGATTTGAACAACCTCACTTACTGAGCGGATCCATGTGCCAGCACGCCCCATCATCACCCGTGTACACGGGATGGGACACCACCCCATCTTACAGACGAGGTTAGCTCTGCATTCATCTCGAGCTGCCTTCACACTCACCCACGTTCTTCCTGCTCAGTTGGGCAGGCAGTGCACTCAAGGTCACAGACGTGGGCGGAAGGTGAGACCACAAACCCACCACCACCACCTTAAAGAAATCTCACGGGAAAAGATCCCAAAGACAGAAGCAGAATCACTTCCTTATATAAGAAGCACTTAAAAAAGAACAGACCCCAATTTTTAGAGCAGTTTTAGGTTTACAGAAAGTGGAACAGAAAGTGCAGAGAGTTCCCATATATCCTGCTGCCGTTTCTCCTGTTACCATCATCCCCCAGTGGTGCGCACACTCGTTACTGCTGATGAACCAACGCTGGTAGATTATTGTCACGTGTGGCTTGGGCCACAGGGAGACCAAGGGAAATGGGGGCCGGGGCTACGGGGAGACCAAGGGGAATGGGGGCCGGGGCTACAGGGAGACCAAGGGGAAGGGGGCCCGAGCCACGGGGAGCCCAAAGGGAAGGGGGCCCGGGCCACGGGGAGACCAAGGGGAAGGGGGCCCGGGCCACGGGGAGACCAAAGGGAAGGGGCCCCGGGCCACGGGGAGACCAAGGGGAATGGGGGCCGGGGCCACGGGGAGCCCAAAGGGAAGGGGGCCTGGGCCACGGGGAGACCAAAGGGAAGGGGCCCCGGGCCACGGGGAGCCCAAAGGGAAGGGGGCCCGGGCCACGGGGAGCCCAAAGGGAAGGGGCCCCGGGCCACGGGGAGCCCAAAGGGAAGGGGGCCCGGGCCACGGGGAGACCAAGGGGAAGGGGGCCCCGAGCCACGGGGAGACCAAGGGGAAGGGGGCTGGGGCCACGGGGAGCCCAAGGGGAAGGGGGCCCGGGCCACGGGGAGCCCAAGGGGAAGGGGGCCGGGGCCACGGGGAGCCCAAGGGGAAGGGGGCCCGGGCCACGGGGAGCCCAAGGGGAAGGGGGCCGGGGCCACGGGGAGCCCAAGGGGAAGGGGGCCCGGGCCACGGGGAGCCCAAGGGGAAGGGGGCCCCCCTGGCGACTCCATGAAGTCGCTATTGATTTGCAGGGACTGTGATGGAACTGAAGGCATCACATTTTTCATGCAAACGCATTCAGTTCAGGAAGTAGAGGCAGTTCTGTGACTCTTCATGATTTTCACAAACACGCCATTGATCAGGCACCTTCTCCCTCGGGGGACAGGGCACACTGGCCAGGTGCTGGGTGTCTGGCTCAGGAAATGCAGCCCCTGGGTGCTGGCGTTCTGCGTCCCGCCAGCGCCCACAGCTCCTTGGCCGCTCACCTAGACTGGGGGCCAGCAGGGTAGCTGCAGGGCTGGGGTCTGCGGAGACGGGAGCTCTCCCATTCGGGGTGGTCATCCTGTTTGTTCGGCGACTGTGTTGAGAATGGTGCTAAGTCAGCTGAGACCCCCAAGTCCTGCTCCCCACTTTCCGCACAGCCCGCGCCTTTTTGCATGCCCCGAGCTCAGCTTCCTGTTTGCTGAGCCCCCCACCCCAGCCCTGCTCAGTGCCACCTGGACTTGTGCTCCGCTTGGTCCAGGCAGCCCGCCCTCTGGCCCCGAGGCCCAGGCGCACATACCCCCTCCCTTGAACACATTTATAGTCAGGATAACAAATGGCTGCAGCACGTACACAAACGGCATCACACTGATTTTCTTAAGAGCCACTTCCAACACAGAGTGCTTTCCAGGCACCCACGAGATGATGCGCCCCAGTCCCCCATGGCCTTGCTTTCCGCACAGGGCCTGTGAGCAAAGAGCCAGACCCGTGGCTTCCTTGGGGCAGACCACGCCCTGCTCGCTCCTCTAGGCTCCAGGTCCAGGACTTGCTGGCAGGGCTGCGCCTGATACTGGGGTCTTGGTGACACCAATGTGGTGGGGAGGTGATCCAGGCTTGCGATCAGAGGCCAAGGGAAAGCAGACGGGCACTGTGCCCATGCCCTGCGCCACAGGGAGATGCCGAGGTGCCCCAGGGCTCCCCAGCGCCCTCAGAGGCAGCTGGAGCGCCATCTGGGGCAGGACGTCTGGTGTGGGCAGCGCTGGCTGTGCACAGAGGGCAGCAGGAGCCGAGGGCGTGCCGCACCGCAGGGGACAGTGCCGCAGTTCCACAGAAGGACAGAGGACTCGCTTCCACCCTCTCCCATACTTCTACTCGAATCGGCAAATGTCTGTAAGAGACTCGGGGCCCGGACACCTTCTGAGCCATAACCCATGGCTATCCACCCGGATGCGGCCCCTGGACCCGCAGCAGCCAGATGTACAAGAAAATGGCCCGCTGTCCCATGTGGATGCGGTCTCAGTCACGACCCCCGCGGGGAGCCGTGGGAAAAACTCAATTCAGTCTGCCCGGTGAATTCAGCTTCCTTCAGGAATTTCACTCGTAGTTTTGGTACCTCTGACTTTTGGGATAAATCCTTAATGTCTGTGACTTTCAGCCTCTCCCCCACTCCTCTCAAGGATGGTGTCTGGGGAGGGGAGAGGGGGTCTCTGTGCTGCTGCCCTGCGGCTCCCAAGACCCCGACGCTCAGGAGGCTGGCGGACTCTGAGGGTCTCCGTGGCCTCGGCCTCTCCAGGCCCTGCTCTGGAACGCTGGCTCCCACTCAGTTCCTGTGGCCACGATCCCTTTAACCCCCCATAGCACCTTTCCCCCATGCATCCTACCAGCGTACCTCTCAGAGGCGTGTGGAAACATCCGGAAAGTGTACTCAGGCTCTCTCACTGTCTAGCTTTGGACCACCCAGGGTGCTTTGAGGGGTCCCTGTGGCGTAGTCCTTCCAAGAGGACACAAGCTGGGAACCTACTGGACACACGAACGAGGGAACACCCTCCCAACATACACGCCCCTGATCCCACCCCCTATGCTGCCCACAGGTCCCTCTCCCTCCCCCCCGGGCTCGGTGGCGGACTGCAGCCTGAAGAAGAGGGCGACATGGGCTTTGGGGCGCAGGTCTGCAGGCACACGGGACCCTGGGGACAGCACGGCGGCCTGTCACGTCCACTATGAGAAAATCTCTGAGAAACTCCGTGTCGGGTTTCATTTTCCCATGTGTACATCACACAGACCCAGGGACACACGTCTGCTGTGTGGACAGGGTAGCCCGTGCACAACCTCGGGTGCCCTGCAAGTCTTCAGAAGGTCAGTTCATTCGGCCCTGGCAGTTGTGACCCCTCGGGGACAGTGCTGCCTGTCACAGTTGAGGTGTACTGTTCCCTAGCAGGTGGACACCTGACGCTGCTGAACACCCCACAGTGCACAGACGCCCCCCGGGAACGAACGATCCACCCAATGCCCCTCGAGCTGAGGTGAGACCTGGAGCTGGAAGCCGAGGGACACGGGGGCCCAGGGACTTGCATCCAGAAGATGCAGAGAACTCTTTCAATTCACGATAAAAGACAACGGCCCTGCTGAAGAATGAGCAAAAGATCTGAATGGATGTTTTTTGAAAGAAGATTTAAGGTGGCCAGTAAACACGTGAAAAGACGCTCAAGGTCATCAGCCATCAGGGAAACACAAATCACACCACAGTGAGGCCCTTCACACACCCCCCCCCCCCCCCGGCGGCTACCATAGAAACAGGCGGACATCAGGGCTGGCTCCGTGGCCGAGTGGTTAAGTTCGCATGCTCCCAGTGTTTCGCTGGTTCGAATCCTGGGCGCGGACATGGCACTGCTCATCAAACCACGCTGAGGCAGCGTCCCACATGCCACAACTGGAAGGACCCACAACGAAGAATATACAGCTATGTACCGGGGGGCTTTGGGGAGAAAAAGGAAAAAAACAAAATCTTAAAAAAAAAAAAAAAGAAACAGGTGGACAGGAATGGCGCTGGGAGGATGTGGAGAAACTGGATCCTCGCACGCTGCTGGTGGGGATGGAAAATGGTGCAGCCACGGGGGAAAACAGCCTGGAAATTCCTCACACAGTTAAACCCAGAGTTACCACATGACCCAGTAATTCCATACCTAGCTATCCACCCGAGAGAAATGAAAACACAAAGTGAAAATGAAATGAAATGAAACACAAAAGCTTGTACATGAATATTACTCATAATAGCCGAAAAGTAGAAAGAACCTAAATGTCCACCAACTGACGAATAGCCATGGTGTGGTCTCTCTATACAACAGAGCATGACTCAGCCATAGAAGGGATGAAACACCGATGTCTGCCACGACGTGGACGACCCTTGCAGACTTCATGCTGAGGGAAAGAAGGCAGACACGAAAGGCCACACGGTGCGTCATTCCATTTCTACAAAAGTCCAGAACTGTAAATCTACAGGACAGAAAGCAGATCGGTGCTGGCCAGCAGCTGGGGGAAGAGAATGGGGAGTGACTGCTGATGGGTTTGGGGTTCCGTTTTGGGGTGAAGAAAATGTTCTCAAGTTAGATGGTGGCGATGGCTGCCTAGCTCTGAGCATAGACGCAAAACGGGTGGAACTTTATGGTATGTGAATTATGCCTAAATAGAGCCGCTCTTAAAAACAAAATGAATGGTAGACAGACAACCTACACACACACACACACACACACACACACGCACGCACACAGAGCAGCCCCTCGGGGCGACCTGCGGTATTAAATTCACCTGCAGTAATTCCTAAGCTGAACGCCTGGTGTACCGACATGTCTGCACCAGCCTGTCCCACCGAGCTTGCTGGAAATCTCTCAGGCTCCACGACTCCTTTTCTAGATCTTGATTTCCCTGTCTCTTCCGAATGGTATTCTTCCAGAGCATCCACATCATTTTGACATATCACATCCTTTGGACACACTTCCATCCTGAATATGGAAGGAAAAAAACACCTCTCACCACTACGGGTCCAGCCTTGGCCAGCTCGGCAACACCACCTGCTGGCACACAGGGGTCACTGGAGAAAAGGGCCCACCCGCTAGGTGGCTGGAGAAATTGAGGGCGTTTAAGGTTTTCCATCATAAGAGCACCTGCATCAGGAAAGGTCCGTGCCGTGCACCCTCCGGACCTCCTGTAGGAAAAATTGGTTGTGGGTATCTGAATCCCGAAACTCACTCCATTTTATACAACCAAACAGCAATTTGCCCAATTATTAATGTAGACTAAATTTTCTTACAACAGATTATTGTGTAAATTAAAGTGAAAGTGTACCTTAGTTCTTAAGAACTTCACCCAGAGCTTTTTGCCATTTCAGAAAACTCCATGGTCACATCATTGCTGTTTGTGGGGTCAGTCACCAAGGCCCACACCTGCACCTGTGTTCATCACGTGTTCCACACGGTCAGCAACACCCACACCTGCATCTGCACCTGTGTTCATCATGTGTTCCACACGGTCACCAACATCCACACCGGCACCTGCACCTGTGTTCATCATGTGTTCCACACAGTCACCAACACCCACACCTGCACCTGCACCTGTGTTCATCACGTGTTCCACACGGTCAGCAACGCCCACACCTGCACCTGCACCTGTGTTCATCATGTGTTCCACACGGTCACCAACATCGACACCTGCACCTGCACCTGTGTTCATCATGTGTTCCACACGGTCACCAACATCGACACCTGCACCTGCACCTGTGTTCATCACGTGTTCCACACGGTCACCAACATCCACACCGGCACCTGCTCCTGTGTTCATCATGTGTTCCACACGGTCACCAACATCCACACCTGCACCTGCACCTGTGTTCATCATGTGTTCCACACGGTCACCAACACCCACAACTGTACCTGCACCTGTGTTCATCATGTGTTCCACATGGTCAGCAACGCCCACACCTGCACCTGCGTTCATCATGTGTTCCACACGGTCAGCAACGCCCACACCTGTACCTGCACCTGTGTTCATCATGTGTTCCACACGGTCACCAACGCCCACACCTGCACCTGTGTTCATCACGTGTTCCACACGGTCAGCAACACCTACACCTGCACCTGCACCTGTGTTCATCATGTGTTCCACACGGTCACCAATGCCCACACCTGCACCTGTGTTCATCACGTGTTCCACATGGTCACCAACACCCACACCTGCACCTGTACCTGTGTTCATCATGCGTTCCACACGGTCACCAACATCCACACCTGCACCTGCACCCATGCTCTTTCCTGGTGTTCCACACATACGTGAGGACTTCCGTATGCCTTCCTGGGAGGGTGCCAAGCACTTACACACAAAAATATGTTTTATTGTAAGTTGCTGTCCTTTTTTCTACTTTTATTACAGATGGGGCGTATGACTTCTTTTAGATTGTGTTAGGTAGGTATATTGTCTGTGAATTTAATTTCAGAGGATGAAAAGGGACGTTGCTCCAGGGTCTGTTGTACAAAGAGCATTGGGTCTGATGGGGGCCACTGCGCTGAGCCCTCTGCCATCGCAGCCCCTTTTCAGTTCTTGGCTTTTCCTGCTTTTGCACACCCTGGGCTGTGCTCTGCAATGCCCCTCCGTCATCTTCGGAGCTTCCCGGGCTCCAGCACGCCCCTCGGCTGCGCTGCGGCTCTTTCTTCCCCATGCTTCTCCTGGCAGGGCAATTAGAGGCCCCTCATCCACGTGGATGGCGGCTGAAGGAAGCAGACAGGAGGCAGGCCACGGGGAAGTCAACCGCCTAATGAGCAGCCCACTCCACCCTGTCGGGGTCACCAAGGACTGCGTCTGTCTGCAAGAAACTTGCTGGAGCCACTGCATCCACTTTATACAGAAGATTTATTTCTCTAATGCAGCAAGGACTCGGGTAGGCAGCCCAGAGCTGGCATGGGCTCAACCTCGTCTTAGGGCCACGGCTCCTCCTAGCTTCTCACTCAGCCATCTCAGCCTGTTGCTTTGGTCCTCATAGCCACAAGACAGCTGCTGCCCCTCCCACCCTAGGTCTGATTCCAAACAGGGAGAGGCCCCAAAGCCTCTGTGGTGGGACCCTCCACAGGGAGCTCTGCCTGTAGAGCTGTCACACCTGCCTGCAAAGTGAGTGGGGGGACTGAGACGCCCCAGCAGGTGTGTAATCCTCAGCAACGGGAAAAAACCCAGGTGCTGCCAGGAGGAAATTGGGGGGAGGAGTAGGAGCTGGCTGTTGCAGTTCTGTCTCCCTGCCCCCTCCTCGGTCCTGACACACAGGGAGGGGCAGGCATGTTTCACAGCCCCCAAGGTCACTGCAAGGACACAGCTGTCGGCCTGCCTCTTTCTCCCCAAGTTAAAAACACAGTGAGCTTGTCCGGGACCCAAGCTCACTTGTGACTGATCATCACTGGTTTCAAGGGGCAACACCTCGCCTCAGATGGGCCGGAGCACTTGTTCCCCACTGAGACCCACATGGGGCTCATCCAACACCCCCATTCTACACGGTGGGGAAACTGAGGCCCGGACAGCTACAAGGACATGCCCAGAGCCAAATGTGTACTCAGGCGACATGCTGGGACTGACCCCAGCTCTTTCCACAGAAAAGGCCGCTAGCCTCCTAGAGATGCTCAGGCCGGGACACGACCCCATCCCGGTGTCTGGGGACTCCTTGGAGTCCTGCGTGTGGACCAGGTCAGCACAGGAACCTGCCCTCCTTCGGAAGGAAAAGGAAGAGCCAGGACAAAACCCCCGTCCTCACGCGGCATCTGCAGGCCGGCCGGGGCCTGCGTAGGTTACAATTTCAACCCTTCCACTCTGATCCCTCCAATAAGAGGGTAAAAATCCGCATCCCAGGAGATGCCTGGCAGGCGAGGGCCAAGGGCGCATCCACAGCCAGAATCGTGCACACCGAGCCGCCCACTGTGCGTCAGGCTCCCAAGCAGACAGGGTGTTCCGGGGGCTGAGGAGCGCAGGCTCGGAAACCGGACCCAGAAACAGGACAAGCTGCTGGCTATCCTCAGAGTCACGCGCCACCCAGACGCCAGGGTCCACATAAATCTCAATAACAAAAACAGACCCAGACTCAAGAGGCCGTGACTTTTTAAGTCCGCATGACTTGACGGTCGATATGCAAACTTGTGCACGCTCACCGCATTGCTGTTCTGAAGCCGCAGTGACGTTTTTGTGAAACACATAAAACTGCACAGAAGTTTCAATGTAAAACAGCGCTTTCTAACTGCAAGAACCAGTTGAACTGCACATACATATTTAAGAAAAGATTCACGTGCAGATATTAGCACAAAAGGTTTCAAAATCAAAATAAAATTTGTCTATTTGAAAGGAATCTTGAAACCCTCCAAGGGCCGACCCACAGCCAAGCGCAGACACGACAGAACGGCAGGCTCCCCGGCCGCAGTGGACGCCTGGCAGCGACCATTTGAAAGGCCACCCCCTCACCTGGAGCTGGTGGAATTCTGCGTTCTGTTTGGTCCAAATACCAGGCACCTCCACGTCCCGGGCCTCGGGGAGCAAAGTCATGCGAGGCATTCCGTCCTCAGATAAACAGTAAGACCGACTATTACAGTGTTTTCAATGGTGCAAAATAAACCAATTACAGCTCACTTACTGTAAGGAACGCACAGCTTCAAGATTTACGTGAGAAAGTGTCACAACGTTTTTAAGGACTTAAAACGTTGACAGTGAAAACGAGAAAGGAAATCTTTGCTTAGGGGAACGGTGGACTCAGAGTTGTCTGTGGGGCTGGCCTCTCGGGGGGCCTCTCCGCTGAGTTAAACCCCCCACGGCGCTGAAGAAACTGTGCAATGGAGTCCACACCCAGCCAGGAGCATCTCCTCTCAGCGGACATTGACGGGACCGGTCCGCACCACACTGGGCTCCGAGGACGGCTCAGCACCGGCTGGTCCTCAGGTGCAGATGTGGGGCCCACTGATCCAGCAACTCGGGACCCCGAAGACGGAGGCTGTGCTGGAGTTTCCTCTCGTATCAGACACCAGGGCTCCCGACCAGGGGGTGACTGCCGGGGGGCGTCAGGCAGCGTCTGCAGACATTTTTGGTTGTCACAACTCAGGGTGTGCTGGCATCTAGGGGGCGGCCAGGGGTGCTGCTAATGCCCCACAACGCACAGGACGGCCCACAACAGAGAATGACCGGCCCCCAATCTCAGTGCTGCCGAGGCCCCTCCGGACCCCGGCCGACCTTTCCTGCCCTCTCCCACTTGACTCTCAAGTGCAGGCCCTCGAATGACAAGGACGTGACTGGGCCGTACTTCCCTCAGAGTGTAGAACGAATTCTTCGTCTGCTGCTCTGTGGAGTGTCACAGACCCTCTGGAAATTGAAACCCAAAGGTGACATTTCTCCTTCTTCCATGTGGAGTGAGTTTTCTTTCTTAAAAACTGCACCTGCTGACACGTTGTGTCATTTATATATTAATTGCACCTCCGGTCCTCGGTGCATGAGCGGCCCGGGGAGGCCCTCCCCTGTCCCCAGTGGGGCTCACGTGGAGGCCTGCAACCTCCCTTCTTTCCATGGACAGGACGCCTGCTCCTGGCGCTGGGAGTGGTGGGCCAGCCGCTCTGCCCCGAACCCGAGACTGGCACGCCCGCCCTGCCGCCCTCCAGGGAGCTCCTCCCCGCCCCATCCTGGTCCTCCCTCGAGCCGGCACCTGCCGCCGGTGGTCCCGGGAGCTGAGCTGTTAATATGCAGGAGGGGCACAGCACAGCCGTGGCCTGGCTGGCACGCAGATGTGCGCATTTCATACTAAATAGCAGACGTGAGTACGACAGAGCTGAGATCAAGAATGTGCTCAAGTTTCAAACTGGCCGTTTTGGTTTAGAACAAAACAAAACACCTTTCTTTGACATGAGCTCAGTTTTTGTTCCTGGATTTGTGGTCAAAGCCACGGCAGCGAGTCACCACGAGGAGCCTTCATTTCACAGCCACACAAATCATCGATCGACCCTGTGTTAAGAACATGCTTTACATGTCTTCTGAAACAAAGATGAAGTCTGCCACACACTTTTTTTGTTATTCTCTTTGACTCCATTTGATAATTTTAAAACTGGAGTTTTAAAGAATGAACTTTAGAGAAACAGTAGCTTTTCGGTGTAATTATTGTCCTTCACAGTGGCTGAGTGTTTACATTCCGTGTTTGCAGAAACAAATCTCCTAAGAAATGATCTCCTAAAGCAGCCTGAGTTATTAATGTTTTTGGGCTAACTGTGAAACACACACTGTTTTCAGATGAGGGAAGACTCTTTTATCGGTTTGAGGTAAAGACGTTTGACAAGAGGTCCACACATTTTCCACCACCAGTGGATAAATCACACACTTTCTTGCTGGTTCCTTTCCTTCTCCTCAAAAAAGTCTTCTCCTAAATAACCAGCCTTAAATCAGAGGCTTTCACCAAAAGCTAATTAACCGCATCGAATAGCAGGTGCCAATCGGGAAACGGGGAAGTTTCCAGCGGCTGCCGCTCCAGCAGCACAAGCTGAGAGCTGGAACAAGGGAACCGTGTTGTCTCACGTCTGGAGGCCGGGAGTCCGAGACCAAGGTGCGGGCGGGCAGGCTCCTCCTGAGGCCGACAGGACGCTCTGTCCCAGGCCCCCGGCTCCTCGTGTCGTGGAGATCCTGGGCGGTCTCGCTTTCTGCTGCAGCACCCCCATCTGCCTCTGTCTTCACATGGCACTCTCCCTTGTGTCTCTGCGCCCAAATTTCCCCTTTTTATAAAGACACCAGTCATACAGGAATAGGCCCCCCACCCCAGTGTGACCTCATCTTATCTAATTACACCTGCAACAACCCATTCCCAGATAGGGCTCCTTCACAGGAACTGGGGGTCGGGACTCCACGCATGAATCTGGGGGCGCAGTGCACCCACTCGCTGAGCTTAAGTCTCGTGATGTGATCCCACCAAATGTCCAAAGACTTCATTTGTTGGGAAACACAAACACTGACATGTCCAGAGCCAGGAAACCAGTCCAGCTTCAAAAGCTGTTAACACCTCTGGTCTGAGAAGTTGGGGGGCGGCAGAGGCCCACGGGGCAAGGCTGGTCCGCTCATCACGTGGGCTGTTTAACAGTCTCCAGGAGCCGGCCCTGGGGAGCGCTCGGGCAGGCAGGGCCCAGCGGCCTCACACGGTCCATCTGGGTCAGCGTCATTCGCCCTCGATGCCTGCTGACCCTGGAGCCACGAGACGGCCTCCTACATACAACATTCACGCCGCAGGAGGGTCACTGGGCTGGAGGGCTGAACGGGCACGTCCTATTCACGCCATCCTCAAAAACAAGACAGGCAGAAGGGCCTTTACGTATGATATTTCAAACTAGTACTACTTTTGGCCTAATTGTTGACGTAACGACAGTGAGAAAGCTAGCTTCCCCATCTGCTGTGCATTCACTGAACTGCCCACCTCTGACCATGTGAGCAGCCCAGAGCCATCAGCCCGCATCCCGTGGGAACAGCTGTCACCAGAGCACAGAGCTCGTGCCGGGCCCCTGTGCCTGTGGTCTTACAGACCCGCTCGTCTCCAAAGTCACCCAGGTCAGCACCCCCCACACCCACCCTGAGGCCGTGTCGGTCACCTGCAACGAGGCACATTCACCTGACCCAGTCTGCGTTCCTTCTGGGGATCCCCTGAGCTCCTAGACGAGTTTTTAAAATTTGCGTGCATGAGTGTTCACTCTTTGTGCCTTTCTACAGGGTCTGACAAATTCATAATGTGACATGTCTACCAACACAACATCATGCAGAGTATTTTCACTGCCCTAGAAATCGTCTGTGCTCCACTCTTCATCCCTCTCTCCAGCCCCGTGGCAACCACTGATCTTTTTACTGTCTCCATAGTTTCACCTTTTCCAGAATGTCTTCTATTTGGAATCATACAGATTGTAGACTTTTAGGATTGGCTTCTTTCACTCAGTGACAGGCCTCAGAGCTTGTCCACTGCTGCTTCTGACATCGCTGTGTGGGCCTCGAGGCAGGATAAACTCATACTTCACCGATGCCAGCGGGGTTTCAAGAGCTAACCTGGAAATGAGCTGCTTCTCCAGGGTGACTTTGCTAATGCATTTAAGAGCAGGCGGAAATGGCAGAAATGGTGGGCTCACATCCTGATGAAAGACGAATCGCTTTATCCCATTTCCGGGCCTCTGAGCGGCAGATCAGACTGCTGACCGCATCCTGCAGCTCATCTGAAGTCAGCACCCTGTTGAACAAATAGCTGTGCTGCTGCCGTGGTGCAAGGACGGGGGACAGGTTCACACAAACCCAGCAATAAACACTTGACTTGCACAGAGACCCAGCTGCCATGGATGGAAAAAGCAAAACTAACTGACAGTTAGAACTCCATCGGGAGGTGAGGAATTGGATCCGGAAAGACTCCACTCCACTCACTCTCTCGGGGGGATGTGTGTCTCAGAGGAAGGATGCGATGAGCCCTGAGACGAAGTCAGCAGGGGCCTCTGGTCTGCACCTGCGTCGAGGAGCCGGGCGAGGCCCATCCCAGCGCTAATATTCTGAGTCGTCCGGCAGAGGCTGGTCAACGGCTCTCAGTTCTGTGTGCACGGGGGCCGACCTAGACAGAAAGCTGGAGGGAGTGTGTGCCCTCATCCTTCTGTGCCCAGAAAAGCCATCGACACAGAAGCCTTCCTGATGGGCTCTGACACACACACGTCCGTGTCCACGGTGGGGAAGGGTCACAAAGCTCCCAGAGACTCTTTCGTGCAACATCCGGTCCTTTCCCACAGCCCACACCATGCCCACGTCACTCGTGGCTCTGAGTTCCACCCACGCCCCGCACAACGGGCAGACTGAACAGCCTCACGCTGCCCACTCCAGCCATGAAGGAAATAAAGATGCCAACGTTCCCACAAAACAAATGCTAGGAGCAGAGTCATCATGACTCTTTAAGGAGGGAAAAAGCACCGTGTTTATTTGAAAGGCTCTGAAACAGCTCCTTTATATTCAGATCGCGTCTTTGCAAGCTGCATGACTGCTGGCAGGGCGCGACAGGAGTGACCGCCATGGACATTTCAAGGATGCACTTGGGCCCACTCACAGAGGTAATCCTGACCATGAAGACCGGTGGCCGGGCAGCACCAAGGGGACAAAGGGGACACAGTCGGGGGGGTTTCCACCACACACGTTACTTTATAGAAAGATTTTCTGTAGATAACAGAAATTTCAAACACACACAAAAACAGCAAGGACAGGGTAATGCTGGCCATGAGCTTGCCAAGGTAGGGCCAGCCCTGCGTCATCCACATCCCCACCCACGGTGGCCCACCACAGCTCATCTGAGGCACACCCAGCATTGCCATATCTCCACGCGTCAGTAGCTCACCACGTATTTCTGGAAGGTAATGATTTATGACATAAGCACAATACGACCGACAACACTGGGGCCACAGGCAGGCAAGAGCCCTCAGTGTCCAATATCCAGCCAGTGGCCTCCTGTCATCTTTCCTCTGATCTCGACCCCAGTTGGTTCCTTTGAATTGGGGCCCACACACAGCCCGGTCCATACCCTGCAGTGGCTGCTGTTTCTCTGCGTCTCTTTGATCCACAGGTCCCCCTTCCAATTACTTTTTCTTTGCAATTTTTTTGTTGAAGGAACCAGGTCACTCATCACGTAAATCGTCCCACAGCCTGGAGTTTGCCAATTACACATGTTGGGCGGCAATTAAGTGAACCCTGTGCCCGTATTTCCTCTAAGCTGTGAGTCAGATCGAGAGGCTTCCTCAGATGCCAGTTCAGCTTTTTATCTATTGACTTTGTTACAAAAGCACCTCACAGGGGAGGTGTGACTGCAGAATGTCCCTCCATGTAACCTCCTCCCCTGTCCCCATCTCCCCACACCTGGCCGGAGGGGACGCCCTAAGGCAGGACATCCCCGTCTCTGCCCATTTCGGTCACTGTACTTGACCTGTTGGAGCAGAGCCACCAACACCACACCATGTCCCTTGGCCTGCATGAGGCTCTTCTTTCTGTGCATTCTGACTCTGAATTCTGCGCACCCTCCACACTCCGTCAAGCCCTGGCTGTGGCACCCGCCCCACCTTGAGGCTGCTCCCCCGGTTAACATGTGGCATTCAGCAGATCTGGGCCTGGTCCTGACATCTCTGTCTGCAGGCACCTGGTCCCCTTCCTCAACCAGCTGCAAGTTCCAGTCATTTTATTTAACCACACCGCAGGGATCCAGCTCGGCCCAAGAGACACGTGCCCACGAGAGTCGGAGAACTGAGCACATGCACATGCAGGCAGCAACATGCACACGTCACTTTCACAGCTGCTCGCCAGGGTACCGTCTTCTGCTGTTTGCACCAACACAAGAAAGAACATTACATTTCCACTGGCTACCACAGAAGCGTATTCTAAAGACACAGCTCCCTCTCTCCTCCTCCCACTGCACAAATCCGCGCTCTTCCCTCTCAGGTCAGCGAGGCGACACACGGTTTACCTGCTCTTAAACGCTAACTCTCCAGGAATAGAAACTTCTAACCTCAGAAAACCTAGAGTCCAGACAGCACACAGGACAGCTCAAGGAAAGGTGAGAAAAAGCTATCTTAGTGACTCCAGATACCGGCAGACACGGTGTTCCATGAAGATGCATAAAACTATCTGGAGTGTCTGCTTATCTAAGCAGAGAAGGAAAGAGAATTATTCAACATGCGTAATTCAGCCAAAGCTTGACATCTGAGGGAGGAGAAATTGTACAGAGAAATCACACTGGACGTCGGGTCCTTCAAAGCGTGGAGAAATGCAATATTGCATCTCAAACACATTTCATGGTCTCCTTAATTTAATAAATAAGAAATTGCACTTCAGAGATACAGATGGTGCCAAGAAAACGAAGGAACACTGTTGCCAAGAGCGGGGCTGGAGAAGTTGTCCACATGTTGAGATCAGATTGACTTAAAGCGGCTGAAATAAGACCACAGACACAGACTGGTGGGAAAAACAAACACACATATAATAACAATTAACACAGTGTATATGCTCTCTATTTTCGTCAAAGTATTTTTCCAAAGCAAAACAGTGGTTCCTAACCTTTTCGGTATGAAAATGTCATTTTAATATAAAAATTGTACCCGTCTTTTAGAATACATAATTGGGAAAATGCCTAAAGACTAAGAGTTACATTGTACAATTTCATATCTTTTAGAGAATTTGAAGTAAGCAAATTGTCTCAAATAGTAGAGGAGACATTGCGTCCACACAACAAATGCCAGCACAGAGGTCTGAGCAGCCGCTTCTAGTGCATGTGCCCGGGGGCCAGGGCCAGGGGCACCACGGGGAGGGTGCACGTGGGGAGGGGGGTGCATGTGAGGAGGGGGTGCATCGGGGGAAGGTGGACATGGGGAGGGGGGTGCATGTGGGGAGGGGGTGCATGTGGGGAGGGGGGTGCATGTGGGGAGGGGGGTGCACGTGGGGAAGGGGGTGCACGTGGGGAAGGGGTGCACGTGGGGAGGGGGTGCATGTGAGGAGGGGGTGCATGTGGGGAGGGGGGTGCACGTGGGGAAGGGGGTGCACGTGGGGAAGGGGTGCACATGGGGAGGGGGTGCACGTGAGGAGGGGGTGCACGTGGGGAGGGGGGTGCACGTGGGGAGGGGGTGCATGTGGGGAAGGGGGTGCACGTGGGGAAGGGATGCATGTGGGGAAGGTGCACTTGGGGAAGGGGGTGCATGTGAGGAGGGGGTGCATGTGGGGAGGGGGGTGCACGTGGGGAGGGGGGTGCATGTGGGGAGGGGGGTGCACGTGGGGAAGGGGGTGCATGTGAGGAGGGGGTGCATGTGAGGAGGGGGTGCATGTGGGGAGGGGGGTGCATGTGGGGAGGGGGGTGCACGTGGGGAAGGGGGTGCATGTGAGGAGGGGGTGCATGTGAGGAGGGGGGTGCATGTGGGGAGGGGGTGCACGTGGGGAGGGGGGTGCATGTGGGGAGGGGGGTGCACGTGGGGAAGGGGGTGCATGTGAAGAGGGGGTGCACGTGGGGAAGGGGTGCACGTGGGGAAGGGGGGGTGCATGTGGGGAGGGGGTGCACGTGGGGAAGGGGTGCATGTGGGGAGGGGGGTGCACGTGGGGAGGGGGGTGCATGTGAGGAGGGGGTGCATGTGGGGAAGGGGGTGCATGTGGGGAAGTGGGTGCATGTGAGGAGGGGGTGCATGTGGGGAAGGGGGTGCACGTGGGGAAGGGGGTGCATGTGAGGAGGGGGTGCACGTGGGGAAGGGGTGCATGTGGGGAAGGGGGTGCATGTGAGGAGGGGGTGCATGTGGGGAGGGGGGTGCACGTGGGGAGGGGGGTGCATGTGGGGAGGGGGGTGCACGTGGGGAAGGGGGTGCATGTGAGGAGGGGGTGCATGTGAGGAGGGGGTGCATGTGGGGAGGGGGTGCATGTGGGGAGGGGGGTGCATGTGAGGAGGGGGTGCATGTGGGGAGGGGGTGCATGTGGGGAGGGGCATGCACATGAGGAGGGGGGTGCATGTGGGGAGGGGGGTGCACGTGGGGAAGGGGGTGCATGTGAGGAGGGGGTGCATGTGGGGAGGGGGTGCATGTGGGGGGTGCAGCTGGGGAGGGGCCCACAGAGGTTGCAGGGCGGAGCCCACAGGTTTGGTCACTGGTACAGGGACCCCTGAGAGCTCAGGGGACCTAGGGGCTCAACCCCCTCCCTGGGAAGATGGTTCCCATCACGACAGTCAGCGCCAGCCCTTCAATTAGGTCTCTTACCAGGAAGATTCTCGAGTCTCGCTTTTGCTAAATGAATCAAAACATTGTATTACAATCCAGAAGATGTCGCTCTCCTCCTACCGTGTTTATAGCCATCACTCCTCCCAGGCGGTGAAGACAGAGAGAGGCAGCAGTGGAACCACAGGCACAGCTATCCTGGTGTCCCCCTTCGGATCTATTTTTTTTTTGCTTGAGGAAGACTGATCCTGAGCTAACTTCTATGCCAATCTTCCTCCATTTTGTATGTGGGATGCCTCCACAGTATGCCTGCCAACAAGTGGTGTGGTTCTGCACCCGGGAACCGAACCTGGGCCGCCGAAGTGGAGCACGCCGAACTTAACTGCTAGGCCACGGGGCCGCCCCCTCCTTCGGATCGTTCCAGTCAGCTGACGCAGGAGCTGGGCCCCTTGCTACCACATGCCCAGCTTCCCATCTTATTCTCGGAGACATGTGATGGCCGACGGACACGCTCCCCACAGACAGCCTGACGAGGACGCCGGCTCCTGCACCCTCAGCCTGGCGAGGTGTGGGAACCCGCCTCAGTGAACCTCACTCCCTCCAGAGCCCTGGCTTCCCACATCCTAACCTTCAGCCCAGCTGGATTCCCAAAGAGAGGAGCAAACCACGCTCCTGTTAGCCCAAAGGAAGCCACTTCCTCAGCCTGTGGAAGCTCACAGCTTCGCCCCGGACCAAGTCTTAGAACAGAGGGGTGCGGTCTTTCAGCGTTTTCCTTTTTTTTTTTTTTTGAGGAAGATTAGCCCTGAGCTAACATCTGC
Source organism: Equus caballus (assembly GCF_041296265.1). Classification (NCBI taxonomy): domain Eukaryota; kingdom Metazoa; phylum Chordata; class Mammalia; order Perissodactyla; family Equidae; genus Equus; species Equus caballus. The sequence continues at coordinate 100,254,608 of NC_091700.1, read as the reverse complement.
CAATCCTCCTCTTTTTGCTGAGGAAGACTGGCCCTGAGCTGACATCCATGCCCATCTTCCTCTACTTTATATATGTGGGACGCCTACCACAGCATGGCATGCCAAGTGGTGCCATGTCTGCACCCAGGATCCAAACTGGCGAACCCCGGGCCACCAAAGCGGAGCGTGCGCAGTTAACCACTGCGCCACTGGGCAGGCCCCTTAAGCGTTTTTCTAACAGATGTACAAACTCGATCTTTGACAAGGTATGTCTCCTTGCTTTGTGATGGCTCAGAATTACGAGAGAAAATGATTCAGAGACAGATTCTGCCTTTGAGAAGTTGACACTCAAATAGGGGAACAACAAATGCTCAGATAATTATCCCTTCAGTAAAAAAAAAAGAGGCAAGTTCTCTAAAAAGACACAGAGTCCTTCCTCCAGAAGGACCGATGACTGGAAGCGGAGGAGAGGTTTGTGAGCACGGCCTGGATTGGGGAGCGATGGGCCACACCTGCCTGGAGAAGCTGCAGGCCGGGCGAGGTTGGGGGGTGGCAGGCAGTCCAGGTCATAGTCAGGAGGGCAGGCTGGAGGGCGCGGAAGCAGCCTGCGGCTTCACACCTGGTATGGAAGACCCCAGAGCAAAAAAGGAGGAGAAGCCACATTTGAAAATAAAACTTAGAAACTGCAAATCTCATGAAAGTACTTCCAAGTCAGAGCTGCAAAGCCGGGCCGGAAAGAAGGTGAGGGGCACAGGGAGGTCTTGGAGGCCCAGCATTTGCTCCCTCCCAGAAGGAGAGGCCGCCCAGACAGGGTGGGGCCACGGCAGACAGAGGAGGGGAGCCAAGAAGAAAGGCACAGAAGGAGCCCAAGGGGTTGGTCATCAAGAATCTGGTCATCAAGGGCCTGTTGAAGCACCACAGGACGGTGGCTTCCGCCCTGAGACGGGAGCTGTGGAGGGTTTTGAGCAGAGAAGAGGCACAATCTAGCGCCTCAGGAAAAGGCCCCTCTGCTCGCTCCCTTGAGACGGCAGTGGGGGACACAAGCACAGAAGCAGCAGGACCTGTAAGGAAGCTATGAGGTGATCTTGGTGAGGGAGAGGTGGCAGCCTGGGTGATGGACCAGGCAGATGCGAGAAGGGGTCGGATTCTGTGTCTGTCCTGAAGGCACAGCCAACAGGATCTCCCGCTGGAGTGGATCTGGGTGTGAGAGAAAGCAGCCAGGGATGATGGGGTTTATGGTCCCGGAAGCAGGGGTGAGCGGTGGGGGAGCATCTGTGGAGCATTTGTGAGCCACTGGGAGGAGGAGCTGAGGAGGCAGGTAGAGGTGGTGTCCAGGGCAGAGGTCGGGGCTGGGGATACAGACGTGGGCATCACTGGATGTAGATGGTACCAAAAGCCATGGGCCTGTGAGATCACTGAGGGGTGGAGTGTAGACAGAAAGGGACGGCAGGTTCTAGAATGGGACAATTGACAGCATCTTTGAATTGATGTGAGTCCACTGGAGAATGAAGACCCGACAATGTAGGAAGCTAAGGGGACCAGCTGGAGCAATGTCCTAGGGTAGGAAGAGGGGGTACGGGGCACAGGTAGGGGGACAGAAGTGAGGAAGGGTCCCTGTAGAAACAGACAGGAAGGCAGGTGTGCGGGGCAGAGCAAAGGGGCGGGTGGGCAGTGGGACAGGCAGGAGGTGCTCCTGTGGCGGATTCAGGTGTCTGCAGATTAGGGATCAGGGTCGTACCGGAGAGAGGAGGATGGGGAGGAGGCCCCGGGGCTGCAGAGAGGAGAGAGGGTGAGCTGCTGTGGGCAGAGTCAGTACTGGCCAGCCTGTGGACAGACAGCAAGATCCCCCAAGGCGCTGAGGGCCCCTGAGGCTCATGGCACAGTTTAAAATCAAAACAGTGTGTCTGGAGTGTATTTTGAGGTTTACTGAGACCTGACTGACACACGTGGTGCCTGTCTCCATTTCCCAAGCTACAAGCAGGGACGTGGCGAAAAGATGGAGCCAACCAGGATCTGGTCGTGCCACGCTGGTGCAACGAAGCGAGAGGGCGTCCAGGTGAGGAGCACTTGGAGCGTGATGCTGACGAGGATGGAACGCGGCGTCAGAAGGGAGAGAGGACATCGCAGGCGAGAGATGGGAAGTGGGAAGATCAGCCAACTCACTCTGTCATCTCCCCACAGACTGAGTGAAACATAAGGGACTCAAGCAGGAGCTCAGAAGGTTTTTAAACAAGAAATAAAGCACAAGAAATAGAGATGAAAGCAGAAATGAATGAATTAGAAATTGGAAAACCACCAGAATTACAGTTAAAAACTGGTTTCTGGAAACAGAAGAAACAAAGTGGATCCATTGGCCAACCTCATCAAGAAAAAGAAGAGACGCACCAAGACTCAAAACAAGAAATGAAAGGGGAAAATGGTCTTGGAATAAGAAAAGTTTAAAAATCGTAAGCAATTACTTTGTATAACTACACAATTATGTTTGAAAACATGGGTAAAATGGGTAATTTTCAGGGAACATATAACTTATCAAACAGACCAACTTCCATAGAAGAAAGAGAAAAAGTTGCCAAGAGCTACTCCTTCCAAAAGCACCAAGACCAGGACGGTTCCAAAGGGGGACTGTATCAAACCTTTACGGAATGGGTAATTCTGATGCTACTGTCCACCCCAGGGGCAGAAAGAGGACAACTCACAAGTTCTCTTTATGAAGAGAACAAAGCATTGAGACAAAATCTGACGGAGACCGAACAGAGGGAAGGTTACAGATCGTCTCACTTATGAGAACCAGTGTAAATATTCCCTCCCCTGGGTGTGGGCTACACGTGGCAACCCGGTTCCAAAGAGAACGACCCGGAACGGGGAGAGGGTAACCGTGCAGTGGAGACACCTGACAAACACACCTCAGCCAGGTGGTCGGGGTCGACCCCCACGGTGACGAGCCTGGTGACAGCACACCCTGATGTGACATGATGGGAAGGGCACTCAATCTCTGGGGCCTTCTTCCCTAAACACAGCACCCCAGCCTAATCACGAGAAAAATATCACATTGCAGTTAAGGGGCATCCTACAAAATACCAGACCAGTCCTCCTCAAAGCCGTCAAGGCATGAAAAACAAGGAAAGTCTGAGAACCTGTCACAGCCCAGAGGAACCTAAGGAGACGTGACAACTAAATGTCATGTGAGATGCTAAAAACTAAGGAAATCTGGATCAAGCACGGGCTTTATTAAATAAACGCAGATCAACGTCGGTTCATGAATTGTAACAAATGTACCACAAAAATGTAAGATGTTATTAACAGGGGGAACTGGGTGCAGGGCACACATGAACTCTGCACTATCTTCACAATGTTTCGTTAATCTAAAACTGTCCTAAAAAATAAAATCTGTTTTAAAAAGGAGAGCTGTCCAACAGTTAAAGTATGCCACATCTGAAATACAACACAAGGTCAGTCTGTGTGAACTGACGTGGAAAGGTTTCCAGCACACAGTACATGTAAATCTCAAACTGGAAAGAAAGGAAGAAAGAAAGAACCGGGACTAAACAGAGTCCAGCATCACAGGAAGAGAGCGGTCCACGACTGGCTGGATTTACGTGACGAACGCAGAGAAGGCTGCAGAGGATTAAAGATGGGAAAACTTACGAATATATCACCTCCTAATGTCATACCCAAATAAGAATGTTGCGACCATCTCCACAGACACCGAAGAAACACTTGATAAATTCAACATTCATTCTCAATCTAAAAAACGCTCAACAAAAGAAATTGATGGGTATTCCAATCTCCACACACACAGCACTCATCTTAGCCCAAAGCCAGTACAATGTTGAAGAGGAAAATTGCAGGAGCCATGTTCACCAAAACCTAACTGGACAAGGATGCCCATTATCACACTACTATTTTTTTTTTCTGAGGAAGATTAGCCCTGAGCTAACTACTGCCAGTCCTCCTCTTTTTGCTGAGGAAGACTGGCCCTGAGCTAACACCCGTGCCCATCTTCCTCTACTTTATATGTGGGACGCCTACCACAGCATGACATGCCAAGCGGTGCCATGTGCACACCCGGGATCCGAATGGTGAACTCGGGGCCGCCGAGAAGTGGAAGGTGCCCACTTAACTACTGCACCACCAGGCCGGCCCCGCACTACCATTTAACATTGGCCTAGAGATACTGGACAATGCAATTAGACCAGGGAGAGAAATGAGAAGCAAAAAAAACCTCCACAAGGTAGAAGTAAAACCATAATTATTTGCAGGTTTGTTTATGCAATTATGTAATCAATATGAACTTTGGTTCATATGAAAAAAAAAAAGCTAGCAAGAATGGCCAGGAAACCCCTTGAAAAGAGCAACAAAGGGAAATGAACTGGATAAGATGTTAAAACATGCCATAAAGCCCCAGCAATTAGTGTGGTGCCAGAAAATGAAGGGCAAATAGACCAATAAGACAGAATAGATATTCCAAAATTGACTCAAATACGTATAGAAATTTAACTATTTTCACGGTGGCATCCCCAATCTGTGGAGAGAAGGTGGAGATTTTAATAAATGGTATCAGGACCACCAGGTTAGAAACACAAAGTTGGGTCCATACCTGACACCATACAACAAAATGAACCCAAACGGTCGAAGGTTTAAGTGGTAACAAAAGGTTAGGAAAACATGGGTGAACTCCTGTAAATCCAGGAATGGGAGAGCCTTTCAAACTATGACTCAAAATCCAGAAGACATAAAATACTAAGATTCAACTGCATTTTTAAATGGCCAAGACGGAAAGTCACGACAAAGACAATCTGAGAAAAAGTACTTTCTACTCAAATCACAAGGCCAACATCCCTAATTTATAAAGAGTTCCCAGAAACCACTCACTGGAAGATTAGCCACCCAATAAAAAAACGGGCAAACTAAAAATAGACAGGAAGCCCCTCAGGCTCACTCCTAAGACAGATGCAGCTTCAGCCCGAACTATGATGGTGTTTCCAGTTCTCAGACCAGCAAACACAAGACAGGAACCTGCTCCCACTGGGGGGCCCCACAGAGAGCCGCGAGCGCCTGCCACGGGGCAAAACGGAACCCAAGAGCAAGAGGGTCACTGAGCAAAACTGTCAACAGCATCGCCCCCGACAGCCTCCGGGCATCTGAAGCCCACACAGCAGCGCAGGCACAGGGTGACATACACACAAGGTCAGGTCAGGAAGTGCAGCACAGTTTGCAGAGAACGAGCAGAGCCACACATGCACCTGCAGAGGCTGAAGAGCTGGGCACGTCCACACGAGGGCCATCGAGTGACTGTCAGTGAAGACGCTCTCTTCACTGATGTGGAATAATCTATGAGATACAGGAAACGGAGAAAAGCTGAGACAGTACCAGTGGCCTGGCACCCTTTGTATAAAACAGGAGGACAACGAAAACACGAGTGTCCGCTTGTGTCTGCATGAATATACACGGCTCCTGATGACGTGACGGCCCATGGGCGCAGAAGTGCGCGTGGTCACGGGTCACAGCGAGAATGCTCAGGGTGCACCTTTTGTATCATTTGGATTTTGAACCATAAAGATGGATACTGTTTAATACAAACCAAAGACAGAAGGAAGGAAAGTGAAGAGGAAGGAAAAAGGAAAAGAACCGATGCTGGCTCCGGGGAGAAAGGACTGGAAAAGTCAAGGGATTCGGTGCAAAGATGAAAAGAAGGTTTAGACTTGGTGCGAGCACTGAACCGGGAGCCCCGCAGGTCTCTCTCAGCAGCAGAAGAGTCGAGTCCAATGTTCTATAGGACAGCGGTCGAGAAACAACCTGCCCTGTTCAGAAAGAGAGGATCTGTCTAGAACACAAATGCTCTGAATTCCTACAGAGCGTATGGAACAGAACACAAAATCACAGATTTAAACAGCACAGGGGAAGGGCTTCTGAACGCTCTTCCCTAGGCTGAGTCCTCACGGCTAACAGGACGAGCCGACACAGCCGCAGAGACCCCTGCGCCCCGAGCACCTGAAGGAGGAAAGCCCACAGGCGTTCCCAGAGCCCGCTCTCCCAAGCCAGGGGGTCTGAAAGCGCTGGCGAGACTGACCTCCACCGAATGAACAAAGACGGCGTCTGTCCCCCGGACAAAGCCGCCAGCCGCGCTGCACAGAGTTCCGTAGGAAGGTGATCTCGGGAACCTGCAAGAGAGACGCTGTGACCTCCGTCTTTCTGCGCTGCCAGGTGAGCCGAAGGACAACGCTCTGTTTCGGGTTTTACACACCCTCACACACAGACACGCTGACACACTCCACTCTCCCGGGAAGCAAGGCTCACCGACAATCATGCATCAAGGGCGCTGGCAGGGATCCAGGGCCACCTCTCCCAGGGGACCTGCGAGTGCTTGGGCAGGATGGGCTCCAGGATTGTCCTCCTGGGATTCTTGGGGCCCTGGGGACAGCCTGGCCTTCAAGAGGCAGACGGTGCCGCTAACCTGGGAGCCCATGTGCAGACGGCCCGGGACCCCCAGGTGACCCCCAGGTGATCGCTCACCCCTGGTCTAACCTCCTGCCTGGTGAGGAGGCGGGACCAGATGGAGAGGAGCACTGGGCTCAGAGACAGACCCAGGCAGTGGCTGCTGGCGGCAGCCGTGGGAAGTGGGCCCTCTGGTGACAGTAGGGCTCGGCCACCGTGCAGCTCCACTCCCCGCAGTGGGAGACCCGAGAGGCCCATTATCACGGCCGCCACCTGGCAGAGAGCGACGTGAAGAGTCCGTCAGGTTGAAGAAAGCACGGTGCGGGCAAGTGTGCACAGTATCAGCCATTTAACAAGAAACAGGAGATGTAAATATGCGTGTGCATACACTTATACTGACACACACTCAACTGAAGGAGACGTCAAAACTCAAAAAGAAAAAAGGGTTAGTACGGAGGACGGAGGGAACAGGGAGGAGAGACGGGTAGAGCCTAGACAGCTCTGAGTGTGCTATTTGGGTTTGGAAGGATGCAATCACCTCACATAATTACAAGACAAAGTGGAAATCTAAAACAGCCACCACTGAGAAACCAATGATAAAACAAAGGCACTTGTTTACCAGGTTGGTGGCATCACATGCAGAGAGGACTCCAGGGGACTTCAAAACACGGTGGATCTCCCTGGTGGGATGGACCCCAGGACCCCACAGGCCGAAAATGGACCTTCCAGCCACTCGGCCGTCACGTCACTTGTGACAGAGAGGGTCCTGCCGGCTGACACAACGGGACACGCATGTGGGAAACAGCAAACGAGCAATTATGTTGTTGACGCTGGGAACGGGGATTTGGGGCACGGGAAAAGGAAGGTTTCAATCCAAGATCTAAGCGGCCCCAAACTGAACTGAAAGCATCAGAACGAACCCGGAAATGTTTCTCTTTTCTAGACCAACCGTGAGGTACAACCAGCACATCATAAAATGCGCTCCTCTCCGCATGCGGCAGAGGACTTCTGACGAATACATCCATCACTCAAAAAGTGCCCCCACCTCTGCAGTCAATCCCCGGCCCCGAACAAGCAGCTTGTTAGTTTTTAATGCTAAGTAGTATTCCATTGTATGAACTCACATATAAATACATTTAAAGTTAAGATGTCTCCTATATCCTAGGCCTGTCCACTGGAAAGGCCCGGAAGCAATGGTGACCCCGTGGAGACGGGTGTTTCCTGGTTCCCAGCTAGAGTCCTTCTCAGGGTGAGGAGACCGCCCAACTCCTGGACACGGTGAGCGGATTCAGAAGCCAGTGCAAAGGGGCCCCCATGGCCCCCAGCAGGACGATGTGACCCATAAGAACAGCTATGATGGGCTAAAATATAGAAAATACTAAAATCTCTTAGTTCTGTTAAAAACAAGACAGTAGGCCCGAATGGAGTCGCTTATGCTCAGTCCCACGTCACCAGACCGGGACCTGATTACAGTCTTGGCTCCTGCAGAAGTGGAACATTACACCAGTCAGTCAGGAATCGCCTGGTCAGCTCTGAGGAGGTCCTCTGCCTGCTGGACCCTGGCCAGCCCCTAAAGGAAAGCGACCTTGCCACAACCAACCTGCGTTTTTGCCTGGAATCACTTCCTTGTTCCCACTCCCTTCTGCCCAGAAAAGTCTCCTTCTGACAGCTCCTCGGGCTCCTTTCTATCTGCCAGATCGGATGCTGCCCGACTCATGAATCACTGGACAAAGCCAGAAAGATCTTTAAAATTACCTCAGCTGAGTTTTGTTTTTTTAACAGTTTAAAATATTTTTTAAAACCCTCACCACCTCCCTTTAAAAGATGCTAAAGAGCAAACTCATTATTCTAGAAACCGGCAAGTCAAACAGAGAGAACGAAGCCTCTCCTGCCTCCCTACGACTGGAACGCAACGTAGCAACGAGGCAGGAAGGGCTGCTTCTCTTCATCAGTGAGCCCAGCTAATGAACGAGAAAGGAGGGACAGAAGGGGGACATCTGCGACTCAGGCGCGAATTAACAACTCTGAACAGGGACCACCAGCGGCTGCCGACACCCCCAAAACACGAGCAGACGTCAACGCTTCTCGGATGGAGGGCGCCACTCTGACGTCGTCTTAAAAACAGATCCGGGAGCTGGTCCAGGTCTTACAAATCAGCAATTTACAAGAAATACGGGGACAGAGACACATGTCAGTGCCACTCCGAGGGGCCGCAACACGGCCTGAAAACTCAAAGAACAGAGGACGTGGTCACTTCACAGCTGAATTACCAGGGGGCCACCAACCAGGGCAGGACCACCTCCCAGCCACACGACCCCTGGTGATGATGACGTGGAAGTGACAGCTGAAGGTATGAAGAACTCGCCACCCCAAACGTGCCACCTAGGCGGACGGGTTATTTTGAGCTGAAGGCAACTGAGGAAAAGGCAGATACAAGAAAAGCTCTGCCCTCCGCCCTCTGCCTAAAAGCAAGAAGTCAATTTACAGAGGTGCCCACCCCTCCCCAGGAGGGAGTAGGATGAACACTTTACACCCAGTGATTCAGAAGCTCTACGTCTGCTGACAAACCTTCCTCCTGCTTTTCCTGGTCACCTCCTGTCTTTGGCCAAAGATGCTATGAAGCCGGTTCTAAGGGAGGGAGGGTCCCTCATCCCCCATCTCCACATGCACATGGGCACACGTGCTAATAACCTCGTTTGTCTTCTCTAGTTAATCCGCCTTTTGTCACAGGGGCCCCAGCCGAGAACTCAGAAGGGCAGAGGGAAATTATTTACCTCCCCTGCACCATATACCTGGTGAAGACACTTTTTTTTTCTTTCTAAAAAAGACGATCAAAGTTCACCTCTTTCCCACTCTTGGAGCATCAGCCACGGAGCCTGTGGATTTTCCCTCTTTGCTGCTCGAGAAAACCTCACCTCCTTGAGCCCTGGAAGCCTGACTGTGGAGACAGTTTAACAAGATCCGGAAACAGAACAAGGAAACAGGGCACGGGGAGGACAGCCTGGTCTGCGGACCCTGTTCCCCCGAAGCCCACCCCCAGGAAGGACATGAAAGCTGGCAGATAATCGGACACCGCATGCCAGCGCCCCAGAGGGGAGGACACCAGGCCAAGGTGACCAGGTGCTTGCTCAGGCTGTCGGAGGGTCAGGCAGGGTCACAGAGGAGGAGCCGTGGGGTGGTGCAGGGCAGAGGGGCTGGCAGGAGCTCCGGGGCAGGGGTGGGTCGGAGGGAAGCGGGGCTCCGGGAGGGCTGATGACCTGAGCCTGGCTCTCTGTGGCTCTGTCTGGCCAGACCCAGCACCAGTCTTCTGGGGTGCCCAGCCCTGGCCTGGGGCTGCTGCTGTGCCTGGGGGTTCTAGGGGAGAGGGAGGCCTGGGGAGGCTGGCCATTCCTATTTCCCATGGCTTTATCCATACCTAGCCCTTTCCCCGAGGGCCACCTGCTAAGTTCCAGGAAAATTCTCCCACGATGTTCTCCCCTCAAAATAGGGGGCAAGCTCCCACCTTTGGGGGAAGCACGGGCGGGCGGGGTTCCAGCGAGACAGCGAGGCTGAGGACAGTCCCTGCAGAAACAGGGCCTGTGTGAGGAACCTTCCGGAGACATCCGGGAACAGGGTCAGCACAGGACGAGGCCATCCTCACTCCTGGGGGTCCAGTCTCACGTCCTGCTTCAGGAAATGGGTGTCCTCACAGACATAATCAGGCTTCTCACGCAGGAAAACAAATCACAAACATGCGATAAAAAACATTCACATTTTGGTGCAAATCTTAAGGCTTTTATCAAAACTGCACATCCTTTGTGTTTACAAAATTGCTATCATAGTACATTGTTTTATAATTGGCTGTTTCCATTCTTATAGCATGAGGCGTGGCAGAATTGTCACCCTAACAACTGAACAGTTTCTCTGAACCCCTAACACTGTGACTTTGCCTTTCCCCAAATAGTCATCATGATAAATAATGACTGCGATGAACATCTTGGTTCATGAAGCTTTGTGACAATTTTTTATTAATTCCTTAGTTTAAATTCCTGGAAGTGGAGATTGTTGACTGAAAACAAAATATTTGAAGATTTCTATCCACATCGTCAACTCGTCTTCCAGCACAGCTAAAAGGAATGACGTTCCTACCAGCAGTGGGGCTTGCGTTTTTGTCCATAAAACTCGAGACAAAAGAGATCTCCTTTTTAAAGTGACATTTCTCATTTCCATTTATTTACAGCACAGCATTTCTTGTCCTTATTTATGGTGGCGTGTCACCTCTGCACACTTTACAACCGACTTTCTGTTGAGGCGTCCATCCTGTTGATTCTGCTTTGTGAGAGCCAAACATACACAGGCCACGTCTCTTGTCTTGTGGCAACCTTGGCCTAGTTTTTTGTTTGCAGTTAATCTTCATGGTGATTTCTGCTGCAGTTTTAATGTTCGGGTAGTAAAACCTCTTCCTTTTCTCCACTTCCCTCAGATCCGTCAGTGGAATGCTCCTCTTCTCTAACAGAATCACTTCCAGACCACTGAACACTATTTGCCATTCGTTTTGGCAAGTCGGTCGATCGCCCACCCTAGGCGCTGGCGCAGTGCGTCCCGAGCATTTCCACGACGTGCCCACGGAACACGAGGGTGATGGGTCCGGGCTGTCCCAGACCCCGCAGAAGGCCGAGGGATCAGCACCTCAGCCCAGCCTGACCTGTGTTGGACGCAGGGGAAGGAGACGCTCCCTGTCCTCACGCGCTCAGGCCTCTAGGGACCCAGGAGCCCAACTCACCAGAGATGAAGCCAGCAGGCGCTCTGTCGGAGCGTAGGCACAGGCCCAGAGACGAGACTGAAGAGCGGACACGGGGTCTGCTTCTCGAAGCAGGCGGTATCTTCCTGGTCCTGGACAGACGGCAGGATTTTAACCAGGCAGCGGGCAAGGCAAGAGGGGGAGGATTTCTATGCAGTGGGAACAGTCCACACAGAGTGGAGACCGTCCCCCCAGACAGCCCTCGCAGCACAGCTGGGAGACGCGTGGAGGGACCTGTAGACCGGGCTCAGGTCTGGAGTCCTGGTGACTCAGCGTGTCTCCACTGACTACACGTGACAAACGCAATTTCTCTGGAGGAGTCTGGCCACCTGATCGCCTCAATCATACGGCACGTGTTATAAAGCACACAGTTAAACAGAAAGACCACTAACGCTCTGATAAAACAGTAACAAATCTGCTGTGACCAGGCGTGCACAGGGGAGGTCCTGGTGCCGAGAGACGACAGACGGGCGTGAGGGACTCGGCTCTGGGAGGGCAGCTGCCCCCGGGCATCTTCAGTTCACCTGAGGAACGTCCTCCATCAGCTCAGAGTCGTTACTCCTGGTTCTGGGTTAATACGTCACATTTATTTTAATTAATGATGAAAAACACCAAGTCAACTCCACTTAGGAGAGACCATCCCAGAGACTGTGGGGCAACAGGAGACCCCCCCAGAATCTCCAAAGGCCTTGCAGAGGCGGGTAGGGGTGAGCCCCTCCAAGCCTGTCTCCCCTGAGACCTGGCGAGTGGCAGCACCTGCACCCACCCCAGGCCCCGGGCCTTTGGCAGCTGCCGTGAGAAGAACACCAACCAGGCTTCCAGCATCAACTAGTAACCCACCGCTGGTCCCCGAACATCTGTAAATTCATGAGCAGTGAACACGTGTTCTTAAAAAAAGAAGGAACTCTAGCGAGCTCCCTGAATAATATAAAAAGTCCAAGTGAAAAAGACCAAGGGTTTAGGCGAGGTTACAGACGGGAAGATAATCATTTCTAGCAACACCGCAAGCTCTGTTTCCACAAACAGCATATTCATCATCTTTGGGGAGTGTCCCCTCGGGACTCACAAAACCACAGAGAAAAGACCGGCCAAGGGCAGCCCCTCTGTGCTTGCTCTCGGGACCGTGTGCCTCTCGGGCACGGTGCCCTTGGAATGCCGCCTCTCAGGACGACGCTGCAACATTAATGACATGTGAGGAAAAGCAGTGACTCTCCCGAGAAAGCGCCGTGAGCTCGACGACAAAGAACTGGGCAACGGCAAGTGCACCATCTCTCAAATTACGCACAGCTGGACCCCTGAAAAGGCAGCGGTCATGGTGCTCACTCACTCTCCACCGAGCTATGACCACAGTCCACGCGAGACACACAGGAGGTCCTCAGAAGCCGACTTCCTGCCAAGCATCAGTTTCCTGTGGTCTTTTTTGCTTTTCCCAGAACGCATTTTCAGCCCAAGCTAATTGTTTCTGCAAAGCCCTCTGTGAGACTCTCCACCAAGAAGGCCATCGCCACATCGTTTCCACGGCTGGGCCCGGGCCTCTGTCTGCAGCTCCTCTGGAGCCCCAGTCTTCCCCGGGTGGCCGTGCGCAATCCACCCGGCCCCGCCAGAAGCCTGGAGCATCTCGCACCATAGATGCATTCAGAGATTAGTTCAGCCACAGGACATTACCGATATTTGAAGCATTTTGACTTTAAACAAGGACAATTCACAATTCGATCCACTATGGCAGATGTTCTGTTCGCTGTGAACCCAAGCCAAGGGTTGCATTACGTATTTTAAGTATTTTATCCACAAAGCCACGGCCAGCACCTGTTCAAGTGTGATCCTCAAAGGTTTGCTGGAAACAACTGTCGGCATCATTAACCGATCAGAACAGACACAACTTCTAAAAAGTAAGCACGCACAGAATGCATTCTAGAAACAGGAAGTGCACCTGGCCGCCTGACAGGCCTCATGGCCACGGGCTCTGCTCCTTCACCTCTGCCGTGACAGGAAACTGCTAACCACTGGACGTACATCTTCTTAATCTCTCAAACTCGAGTTTTAAGATGACAGAGGGCATTCAAAAAAAGAAAAACTGTTCCCAGACAAACACGTCCTCGCCTGGCCCAGGGCCTGCTGTGCGGCACGTCCACCTGGTGCGGGAGGAGCAGAAAGGGCAGCCGAAGGTGCACCACACCGTGATCACGGTTCTCATGGGTTGGACCCCAGGTCCCACGGGGGACTCTGCACATGCGGAGCCAGAGGCAGATCGGAGCCGACGCGTCATCTACCCGCTCTGAGGCACAAACGGCAGTGGGAGCTCACACGGGATCTGGCGTTTGGATACGAAAGCACCACGTGGAAGATGGAGAGCAAGAGACCCGCAGAGCCACACGAGCCTTAAAGCTCTCTCGATAAAATGTACTGTGTGCACATGTGCATGCGTGTGTGCATGTGTATCCATGTGCAAGCGCACGTGTGTGCGTGGTTCTCTAAAATATGGTAAACGTTTCCAGGGCCCCGGATTCCCCAGTGAGCATGACATCCAGGACACAGTGTTCCTTCCTCTGCACCCCCAGGTCCCTGCCTCAGGGAGGCTCCTCCCACCCCGATCTGGTCGTTCCTATGGCTGAAGAGGCTCCATCCCCTCCTGTGACAGCCATTTATCTCTAAACGGCTGGTGAGGGAAGACCCGGGCCTTGCTAGCTGCCTGGTAATCAGGGCCTCTGATGGTGGAGGGCACGCACAGTGACAGCGGCTGGGCCTCACTGGGACTTCCATGTTGGCTAAGTATCAGGGCCGCGTGGAGGGGCATGCGTGTCTGCATGACAAAGGCACTCGGGCCGGCCACCCCCCGGCTGAGCCCAGGCTGGGTCGTCGCAGCCCAGGAGGGCGTTTCAGGAGAGGCAGCTGCACTGGCAGGCGTGGAGGGGCCAGGGCAGCCGGAGAGCAGAGAGGAGGGCACAGAGCTCTCATGGGCTGTGTCCCTGGAGCAGCACAGCCCCACGGAAAGGCTTTAAGCACAAGAGGCAACTGCTGAGACTGTCTTCTAGAAAGAGGGTCATGGCCACGGTAAAGGTGGATGGGGGACATGATGGGGCCATCTGGACTCCGGAGGAGAGCCGCGGGAGCCTCCACCAGGGCCCGCCCGGGAAGGCGACGGGCTCTGGATACCACGGCGTGACCTCGCAACACCTCCCCAAGCCACTCTCACATCCAGCCAAGCCAAGGGGCGCCCTGACCCTCCGCGGGGCCAACTCACAGAGGCCGCGGGCCCTGGAGTACAGGTGCCCCAGGCCAGGTCAGGTGGAAACCCTCCGAGAGGGCCACCGGCAGAGTCCCCTGGGATCAGAGGCCTCCCCGTGGCAATCGTGACACAGTTAACTGCAAGAGCAGTGACACACAATGTCATGCAGCGTGCTACAGTGAAGGAGGCTGAGGAAAAGCTGAGCGCAGACACAGGGCTGTAGCTGCACCAAGCGAGCTGAAAAACAAGCTTATCAGTGTCGGCCCAGCACTTCCCAGCTCTGCCTGGCCTTCTCAAGACAAGCGTCTGCTGACGCAGAATCTGGAAGTTGGACTGGATGCCACTAGCCCCTTCCACTGGCTCCTGCCCAGTTCAACAGCAAAGCCAAGATGGTCACGGGGAAAGTAGCTTCTGTCGTGGTTCCAAAACCCACCGGCACCCAGAGGACCCTGCAATCCACTTGTGGGTGCACACGGTAGAGAACCAAAAGCAGGATCCTGAAGGGCTCTCTACACCCGCATCACAGCAGCAGACGTTCTTCACAACAGCCAACAGGTGGAGACAAGCCAAGCGTCCACCCACAGACGAACGGATAAGAAAAATGTGGTCCGTCCACACGATGGGGTGTTAGTCAGCCTTAAGAAGGAAGGACATGCTGACATGCGGATGGACCTTGAGGACGTTACGATGAATGAGATGAGCCTGTTGCAAAAGGACAAATGCTGTAAGATTCCTCTCATACGAGGCCCCTAGAGCCAACACATCCACAGAGATTGAAAGTAGACGGTGGTGCCAGGGGCTGGGGGCAGGCGGCTGGCAGTGTTTAGTGGGGACGGAGTTTCAGTTTGGGAAGATGAGAAAATTCTGGAGCTGGATGGTTACACAACGGTGTGAATGTGCTTAGTGCCATTGAACTGTACACAAATAATAGTTAAGAGGCCGGCCCCGTGGCCGAGCGGTTAAGCTCACATGCTCCACTTCGGCAGCCTGGGGCTCCCCCGGTTTGGATCCTGGACAGGGACCTACACACCACTCATCCAGCCATGCTGAGGAGGCATCCCACACAGAAGAACTAGCGTCACCTACAACTAGGATATACGACTACGTGCTGGGACTTTAGGGGGAAAAGGAAAAAACAAAAGACTGGCAACAGATGTTAGCTCAGGGCCAATACAAAAAATAGTTAAAATGGTAAACTTGATTTTATGCACATTTTACCCCAATAAAAAAAACTATCACTGATTTCAAAGACCTAAGTTCTGACAGCAGATTTCATCGCCCCAAAGGGCCTCGAAAGCAGCTGCCTGGAAGCTGGGCTAGAACATCGAGAACAGCCCATGGACGGCATAACCGGGAGGACAGCAGACGTGGGGAGGGGCCGGCTGCCCAACACAGCCCCTCTCTTTCCTTGAGGAAATCAGGAGCAAGACGAGGAAAACTGGAAGCACCCCCGCCCAGCTTCAGAGCTTTTCAGCAGATCCCTTCCTATTCTTTCCAGTCCAGGGTGGGAGGAAGCCCCAAAGGGCCTCGGTGGCAGAGCCGTCCACGTCTCCAGGACTCGCGGGAAGCCAGCGAGGTTCTGCAGGCTACGGAGAAGGGGGGAATCGCGCAGTGACACCATTCAGAGCGTGGCTCTGACCCACCATCCTGGGCAGGTGCCACCCGGGGGATCCTCGCGGCAGCCCCACGCGCGTGGTAACCCACACCGTGCGGAGGTTCCATGACGCGCCCACACTCGCGGGGCCCGGGAGGGACAGTGACACCCCGGAGCTGGACGTGGGCGCCTGCCCTCGACTGGCGAGCCTCACCCCCAGGCGGTGATCTGCCAGGACATGGCGAGAGGCGGGCTCCTTGGCCGGGAGGCTCCGGGAAGTCTGGAAACGGTTCTGGCCGCCAGGCTGGAGGCAGAGCTTCCTCCGCAGGCCGCCTCCCTCGAACCTGACGCACAGCAGGCTCCTGGGCTCAGAGGAGCCGACCGATGCCGGGTCCGCGTGGTCATAGGCGGCTAATGTGCAGCCAGGCTGAGCCCGAAAGACTTGACAACCTCCCGCTGGGAAGTGAACGGCCAGTCAGCCCGGGCACCTGCCCATCGTCCTCCCCCTTAGCGAGGAAGCAGGCCCCCTCCTGTGTCCCCTTCGCAGGGCAGGACCAGATGAGCACTTCCTCAAGTCCTCTCCTCACTTCTCGCTCCCAGCGAGTGACCGGCCCATGACTCGCCTCCTTCCTTGAGTGGACACAGACCAGGGAACCCAGATCTGCGTCTGGCAGTCAAGAGAATGCAGGCGTTGGAAAGACGAGGCGCTCCGGGCATGGGGAGACTAACTCGGAGGGACAGGCTCAGCCTCCTGCTCGTCAACAGTCACTGACAAGGGCAGTGACAAAAATCAACTTTCTAAACCTGCAGAACTAAACCCAGACACTGCGGGGCAACCACACGGGAACACCACCACCCACCCAGCCAACTTCACGTTGTTCACGAGCGCAAGGGCCCGTCAGCGGAGCTGTGGCTCAGAACCGCTGGGTCTGGGGGCACTTACGAGACACCTGCCACAGTCGCAGCACAAATATTCCTCTGCAGAAGCAGACGTGCAAATGCCGAGTTCCACAGACGGCACAGCTACGATCCTCACCCTCGGACGCACGCCGCAGGACTCAAACCCTGGACACAGCCCCAAGCGGGCGGCCCGGGGACAGCAGCACAGACAGTCTAGAGCGTGGCCTCTGCCTATCGAGCCCCCACAGTCCAGGCCAGTGACGGTGGATGCCAGCTTAGGGCAAGGCCGAGAAAGTCCAGATTAGGAGCTGGGAGGAGTGTCACTGAAGTTCTCAGACGAGCCTCTAGCTTTCGGCTTTGGAAGCCTGCCTGGTTCTGGTCACTGTGGTACCAGGCCGGCACCCTCACCATTGGACTCACACCTTCCCGCCCGCGGGTGGTCAGTGCGTGCGTTCACCTTGTCTAGTGAAGACGGAACTCTCAGAGTCAGGCAAGGATGGCAGCAATGCAGGCAAAGCCAAGAACAGGCAGCAGGCACTTCCTTCCATTACAAGACGCACGACAGCTCTCAGACAGCCAGGCCAGGGAGAAGATCCCCCCAGCCTGGACTGAGGGGTCAGGCTGAGCCTTGAGGGGTGTGGGGGCTGTCACCACGGTGCACTGCTCATTCTGCCCTCTGGGCCACTGTCATCTCAATATGACAACACACCAAATCCAAACAATAGCTCTTGTGTTCTTGAAAACTGAAGCCAAGCCTGGGAACAGCTCCCCGTCAGGTGCACCGTGCCTCACTGAACACCCGAGTAAACATTTCTGCTGAGCTCTCACCAGAGCCAAGCTCATTTTAAAATGCTCCTTTAAATAACCACCAGGAAGCCACCCGAGCAGGCCTCTGGAGGCACCGTGTCGCTGGGCTGGGCAGGGAGCCGCCGCCTTAACTCAGTCTCCCACTGCAGGTGACCCAGGAGGCCAGGCCTTCAGCTCTGCCCCCAGATCTAACACATCAGCCTCCTAAAAGGGCCAGAGCGGCTAAGAACAGGACTCGTGAGTAATCGGCAGTAAGCGCTTCAGGATCAAAAGAAGGTTTAAAGCCGGCCCTACCTGTGGGTGTGGCCATCCCCTCGCGCTGCTCTCCAACGAGCCTGATGCCGTCTGGGACATCAATCCAATGGTCACTCTCCTCCGTTTTGGCCTCATTGGATCGCGGCGAGGAAGAACAGTCGTCGCGTCCGGTTTTCTTGCACAGGATGAATCTCCAGCAGTCAAACATGAGTCTGTAGCATGAAAACCAGATTTTAAAAGGAAAATGAGGTCACGCTGCCAAAAGACATCACAGTTGTTTCTTTGAACAAAGCCCATGTAACCAGATAGGGCCTTCAGCGGTGCTCATCCTGAAACGGATGCAGCACGTTCAGAGCTAAATTCATCCTTCTCCATCGAATTTCTATTGCGCCAACGCTCAAACAAGCAATCTCCTTTTATAATACTGAAATACAATAAAGTTGTATAGTCAAAAATATTATTTGCTTCTGCTGCTTAGAGGAAAAAAACCCTAGATTTTTCCCCTTGACATTTAGGATCTTGTTTCAAGGACATCAAAGTCCCCGTTCCTCCTGGTTTCAATGTCACAATCTAATTCACCAAACTGGCAGATTTTCAAAGCCACTGCTTATTCAGATTACTTAAAACATCTGAAATCCTCTAAGGAAAAAACGTTCTCTGAGTTCCAGCACAAGCATTAAAGTCTCATTCCTCCAGTGAAAATTTGGCAAAGAAACTTGAATCAGGTTTTCTGGGGAAGCAACCTTGAATTCAAAGAGACAACTAGCAACTTCTGTATTTCAGACAGAAGCCATCTAGAGTCATCTGCTGGGCCAGCATTTCACCTTCATTAGGTAATTACTGACCACACTGTTTGTACAAGGTCCTTTAGCATATTACAGCTCATTATTGTTTCCCCCTGTCGGCCTAATACCTGGCAAGGCCCCTTCTTTAGGAATAAAGATGTAAATAATTTAACTTGAATAAATTTTACTTGTGGCCCCACCAGCAACACCGTCTTTCCACTTGCTGCTCACATCCTCTTTATCCGGCGGGGTGAGCTTCGGTCCCTGCCCCAGGCCGCACCACACGGGGACCCTTAGTGCCCAGGAGGAGGCCACATGGCAATGGGAAACGCCCACTCGCCCACTGCCTGCCACCGCCGAGGACCCAGCACTGCCAAGGACCCGAGCTTCGTGCCCTCCTGTTCCCGAATCTCCCCTTTCACTCCATTCGGCTGAAGCCCCGGCCACTCCTCCATTTAAGGTTTACCCCGACCGCCTGGCCGCACCGCCCGGTGCCGGCTGCCCTCGGCGAGGTTCACACACAGGCCTGGCCGCCTTCCCCACGCCCAGCAGCTTCAGAAGCCCGCCAGTGCCGGCGGCCCCAGGCAGGGGTTCCAGCGTGCTGGCTACACGGGAACCACGGCGCCGCGGCACGACCATTCTAGGGAGAAAGGAGCCGTGATAGCCGGGGCACACGCAGTCCAGGTCCCGGACACTTTGGGGCACACTAACTCCACCCCGTCCCTGACCAGAAGAGACGGTGTTTCTCCCACCCCGTCCTGTTCTTGCCGAAACCCAAGACTCCTCTGGGCCCCACCCGCCCCTTTGCTCTGATTGACACCGTTGTTGGTCAGCAACTCGCTTGTCACTGTACGCATCTTTCATGTCACTTTTCCAGGCATGTCTTCTGGATCTGATAACATTTTCTTTAACACCATAACGAGGAAGCGGCACAGAGAAAATGGGAGAAGTGGAGCCACCTCCCAAAGCCAGCTCCCCCGGCAGGACCTCGGGCCTTAGCATGCCTCACTTGTCTTAGTTCCTGCTTTGTCTCTCCAAGAAAATCAGACCACGGGTGGTGCTCCTTCCAGGAAGGGCACAGACTGTCGAGCAGTCAGGCCCAGGTCCAAACACATCCCTTTAGTCTAGTTTTGACATTAAAAAGTAGGAAGAAAGATTTCCCTGGTTAAAAACAAAACAAAACAATCCTGCTGTGCCCTCTCTCCCTCCAAACTGTACCCAGAATGTCCAGCAGGCTTATCATGACCCAAAAACCTCCGGCAGGAAAAGGCGCAGCGTGCACTTCCACGTGTCCCCACTGGCCGCCATCTCCCCTGGGGCTGGGCCGTACAGGACCTGAGCCCTCCACCAACCCGAGGAGGCATTCCCGCCTATTCTGTCCTCTCTGCAGCAGGATCCTGGAGTCAGTGTTCACTAGGTCTCAAGACACACTGGGAAGATGCAAAGTTTTCTTTTAATTAATTTGTTCTGAAAAACAAACAAGTAGCCCTTCACCTGACTTGGCTGAAGACAAAGTCCAGGGCCGCTTCCCCCGCTGGCTGGTCAGCCTCGGCACCTGAGACTCCTCCGTCTGGCTGAGGGCAACTGGTGACCGGGGCCTGGGGAGGGTATGGCTCCTGCCCAGGGCTCCCTCCTTCCTCTGGGATCGTACTTCTCCAGCAGCCTTGGACAGCAGCATCCCAAAAGGTGAAGGATGCAAGGCTGACAACCACCCTGAAACATCCAGGCAGAGACCGTGGCACAGAAGAGCTGGCGGTTTCCCCACAGTGGGTTTTCCTCGGCTGCGTAACCCCAAAGGCACACAGGACAAATCCAGAGTTCAGGCCATGCGGGCCGTCGTTAGCATCAGTTCCCTCTAAAAACTTCAAGACTGGCGTCACCACAGAGCACTGAGTTCAGCTCCCCAGTGAATAAGCCCTGATAGGCGGCGGGGACCGAGGGGAGCTGATGGCGGCCCCTGCCTGGTATTTGTCCCTCTCTGGAGCTCCAGGGGTCTCGCATTCTGTGCACAGATGAGAATCAGTCCCTGGGTAGCTGGGCTTGGCCAAGCATAGTGGGACATCCAAGTCAGCTGGTGCCATCAGCCCTTGCATCTGCTCAGCACCTGCTTGGTCCTCTGGGGTGCTGGGGGCACGGACACGAGGGCAGCCGCCGCCCCGCTGGAGCTCGGAGTCCTGGAAGAGCCGACTCATGCACGGACCAGAGCTCCCTGCACACAAACGCGACAGCCAGCTCAGCGTCGCTCACACTCACAGCACAGTCACAGGTCCTCTCGAAGGAGTTGGGGGCCGCTGGGCACAGCGCGAACTCTCACTCACAGGAGCCTAACTGCGTCAGGTGCCAAATCTGACTCTGCCTCCTCCGGCCGCTCCTCAGTTGGAGCCGGAACACCAGAGAGATGCACTTAAAGTAGAAACATCACAACCACTGCCCCGCTGTCCCTCACAACTGCGGAACCAGTTACGAAGTGCCCATGATGAAAACGGAGTCTTACCGTTCAAAAAACAGAAGGCAGCCCTAGGAGAGGGGGAGCTCAAGGGGAGGGCGGAGCTGTGGCGGGACTTGGCCACACAGGCCATGTCCAGGGGGTGAGGGGCCCAGCCACTTTCCCTACTTAGGTAGCACCCACCCCTCCACCTCCACCCCCGACCCCTCCATCTCCACCTCCACCCCCGACCTGTCCACCTCCACCCCCACCCCTCCATCTCCACCCTCCCACCCCTCCATCTCCACCCCCCCACCCCTCCATCTCCACCCTCCCACCCCTCCACCTCCACCCCCACCCCTCCATCTCCACCCTTCCACCCCTCCATCTCCACCCCCCCCACCCCTCCACCTCCACCCCCACCCCTCCATCTCCACCCTCTCACCCCTCCATCTCCACCCCCCCAACCCTCCATCTCCACCCCCCCAACCCTCCATCTCCACCCCCACCCCTCCACCTCCACCCCCAACCCCTCCATCTCCACCTCCACCCCCGACCCTTCCACCTCCACCCCCACCCCTCCACCTCCACCCCCGACCCCTCCATCTCCACCTCCACCCCCGACCCTTCCACCTCCACCCCCACCCCTCCACCTCCACCCCCCCACCCCTCCACCTCCACCTCCCCACCCCTCCATCTCCACCCCCCCACCCCTCCATCTCCACCCCCACCCCTCCACCTCCACCCTCCCACGCCTCCATCTCCACCCCCCTACCCCTCCATCTCCACCCCCCCACCCCTCCATCTCCACCCCCACCCCTCCACCTTTACCCTCCCACCCCTCCATCTCCATCTCCACCCCCGACCCTTCCACCTCCACCCGCACCCCTCCACCTCCACCCCCCCACCCCTCCATCTCCACCCCCCCACCCCTCCATCTCCACCCCCACCCCTCCACCTTCACCCTCCCACCCCACCCCACCCCTCCACCTCCACCCCCCGACCCTTCCACCTCCACCCCCACCCCTCCACCTCCACCCCCCCACCCCTCCATCTCCACCTCCACCCCCGACCCTTCCACCTCCACCCCCACCCCTCCACCTCCACCCCCCCACCCCTCCATCTCCACCCCCCCACCCCTCCATCTCCACCCCCACCCCTCCACCTTCACCCTCCCACCCCACCCCTCCACCTCCACCCCCCGACCCTTCCACCTCCACCCCCACCCCTCCACCTCCACCCTCCCACCCCTCCATCTCCACCTCCACCCCCGACCCTTCCACCTCCACCCCCACCCCTCCACCTCCACCCCCCCACCCCTCCACCTCCACCCCCCCACCACTCCATCTCCACCTCCACCCCCGACCCTTCCACCTCCACCCCCACCCCTCCATCTCCACCCCTCCACCCCTCCATCTCCACCTCCATCCCCCACCCCTCCATCTCCATCCCTCCCCCCTCACTCGGCTCCACCCCTCAGGCCCATTCTGTGTGGACAAGAGCACAGCCTTTCCCTGCAGGACTCAGTCCTGTTCTGTGCTCTGTCTCTAGTCCTTACTTCCAAATGAACAAACAGACAAGCAAGAAGGAGGACCGCGGGGACGGCGAAGTTAAATGCTTGCCAGCTCCTTGGCGTCCACATCATTACTCCCTTGTTAGATCTGTTCAGATTTTTGTCTTTGTTTCAACTCAGGAACTTGAATAATGTTCTCCACTTTCTCAACAGGTGGGCTGACTGGCCCCAGTCATGAGTTACATCCAACGCTTCAGCTGACGAGTCCCAGAGGTCACCGAGCCAGGTGCAGACCCTTCAGACGGACACTTGGCCTCTGCGTGGTCCCTCTGTGGAGCTGCATAGGGCTTTGGGCTCCAAGGCAATACTGGGAGGCTCCAGCGAGGGTCTGGGTTTCCTGTGGCTTCCAGGGCTGCCCAGGGCCGCCATGATGCTCGATGAGTCACCTTCAGGATGGGCCCCTGACCACAAAGTCATGATATCCAAGCCTCCAGACCTCCAAGAGTTTCTTGGTAACCATGGGGTGTCAGGTGTCCCATCCTGGACTGGAAGTTCTGAAAGTTCTACTGGAGGAAGCCAGCAAGAAACACGATCACGTGGCCGTCCCAAGGGGAAGGCGCTGCAGACAGGCTGTGCCAGCACCAAGCCCACTAGGATGCCGCAGGCGACAGGGCAGTCCTCAAGAGGCTGCTGTTTTTGCCTCTGCCAGCGGCCACCCGACACAGACTGCACAGCCATCCGCCTGTTCCTCATGGCCTTCTCGAAGGCAGGCCCGCAGCCCGCAGAGGGTCTCTCTGCAGGCGTTTTGGTGAAGACCCCTCCCCCCATTCTCACCGCCCTCCCCAAGGCAGAAGCTCACTGAGGGCCACGGCGCCTGCTTCAGACGAGGCTCCAGGCCCACCCGGGTCAGGTTCCGGAGGCTGGGGGCCCAGGAGCCTGCATTCCAACAAGCAGACCACACGACTGTGCCCGGCTGCAGGCGCTCCCTCCAGGATCACGAGGAACAGGAACCCGTGGGTCTGTGGGGTCAGCCCAGAGGCTCTTGCCTGTCTAACGGGAGCGTCCCCATGTCCCCTCGTCCCCAGGAGCTGATCAAAGGGTGAGATGGAGTGAACCAAAGAGAAAGAAGCCAAGCTCTACACAGAACACTGCATTCCTGTCACTGTGACCGTTACACATCTAGCTTCTTCTCAGGAGCCTCTTAAAGCAACACCCCGTCAAGCGCATCGGGGCTGGCTGTGGTCAGGCGGGAACACCCCAGGCCAGCTTAGCTCCGTCACACAGATACTCCAGCATCCTCTGCTTCATTTGAGTGCTCCCCGCGTGTTTCAAAGTTAATCAACCCATCCAGTGGCAGAGACCTCTCCCTTCCACGTGCCCATAACTTCACTTCCAGAGACCAAGGTGCTGCCCTCCAAGATCAACGTCCAGATCCTAGTGGAGTCTTCACCAAGGAGCCTCGGCCTCAGGAAGGGAGCTGGCCATCTAGAAGGCTGGACCTGGAGCACGGGCTATGACAGGAATTCAACAGAAGCCCTGCAGGGAGGGTGGAGAAGGAGGGTTTCGGGCGCAGGTGCTCCCTCTGCCCTGCACTCTGCAGACCTGGTGGATCTCTTTGATCCCTTATTCGTTCCTGTGCTCCTCCCCACTGCTCCTGCAGTCGGAAAGCCCTGCCTCCACCAGCTGTAAAGAAAGAGTCGCCCCAGAAACCGCGAACACATAACAAAAGAGTTGTAACTGGGCTTCCAGGCCCCTGAGCCCCCTCCCGCAGGCTTCTGTCCTTCACGGGGGGCCTGCACATGAATCTCCTGTCTTCACAGTGGTCCTGGGAGGCGGCTGGGGCCCGCATCACCCCCACTTCACAAAAGGCAAAACTGAGGTTCACAGAGGCGTCGGTGTCTTGACCACAACCGCACCGGGCACGTCCACCGCCTACAAGCAGGCCCCTGCTCAGACTGTGAATTGGGACATGGGAGGGGGCTGCCCCGGCCCACAGGGGCTTCCAATGGGGCCAACTCACCCCAGAGAGAGCACCCCCCCTCAGGGCCCACCCAGGACTGCAGGGCAGGACTGTCCCCACAGGTGTGAGGAGAGGGCGGTGGTGCCCCCTGATCCCAGGACGCTGGGGCAGAGCTCAGAGCTCAGGAAAACGCTCGGTCTGTGAAGTCAGGTCTGAAAACCAGCCTTGGGCCAGCCATCCCATCAGATGCGCATATTAGATCTCCTGCACAGGGCTCCCCCAGAGGCACCCCTCTCCTACCTGCCAAGGGTGGGTCCTGCCTGCCCCGGAGGGGGCCGAGGACACTGCACCATCAGCAGCCTCTGGGGATGCACTTCTATTTTGGTGGTGTGGCCCTGCCACTCCCCGGTGGCCACACATCCTGGGGCCTCCCACGGCCATCCCCTGCACATCCTGCCTGTGTGCTCAGGGTCACCTTAACCCTTCCCCACCCAGGGCCTAGCAGGCGGTCTGTTAGGGGTAGCCTCGGGCCACGTGTGCCAGGATGGGGACGTTTCCTGAAAAGTTAAGAGTCTGCACTTGCTCCAGAAGTCTCCTGGGGCCCCTCCCCCACCGTCATGGCTCCTATTTAAGTGTCTGCAGAGGAGCCAGCAGCCAGTCAGCCAGGAGCCAAAGGGATGAAGAGCAACAAGGTGTGAGTTTAAAAAACATGGTAGGAAAGCCTTCGCAGTTGTAGAACAAAGCAAAGTTCTTATTTTTAAACTGCAGCGTCTTCTCTTCCACTGCTCTTTTGAAAGGCAAAGCAGCTGGACTGTGGGCCACGGCCTCTCCATGCCCGGCTGGGGGACCCCCACAGGGGACACAGGCCGGCCACCAGGGAAGTGAAGATTCAGGTGGGGGACCCCACGCCGCGCTGCCCCACCAGGCCGCCCTGCGCGAGACCCCTGCCCTGGACACCCGCCCGGGACACCTGATGCACGGATGCATGGGAGAACCTGAGGTGTGGCTACGGGAGGTGCCGAGGGGACCCCAGCAGGAGAGGCCCCGAGGGTGACACCTGTCGGGTGCGAGGGGCGAGGCGGAGCGGAGTCTGCGCGGTGGAGCCCGCGCTCCGGACACCGCGGGAGGCGCCCGTGCTCCGAGCCCCCAGACCACTGTCCGGCTGTCCGCCCACCTCGGACGCTCCGTCCGCGCCCCCCCGCCCCCTCCACCCCTCTCGCCCTGCACACCTGGCCCGGCCGTGGGGGCCCGTCCTTGTCCTCTGTCCTCGGTCCGCAGGTGCCCACGGACGCCCCGCCTCCTCCTCCGGCCGCGGGCAGGGGTGCAGGGAAAGGGGGAGGGAGGAGGGGGAGGGGAGGGGAGGAGCACAGGGCTCTGGCTGTGCGGAGGGGGAGGGGAGAGCGGGTAAAGGTCTGGGGGAGGCGCGGGATGGGAGGGGAGGAGGAGGTGGGAGGGAGCGAGGGGGGCGGGGGGAGGAGCTGTCCCGAGCCCCACCCTCTCCCCGCCTCTCCTCCTCTCTTCCCTCCCCCGCCTCCTCTCCTCCTCTCTCCCCTCCCCCCCCCCCCCCCCCCCCCCGCCTCCCCTCCTCTCCCGGTCTCTGCCCCCTGGGTCCCAATCCCCACCACGTCCCCCGAGAGCACCCGGAGGGGTCCTGCCAAGGAGCGGGGCTCCTGCCACTATGCGCGTTCACCAGGACCCCGCCCCCAGGCCGCAGGACAGAAGGGGACGCCGGCTGGACGTGGTGGTCTGACCCCACTTCCCCGGGCTCACCCGTAAAATGGGGTCCCCCCGCCCCTCGGGGGGCCAGCGGGGAGGTCCTGCGTCTCCTCCCAGGCCCCCCTAGGCCAGGTCCGCACTCTCTGCCCACGACCCTCCCTTGCGCCGGCGACTTCCCAGGAGAAGGGGTGGCAGGTGGGACCATGGCCAGCCGCTCACCCCCTGTGACTTCAGAGTCGCCGTTTGCAAGAAAAAGAAAAAAGACCCCGGCTTTTAATTCTTTTGTCTTCCAAGGTTCGGAGGAAGTAGAAGTTCCAGATAAGAATGAAAACATTGAAGTGATGTAGAAAGACTAAGAGAGCCCAGTGTTGACCTAGATGCGAATTTTATTTTAGTCGAGGCTTTGAAATGTCTGCCTGTCCCGGTAAAAGTGGGCAGCCCCTCTGAGTAAACCCAAACCGGGTTCTCAGAGAGGGCGCTGATCATCAGCCCCAAGGCAGCTCTAAGTGCCCACACAGAGCTGGGCCCCTGACGCCCACAGGGACCTGGAGGGGAGCCCCGGGCACTGACCTTCCGGGCCACTGGGATTGAGAGTTGCTCCCTGGTGCCACCACACACGGGCTGCCCAGTGCGGGGTCTCTGGGCACCACGCTGTCCCGGGGCAGGTGGGGGGTACCGCCTGAGACAGGGTCCTGAGGGGACGACGGCCAGGCAGATTCAATGAGGCTGGGCAGCAGGGCTGGAGAAGGAGGGGGTGACGAGGCGGGCAGGAAATTCAACGGGAGGGGAACTCCCTCCACCCAGAACTTCCTGCACCCAGTGAGCGAGGGGACAGCAGGGGCTGTCGCTGGAAACCCCCCAGAGTCAGAGAGCCGGCAGATTTCCCTTCCCCGGGGGCCCACAGAGAAGAGGTCAGAGTGCCCGGGGTGGTGCTCCTCTCTGTTGTTTTAAGACCAACACCGCACTTCCCACGACAGCATCAAAGACCCTCTGCTGACAGAGATGCTCTCCGACACACTGTCTTAAATATCATTTAATTGAGCAATAAAAGTCCAAAGGGAGGCAGCCCACCAGAGCTGTGGGGAGGGGCTCCTGCAGGATATGCAGACAGATAGAGCCGCTGGAGCGGAGAGCGG
The DNA here is from genome assembly GCF_041296265.1 of Equus caballus. Taxonomy (NCBI): domain Eukaryota; kingdom Metazoa; phylum Chordata; class Mammalia; order Perissodactyla; family Equidae; genus Equus; species Equus caballus. The sequence continues at coordinate 100,227,097 of NC_091700.1, read as the reverse complement.
AGAAAGCGGGAAATGGCCAGTGACCTGAGCTGCGACCCGGGTCAGGGGAATTCATGCAGACCGCAGGCTCCCGTCCCACAGGCCCCCCCAGCACAGCCTCTGGACGGAAATGCATTCTGCCCCGGCGCAGGGACCCCACCCAGGACCCCCAACAGTCGGCTCAGTTATCCACCCCAGGACCGCAGGAACTGGCCGGCAGCCGCGTGGGAGCCACTAGCCCGGGGCATCTTTCCTCTTCTGTGAAAGCCTTCTGCAAAACCCCAAGATTTCTGTGCTGTTCAGAAAGTGTTAGGGCTCCTTCTAAAATTGAAGTAACTCAAGAGGAAATGAATTCCCCAAGTACAAAAGCCCGGCCCAGCTGCCCTCTCCCAGCAGCCCCCTCAGGTGTCTGGTTTGTTCCGGCCCCAGGCCCTTTGTGGCGACTCTGGTGTTCACAGCCCTGCGGCACGAGGAGGTCACCATCACAAATGGGCTTCTAAACAGCGGGCAGAAACAGAAGGGGTAATTCAGCCTGAGCGCCATTTCCGGGCTGCAGGGGTCCGCAGGGAGCAGGGCGGGCCTCTCTGCCTCTGCCATCAGCTGTGTGCCCCGCTTGGCTGGGGCCTGGAGCCATGGGATCCGAGCTCCGTGCAGGACGACTGCGGCCCGTCCTGAGCGGGGATGGTGCTGTTCCTGCTGCGGCTTCCAAGGAGGCTGTAGGGACGTAAGTGACAATATTGGATTTCGGGGCGCCCAGAAGGCTGTGGGACGGGCACCTGTGGCCCCTCGTGGCTGCATCTCAAAGGTGTCCCGTGTGGTCGCTGTGCCCAGAAGGTTCCTCTGCTGTTCAAATTCTCCCAGTTGCTCCGACTTGGTATTTGAAACTCCGCCATTCGAGATTCAACCCTTATGGAAAAGCACTGTCCCCCCAAAGTACCAAGACCTGCCATGCAGACACCTCCCCACTCTCCACGGAAGGTGAAGGAAGACAGGTGTCAGGATGCCCCTCCTCCCCTCAGAAAACCTGGGGCACCCCTGGAGCATCCCGCCATGCTGGGCCCAGGGCGGGGAGGGTAGGAGTGGAACACGCTGCAGGCAAGTCAGGGCGCCTGACTCCCGAGTCCTGAGGGGCATTATTGTTGGGGGGCTGCCAACCCCCTCCCTGGAGCTTCAGAGAACCAGCCTGGCGGGGGGCGGGACAGACTTACCTCAGCCTCTCCCCTGGCCCCCAAATCAGCAGCAATCCTGACCCTGCCTTGACCTTGATGGGCCTGCCTTGACCCTGACGCAGCTGCTGTCCCTCCTCATTTGCACCTCCTGAACTAAGCTCCCTGGGTTCATTGCTCCACTGCTGGCTGCTGCTGCCCCACGGCTCCTGCCACCTGGTGCCTCAGCTGCACTTCCGAGGGCCGGGGTGGGCGTGGGGCAGGGGCCGCCTACAAGTCTGCTTCTGCGAGCAAATGGCCAGGGCTGGCCTGGCTGACCACAGCCCCAGCAGCCACCCAGTCCCGAGAATGCTGGACCGGCCGGGCAGGTGGGCCCGAGCCTTCCAGGCATGGCCACTGAGTCCCTCCTCGGTCCCAGGCCTCGTACTGGAAGCTGGGCATTCACCGGGGACAAGGCCTGGCCCCAGTTCCAGGGAGCTCACCTTCCAGTACAAGGCAGGGGACGAACACGGGAGGGGTGCTCCACTGCCACGTCTGCTGGGCCCTGGGGGTCCGGGGGAGTCCCCAGGGGCCGTCCCAGTGGGGTGCGAGGCAGAAGCCCGATTTGGGTGGGCTGAGAGAGGACGGCGGGCAATGAGACAGAGACAGCAAATATGGATACATTTTTGGAGGCTTTTTTAAAAGGGGAGCCGAGAAATGTGCCAAGAGCTGAAGGGAGCCGGGTCGCGGGAGACTGCTAAGAAGGGCTCTGGTGCTGATGGGATAGGTCAGAGGATAGGGGACACTGATGCCGCAGCCGAGCAAGGGGAGATGGCTACCTGCCACAGATCACCTGTTTGTTGGGACAGAGACTGATTTCTGAAGAAACCATGCAGCCACGAGAGACGGGTCAAATCCTAATTTCTAGCCTTGGGTTTCACAAGCACTTTTTAGGCTCCTGGATCAGGCTCTGCCCATCCACTGCTCAGCGCCGTCCCTCGGCCCCGGGCCAGAGGTGTGGGCAGGACCCCAGGACCCGCTGGGATCATGTGCTTGCACTCCAGGGTAGACCAGATGGAGGCCACGGTGAGTGAGAGGTGGCACAGCTCCGGGTGGAGACCGGAGCTGAGCGGCAGCCGGGCTGGGGCCCTGCCCCTCACCTGGCCCCTGTGCTCGCCCGACGGCCCCAAAGCCCGACTCTCAGTGGATCCCCAGCACAGACTGCTGTGGGTTGAATTGTGTCCCCAAAACAATATGTTGCGATCCTGACCCCCAGTGCCTCAGAATGTGACCCCACTTGGGAAACAGAGTCTTTACAGAGGCAATTAAGCTAAAATAGGGTCATCAGTGTGGCCCCTAACCCAGTATGACTGGTGTCCTTATAAAAAGGGGACATTTGACACAGACATGCACAGGGGAACGCCATGGGAAGATGGAGGCAGGTGGGGGTGATGCATCTACAAGCCAGGGAACGCCCAAGGTCGCCAGCTGCACGGGGAGCCGGGGGAGATGCTCCCTCAGAGCCTCCAGGAGGAGCCGACCTGGGACACCTCCATCTTGGACTTCCACCTCCAGGACCGCGGGAGAGTCGGTTCCTGCCGTGTGGCCGCCCCGTCTGTGGTCCCGTCACAGCAGCCCCAGGAGAGGAGCACAGTGAGCGCACAGATGCTGCTGCTCCATTGGGTCCCTGCAGGACGGCCACGTGCGGGCAGGCGGTCTGCTCATCCTTTTATACGCACTGTCTGGACACTAGCTACCTCCTCTCAGCTGTCGTAAGACAACCACAAATGCGGCTACAAATGCCGACAGCGCAGCGAGGTCTCGGGTTCGACACATTTAACGTCAGTGGTCGGTACACAGCCTTCCTTTGCCCCTAACAACATATTTTTTGCTCAACTAGTTTATGAAGATGGAGGAACTGTAATCATTCACGAACAAAACCTAGCTAATTAAAGCATCATCTTTATTTTGATATTTAACTCATATTTTGAGACTATTTATACTAAGTCTTTAAAAAATTCTAGAGGTATTAAAACTGAGATTCTTAAGAGGACATGTTTCTTCTTCATGATCTCAAAAGTCTTCCCTCTCTTTGAATCTTGTAAGAACCAAGCGAACAGGAGCATTGATGGGTGAATTTTTTCAAACTATGATTTTGTGTAACTATTTTAAAGGATAATATATACTCATAATAATACATCCAGGAACCCATATTTCTCATTAAATTAGGACAGCGCCCGTCAGCAGGCCCCTTGGGTGCAAGGCCTGGCTGTTCTGTGGCTTCCCCAGGGTGTCGGGACTTCTCCCGGCAGCGACGGAAGGCTGAGAGACGGGCCTGGATAATGGGCTGTGGCGCCAGCTGTGAATTTCTCTGGGCACCGAGCAGTAAGCGTACACTCAAGATCCGCTGGCTGTGACCACGACAGCTGTCCGCTAATCGTGGGATCGGTGTCTTCAGTGCTACGAGATCTGATGCCGGGTTTCTCAGATTGGGCCTGTCAGGTTGATTAGGACTAATAAAGGTAACTCAACGATGAATTAGAAATTAGCTATCTAATTAAATGTTCCTGAACTATTCCAATAACTCCCAAATAATAAAAACATACAAAGGTAAGCATTTTCCCCAGGGGAGTTAATAGGATTATAACACGTTCGTGGTATCCCCTTAGTGCAAGAAAGGAACCGAGAAATTACGCGTTTCCGAGATTTTTCCTTGAGAGGAGGCTCACCTGTGTGTGGGTGTGGAGGCAGCTGGGACATGATGAAGTGGAACAAACGGTGCGTTCACGTGGACACAGGTGGGTGGTGCTGGGAGCTGACACCTGCTGAGCCTCAAGCCAGGGAGCGATCGCTCGCTTCACGGAGGGCAGCGTGCCCGTCCCAGCTGCTCAGCTATCGTGACCACATGTTCAGGTCACCTGGGGCAGGTGTGGACACTGGATACCACCACCACACCAGGAACACTGGGACCCTGGATTCACGGTCCATTTCCCTCCTGTGGCGGCTGCAGCATTGTGTGTTGGCTCCTGGGGTTCGGTCTGTGACAGTCACCCACTCAGCACCTGCTACTCAGTGCTGGCTGCGTGCTTGCTTTGTGGTGTTCCAGGACCAGGAAGAAAGTCCCAAATTTAACACTGCAGTGACACCTGAGGCCTGACCCCATCCCCACCAGAGGTGGAGAGGCCCCTGTGGTGTCGATGCCCGAGCTGAGCATGGTCAGTCCTAGAGGGGACAGTGCTGACCCCGAAAAGTGATCCAGGGATCTTCAACTTGCCTCCATCCTTGTCACCCCAATCGAGTCAGAATCCCAAGAACTGGGACCTGGCATCAGGTTTTGTGGGGTTTTTTTAGGTTAGAGTTTTCAGACAAGACCAGGAGCTGGAGAGGAGGCAGTGGCCGGCGGGTGGGGAGGCAGATGGCCACCAGAGGGGGAGGTGTGGGCTTGGGGGTGCGGAGCAGCAGGCCCCCGGGAGCCAGGCGGGGCGCACAGAACTCGCTCCCTCTCCATCTTACCGGGGTTGGGTGTGACCAGCAGAGCCCAGGAGGCCCATGCAGGGCTTGGGGGCCTGGATTTGGACAAGAGGCGGGAGAGAAGAAGCTGGAGGAATCGCGATGGACGGCGGATGCTGGGTCCCTGAAACGTGGCTGCAGGCTGGGGTCTCGGGCAGGACAGTCAGAGGAACTGGGGGTGGGATGGACAGACGGTGAGGGACCCAAGGCTGAGTCTCCTCTGTGTTGGCCCTCACCCTACACCTGCGGCCTCGGGGTGCAGGGGCCTGGAGCCAGCAGGGCGAGAGGGGGGCAGAGCCTCCCCACCCACGACTCTCAGGGAAGCTGTTCCCACTGCACGTTCTCCACTTTATCCCAAACAGAAACGCAGCGTGGGAGCGTTTTACTCTCTCCCTTCCGTGAGCACAAATGTCAGTCCAACTTCTATGATTTTTTTACTTATAAAGAAACTAAACCAGACATTTTTTCTTCTTTATTGCAAGCAGATTCAAATCCCCTGCTTAGATAATCTGCAGAAAAGTCCAATATAACTAATATTGAGTCATTTACCTACAGAAATAAAAGTTAAAAAACGCATACAAAATAAACTTTACAGAAACGTAAGATTTGGTTTAACTCACAATTTAATATTTCAAAGCAGGTTAATGAATTATTATCAATTAAACATTGTTTAGAGGCTGATTTATGATCTTAAATTCACCTATGATATTCAATAATTTAAAAAATAAACTCCAGTATTTATGATGACAATGACTATAGATACCGTCATGTTAAACACACTTTTGAAGATTCTGCTTCATCACATCACATAATGAATGGACATTTTAAACGGCAATGCAGACACGTTATACTTCTAGGTCAGAGATAATATACGTGTATTAAAATTCTGTATATTTCGATAAGGTAAAAAATAAAGCTATATAAACTGATCTTTAAATTTTTTTCTGCAAAAGTAGAATCACACTTTAATAATACTTCCAATGCATCTTCATTAAAGCTTTGTTTATATACAATATCAGAATGATTCTTATCCCCAATTCACCTACTCGCTAGCTTAAAAAAAAGAAAAAAGAATGCAATTGCCAACTCACATTTTTCCTGTTTTTAAAGTTACGGATGGGAACCTTCCAAAGAAATGTGGAACGCAAGAAACTGCATACCAAGCTGTTATATTGAGTTGTCAAATAAATCATATTAATTTTGAGATAAAGTAGAAGTGGTTACATGAGGTTATTTCTAGTCAGTGCAAAACAGATGAACCTAGGGGTTTTAAAGAAAAAGGCCGGAAAACTCCCTTTAGGCTGCACTGGACATTTGGCTGACGCCCAACAAGTTGAGAATAGTTATAACAGCATACATGACATGTTTCAGTAAAGCTGCAGAATCTCTCCAGGCCAGCCTGTGGGTCTCTGACCCGGTCCCTGCAGAAGCTGCTCCTCTGGGGCCTCCCGAGCGCAGGCCTCCACCCCCAGGGGCTCGCAGGGATACGCCCTCCTGGGTGTCAGTCTGTGTTCACCCTGTCGAGTCAAATGCCCAGGAATGGGTTGTCTGAGTTCTAACAGGAGTTGCCAAGAGAAGGACGGCTTCTTCCAGCTGCCGGGCAGAGGGCCCGCCCGATCCTGGATGCATTCGGAGGCCAGCTGCTGCTTTCGGCCACCTGTCCTGAGGGTGGAGCTGCGGGAGGTGTCAGTCGGGGGCTGGGCCTCCTTAAAAGCAGGTGCTCAGACCAGGGCACCGCAGCCTGGCTCACTCAGCAGCCCCAACGCAAACCTGGGGCTGCCTGCAAAGTCTCCCGAGTACCACCAGGGCGCGTGCCATGCAGGGCCAAGGGCCCCATCTTGCGGGACGTTCCTCCAAGTGTCCCCTGAGAGAGGAGGCAGGGTGCTTGGGGCCCAGGGAACGTGCATGTGCGCACGCTGTGCGTGGCTGTGCGTGTGAGCTGGCACACATGCCCGCATGTGGTTGTGAGTGGCCACGGGGCTGAAAGCAGGAGAACGGGACGTGGCTGGGACCCCTGGTGCTTCACGGATGCCCTGCGGCTGTGGGCACGGAGGAGGGGCAGGAACCAAATGTTCGGACCGGGGTGGGGAGTTACGAGTCAATTCGTCACCACCTGCGTCACAAATAAGATTCTCAAAGCTAAGAAAAACGCTTAAAGTTGACGTTCTTTGCTTTAAGTTTAGTTAAATAAATACTAACTACTGTGAGGTGAAAGGTCGCATTAGGTCACACCTGAAACGTCATTTCAGGGGGTTCTTTGTCCCTCGTTTTATTTTCTATCTCACGCCCCGTGTTTATTTCAAATTATCAAGCACAGTCACTTAATTTCCCGAACAGTTTTTTTAGAAGACATTCTAGAGCGTGGAAGGGTTTAGTGACTTTCACAATGGACTGAATTCTCAGAGGTAAATGGTAACCGTCTCTAAACAGGTGGGAAGAGGACACTGAACCACCAAGCAAGAAGCTTCTATTTTAAGGCCAAAGGATGGAAATCAAAAACAAAACAAAAAGCAGACGAAATAGCAACGATCGGTGAAGAATATGCATAGCAAATTACCGTGCCGTAAATACGCCTTTTGACTAATCGCTGCCCCAGAAACACCAAGCGAACAGGCGCAGAGAATAAAATCAAATCTGAAAGTTCACATTCATCAGATATTGAGACATTCAGCCAAAACTCTCACCAGAATTTAAATATAAAGTGGCCAAAATTTCATCAACGTAAAAAATAAAAGCTTTAAAAACATACTTTAAAAATCAGATATGGTATGTTAACAAATAAACGAATAAAAGAGATATAAACAGCTATGAAAATACTTCAGTGCAAAGGCAATTTTAAGATTTCTAAAAAAATACATTACAAAGAATTTGTTAACTAAAGACACAGAGAACCCGCCCCGATGGGGATCACGTTTATACCCAGAGTAGCTTCTTAAAAACGGCTGTAAAAACGCACGTGCTGCTGTTTGCAGGGATGGCCAAGGGCGGCCACCACACAGAACATGGGACGTGAGTGACAGGAGGACAGGCGGGGATGGGCGGGCGGGAGAGGAGGACCCTCGGGACGGACACGGCTCCCTCCGGGTCTCCGTCTGACTCAGCCAGGCCTTCCTTCCCCTGGTCTTTGGTTTGGTGTTTATGCTTCACCCTAATTTATCCCAGCTACTCCGTGCTCACGGTTCCTGCTGTCAATTCATCCCCTAGTTCAAACCAACATTTTACAGGGGAAACATTATATGATCAAATTGTGGAACCTGAACTTCCCAAATACCAGCACGAAGACGTGTGAAGCAGCCACGGTGCACGCTCACGGCGCCCCAGAGGAGCAGGCCTGTGCCTGCTTCTCCGCTAGCTTCCGGGCGACGCTCTTCCAGAAAGGCATCGGCTGTAACATGAATCTCAAACTGAAATGTCTTCTTGAAGGACCGTTAAGGCTACGTCAGAGAGGTGGCTTCCACAGAAACACCGGCACAGAGAGGGGACAGGAGCTCAGGACACAGCAGCCGCACACTGGTGTACCCACGCCGGGAAGAGTGGCCAAGCGCAGACCAACAGGAAGCTCAGCACGAGGGGCCGGGGCCGCAAGCACGGCCGACGCCACTGCTCACGGAACCTCAGCCCAGCTCCTCCCAGACCCACGTGGGCCTGAGAGGGATTCTGGAAGATGAGCACCGCCGCTGGAGGCCGCCTCTCAAGGAGGACCCCGAAAGGGAGTGACCGTCACAGCAGACGTCTGCCCTGGCACCCTCAGCCCCTGCCCCAAACCCGTGCAGTCACCACTTGCTCACAGCAGGGAGCTCATCCTTGGAGGCGGGGTCAGAGCCCGTCCCGGGAACGCTTCCATGGACAGACTGACCGCTCCACAGGTGGGAACCTGCCTCCCTCCACCGACACGGTGGGGACAGGAAGGGAGGCCTGGGAACACTCGGCAACACCCCAGCACACACAGGCGACACCTCGGCAGGGACAGGACTCCAGTCAGACCCCAGCGCGGGGCTCGGCCAGGCTCTGCGCAGGGCTCTGGACAGAAGAAGCGGTGCGGTCTGTGACACGAGCGGGATGTGGACACATGAGGGCCGGCGTCTGGTCCGGCCAGTGCCAGCAGCAGCGTCGGAGGAGAGAGGGACGCAGAGGCAGGGCCCGTTTGTCCCACCAAGGGCGGGTCGCATCTGTGCTTCAAACGACGGTGGGTGCTGTGACCGCCTGCAGACGTCCTTCTTGGGTGACGGCCGTAGCGGGAGACGATAGAGCGTGGACACAAGACCCCAACACGGGCACAGAGGACCGCTGTGCACTCGGACAGACGTCCCAGGCCTGCACCGGTCCTTTCTCCCCGCCCAGCTAAATGCCCGCAGGAAAACGTGCGAGGCCACCAGCCCTGCCAGAACCACTACTTGGCGTGGTCCTACTGCCAGCCCATGCTGCCATAGGTCCCCTCACCCCTCCTCCCTCCCTGGGGGCAGGGGACAGCACTCATGTGCACAACGCACGCACGCGTGTGGTTCTTAAAGGCTTGAACTGGTGAGAGTCCATCGGCCAGCCCCCTCGGGCCACGGCAGCTGGGTCCCCGGCTGGGACGGCGATGGCATTGGAGAGAGCAGCCATGGGGGGGGAACTGAGCACTCCCTGCTCTCCCAGCACGTCAGTGTCACCAGATTGGAGTGGGAGCCCGGCCAGTGGCCGAGGGGCTGAGCTCTGCAGAGAGGCAAGGGGGTGAGTTCTGGGAGGTGGTCCTGACGCCACACGCACATGTTCTGTCAGAGAACAGAAAACACAGTCAGTCCCGGGATTCTCCCTGAGACTCCCCCTAGACTGACTGATGCCCCACGGCCACTGCTGCCCTGGGAACTCCAGACTCAGCGCCCAGGGCTTGGACTCCCGTTCTAGGACACCGCTCAGCTGGCACCCACCCCTTCTGAACCACGACACGGGCGTGTCGACCGTGTTCTGGCTGCGAACGTCTCCCATTCTGGGTATCGAGGGAGCAACGTTCCATTGTCGGGGTAAATATGCAAGCTTCCACCCCAGAGGCCCTAGGGACTGAGCTCACGTCCTTTAACCTAACAGTGCTAGACCACCCCCGAGACCAGGGACACATCGTCCTGACGGCCAGTGCATGGTTATCTCTATGCACAGACGAACGCCGTCTGTGCACTTCTCATTAACAGTCCACAGAGGCCGGGGATACGGGCTGCACAGAGCTCACGTGAACAGGTGGGGGGGACGGGAGGAAGCCGGACGGAGAAATCTCGCTAAAGGAACAGCCGTGCCTGAGCACGCCTGCTTCTCGAGAGGTCAGAGGGCCCTGGACAGTGGGTCCCGCTCGGGCTGCGCTGTGGATGCGGCCGCGTCTCCTCGCCATGTCCACATTTTGGCTGATGGACAGCAATGGATCCACACCAGGCACCTGCCCGGCCCAAGCTCGATGCCAATCAGGCAACATTCTATTTTCTATTTCCAAATACGGTCTTTCCTGACGGGCCTTTCAGGTGAAGCTGTTTCCACCACCAACGACGAGGAAGGAGCTTTTACTGCACAGCAAACGCCGCGTGAGCGAGAGCACGACTGTGTGTGCAACACTCGCCCCGGCACACGGAAATGTGGCAGGACATGCACACACGGATGTGTGGGTGTGCGTGTGTGCAATACATAACCATATGCAGTCCAGTCACGCTCAGGCAGGCCACTTACCTGGGGCAGAAATATCTGTGTAAAAACATTTCTTTTTTGTCACCATGAACCTTTGTTATCAAAATGGCACAGCACAGCAAAACTTTGGAGGAAAAACAGACAGCCCGATGGGCTCACAGCACACCGGGGGGCCGCCTGCGGCACGGACCCGTTACCTATCCTGGGGCTAATCCCGCCTCGGCCGCGGCAAGAAGTCCCTCAGGAGTGGCCTGGCGGCGCTCGGAGCGGCGTCCACCGATGCTGTGAGTTTCTCGCTCTTCTGCAAGGCGAGGAGAAACACTGAGAGGCTGCTGCCTGGACCCCTGAGCACGGCTCCTGGCCCCAGCAAAGCCAGCCGCACAGCTGACACGGGCCAGCGCCCACCCGCGAGTGCAACCGGCCTGGCCCTGGCCCTCAGAGTGGGGAGCCTGTGCACGACTTGGGAATGGGGCCGGCAGGCTCTCAGGGCGGCTCCCTCCCAGGCTCCCGGAAAGAGTTGGCCCCAGGGCAGGGGGAGGGCAAGACCGGCGGGCAGGAGAGCGGGGCCCAGTGCGGCACTGTGGAGCCTCAGCATGGGCTGCAGCTGGAAGGGCCGCCTGATGGGGCTGTTCCCATGAGCACAGGAAGCGCTTCCAGAACCCTGAGGCTAAAATCCTGCCCCCCCTCACCTGCAAGCTTCCTGAGAGGCAATGAGCAGACAGCTGTGCTCCCCCAGAGCACCAAGGCCCCCAGGAGCAACTGTGCACCTGCCATCCCTGTGCCTTTGACCCTGTCCCTATGCACCTGCCCGTCCCTGTCCTTCTGGCTCCGTCCCTCTCTGTGCACCTGCTATCCCCGTGCCTCTTTCCCTCTGTCCCTGTGTGCCTGCTCATCTTTGTCCTGTCCCTCTCTGTGCCTGCCCGTCCCTGTCCTTCTGTCTCTCTCTCTGTGTGCCTGCCCGTCCTTGTCCCTCGGCCCCGTCTCCAGTCAAGTAGAAGTGTCCTGGCCTGAGCCTGGAACCCTGAAGGTTCGGGTGTCAGTGCTGCAGGCAACATGGCCAGCGTCTGAGCACTAAGATTTTCTAGTCAAGCTGCACTAGTTTCTCAGTAACAAGGAGAAGGGAACTTTAAGAGTTGTGAATTGCAGAACGTCGTCTGGCGAGGAAGAGGATGAACTAACCTAGTGATGGGGTTGTTGCCTTTGCAGGACAGAATCACATATAATTAAGTTATATGTAAAAATAAACATAGATAGGTACAGATAAATCTATAAATACATATATATATAAGCTGTATATATGTGCACATATACACACACGTATATGTATGAAACCTGGTGTCTGTGATGTTTTTCTTTTTCATAGACCAGATTGAAAGAAAAAACCATCCATTTGAAGTACAATACATTCCACATAAGGACGAGTCAAATGTTTGTTCCTCCAAAGTTTTGCAAAGTCCGCGTGGTTTTACAGCAACAAGAGTGCCCCCCCGTGCGTGCCAGGAGCGTGCTGGCTGCAGGGACCTGTGTGAAGGTGTGGGTGTGGCAATACCTGTGGGGTCACACCCTGTGGCCACGGACACCACACGGCGCTCAGGGACGCCCTGCTCCCAGCAGCCTGAGTCTCGCTTCTGCAGAGGTTCAGAAGCAAGGCAACTCTTAATAACCCGCATCCATAGTTACGTCTTTATTTTTAGCCCAGAGTTGCAGGATTTAATCAATTTCATAAGCACCTCCTGTGACTTACTGAAGTGTTCCTGATAATTTCATCCGAAATATTTTCAAGTATGTAAACAGTGAGATGAAATTACGTACTTTATTCTAACAAACTCTGATGGCACCAGATTAGAAAAACCTTGATTGCCAATAATTACTTGAACTTAAAAAATGTACCATCCTGTCAGTTAAAAAACGGTGTTTAAAATGTATAGAAGACGAACTGTTAGTAAAAGAAAAAACGCCTTTTTCTTGCTTTCGGCATTTTCCTATTAAGCAAGCTGCGCTGGTAAAACAGAAATGGCCACTACAGCTATTTACAGCAAAGTAGGCTTTTCTGACAACAAGCAGCTTTAAAAAAAAGTTAAAAGGGAATTTGGTAAAACATCTGACCCTAAACACGCCCCTCCCTGCTCCGTCCAGTTTGAGGGGCAGCCCTGGTCTGGCCTTTTCTGCAAAGCTCTGTGGCCTCCCTGTCCTTGTCTGCAGAAGGGGCGTGAGAGGCCGGTGCAAGGCCTCCCGTCTACCCGCCGCGGGCTGTGGAGAGAAGGCGGCACGGAGGAGGCCGCGGGGCTGAGCAAGAGCCACACCCACGCCTTCGCGTGTGGGACCCCCTGCACACCAGCAGGAGCCTAGTGGCCACGGCTGCACATACTCTGCAGCATCTGATGAAGATGGGCCGTGCTGGGCCTGGGACCGGATACTTCCAATGGACGCCGGAAGACAAACCCGGTTCAGGGCACTGAGAGAAGACACACGTGCATCTCAGGATGCAAGCTACCAACGTTTCCCGGAGCAGCGGTCGTGAGAACCGACAGGAGATGTAAACACCGGAGCCCTTGGAAATAAGTCAGCCCTCGGCTGTCCTGAGCCTAAATCCCAAACATGCAAAAAGACAGAGACGCATCACCTTGTCCGTCAGAAATTCAGACTGCTGGAAGTCTGAGAGAGCATAAAGATGGTGGACTGCTCGACAGAAAGGCACTGGTTCCTAGTCTGCCAGTCCAGGGTGGAGGGGCCATGCACGTCAGAGAAGGTGGCAGTGTTATTAGCAAAGAGCCGAGGACAAGGCACGAGGAAGGGAAGAGAGAAAGAAAAGGCGGTGAGTCTGGTTAAATGCCAACAACGCCTAGACCTCAGCGCTGTCCCTGTCGCGCTCAGTCCCCGGCAGGGCGGGCAGGACCACGGGCTGGACCTAACGTCTCCTCCCTCCCAGCAGGCCCCGCCAGGGAGAGCTCCTTCTGCACTCTCACGCCCTGGGTGCCTGCACTTCACCTCGGCTGCATGTCTCCCCCCGTCACAGGTGGCGGGTTTAAAGGCGATGACTTCAGATGGTCGGCAGTGAAATCGTGTGTGTGCTCTTTCACTAACCCGTGTGAGTTTTTGTCAGCACTGACTTGGCAAATGTGGGGACACAAAGGAGGGAGTCATTAGGATCTGGGGGCGCTGGGTTTGATTTTCTTAATGAGCATGTGAGTTCTCGCCAACCCACATACTGTTCAATGGCTGGGGCCGGTGGAGGTAGGGTGAAGGCTGTCCCCACGCCCACCCCACTCCAGGGGAGGGCTGCCTGTTCCATCCCCAACTCGGCTAAGGGCACTTGGGGACCAGACCAGGGGGCCATCTGGGTCCTCCCGAGTGGCTCAGCTGGTCCCAGGACTTATAAGTGTTGTCTTCTGTCTGAATCGTCCTTCCACCGCTCCACCCCCCCAGGCACCACCCTCTGTGCTCTACAGGCTGGCTGCGGCTTCCGCCCTCTCACCAGGCTCCCCCCTGGCTCCTCACTGCGGCTCTGCACCTCCATGGGCAAGTCTCAGGGCAGGGGGGTGAGGGGACAGGCGTGCCCTCCCTGAGGTCATGGGGGCCAGGGGATGGGGGCGTGCCCTCCCTGAGGTCATGGGGGCCAGGGGATGGGGGCGTGCCCTCCCTGAGGTCAGGGGAGCAAGGGGACGGGGGTGTGCCCTCCCTGAGGTCATGGGGGCAGAGGATGGGGGCGTGCCCTCCCTGAGGTCAGGGGAGTGAGGGGACGGGGGTGTGCCCTCCCTGAGGTCATGGGGGCCAGGGGACGGGGCTGTGCCCTCCCGAGGTCTCCGGGGCTTGGGGACGAGGGCGTGCCCTCCCAGAGGTCATGGGGGCCAGGGAACGGGGGTGTGCCCTCCCTGAGTTCAGGGGAGTGAGGGGATGGGAGCGTGCCTCCCCGAGAACCCTGGGAGGGCCAGAGTGGTTTCAGGAAGCTCTGAGTGACATCTCCTGGTATCCTACGCCAGGGTGAGAGCTTTGCATGTGTCACTTCTTTCCTGAATCCAGAATTCAGCTTGTCGGTCTCAGTTTGGGAGTGTGGAATATAAGCAGCCTCCCAGTTACCAGCATTTCCTCATATAAATGCTAAAGTTTAGAGCCAAATTCATCATCCCTAAAAATAATGCAATTTTACCTTGAAAGTAAGGATTACTTTAAAAAGCTTTTTTACATTCACACAAAATAAAGTGTCTTTTGTACTGGCTTAATCTTTCTTAATCTTTGTCTTCTTTCAGCCGACCAGCTGTTTAGGTCTAACATCACTTGTCTTGACTTCACCTTCGTTACTGTTTAAAACCACGTATTGTCGTGGGATTTGCTAGAATGCCTGGACTGGTCATATTTCCACAACCAGGCCCTCCAGGCTACCCTTCGTAATGATGACGTCCCACTCGCAACCCTGGGAGCGGCCGGGTACCTGGACCCTCTCGGTGGCGCTGGGCCACAGCTGCCGGCACAGGACCTTCTTGAGAACATCGGGGAGGAGGCTGACGGTGATGAGCAGGACGATGGCCAGCCAGGCAGGGCCGCTGGACAACATCTGTATGAACACGTAGTACATCCTTTGATAATTGAGGAACGGCCTGGAGCGTCGAGAGAGAGAAGAAAACCAAGACAACAGCAGGTCAGAAACCCTCAGAGCGCTGACACCCTGGTCTCTGCTTTCTCAGCGTGTAGGACGCGCACGCTGGGTCTGGCAGTTTCTGCTTTTGTCACCGACAGTCACTGGGCAAGCCATTCAGCTTCCTACTTCGAATTAATCATATAAACACCGGCATGCAGTGTTTCCCCATAAGGCTGGGGTGCTGTGAACAGGAAAGAGGACATGATTCCATGCAGTCACCCCAAAGGAAAGAAGCCCTGACGTTCACTTTCAGAACAGTACGAAAGACGTAAAAAGATTAAAAGAGGTGACATTTTTGTATCTCAGAATCACGACCTGATGAATGGCTATTGACAGGGAGCAGAGGCACGTGGGTTCTCATCAGCCGATCTAGTGAACTGCCTAAAGCTTATGCCACAAAACATGTAAAACTGTTCTATAAAAATACAGAGCATGAAATGACTTCCCTGCCGGGTGAATCTATACATCAAAGAAAATATCTGTACTGTTCAACTTGAGTTACAGTTTCACGATTCCTAAACCCCACGGCCCAGGAGCTGGTCAGAGACATCTTCAGGACGAAACCTTCCTCTCACACGCCACAGCTTTGGGACGTCCACCCCGACCTCAGGGCTCCTGAGGAGCAGGCTTGTGGCAAACACAGGGAAAGCCCGTCTTGCGCTGTGCGTCCAGGTCTCAGAGCACAAGCAAAGCACAGCTTTGGCCACTAGAGGCCAGCAATGGACCGAGAGGCTGGCGGCCAGCAGCAACTGCCAGCACCGCGGGGCAGTGACTGACCAGAGAGCCCTCCTCCCCAGCCTCAGGGGTCACCTACGCGTCCCAGGAGCTGTGCTCAGTACTGGACATGCAGAGTGGTGACGGCACGGCTTCGGGCCTCATGTCCAGCCAGGCCTGGGCCCAGGCCAGCACACCCAGTGGAAGGGGGCACTCCCTCCCAGGTCAGGGCCCCTGGGCCCTGCTCAGGAAACGCTCCGTCTTATGGGGAGGCGGGAACGTCAATAGGAGAATTATAGGAAAATGCGGTCTGTGCTGTGACAGAAGCAGGAACAAATGCTTAGGGCCCGAGGCGGAACTGCCTCGCCCGTGAGGTGTCCAGGGAAGCACCAAAGATGACGAACCACCAGGTTTTGAAGGAAGAACAAGAGCTCATCAGGTAGGCTCGCTGGACAGGACATTCTGGGCAGAAGCAACGTGCTTGTGAGGGTACCAGAACAGAAGCCGGATGCGGCCACTTTCCGGCCCTCGCAGACCTGGCCTTCTTGACTCGTTACTGCAAATCTCCAAGCCAGCTGTCCTGCTCGCCCTCCTCACGAGTTCACTTTCAGCGTGGCAGCCACAGTAGTCTTCTGAAAGAGCAGCAGACTCGCTGCTCCTCCGCCAAACCCTTGATGGCCTCCTACCGGCGCTGGGGTCGAGGTCCTCCGTGGCCGACAGGCCCAGTGCGGCCTGCCCCTGCTTACTTCTCCAGCTGGACCCAGGCCGCTCTCTGGTCAGGGGGGGACTTCCTCCCGCCTGCCAGGCCCTGCCTCAGGGCTTCTGCTCTGTGGCTCCCCTCCTTAGGGGCGGGGCTTTATCTGGAGTCAGACTGCCTTGGCCCGAGGCTGGCCCCCCGCGAACCCACTATGTCCATCCTATCACTCCTATGTAGAGAACGTGGTGGTGGGGAGACTGAATGAGACGCAAGCCGGCAAACACAGAGCTTGCACCTCCTTGTGGGAAGCATTTAAGAAGTGTGACCTGCTCTTATGATGACGGTGATTTTTTCCCCAGGTTTCAGTTTCAAAATAACTTTTTTGAGAAGCCTTCTCTGACCTTCAATCTGAAACAGGTCCCTGGCTAGCCTCTTGGGTCTGTCCCCACTTGTCACAGCCTAATTACTTATTACCCAGCGCATCTCCCCACTGAGAAGGTGGGAGCAAAGGAGCAGGGACCACAGGCGCCTGGATCCCCTGCGGGCCCCCGGGCCCTGGCACGATGCCTCGCACGCAGGACTGAGGTTGTACAGAAGACGCCTTCTGAGCCCTTGATGAAAGATACGGCGGGACTACGAAGGCGATAACGACGACGGGAGACTTCTGGAACGCATACCAGACAATCCCTCCCCAGAGGAGGGAGAAAACAACATAGAAGAGCAGGGACCCCCAGAGGACGAAGTGGTTTATCCACGTCCAGTAGTGCGTGTCCAGCGCCAGCTGAAAGGAAGAAGACAGCGAGTCAGTGCCGTCACCGAGCCGTGTCAGTGTGAGCCCTGACGACCGCGAAAGCCAGCCGGAAAACGAGAAAACAAACTGCCACGTCTTAATTTTAGCCCAAATGCCGACGTGAGACCGTTTAGGAAAACCAAAACCTTCGATGTCCAGTGGAGAAAAAGAACGTGTGACGTCACAGCCTCTTAATCACAACACTCCAAGTGACTCTCGCCCAGGTCCCTGGGAAACGCACCTGGGATGCGCTTCTCTGTTTGGAGGACTCGGGGCAACAGCTCAGCCGGTTGGCTGTGTTACCACTGAGGAGAGGACTTCTGCAGTTTCTTTGTGTCCCCTTTTAAGACTCAGGTTGATAGCTTTTGGGACTTTCATAATGATATCCCATACAGAATTTGACTCGACTTGAAAAAGAGCTGAATTTCCCACAACACGTTAATTTGCTTCAATTAAAGTATACTTTGACTATACTGGGGGTGAGGCTGCTGGCTATTTAAGAGAATTCTCATCTGAATCCTTTTATAAAGAAGAGGCTCATTCTTGCATTTTCCTCCTGAGTAATTCTGGCAGTTCACACACCCGATTGCCTGGTGCTGAGTCTGCTCTTGGCCCATTTAAACAGCGGGAGGACGGCCCCCGACAGTCTGGGAGCTCGCCCCGGCTGCGTGCTGGGTGTGGATTTGTAAATCGGGATGGATTTATAATTCAGTTCACAGACAGGAGGCCTCTCACGGCCGGGGCACCTGGGGCCGAAGGAGAAGCATCACCGAGCGAGAACGTACCTTCAGTGTGACCGTAAACATCATCACTGTGAACACCAGCGTCCCGAAGGTCCAGTTCCCAAATACCTGGGGGGAAGACAGTCCAAGGAGACTCTGGTTAACACGTATTTTTCCCCTTTCACACTCAAAACAAGAGTGAGAGAGAACACAGCTCTCTGTTCCTTGTGCCCACACCACAACCCCGAAGACACAGGGACCACAATCTGTTGCACCTGGGGGCGCACGAGACCCTGAGGTTCCTGGCATCATCTCTGGGGCCAGGCCAGGGATTGAGCGGGGCTCAGCGCCACCCTGCATGGACTGTGCTGTCGCCCTGGCGGGCCCCCGCGGGGCTCTCAGCAAACGTCAGTCCCCATGACACAAAGCGAGAGCACAGACGACGCCTGAGGCAGCTGTGACTGACAACACGCACGAGGCTGACTCTTCTCTTCGGCTTCGCGCAGGAGAGCCGTTCACCGATGAGCAGCTCCACGCCCCACGCACGGCCAAGAATAAATGCAGCCGCGTTCGCGTCCACGCTCTTTCGAACTCCCCTCCACCCCCGCCTGCTCTGAAGCAAAGCCAGAACATTGCCCTAGTGGGCGAGAGAGAAAACACCCACGTCACGAACGGGCAGCCTGAGAACGACGACCTCACAGCAAGGCGGTCACGGGAGAGGAAGAAGTGAAGACGGGACAGCTGCGCAGAGGCCCCAGCGGCCGGTGTGATGGCCAGAACCACAGACATGCCACAGCCCCAGGGAAGAGGACGCGGCCAGGGGAGACGACCATGAGCTCCGGGGCTCCGTTCCCTCTGAGGATGCGGCAGGACGCAGGGGCCGGCGTGTGGAGGAAGCACGAGGGAGGTCAGGAAACGACACGCTTCTCAACCGCAGACAAGGACACAGCAAGGAAACCCCTGTACTTGACGCTCCTTCTCTTGGGGACAAATCAGTCCCCTGGAATTCTGTTCCACAGAGTTAGTTTCCGCGAGATGCTACACTACCTGAGAATTGACCCGTTCCTGGTCTGTCGGATTCTGTGAACTATGCCTCTCAGGAAACGTTCCTTGGCTTCTTTAAAAGAAAATAAAGTTTTATTTCAGAAAGAATGAAAAAGCCCCCGTCCAGTAACACACATGGGCCTCAGCTGTAACTTCTACGGGTGGGCAGCACCGGGCACAACCATCTGGAGTCTGGAACCGGCAATTCTGGTCAGAGCCCCGGGCGACGCTGCCACATCGCTCTGCCTTCACCCGTCCTTTCGGGGAGCTGCTCCCGGCTCTCTGGTCAAGGCAACGTCTCTGAAAATGTCCTCTTCATCTCCCAAATCACTTTAAGGGAGCCCTCCGGCAAGTCGCTAATAGTTTATTAAAACTTTCTACTATTTCCATGGATCGTGGAAGTGACACCAATCCCCTCTCTCAAAGGGCTGTCCAGAGGGACGGTTTCTGTCCAAGTGGCATCAGTTCCCCACCCACCACGGAGCCCTGGTCTGACGGCCTCTTGGGACTGTCCTCTCCACCGAGAACGTGACTGACTTTCAGCCTCATTCAGGCCACGATGAGAACTCCGCGAGGGCTCTGGGGCCTCAGCTCCACTGGACCTGCGTTCACGGCCTCCCCTCACACTCGGCCCTCTCCTCTGAGCATCGCCATCTTGCAGGAGATCTTCCTGCTCACAGATGCCCTGAAACCCAGGCCCATTTAACTTTTAAAGGTAAAGATGCTCCTCCACAAACATAACTTGTGTTTCCTCAGAATCGGTCATGGCCACACCGACTCCCTTCCCTCGGGCGCTGGCCCCTCGCAGCTCCTGAGCCCGCGGCATGCTGTTCTCGCCGGCAGGCTGTGGCTCGTGTCTCAGCCGTCTCGACGCTTCCTACCTCCGTCACAACATGCTCCAAACTCCCACGTGTTCACCTAGGAACATCTTGCTGTGCGACTGTAATAAAATAATTACTGCCTTAGTATTCTCATCTGTGGCATCGAAATGAGAAACAACCATGGCTCGTGACGTCTGGGCAGAAAATGCTCCATAAGCGAACTTCTCTTTTAGAAATGTTATCAACGGTTCTCTTACTCCCTCAACGCTAATTAACGTGACTGTAAACATTCCCGTAGGATGCCTGCGGTCTTTAAAGGGAGGGGTCCTCCTGTACTGACCATCAACAGAATCTAAACGGCCCCACCAGGAGATGCGACCTCGTTTGGAAGGGATGCTCTCAGAAAGTGATGATAATGTAACCACCAAACTGCCCGCTGCTCAGGAACCCAGGGTGCCACCAGGCACCCGAGGCAGCCCCTTGCCTTACTCCAGTTCTGCAGGTTTATCCAATTACTGCAGAATCGGCCTACGATGCCATTTCTAGTTTTGTGAGTGACCTAACACTCTTTTCCCCCAACGCAACTGAGAATCTGAGAATTGACAATCCCGAATGAGAAGGCTCATCCGGAGACACCGAGGCATGGCGTCACTCCAGCCTCCCGGGCCCCTGTCCACCTAGCGATCTGGAACACAAACGTCTGCCCTGGGCCCTCACGGCGCTGGCTCCAGGAAGGTCCCTTCTCTAGCTCTCATGACTCCGAGGCTTTAGTTTCTCCAGCGTCTACAGAGCATTACTGACCTGCAGCAGCTGTCGCTCTCAAGTGTGTAACGGTGGACAAACCCACAGGAAACACCTTATTTGGTCCCGACTGCCCTGTGTGCTGGTTCCTAACACCACCACGTGTCTCAGAGGCTTTTCATGGACAAGATGGACACTGCGTTGAATTTCTGTCCTGACAGGCCAGCAAGCACAGGGCGGGCTCGAGGCTCTCAGCCCAACAGCGGCCAGGCTCCCGAGGCATTTCCGAGCTGCCCTGGTGCAGGCCAGATTCTGTTTTCTCTGTCTTGGGCTCTCTTTCTGGCACTGTTTCAAGTTGAAATGAAAAGTGCTGTCCAGCACGGCTGAGCAAAGGCACGCGGCGGGAGGGTGGGGCACAGACGTGCAGCGCGGAAACAGCGCCCTAGAAGTCAGCTTTCAGTTGTGGGGTGCTCAGGAACAAGGAAGCAGGAGATGAACGAGGAGTTGGCAGAAATCCTCGGATCACGTGGAGGGGGCCGCAAAAACACCGCTGCACCCCCTGACCCAGGAGCACGGGGAGCGTCAGGATGGAAGACTGGTGGAGTCACCCGAGGGTGGCAGGGGTCTGAGCAGGTGCAGGACAGCCGCCCGAGCATCATGCGGGAGGTCACCCTGCACTCCCATTCCTGGGCGCCCGGGCCACGTGAGCCTTTTACGGGTGCTTTCCTGCTGGCACCAGTCTCCTCAGGGCGCTCCTCGAGCAGCACCGACCAGTTTACTGTGCAACACTGGGGTTAACGTAATGAAGCAGCAGCAGGGAATAGAACAAATACAACGATTTGCACCAAATGCCCCGGGTTTGAGTTCTATTAGCCGATGTTGTAGGAGTTATTGCATCTATCTGCACTTCAGTTTCCTTGACTTTAACACCATGAAAATGTCCAGCTAAAGGGCGATATAGTGAGAGGGGTAATGCTTGCAGAAGGAAACTGTGAATACTGTGCCGGTGACAGCACTTGTGACGGTGCCGACACGCAGCCATGGTCCTGGGCTTCCGGCTCAGGACAGAATCTGAGTCTTAGAAGACACATGTAGGAGCTTCCTTAAAGCCTGGCCCAGAGGGAATCTTACAGAAGATGCATAAGAATAAGACAGCCCTACATAACTATATTCATGGCCTGGCGGCACCCAGGAATTATCCCATCACAATCAACTAACACAAAGAATGAATTCTAGAAAAATGTAAAGTCTTTAGATGAAATAAAAGTTTTTAAAATTCTCAAGATCAATTTAGTAAAAATTGGTTTAGGTTATCATGAGAGATAACAGCCTCTTTTAGTAACCAGAAAAAAGAAACAAAGGGGGCCAGCCCCGTGGCCAAGTGGTTAAGTTCGCATGCTCCGCTTTGGTGGCCCAGGGTTTCGCTGGTTCGGATCCTGGGCGCGGACATGGCACCACTCATCAGCCCATGCTGAGGCAGCGTCCCACGTGCCACAACTAGAACCCACAACTAAAATATATAACTATGTACTGGGGGGCTTTGGGGAGAAAAAGCAGAGGAAAAAAAAAAGAAACAAAGGAATCAACGGGTAAACAAATTCCAGGGGACATGGAGCAAGACTTTGTGCTTCAATCCAACAGTGTGAGGGACACACAGAATGGGGAAAAGAGAGCCGTCTAGTCAAACAGGAAATGAAATCGATGTCTGTCCATAGCTGCCCTTCCTCCACGTCAACATAGGGTTTGTACGGCTGGTTAAATGCTGTGAGTTCAGGCAGGAACAATTCCGCCCCACATTGTCCACAGGTCCCCGGGGCAGCATGGGTTTGCCAATTCAGAGCAACGTCCCCCACAGGCCTCGCATGCCTGAGCATGCTGCCTCTCTTTTAGGCAAAGGGAAGTTCGAATATATCAAATTGATTTTGAAAACATCACTAACTCAACTGGCAATCCTGACAGAAATTCAGAGAGAAGACACCAAGTAGAAACGATGGGACTGCACACACACGTCTCTGACACGACTCGGGCTCCACAGCTGACCGCATTTCTACTGACACAGCACACGGAAGAGGTCACGTGTAAAAATATTTCGGGAAATATTTTATCTATAACACACTCCAACACATAAAGGACAAACCCACAGCTGTCTTACCATATGTGTGCTCGTGGTCATGATCTGAGGGTGGGAAGGGAAGCAAGTGGCAAAAAGAAAAAAGCAAGATACAAATAAAGCAACCCCCAGAAACGGTGGAACCAACCCGAGGGCCACCCGTCTACCAGGAAACTATCAATCTACTCATCGCAGAGCAAACAGACCCTTAGGATAGGTGCATGGGAAAAAACACTAGAATGCGTTAAATATGAAGTCAGGCCCCATATTAAGCGGGGTGACCCAACGGAACCCCAGACGAATGGGCAATAGGGAAACTAAGGTAAAAAATCCACCAGTCAGCAGAGCTCCGGGGGGCACGGCATGGACATCAGGGCTGGTAGAGAGACAGAGGGGTCCCCAGTATCAGGAGTCCCCAGGCTGAGCTGAGGGTCTGCACTGACCCACGATCGTCCCAGATCTGAGGCTTATTCCCAAGTGGCCAGGCTGCGAGACCCAGTTTGCACTAACCTGTCCGTTGCTGGTCACTGTAGTATTTTCAAACATGAAGTAAGCACCAAAGAAAAATACCAGAGCGTCGAACACGCCCAGCAAGGTCCAGTAGATGAACACGCGCCAGCGGAGCAGCGCGTTCTTGGCGACGTCTCTGTGAGGAGAGAAGGCGAGGGTGTCAGGACCACATTCCACAGGAACAGCCTCGCCCGGGGCCCCGCCAGCCCCACCGCGCTCTGTGGGACCGTCCTCCTCCAGGAGGGGCTCCAAGTCACCAGAGAGTCCCGAGGTTGCACAGCGCACGTGCGGGCGGACAGGAGGACGAAGGCTCTGACAGGTGGCCCCCCGGGTGGGGTCACGGTTGGGGCTTCCGCTGATATCAGCTTAGCCAAGCTCCCAAAAGTGGGTCATGGAGAAACCCGGCCACTGCATAGGATTTGTGGTCCCCTCGCTTGGGGTCACCCTGCTCACGCAGCCTATCCACGTCTCTGCCTGACCCTGTCTACACCTGTTGTGGGGCTGGGCACATGCTCTGATCCCACAGCGCCTTCTAGGCGGATCCCGGGTGGGCTTCCCCTCACAGTTTACACCACCGGACGTGTCCCCAAGTCACCCGCTTCATGCCCTCTGGTTGCCTGCTCCACACGTGGTCACTTCAGCCGAGACCACTCCTGGTTGCACAAAGGCCTCGTGACAGCTCGTGGCACAAGGCCGTTACAACAGAAGCAGAGCGTCCAGCCACAATCAAGGCAGCAAACACACTGGACAGTGCAGAATCGCAATGGCAACGTCCCTGTGCGACACACAGGAACGACCAACGAGTCAGTCTGAGCTGCTGGCAGCAGAACGTTTCACTACACGTGGATGTTCCCAAACGACGTTTGTTTGGATATTTTCTCTCTCAAATTGGACTGTGATACACTATAGGCAGAGGGACGCCAAGCTCACGCCTCTGCCCGTGAAAGTAAGTGACACAGGACACAAGGCACGGGCTGGCATTCACCACTGACAACAGACTGCAGAGCTCAACCCGGCTGCACACTTGTGACACGACTCCTCACACCTGAGTTCAACAGGACACAACCTGCAGGAGTCCCTGTGGATGCGTGTCCACAGCAGTGTGTGTGCATCTGTTTACTTAGACTTGCTCCTGCATCGTTCCTCGATGTGACAAACTCCGACTTTGCCTTTTTAGTGCCCACAGTGATGACAATTTGGGCTCCAATGCCTCAAGATCCCATATAGAGGCTGACTATTCTGAGGCAGGCCGCGAGGCTGGCAGGGAGTCTTTGCGTGGGCACAGGAACCACACACACACGTATGCACATGTGCACACACATGCACAGCAGCAAGGACTAGTCAAACTGGGGAAACGAGGGGGATGAGTGGTGGTGTCAGTGTCAGAACCTGGTGGGGACACTGTGCTGTGGCCCTCCAGGGTCCTCTGTCAGATGTCACCACCGGGGGCCTGGACAAAGCCTCCTGGAACCTCTCCATTATTTCTTACAACGACTCATGGGTCTGAAATTTCCTGAAAATAAGTTTAATTTAAAAAGAAACAAACAGCAGTAACACACAGAATCTGCCAGAGATCCTAGAGTGCAGTTCTAAAACAGCAGAAAAACATCTTTTCCTTATTATTAAAAAATACTTCTTGGCCCGGGGTTCGCCAGTTTGGATCCCACAGGTGCAGACATGGCACCGCTTGTCAAGCCACACTATGGCGGCATCCCACATAAAAAGTAGAGGAAGATGGTCACACATGTTAGCTCAGGGCCAATCTTCCTCAAAAAACAACAACAACAAAAATACTTCTTAGCAGAGAAGAGCACACTGAGATCAGATATGTTAACTTTTCTTTTCCTTGCTGAATACAAAATATTTGGACCTGAAAGGATAATTTAGGTCATAAATTCACCAAGGTCACAAGAGGATAGAAACTCTTATCCTCAGGTCTTTCTAACTATGAAAAAGCTCGGGAAAATACAAACTGGCTTAATATGTATATTTCAAATGCACCCTAAATCTTCCGTCTAAATTTGAGTGCAGTCACTTCAATTAGATTGTTTCCTGCTCGAAGAACCTCCTGTAGCAGCCAGTGCAGCAGGCGATCCTGGAAGTTTCTGGTTTTTAAACAAGTTGCCTGGGTGTTTATCTGAAGGACTCACTGAGCAGCTGCCCAGGAGTCTCTGTGCCCCACAGCAGTGCTGCTGAGGCTGGTACCTGTAGAGGGAGGGCTCCCTCTTGAGGGCCTCTGCGCCGACGTGCTGCTCCATCAGGCTGTACAGCAGGATGGGGAGGGAAGTGAAGCTGATGTTGTACAGGGTCAGGTAGGCCGTGTCGTACAGAGTCTGCAAGAAGGACACAGCCACGTGAAGACCAGCCTGTGCATCCTGACACACCTTTTTAACGCTTTGTTTAAATATGTACATTTTCTAATCTGCGAAGACCCACAAACATGAGAGCATTCTAAAATGCACACTGAGCCATCTTTGTACAGATACAGAAGGACCAGGACATTTTCAAAGCCTCATGATGTCAACCAGTCAGGATTAAAGTAACGGCCGGCAGAAGGCCCACCTGTGACCCCGGCTGGGCCACCGCAAACACGCAACAACAAAAAAGTTGCATAAAAGTTTGCAATTTTGATGACTGTCTTTAAGCTTCAATTTTCCCCAGTTCCGGTTCTTCAGATGAGGCATGTAGCCCACAGCCCATCCGAGCAGGACGGGAAAGCAGACAAATGACGGGACGGGGGCGCCCCGAGGAGCCCGTCTCTCCTCTCCCGCCAGAAGGCTGCCCTCGGCACACAGAATGTGCCAGACGCCGGTGGAGAGACTCCAGGGGAGGGGCCCGGATTCAGACTCAGTCCACTCAGGTCAGAAAGCCAACAGCTCTCCCAGCAGAGGCAAGTCCAGCACATGCCCCAGTGGGTCAGCAGACGCCGGCCCCTGCACACCTGCACCTTCACCCGCCTGTGGACGGGCTGCTGAGGGGCAGTGAGGCCAAGGCACTGCTCCCTCACCTCCCTCGCTCCTGGCCTGTGTGGCCCTGCAGCCCACCGCCCAGCACCCCCCCAGGAAGGGAGATGAGGCTGAGGCGAGCTCTGACTTCAGACATTAGGACTCACCTGTTGTGAAAACCCACAGAAGAACTGGTATAAAAACTGAGGGAAAATGAAGCAGACATTCTGGAAGACAAGGCACAGGCTGGTTAGTTGCAGGGCATCCATCACTTACCGCAGAGCCCCTCAGAGGCTGCCCACAGGACACCGCTTCACCTGGGCAGGGCGACCCAGAAGACCTGGCTCTCCGGAAGAGCCGGCGTGGGCTTCGAACTCTTGTCCTATCTCAACGGCCCCTACAGGCGTACGTGACTGTGCTCTGGCCACTCTGAGCACAGAGAACGTAAAGGGAAACTTGTTCAAGAGAATGAGGAGGCAACGTAGGTATCAGGACAAACCGGAGCATCAAACTGCGTAGGGAACAAGGACTCCTTTCGAGGAGTCAGAAAGAGTGCCCCTTCCTCGATCACTTTACAGCTGGTGTCTTCCTACCACAAGGTTCCACATGAAATTCTGCGAATGTGAGAAAAGTGCCACAGGCCTCCCCGTCATGGGAACAGGATTAACGCCCCCTTTATGACAGTTACCCCTGTTTTGACAGCAATCGCCCCCGGGGCATCGAGGCATTCTGACAAAGGAGTCATTCCATCTCGGAAACTGTGAGGAGAAGGCAGCCTCCCTACCTTATAAAAGAAGTATTGCACCAGCTCAGAGATCCTGATGTAATAGAAATGCCCGTGAACAAGCAGCATCTTCTTTAAGTGCTTGAATTTCGGGATTGCATAGTCACTGTTCCTGGCAGCCTGACGACCTTCCTTTCCGATGACGCCTGCGAGAAAGAAGCAGACGTGCTCTGCGAACCCTCCATCACATGAAAACTTGAGATGCAAAATACAGTCAGAGCAGACCATTCCTGTCCATGCCCCAGCACGAACGCACCGCACCACGGATGGCGTCCTAAACGGGCCGTCTCCGTCCCAGGACCTCGCTCTGGCTGCCTCCCCTCCCGCCTGACTGAAGAGACAGGTCTGCTACCCAGATGTGCCGGGAGCCTGGCCAAGGAGCCTCACCGATGCCCACGTGGGCCTCCAGGATCATGCTGACGTCGTTCGCGCCGTCACCAATCGCTAAGGTAATAGGGTGCTCTTTTGAAAGTTTGATTAATTTAACAATCTGGAAAAGAAACAAGAGCAGAATTTAACACCTCTGCTATATTTCTGCTCGGGTTATTCACTAACTAGGCAGAAATAACAGAGGTGAAGCCAGTCCAGGAAAATGAAAAAGGATTTGCTCAGTGAATTCACTACACTCCGTCTATTTATCTGTGTGGGTTAAAGTGTTCTCATATTGAAAGCAAAACCAAACACAGCAAAAGGAGCTGAGGGCTGATGACAAGGGATGAGCTGAGAAAGGCTGCAGGTGAACTCGGAAGACAGACACGAAATACACGAAGGAGTCCTCAGCTGCTGCCACGCTCACATATTTACGCATACGGGGTAATACATTTGAATATATAGGGGAAAACGTGCACTGCGTTCTGATAGAGACTTTGCTAGTCCAAGCTATTTCTTATCAAGTATCTGTTTTTAAAAATAAGCTGTTCTCAATGCTATTTTAATTTTCAAATTTGTCACACGTGTAGAATCAAATCTGACAATTCAATCCAATGAATACTTTCCAAATTTTTAGTCCATTTTTCCATTTATGTGCTTAAGAGTAATGATTCTCAAGCTATAAGACTGAAAAGAGGAGGAAAAAATGTGTGGACTGCCTTCTTGTTTCAAGATGAGAGACGGAAGCACAGATTAATGTGTATAAAAGTTTGCAAAAGTCAGTTAAGAACCTAAAAAAAGTAGCATAGAACACATGAAGATCAAACACAACACCCCCAGTTGCCATTCTGGACGTAATGACACAGGTTTCCACAGAATCGAACACCTGGGGTGGTGGGGGGCATGAAACCGTCTTCACCCCAAGGGGAGTGTGAGTGAACTCCCCAGTCTCAGCTCGTCTCTGCTGAGAATCACCGGCAAGATCCTGGGGTTACGTTTCAGTGACACAGTCACTAGCCGGGTTAGCGTGGCGCTCGTGCAAGGACGCTGAGAAGACCTCTGTGCGCGTCGTTTTCAGGTTTTACCTTGACCGCTGGGTCGGTCCGAGAGGCTATGGAATTCCATCGTGAACAACGCCAGAGAGGTCCGTCTAGTGTAGCTAAAACATGGCCTAACTAAGTGGAAACTGCTGCAGGTTTACTGACACCAGAAGGACACGCACGTGCAGAGGTATTCCATAATGCTTTAGAAACATTTAAAGACGTACTTCAGGAGTGTGTCCACGCGAACAACGCGCATGGGCAGAACATGAATTTGGAGTCTGACAGACTGGAAGGCAAATTCTGACTGCCCTCATCCTTGTACACGAGTTATCCCCATTTGCTGCATCTTAGATTCTTCATTTGTAAAACTAGCATAACCTCCCTCACCTAAAAGGGTTATTCTGAGGGTCAAATGGGTTCATACCTGTGTCTGTAACTAGCACACAGTAGGTACTCAATAACGCCAGTGGACTTCCATCCGTCTGTGGGACAGATCCCTATAAATGACTGCATCTCTGCAATACGGTTTTATGTTACATGAGAGGTCAGACAGAGACCCCTCTCCTGGCATTTGCACCAAAAGGGTCATCCATTTCATGTAGTCACCTCTTAGCAATCACGACAAGCAAACAGGACCCATGTTTCCAATTTCTAACATTCTTGCTTCTATTTTAAAAAGACGGTACCCTGCTAGATTTCAAAAAAAAAAATCAGACATTGCAGGAACTAACGAATGGTGTTCAACGTTCACATACCCCCGATCACTACGTGATGACAAGGGACAGGGAGCACGGACCTGAGCCTTCTGCAGAGGCGCCATCCGGCAGCAGAGAACCGCACTGCAGTTCCGGCAGATTTCAAGAAAGAGTTCTCGGTAGTTGCTGGAGCTTCCATCTTCCTGGGGTTTCATTATTAAAGACAGCGCAGCTCCATCAATAATTAAACCGTAGTCGTGCATATCTGTTGAAAGGCTGTTAGATCATACAAATCAGAGAGATTACTCAGTAACTCAGTCCATAGATTTCAGAAGACCACATAATTTTTTGGGGGTATCTACAGACGCTACAATTCCACGATCAAGGGATTAAGAAACCAGTGTTTCTTGTTTTACTAGTATGGTCTTTACAGTACTGGATGCAACACCTTCGACTACATTTTAAAGTTGGGTTTTCATTCAACATTCTCCTTTCACTAAGGCAAGGCAAACACAGTTCTAACTGTGGCTTCGGGCGCAGGTTCCGGCATTTCTGAACAGAGGACAGAATCCATCTGGCAGCCTAAAGAGGTCAGTCTTTATTCCCCAACTCCTTGGACACACTGGCCAACCTCAGTCTTTATCTTTACAGCTAAATATCTCCTTGATATTCTGCCTGGATGATCTGAACGGGGAAGAGCATGGTCATAATATTGCTCTTTGCTGGGTTTCTAAACTACAGGGAGCATTTCTAATGCCCTAAAGGAATTCTGCGGATCAGAGGAAGGGAAATATCTTTGCACCACTTATGAATAATTGAAAACTTGCAAACAGAGAGCTGCTTTTTCTTTAGCTACATTAACGAAAATCTAAAATGATTCAAATGAAATCTAATCTTAGATCATGCATCCAACACCAGCAAGGACAGCACTGATACAGTGTACCAGAATAAATTCCTGAATATTCCTGGAAAAACCAACTCTTAGGCATATGCTGTTTTGTCTTAGCAGATAAACAGCCATGCATTATTAATATTTCCCTCCCTGCTCTGGCAGATGCTCCAAGGAATCCACAATACAGCCCCCTGTGTATCTTAGAAGCAGATGAGAAGGATCCCCATTCACAATATTTTGTGACTCAATCAAGTCTTTTTGCATCCTTGAGCTGGCAGTTTGAAAATGAACACATGTACACATGCACATGCACATGCACACACACACATACAGGCACACACGCACCCCCTTATGCATACACACTCTTATGCAAAAAAGACACGTCACAGTTGCTAAAAAGAACCAGCTCTGGTCACGACCCCCCTGCTCACTGTGACCACGCCGGCTGAGGCTGTTAGGATGCGGGAGGAAGAACCATGTGCCCAGCAAGGGGCTGAGGCTACCACCCTGTGAGCGGAGGTCGTGCCGGGGCTCTGAGAGCATCTTTGGCGAGGGGATGGAGGGCGCCACCTACCCCGAGAAGTTGTCCCTGGTTAAGCTCCCGTGGCAGCGCAGTACTGTCTTACTCAGCTCGAACAGGACGTCGTGCAAGCTCTGCTCCTCGAGCTTCTTGGTCGTCAGCTCCAGCAGCTGCGTGTTTCTGCGGAAGAGCTTGCAGGCGTAGCAGGTGGCCGCTGCCGTCTCCATCTTGTCTCCTGTGAGCACCCAGACCTTGATGCCGGCCTTCTGCAGCGCTTCGATGGTGTCGGCAGCCTTCTCCTGGAGCCTGGGGAGAGCAGAACGAAACGCAGCAGACGTCGGCACCGGCGCAGCAAATCAAAATACGGAACTGCAGAAGCAGTGTGATTGAAATACCTTCACCTCTCAAAAGCAAAAGGCACCGGGCCGCTGGCTCATGATCTTAGTGTCAAGTGCCCGAACCTGCGTTTAAAGTTATGCACTAACTTTTTACAACAAAACACTTGCCAACACCAAATACACAAACGCGGATAACATAGTAAGGAGTAAAACGGCTCCTCGTAAAATCGACGTCTGCCAAGCACGCGGTTTTCCGTCTGGTTGGGACTCGCTCCCTGGAGAGGATTTTAGGCCATTATGAGAAGGACCATGGCAAAAACAACAGCAAAGTCTGAACCAGAGAGAAATGGGATCTGGGACAGAGGAGGCTGGTAACATCCACTACCTTTCCTTTGGTGTAAACTGCTCTAATTTTCCCACCGCTCTGACTGGCGCCCAGGTACCTTGAAGGGATGCACAAGGCCGGGAACGCCAGCCGTGATCCTAACCGGCTCACTCGCCTGGCAGGCTCCCCACGGGTCAGAGGCCACGTGAAGCATTTCATGACATTTCATTTTTACAACCACCTCACGGGGTGAGGACTTCACCATCACCGCATTCTGTGTGTGCAAAACCCACCCTTGCAGAGGTTCCCCAACGTGTCTGAAGATGGACGGCTCTCCTGACACTGGTCAGGCCGTGTTGCTGCCCCAGGAAGCTGGGCATCAAAACTTTGCTTGCCTTATTTTGGGGCCTGCTCTTTTTTTCTCGATTTTAGAGTCTTTGCTTTCGGTAGGCGTGTGAAGTAACGTATCATGCGTCTGTCAAGCACTAACAAATGGAAGGGGTTCAGTGAGATTCTGGGGTAGACTTCCAAGGCGAAGTCTCGAGATCATACACTATCCTCGAGATAGACAAAAACCGCCTTTAATTTCATCATCTTTTTGGAAAAAGGAAACTGAGGCCCAGAGCAGTTTGCAAAGATGCTGACTGGGGATTTTAAAGAAATAATTTGTAATCAAGTGTCATCACTTCGAAGCCACTGGCCGCACAGGCTCACCCCTAGGTGTCTGCTCTCACCTTTCCAAGGGCCCAGCTCCCCGCGGGTCTGCTCCCACAGCCCGTGACGGGCCCTGCACATCGGCTCCCTCCACCCCCAAGAGCCACCGCCCGCCCCTTCCTTCCAGGACCGTCCCCCCCTATCCCAGGCAACACCACCCTACAGAGCACTCTTCTCCTTCCTAACGCCCGGGGTCCCTCGGAAACCCGGCCCACACCCTGAAACCTGCCCTGTGCACAAGGCACGTACTTACCTTTACAGTGCCGTCCTATTCTGCACTGAATGAGGGGACAGACTTAGAAAAAAACAAACCAAAACTTCTTCTGTTGCCAAAACTCTACTGAGATTGAGGACTCAGTGGGAGCTTGGTAAAGACACTGGGAAAACGGAGGTTTCGAGATAAGGATGTAAGTTCTGGACCGATGCAGACCTTAAAGACTTTCAAACTTTCCTGGAAATAAACTCTCCGTAAATCTCCTGACGTTTCCGCTTCACTCTTTTCAATTGGGGTATTTTATTTCTTTTCCGTTCCTTCAAAATAAACTGCAGTCTGTTGCTCTCGCTCTGCTCCCAGGACAACACAGTGGACAGATGGCCCCGTCCCAGTGCTGGAGCCCTAAGGAACTCCGGTCCTTGCCGTTGAACTAGGACGGATCAGGAGCTCCTCCTTTGGAGGTATTTGAAAATCTGTAGTTGGTAATCTTACCAGTTATTATTATTAGTTTTCACAATTTTCTACTTCATTATTTACAATTTCTTCAGTGAGTAATAAGTACATTGAGTGTATTAAGATCTAAAATGTTACACGTGTATTTGGAAAGAACCAATAACAAATTTAGGAGCAGAATTAGTTATTCACGCCATTCTAAAGAATAATTAAAAAAAATAACCCTCTATCTTGACTACTGACAACACGATGTGAAAATGCTGATGATTTCTGGTTTCTCCCGGGACAGTGGGAACGTCCGCCCTCTCAGGCACGCAAGGTCGAGTGAGCATCACCCCGCCACGAGCGCCCTGCGGTCACTCCACGGACGCAGCCAGACAGCCTGTCTCCTCCTGACGCGCAAACACGTCCACATCAGGCAGGGCTGACATCCCCCCGAGGCAGCCCCACCTGCCTGCGGTCCCATCGCACCGTCTGTTCTAAAGTCAGTGCGGCGTCGACCTTACCGATCCTCAACGGCGGTGGCACCAAGCAGAATGAGGTCTTTCTCGATCTGTTCGTAGGCTTCTGCTAGCTTCTTCTCTCGGTCCTGCAGCGCCAGTTTGGCGGCCTGCAGCAGCGTACAGATGGCTTCATACTCCTCCTGGACGAGCCTCTTGTAGGCAACACACAGAGTCCGAAGGCCCTCCTGTGGGACACAGCGCAGGTTTAACGTGAATTCCAGCATCACCTGGCTTTCCGAGAGCTTTCTCAGTGTCTCCTCTAACTAGAACGGCTAACCAGAGAATTACAGACCAACCACTCCTCAAAGAAGCTGGTCACTGACGACTCAGTTATTCACGGTCGTGTTAAATACAGATAATCATCATGGATGGCAAAATTTTCAAACTAGTAAACGTGGGAGCAAATTACACAAATCAGGGCCATCAAAAGACGAGACTTTGTTCCTTAATTGAGACAAGTGAAGAGTTAGACTTTTTTAAGGATAATAACGTGCAATTTTATGGGAAATATCAAGCGATATTTCCAAGTAACAAGTTTTCCGTGGGGAGTCTGATCTTAGCACTCACTGAAGGAAATGTGCCAGGTTATTTATCAAACCTACTGGGTCCATGAGAGAGACATGAGAACCTAAGAATGACAAGTTCTTTACTGTGATCACAGCTCTGATGCCGCCACATGTGGAGCATGCGCACCCCGGCCCGCGAGGCACAGGGAAGCTGGACTCTCAGAGCCCGAAGGGGACGCACACGGGGCACTTTCATCCCGTCAGTCAAAGCACCTTCCCACCAAGACGAGTGGAGCCATCACAAAGGTCTAGGGGACACCCAGGGAGGCCTCCCTTCTGTTTCCCCTGTTCCTTCAGCCCCGACTGACCCTAGAAAAGAACCACGGTCCCCTAAATAATCAGTCCAAATTCTCTGAGAATACTGGTTTTAAAGACTTTTAAAAAGATTTTTCATCATGAGTTCACATTCCCCATAACTCTCTGGGAACACTCCCCATTTCACACCATTTCTCCACATTTAGTGGAAGGACACAACCACGCAGGGTTTCCCGCTTCTCCTGTCCCTGGAGCTCTTCAGAGCCTGAAGGGAGAAAGGGACGTGGGAAGGGGTGGGACCAAAGAAGCGTTCTTTTGGAGTCCTACTCTCCAGGAACGTTCTGGAACCTTTACGCCCATCCTCCAGACGCTGACCTGGTAAAGAGGAGCAAGCGAGAAACTCACTTGTCTCTGTCCAGGAAGGCAGGACAGTCCCGCCTGGAGCTGTGGACGCTCACAGAGCTGTGGCCCCACCACGCGCTCCCCAGGGCCCCTCCCAGCGCTGACGCTACGCGGGTGCTGACATGGCATCTCAGGCGTCTTGCTTCACCGAACACCTGGCATTAACTTTTGCTGGATAAGTAAGCTGCTGACATTCGGTGAAAGCCTACACGGTGATCAAGCTACAGATTAGAGACACGGACATGAACCGCAGAACAAATTCTCGGACTCTCCCTAAGAAATCATAAAATACACAGGGTCCATGACTTCATTCCCATGCCAGGCAAACTGTATGGCAAGAAAAAGGCTTACAGGAAAGAGAATTCAGAGCAGCCCCAGCACCCAGAGTGGCTGTGAATGGTGAGCGGGAGCTTTCAGAGATAATCAGAACCTTGACTTTAAAGGGAGACACGGGAGCGTGGAGTAGACACACTTTCCCCCACTCCTCATCTAAGTACTACCGAAATCCTGGAGAGAGATACAAAACAACACTGACACACAATCACAGCCAGACAAAGGCACTACAAGCAAAGGAAATCACAGAACAATATCCCTTACGAAAATAGATGCAAAAATTCCCAAGGAGATATCAGCAAAAGGAATCCAACAGCACATTAAAAGGGCTATTCACCACGACCAGGTGGGATTTATCCCAGGAACGCAAGAGTGATTCAAGATACAAAATCAATGTAATGCACGACGTTATAACAGAATGAGGAAAAAACCCTCATGATCATCTCCATTGATGCAGAAAAAGCATCTGACAAAATCCAGCAGCTTTTCATGATAAAATCACTCAATAAACTAGGAATAGGAGGGGGCTTCCTCAACATGACAAAGGCCGCGTACGACAAGCCCCCACCTGGGACACTCCGTGGTGGAGACCAAAAGCTCCCCTACAATCAGGAACAAGACAAGGCACCTGCTTTTGCCACTTCTATTCAACACAGCGCTGGAATTCCTAACCAGAGCAATCAGGCGAGAAAAAAAAAGGCATCCAAATTGGAAAAGAAGACGAGTAACATTATCTCTGTTTACAGATGATGGGATCTTACATGTAGAAAACCCTGAAGAGTCCACAAAAAAATTGTTGGAACTCATAGACGGATTCAGCACATGTGCGGGATGCAAAATTAACACATAATATCAGCTGTGTTTCTATACACTAACTATGAACAATCCAAAGAGGAAATTAAAAAAATTCCATTGACAACAGCATCAAAAATAATAAAATACCTAGGAATAAATTAAACCAAGGAGGTGAAAGAGCAGAAGACTGAAAACTATAAAATGTGGCTGAAAGGAATTACAGAAGATCTAAGTAAACGGAAAGACACCGTGTGTTCACGGACTGGAAGGGTTAACACTCCTAAGACAACAGCACGACCCATCTAGCCATCTAGCATCTACAGAGTCAATGCAACCCCTATCAGAATCCCATGGCGGTTTTTGCAGGAATGGAAAAACTCGAGCTAAAATTCATGGGAATCTCGAGGGATTGAGAACAGCCGACAGTCTGGTAAAAGAGCCAAGTTGGGGGACTCACCACTTCCTGATTTCGAAACTTGCTGGAAAGGGACAGTGAGCAAAACGAGACGGTCCTGGTGCAAAGACAGACACACAGAACAACGGGACAGAACTGACAGCCCAGAAATGAACCTTGCGTACATACATGGTCAAACGATTTTTGACAAGGATGTCAAGACCACTCAATGGGGAAAGAATGGTCTATTCAACAATGGCGCTGGGAAAGCTGGAGATCCACACGCACAAGAAGGAGGGCGGACCTTACCTCACATCTTGTACAAAAATTAATGCTACAACTAGAAGGACCCACAACTAAAATATACAACTATATACTGGGGGGAGTCAAGGAGGAAAAAAGCAGGAAAAAAAATTAACTCAAAATGGACCAAAGGCCTAAATACAAGAGCTAACACTAAAAATTCCTAGAAAAAAACATAGGGGCAAATCTATGACCTTGACAATAGTTTCTTAAATATGACACTAAAAGGCAACCAACGAAAAAATAGATAAATTAGACTTGATTAAAACTGAAAACTTTTGTGCATCAAAGGAAACTATCAAGAGAGTGAAAAGACAACCCACAGAATGGGAGAAAATATTTGCAAATTATACATCTGATAAAATGTTAGTGTTCAGAAAATACAATGAACTCTTACAATTCAACGAGGAAAAAAATCTGATTAAAAACTGGGCAAAGGACTTGGATAAGCGTTTCTGCAAAGAAGATCTATAAATGGTCAATAAGCACATGAAAAGAGGTTCAACACCCTTAGTCGTTGGGGAAATGCAAATCGAAACCATAATGAGATACCACTTCACACCACTAGGATGGCTATAATAAAAAAATGAGAAATAACAAGTGTTGGTGAGAAATTGAAAAACTCATGCACAGCTGGTGGGAATGTAAAACGGGGCAGCCATTGTAGAAAACAGTCTGGCATTTCCTTAAAAAGTTAAACAAATTAGAATTACCCAGCATTTCCACTCCTAGGCACATAACCAAAGGAACTGAAAACAGGGACTCGAACATACACATGTACACTCAAGGGCATAGCAGCCTTACTCACAACAGCCAGAAGGTGGAAACAACCCAAGTGCCCATCAATAGATGAACGGATAAACAAAACGTGGCATATACACTATATTCAGACAATGGAATATCATTCAGTCATAAAACAGAATGAAGTTCGGACACATGCTACAACGTGGAGGAGCCTTGAGGACATTATGGTAAGTGAAGTAAGCCCGTCACAAAAGGACAAATATTATATGATTCCATGTAAATGAAATAGTCAGAATAGGCAAATTCATGGGGACAGAAGGTAGATTAGAGGTCACCAGGGGCTGGGTGGAGGGTGGAATGGGCAGTTTTTGCTTAACGGGTACAGTTTCTGTTTGGGGTGATGAAAAATTTTGGAATCAGATAGTGGTGATGGTTGTGCAGCATTATCAATGTAATTAATGCCACCGAATTATACACCTGCAAACAGTTAAACGGCAAATTTTATATGTATTTTACCACAATAAAAAATGGATCATAGATTCAAATGTAAAACATAAAACTACAAACCCTTTAGAAGCAAATGTGGGCGACAATACTTGGTCCCTGGGGTCAGGGAGAGTCCTCAGATGTGACACCAAAAGCAGGTGCAGAAAGAAAAATCGACACAACACATGCGATCCAAATTAAAAACTTCACTCTGTGAAATACCCTTTAAGGGGATGACAACAGAAGCCACAACTGGGAGAAAATATTTGTGAATCACAAATATGAAAAAGGATTCATAAGAACTCTCAAAATTCAACCTAAGAATAAAACAAAAAAATGCCCCAAATAATCCAATTAGAAAATGGGCAAAAGGGGCCGGCCCAGTGGCACAGTGGTTAAGTGTGCATGTTCCGCTTCGCCAGCCCGGGGTTCGCCGGTTCGGATCCCGGGTGCGGACATAGCACTACTTGGCAAACCATCCTGTCCGACATATAAAGTGGAGGAAGATGGGCACGGATGTTAGCTCAGGGCTGGTCTTCCTCAGCAAAAAGAGGAGGACTGGTAGCAGATGTTAGCTCAGGGCTAGTCTCCCTTGAAAAAAAAAAAAAAAAGAAAAACAAAAAGAAAATGGGCAAAAGACATGAAGAGACACTTTGCCCAACAGGACACTCAGGTCGTGGAAAAACCGGCGAATACTCGCTGGACGGCAGCAGCCGTCAGCGAGGAACAGAGTGAAGCCGCAGTGGGGAAGTGCTACTCGGCTCTGCCGAGAGCTACCTAGAGCAGGGACGGCTCCACGGCGGCTGCTGTGGAGACAAAATGACAGAATATACAGAAATTTAGACCCACGTCAATTCCCGGGTTTTGATACTACACTTCAGGCACGTAGACGTGAGACAGTGGAGGAAGAGGAGAAAGCGCCCCCCGCACATCTCTGCAACTTCCTGGGACTCTGTAATTACTTCAGGGTAAAACGTTACACATGAGGCGGGCCCCACAGTGCCCAGTGCAGACCTGGAGAGCTTCCAGGGAGAGGTGTGGAGTTCCCAGGATGAGCATGAGACAGGTTGCAGAGTCCGCAACAGCCCCTCGAGTGTCTGCAGAGGACAGAGGGGCGTGTGTCTGAGGAGACTCCCAGAGGCCAGGAACAGCCATTAGGAAGGAGAAGGGGACAGTGCTGTCCCCAGGAGCCAGGCTGGAGACGCCGTGGTTTACAGGCATTCACTCCCCGGGCCTCGCCTCCGGACGAGGGCGGAACTGGCTCTGGACCCACCTGACACATCATAAAGCCATCAGCTAACAGAACATACTGCACCCTAGAACAAACCCACGGTCCACAGAAACACACGGATGCCCCACCTCCACAAGGCAGCACCACGGGCTGGGTCTGCTGGGAGGCACCAGCATGCGGAGAGTCAGCACCCAAGATGAGGTTAACCAGCCAACCGACGCCGACCCGGAACCAACACCAACGACACATGAGCAGAGAAGGACACGACGGTTACTACACTGTGTTACATGTGTTCCAAACGCCAAGCAGAGGCACGAAGATACTAAAAAGACAGAACTTCTGGAGATGAAAACTCCAGCGTCTGAGAAGGCAAAACCTGGGTGGGACGCTGGGTAACAAAAGATCAAATAAGAAAAGCTTAGTGAACCTGAAGACAGGACAAGAGAAACTGTCTACAATGAAACGGGAAGAAGAACTTGGAAAAAGGAAAGGCTTCAGTAAGCTGTGGAACACATTCAAGCACCCTAATCGACAGGTAATTGGAGTTCCTGAAGGCGGGGACAGAAAGAATATTTGCAGAAATAACGGCCAGAAGATTTCCAAACTTGATTAAAAAATCTATAAACCCACAGATCCAAGAAGCTCATGTGACCTGAGCAGAAGGAACACAAGCTCTCCACGGCGAGGCAGACAGAATCAGAAATCTGAGAAGCAGCCAGAAAAGGGAGATGTGCACACAGAGGAACAAGGATACAGAGAAGATGGGTGTTCTCAAGGAGAAAGGAAGTGTGTCCTCACAGACACCACACCAGTGTTCACAAGCTTTCTCTGCAACAGCCCCAAACTGGAAACAGGCCCCATGCCCACCGACAGGTGGATTAGTAACCGTGTCCATCCACACAGTGGAACACCGCCCAGCCCCGCGTCCCTGCAACAGCGTGGGCGCGTTTCCAAGCACCTGTGTGGGGTGAAAGAATCCAGATAAAACCGTACGTATTTCATGCTTCCATCCGTGTAAAACTCTAGAAGGTGTGAAGTCATCGACAGTGATAGCAGAGAAGCAGCTCGGTGTGGGTGTGGGTGGGAGGGAGCGAGTCTCGGGGGCACGAGGACACCACTGGGGAGGTGGACACGCTCACCGTCCTGCTGGCGGTAACGTCTGCACGTGTGGATAACACATGTTGAGACGGATCTACTTTTGTACTGCACATACGTACGGTTTAACATGTGCCAATGCAGTTTTGTAAAACAAAAGGCAGACGGATTGTAAAGTCACCATAAATAACACCGCCCATGCTTCTCACTCTCGAGGGAACCTTTTCTCCTCCAGATACGTAAGGGGAAGACCCTCCAGCACGTGGAGGTGGGAGGTGTCGCTCTGGGTTCCCAGCAGACCACGGAGGCTCGCACTGTGGGGCTGATGCTGGCCGGAGAAAGGATGCAGGGTCCACACACCCGGCGAGTGTCAGCGTTCACAGCAGGTCTTCAAGATTCTCCCACTGGCAACCTTAACAAAGCCCTTCACGCCCTGCACAATGCCATTCACTACGGTTTTTTTTTTTTCCTGAAGAAGATTCGCCCTGAGCTAACACCTGTGCCCATCTTCCTCTGTTTTGTGTGTGAGTCATTGCCACAGCCTGGCCACTGACGGGTGGTGCAGGTCCACACCCAGGAACTGAACCCAGGCCGCCAAAGCGGGGCGCGCTGAACTTAACCCGTAGGCCACAGGGCCGGCCCCTCTAACAATTCTGCAGTGCGCAGAGGCAGAGGACAGGTCTAAATGAGCCACACATCACTGGCTGTGGGTTGGGGCTGGACAGGAGGAGGTGGCCCCGTGTCAGGGACGCATGGCCCTCCCACACCCCAGTGGTCCTCGGAGGGGAAGCTGGAGCGACGGGGCGAGCGCCCCGACGTGCTGACCAACTGAACAGTGTGGTGACATCCTGGAAGGGATGAGGTGACACGCTCCAGACGGAGACGTGGGAGGAACCAGACGGTGCAGCCGCCACAGAAGGCGTAGCACTGACCCCTGAGGCAAATCACCAGAACTCCCTTGGGAGAAAGATGGATCTTCTGCTGTACCTACCACAATTCAGACCCCCAAACCCCAACCAGCCAGCGCGGCCCCCGCGGGGAACACACGCCATGTCTGCTGACTGAATGCGCGAGGGTGGCGCCCAGAGAGCTCCACCTGCGAGGTCCAAGGGGGATTCCCAAGCTGTGCACGTGCCGCCCCTGCCGACCCCCACGCCACACGTGAGACCCCTCGGGCAGGAGGCTGTTCCTCCGCCCGCCACTCACCACGGCGTTGTGCTCCACTCTGTCCCGGATCTGGTCCACTTTGCCCTCTATCACTCGGGGGAATACCGAAGAATCTGCTCCTTTGCAAAACAGGTAAATTTCTCCTATAAAATGAGAAAACGCGATATTTAATTTAATCACAGTATGGGGAAGATGAAAATATTTTTCAAATTATGCTTTTATTAAAAAACGGAAATAGGGAAACCAGCGCCGAGACTGTCGTAAAGGAGATGTCGATGGACCAGGGAATACATAAAGTCAGGAAGAAATCAGACCTACAGGTTACCCCAAAGCCTCATTTTATTTCAACAACCCTAGAAAT
This sequence comes from Equus caballus, assembly GCF_041296265.1. NCBI lineage: Eukaryota > Metazoa > Chordata > Mammalia > Perissodactyla > Equidae > Equus > Equus caballus. The sequence continues at coordinate 100,186,102 of NC_091700.1, read as the reverse complement.
CTCATAGCAAAGTCAGGACCCAGGAGAAAACCGGCCCCGGGTGTCCTTCCTCCTGTCGCTCCTGCCTTCTCTCTGGTTAGGACATGAGTGAGGAATAAAATGACCTCGGGGCAGGCGGTGGGGGTTGGGGACAGAGGGTGAGGCCAACCCAAGGGGTAACAATTTGCTGAAGTCCTGGGGGGTGGACGTCCGGGTCATCCTTCGCAGTCACAGCTGTTGTGCAGTTTTCCTGTGCCCACACCTCGAGTAGTGTCCCAATCACTTCCACATGTTTGTGCCGTAGATGCATGCTTCTCCCTCACGATGGAAAGACTTTCTCTTCCAGATAAGTAGGGAGAACTCTCTAGTCTATGACAAAAAGGACATTAAAGACATTGAAGGCGCCAGCACCAATCGGCAGCCCCTGGCTCACAGAGTCTCGCTCCTCTCTCAGGAGGAACCCTCTGGGGCTGGAGAAGGGACACTGCCACAGTGATGGTGACGTGCCTCATTCTCAATTTGTCTTCAGACAGACGGCTGGAGCGCAGGCTCCCTGGCCAGAGCAGATCCCTGGAAACCCTAGAAGCCAACGGCCCTCAGGACGTTTATCGGGGAAACCAAATCCAGAGGCAGCAGGAGCAGCAGGCGACTGTCCCACCACAGCCAGCTCCTCAGGGTGCGGCCGGCTGGGCGGGGCTGTGGGGCAGGCACACCCCTGGGGCGATGGAAGGTGAGACCCACCAGCTGGCCCACACGGGGACCCATGAGCTCAGCTCCAGCATCCGGAGCCTACCTTGGCTTATTTCCTTGATCCCAGAAAGAACTCACTCCTGTGATACACACACACGAAAACATTTAAAACACAGCACGATTTATGCTTACGGAAGTCCTGAAATTAAACCAAGGGTGACGTCAACCTAAAGCCAGAAAGGATGGTGTTGAGTACGTCTGTGTCACAAGCACATGGAGAGAATGGGGCCATGCTGAGCAGGAACCTACGAGAGCGGGGGTCCTAGCCCCGGGAGACACCCACACAGCTGTGCAGGCTTGTGCCCCAGCATTCTTGATCATGGACCAACCAGCCTGACATCAGAATCCACTCCCAACTACCAGACATAATTTCTAGCCAATGCTCGTACATCATCAGATATATCTAGTTTAGACCAAGAATTGTAGTCTAGACGACGTAACGATGCATTCTCGAACAATGATACGTTTTTTTCTAGGAAACTCATGATGACTCATGGTAATGGCTTGTGAATGCTTAAACTTCCCACTGTCCCGACCGGTTGATTCCTCTACATCCACTCTGGACGTGGGAGATGTTCAGCCTTAAACTTGGTCCAGGAGAGCTTTTGATGTAAAAATATCCAGAGTGTAAATTAAAATTTAATCTGCAGAGGACGAGAGCAGACAGTATTTGGCAGCGGCTTTAGATCTTGCTTTTCCAGTTTTGAACACAAGCAAGAAGTGACTGACCCAGAGTGATGCACACACACAGCCGACGTGCTCAGGACCAGGACCTACAGCAGCTCCCGAGTGACACGACGGCACCTGCAGCGGAGCACGCTGGGGATCAGGCCCAGGGCCCAGGGCTCCGCGCACTCTTCAGAAAGAGCCTCAGAAAGAAACCAGGTTGTTAGCCGGCTTCGGTGGGCACAGGCCTCCAGGCTCCCTGCCCTCCAGGCTGTAACGCCAGTGCAATCAGCGTCATCAGGGGACGCACTGCTACCGGGAGAACCACCCGTTAAATTAAACATTCAGACTGCTCTTAAAATTAACCGATGCAGCATCTGGCTCAGATGCCTCGGCAGTCTCCCCCCGTGAGCCTCCTCTCACCCTCAGAGCCGCCCTCAGAAATCCACAGACGTCTCCTAGTGGAAGGGACGTTCTGTTGGTGTGAACGCCTTGCACACAAATTCATGTGACCCAGCTCCTTTTCAAGCTCTGTCACACCCTTTCTGAGCAAATTGCAGTTGTTTATGAAGAGTCCACAGGAGGCACCCTGGTGGGGTTCGGGGGAACTGACGCAGGGCTCCCGAGACCACGGTGTTGCTGCAGGCTCTGGAACTGTCTCGAAGCATGATTCGATGACTCGACTTCACACTTGTCCAGGGGAAAAAATCAAGACAAAAAGCTCCATCATGGAAATTTCCACAGTTCAACGCTTTTTTCTGCATAACTCGGAACGGCTTAAACTCTCTCACGAGGAAAGCGTGTCCTTGGGGCACAGTTGAGAAACCTTCTGGGCTTGGGCAAGTGTCAGTGCACCTGAACTTGTTCTCAAACATCACCGGTCACATGTGTCCCGGGTCCTGCTGATCCTAGTGTTAAAACCTCCATTTGCGTGTGCTACGGCAGCATTTATATCATGAATTGTTTCATGTCCCATGACACTCAGTTCAAGTCTCCTTACTGGAGGCCGCTTCTGCCTGCCACGGCTGAGAACCTGCTTGAGAGGAGCGGGCACCACGTAGACAAGAGACCCACTGACACTGTCACACGGCTCCCAGAGCAGCCGCTCATCATCCAGCATGTGGACTCGGCTCCCTGGAGAGTGACTCCCAGGGTGCTGCTGGACACCACGCCTTCAGCCACCGCATGATGTCTTCTGCCGGCTCAGAGGGAAATCAGGGATTCAGAGGAACGTCAGAACCTCCGTCTACGGGAATCCACAGGAAGCTGAGATCCTGCTGAAATGAAATTCTGCTCACACAAGTGTGAGGACTCCAGCCGACAAAGTCCCCAGCACACCCTCAGACCTCTGGAGTCTGTTCAGTTCCAGGGTAGCGGCTGGTGTGGGTGCTCCCCAGGCCAGTTTCCAAAGCGAGAAACATAGCTTGGCATTGCCTAGATCTAAAAAACAGAAAAGAATAAGCTCCATGTCTTGAGGAGACACCACTTTGAAACTGTGTGAGTGAAGTGGATTCAGCAGGAGCCATGAGCACTCTCTGCAGAGCTGGTCCGAGTGCACTGAGAGGAGGGAAGGGTCTGCACGCAGGATGCTCAGGGTCCAGTCAGGGCAGAGCCCAGCAAAAGCTCATCCACCTGGGACACCAGGAGAGGCTTCCTAACCAGGTGGAAAGCCCCCCTCAGGTAGAGGCCTCCAGGTGGAAAGGCCCCCCCAGGTAGAGCCCTCCACGTGGAAAGGTCCCCAGGTAGAGGCCTCCAGGTGGAAAGGTCCCCAGGTAGAGGCCTCCAGGTGGAAAGGCCCCCAGGTAGAGGCCTCCAGGTAGAAAGGCCCCCAGGTAGAGGCCTCCAGGTGGAAAGGCCCCCAGGTAGAAGAGGTCCCCAGGTAGAGGCCACCAGGTAGAAGAGGTCCCCAGGTAGAGGCCTCCAGGTAGAAAGGCCCCCAGGTAGAGGCCTCCAGGTGGAAAGGCCCCCAGGTAGAGGCCTCCAGGTGGAAAGGTCCCCAGGTAGAGGCCTCCAGGTGGAAAGGTCCCCCTCCCCCCCCCCCCAGGTAGAGGCCTCCAGGTGGAAAGGTCCCCAGGTAGAGGCCTCCAGGTGGAAAGGCCCCCAGGTAGAGGCCTCCAGGTGGAAGAGGCCTCCAGGTGGAAAGGCCCCCAGGTAGAGGCCTCCAGGTGGAAAGGCCCCTCAGGTAGAGGCCTCCAGGTGGAAAAGGCCTATAGTGCAGCGCATTAGGGGGTGGCCCTGGAATGGAAGCTGGGAAGGCAGCTCAGGGCTCAATGAAAAGAGCTGGGAGGAGCCGCTGCCTGACCCAGAACTTGAGCCCCAGGCCCAGAAGGGACAGCGAGCCCCCGAGGGTCTTCAGACGACAGACACGGGAGCAGGAGGAGTGAAAGGCAGAGCGCAGACGGAGACCCCGGGCAGCAGGCTGCTGTGTGTGATCATTATCGATACCAGGAGGGGACAGAGAGGCAGCCTGAAGACAGACTGCAGGACCCCTAGAGAGGGCACGAGCAAAGCTGACCTGCCACCAGCCTGCAGAGCTGGGGGAGAGCACGCCTGGGGGGCTGCAGGCTGTGTGGCCTGCGGGGCTGTGAGCAGTTAGGTGACAGCAGTGGGTGCATCCATGTTTTAAAAGAAAAAGAATAAACAGTTAAAGCCACAAAGCTGCTACACAGAATATAAGCATCACAATAAAACACAATCACAAGTAATTTAAGAAATCAAAAGGAAAAGAAATTCCTACCTGTAGCAGATTTTACAATTACACTCATTCTCCTCCTGACTGAGTCAAAACTCAAAATCTCCAGCAATTCAAACCTGAAAAAGAAATTAAAAATTGTTTTTGACATCCCTCTGGCTCCGTATGTCATGAAATCTGGGTAATTTCCAAGCTCTCACAGCAGAACGTCTGGGGTGGTCCTCTCTCCCCCATACACGGTCCTTCAAAGAATCAGGCCCATCCACCCGTCTCCCCTGGGGGCCGCTGCTGCCAAGTGGCCTTTCAAGGAGGACAGATCTGGATATGGGGTTTCCTTCACAGACACGACGGAAAAGTCTGGATTCACGTGATGCAGCCATTCTGCTCCTCGAGACCGGCACCAGTGTCCTGCAGGGACAGACGCAGGCCGAGGCCAGGCTCCCACCTCCTCCCCACCAGGACCTGCACCCAGACGCCCACCCACACGGCCAGCCCAGGTCCAGGTGCTCGGGAGTCTGTTCACCACACAAACACGTTTCTTATGTGCTGATTCCCTTCCCTCAATTCTGCTACACACAGACTCACAGGACCTATCAGAGCTTTTGCTCTCTGAGAACGAACCAGCGTCCTTTAAGTTGATAAAGATCATTTAAAAAGCAAAGAAAACTGATATTTAATCAGCCAGTGCAGTCTCACTATCAGAAGACTGATCATTTCTGTCTGGCATTTGAAACGCTGAAAACAGTCCTGCACCCCTGACACGACCTCTGAAAGCTCCTAGCACTAGAGACCCCAGCAGCAAGCTCAGGGGGCACAGGAGCTTCTGTGACCTCAGTGCCGGCTCACGTTCTGTAACAGGGCTCCCTACGAGGTCCTCGGCCGCGCCGCAAGGTGTGTTACAGTCTCAGGAGTGATCCCCCCGCGTTTTCAGTTGGAAACCTGAAGCCCACAGCAAAGGTCACTCTGCCCTCCCAGGGTGACCTCATGGCTCCCGAGAGGCCCCCGCATGGCAGGGAGCCCAGAGGACATCAATCGAGGACTCCACAGCCAGTTCTGGAGTCAAGGGTTCACCACTCCCACTATCCAGGAGCGTATTTTTCTTAGGAGGGAAATATTAAAATCCAGTTTTTCGGAGGCCATCACCACCAAATCTTACGCTCTTTCCCACCTGTCTTCACCTGTACCATTGCTGCACATTCCTGTTTATTTATAAAGGAGAGATGGACTGTCCGATCTCCCAGGTCAAAACTCAAGACAGGCGATTGTCTCTGGACCGGCAACTTCAGACAGAGGTTGTTTCTAAAAATTGAAAGCGTGTGGCCTGTAAAGGCAGGAAAGTGAAACCACGCAGCGTCCAGCTGGTGATCCCAGAGCATGCCTGCCGAGTCAGCCCGCTACGGGACACTGTGCTCTGGGAGCTGGGAGCTGTGCTCTGCAAACACAGGACACTGTGGCCACTCCACGGGAAGGCGTTTATGCTTCCCCGTCATGGTGAGTCACAGAGTGGCCTGGGAGGATGTCAGAATGTACTGGAAGCTTTGAGAACTCTTGCAGTAAAACCTGATTTTTGATGGCTTAACCCAAAACCTATCTGATGATGCAACACCATCCAAGCAGCTTCTCCTCCAACCGTCCAACTCTCAAATTCTCCAGATGCTCCGGTGACATTCTTGGGTTGTCACTGAGAAGGGGGAGCGAGTTCTGGGAGGACCACCGAGAATTTGGGTTTTCCCAATGAAAACACCCCGTAAAGACGCTTCTTTTATGACCATCACAGTGTAACGTACCCTGTGCTTACCTTTCAACGGTGTCCCTGTTTAATATCTCCATGTAATTGTCCTTCAGCCTCAGGTACGTAAACCCCAGTCTGCAAACGAGAAGTGAGTCCAGGGGTTAACCTGAAATTCTGATATCCCTCTTCCATAAAAAGTTTTTGCTTTACATTTTGCTAAAAGCTTTCTTTTTGAAAAAGAAATACTTTGGTAAAGCAGAGGTTGTAAACTGCATAATAAAATTAGGAAATTATAATAATACTGAATTTATTCACCATCTCAAAAAATTCTCCAAGAGCCAACAGAATTCCCGACTCACCCGCCTCCTGTGTGCTGCACCGTGAGGCGCGTTCTTACTACTAAGAGCTGACGGGTTCAGAAAGGGGCGGCCAGTCTGTGGACTGGCCCCATCTCCACCGACCCATTTTTACTCACTGGTCAGCGGGCTGTTTGGTAGATGTTACCGTGTCAGAATTGGAAGGACCTGCGAGGGTGTCACTCTCCAGACCGACCCTCATTTTACTGATGAGAAAACTACAGCTCAGAGCAGGCAGCCAATCAACAAACATCTGCAGAGCACAATCTGTGACGCCCCCCACCACCAGCACACCTGAGAGCTGCGCACACGTCAGTACTGTGTGGCCTGGGTGGGAGTGCAAAGAGGAAGGGCATGGCTTCTGGACTCAGGGGCTTACGAGCCGGGCAATGGGAACATCACGCTAACATGTAGCCATGACAGTGTGGAGGCGCCAGGAGAGTATGCGGACAGGTGCACACCTGACCCGGCAGGAGCTGGAGGCCAAGGACGGGCTTCTTGGAAGGTGAGTCTAAAGTGACGGGCACAACAGCCTGCCTACCCTCTTATATCTGCGACTGAACGTGTCTAACTTCTGAGCATGCGCTCCACACGCAGACATGAATCTAGCTCTGAGCATCCCACCCGTGCACATGTGGATCGGCACTCTTAACAAAGGTCCACCGCAATACAACTTACAGACCGGACCCCACTGTTCAAACTGCACAGGAGAAACACACTGGTTTAGTCAACAACAGAAACACTGCTCTAATCAGAGGAGTGTTCAGTGTGCGTTTATCGACGGCAGCGGAGAGGGAAGATCAGTACCCTTAGTATCACATCAGGGTCGTACGCTGGGGGAACTGGAAAAACATTTCCCTGACCTGAAATTATGCCAGGAATCTGGAATGAAGCACATTTCCAGTGCTTGCCTAAAACGCCATGTCATGAAGCAGCAGGAACTGCCAAAGAAAAGAATGTGAAGGAGGGGGCAAGGGGCACAGAGTTAACATGACAGGACACGAGAGAGAAAAGGCAACAGGAAGGAACCCCAGCACCCAGCTGAATCCCTCCCCACGTCGTGTGACTTTAGGAAGGTTGCCTGACGTCTCTGGGCGTCATTTCCTTAGGATGGACGAGGAAGGCTTGTCCTAAGGGTGTGTAGGATTGTCCGCCTCTTTAAAAGCCTGTGATCATCTGGAACAGCCTCTAACTAACGCGGCCGAGGTTAAGAGGGAAAACTGCCCAATGAGACGGCGAGAGAGACCCGGGCAGCTGAGCAGCCACTTCTCACGCCAACGGCAGGTTGTCCAGGACCCGCCTCCCAACGCGGAGGTGGAGGAAACGCCGAGCACCGAGGCGGTGGCTGCTTAGCCCCCCTCAGCGAGCATCCGAGGCCAGGGCCCGACACAGGACTCTTCCAGTGAGAGCCCACGGCTGGGCTGAAAGGACCCTGAAACCAGACGGGCACAACCCTCGCATCCAAGACCAGAGTCGTCACAGCCAAAGACGTACCTCTGGACACCTTCGACCAGGGCCACCTCGTCGGGCGAGGACGATATGTACACACAGGACTTTGCCGAGTCCGGTGACTTCCTGGGGCCGTCCACGTCATCATCGTCCTTCACCTGGATGGTGTGGCACAGACAGATGGCCCGGAAAAACAGCTCTTCTCGCTCCTATAAAAACGGGTCCAAACCCACATGTCTATGGTGTGAATAAACAGGAGGCAGTGAGCAATGGGGCAGGATGGGTGGCTTCCAGGGGTAGGAAGGTCTAGTCTTGCTTGGTGGTTGGGAAGTGCAGTGTAACCGCGGCTGTTCTTCATGCCCGAGCATTTCCACAGTAATTACGGTCAAGACCAACGAGGTGAAGACTGAGAGGAAAGGACCGTCACAGGAGGAGAGCACGCCGGCCTGAGCCTCGGGGCAGCTGAGGCAGCACAGGGGCCGGGGGCCCAGCTCCCTTGAGCCTGGAGTCCCCTGGGATTCCCGAAGCCTCCCCGAGGCTGAGAAGGGCCGACAAGGGCTGGGCTCGCATCCCGAGTGCCAGGAGGAGGAGCTACGGCAGGTGTCAGGAGGGACCCCCCCGCTGAGTTCCCGGAGCAATGGCAGTTTCTGTACGGCAATCACCTGAAGCACACACGGCAGGGGTACAGTGCACCGGGTCAGGAAGGCTGTCACGGCACAGCCCACTAGGGCAGGCCATCCTTGGTCCCCTCTGGGACCCTGCACAGGACTCCACACTCACCAAGCTTTCTGGAATAGTCTCCCGGCTGGCCACTGGCAAGGGTCATGGCCTGCCCCGCCCCGATCATGGTGGAGATGTGGAGCCACGGCACTCAGGTGTGCACGTGTGTGTGCACCTGCATGTGTGTGCACATCTGTGTGTAAGTGTGCGTGCAGTGTGCGTCTGTGTACACACGTGAGGGTTGTGTGTGTGTTGGGTTGTGTGTGCACATGTGTACATGTATGCACATGTGGGTGTGGGGGCATGTGTCTGTGTGTATGTGTGTCTGTGTGCACACATGAGCACGGATGCCCACACGTGTATACGTGTGTGCTCAAGCATGGGTGTGTACACGAGTGTGAGCACATGCACACAGGGTGTGCGGGTCACTCTGCTCTCAGCCCATGTTTTCCCTGCCCCTCCATGTCTTCAAAGCTGTTCCTAATGCGGATGTGACTGGCCAGATTCCCAGGCGGGAGGCAGTGGCAGCTCACGGCTCCCCTCACTCAAGTGGCCGGAGGACTGTGTCTTTCTGGGACCCCAGGACAAGAGGTGGCACGGGTCTGTCTGGTGAATGGGACCTTGGACAGCGTGGCAGTGATGGCCGCTAGAAGGAACACGCCCGCTGGGAGAGCGGCCACCTACCCTGCCGCTGACGCCCGGGGAAGAGTCGATCATGTCGATGCCGGAGGCCTCGGGGAGGACCTGCCCGTTGCAGATGGCGTGCGGCACGTAGACCTGGCCCTCGATGCAGCACTCCTTGAACTCCATGTTGTTCTCCGTGAGCGTGCCCGTCTTGTCCGTGAAGACGTACTCCACCTGCGGACACAAGGAGCGCTGGGCGGTGCCGGCCCGGAGCCCGAGGGCCGTGTGGGAGGGAGAGGGTGCGCTCGGGACTCAGACCCCAGGGCTCCCTGTCTGAGCACCGACGCTTCCCTACGAGACGGACTTGTCTGCTTTCACCCAAAACACACTGCTCCGCCAGCCTGAATGAACCGTGAGCCTTCGGACCACCTGCCCTCCCCCTCTTCTGATGTCCCACCAGCGCCCGACTCGAGGTGGAGGGTGGCCCTTCCCCGTCCCGCTTCTCTGGATGCAAAGCACAAAGAACGCCACGTTCTCGTGGGTGGAAACGAAACGCTGGGCGGAGCCAGCCTTCCATTTGTTGGAAAGACAGAGATGGGGGGACAGTCCTGAACCTTATTCAACAAAAAAGTCAAGGACATAGAGAGGATGAACGCCTTCTCTAAGGTCTGGGAGGTCAAAACTCACACAGTCGTTTAAGGTTTAGGAGATGGAATTCAAACAAATAGAAGGACAAAACAAATTTCAGACAGGAAACTGTGAAAAGTATTAAAACAACACCTGGTTTTAAACCCTAAATTTAGATAAACTCAGGCTACGTACTCATCACGAGTAAGGAAAGGAGGAGGGGATTCTGGGACTCAGGGCACATGGTGAGGTGGCTGTCGGGGGGGCGAGCCTCCCCAGGTCAGAGACCCGCTGGCCCGGCGGGGAGTCCACGCTCCACACACCTTGTCTCCTGATCAGAGCCCCCAGCACACGTCTCCAGGACCAGAAAGGCGAGGCAGGTCTCCAGGACAACAAAGTGCACAGGTGCAGGAAGCAACGACAACAGAATGCTACAGTGAAACAGACTGCGTTCCACAGTCTGCCCTTTTCACTGAAGTCTCTCAGCAAAACATCCTTTTCTGTCTCAAATCCCACCGCAGAAAACACCTTTTCCTTGTGGGCTTGCTTCTAAGAAGCAAGTTTTAAGTATGCAGTAGTGCCCTGTTGAACTTTTTTTCAAGCAACCTGCCATCCAGACACTTGCAAGAAACTCCACTGAGCCTGTCCCCACACCTGGAAAATCAGTCACGCGAATGAAGTCCGAATTTGTGACTGCTCCCTGGGCAGGCGGCTCTGGGGTTTCATGTGAATGACACCTGGCTTTTTTCAAAGTGAGGATCAACAAAAATAGTGGATATTTCAGAAGGTTGCCTCCTGTGAAACAAGCCTTTCCACCAAGCTCGGAGCTCCTGTGTCACCAGGTAATTCCTAGACTTACCCCGCGTCAGATAAAGTGGCTGCACTGAACACCACTCGACATTTTTCTTGTTACAGAAAAAATTCTCTCCTCTACGGGTTTCTCAGAAATACACCACGTATTATGTTTGCAAAACATATGAAATATGCAGAGGTAAAAATACTCTAGTACTGAGCAGCCAGATTATGACGTGTGTGTTGCTGACTGAGACAGTACTGCACCACGTGGACGTGGACCATGCTGGAGGAATGCGCCGGAAGTAAAAACCAGTGAAATGTTATCTGTCAGTAACAAACATCCCTGCCCCGGGGGAGGAAGGCAGTTGGTCTATCAGACTCTAGGCCTCTGGCTACACACTGCTGCTCTGGGGTGATGGGGGGGCGGGTTCCAGCTTCGTCTAAAATGGCCCTGTTTACAAAATACTCCCCCAATTTGTTCCCGTTTTATTTTAAAGACGGATGGATCACTGTTTACCAAATGCCCTTTACTGCCACAGAGGCTGGGAGGGGGCTGGAACCCGGGTGGCGGGAAGGGTCTGGCCAGAGGCCCTAGGCGATCAGAGCCGGGTCTTTCCTGACACAGGGGCTGACATTTGGGGTCCACAGGGCTCTGCCTCTCATCCAGGTGACCCTGGGCCATGACTCCCACCGTGGCGGTTCCATCAGAAACCCGGTGGGCGCCTCCCCTCCATGATCTTGTTCAATCTGCCCCACGCTCTGGCGAGGCAGGCATCGGTCACGACGTCCGTTTCACAGATTAAGAAGCTGGAGGTGCAGTGAGCCCCAGCCCCAGCCCCGGCCCCGAGCTGTGGGCGCAGACCAGGACTTCCCTGTAGGTGTTCTCACTCTGCAGTACACCGCGAGACTGACACTGAGGTCTCGCTCTGCTGTCTTTACATGAGGATAACTGGCTGTGAGAGCCGTGGAAACCAGGCATCGAAGCGGCAACGCCCAGGAACTGGCGCTCAATGAGGTCAGCTCACTTCGCCCTTCACCCCCACTCCCACCCTTAAAGCCCAGAACGAGCACATCAGGAAGGCCACGAGCGGCTCCCATCACAGCTACTGCACTGACTGTGCATGAGGTGTAAAGAGAAAAGCGCTACCAGTCCTCGCGCAAAGTTAAAACCGCTCTGCCGCCGTCTCTCACCAGGAGTGGTGACATCTCTGCACGAACTGAAACGGGAATGTTCTCATCCATCCAGACGGATGATTCGCCTGCACAAGGTGAATCACTCAGAACCCAGGAGTCTGGGAACATGAAACGGAAGGACCCGAACGCCACAAACCAGGAAGACGACCGAGGGATACCGACCTGTCCGAGCTCCTCGTTTAAATCCGAGGTGTTAACCACAGGCCCCTCCCCCGACTCCTCGTCAAACATCTCCTCGTCCCAGGTGATGAAGTAGGAGCCCAGGAACTTCTGCAGCTCCACCGTGACGTACATGGACACCGGGATGATGTAGTTGAAGAGGACCATGAAGGCCAGGAAGTCCGTGAAGGCCCTGAGGAACTGAGAGCGCGCATCAGCGCCTGCGGCCGCCCGCCCGCCCACCACCACGAGGGGGCACGCGCAATCTTCAAACACAAGCACTTCAGACCCAAGTAGACTTTACCCTGTGAGCCCTCCCAGCTGCCTCTGCTGCTCTGACACAGCGCCTCTTACTTGGTAATAACCTACAGATGCTGCAAAACATGTCTGAGGAAAAGGATTTCTCTGCACGGTTTTGTTCTCATCTCTGAGTCATTTAGTTTTGTGGGAGGCCCGTCTGAAAACAGGAGTGATACAGGGACCCTGGTCTGGATTTGCACACCACCCTGCTCTGAACTCAGTGGGCCCTGCTCTGGATTTGCACACTGCCCCACTCTGGACTCAGTGGGCCCTGCTCTGGATTTGCATACTGCCCTGCTCTGGACTCAGTGGGCCCTGCTCTGGATTTGCACACTGCCCGACTCTGGACTCAGTGGATCTTGGTCTGGATTTGCACACTGCCCTGCTCTGGACTCAGTGGACCCTGCTCTGGATTTGCACACTGCCCTGCTCTGGACTCAGTGGATCCTGGTCTGGATTTGCACACTGTCCTGCTCTGAACTCAGTGGACTCTGGTCTGGATTTGCACGCCACCCTACTCTGGACTTGGAGGCTCAGCCAGAAAACTGTACTGTCTTAAGTACAGGACAGTCAGTCAAATTACTTTAACACACTGGTTTGGGAAAAAAACACTTTTGATAAACCTGAGCAACTGAGCTGCAATCCCCCTGAGGAAAAATGAAACCACTTCCTACCGTAATTTCCTACCATTGAGATTCTCCTATTTCCATATTTTTGCCTAAGACGGTGCCATTTATCTCATGATCATCGGTGAGCATTTATTGAGCACCCTCTAAGTACAGGACACCGCACTGGGTTCTGGAAACACGAAAAGCCTTTAAGGTGCTGTCCTTGTGAGTTTACTATGGGAACCCACAACTTCCCAGACTTGTGTGTGCAAACGCCCAAAGAAAGCTGGGGCTGCCTGTGTCCACAGCTACGGAGGCAGCTGACACTTTCCGTATCAATCAGTGCATCTGTTACGGAGATTCACTCAGCGTTCTCGCACCACATTTTCACAAAAACGGCCTACATGACACCTTCCATCGTATGAAAGCAATCACTCTCGTACCAGGTTCCTCTGTCTTTCCGATTCGGTTTTCTGGTTATACCACGGCTCATCTCGGAACGGCTCACTCTGCCAGACGTACTTCAGGACGGTATTTATCAGCGCTTTGCTGATGAGAATGCAGAGGTACACGATGAGGAAGGCATTCATTGATCTGAAACACAGGATGGCAGTGGTTACTCAGTTACTGCTCCCCGAAGACACCAGGGCAGACATCGCCTTTCCTGCAAAGGTCAAGGTGACCACGTTGTGAAGAAGCAGGTTAGAGACAACCCAGCAACAGGTTTCAAAGGACCCCTCCCCTCCAGAAAAGGACAGTGAAAACGAAAATGCTCGTTCACATCTGAGTCCACTCGGGTCACAGGCGTGTGACTCTAGAGGCCACCAGGGAAACAGCTAAGAGAAGGGAAAGCTTCGTAAACAGGAGAGGGAGCCGCTCACAACCAGGTCCCTGATGACGGCGTCTGCAGTCTAGGATTCTAGAACTTAAAGAACACCCCGAAGTCAATTTCTTCTACCATTAAGCATTAACCAATGAGTTCCAAATTTAGAGACTATGACTACGAAGGGGGGCGGGGGGTGGGGCGTGAACACTCCTCAGGACGCCCTCTGTGTAGGAAACACGCGGAACCCTTGGCCAGCATCTTAGCAGATCTGGGGAAGAAGGCCTGGCTTCCAGTGTCTATTTCTGAAAGCTCTGTGAACGTCGACATCTGGCATCAGGGCCCTCTTGCTTACTAAGAGCCGGATCTCCGTGTTCATATTCGATGTGGCCTCAGGCAGACAGGGACCCAGGACCAGGTTCTGAGATCAACTGACGAAGAACAGGTGGAGGACACCCCACCAGGCTCCCTCCAAATTCGTATGTGGCACACAGCTCTTTACTGAGTAACTGGTTACGGCTCGGTTCCCCACTGCAGGACGAGGATACACTTTAACAGGAGGCGGAGACGACAAAACTCCAGGCCACATTTTCCTACAAATCCAACTCTCTCCTTGACTTATCGTCACAAGGATTCTACATGAAGACTGCTCTCTCTGCTAATTCTCTCCTCGGTACAAGATGTGGTTCCAACAACCCCAAAGTTAAAGGTGACCCTGTTTTGACTTTTTAATGAGACGGTGACAGGCGTGATGGACACCTGATTTGGTACCTGCACCCGGGGGCGTCCACCCGAGGGAGCCTGTGGAGGTGTGGGCATTTACGTCCCCACAAAACAAGACCGTCGACCGAAACAGTCAGCTCTCCGCCTCTCTGGGCCCCGGCAACGAGCTGCTGACAAGGCCGAGGGAAGCACGTTCCTCTCTACAGAGCTCTGTGACAGCTCCGAGTCACAGATTTCCACGTACTTCCAACAGCGGTGCTGAAACTTACTTCTCCACAGCAGATCGCTTCTGGGATGTTGACTGGTAATTTAACGCCATCTTAGTTTCCATGCCCGTGTAAATCGCGACACCTACACAGTGGAAGAGCGAATGTTAGAACAGTAACACGGCTGTGTCTGCCTTGACATCGTGAGTTACGCACAGCTATGTTGAAAATGGAATGTGGGGCAGAACGAGTCCTATTTTAAACTTCGCCAGGCAAGCTAGCTGCTCACAAAAGGAGCCACATGACAGGACTCTTCAGACCAAAGACATACTTTTTTTTTTCCTGCAGAGAGAGCAATCTCTACTTATTTTTTTAAATTTCGGATTTTAATATATTGCATTTTCCAATAATGGGACATACACGGATACTTTTACGTTGTCTCACTTAACTAAAACATTAAAAATGACCCACCAGAAATGGAAGACACGAGCAAAGAAATGCAGCCATTAAAAGCATTTCCTGCAGAACGAAATCGTGTCCAAGGATCTAACTGCGAGTTTCTGAGTCAAGAACTGCAGGGGCTTCAGGAGCAGCACTCTCTTCAGACGCCACGCCCTAGAGACCGCGGTTTTCCATTGACACGGACTGTCCTGGGAGGCACAGTGACCGCTGCCCGCAGTCCACCCACCTCCGAGCACAGAGATGCGTCGACGGCACCACTGTGCACTTTAACTGCTCAGGTAACTTACTCTCGAAAGCTCCTGTCAATAATTCACTAATCAAACACTTACCAAAGATCTTCTCGGTGTTCTTCAGCGTGGCCCCTCTAAGCAGCAGGTTTTCTGATCCTAATGGCCTACAGAGACAGGGATGACGAGAGCAGGGAAGGCAAGATCAGAGGAAGGCACACCACAAGTGGAAAGTCAGCTCATCTGCCTAACAGACTTCATTTTAAGAGGACATCATTAAAATGAGGGTTTGCTTATGTTTGGATTATGAACATCAGCCCGGGTCCGAGCGCAGCATGTGGCCCTTGCCTGTGGGAGGACAGGAATGTGGCTCTGCTGGGAGCACTCTGAGGGTGCTGCTCAGCTGGCGCCTGCCATCCCCACACAGCACTGACACCTGTGCGGGATCTCGTCAGGCACGTGGGCTCCCAGCCCCACCCCAGACCTACTAACTGGATCTGAAGGTTGAAGAATGTTCCGCTAGCTTTCTCAAGGGCTGTGGGCCAACAAGTGGGGTCCCCACCCCAGTGCCATCAGCAGCACCTGGGGATGTGTCCAAAGTGTCACCCCCACAGACTGAACCAGGAGCCCTAGCTCCTAATAGGCCTAAGTCTGAGGACCGCTGGGCTGGAAGACCCCTAAACACACTGGGAAAGTGCAGGGTGGTGCCCGGGTCTCACGTGGCTTCAGCCATCGCTGCCACATCCGCAGGGAGACTCAGCACGTCTCATGTGACACAGGGTTTTAAGGATGAAGGCTCGGATGCTGTGCCTGCATTTAAACACTGGCAGTCAATGCCACAAAGCCCCTCTGAATGCAGTGGCCCTGTAAGCAAACAACCCACGCATCGCGACTTTGGGGGGAAACAGGCAACAACCAAGGAATTCAGAACCCACTCCCGTAAGCAGGAGGCCTGCCCCAAGCCCTGAGGCTCCACAGGGAGCAGCGACCACAGCTCTGCCGTCGGGGTCACGCGCAGGGCTCCCTCTGCTGGGGGAGTAATGACTTTTTCTCGTTTCCGGAGTAAAAGAGAGAAGAGAGGCGGAATTCAGCTTTACAGGTTTTGCTATTGACAGTGATCTCGTGATTTTCTCTGGAGGGTAAAGGGAAAGAACTGAAAGTATTTGCTGAAGTTTGCTTTTTACTTTGTCGGTGTATTTAAATTTCCTTTACCATGGGATGTGGAGAACCCACTGAATGTTCTAAGCTTATAGTGCCGTCGGTGTATTTCGCTGACACAGCTCAGGACTGCACGCAGCTGGAGACGAGAAAGAGGGGAGAGCCTGGCACATGCCCGACCTGACACGTCGGTCCCGGGGCTGTCCGGGGCTCTCAACATTCATCCCTCAGCCTGTCAGCCACCAAAGACGGGTGCCCGGGGCTGTACCTTGCTGTCTGCTCGTGTTATGTGTACTGTCAGCCTCTATTAGCAAAAATTCACAATAACTCACGTCGAACATGTTTACGAAAACAAACGGCTCTTTAAAAAGCATCTCTGGGAAATCTAAAAATAATTTACTTAAAAAAGTCCTTTGCTCCTAGTTTGGACGGGAGGAAGGGGAAATGTCACTCTGCCTGGGCAAGAACGTGGGCATATAATTCAGAACTCTCCATACTACCAATTTATAAACATCTTCACATATCCAAATATTAAAAGTCTGCTGAAGGGTATAAATACTTAAAAAGCTAAACTAGAATTGCTATCAAAATACGAAATATATTAGTAACTATCTTCCCAGATGCTCGGCATTAAACTTCTTATAAATATAAGGCATGGGAATCCCGTAGTGTTTACTGTTGCAGCTTCATCTACGAGCAACACGAATAAATCTAGACCTACTTACTCATTCAAACACACATTCACCCTCACAAGACACAGAAATACAGGTTATTTCTCCAAAACAATTAGGAATTCCGCGTAGACTGGTACGTACTTAGGAGAGACCAGGGCAAGGCCTCCACAAATTCTGAAAAGCACCCACTCACCTGCCGATGGATAATGATGATAAAAACATGCTCAGAAGTGCACAAGTGTTTCCTCAAAACAAATGATTTGGGGAGCGTGACTAGGAGATGAACCCAGCGACTCAGATTCACTGACTACTTATTTTGCAGTAATTTCCCACTCAGTTTATTTCTACTTCTGGGCGAATGTTTTCCACAATACACAAGGTAATGCCAGGATATCGGCAACCTGGAGACTTCTCAAATGGAAGAAAAGTAATTCCTCTAACAGCGGGGTTTCTGGAAAAGGAGCAACTTCAAAACCTACTCAAAGTTGATTTCCTACAGAGCAGACCTTGACTACCTAGGCAGCTGAAACTGAGAAGCACTAGGACCCTGAGACAATGTCCAGATAAAACGTCACGGGCCTGGGCAGTGGACACAGCACAGACCAAGAGCTGTGGCCGGGACAGTGGTATCACCCTGGTCCTGAGCCCTGGCTGTTCTGGACACTGCTACCTCATGGCCTCAGAGTCGGACATCTGATGGGGTGCTGATCCTTGTCAGCGTTCCGCGGTGTGACGTCCTGAGACCACTATGATGACACAGGCAAGCACACCCACCTGCCACCCACACCAGTCACAGCTGATCCGCCGGTCATAGGTTCCTCCATCCCCACGTGACGGAGGCCGTGAGCAGCCCTGGCGAGGCACATCCCCTTAAATATGGGTGCAGTCTAGAGCCAAAGATGTGCCCCAGCCGCGATTCTTTTTTTTTTTTTAAAGATTTTATTTTTTCCTTTTTCTCCCCAAAGCCCCCCTGTACATAGTTGTATATTCTTTGTTGTGGGTCCTTCTGGTTGTGGCATGTGGGACGCTGCTTCAGCATGGTTTGACGAGCAGTGCCATGTCCGCGCCCAAGATTCGAACCAACGAAACACTGGGCCGCCTGCAGCGGAGCATAAGAACCCAACCACTCGGCCACGGGGCCAGCCCCCAGCCGCGATTCTGAGCAGACACACACACACTCCAATAAAACGGCTCCAGGTCAGAAAGCTTTCAACTTCACAGCTGAAGACGTATGAGTCTATAAATTATGAAGGGGCCTTTCTAAGGGAGGAAAGAGCACGCTCTGCTTTGCTCTGGAACTGTCAGATGAGCTCCTGACGTTCCCCCGTGAGAAGATGCTCCACAGACTCGTGAGAGAACATTTTCCACGAGCATCCCTAGTTTGTTAACACGTACGGCCGCATCCACAAGAGAAACCGGGGAAGAGACTGGAACCGCCGGGGCCTTTGGTAAAGCAGAATTCTACCTTCAACATCCAATAGAGCAGCACCAAGGAAAAACTCTTATCAGAAAAGAATTCACTTCAACAACAGAGATGAAAACCGCGGGTCTCACCTCACCACGGAGTCATTCTGTTCGTGGTAAACTTTTATGCGGCCCACAAACCTGCAACAGAGAAGTCAGGTTACAAACAGGCAGCAGTACAGCGGGAGGGGAGACAGCAAGTGACAGTCCCACACGCCCGCCTCCCTGACCCTGGGACAGAAGTGCGCTGTGAGCTGGGATCCCTCACTTGCCAGCACGCTGGTGCGCAGCCAAACCTACCTTCCCCCCTCTCCCTACTTGACTCTCTGTTCTTACGAGCCTGTGACTTAACTGGTTGTCCTTAACATCCCTTCCTCAGAATACAGACAAGATTCTTTCTTCATTAAATTTAGTTCCATTAAGACACTTCAGATATGTGTATTAACAGCTTTGGATTTGGACGTTGCTGGACTACGAAAACACCAAAGTATTGCATTTTTGACTCGCTCTTAATTTGCAAGAGGTGATTCACATTCTCTTTCCAAACCACCATCGGTGCACTCTAGGTGGAGAGCAAGAACCGTGTTTGGGGATCAGGGGACACCGGTGGGGACCCCAAACCCGGCTTACTTGTAGAGGTCGGGCTGGGGCTGCTCACACTCGATGGTCGCGTGGAGGCGGTCAATGTCTTCTTCAGTGTGGAACCCCTTTGTGTCTTGAACGGCATAATGAGTCTAGAAATGGAACGTGAAATGTGAATTCACAACCAAAATGACCAACAAACCGAGCCGCTGGGGCCTCCAACCCTCGGGCAGCAAGGTGTTTAACTTTTTGTGCATGTCAATAAGCCCAATTACAAAGTCTGGCCACGCTGTGAGAGGAGACATCTAATAAAGAGTTTGCAAATGTTTAAGTTACAGAACTACAGGGTCCCAGTGTTAGCCCTTAGCTCTCAGGTGCCAGAAAATTCTTCCATCTTACCCAGCGTCCTCGACTTAAAATGAGTAGGACAGACAGCAATGCTGGGAATGCTTCTCCAAAACTGGACACTTCGATTTATCTGTCATAGTGGTGGCTACCGACCAGGAAACAATCTCAGCAGCTAATATGCTCCTTTCTGTTTCCATAACGCTGTTGCTTACACGGAGCCAGCACAGCATCACAAACTGCGCCCCTCGCTGCCCTGGGACTGTAAGCGTCTGCATGATCTCATGGGCCTCAACCGGGGGGGCCCCAAACTTGACTGTGCCTCGGCCCCCCTGGAGGGCTTGCAGGCCCTGACCCCCGACCCCAACTCTGAGAGTTTCTGACACTGTGGGTGTCGGGTGAGGCCCGAGAAGTTTGTTTCTAACGTGATCCCGGGTGACACCATGCTGCTGGCCTGCGACCCTGTTTTGAGAACGGGGGCCCAGACAGCGTCAGTGAGCACGAACAGGCGGACCGGCCTTGGGGGAGAGAGGAGAGAAAGACACGTGCGTGAGGGCCCGGACAAGAGAGAAGGCAGCACTCAGTCTCCCCTGTGTCTCCAGGAATCAAGTCCTGGACAACGAGGGTGATGACTCAAACCAACAGGAGACACGACCACAGCAGCATCTACACATCTGGGGGCACTCGTCACGTATCCAGCACTTCGGGAAACTTCCTAATTATATCCCCACAAGGGCCCCTGCAAGACAGCTTTGTCCCCATCTTACGGATGAAAAGACTCCAGAGAGGTCAAAAAGGCCACCCAGGGTCACAAGGGCAGCAGATGCAGCCAGCGTAGGATCCCATGCCCCATTCTGCTTTTAAGGAAAGGGCTCAGATGGCTCCAGCTCCCCAAGCTGCACCCAGTGCACAGAAGTGCACAGAGAGCCCTCTATTAAGATGCACAAACACACAAAAGGGGCCTGTGGCACATGGGTTCTAGCATCTGCCAGCTCTGGACTAGGGCGACTGCTGCTAAATTCATCTCCAGAAAGTGACACACCTGGAGATGGCCTACAGCACCTGGTCACTAGTGACACTGGGACGTGCTGGAGAAGAGACATCCCCTCGGTGGAACGGGGCGCGGAGGGCAGCCCACTGCCAACAGCCAGGGCGTGCATGGCTCCTGGGTGCCAGGGGGATGGGAACACGACCTCCTCTGGTTCCAGAGCCAGCGGCAGTCATCGCTCGAATCACTCAGGGATTTCCAGTCCTAGGATTACTGCTGCTTGCAACTGATTGTGCCAGAACCTGGTTAACTCTCTGGGGATGTGCTACGTGGAAATGCGGAAGTAAATGCCGGAAAAAACCCATGATTTTATACAATGATATCATGAATTATCCATAAAAGATCAGCATATCCTTTAGGGTTTTGCAAAGAAAATATCTCTTTCTCCTTGTAGAAATTGCCTACATCCATAGCTACTGTTTAAGCACCATTTCAGAGCTGCACTGTGTGAGCTGATGCCTTAGAAATGGCTGGATCCAGTGAGCCAGGCTCAATTTCATAAACTCCTCAGAAGCTCCTAGATTTTTTAAATAATGAAAACCTTAAAATTAATAGTGCTATGTTCTATTCTTTTATGACTGTTAATTAAAAATTGATAGCACCAGCTGCCAGTACAGAATTCCACACTGAATGTACGAAATTACAATTTCAGAAAATCCCTATTAAGCTATTTTAACAAAAAACACTTATGGGAGTAACAGTGAGGCAAAATCTAGGCTCCTGTGTGACTTTTCACATAATTTCAGGCCAGTAAAGACACTGATTCTGACCAGTAAAATGAAAACTTTCAAAATTCCAGCAGCCCATTTGTTGCATCCTTAGCCTGACTCCTCTGCTAGATGACAACTAAGTAAGTAACACGGAGCCACTTCTGTTAACCCGAGACGGCTGGTTGTTACAGACACCGAGGGTGGAAAGAAAAAGCGGAAAAGAGAGAGAAAGACGCAAAAGGGAGGAAACAATGGCAGCATGAGTCCCGGGGACCACTGAGAACACGGGTGTCAGACACAACATGGTTCTGGCCTCACGCCTGGGGACAGAAGGAGGCCCAGACGGGGTACCCAGCGAGAGGCACGTTACTTTGTGACTCGATTCTCCGTCCAGGCTGGCGGTTGTCACGTGGCAGGTCCCGTCTCCGCGGCTGCTGGAGAGGAAGATCAAGTCACAGGGGAAGGTGTCGTCCTCCTTGACCATGACGATGTCCCCGACCTGCAGGACAGACACAGACATTAAGGAACCTGCCTCTGTGGGTGGCTGCAGGGCGCGGGGGTTTCTTTTCCCCGACAGTATCTTCTCCCTGCCTGTAGACACCATTACGGTGTTTATTTGCAGGAAGATACACGGATGCTAATGCAACTAGAGAAAGATCATTTCCCAGGCATTCTGCCCAAATCAAGGAAAGACCAGATGAGGCTTCAATGCCAGTTTTAGATCCGGGAAGGTTCAAAGTCCATTGTGATAGAGTATTTCGCAGTGGAAACATGGATGAACACCTGTAACAGGATTCTCCGTGATTCAGCCCAAGCAGGCAAGTTCAAGCGTTTGCTAGCGTGTCCGAGTGGGACCATTCCTGCAGGAAGGTGCTCACCTACAACTAGGTGTGCTACAAACCAGGCGTGAGCGTTCTAAGAGCCGGCTGAACTACAGGACCAAGACACTGTCCAGATCACGTGAGCAGGACCAAGAAGAAAGCAGAAGTGGTGATCACACCACAAAAACTGAAGTGAAAATGAGCCACAGAACGTTTCCACACGGATTTTTAAATAAGACATAATCATCAGTTTTGGTATCATCACCAAGGTAGGCATCTGAATGACCGCCCAGAGAGGCCCTTTGTCTCTGACTGTGACCTTGGACTGTGTAACTGGAAGGCACTGACCATCCAGATGCACAGATCGGGGTGTCCAGCTAGTGGGTTCCAAATCCTTCCAACTGCTCAGACGGTCTTGCTGCTGCACACGGGATGCTCCCAGAATCGGGTCATCATCAAGCTCCATCTAAACTACAAGTGGGGTTGCCTGTCATGCCACATGTGGTCCCGGCTCACAAGCGTCTGAGAACTTAAGACTGGAGGGCTACTCTCTCTCCCCAAGTAGAATACGGGTTTAGTGAAATTCCTACCGAATCCTAGAAAGGACTTTTGTAGACATAGATGAGCTTATTCCAAAATTTATGCGGACAGGCGCAGGCCTAGAGTGGCTACGACAACTGGAGTAGGAAGAATGAGGCGGAGGAGTCGCTGCCGGTGTGAAAGCTCGCTGTGCAGCTGCGCAATCAGGACAGCGGTGGCCTCGGCGCAGGACTGACACAGAGACCAGGGGACAGAGAACCCAGAAACAGACCCACAGACACGCTTAGCTGACTTCCGACAAAGGTGCAAAGCAACTCAGTGGAGGAGAGACAGCCTTCCCACCAACAATGCCCGAGCCACTGGGCAGTAAAGGCCAAAAAAGGAACTCTGACCTAAACCTCTCACTTTATACAAAAACTAACTCAAAATGGATCATGAGCTTAGACACAAAACGTGAAAGTATAAAACTTTTAGAAAAAATCAGGAGAAAACGTTTAGGCTCCAGGGTTAGGCAGAGAGGTCTTAATGTTGACACTAAAAGTGTGACCCGTGAAAGGAAAAATCAATAAATTGGACTTCATCAAAATTAACAAGTTTACTTTTAGAAATACCCCATTAAAGTATTTCTGATAAAGGATTAATATTTATTTATTATTTTTTCTTGTGAGGAAGATTGGCCCTGAGCTAACATCTGTGCCCATCTTCCTCTATTTTATGTGGGACACCACTCCAGTGTGGCTTGACGAGCAGTACAAGGTCAATGCCTGGGATCCGAACCTGCAAACCCCGGGCTGCCAGAGCACAGCATGTGAACTTAACCATTACGCCACCAGGCTGGCCTCATGGGACTAATATTTAGAATATGTGAACTCTCAAAATTCAACAGTAAAAAGCCCTCAAATAATCCAACTAGAAAATGGGTAAAAACATGGTTTTTTTTCAGCAAAAAGGATGCACAGATGGTAAATGAGTACATGGAAAGATGTTCAATATAGCCACTGGGGAAATGCACATTAAACCAGACTGAGACACTGGAAAGACTGAAATAACAAACAGTGCCAACACTCAGTGCTGGCGAGGATGTGGAGCCACTGGACCACTCATACATCGCTGGAGGGACGCAAAATGGTACAGACGCTCTGGGAAACGGTCTGGCAGTTCTAACACTAAAAATGGATTCACTATATGATCCAGCAACTAACTCTTGAGTTTTTATGCCAGAGAAATGGAAATCACATTCACACAAAAACTTGTACACAAACATTCACAGCAGTTTTATCCAAAATAGTCCCCAAATGGAAAATATCTAAAGGTCCTTCAACTTGTGAATGTAAGTGCACCGTGGTCCAGCCCACATCACAGACTCAGCAATGAGAGAAAGGCGCCACTGAGGCTCACAGCTGGGGTGAATCTCACGGGAATTAGGCTGAGCAAAAAGAGTCAGTTCCCAAAGTTACACGCTGCATGACTCCATTTATATAATGACATTCTTGAAATGACAAAATCTTAGAGATGGACCAATTAAAGAGTTTCCTTTTCTGCTAGCCTTGAGCACCCTCTGAAGGTCTGGGTCCTTATGGCCCAGGAGAGCCGATGCCCAGTGTCGTAGGGACAGCCTGAGCTTTCTTCCTTGTCTCAGAGTCAACTGAGAATCATCTCAGTTAGAACAGATGGATACATGGCAGGCATTTCCCATAGGAGATCAATGCATTAACAATTCAATTTTCTGCTGGTAGACACTGTCTTGGTCTGTTTTTAAGGAAAGAGATCATTATTAAAAGTATGGAAGACTTTGCAAAGGAAATGTAGTCATTAAAGGAAACTGCATTTAGGGCCTGGGGTCTGAGGAGCCTGTTAGCACATGCTCGGGGTCCCCACCACCGCCCCCACGAAGGTGAGGCCCATCCTCCCAGGCCCTCACCTCTGACCCCATCACTGCTGGGAAAACACAGCCAATCGAGGCCGAGTGAGCGGAAGCTCAGAGATACTAAAACATCTGGACAGTAAAATGTATAAAACAAAGAAAACGTGGTTTAAAACTTGAAGATACATACAGTAGTGTGTTTAATACATGAACATATACCCCCGTCGGTAACGTCCTGACGGCCCCGCACGGTTTCTGGCCGGGAGAGCAGCCCAGAGGGACGGGGAGCTGCCAGGGAGCGGGTAGGCAGGGCGGCTGCGCAGGAGCAGGAGGATGCGGGGCTCCACCCCGAGGCTCCCAGCCGAACGTCGCTCCAGGACAAACCTCAAAAATCACACTCGTCGTTTGTGCACGGACAGGCCTTCCTAGAGAGCCGTGCAGGTTTTGAGACTACCCACTTAGAGAATTCAGACACATTTAAACGTGTTGTGATACATCTAACACTTTAATGGAAAAAAGAAATTAAAATGCAAACTTCAGTGAGGTTTCCGTCCCAATTTTTTCATAAATTTCCAACTAGTGGAGTTTACATTAATAGGATTTGCCTTGATCTAAGACAAATGTAGTGAAAACATTCCAGAGTGTTCTGTCTTGACCGGTTAGTATGACCTCACACCCTGGGACACCGGTGGAGGCGCCGATGTGGGGGGCGAGGAGGACTCCCCTGTACCTTCTGCTCGCTTCTGCTGTGAACTTGACCCTGCTCTAAAAAATAAACTTTATTAAAACTTTAAAAATAAACAGATAAAAGCAAACAGTTTTTAAAAGACAGAGGGAGGAGCTTGCCTGAAGTGAGAAGTATGTGGGGAAGAGGATGGGCCTAAGCTCAACTAAAAAAAACAATTTCAGACTGAGGTTTTGCCAAAGAAAACAGACGCGCCCGGCCGCTCTGTGGCTCCTGAGCTGCTGCTGGCTGCAGGCGGCGAGCCCCCGGACACTCACCCGCAGCTTCCGGCTCTGCTTCCGCACCAGCTTGCCGTGCTGGATGAAGTGCACGGGGCACTGGTTCATGGCGTTGTCCGCTTTGTGGCGAAGCCAGTCTTCATAGCCCTAGAAGAAGGGAAGGCCGTGTCTCAGGTGCGGGAGCCGGCATGCCACTCAGGGGCCTTGCTCCCGGCCGCTCCTCCTGGATGTCGCCACGACGGGTGCCAACTGCAGGTCCAGCGCAGCAGCTTCAACTACTGGACAAGCGTGGCCCCAGGACACCAGAGTCTCCTAGTGCTGGTCCTCCCACTGACACCCCACGGGCAAATCCTAGAGCTTCCTCCTCGTACGGACCCTAGATCTTCCACTTCTTCAGGTCCCAGCCCCCCTGTGGCCAAGGCCCCCCTTCCCGGGCCTCCAGGAGGCCGCCCTCCCTGTGTTCTCATCCCCGGAATGAACAGCCTGACCAGCCCTGCGCCCACAGGGAGCCCCGACTCCACTCCATCTCACGGGGCTTCCTAAACCCTCTCTCCTGTGGGGACACATGTGGAATGGCCACTCTTGAGTCCACCGTGGTGTCTAAGCCAGGCTGCTCACTGCCAGGGCCATGGCCTGGGGTCCCTGAGGGGCCAGGCCCTGCTCATGGCCCGAGGACTGGGGTGGAGGGGGTGGGGGGCTCCTGGCCCCCTTCCTCCAGGCTCAGGCCCTCGCTGACCCAGAGAGCATGTCAGAGAGGCCTCCACCACCAGCACCACGCTGCCCCCACAGTGCATGCATGCATACACATATGCGTGCATATATGTTTGCACGTGTCTTCTTAGTGTCTGCCTCCCTCACCAGAATGTCTCCTGTTCCATATTATCCTCTCCAGGGCCTAGAAAAAGGCTCAGTATGTGACAGACGCTCAATAATATTGCAGAATAAATGAATAAAGGAAATGTGCAATGCAGGAAATTAGAAAAGAAAATACTTTCTAACGACCAGCCTGGACGTGTTCCACCCAGTGTCCCTGGACCTGCTGCCTGGCTTTTTCCTCTCCTTCTGAAACCTGGCGCAGGAGGATGTTTCATTTTTGAAAACAAAATCAAGACATAAATAAAAAAGCAAAAAGAATTTTTCAAAATTAGTTATTTTTTATATTACAAAAAATTGTATGTTCTGTGGACAAAATGTAGAAAATCAATAAATCATCTCCTAAGAAACTAAAGAAATCCTAATCCTATTTCTCAGTAAAAATCACTGCTAATATATAAATACAATTATATATAACCATCGTTCTAGCCCGTGGAGGCATCTTTTTCCATAGAGGACCACACTGCACACACTATCCCACCTCGTACCCTCCATACACCTTGGACAGTTCTCCATGGCAGTTTGGGTTGCTTTAAATTTTTGTAGTTATCAATATACTTTGCTAAACATCTTTACAACTACATGTTTGTGCATGTCCACCACATATTCTTAGTATAGATTCCTAAAGATAAAATGTCTGAGCCAAACATGAGCAAGACTTTAACATGAACTGTCCGAAAGTCCTCAAGAAACTCGGCGCCAATGACCTTTCCACCAGCTGCCGTAAGCGTTCTACCTTGGAAGGCACAAGCCCGCCGGCAGACAGCTGCTGAGTGTCTCTCATTGTCCGGCAGCCGAGAGCCAGCACACCCAGCAAACCACCTGGTCCGCCCTGCGACACCACGGAAGCCTCACCGTCTCCACACACGTGTGCTTTCTAGTGATTGTAACAAACACAGGAAATTACTGCCAACAGCTGCTCCTATGTGGACGCAGACACGGGCTCGGGCGCTGGAAAAGCAGACCGACCTCATTCTCACAACTAAATCCTCTTGCTCTCAAATAGGCACAAATACAGACATTCAAATTCTTCCCCAGATACAAGAAACCACCCACTTCTGGCCCACGAGTTTGGTGCAGAATTCTGAAAGAAGTGACACTAGGAGGTGGGGCATAGAGGTTTTCTCCAGCAACCAACACGCCTTTTGAGCCATGTTTCACGGATGTGGAAGTGAGTTTGGGTTCAGGATGATGAATCTGTCTTCTCTGGGTTATTTCCCAGCACATGAAAGGGACAACCAGGTGCCCGACAGCCATCTGCATGTCCAGAGGTGGCCACACAGAACACACACCGCCACACAGAGGCAACACAGTGGGTCCCGTCACAAGGCCCCTGAGCCCACTGTGGGGAGGCCGGCTCTACACGATGCGGCAGCCGCAGGGGCAGCAGGCACAGTGCGCGTCTTCCCCTCAGCTGCCCCAATCTCTCTGCACTGGAGTCTCCTCGAATGGGAGACAGACCAGCAAACCCAAGTGACAGCACCTCCCACTTTCGGAAGCTAACTGGTGCCCAGGGAGGGAGGGCCGAGCAGGAGGGATTTTCTCCGGCTGTGATCATCACAGAGGGACCCCGGGTGTCCGATAGCTTTTCCAGACATTTCTCCCAAATTGTTAAAATACTCTCTTTCTAGGGAACTTAGGAAACTGGAAGGAAGCAGAGAGCAGATGGTCCCTGGGTTTGTCAAACCCGTATTTAACAGCAACTGTGTGCTTGAAATGAACAGCGTTGTCCCTATTGTTGTGGTTCTCAGGATTTGTGGGAAAGACAGTCGCGTCGCTGTGCGAGATTCGTGGCACCAGTGAGGTGCAGCACCCAGTCCTGGGGTGCGGGAGGACTCAGAGGAGCAGAGGCCTTGCAGCTGGTCTCAGGGGATGCTGAGTGTTTGCCCCGAAAGGCAGAGATGATAACGTGGAGAAATGCAAGAGGTGGCAGGAGCGACGGGGTTGGGGAGCTGGGAAGGGGCCAGCCTGGTGCTGGGGGTGTGGACGCAAGCGGAAAGCCAGGCAGGGTGGGGAGCGGGGCCACCCGAAGGCTCTGTGTCTGCCCAGGCTCGCTGCAGGACAGAGGCGGCCAGATGTCAGACGCCGCTTAGGGCCAGGCGAGGAGAGGAGCACCCAGGAGCCAGCCAGGCAACGGGCTCCACGGAAGGGGCCTCTCTGAGCTGAGAGAGGAAGGGAATGGATGCCCAGCACGAGCGCTGAGGTCACTGGGGAAGGCAGGACGGAGGGCAGTTAAGTCTTGAGGTGTATGAGATGGTGGGTGGAGACGTCCAGAAGCGGCTGGCGATGGGCAGGAGAGGGAAAGCGACGAGTGGACGGAACACGAGGCAGGTGGAGGGAGCAAGGAGCGAGGTCTCCCCCAAGAGCCAGGGCTTGGTCAGAGGACGGGGGGGTGGCCACGTGGAGGAGACAGAGGACCTGGCAAAGGTGGAGGCAGGAAAGCTGAAGGTCAGAGTGTGGAACAGCAGTCTCGGCAGGTCTCAGAGCTCTGGACACGGTGACCTCACTCGGTCCTCTCCACAAATGCTTTGTGGCCCTGAGGGGTCACAGCTGGGCCAAGGGCGAACCTGGGCTGGGAGGGGGCAGCGCTGGGCCCAGGCCGGCCTCAGGCTCACAACCCACTGCCCTGTTTTCCACCACACACACAGCGGGGTGCCCACAACCTCGATGAAGGACATTTGGGTTGTGCCTAGTTTTCTACTACAAAGACGGCTGCACGGAACATCCCAGGACACATGGCCTGATCTCTGCAGTCCACTCTAAGACGCACTCACAACATGCACCAAACGCACAGCCTGCGCACTGTCTATACCAAGGGCCCCTGGTGTTCACGCCCTCAACTTTATCAGATGTCCCCAGACCTTTCTCCAACAGGGTCCACCACGCTCCCGTCGCAGCGCGTGGATGCACGTGTCCCCACGTTCTCATGCCCACTGGGTCTTCAGACTTTTACATTTAAAAGCCAATTTAACAGGTATGAAGTAAAACCACATTGTTGTTCAAATCTGCATTTCCAGACTACTGGTGAGTGGAAAATAAAAGCCAAATTAACACGAAGCAATCCTTAAATGCTCCTCACAGTTCTGTGTTAAAAGAATACCAGTCCGGACGTTCTCGCAGGGAAGTCCAGACAGACCAGCAGGAGGAAGCCTGCAGGCACCCACACCCACTGGCGGAAAGGCAGACCTGTGGCCCTATTCCATGTCCCCATGTCAAGTAAATCCCTCTGCGAGATGTCACCATTACCACTGTCACCCAGTGGCTGCGTTTGCACCATGTTTCACATAAAATATATGTTTTAGTGTTTTTATTTTTTAGTTAAAGACTAACACCAGGAAAGCGTGGCTTTGTCAGCAAGAATTTGACCATCAAGATTTAACTAGAAGCTGTCACTCTGCACATTATCCAGATGTCTCAAACGAAAGACTGACGTATCAACATGGAGATGCAAACATCAACGGGTTCAGAAGTTTGCAGCAGAAAAGGGACTCGCATGGACAGCATCCTTACAACTCGCGGGTAAAAAGACAACCCAACTTCTAAACGGGCAAAGGACTTGAAGCCATCTCTCTCAGGAAGATACACAAATGGCCAATAAGCACAAGAAAGATGCTGAATATCATCAGTGACTGATGAAATGCAAATCAAAACCCAAAGAGACACTTCACAGCCACCTGGATGACTGCAAAAAAATGATAGGCACAAGCGTTAGCGAGGACGTGGCGAAACCGTGACCTCACACACCGCCAGCGGGAACGTGGAATGGTGCAGCCACTCTGGAAAACACTCTGGCAGCTCCTCAAAACATGAGAGCAATTCTACTCCCACAGCAGGACCCAGTAGAACTGAGAACCTCCATCCACACAGAACCCGTATGTGAACGTTCATAACAGCCTTATCCACAACAGCCGAAAAGGAGAAGTGTCCCAACGTCCGTCAGCTGATGAACGGATAAACATGTGGCCCGACCACATGACGGAATATTACTCACCCTTAAAAAGGAGAGAAGCACTGACACACGCTACCATGTGGACCAAGCTTGAAAACATTACACTACATGAAATAAGCTGGACATAAAAGGTCACGTCGTGTATGCTTCTATTAATGTGAAATGTCCGGAACAGGCAAATGTGCAGACAGAAAGTAGACAGGCGGTGGCCAGGGGCTGGGGACGGGGGAATGGGGAATGTCTCTCATGGGTGTGGGGTTTCTTTCTGAGGCGATGGAAATTTTCCGGACTAGATAGTGGTGCTGGCTGAAGCACTAAACTGGCTAAGTGGGTGGAGGAAGTAACTGAGACCATTCTTACATTAGTCACTGGCTTTAGTCATCAGTTCCAGAAAGAACACTGAGCGAGTCAGGAGTTGGCATGCTCTATTACAAAGCCACATCCCAGACCCTCTGTGGGTAGCAGGTCCTTGTGGTTAAGACAATCCAGAACACACACAACTGAAGCAATTCATCTACGATCAGATACCACCTCCTGCCGATTCAGGACGTGAAAACCGTGGTATCCTCCTCAAACTCAAAGGGCACCTATCCGGCCACTGCTTACACCAGCGCTCCATTTTAACTCAACCATCTAGCTAAAACACTTAGAAAAATGCTTAGTTAAATTTTGCTTAGTTAAATTTTCTATGAAAGAGCTAAAAGGAACCAGATTGCTCTGGCTAAAAGGCGACGTCATATAAGAAGGTCAGGTACGACTTTCCCCCTTTTGTCCCCAGGATTCTCACCTGTTTGACAGCTGTGACGGTAATGACAAAGAAGAGTGGAAGTCCACTCGTCACGGGACTTGTGGGCGTGTCAATAATCAACTGCAATTAAAAGAGAATCATAGAACCATTTCCAAAAACACACATTAGTGGCTTTAGACTGACGGGCCGGCCCTGTGACACCATCACCCAAGGCCTGCTTCCACTTATTTTAAATCACTTTACTGTCAGCCACTAGAGACAAATTAGATGAGAAGTAAATCATCCAATTTCCTATATAACCGAGGGCGGGTTCTTTAATTAAGGGATGTGTTTAAGGAAGCCACGTTAGCCACGGCAAAGGCACAGGTCTGATTCCAGGGAACATTGTCATTCAATTTAAATTATTCAGCTCCTGATGCCACCCTTTAGATTATTTGGATAATTTAACATTGGGGGAACTTTAAAAGTCCCTCAACTATATTTTGTATGATTGCGAAAAATGAGACTATTCTTAACACACCGACCTATTGTTCTCTAATTCACACCTCACCGTGGTTCTCTCTTTTTACTCTCTCTCTCAACGTTTTCTTTGGAGCATCCACGTGTGCTCAGGAAGCGGCTAAGTGTAACAATGCTCAGCGTGGCTGGTGAACTTCTCCTAAAGATCAGGAAGCTCCTGACCCCCTGCAGGACGGGAAGGTGACAGAGGTGGCCAGGACCAACGTGAGAGCAGAGTGCTCGTGTGTGGGCGAGCTCACGGCCTCTGAACCGACACGATGTCCTTGAGGAAGGTGAGCGAAGGGACAGCAGTCAGGGGCAC
Source organism: Equus caballus (assembly GCF_041296265.1). NCBI lineage: Eukaryota > Metazoa > Chordata > Mammalia > Perissodactyla > Equidae > Equus > Equus caballus. The sequence goes on along the minus strand of NC_091700.1, from coordinate 100,154,451 downwards.
CAAGTCCTCACTCCTCCTTCCTAGCAAACCCAGTCACCTGAGGACAGAAGCTCACACACCTAGATTCACATTTGAGGCGACAGAAAGACAACTGGTCTTACCTGGACCAGAAATATGATGAGAAAATAAAAGTTGGCTATTCTTCTGAATTGTTCAAATAGGTTCTTAGGTATGAAGTTCCAAAATGTGTACTGTAGAAAAGAGAAAAAACAAGGTGTCATTTTGATCACATTTCCCTTTTTTCAGGTTACCCCGCCTCGTGATAAATGGCACCAGATTGCAAAGTGCAAAATGTTTAGTTTTAGATACAAAATTCACAATTCAAAATTTAGAGTGTTTGTACACATTTTATCTATTTGCTGACCAAAAGAACAAAGTGTTAACACAGAATCTGTTCTCTGAAAGCAGCATATGGAAATGGCCTGTTTCCAGACAATTCAGGCAACACAAAGCAGCTTAACAATAGTTTTACTGCCGAAAGTCTTTCATAAAATATAAACTCTAATTGTTAACTCAAAACATACACGTTTAGCATTTTTCCTTGACTGCAGTTTTTGGTAAGCTCTCTCTGCCATTAGGGTGAGACTAGATGGTGACAGAGAGCTAAAATACCAGTCACCATTACCGGGTGGTCCTGCCGCAGCCTGGAGGCGGTGCCACGCAGCGGGTTCCGCCAGCACCACCGGGTGCCCTTCCCCCGCCTGGAGGGAACGGAGAGGCAGCAGGGCGGGGAGTCCTGGCCCCACTCATGCTCCGACCTCTCATTTTGCCTCAGGAGAAGAGCTTCCTTAAGTTTTGTGTTGACAACAACGTCATTAACCCACAGTGAACACGCAGCTTGGAAGCTGTTTTTAAAGTTCCACTGGACCAGTTTTTGCCTTTTGGCGACGACAGTCTACGGAAGAGCGAGAAGATGCTCAGCCCACTGCACGGCCCGCTCGAGCTCTGGGCATCTGAACGGGACCACGTCAGCTCCCGGCGGGGCGCTGGCCCCAAACGCCTAGACGTCAGTCATCAAACTCCACCAACAGCTCCTTTAACGCCAAGGTCTCAAACATGAGCTCTTGAAAATGTAATGTAACCACTAAGGCCGGCATGGCCCCAAACCATCCAGCGTGTCCCGAATGCGGTTTCCACACACACTTCACAGTACATCCAGGGTTTCAAAGAAAAGCGTCTTTGCCTTAAGTTTGGATTGCTTAGAGAGATATAGGGAACTCCCATTTTCTGTTCTAATTTACATTACAAGGCAATTCTACCTTTCGTGATGAAGTTCATTAATGAGGGTGAAAACAAAGGAGTGGTCCCCCGCCCCCTATTTTTAATTCCCTTCTCAGGGTGGCCCCAGTGAACAGGGCCCGAGCAACTCCAAGAGGGTGTCTGCAGGTTATGAAAAGAAATTAATTTTCCAGGTCCTCCCAAGCCCGCCCCACCCAGCCCCCGAACACCCTTATCTTCCATGTATCGTTTTGACACCAGTCCTTCACAGGATGGGGTGTTTCACAATTATTTTCCCTCAGTCAGTGGCTTGTCTTTCAATTCGCTTAACAGTGTCTTTTGCAGAGAAGAACTTTTTAATCTTAATTCAAGTCCAACTTATCAATTTTACCTTTCATGGTTAGTGTTTGTGGTACTGGATCCAAAAACTCACTGCAAACCCAAGGTCACCTAGATTTCTCCTATGCGATCCAGAGGGCTTTCATAGTCGTGTTTTTTACACTGATAAACCAATGGCAGCAACAGGATATTCTGGAGTGTATGAGGAAGCCCTGGGGTGTAAGCCTAATTCGGCTTGACCCTGTTTTTCCAAAGGGCCTGAGTGGCTGTTGAGCATGCATTGTGTATCTGCTTTAAACATTTCCTATGGCAAGAACAAATGGCCTTGAGATAAAGGTGCAACTTCGCCCCACACTGGCATTTCCTTAAGGATAAGCATCTCTCCCTAGGCTAGGAACTGATTGCTGTGCTCACCTATGACCACCCAGCTCACCTGTGACCACCCAGCTCGAGACAACAGACCTGCCACTCTGCTGTGTCCACCGAGACAGCAGACCTACCTGCTGTTTCATCAATCGCTGTGCCGACAGAGCAGTCTCGCGACTGTTGTAAAAGGGACATTTCAATCATATGTGAAACATCCTGTTTGGGGTATATAAGCACTCTGTACACCCCACTTCTTTGGTGCCCTTCCTGGGGAAGGGAGGCCCCGGGCTCTATGGTCCTCACATTCGGCTCAGAATAAACTCACCCCCATTTTGATTTATAGATTGGTTACGGATTATTTGTGTTGACAACATTTAGGTCTGTGATTGATCCATTCTGAATTAATTTTGAGAAAAGTGCAAATCCGTGTCTAGACTCCTTCTTTTGCACGTGGATGTCCAGCTGTCCAGCAGCATCTGTTGAAGGCTATCTTTGCTCCCTGGGATCGCCTGTGCTCCTCTGTCAAAGATCAGCTGACTATTCCTGCGGGGGTCTACTTCAGGGCCCTCTCTTCTGTTCCAGTGATCTCTCCGTCTCTTCTTCCACCAATACCACACTGTCTTGATTAGTGTAGGTTTAGAGCAAATCCTGAAGTCTGGTAGTGTTAGTCCTCCAACTTTCTCCTTCTCCTTCAATACTGAGTTGGCCATTCTGAGTCTTTCGTTTCTCCATATAAACTTTAGAATCAGTTTGTTGACATCCACAAAATAACTCGCTGGATTTTGATTGGGATTGTGTTCAATCTGGAGATTAAGTTGGGAAGAACCGACATCTTAACAACACTGAGTCTTCCTATCTAAGAACACGGAATATCTCTCCATTTCTTAAATCTTAGAGTTCTTTCATCAAAGTTTTGTAGTTTTCCTCATATAGATCCTGTACATATTCTGTTGGATTCATACTTAAGGATGTATGTATGCATCCTTTTCCTTTTTTTGTGCTAATATAAATAGTGCTTAATTTTGAATTCCAATTGTTCACTGCTGGCATATAGGAACACAGTTGACTTTTACACCCTGCAACCTTGCTATAATAGCTTTAAGTTCCACACGGTTTTTGTCGATTCTTTGGGATTTTCTATAGAGACCATCAGCCACTGTAGACAAAGACAGTTTTATTTCTTCCTTCTCAATCTGTGTATCTTTCATTCCCTTTCCTTCTCTTTTTGGATTAGCTAGGACTTCTAGTAAGATGCTGAACAGAAATGGTGAGAGGGGCCCTTTGCCTTGTTCTCAATCTTAGGGTGAAAGCACCTAGTTTTTCACCATTAAGAATGATATTAGCTGTGGGGTTTTTGTAGATACTCTTTATCAAGTTGAGGAATTCTTCTCTACTGCTAGTTAGCTGAAAGTTTTTATCATGAATGGGTGTTGGACTTTGTTAAACGCACACTAGGTTTTCTCCATTTGAGTGCAACCAAACTAAGAACCAAAAAGCAGGTGTCCTGGACAGAAATGTAGCCAAAGAAATTGAGAGAGAGTAGAGAACACACAGCCAGATCTTCTGTACTCTGGTTTCTCAATCAGAAAAAAACAAAAAACCCCAACCCTGACTGCCAGTGAAAGTATAGGCACTTTCTTCCTTAAAAATAAAAAAAAGAAATCTGAATTCTTAATTTGCTACCCCTACCGCAGAACAATTTGGCTACTTTATGGGATTCTGGAAATATTTACTCTTTATTATACCACAGAAACATGGACTTTGGAGTCAAACCCCAACTAAACCCTGGTCCTGACATTCAAAAATCCAGTAAACTTCAGTAAATTATGTAGCGACTGAGTTCTAGTTTCCTTCTCTATAAAATGAGTATAAGAGATGTGCCTTGAAGGAAACGAGGTGAGGATCGAAGTTCTGGCTCAAATGGTGCTCAGAAAATATTCTACAAGTTGAACAAACAGAACAAACGCAATCAGTCTCTTTAAATTTTTAAGAAGATATATATTTTCTTTTAAATGGAACCTAACGGAAAAGTCACTTATTTTCCATTAACTTTTAAAAGGAAATACTAAAGAAAAATAAAAGTTATGATGTAATCACGGCATTTATGTCTCATTTTCCTGTTTCTGTGACTAACCTAGGACAACCTTTTCTTCTTCACACAATTCCTTTCTAAGAGATACTGACCCCAAAATGAAATCATCTTTAAGGTCCCCCATTATGAAACCAACCTTATTCCCCGGCACCCAGGCCAACACACTTACTACGTTAGAGAATGAAAGCACTTCGGCTAGCACCCGTGAGACATCACTCAGCAGCAAAGTCACGTTAATGGAAAAGGTCCGACTTGAACCTCCACCTTCCATCTGCTGAAATCATTACAGAAGGAAAGTACACGCTGTTTAGGATTTGCTTCAACATGACCTTGGGGAAGAAAACAGAGGCACAGACGAAACCAGTCTGGGCAAGTGTTGACAACTGCTGACAGCGGGTGACAAGTGCATCAAGATTTATGGTACTACTCTCTTTATTTTTGTATATTTTTGAAAGTTTCCATAAAATAAAATAAAACACGACCGTCTACAATCCTTCCAAACCTGAAGTTTTAATAACCCCAGGGCGTGACGTGGATGTGTGGTCTGGTTCTATTTTAGAGTTATTATTTCAGGACTCTGTTTCAACCTCCCAAATTCTAGTCTACCAGGGAACCGGCACAGATTTGGAACTTAAAACCACTTAAATGATTACTTTATTGCAATCGCGCGCAGAGGGCTCATGCTGCAGTGTAGACCTAGTCATGCTCTGTAATTTCCATATTTTACAGAACACATTACTGTAATGAGCTATTACTGCTGACCATCAATGAGATCAAAAAGAGGGTTATTAATTCCTGATGGTGTATGATAAGAAAAATGAAAACTCAATGAGATAATTTAAACATTCGTGACGGTACTGATAAGTCAGTGCCATACAGATAACATAAAATTAAATGAACATTTTATTACACTTATAAGAGCTGGCAAACCAGCAATGGTGGGCCAGTTGTACATTTTTCATCTTTGTTAAATTGTAACAGTCTAAACATTTGCTTAGACACGTGGGCCACAGTATAATGTAAGCCTCTGACCTATATTCAGGAGTCATGTGCCCTCTTCTGATCAGCAGAACAGCACTTATTCCTGGAAATCCCTGGTATCGAGAGACAAGCAGGGCATGAACCAGGTTTTTCTGCTATAAGGAAGCTGTGAAACCTGAGTGGCTCAGAGCATCCCTCTTTACTGTAACAGACATTTGAAGAATGTTGAAATGTACAAGACGATTACTGTTCCTGCCATTCCTTCCACATCATAAAAAACTTCACACCCGAAGTCTCTGCCTACGCGCGGTATGTGGTCGGGAGACGAGACGAGAGCCTCTGAGCTCGGCTCTGCCCACACGCTTCTCCTCTGTGCAAGTCACCTCTGGTTCCGTGTCACTCGTGGGGAGTGCGGCCCATGACGAAGAAGCAGGTCCCACCTGGTCTACCTTTAGTCACGTGGTGAAAAGCAAACTCTAAGAGCTAAGCCCCGGGGCTGTCCTTCTTCACTAGCTGCCAGAAAGTAAAACCAGAGCGTCTGGACACCACCCGGGGCCTGGCTCTCACGTACCTGAAAACGGTCCAGCACCAAGCTGAGCAAGGCAGCCCTAAAGACACACTGCAGGGCGGCCACGGACTTCCGGGGAAGGCAATCAGCTCCACCGCGCTGGGCTTTCTCTTCCATTTATGAGTGGACGAAGGGGATGTAAAAATAGAAAATTACACCCCAATTCTGGATTACCGATGTTAGGAAATGGGTGAGAATCACGGGCTCGTAAGAGGTGGCGCTGGCAGTGCAGAGGGAGTGCTGGTCTCAGGCTCAGACATGTGGCTCTGGGCGGCTCATCGATCTTGTTCTGAGGCTCGGTGTCTTTGGGAATGAGCCGGGTGTAGCGAGTCCTGTCAGCCTCAGAGGGTTGTGAGAGAGCTCAGATGATGTGACCAACATAGACCACCGCCTGTACTACTACTGGTAGAGGTAATTTGACCTTCTCACTTATCAAAGGTAACTCAGCTTTCTCGAAGGTATGGAGTGACCACATCGGCTGAGTCTAATATTCACTTTTGTGGCGTCCTGAGCTCAGAGCTGGAAGCCACAGGAATTTTGTGCCCAAAAGTACAATCCTGTGAAATTGATGAAGGAGTGCTCCAGTGTTCTCAAGTCTAGGATCTGCCCACACGGGGAGCTCAAGCAGCCATACGGTCAGTGCTGCACGTGGTCAGTAGCCAAGGCCAGACACTGCCCAATGTGTCCTAAAAGGAGACGGAGCTCAGATCAATCACTCATCACCAACAGCGGTGATGAAGCGGACAGAAGTTCAACATAAGCGGATCGGCCTCTTCACCCCCAGAGTCACGCTCACGTGACAGATATCTCGAAACCCTCTGATTCAATAAAACCAAACTTACTGAGTAGGGGCTTCTGTGCACTTAAGAAGTCTTAGCTGACAGTCTTTTCTTTTAAGGCAGAAATAAAAGTTTTCTTCCCAAGAAAACAGGATACGTTACCACAAACATATTCTCCAAACTTGTTTACAAACTTATGTTTTACAAATTAAACTGTATTTTTCACACATCCTGAGCTGTTTCTAAAGGAAAACGACTACGTGCTCTAGAGTCCACATCACTGATCTAAATCAGGGCCACTGTCCCCCCGGCCTGGCTCAGAGGCTAAGTCCTCGTCTTTCTGAGGGCCCTCCTGTAACGAATGCCACCAGCAAGGCAGGTTGTGTAATGTTTCCTAAAATTAGACACCATCATCTACGTGGGACTGGCAGTGAGCCGCAGATCCTGCCTCTCTGAGGACCGAAGATCCCTGCACAAACACGGAATTCCAGGCTGGGCTGTGACGCAAGCTGCTCAACTCCGGCCTCTTCCGGGTGGACTCAGCCTGACCCACGTCCTGAAAAGATGCCGACTTTATTCTGTTACTGCTTCCTCCTGCACAGCCTCGTGTGATGACGGGGCTTTCGAAAAGACCCCCAGGAACCTGCAAGTCTGTCAAAACCCATCCTCGCAACCTCCCCTGCGCAGCATTTCCTTTGTCAAGAGCCCAGCCACTCCAGTTCATCCAGGGCAGCTGGGCACAGGAAGGTGCCACCGCGGGGAGAGGCCAGATGGAGGTCTGTGGAGCGAGGAGGTGGGACAAGGCATCTCAAACGCATCGCTGCTACTGGCTGTGGGACGCTTTGAAAATATAAAAATAAACTGGCTCTGAAACTTGAATCAGATAACAAAGGGTCAGGAATGGGATCTAGAAATCACTGCTTTCTGTTATCTCCCCCACAACATTGACAGGGGCTTTTATGATAAATAAAGCACTCTCAGCTTCCACCTATATTCTCCTATTCCATATTCCAATGCATCGAGAGGGCCCTTCACGGCTCCATCGACCAGGGGCTTGGGTTTCAGGTTTCCTCTCACAGCTCTTTAGAGAACTTCCCACATCAACCAGAAGGAACTGGGGCTGGGACTTTCAAGGCCCAAGCTTTATCCCTGCAGGGAGATGCCAGCTGCCAGGGATTTGTATCAGAGGCCGAGGTGCCTCTGACAAACGTCCCACCAGACCAGACCGGGCAGTGTGGGGCGGTTTCATGTCCCATGGCCTGTATCCCGGACTCCTGACAGGCCCACACGTGGCACAACATCTTAATGTTGATCAGTGCCCTTCCTGTTTCTTGATGCATCTGGATGCACAAGAGCAGATTTTTAAGAAACATATTTGAGGTTATTTCTTTTTTGGGCACACTAGTGGATTAGCAGAGTGCGCATCTGCATAGAAATCATCTTTAGTGAGCTCTACATGAGACCGCGTGAAATGTATACATGTCACTACTGGGAAGACCTGTTTTTTTTAAAGATTGGCCCTGAGCTAACACCTGTTGCCAATCTTCTTTTTGTTTCTTCTTTTCCCCACAGCCCCCCAGTACATAGTTGTATAATCTAGCTGTGAGTGCCTCTTCCTGTGCTACGTGGGACATGGCCTGTGAGCAGTGCCATGTCCACACCCAGGATCCGAACCAGCAAAACCCTGGGCCACCCAAGCGGAATGCACAAACTTAACCACTCGGCCACGGGGCCAGAACCGATGGATCTGCTTTTGGATACGAAGTTCCTCCTGTTTATTTCTCCCTCCAGCAATCATCTCTGGGCAGCCACGGACTATGTCTATTTGGCTGGGATTTTGTTTACAAGCCATTTACTTACCATATTGTGTTTCTGAAGATTAAAGCTATTATTATTATTTTACACTGCATTTTCAAAATGAAAGAATTCCATTAAAAAATAACTGCCTTGAAGGAGAGAAGATCCAAGATGGCTGTGTGAGTAGTCTTCTTTGTCTGTCCCCCTTCGAATCTACAACTAATTGGACATTCACCGCTTAACTAAGGATATCCATATAGCATCTCAGGACGCCTGAGAGACCCACGCTGCTATACATCGGAAGGCGGACGGACTTCCCTCCGGGAGGAGGTGGAGATAGGTGAAAACTCTCCGACCCCGACCCCGAACAGCCTAGTACCTTCAAGCAGCTTTCTTTCAGTGGATGCCCCCAGAACATCGACACACACCTAGGGCAGGAGGGAGAGCACACCAGAGGAGCGACGGTGGAAACAGGTGACCAGAGCCCTACCTAAGCCCCCCGCAATTACACCTAAGCCCAGAGGGAAGCTCCAGAGTTACACACCTGAGTCCGCGGGGAGAGTCTCTGCCCGCTATTGGCTGGAAGGCCCCTCCTAGCATCCACGGCGCCAGGAGGGTCCCGGAGAGAATCCCAGATGGCGCGGCGGCCCACCAGCTGCCGCTGCCGGCCCCACTGACTGCCGGACGGGGCTCGGGACTACCGGAGATCTCCTGGGAGAGGACTGGGGCTGGGTGGAGCTCCAGTGGCCGGCTCCGCGGCCCAGGAGGGAAGCTCCGGAGTTCCACCCGGGCAGCAGGCAAAGTCTCTGTCTGCCATTAGCGGAGAGGCCTCGCCCAGCATCAACAACTCCAGGAGGGTCCCGGAGAGAATCCCAAACGGCGTGGCGGACCACCAGCTGCCACTGCCGGACCCAGTGACTGCCGCTATTGCGGCTTGGGGCTCAGGGCTACCGGAGATCTCCTGGGAGAGGACTGGGGCTGGGTGGAATTCCAGCGACCCGGCTCCGTGGCCCAGGGGGAAATTCTACAGTCTCACAGCAGCCTCAGCGAAAGCCTCTGCACAGCACTAGTAGAGAACCCCCGCCCGGCAACCACAAGGCTGGAAGACCCTGGGACAAAAGTGGCATAGGTAGGTGAGCTAACCCCAGACTGTAGAAGATGCCCATGGCTCTGCTGTGACCCATAGTGGACAATGAGATTTTTGTGGATGCCGACAGTGACGGAGCTGCAAATATAAGTGATCCTGCCCCTGGCCGCTGGGAAAGCCCATAACACCGCTGTCATACCTAAGGAGGGAGCACGTCTAGGTGGGCTGCAACAGTAGGCACCAGCAGCCTGAAGCCCCCTTGTGACTGCCCCCACAGCTGAAGAGGGAACCCACAGGACTACTGTGACTACGAGGAGGGGCCCAGGCCCAGTTAGCAACAGCTGATAGGGTTCCTGGTTGGAGCAGTATAAACAGCTGTTCCCCCACCACACCAGTAGAAAGAAGTCGAAGCAGTAACTAAGCTCTATCTCTATGTGGAGGCACAAATCTACACCATCAAGCAATATGAAAAAATATATTAAATCTCCAGTACAGAAGGAAAATGACAAATACACAGAAAACAGTCCCAAAGACAATGAAATATATAACCTAAATGACGATGACTTCAAAACAGCCATCATTAAAAAACTCAATGAGTTAAAAGAGAATTCAGATAGACACCTCAACGAGTTCAGGAGCTATGTCACAAAAGAGTTTGATACTATAAAGAAGAACCAAACAGAAATACTGGAAATGAAGAACACAATAGAGGAGATTAAGAAAAACCTAGACGCAATGAACAGTAGGGCCGATAATATGGAGGACAGAATTAGCAATTTGGAAGATAGGAATATAGAAATGCTGCAGGCAGAGGAGGAGAGAGAACTAAGACTAAAAAGAAACGAAGAAACTCTCCGAGAATTATCAGACACAATTAGGAGATGCAGAGTAAGGATTATAGGTATACCAGAGGGAGAAGAGAAGGAGAAAGGGGCAGAAAGCCTGTTCAAAGAAATAATGGCTGAGAACTTCCCAAACCTGGTGAGAGAGATGGATCTTCAGGTGACAGAAGCCAATAGATCTCTAAACTTTATCAATGCAAGAAGACCAACCCCACGGCATATAGTAGTGAAGCTAGCAAAAGTCAACAACAAGGAGAAAATACTAAGGACAGCCAGGCAGAAGAAATTAACCTACAAAGGAACCCCCCTCAGGCTATCAGCAGATTTCTCAGCAGAAACTTTACAGGCTAGAAGAGAGTGGAATGATATATTCAAAAATCTGAAGGACAAAAATCTACAGCCGAGAATTCTCTACCCAGCGAAAATATCCTTCAAATATGATGGAGAAATAAAAACTTTCCCAGATAAACAAAAATTAAGGGAGTTCATTGCCACAAAACCTCCTCTTCAAGAAATGCTCAGGAAAACCCTCATACCTGAAAAATCAAAAAAAGGAAAGGGGCTACAAAACCAAGAGCAAAGGAGATAGGTAGAAGGACAACAACAGAGAGTAGTAGCTCTCCAACAGAACAGATTAAACCATGGGACGAGAAACAAAGGAAATTGAAGAAAACCGGAAAACAAGACATAAAATGGCAGCAGTAGGCTCCCACATTTCAATAATCACTCTAAATGTAAATGGATTGAACTCTCCAATCAAAAGACACAGAGTGGCAGGATGGATCAAAGAACAAGACCCAACAATATGCTGCCTCCAGGAAACACACCTCAGCCCCAAAGACAAACACAGACTCAGAGTGAAGGGATGGAAGACAATACTCCAAGCTAATAATGAACAAAAGAAAGCAGGTGTCGCTATACTAATATCAGACAAGGTAGACTTCAAAGCAAATCAGGTAAAGAAAGACAAAGAGGGACAGTATATAATGATAAAAGGGACTCTCCACCAAGAAGACATAACACTTATAAATATATACGCACCCAACACAGGAGCACCAAAATTTGTAAAGCAACTCTTAATAGAACTAAAAGAAGACATCAACAACAATACAATAATAGTAAGGGACCTCAACACCCCATTAACACCAATGGACAGAACATCCAGACAGAAAATCAACAAGGAAATAATAGAATTAAATGAAAAATTAGACCAGATGGACTTAATAGATATATATAGAACACTTCATACAAAAACAGCAGGTTACACATTCTTCTCAAGTGCACATGGAACATTCTCAAGGATAGACCATATTTTGGGAAACAAAGCAAGCATCAATAAATACAAGAGAGTTGAAATAATATCAAGCATCTTTTCTGATCATAATGCTATGAAACTAGAAATCAACTACAAGAATAAAGCAGAGAAAGGTGCAAAAATGAGGAGACTAAACAACATGCTTCTGAACAAACAATGGATTATTGAAGAAATTAAAGAAGAAATCAAATATTATCTGGAGACAAATGAAAATGAGAACACAACATACCAAATCATTTGGGATCCAGCAAAAGCAGTCCTAAGAGGGAAATTCATTGCAATACAGGCTCACCTCACTAAACAAGAAAAAGCTCACATAAGCAACCTCAAACGACACCTAACAGAATTAGAAAAAGAAGAACAAAGCCCAGAGTGAGTAGAAGGAGGGAAATAATAAAAATAAGAGCAGAAATAAACGATATTGAAACAAAAAAGACAGTAGAAAGGATCAATGAAACAAAGAGTTGGTTCTTCAAAAAAATTAACAAAATCGACAAACCCTTAGCCAGACTCACCAAGAAAAGAAGAGAGAAATCTCAAATAAATAAAATTAGGAATGAGAGAAGAGAAATCACAACAGATACCAATGAAATACAAGGGATCATAAGAGAATACTATGAAAAACTATATGCCAACAAATTGAACAACCTAGAAGAAATGGACAAATTCCTAGACTCCTACAACCTCCCAAAACTGAATCAGGAAGAAACGGAGAATCTGAATAGGCCAATCACAAGTAAAGAAATAGAAACAGTAATCAAAAACCTCCCCCAAAATAAGAGTCCAGGACCAGACGGCTTCTCTGGAGAATTCTACCAAACATTCAAAGAAGATTTAATACCTATCCTTCTCAAACTATTCCAGAAAATTGAGGAAGATGGAGCACTCCCTAACACATTCTATGAAGCCAACATCACTCTGATCCCCAAACCTGACAAGGACAACACAAAGAAGGAAAACTACAGGCTGATATCACTGATGAACATAGATGGAAAAATCCTGAACAAAATTCTGGCAAACCGAATACAGCAATACATCAACAAGATTATACACCATGATCAAGTGGGATTTATACCAGGGATACAGGGATGGTTCAACTTCCACAAGTCAATCAACGTGATACACTACATTAACAAAATGAGAAACAAAAACCACAGGATCATCTCAATAGATGCAGAGGAAGCATTCGACAAAATCCAACATCCATTTATGATAAAAATCCTCAATAAAATGGGTATAGAAGGAAAGTACCTCAACATAATAAAGGTCATATATGACAGACCCACAGCCAACATCATACTCAATGGACAAAAACTGAAAGCCATCCCTCTGAGGACAGGAACAAGACAAGGGTGCCCACTTTCACCACTCCTATTCAACATAGTACTGGAGGTGTTGGACAGAGCAATTCGGCAGGAAAAAGAAATAAAAGGAATCCAAATAGGTAATGAAGAAGTAAAACTCTCGCTGTTTGCATGAGACAACATGATCTTATATATAGAAAACCCCAAAGAATCCATAGAAAAACTACTAGAAACAATCAACAACTACAGCAAAGTAGCAGGGTATAAAATCAACACACATAAATCAGTAGCATTTCTATAGACTAACAATAAACTAACAGAAAAAGAACTCAAGAACTCAATCCCATTCATAATCGCAACGAAAAGAATAAAATACCTTGGGATAAACTTAACCAAGGAAGTGAAAGATTTATACAACGAAAACTACAAGACTTTCTTGAAAGAAATTGACGACGACATAAAGAGATGGAAAGACATTCCATGCACATGGATTGGAAGAATAAACATAGTTAAAATGTCCACACTACCTAAAGCAATCTACAGATTCAACGCTATCTCAATCAGAATCCCAAGGACATTCTTTACAGAAATTGAACAAAGATTCCTAAAATTCATATGGGGCAACAAAAGACCCCGAATTGCTAAAGCAATCCTGAGCAAGAAAAACAAAGCTGGAGGCATCACAATCCCCGATTTCAAAACATACTACAAAGCTACAGTGATCAAAATGCATGGTACTGGTACAAAACAGGTGCACAGATCAATGGAACAAAATTGAAAGCCCAGAGATAAAACCACACATCTATGGACAGCTAATCTTCAACAAAGGAGCAGAGGGCTTACAATGGAGAAAAGAAAGTCTCTTCAACAAATGGTGCTGGGAAAACTGGACAGCCATATACAAAAGATTGAAAATTGACCATTCTTTTTCACCACACACCAAAATAAACTCAAAATGGATCAAAGACCTAAAGATTAGGCCGGAAACAATAAGTCTTCTAGAAGAGAATATAGGCAGTACACTCTTTGACATCAGTTTCAAAAGAATCTTTTCGGACACTATAACACCTCAGTTGAGGGAAACAATAAAGAAAGAATAAACAAATGGGACTTCATCAGACTAAAGAGCTTCTTCAAGGCAAGGGAAAACAGGATTGAAACAAAAAAACAGCCCACTAATTGGGAAAAAATATTTACAAGCCACTTATCCGACAAAGAGTTAATCTCCATAATATACAAAGAACTCACACTGCTTAACAACAAAAAAGCAAACAACCTGATCAAAAAATGGGCAGAGGACATGAACAGACATTTCTCAAAAGAAGATATGAATATGGCCAATAGACACATGAAAAGATGTTCATCATCGCTAATCATCAGGGAAATGCAAATCAAAACTACACTAAGATATCACCTTACACCCGTTAGATTGGCAAAAACATCCAAAACCAAGAGCGACAAATGTTGGAGAGGTTGTGGAGAAAAAGGAACCCTCATACACTGTTGGTGGGAATGCAAACTGATACAGCCACTATGGAAAACAGTATGGAGATTTCTCAAAAAGTTAAAAATAGAAATACCCTATGACCCAGCCATCCCATTACTGGGTATCTATCCTAAGAACCTGAAATCAGAAATCCCAAGAGTCCCTTGCACCCCTATGTTCATCGCAGCATTATTTACAATAGCCAAGACGTGGAACCAACCTAAGTGCCCAGCAACTGATGATTGGGTAAAGAAGATATGATATATATATATATATATATATATATACAATGGAATACTACTCAGCCATAAAAAGGACAAAATTGGCCCATTCGCAGCAACGTGGATGGACCTCGAGGGTATTATGTTAAGCGAAATAAGCCAGTCAGAGAAAGATGAACTCTATATGACTCCACTCATAGGTGGAAGTTAACATATTGACAAGGAGATCTGATCGGTGGTTACCAGGGAAAAGGGGGGGGTGGGGGGAGGGCACAAAGGGGGAAGAGGTGTACCCACAACATGACTAACAATAATGTACAACTGAAATCTCACAAGGTTGTAATCTATCATAATCTTAATAAAAAAAAAAAATAACTGCCTTGAAAAGCAAAGCTGCTCAGTTCTCCAGGCTTCTTAACAAACATGGGGCACTCTGCTAGCTCACAGAAGAATTAAGCAGGTCTACCCCTTGGTCTACACATCTGAGACACCCACGTGTGGACGAAGCAGCTCTACCCCTCGGTCTACACATCTGAGACACCCACGTGTACATGAAGCAGCTCTACCCCTCGGTCTACACATCTGAGACACCCATGTGTGGACGAAGCAGCTCTACCCCTCGGTCTACACATCTATGACACTATGTGTAGATTAAGTAGGTCAACCAAACAATTTACACATTCAGGGCATCCATATGTGGATTAAGTAGGTCAACCACATGGTCTACACACCCAGCACACCCGTGTGTGGACTACGGAGGCCTACCACAGGGTCTACACATCCTGTACATCCACATTTGGATGAAGCAGGTCTGTCACAGATCTACACATCCAGTGCACCCAGGCATGTGTGCGTGCCTCAGGGACCCGTGCGTGCACACATCTAAAGACAAAGTTCTCCATAATCCAGAGAGCCACCCTTTACCTTCTTTGTTCAAAGCCAGCTGCTAAATTCTCCACCCGCTTCTCAAGAGCCCTTTACGGGTTACTCTCTCAATGTGTAAAGGACGTCTCTGCATCCCCACTTTCCAGTCAACGAAAACAAGGCACTCTATTTAAATGATGACATTCTAATCACATTTCTTCCACTGTACCGACTGCACCTGACAGACTCTGACATGTGTTCTGTGCCTCCGTTTACAAGGTGGCTGCACACACATCCTTTCAGGGTGGCACCCAGCATCATCTCCGTTTCACAGACGAGGAAACTGGCCTGGGGGGCGTGCATGACTGGCACATGGCCAGACAGCATTAGTAACTGGTAGTGGCAGGGACTTCAAATTTGACACTACACGCACGATATAATTAAAAGAGAAGTGAAGGAAATGTGCTGTGACATCTTGGCAAGTCTTAACAGTGTTTGGGGACAGATGCCCAGAAGAATGACGAGTGCACGAGCCCCGTGTGAAACCGCAGCCCCCGGCTGGCAGTGGACAGCAGCTGAAGAGCAGCTCCAGGAGCAGGACTGGCAACTGAGGTCAGAAAGTTCTAGCGCACGGAGTTCCGTCAGGAAATTAACAGACAGACAGAGGCCAAGTTACCTTGGAGGAGACTATCCTGTTGTCCGGGTACTTCTGCAGAATGTAGGCCTCAGCACCAGGCGGAGGCTCCTTGTGTCCCACGTAGATGGTCCGATTGTCCACCCAGTTCTCTTCTCCAGCACACTGCGGGAAACAGGGCAGTGTTAGCACAGGTGCCTCAGACTCTGGGGCTGAAAGTCCATCCCCGAAGTCTGGCTTCCACGCTTGTCCACAGTAACAGAAACCTGTGCCAGAGACTGAGGACACCGCACAGGGCCCGGGGATGGGCTGGGCGCCACCTGCCAAAGCTAGAGCCGCCACATCTTACTCAGCCCTCGGGGGCCAATTCTTCAAATTCCTGCCCTGCTCTTCAAGGAAACAGTCTGAGCAGACCATCTGCACTCCCAGAGGGAGCCCAGGGGGAGCCTTTAGAAGCTGTCAGTGGAAATAACACAGGGGGGCTCATTTCGAAGCAGAATGCTACAGCGAAATCTTAAGGCTTCCAAAACAGAAAGGATACAGACGGTTAGAAATTTGGGGAAAGGTCTTTAATGAAAGAAGAGCATAAACTACGAGTTCAGAACAGAAAGAACTATTGAGCCATTTCCAGTATCTCTACCAAAGGCCTTCCTGGAAAGAGATGCAGCTCTGACTCATCTTTGGATGCTCAGTGTCATGCGCACGAGCCGTGAAGTGAACATGCCCTGACCAGAAGAGTCTTTCCTTGCCCTGCGGTCAGCTCAAGGTCAGGCACAGCATCCTTTCTCAGCAGACCCACCAGCATCTAACATTACTGACCAGCACGTGGCCCGGGCCCCAGAGAGCAGCAGTCCCAGCACGTGGCCTGAGCCCCCATAGCAGCAGTGCCTGCACGGGGCCTGAGCCCCCATAGCAGCAGTCCCAGCACGGGGCCTGAGCCCCCAGAGCAGCAGTCCCTGCACGAGGCCTGAGCCCCCCAGAACAGCAGTGCCTGCACGGGGCCTGAGCCCCCAGAGCAGCAGTCCCAGCACGGGGCCTGAGCCCCCCAGAACAGCAGTCCCTGCAAGGGGCCTGAGCCCCCAGAGCAGCAGTCCCAGCACATGGCTTGGGCCCCACCCCCCAACCAGCAGCACGGCATGGGGTCCACGCCCCACATCCGACCCTTCTGAAGGAACTCTGAAGACATCAGCCTCTCTGGGTACGACTAACAGTGCTGGAGAAGGGACAAACGCAGAGGCATCGCAGTCACAGATCCGGCTCAGGTGTTGATGCTGAACTGCAGCCTCCTTACCCCTGGGCAGTGAGAGCATGTCGCCCAGAGATGGAGGAAGAACTGAGCAGCGAAACAAAGCCCACGACCGTGTGCCGGCCACAGAGGATGCGTCTCCCCCGACACCGTGCCCACCTTTGTGGCTCCAGGGCCTCCGTCCTTGAAGCCCACGGGGCATCGCGGGCAGCGCAGCACTATGAGCTGGGCAGCACCTTCTCTTTCTTTCTGCTGACACCATCGTCCTCACTCACCCATCACCTTCTCGGGGATGAGAAGTCCTCCCACGTGTGTCTCCGGCACAGTGTCCACGTGGCTGCATGTCTGCACACATCCCTGGCAAACCCACCTACACTTCCCGTGGCGGGGCCAGCCCATGGAGACTGACGGTGAGGACCCCATTCGTGTTCAGAGATGCTCAGCAGGGACAGGAAATGGCACAGGATCCCTGGGACAGAACAGGCACAGCTGCCACCTGCCAGCGCTACACCCGAGTGGGGCGCTTCTTCCATGGCACGACCTGGGGACGTGTCTCCCTCCGAGGAGCCTGTGGCTCTCAGTCACAAGGCGACACCAAGGCCAGGCCACCCGTCCCTGGCAGGCGCGAGCTGCTACCCCCCACCATCCGCAGAGCTGCATCCCGCCCCACAGCGGCCTCCCCTCCCGCCTTTCCACTTTGGGTGAGACGGCCTGTCAAGGATGTGGATTTAGAAAACTGCTCAAGAGCTTCCGCAGTACCTCTCTGGATAGGAAAGTTAAGAAGACAGCAGGAGTCCTGACTTCCTTTTATTTCTCAGAAGAAAGCCAAAAGCATGCTTCTCATTCTGTGGATTCAGGACTTTACATTAAAAAAGAATACATAAAAATGAACTCAAAAAGGAAAGAAAACCATACAAATAGAACTTTCAATACAAAAACGAAAACCCTGAAAACCCTTCTGCTAAACTTCAAAGACAGCAGCGGGCTCTGAGCGCTGGTGCCGACTCTGGAAGCCGGCGTCTTCCCACGAGCCACGCGGTGGGGCCCCTCCAGGGCAGGCGGTGCTTCCCGGCCACTGCCAGCCAGGACCGACCCCGGTCTCCAGGGAGACGAGCCCGAATGGATTTTATTAAGGCCCATTCATGCTCTCGACGCCATCTAGGAGGCCAGCACTGGGCTTAATGTGATTATTTAACACCGCAGAAATAACTCAACAGCGCAGCGCCACTTCGGCTGGCACAAGTCAGAACTCGACTCCGGCCTGGGGGACGAGGTCGGACACAATGCGCACCAGCACTCGCCTCACCACCACTGCGAAGTCTTTCCGGGGCCGAAGCAGGTGCGCGCTCGGGAAGCTGAACCCTGCACGGGAAGCCATCTCTCAAAGTGCTGACCCCAGTGAGTTGTCCCCTGCGGGTCAAGAACAGAAGGAGGCCCCCGGGAGCGGCTCCACGGCTCTCGGCCTTCCATGAACAGCCACGGCTCGCTGGCCTGAAACGGCCTGATGAAGCCACGTCTCCAGCGACTCTGCTCACTGCTTCGTCAGCGTCACCAAGCTCAAAGGCGACACGGAGGAATCACACTGTCTGAGGTCACGGTTACCAGGGATCTGGCACATCTTACACGGACGGGCCTGATCTGGCTCTGGGTTCGGATGAGCCCACGGCGAGCTGTGCCTGCCGTTCTCTGCACAAATGTTCGCTGCTAAGAAGCCAAAAGGACAGGTTCAACAGGCGTAGAGAATACAATGAATCGGACACTCTGGAGAACGCCTGCTAGACCCACCGTGTTTACAACGACGCCTGCGCAGTCATGCATGCGCCCTGCTGCAGACTGGCTGTGCAGCTTGGACGAGCAAGCCGACACTTCTGTGTCAAATTCAGTCAGGAGTCACGCAAAGGGACTAGGTTAGAAAAGCCTTACGACCCTCCCAGCTCTAAGACTCTGGTTCTCTGGTCACCAAGCAGAGAAAGCAGACTTGTGAGCCCGGTTATGCAATTTCTTAACCCAGCCGGTCTTGAAGCAAGTGTCAGCCACACAGTCCACTGTCAAACTGTGGTGCAGGTGAAAAGGAAGCTATGCCCCACGGAGCTCTAGGAGCAAGACGCAAGTCGTCACACGTCTCCAAGGGCAGGAAGTGGAGCCAGCTGCCTGTCTTTCCAGGTACTCGTCCTAGACAGGATGCTGACACTGCCTAGCAAGCTCTCTGTGCCTCATGCCCTCAGAACCTGAGGATGGCCAGAGACGTCCATCAGCAGAGCATGAGGCTGAACCAGGCCCTGAATGGCCCTCCTCAGCCAGCAGCCTCCATAACGCTCACTGTGACCCAACGGTCAGACCAGGTCAAGTAGGCTGGAAGGCTGGCACCAAGCAGCCACCTAAAGCTCGAACCCAGACTGTGAGAGTGGAGCTGAGCACTTGAGTGCCTCTAAGATGCAACTTTTCCCAACGACACTCCGAGCTGTTCCCAGAGGGGTGGTGGAGGGGTCCCACTGAACAGTGACCACCCAAACGGCTCTCGGCTGGTGAGGAACACACAAACGCTGGGGCTGCTCCCACACGGCAAGCTCCCAAACTATCAGACTGAACACGTTCAGAGCAGGGAAGATAAGAACCCAAGGAGTCTGTCTTCTTGTTTTTACACAGATGACATTGTCACGTGCAGAAACAAGGGGGAACACCAGAAGAACCATGGCTGATGGGGAAAAACGTCACGTCAGCGAGACTGGCAGAGAGTGCGGTCCAGGCGGGCACCATCTTCCATGCAGAGGCCCCAGGAAGAATGTGAGTCTGAGAAGACAACCACAGACAAGGAGGCCTCCTGCCGCAGGGAGCGAGACCAGGGACAGGAGGCAGGCCCCACACAGGCTGGGGGCTCAGCTCTCGTAACCCCTGGGGTGTCCTCAAATAGACAAGGATCACTAGGAATGCCGTCACCGTATCTACACACACGTAAGATGACTCAGTAGTTCTGTCTTAATGAGCTGGAAGTAAAAACTACCACTTCTGTTCCACAGTGTAGAAAACACCATACACAAATAGGATCATTGTGCTAACATACGCAATATATATTCCTGACAAATCCGAAAAGACATGGGCTGATGGTATAGTTTATTTTAGTGGATTATATGTTACTAATGAATTCTTAAAATTGTGTGGATTGGCCCCTCCTGGACACCGCGTGGAAGTGGAATCATGCAGACTGTGGCCTCTGCGTCTGGCTTCTTTCGCTGACATATGTTTTCAAGGTTCACCCATGTTGTAGTGTGAGTCCTTTCTATGGCTGAATAATGCTCCATCGCATGGACAGACCACACCTTGTGTAAATGGATTCTTTTACATAGAAATGGTGCTTAAACCCAGAGCTGATGTGACATTTATCAACAGACAGCCTCGGTTAACACAGCAAACTCTCCTTTCTCTACTCTGACCTTGATGAAGCAATCAAACTAAAATGGTCAGAATTACTGAAAAACCTAATGCCCAGTCAGCTCAGATCACTAAAAAAAAAACTCAGACGCGCAGTTACTTAACAGAGTGCAGAGATGCTCAACATGACTAGCTGGTGGAGACATGCAAATCAAAACCACAAGGAGACACCACTTCCCCCGACCCAGGATGGCTATAGTAACACATGTTGGGGAGGATGTGGAGAAATCAGAACCCTCACACATTGCTGGTGGGAATGCAAAATGGTGCAGCTGCTTTAGAAAAGAGTTTGGTGGTTCCTCAAAAAGTTAAGCACAGAAACACCGTACGACCCAGCAATTCCACTCCTAGGAATATACTCAAGAGAAATGCACATCCGTGCACAGAGAAACACGTACTGTTCACCACAGTGTTACTCGTAACAGCCAAAAGGTGGGAACAACCTAAAAGTCTATTGACTGACGATGGACAGACAAGGTGTGGTCTATTCAGCCATAGAAAGGACTCACGCTACAACATGGGTGAACCTTGAAAACATATGTCAGCGAAAGAAGCCAGACGCAGAGGCCACAGTCTGCATGATTCCACTTCCACGTGGTGTCCAGGAGGGGCCAATCCACACAGACAGTGTCTGATGGCACGGCGAGTGACTGCTGATGCTTTCTTTTTGGGGCGATGAAAACGTTCGGGATTGGAGTGTAGGACGGCTGCACAACTCTGTGAATACATTCCACTTGAACCCAATGAACGGCACACTTTAAAAGAGTGAACTTAATGGTGTGTGAGTTATACCTCCACAAAAATATTATAAATATCTTCGCTTAAACGAAAGGTATCTGCAGTTTTCACGCACATGAGCGATCACTCATTCTAGGAACACAGTGGGTGATGTTTGCAGCAGAAGGTCATATAAGTCACCTGGACCCCGTTAGACAACTCCTCTCATTTCAGCCTGCTCTGGTTCAGTTACTCCAGCACTTTCCTTCTTTCCTTTTTCAGAGGGGAAAGTCATTCTTAAGCATCTGAACTGCTTCCCCTTTTCAGTCTTCCACGTAATTTGTAGAAACTTAAGCACAAAGCTCTTCCTGAAATCTTTCAGGAAGTGAAAAACCCACCAGGGGACATGACCAGGTGGGATCTCATACCAAAGACCTCACGTCCATCCTAAACAGTTCTTATCTTTTCATCCACAAGCAAAAGATAAACTACCTCAGGGATAAAGGGGGAGGTGTGGTTGGCTCATCAGTGGCTTTTAGTCTCACTCTGAAAACATGAGGCTCCGATAGGGCCCTATTAACACCTCCCACCTCTCAGAGCCAGATGGAAGGACGGGGCTGCCAGGGACTCTGGACCATCTCGTTTCACAGAATGAGCTCGTGGAACCGGTCCCGCCACAGCTCACACTGCTAATCAGAGGCGCAACTAGGTCGATGCTGGGTCTCCTCAGGCCCCGGGGGAGCTCTCTATCCACGTCGCCACCTGCTCACCTGCTAGAAACATACATTTTTGCAAAAGGTGTGTGTGTGATGCTAAATATGCCAGTTTCATTTCCATGATTCACACATAAGACTATAAAAGAGAAAACAGAAAGGAGCGCCAAAGGAATGGGGAAGCAGGAAGATGGACCCCAGAGAGCCTTGCAGGCAACAGCTCTGGGACACGGCTCCGTCCTGCTGTCCTGCTCTCTGGCTGGGCCAGTGGAGGAGCCGGGAGAGAGCCTCCTGGAACAGCGCCCGTCTGAAGCTGGAGGAGAACGGTGGGCGGGTAAGGGCTGAGGTGAGGCGGCGGAAAGCCATGTGAAGAGTGAAAGATGCAGTCCCCACCATAGAGGGGTCAAGCAGGAGGATGACGCCCTCTTCCAGGTCCCCTCTCCAAACCACTGTGCTCAGGACACGCGCGGGAGCGCACGGCAGCTGCCTTTCAGGAGAAGGGAGGGGTCTGAGAAAGGACAGCTGCAGGTCCATAAACAGGGGCCCTGGACAAAGCATCACCGTGAGTCACCTGGCCACAGCATCCGGGGTCCCTCATGGCTCCTTCTCTTAATTCTCTTCCACCTCCGGGTCCGACCCACCGCTGTTCTTCTGATGGGATGGCGCTCGTGTTTGGCGGCTGAGGGAGCATTTGGGGGACACAGGGGTGACGCCCTGAGACCCCGGGTCCCTCTTCTCGGGCGCTCCGTTTCTCACGCTCTGTGGCCCAGCGCTCCGGGAGTGCAGAAGTGTCCATTAAACATTGATTCCTGCTCCCCGGACCTTGGCGCAGGGCTCCAAGTTGCTCAGCCTCCAAGTCACTTGACCGATTAGCTCTCTGTAAACAGACTGTGGAAGAACCTCCCACTTGACCAAGACTGACGCCAAACCAAGACCCACCACGGAGGCCTGGCTCATGACACGAAAACACCGTCAACCATCCATCAGCACAACGGCTTATTGGGGTTCAGTGTCAATCAGCTTTTCAAAAATCGCTAGCTGATAACTAGTCTAGACAACCATGTGACCTTGCCCACCAGTGACCACAAAGCACTAAGAGGAGCGGGGCAGTGATTCCGAGAGACAGTCTGAGCCAGCGCACTAAGGACTCCGCTGTGGTTAAGTGCTTAATCCCATGGACGAAGGAAGCACCCAGACGGCTCTGTACTCTTACTCCCTCCTCAGCACGAGAGGGACCAAGGGATGCGCACGAGGTGCTGAGAAAAGGCCAATGAGGCCGCCTTACAGACACACAGAACAGCTTTCAGCACGAAGCCCGTGGAAGCAAAGGACGACCCAGATATGAAGAAAGGGCCCTTCACGCAGAGCACTCGGGAGTGGGCACCTCCACGTCCAGGCCCAAAGGCAGCGGGGCAGGATGCCCGGGGGCGAGGGGAGCAGAGCTTCCCGGGGGGCTGGGAATCTATCTGGCTCTCTAGCAGGTCCCAAGCGGGAATGGGAACAAAATATGGTGGTTGGTGACTAACACGACCTTTCTGGGCTGGTGGCTGCAGTGGTGTGGGTCAGAGCTCCGAGGTGGGACCTGGTCTGGCCCTTATGCCTCACCACTGAGGGCCCTATGCCTCTCCAAATACTTTCATTCACGGGGGGAATGACCTTTAAACCTTCCGAGCTAATTCAAACATACAGAAAACTACCAAGTATAGAAATGAACCATCCAGATTTAATGAATGTTCACATTTTTGTCATATTTGCAGCCAATGAATTTTTTCAGAAATAAATTAAAAACAGATTTTTAATAAGCTTTTTGAAAGTATTCACCTCCTCCTTCTTTTTAAAGTTTTCGGCAGTGTGTGAGCAGAGGGAGAAGAACACCGTCTGCCTAATCCTAGGGGCAGGGCCGTCTCCAGTGACGTCTAGTTCCTAAGAGAACAAAGGTGCTCGGGGCTGAGCCAGCAAACACCGCTTCAGGCTTCCAGGAGCAGCTCCCTGCTCCTCCTCAAACCTGCTTCTGCGCCAATCAGTGGAAAGCACACCTGTTGGAACCACACACTGGAAAGTGCTGTCTCTTGCCAGCATCCACTGGGGAGGTGGAGGAGGGAAAACCATGCTCCGTGGAGACCTCCACAGAGATCCACCGGCTGCTCGGGCAGCACGCCCTCTGCCAGGTCTCTGAGCCACCTGACAACTCTGTCGGGCAGGGTGCCGGGACAAAGTCCTTACAGACGAGTCAAGTCTGTCCCACAAGCAGATGCTCCACGGGCGCCTCTCCCTGGTACAAACGCCAGCCCCATGATATTTGCACGCTTGTTTCAACCTGGCTGTACTCCATATAGATTCGCGCTGTTCCGACTTTTCCTTTGACTCGGTTACAACATCTGGTTCCCTCACTATGAGTAAAATAAAATCTTAAACGTGTTTGTTTACACCAACACGAGAGCCATGGTTCTACCTTTTCTGAAAATTACCTTTTAATGGGGAGAGAATATTCCATACTTTGGAACCCTGACGCTCAGTGAAGCTGGATACGGTCCTGGGGTTTGAATAATCCGATTTAGGCCTGGCCTGAAGCTTCCAGAGACTCTCTGGTGCAGCCCATATGATCAGGACGAGGAATGTTCCAGAAAACATCAAAACCAGAACCATTTCAACAGCTGACTTATCACCTAGCCAAACCAAAGAAACTATAAGAAAAAAGCAAAACAAAAAGGATACAATTTGGCATTTTTCTTTCTTTTTTTTTAAAGATTGGCACCTGAGCTAACAACTGTTGCCAATCTTTTTTTTTTTTTCCTTTCTGCTTTTTCTCCCCAAATCCCCCCAGTATATAGTTGTATATTTCAGTTGTGGGCACGTGGGATGCCACCTCAGCGTGGCCTGATGAGTGGTGCCATGTCCGCACCCAGGATTCGAACCAGCGAAACCCTGGGCCGCCACAGCAGAGCACACGAACTTAACCACTCGGCCACGGGGCTGGCCCCACGGCATCTTTCTAATAAATGTTATGGCTTCCCTTCTTCACTGCCCCTGGATCTCAGGTCGACGATACAAGCTTTGTGCCTGGTTCATCCACAGGCTCCCCCGTCGGTCACAGGCACAGTGAGAGGGTCCCACAGGGCTCACCTCCACCTGGCAGCTGCTGAGGTCACACCTGCCCCGGGTATTCACAGCTCCAGGCCCTTCTCAGGAAACGGGAGCCGACCTCGCCTGGCCTCGCCTCCCTTCCTAACGCACGGCCACAGGAAAGAGCGACAAAGCCTCTGCTTCTGGGATGGCAAATGCTTTCATCTCTAGACTTCCCAAACCGGAATTAACTTCCTACTTTGGGTGTGTCGGTTCTTTCTCCTCTGGGGCCGGAATCCGCAGCGTGACTGTAAACCCTCACGCGAACTGCGGGCAGTTCCTGCCTCCAGCAGCTCTGCTCGAAGTCCCAGAAAGTGGATTTAATCACAGGGCACAGCCAGCCCCTCAGAGAAAAGTGTGCCAAGAAGGAAGCAAACCCAGCTCTGACACGCACGCTGACCGCAGGAAGGACGCAGGGGGGAAGGGATGCAGGCCAGGCTCTGTTCAACACGGCAGGACAACCACCAAAAAAAGCCCCTTTCTCACCTCCCCTCTTTCTGTGATTGGAGTGTGCAGACACCGCTCGCTTCCTCCACCAGCCTCAAACCTCAGGTGTTCAAACACTTGGAACAACTGAGACGCCCCCATAAAGCCAGACGAAGACAAGCCTCGGGTGCTTCCTCTCCCACCGACAGAGGCTAAAGAATGGGGCAGCTTTAAACACGAGCCCCGCCACATGCGCCCCTCTTCTAGACAAAGCATCGCGAAGAGCAAACAGTTCCAACGGGATCCTAACACAATCACGTGTCAGACAGACCTATTTCCCCCATGAACGAAATGCAGGGACGTCACAGAAGCCCGGGGCAGGAGGGGGCCCATGGTCCACGCGGTGCCAACTACATGTTTCAGAGCGGAAATCTCGGAGCAGACCTGGCCGTAAGCTGTCTGGAGTCAGCTCACTTCCGCCATGGCCTGGGTCCGGCCATCAGGGCTCTTTGATGCCACCTAGAAGGGGAGTTAACCCATTTCATTCAGCAATGGGGTGATCTTACGTATTTCTCACCTCTGAGCGTGGATCACGGGTGTGCGTCCTTCAAGGTCAATAGCACAATAATAACATTGAAAAACAATACGCCACCAACAAGGAGCTTTTCCATATACGTCTCCATTTCATAACAATTCTCCAGGAATTAAAAAATGAAGGCTCAGAGGCTCAGTGACCTGCCCGAGGGCACTCAGCACACAAGTCAAGGACCGGGCCTTGAAGCAAGCTGTGGGCTGAGAAACTGAGGCACACAGAAAGTTCAGTTAGGTCTCTAACCCAAAGTCAGGCAGATGCGTCCTGAGAGGACGGTCGGATCTTCTCCGGTTCCTGACTCCCAGGCACACACGGGGATGTGCATGCCGGGTACCCCCCTCAAACGAAGAGCAGAGCTCTCACAGCGCTCAGATCCCGGTCCCCGAGTCTCCTGCCGCTCTGCAGTTCACGAAACGGAAGGAGACGGGCGGCTGCTTATAACTCTGGCCTCGCACGCCAGTCACGCTCTTCTTGGACTTGGCAGAGCTGATGCTGTTTGGCTGTCTGACAGACAGAGGGTCGAGACAAGAAAAAGTTTAAACAAAGAGAAAAGAACATTCACTTAGACCTTGCCCAGAAATCCAGAGGTTTTCAAACTCTTTGGGGTAAGCAATACATCTCGGCACATTTTAAATCAATCCTGATCAGCACACACACGTCAACACAGAAGAGAAACCCGCTTAGACGCTGCTCTCTCACACCTGCTCTGAACTCGCACCGCTCACTGAGCTGCGACCTGAGGTTTGAAAAAGACCACTCACATCACTGCTGTGCCCTTTGGGGGTTGGGTTTTTTGTGAGATGGGTGTAGATGACCACATGTCTGCAATCCTAGATCAGGATGTCAGCCTCCCTAAGGGTCCTTGACTGAAATAATTTCTGGAATAGGATCAAATTTCTCCCAAAGTATCATCACCTCCCACTTCTCCAAACTACGATGCACAGAGAGACAAGACAGCTCTCTTTGTAATGGCATCACTTGGGGACAGTCGTGGTCTCTCAAATCTGAGCCTCGAGGCACAAGAAGCCTGGATTAAGACTCCTGACTTCTGGGGCCGGTCATGTGGCCAAGTGGTTAAGTTCGCGTGCTCTGCTTCAGTGGCCCAGGGTTTCACTGGTTTGGATCCTGGGTGCAGACATGGCACCGCTCATCAGGCCATGCTGAGGTGGCATGCCACATGCCACAACTAGAAGGACCCACAAGTAAAAAATATACAACTATGTACTGGGGCAATTCGGGGGGGGGGGAAGGATTGGCAAGAGTTGTTAGCTCGGGTGCTAATCTTTAAAAAAAAAAAAAGACTTCTGACTTCTAAGTTTACAACAGACCACAGAGGACACCTTGCAGGTGCCAGCAGTTTTTAAAGTAAAGGAGAATCCTAGCGCCAGAGCCCAGTGAAATCGGCTTTCATGAAAGTTCTGTTGAGCAAGGAATCCCGTGGGCACTGCTGTGCGGGCAGTGCCCGGAAGCCCGCAGCCCTCAGTCTTGGACACGCTACATCCTCTCTAGGGGCTGGGGGCTCTAGGTCTCTGAAGAGAGCAGCAGGAGAAATGACCGGACGAGGACTGCCTTTGAGAGTCTGCTTTTCCTCATGCTCTCATGCATCTAACCTACAACGAGGAAAATTAGTTATATCTTCCCAAGAGACGTTATTAACACTCTTTATAAATCTCTGTATTTCAAGGGTATTCACACCTTGCTACTGAGCCGAACAAACCACAGATAATATGTCCAAACTACAAATGCAAAGTTATTTCAAGTATTTAATTTTAAGCCTATAAACTGTCAAAATAAATAAACCTACTGACCCGTTTCTCTCAGCGATGGTGCCCTAGACCAAGCAGGAATGTCAACGGGTCATTCCCATCCTGTCGGCTCTGACACGTACACAGGTAAGAAAGTTCACCATCGGGGGGCAGAGAAGGAACTTCAGAGGACAGACATCTGACATGCGCTCAGCCAGCTCCCCTTCCCGTTCGCGGAGACCCACACGATGCAGGACACTCTGCTGAGAGCTATGGAGGAGAAGGGCGCACGTCCCCTGCTCTGCTGGGCATCTCTCTTCAGGGAGGGAAAGAGGAGCTGAACCAGGAAAGAAACGGGGTGATCTGTGGAGGCTGGTATGGCACCGATGGGGGAAAATGCGCTGAACTGGAGAACTTGTAAACATCTTGTACCCCCCAGACTCCAGCACTGGCCCTGAACCCCTAGCTGACTTTGAAAAACCTCTCTGTGGCTGTGATGTCTTCCAGTGCCCCCTCCACCTGGGCCCCTGAAACCTCCCTCTCGCCCCCGGGCAATAAGACCTCCCCTGGGGAGCACGGCCAGGGTGGAGGAGAGAAGGCTGTGGGATCTGCACAAGCCCCTAAAGGGGGCACAGCTCCACCCCAGCACGTCACCTACAGAAGAGGACTTCGCCGTGCAAGTGTATCTAACGTGGGCTGCTGTGACCCGGAGGGCTGTGTGGACATGAACAACTCACGCCCACCGCAGGCTGAACACAGGTGACAATGCCCAAGAAGGACTAGTTAACCCACAGTGCTGTGTGCCCCTCTCCGGGCCTTCCAAGGACCCCGAGTAGACCAGCAGGTCTGCAGGGAGCTAACCTACAAAGCACCACAGTCACCAGGAGCTCGGAGCACACCTTCACCCGTTTGTTCACGGGAGCGGGAGGGAGTGACCAGAACTTGCTGGTCACCTGCTCCAAGCAGGCAAGGAGCCAGTGGACCATACAGGGCTCCAGACACAAAGACTGCATGGGAGGAGGCAGGCACCACACAGCGGGCTCAGTCAACAAAGGCATGAGGTCCAAGGTACACACACCAACTGTCTTCTCTGCCTCAGATGAAGCTGTAAGTAGATCGAGGCGGTGCTGCAGTCGGAGGCCCGCCGTGCAACTTGTGGGAGACCCGTTGCTTAGGGCCAACTCCAGAGGGCAGCGAAGCGGATTACAGTCCGCAGCTCTATTCTGGGGGGAGGGGCATGGTGCATAGCCCCCCACCTCCTCAGAACCAGGGAGGCAATGAGAAAGTGTGCTGACACGCTCCCAGGGGAACAGGGAGGAGAGGAAGGGGAACTCGGAGGGCACGCACAGACCTCCGTGTTCCTGGGGATCACAAGAGGTTCCGCCAAGACGCAGGTGAACGTGGGTCAAGCCTTTGCCTGCCGGGCCCCCAAGGCTACGTGAGAGGCCCTCGGGGTTTCCCTAGAGAAATACTTGCAAATCATGTACCCAGTAAGGGACTGGCACCTGGGACAAGGAAAGGACTGTCACCACTCAGATAAATAAGAAGAGCCTGAATAGACATTTCTCCAAAGACCTACACACGGCCAACAGCATGTGCAAAGACGCTCAAAATCAACACCAATCGGCAGATGCAAATCGAACTCTGGCCAAGTGGAAGAAGCCAGCCACACAGATACTATGTGACTCCGTTCATACAACACGTCCAGAACAGGCAAATCCAGACACCAGCAGTAGGCTTGTGGCTGCCAGGGCTGGTGGGGAAGTGATGGCTAACGGGACGGGTTTCCTTGGGATGATGAAAATGTTTCAAGATTAGATTACGGTGATGGTTCCATAATTTGGTAAATGTACTAAACCCACTGAATGTACTCTTTAAACAGGTGGGTTTCATGATATATAAGTTATATCTCAACAAAGCTTTGGTTGGCCGTCTCTGCACAGGTGCATGGGGACCCAGGCACGGCTCCCCACCTGCTTCGGCGTCAGGACGGCTGCCCTCCTCCCATGCAGCACAGCGCCCCCACACCTTGCTGAGCTCCTTCCACCCTCCTGCCCTCTCACCAGTGAGGCACAGGATTTACCAGAACGCAGGATTCTCTCCATTTCAAGGAAAACGAATAACATTTTCAAGGTTCAGTCTTTAATATTTAGCATTTCCTAATGGATATAGAGTTGAATCCAATGTGTTTCCAAAGGACTCTGCGTAACAACAGTTAGAAACTCGGAAAGAAGAGGTTACGCCTGAAGGACGGGGGACACACAGCTGGAGCAGTCACCACACCCCACGCCCTGGACGTGAACCACAGAAAATTCTCGCTTCCTGGCCTATGCAGTGGCCACCAATTGCTTCAGACGCAAGCACCACGCTCCCGCCGATCTGCAGAGCTGGGCAGTCAGGAGGAGCGAGCGGGACCTCTGGACGTCTCCGGTGCATTCCCCCCACTCTGCCAGCCAGGAAGGACAATCCACTCCAAATTCAGAATTCAACCAGAAAATGGCTGAATTACCGAAAGCGACCAAGTTTCAGCAGAGGCTCTGCCATTGCCTTTACCAGGATGCGGCTCAGGCTGCTCGGCGTTAACATCAGGAAGCAGACAAGGACGACGGAGGTTTTTAAAAATAATGCTGAAAATCAGTTTGAGCCAGTGTTAGTCACCTAATGGAAGTTTTGAATTTCAGCTGAAACAGACAAAACCCATTAGCTGATTACACTGTGGGCCCGGAACACGGCTCGTGATCCAGCCTCAAATGAGCAGATCGGTCTTGTAGTGCTGGTTCCTCCTAACGATCATCCTTCACGTTGACAGGGATCCGATGACAAGGCAATGCCGGTTCTGGAGTCTGTTTATAGCTCTAAAAGGCAACATTTCCTGTCTGCCAGGTAAGAAGATAATAGAGGGCTCCGGTGTTTCTAATGACAGCCACTGTTCTGGCTCACGTTTCACAAGCAGTGCCAGCATTCTCCCCTTGAAGACGACAGGGGTGCCGGCTCCTCACCCCCCCAGCTGCGTCCCACATGGCTGTCTGTGCCCAGGTGGTCTTCACTCCTGCTTTCGTGAGCCTCACTCATGTGCGATAATTAAAATAACGCTCCCCAAGTGGAACATCCGTGTTTAAAGTGTGCGACGAGAACCAAGTCCTTTGTCGTGAGCAAGGTCTGGACCTCAAGGCTCTGTGGCCTCCACACGAGGCAGAAACGCAGGTGACCCCCTTCCGTTCTCAGTGGACCAGAGCCCTTGGCATCCACTGGGGCAGTGCACTCTCCCAGACTAACCCGGGGTATTTACGAGGCTCGCAGTGGCATTTTTCTGCCATGAACATAGTTTTAAGCACAAAATCATTTGGAGCACAAGAGCACCAGCGATGGTCCACCTCATTTGGAAACACCGACCACCGGCAGCACGTGAAACACCAGCTGACCTAAACCGCAATTTACTGACTCCAGAATGGAAATGAAAATATAAATTCTGACCACAGAGGACCTTTAGCCCACGCTGGACTCGCCGAATCCCGACAGGTCACAGAAGTAGAATGAGACCCTGCGCTTCAGCACAGTTCCCGTGGGAGCGTGCAGAGGTTGGAGCAACTGCAGAGACGGGGAGCTGCCGGGACGAGCAAGCCCTGAAAACCGGCTCCGGAGCCCCTGGGAGACGCAACAGGAGCAAAAACATGCCGATGTCGTCCAACTCACCCTCCATTTCTGACAAAAGTAAGTTTCCAGACGAGGCAGCGTCTGAAGAAGCCTCCATGTTCACTACACCACAGGTCTAACCTGACGTGGGAAAAACACGTGGACATGGCAGGGACGTGACCAAAAGGACCAGGCTGCCATCTGGTTTCCCACTGTGGCTCTGAGTGACTCCCTAAATGCACTTCATGCCTGCATTTGCAGAAATGGAGACATCCCCGCCTCCACCACGGGGTTATCAGGAGCTTCCCAGTAAACGCGTACAGGCAAATCACCTGTCTCCCCCCACTTGTGTGCTATGGGGCTCAGCTCACCCAGGAAACCAGGGGCCGGGGGATTCAGCATCCCTGCCTGAAGGAGGGGTGGTACCGAGCCCAGGCCCAGAGACGGATGCGGGGCCTCGGGAGGGGTCTCTGTGAGGGGAGTTCCCAAGTCAGAAGTCAGAGAACCGGGCGCCCATCAGTGAGAGTCAACAACTGCAATCTTAGGGGGAGCAGACAGATGGGCCAAAGTGAGTGACCAGGTGGCCAAACGAGAGCATTCTAAGAGGGGAGCCGAGGGTCACAAGTCTCAGGAGGCCTCTAGGAAGAGCCACGAGCCTAGGTATCAGAAGGAGAGCCCAGCTCCCTGCCCCAGAGGTCAGAGAGAATGCAGCTCCGCCTGGGCCACAGAGGAAAGCGTAACGTGGAGGCCGCGATGACCAACTCCAGCCCCCTCAGCAAGGACGCAGGCCACTGCTGCCCGGCGCCATGAGCTCTTCCCCCCGAGAGAAAAAGCAGGGAATCGTGAGTCACCAATGAAACAACTAGTGTCCTTCTGTGAGCCAGAGGCCAAGGGACCCCAGGGCCCACCACACAGTGCCTGGGCCCCTCAGAGCTTCGGAAGGGTAGACGGAGGTTGGAGGCCCGCTGTCCCTGTGCTGGCGCCGTTTATGAAGAACGGGGATGCATGGGAAGATTCGGAAGACCAGGTACACAGGGGAGTGGGGTGGGCAGGCTGTCGGGGCCCCATCCCGCTCCTACACCTGCCCCGACCAGCCAGCCTCACGCAAAGCTGTTCTGCTCCTCTCCAGACACCCCCAGGACACACCACTCGCTATGACAGAAGTGCACCCCGGTGTGTCCCCGGCTGTTACAATTGCACCCCGCCTCAGCAGCTTCTCGCTGGTACAAGGTGGATGAAGACACTGGAACACCGACAATCTCAAGAAATTTCGCCCAAGCACAGGGCTCAGCAGAAAACACTGCAAGCAGGACAGCGGACAAAGATCCCTGAGCAGGAGAGACGCTCCAAGAACCAGGCTCCTGACCCCCAGCTCTTCATAAGGTGATAGACACACTTACCCGCGAGGCTGCCAGCAAACTGCGTGACGCCTCCATTTCCTTCCCACCACTGAGTCTCCCCTCCTAGGGGTGAATTAGCCAGAAAACTAAGCAGACACCCAATTCACAAACAAAAACACATTGAAATGCATGTAGGCCTTTAACAGCTGAAATTATATACCTTCAAGTGCACCGCGGGCGTGTTTTCTAAATATTGAATATCTACCCGATGAAGTCAATGCAGGACGGAGTCAGGAGTCACAGCGTGCGGTTCAGGGAAAAGGCCGACAAACCGGGTAACAACAGACACAGAGCAGCCTCGGAACCTGCGGCTCAGCTGGCGGGCGGCAGTCTGGAGCAGGCTGCCTGAAAGCCGGCACGAACCTCTGGAACCCGGACGCGAAGATTCTGAAAGGTATGGGGAGATAACCGCATTGGCACATGAGGCCATCCCCGTGTCACCCAGCCCCACAGAGGTCTGTGCCTCGGGGCTGGGAAGGGGACCTCAGACCTGTGGCTGTGCCGACAGATGCAGAAACCAGGGGTGAGGGCAGAGCAGTGGCTGGAGGGGGTCCCCACGTTGTCCGACTGTGGCCCCCATCATGGGGCTGTGTGGGCGGGCCGGCCAAGGCCAAAGTGAAGGGAAGGACAGCGATGAGGGGGGCGGATGGGGCAGAGAGGGGCAGTCCCAAAGAGCAAACTGGTGCCTGGACACCCTTCGGAAGAAAGGACAGACTCAGAACACAGCCCCCGAGGCCACGGGGCCACCCCAAAGCCACCAGAGCAGAAGGGGCTGGCAGTCGGGCAAAATCCTGCCAGAGTCAAGGTTCATTTTATTAACATATGAAAAGAGCCTGTGAAACATTTCCAGGCTGAGAATTCCCTGGGTTTCTAACGGATACTAACAGAAGACAAATGCTCTGTGCTCAGGACCGTGCTTGGTCGCTGCCCCAGGTGGGGGCTCCGGCCCCTTGTCCCCACGCTCAGCTACTCTCCACGCCAGGTGCCTGGGTGCGGATCTGGCACTGGGTGCTCCTCATTTTGCATCTTACCACCCCCGGCTGTCCTTCTGCCATCAAACTTCCCTCCTAAGAAACAAACAACCGGGAGTCTGAACTGACCACCCGTCCCAGGACAGGAGAGGCCCCGCCCTGTGGGCACCCAGGAGCAGGTTTCATGCTGTCACTCTGTCTCTGCCCCCCGTCACCACAGTCCCATGGAAATGAAGAGTCTGAGCCACCAGCTTCATCTCCATGCCCGGCGCACGGCCCAGCTCTCAGCTCCACCGAGATGGGGCGGGACGCCCATTGAGGTGCATGAGGTCAGACGCTGTCACAGGGTCCAGAAGGACAGGCAGACGCACAGAGGGCTGTGCAACATGACCAAACCCTCCCTGAGCACAAGACGGTAAAGAGGCTCAACGTGAGGTCCCAGGTGACCCTCGGCCCAGCACCCCTCGTCCTCACGCGTCCTCCACGAAGGGACCCATTTAGCCTAATGCTGGCCAATGAAGGACACTTCTGTGACCAACCCTCGCCAGGGTGCGCGATGTCTCCGCCGGCCCCAGCCAGGGGAGCAGGAAGGCGTCCTCAGCACAGCAGGTGAGCCGCGAGCCCAGGAATCCAGACGCGAGTGCTGAGAGCTGGCTCCCCGTGCCAACGCCACACCTGACCCTCAACAGAGACACGGCTGCCTCTGTTATCTCCTGCGCCACAGCCCCAAACTGAGCTCACAAGATCCCAGCATCAGCAGTGTCACCACTGTCATCGCCGACCAAGTCACTGAAGAGGGCGCCAGCTTTTTATTACCAGATAGGATTAAGGAGCAAACATCTTCAGGGCAAGAGACGAGGGCCAGCTGTGCGCACGTTCTTAACGGCTAATTACACGAAGACATCAGAACCGTGACTTCTGAGCTGGGACGGAGCAGACGCAGACACGGCAGGAACCTGGGGGTTTGCCATCAGCTCCCCATTTCGCAGCTCAGGCTGGCCGTCCCCAGCCACCCCTCTAGACTCTGCCGACCCCGCCACGCTCCCGTCAGCTGGGTCGTTTCCTTCACGAGTCGGTGGAATTATCCCCACGAGGATCATTTGCTCAGGCGATTACCACCGTGCCCCTCGCCCCAGGAGCTCGTGGGGCGGGAACCATCTCCTTTAGCCACCACGCGATACCCCACACCTCCCACAATGCCTGGTGCGCAGGAAGCACCAGCAAGTCCTCGCTGAATAAACAGATCAGTGAGAGAAGCAGCAAGGAAGGTGGGGGAGCTGTGCCTGCGGCCAGGCCATCGCCACAGAAGACACAGCTCAGGCCTCGGTGAGGAAACGCACATTTAAAAGTCCTCCCCCAAACCCTAAATGGTGGAGTGTCTGGAATTTGACAGCCAAGGAACAAAGGCTCGGCGAGTCCAGTGAAACCATGTCCCTGCCGGGCCCTCCAGGGGGGAGGGTAGCGCCCGACATGCCCCCTTCCTGACGGGTGCTCACAACGAAAGGCCCTCAGCTCCCTCAGAGCACACGGCCCACTCCGGAGACCAGCGTGTCCTCAGGACACCAGAACTAAACGTTTCTGCCCGGGTTTGAAGTTCACTTAAGGAACGTCAGTACTTTCCTCTTCTTTCTTCAGGCCACCCCTTGATCCTGACTGTGTCATGAAACACTCTCAGAGACAGACTCGTCAGACAAAGGCGAGGAGGCCAAACCACGCGGGGTGATGGGAGGAATGCAGAGCAGAGCAGACAGTGGCCCCGGGCAGGCTCTCTCCCCGCCAGGCTGAGGCCAGCCTGCACAGGAGACCAGAAGGGTCAGGGGGAGAAGCTTCAAGAACACGAAGCCGCAGGTTTGAAGGAGGTACAGTCAGCCACCGACACACCCTCTGTGGGAGGCGGGGCTACGATGTCACCTCACCGAGAGGCCTAAAGGGCGCAGGTGACACAGGGCACTGCCCGCCGCTCCTCAGGGACTTCTGATGGCTCCGATAGGCCCGTGGAGGCAGCTGTGTGGCCGGCAAAAGACGACAAACGCAAAACAGAACGGCTCCCAGGCCTGAGCTCTGACAGCCTGCTGGGCCGGGACGAGGATGCGAGCCAGCGTCTGGGCCGGCACTGTCTGGCGACGCTCTCGCAGCAAACGGGGACCACCTCGTTCCTGGTCAGCTGCTCCACAGGGACACCAGCAGCAGCAGAAGGAGTCGTTACGGATGCTGGTGGTCCATGAGCTGACGCAGCAGCATCCTCGCAACCGGCCTCCCACAGTGCATCTCCTCAGCAGGTCCCAAGTCGCCTAGAGGAGATTCTCTAGGACGCGGATGAGAGGCAGGACATGGAGGGAAGGTCACCTGAGCAGGGGGTCCTGCTGTGGGTCCCAGGCCCGCTGCTGGGTCTCCCTACAGGGCCCCGCTCCCAGAACGCCGCCTGAGGGACAGCGGGTTAGACGGGGCTTGCGGGTCTGCTGCCTTCTCTTGGGCGAAGCCGCCGGGACCCAAGTGTCCCACACAGGCCTCCCGCCCGTAGGACTAGAACACGCACAATGCACAGGAACGGGGCGGGAAACAGGCCAGCGCCCGGGTGCAGCAAGGGGCCCCTGCCCACCGCTCTCTCCTGGGCCCCCGTGCGCAGCCTCCATGGGGAGCAGGGGGCGTGCACTGCCTGGCCAGCCTCCTGCCCAGGCCCCCCACGTGCTAAGTGACCCAAGGCCAGGGTGAAGCATGTCTCTCTCCTGACGGAGGCCGACCCTGACCCTCAGCGTGGCTCTGGAGCTACAGCCCTGCTGGATGCCCTCAGACCCACTTTAATAAGACCCGTGGCTGGGGTGGGGCTGGCCCGCGTTCTGAAGGAAAAGGGGCGAGCCACGGCCCGGCACTGGATCACCTCCTGGATAAAAGGGGGGCACAGGCAGCGAGGCCGGGCAGAGCTGTGCTGTCGTGAGGAGTGGCCGGCAAGGGTGGGTGTGGCAGTGGGACCACTGGTGGGCCAAGGCCTGTCTTTGGAGGGCGGCCAGGGTGGGCGTGCTTGTCTCCCCACGCACCCAGGCTCGCATCCCCCGCCCCAGCATCCAGGCCTCAACCTCTCCGCGAGGCGCTGTGTTGCAGGGCGGGAGGACGCGGCCCAGGCCGGCATGGGTCAGCCACTGAAGGCTCGGGGGGGGTGGGGAGAGCGGCACCCATCGGACATGCCCCCCTCCTCCCCTCGGCTCTCAGGTGGGCAAAGAGAAGACGAGTCTTCAGAGCGTGTGTCTTCCAGGTCTCCACGGTGAGTCGCTGCAGCGAGACCCAACAATCAGAGCCCCGGGCATCGTCCTGGCTGCTGACGCACGTCCTGGCAGTTTCCTAACCGAGGTTTTGGCTGCAACGTGCCAGGTCGCACATCCTGGCGACTGCCGTTCACTCCGTCAGGAGCACCTGCAGCAGCCTCAGGGCCCAGCACGGAGCCCCCCGCCAAGAGAGGCTACCACTCCCTTGCGGGTGAAGCCACAAATGGGCCCCGGCGGTGGCATTCCACACCAGTGCAGAGGCTGGCCTGGACCAGGACAGTGATAAAATCACCGATCTTGCACAATAAACAGCAGGCTGTAAAGATGCCATATGAAAATGCCCCTGGGACCCACCCTCATCAGCAGGTCCTTTAACGTGACCTAAATTCTTCATGTTTCCACCCCGTTTGCACCAACCTCCCTGGCCCCGAACATACACACAAGCATGTGAGGGAACATACAAACCCCTGAATCACAGGGACTTCAGCCACACAGCCTGGGGGCTTAGGGTGTCACACAGCCTCCAGGGCCGTTCCTTCAATGCTTGTCCCTGGGGTGGGTTATCAGCCAACATACGAGTCAAGCTGCTCAGAGAGGCCCCGTCTGGGGCCGGCCAGGTGGCAGGAGGGGCAGAGAGTGTGCCCACCTGTGCTGCGGCATGGTCCAGGGCAGAGCTCTCCCTGCGTCCGGCTCTGCTCATCCCAGGGAGCACTTCTCCACCCTGCAGACCTGTCACCCCCTTCCCTTAACAAACACTTCCTAATATCCCGCCCCTATCAGGCTCATGAGGAATAAGCCCTAACCCTTCCAATGACTTCTACAAACCACCATGAAGCCGTTTCTAAAGGAAAGACGGAAGCGACACAAGTTATGATGATCACACACGCATTTCAGCCTGTAGGGCACCGGCACGGCTCCACCTGCAACTTCAAGAGTGACGTCACCAGGAATGCACAGCTACGACCACACCTCAGGCCTTCGTCATGTACAACCGCACACTGATACCCTGGGCCTGCGTCAGGGACAACCGCACACTGACACCCCGGGTCTGCGTCAGGTACAACCACACACTGACACCCTGGGTCTGTGTTATGTACAACTGCACACTGACACACGGGTCTGCATCAGGTACAACCACACAGTGATACCCCAGGTCTGCATCACGTACAACCTCACACTGACACCCTGGGTCTGTGTTGGGTACAACCATACACTGATACCCCAGGCCTGTGTCACGTACAACCGCACACTGACACCCTGGGGCTGTGTCACGTACAACCGCACACTGACACCCTGGGGCTGTGTCACATACAACCACACACTGATACCCCGGGTCTGCATCAGGTACAACCACACACTGATACCCCAGGTCTGCGTCACGTACAACCTCACACTGACACCCTGGGTCTGCATCAGGTACAACCACACACTGATACCCCGGGTCTGGGTCACGTACAACCGCACACTGACACCCAGGCCTGTGTTGGGTACAACCAAGCATGATACTCCTGCCTTTATGGGGTCTGACACCATGTACTACATGTTATGTGATTTTCCAGAACAGTTTCAAGTCCTGGTAGAGTTCCAAAGAAAATAAAACCTCCCACAATTTATGTCACAGCTGATGTCTTGAAACATTCCTGGGATCTGCTTTAATCAGATGTGGTAAATCATGCAGAACCAGAAACGACTGTTGTGAGGGAAGTTCTTCTATCACAGACCCCTAGAAACAGGAGGCACACGACGCAGGGAGCACCAGGGCTGGTCAGGAGGTGGAGGGGGCAAGGGGAACGCGGGCAGGAGCCTTCCCGTGGTTTGTGGGAAGGAACGGGAGAGGCTGGGTGAGCGGGCTTACAACTGGCCAGTTTCAGTGGCTGTGGGTTTAGGGGTTGTCCTGGTTGTCTGGTACCTGGCTCCGGGAGACAAGGGCAGGGGACAGTGGCCCTGAGGGTGAGAGACGATACAGGAGGCGGTGGGGGCAGGGACCCTGCATGGATTGGTTTGCATGTGGAAGGCCTGTGTACCATCTCCGGGAAAAGCTAGCCCCGGGGGGACCATCCCTCCAGGGTCAGTAAGTCCCCAGATATCGAGGCATCAGAACCCAGAAAATAAAAAGCACCGTTGATACAGCTGTGTTTCCAGAACCTTCAATGCACTAAAGGTCCTTGAACACAACGTTGTGCTTACACGTGAAGTGGAGCTGGCACTGGGCTCAGCTAACTATAAATATGGGATAATTTTCATTATATGAGCCTGTCCCACAACTGCAGGATGTCAAACCTCCGTGTCCTGCCCCCTTATTGCCAAGAGCACCCCCAATTGCTGTGACAACCAAATTCCCCCTAATTCCTGAACTTCCCAGGCAGGGCGGTCCTACTCCCCTTGAGAGCAGGGGCAGCGCACATGTGCCCTGGCTGACCAGCGTTCCTGCTGTGTGCTCCCTCCTTCTGACTCTGCAGGGATCCCAGCAAACAGTGACAGAGGCCAGCGGGAAGCAGTGCTGGGTTTCAGCCCTAGGGGGTTTCACACCAGGACACCCTGCAAAGGCAGTGGGGGGTGCACCCCAGGGCGTCCCTATGGGATACGGTCCTCACAGAGCCAGCAGACGGGGGCCATGGACGCTCCCCTCTGATGCACGTGCCTGAGAGTACATGCAGTGCTCCGGTCTGAAGAGGAAATGGGCTGGACATCTGTATGTGAATTCACATTTGTTGACAGCTATCGAAACATACTCTAACATTAGGAAATGTTTTAACTAAGATAGCAAATGTAAGCTCAAGATTAGAATCATGCCCAAAGCAGAGAGTTTTCTGCTGTTGTTTCTAATAAATATCAGCAGATGTTAAAATCTGGATGTGCTACCATCCTGGGAACTTAGAAACGGGAGCGGCGTTGCTGGCAAGAAGAAACCAGTGTAACAGGCGTCTCTGAGAGACTGGCGCCGTGGGCCTGATGGCAGGCTGTTCAAATCCGTACCTGGTGGTCCAGACCCTCAGCAGAGCAGAACAGGAGCCAAAGCAGGGGTGTTTGCGTCCAAACGCTTCACAGCCCAGAGACGTGACGTGATGTTTGAAGACCGCAGGATTCACTGGCAGAGCCGGGCTGCACCCAGGTCTGTGGATAGGTGCGCAGTGGTTTTCATGGTACGGCTTCTTCATTTAACTTAGAACTCCCCTGCGGGAGTGGTGGGCTGCGTCGCCTAATTTTTGGCATCTCCCTTACAATGATAAGAATGGTTTCTTTCAACAACACACATCTTAGATTTAAAAGCACATAAGACTCTGCCGAGATAATCTTTCTGCTGTGTGCCGGATGCTTTTTGGAATTAGAGGCATAAAATGGAACAAACTGAACAGTGTTTTCGTTCTTCTCTCTTAAGAAGCTACCAAAGTGGGGACTCGACAGGGACTGGGGACCGTCACCTCCTTTCTAACTCCCAGCTGGAGAAGACGGGGTTGCGCAGTTAAGAACCCACCCTCCCCTCCTGCGTGGAAGGGGAGCCCAGCCGTGATGTAACCGGACACCGAAGTGGAAAAAGTCAGGGCAGGGACGGAGCAGGAGCTGTGTGGACGTGGGTCAGGCCTTGGACGGTGTTACAGCCTCGGCAAGAGGAGGAGGGAGGGAGGGAGGGAAGGCGAGCTCTAGGCAGAGCCCTGTGAGTCACATTCACGTCCTGGACGCAACCGCACGCCAGCTGTCTTCAGCCTGCAAGTTCTGTGACACCAAGAGCATTCGTAAACAAACCCTTTCTGCTGCTGACATTCTGAGTTGTATGATCTGAACCATGTTATTCCACGGAATCCGCCGTCTGAGTATAAACGGATGTGAGGAACGTTTGCGGACAAGGACACAGAAGCCAGTCAGGCCAACCGCTCCTGACACTCTGCTGGTGTTACACGCCCCAAAAGATCCCGAGTGGGGCTTCTCCCATCTTCAGGAAACACAATCACTGGAGAACGTGCGGAAAGGTTTCCTCATAACCCCCTCTGAACTACCGACAGGGAGTGAAGAAACACCCCCAGATCAACCTGCCCAGAAGCGAGCGCAGATCTGTCTGCAGTCGGCTCGGACGGAGACCAGACCGGGCAGCTTCCCGCATTCCAACCGATGACGACCTTCACATCAACTCACAACCTCAGAATCTGCCCTTCACCTTCAGCAGCAGCCAGAGGAGATTTCCAAGGGGCGAGGGCAGTGATCCGCACCTCTGCTGGGATTTATAAATCCCAAAACAGAAGCAACAGGAAGAGCCGTGAGGGGTTTCCACGCATTTCATTTCTACGGTAATGTACTTTTTCTTTAATGAAGTACCCAGGAGTGGACGGTGACCTAGCATGTCCTGCCATCCCAAGTCGGCAACGTTAACACTTTATGACATCTGACTCGGCGTCTGTGGAGAACTGGAACGTCACAGACAAGCTACGGGCCCCAATTTTCCCTCCTCAGCCCCTCCCTTCGCTTATTGGCCAAATGGGTTAAACTCTCGTGAATCGTGAGCCTCGTGTCACTTCCCCTTTTTTGTTGGGTTTTCTCTTCCCCAGAGATTCACAGAAGTTCTCACGGGGACAGACACTGCTGATCTAGGAGGCAGAGACCTCCCTGTCAGTCACTTCTCTTAATTCTCACACTCTTCACAGAGAAGTTGCACACTGTGATGTAAATTTACCAATCTTTCCACAAACTCTTCTTATTCCTTGATATTCTTAAAGGAAATGTTGTCTGACTTCAGCTCCGAGGTGACAGGAATTTGATGGCTGACTGTGGACATGAAGACCCTGTCACCTAACGTGACAGACGAATCCAGGGTCTGAGGCCCAGTCCGTGCCCCCGGGCCGCCAGAGCCAGGGCTGAGGGTCAGGCGTACCGTCCCAGCTGCTCAGGCCCCAAGCGGGAACAGACTGCAGGGAGTCGAGCCGAGGATGAATAAGTTACTAGGGGAGAAGAAAAAACTTTCCTACTGGTAGCTGTCGTGACCTTGATTAGATTAAACTCTGTGATAACAGGATCATATTTAATGCTGGTTTCTATCCTCTGTCAGGGTCAGAAACTCAAATACCCGCAGGGCCAGGCAGTCCCTGAGGGAGGGGCAGGTGTGTCCCACTGTGGCAGCCGCTCCAGGGGAGGCAGGAATATGGGCTCCCACCCCCGCTGCAGGGCCCAGGCCGAGCCAAGGAGCTTCAAGGCTTTTTGGAAAACACAACTAAAACATGCCAGGACATCTGGCCTGTGGGCCACACCTGGCTCATGAGCCAGACGTTTGTCCAACGTGTGCAAAGGCACGGCACCATCCCAGCTCCGGTAACCACTAAAAAGACCTGTGGGATCAACGAATGTAACGTTTAATATATAAAAGCTTAACTGTCATCCTTCCCAGGCCACTGTATTTTCAATCTCCGCTTGATTTAATCAGA
The DNA here is from genome assembly GCF_041296265.1 of Equus caballus. NCBI lineage: Eukaryota > Metazoa > Chordata > Mammalia > Perissodactyla > Equidae > Equus > Equus caballus. The sequence goes on along the minus strand of NC_091700.1, from coordinate 100,111,892 downwards.
TTCATATCAGAGCAATAAATATTTATTGGCAGTGCTGTGGACACCGCGGTCATCACTATCTTAAACAAACACGACTCAGTGCCCTGGAACTCCCAGTCTCTGAGTGAGGAGGAGGACCCGTTGCAGCTCTGAACGTGTATTTAACGTCTACGTGAACTGGCTGGAAAAAATGAGGCAAGTAGGTGTGCACTGAGAGACAGGGTTTGCGAAAAGGAATATTGACACAGCACTTAACCTCAGTGCACGACGGCACTGATACCACCCAGGAGCTGCGGCAGCCCGGACTGACCCCGGCCCACAGCAGGTTCCTCCACTGCCCTGGGGCTTCTGCGGTTAGCGTCTGCTGTCCCCACGTGGCCCCGCGCGCATGGGCCTCCATCCCTGTCTGCTCTCGCTGAGCAACCTGCTCTGACATCGCTCTCACGAGTTCTAGGGAATGAGAGAAAACTAGGAGTGACTTCTGTTCCACCTCGCGGGCCGCGCACATGGAGGAGGCTGAGAGGAACAGGCTCTGGGCATAAAACGTCCAAGGGACCCGGCTCAGAAGGACACACTGCTCCTCAACAGAGTGACACCTCTGTGTTTCTCTCCCTTTAACCCCTCGAGCAGCTCAGGTCACTGTAGCTCTTACTGAGCTGACGACGACAGGAATCAGGACAGACATGGACCGAACAAGCGCTTGTTTCCGCTGTAAGCATTTCTTTAAGTGAAACGCAACTCACGTGAAAAATGCGTAACTTGTAACCAAGCAGGTTGCTGTAGCTCTGAGAGAACCATCTACACAAGGGTTTTTTGTCAACTGACATGCGATTATTTGAGTAAGAATTTCCCATTTCAGAATGGACGCCATTCTGTCTGCTTGACAACATAGGAAGAAGATGAAGTAATTCTATAAAAAAATAAAATAAAAGTTCACAGAACAGCCTCCAAAACCCGTCCAGATAGCCTTGGAAGCGTCTTTACCACAGCAAACAACAGATAAAGAACACTCATCTCTGACCTTTGCATCAACAAATGACGGTAAATGTGCAGAGCCCGTTCACGACAACAGAATTTCACGGGCGTGTGAGTTCAACGACCTGCAACAAAGCGAGAAGCCAGAGTCTGCTGGCTCGCAGCCCCGTGTTCCCCGCATCAAGCAGCCGGGGGCACACGCTCACGGTGACGGAGGTCAAGAGCGGCCGCTGGAGCAGGTTTCTCGGCCTGGGGGCTGCAAGACCCAGGCCGACTGCTCACTGTGCTGGGCCCTGTGTGCTGCAGGCCGCATAGCCACACCCTCCCATCCCCCACACGATGCCAACAGCTCCCCCTCAATGCCCCCAGGCATTCAACTGTCCCGGGGGTGGGGATGTCAGGACAGAATCCCTCCCAGCTGAGAACCTCCACGTGGGAGACAGACCCGACCACAGACGCCAGCATGGGGGAGACGACTCAGCGGGGTGGGGAGGGGTGGGCTGGGCTGGGGGTGGACGAGCAGGCGCCCTGAGGGAGGCCCCACAAGAGGGCTCCCTCCACCAAGCGGTGGCAGTGCTGGCCCCGTCCACCTGGACGAGGGCCCCCCTTCTTCACAAACCAACCTCACAGCGCTAAGTCTGGTCTAGATGTGACACTGGTGGGATGCGGCTGCCTCAGAAAGGAAACCATGCGCGGGGGGTGGGAGCGGGTGCTGCCGGGTACTGGCCTCTGCCCTTCACCCTGAGCGCCGACACTCAGGCGGCTGCTCGTCCTGGGGAAGCCCCTTGACTGAACCCCAATGAGCAGCTCTTCCCAGAGACGCGGCCCAGAGCTCCAAAATGGAGTCACAGCTCTGACACGAGGCTCTGCGCCCCCCACACAATTACCCAGCGAGGAGAACATCTTCTAAAGGACGTCTAATTTACATACACTAAAATTAGAGTCTCAACCGTTCCAATACATTCTTGTCATCAATTCAGGTCTCAAGTCCATCGGGAGAAGCAGACGTCCTGCACAGGGAGACACCACTTCACACCCACTAGGAGCCGACAGCAAAAACACGCGTGGGGAGGATGGGGAGAAAACGGAACCCTCACACGTCAACAGTGGGGATGCAGAAGGGACAGCTGCTTTGAAAATCAGTTTGGTAGATCCTAAAAAGTTAACACAGAACATAACTGACAAGAGTTACCACACAACCCAGCACTTCCATGCCTACACACCCCCCCAAACTGAACTACATGTCCACACAAAAACCTGTACACGAGTGTTCACAGCCCAGATCTTCAGAGCAGTCAGAGTGGGAGCCTCTCAAATACCCACCCACTGAGGACAGCTAAACACAGCGTGGTCCATCAGTACAACGGAACGTTACTCAGCCATAAAAAAGGGCTGCAGCGCTGACACAGCCACAGCGTGGATGAACCTTGAACAATGATGCTGAGGGAAGGAAGCCAGACACCAAGAGCCACACAGTGTAGGAGTCCACTTACAGGGAATGTCCAGAAGAGGTAAATCCACACAGACAGAAACCAGACCAGCGGTGGCCCAGGGCTGGGGGGAGGGAGCAACAGGGAGTGACTGCTAACGGGTGTGGGCTTCTTTTTGGGGTGATGAAAATGTTCTAAAACTAGATAGCGCGGACTTTTGCACAGCTCTGTGAATATCCTAAACAACAGTGACTGTACACTTTAGAGGGTGAACGTATGGCATGTGAATTTAATCTCAATAAGGCTGTTATTTTTATATATTAAAAGAGAAGTGGGCGTATACTACAAATTCTGGAACGGAAATGAAAACCCATTCTTGCTTTCTGTAGTCTACCCTAATTCAACACATATGTAAACCTCTCACGGTATCCTTCGGAGTCGGTGGAATTCCTGAACATTCTGGCACAAGGGAGGGTGCCAACACCACCGACGCTCCCGGACGCTGGAACAGTGGTGTCGCCGCCTCCCAAAGGACGGACAGGAAGTGTCCCCACTCACCCAGGGGGCCAGCTCCAAGGACACCTGCTCCGAAGGCCGCCCTCACCCTCATCTCTCGCTGGCCCCTCTCCTCTCCTCTTGACAGCGTCCTTTATCTGCTGCTGCCCGCTACTCAACCACCCTCTCATCTTTCCTACGAGACTTTTAACTCCTTGAGGCAGCACCTGGCTCTGATTCTTTCTGGAACAAATCCTCGGTCCACCTCAGGGCCTTACACACAAGGAGGAGGAAACAAAAGGCGTGAAAGAATGAATGGCACGTTGCCACCTTCACGAGAAAGAGAAGAACTGGGCGCTATGTTTACTCAAGGAAGTGACAAAGCGGAAACATTACTCAGTGTTTAAACAGCACTGAATGAATGAACTTGTTCAGTGGTTCTGCTTTACACGTTAGCTGATAACTTCTGATGCTCCAGATAAGGGGTCAGCCTCATTTGAGAATCTGCAGGGAAAAGGACACCGAGAACTCCAGGTTCAACTATCCCCTGGAAATCCCAAGGCCCATTTCTTCACTGGCTGCTGCATCCGAGTCGGTTTCTTTTATGAGGAACGTGACCCAACAGGAGGAGCCATTCCGAGACGACACCCGCGACATCATACAACGCACCACAAGCAGCTCTTGGGGTGGTTCCTGGATTTCACAGAGGGGGAGCTGGCGTGACAGATTTCAGAAAAGTGAGAATGTGTCTTGATCAACGCATTTCCCATCAAGTATCCCTCATGCAGACAGCAAAGGCTGAAACCGAGCTGAAATCTACGGAATGTGCCTCCGCGTCTGTCCAGCTCTGATGGGAACCCACGAGGAGCGTGGGGCTGGCTGCTGGAGACCCCAGAGCCCCGCTCCGCTGGGAAAGTTTACCAGCCAGTTCTCTGGGAAAATCGCCAGTTTCCAGCTGGTGCCTAGCGACCCCGACCCGGAGCAAGAGAGATGTGCACCGGATGCAGCAGACGCCCGCGGGGCACGCTGATGGCAAAACCAGTAAAACAACTAGGAAGCAACAAGTTTTGAGGCTTTACTAGCTCTGTTTTTCACATAACTTATTTAAGTAGAAGTTTGCACAATGCACTCTTTAATAATGGCTCCTAGGACCCCTGAGCATGGGCACAGGCCGGCCCGCACCCCACTGGCCCTTTCCCGTGTTGGGGGCACAGGACGCAGGGCTGAGTGTAAGGAGGGGGGACAGGCGCATGGCCTTGCCCGGCTCCGTCTGGGGACCTTTGGCTTTTTTCTGATTCAATCAATATCCTTCTGCAAGACTCTAAAAGAACAGCCGATTTTTGGAAACACCAAACGAAAAAGTGAAAGGATAGAGCAATCAGCCTTGATCTGAATAAACCGCCTCATTTTCACAATTCCTGTGAAGGTAATGAAAACATAGAAAGTTGAAAACAGTGATAGTGACACACTCGGAAAACAAGCAGATTAAACAAAGCCTCTCCTAGAAAAGCGGCACAAAACGACTCAGGAACCTTCCACCTTGTTGACTCTGAAAATGAAAGCACCCAATGTTTGCTCGCCAGACTCAGGGCATGAAGACCAGAAAACACACTGCCTTTGTCCTGGCTCTTCCCCCATGGGGCTTCCTCTCCCCTGCTCTCCGAGACGGCAACAGTGGTGGGATGCTGGCGGCCTCGGTGCCACAGCTGTGTGGTGCCGTCTCTAACACTGACAGTAATTCCAGTGACACCCTTCTATCTTTTGCCCGAACAAACTGACAAATACGGCCTTCAGCAAGGTATCGTGCATACAGCAGGTGCTCACGCGGCTGTGGAATAAATCCACATAAAGCTAATGCTTGAACTATGATCATTTGATAAACAATTCCACTATCATAGTAATTTAGACTAGTGAATTACCAGGTGTCAGAGCTGCTTAAATAAACAATTCCTATGTTTTAACTTCCATGTTCCCCCTAAAAGACATCCAGGTCTTATTCGTGGCCCATGTCCTCAACATGTTTGAAAACCCTCCATCTGCCGACAACTAGACCTAGCAAGGGGCCACAGTCAGGCGGATGTCCTCAGACTGTCACCCCTTCCTTGTTCCATAAGAAACTTCTGGCTGTGCCTCGCAAAGAACCTGGTACTCGGACAAGCATCGATTTTGGGATGTCTTATGTGAGCTGCCCTAGGGAGAAGCCCACGTGGCAGCAGCCGTGAGGACCCGAGGCCACCACGGCCTCCCGGGTGAGCTTGAAGGGACGCTCCTATGAGGCGTCGGGAGCGACCTGGAGCCAGAGTGCCCAGCTCACCTGAGCCAGGTTCCTGACCCAGAAACGGAGATACGCACCAGAGTGGCACTGAGGTTGTGTAATTCGTTAGTCAGCAAAGATAAGAGACAGCCGATAACAGATCGCTGATACCCACATGCATGGAGGGCATAAAACCCACCCTCCTTGGAGGCCCCGAACTGGTGTGATCCAGGTGAAAGTGCCCTCAGAGTGGCCCCGGAGATGAAGCCGTGCCCACTCATCCTGAGGGGCGTGGGGCCACGAGGGGCAGCGGGATTCCTACTTGGAATGGCTCAAAGGCCCAATGCAGGGTGCACGCGACTCCTGGGTATAGGAGCCACACAGCAGCCACACACGTGGGCGATGCAGCCACTTCCAGCTCAGGTTTAAGAACAGACTGAAATCTACAACAACAACGGCTGCGTTTTGAGTGCCTCATGGGCAGCTGAAACTTGAAGCCCCACCTTTGTAACAACCCTGGAGGGCAGGTACTTCTTGTTCCTATTACAGACAAGAACCTGAGGTCAGAGCGGACATGGAAACACCCCACAGGCCACTCAGGGAGCCGCTCACCTGTAAGCGCCTACGTGGACAACCTCCACGGGGCCATGGATGAGAGGAGAGAACGGTCCCTTGTGGGCGGAAAGATGAGACTGTTCCAAACCGGGGCAGAGAGGCCAGGATGGGCTGTGCGATGGGAGCAGAGGGAGCTGAAATCCAGCGACTTTGACCAGTAAAGCACAGGTGGCAAACTGTGGAAAGCAGTTTTGGTACAGTCCACGAACTAAGAATGGTTTTTAAGTTTTTAAATGGTTGGAAAAAACCAAAAGGAAAATAACTATTCATAACGTGACAATTATACGAAAGTAACATGTCACTGTCCATAATCAAGCTCGATGGCAGACGGTGGCCCTCACGTTTGTGGGTTGTCATGGCCACGCTCGCGGCAGGACCGCGTACAGCAGCTGTGACAGACCACGTGGCTCGTGAGGCCTGAAATATTTACCATCCAGCCCCTGACTGAAGTTTGCCGACCCTGCCGACAGGACAGACGTGGTGAGGAAGCATGAGCACGGACAACGTTTCTCAAAGCTACAATGATCCCAACTGGTCAATTCTGGGTCTGAGCCCCACTCCAGGCCCACTGCATGGACTCTCTGGGTGGACCCCGGCACCTGCATTTAAACATGCATCCTGGGTGATGCTGGCAAAGTCTGAGATATACTGGTATGGGATCTCCAGACGGAGAAAAACCCAAACGTGTGACAACCCTGTGTTGGCGAGGCAGGTGGGGAATAGGCAACCTCACTCGTTGCTGGTGATAACGCAAAACAGTAAAAACATAGACACATTTCTCCCCTTCTCAGAAATCCCACTTCTAAAAATCTATCCCAAGATATGCTCACAAAAGTACAACTGGTGTGTTCAGAGGGTCAGGAACTGCAGGGGTATTGGGACAGGAGACTGGAGACCAATATCCTTAAACTGAGGACTAGCCAGATAAACAGCAGACGTTATCCAGCGGTGAAAAGAAGCGTGGACGCCGTCCACACAGCACACCGACCCGGAGTGAACGGGGAGGTGCTGGGGAAAGGGCGGTGACGGTCTCACCGTGTGCTACTGTTTGTGCAAAAGAGGAAATGTGGATAGAGATTTGGGGACGACAACCAGGAAATCTGAATATGGTGTGAATGTCAGATAATGTTCCAGAACTGCTGTTACTTTGTTAGGGGTGATAACAGCACGACACTTATGTTACAAAAACGTTCTTGTCAGTTAGAGATGCGTACTGACATATTTACAGGCGAAATGACCCAGCACGCTGGATTTGTACACCAGCAGAAAGAAAAAAGCCACCTCGCAGAGCGCGGATGAAACAAGATGCGTCATAAGTTAACTATTGTTGAAGTTGGGTTAGACGGGGTTCACTATGCTAGTATTTTTATTTTTATGTATGTTTGAAAATGTCTATAATAAAAAGTTGAAATACAGAGACTATAATAAACATCTATATACCTACTATTTAACTTAAGAAATAAATCATTAAATGGAATGGAAACCCATGTGTAACGGGTCAAACTGGGTCCCCCAAAAAGACATGTTGAAATCCAAACCCCCAGGACCTCAGGATGTGACCGTATTTGGGAACAGGGTCTTTGCAGAAGTGACCAGTTACGATCAGGTCACGCTGGATTACGGCAGGCCCTAAATCCAATACGACCGGGGTCTTCACAAGAGAAAAGAGAAGGAGACCTGGACTTTTTAAATAAATGTTATTCAAAATGCTGCCAAAGAAGGGAGGGGACGTGATCAGGAACGACCCCCGGGAGCTGTCACGGCATTGGTGATTACTTATTAAGCCAGATGGTTGTGTTATCATCATTCTTAAACTGTATGTGTACACTACACATCCTCTTGTGTATGCATGCTATATTTTATAATAAATTGTTTAGAATCCCTTCCCCCTAAAATGCTAAAAAATAAAAGTTTCCATTTTTTAAAAAAGCATGTCATCAGAAATAGAAGGCTGGGGCCAAGGGTGACAAATTCCAACGTGCTCTCAACTTTGACGCTGTGGGTTGAACTACAGAGAGGAGCTGGATGGACTACAGACGGCGTCCCACGCGGCATGCCCCGGGAGCGCACGGAGGCTGGGACGCCGGCCCACCCCCCAACCCAGGGCACTGTACAAATATCGTCAGTACACATTCAGTGATGCAAAAGAGGTCGGGAGGCTCTGCAGGAGGCGCACGGACTGTGTGGCTCACAAACTCAAGGTGCTAAAGAGACACGAGCAGAATCCTGAAGCTCCTCTAGCAATCAGAGCTGACCACAGACTGAAATTTCAACGGTGCAAATACTACAGATGCTAACCTATGAGCAGCATTTGTTGCCTGATTATATGGTTTTAGAATATTTTTTACACTATACCTCTAGCTGACTAGCTGACCGCACAACTGCTTATTCAGATTAACAAAAATAAGCATAAATTCTCGTAATTTTAAAATTGCATTCATACTTATTACTTCTCAGAATAAATACGTCTCCTACATGATCATCGAAATTAAAAGGTAATAAAGACCCATCTTGGTTTGGGAGTCCTATAATGGCTTCTAGCCTCCACCTATGAATGTTTCATAAATTTATGTGATCCTTTCGATTTTGTCTCATCCTTTCTCTTTGCACACAGTCCCACATTATTTTTTTAATTTCCAAAAAGCTACAAAGGATCTGTGAAATGTGCACATAATGCACTCTCTAAGAAAAGCATTGTTGCTTTGAAAGACTGCCAAGAAATCTATTTTGCCTTTGCAGGATCTTGGCATAACCAGCCCACATGCTGAGTGGAGTGAATCCTTGCCAGTCAACGGCACGGCGCTCCAGGAGGCCGCATCAGTGTCTGCCACAGTCCACCAGGACCCGGCACAGAGGCCTCTCTGCCATCCCCTCCTCACTGCCTACTTTTCTGCCCGGCCCCTAATCAGGGACTGGGGGTGAAGATCTCTTGCACCTGACCAATCTCCCTCAAGGATCCATTTATTCCAGGCTTTAAATACCACTTGTAAGGGAACCTGCCCCACACCCACACCCTGGCCCAGACCAAACCTGAGCACCTGTTTGTGGACATCTCCCTGTCCACACGCGCAATGGTGACTGCACTTTCTACGGTCAACCCGTCCACCCCCGCCGCCAGCCTCTGGACACAGGTGAATCTCAGGGCACACAGCCACAACCGAAGATCAGACCCATTACTTGTGTGCTGCCTTTACATCCAATCGTGGTTTTCAACCCTGGCAGCACACTGCTGTCACTTAGGAAGCTTCTGGAAAATATTACCAATGCAACTCAACAGCAAAAACACAAATAACCCAATTAAAACATGGGCAAAGGACTTGAATAGACATTTCGACAAAGAAGATACACAAACGGCCAATAAGCCCATGAAAAGATGCTCAACATCACTAATCATTAGGGGAATGCAACCAAAACTACAAACCTCACACCCATTAGGATGGATGCTCTCCGAAAAACGGGAAACAACAAGTGTCTGCGAGGATGTGGAGAAATCAGAATTCTTGTGTTGGGAATGTAAAATGGTGGAGCTGCTGTGGAAAACAGCACAGAGGTTCCCCAAAAACAAACAGAAATACCCCAGGATCCAGCAATTCCACGGCTGGGCACGCACCCAAAGAACTGGCCGCCAGGATCTGAACGAGGTATTCGTACAGCCACGTGTACAGCAGCGGCACTCACAACAGCCAAGACCTGGAAACCAAGTGTCCACCGATAGGTGGAGAGAGAAACAGAATGTGGTCCACCCATGCCATGGAATGTCCTTCAGCCTTAAAAGGAAGGGAATTCTGACACCTGCTCCAATGTGGACGAAGCTCGGGGACATTACGCTGAGTGAAATAAGCCAGACACACTGACATGAGGTCCCTGCAGGAGTCCCATTCACAGAGACAGTAGACGGCGGTGCCCGGGGCCGCAGGAGGGCTGGAGAGCCAGTGCTGAACAGGAGAGCGCGTCAGTGGGGAAGGAGAAGAAGTGCCAAAATCTGCCGCACAAGAAAGTGACTACAGTTAACACCACTCAACGGCACACTTAAAATGGTTAAGATGGTGAATTTTATGCTATGTGTTCTTTACCACAATTCAAAAAAGTTTTTTAAATGAAACAGTGTGTGGGCCCTGCCTCTCAGAGCTTCTAATTTGACCAGAGTGGGGCCTGGGTATCTGTTTTTTTTTGTCCAAAGCTTCTCATATGATCTTAATGTATAGCCATAACTAGGAGCATCTATAAACTATAAACTAAAATAAAAAACATCCCTTTAACTAAAGGATATGTATTTACTGGGTATTCTTCACCCTCTGCACATGGAGTACACAGCAGGTGCTCAGGGCTTACCAAACATCCATGTGACAACTCACTGAGGAAAAGACAGTGATCATCTGAGCAAGATAACTAAATATAGTTTAAAACGCTGGCTTAATCATAATTTAATTCTTTAATTCTGTTGCCAATTTATCCCAAGACCAGCATGTCTTCTGCCGTCCAGTGCCCCACTCCCCCGTGGGTCCAGGGACAATGCTGATCCGTCACCACGTGCCGGGCACTGTTACGGGCATGCCCCAACATCATATCGACAATTATGAGACGGATATTCTTATTATTTTCATTTCATAGTTGAGGAAACGAGGCCTGGACACTGAACTGGAGTCCCGTGACCAAAACGCTTTAACTGGGGGCCACAGAACATTCTCAAGAATCAGGAAAGTTTGAGAGACGTCAGCCAGAGCCGGGGCTACGGGGACGCCATCACTGCTTTCTTTCCTTTCCTCTTCAGTGAAGGGGGACAAAACGAACATGCTGAATGTAGTGAACATGCTCTGCAATCAGAGCCTGTGTCCACACCAAGGGTGGCCACACTCCTGGGGACACGGCCGACGGCCCACACCCGCGGGTGCCTGGTTCTGGAGGATGACAGAATAAGACGCCGTCACAGAGAGCTGAGGCGTCCCAGGACCTCGCCGGCCAGAAGCTTGCTCATTTTAAAGACTTTTCCTTTGGTCTCCACCTCAGCTAAAGCCGACTCTACAAGCTAAGATTCACCCTCAGCGATTCCGCAGCACGGACGTGTCCCTCAGAGGGAGCGTGACGCGCTGGCACACGCAGAACACAGCCCTGCGTTCTCCACAGTCGTAGTGTGAATGATACACACTTAAGACGGTGCCTGGTGTCCCCTGCACATGGACAGCCACATCTCTAACCACAGCTGAGCTGGGAGGGACACGCCGCATGGCACCGCACACACCAGGACGACCCCAATTCGGCCCGTGAAAACGTGGGCAGAAATGCAATCCTGGCAAAAGCAGAACGTCTTCACTCTCGAGACGACAGGCGAATGCAGTTCAGTGGCCTTCATAACGCAGCAGGGCGCTGACCGAGGGAGGGTCGGGTGGCATGGGCTGTAAACGATTAACCAGTCAAACGCGAGCACTTTCACACGAGAAGTAATCCGGGGTCACTAGACGGAGAGAATCCAAGGTCCCTACGTCTGAGATGGACTGGACAGAAAACATCCCAGCGACGCCAGTAGAGGAGCGCATAATCAGTCAACGCAGAGAAACACTCAAACCACAGCCTCCCGGATCCTCCCAATCAGGTGGAAGCACAGAGACACTTCCTGGGTCTCCCACGCACTTTATGTCAACTGACAAACGGCCAGAGAGGGAGGCTTTCCTTATGAGAAAGAGGCGAGCAGCACAATTCACTCCGTTTGCAGCTAAGGCGCAGTTTTAGCAGAGTTATGACAAAACAACCACTTTCAACACCAGTAGAAATATTTTTAAAAAATGGAATTTGGCTTCACCCGCAACTTGCATGATTGGCACCACCACAACCCAGCGCTCCGCAAACATACCACCCCTTTCTCTCTCAGACGCCTGGCCAGGGGCCTTGGCAAATCCCCCAAATCAAAATAAACGCTCTGGATGACTGACGGCCCTCTTTTTAAACTCCAGGGGAGCAGGCTGAGACCCCAGGGGTCACAACTACTCATTTTTTTCCTTAAATGACACAAGTCAGCTTAAACGTATGTCCATAGACTCCTCAGCCAGAAGGAACCCTGGCATCCGCCTGGAAGTCGGGCTCTGGGACCATCCCCGGGGCCTCCTTCGGCCTGTTCCATTTTCTCACGATGCTCGTCTTACACAGCTCTTACACAGCGCTGAAAGCGGACAGTCAGTTTCACGAGACAGACATCCCAGGACATCCACGCCCTTCACTCCGACAGGCAAACAGCAAAAGGCCGAGCGTGTCATGACCCCTGGCCTGTTGGTATCACTGGGCTCCGGAGGGGCCAGAGCAGGCTCGGGAGTGGGCTTCTCCAAAGGTCCCTGAGCATCTGTGCAGACGTCAGCAACCTCTCTGCTCCACACCACGCTACCTAAGCTTGAAATCTCATTAGCTTATCTTAGGCATCAGACTGCCAGGCAATTCTTGAGTTTCTTTCCTCTCCCAGGACACACGGTAAGGATTTGAAAAATGCGTGTTCCACAAATAGGAAGCCAGGACATCCTCAAGGGTCTTTTAGATTCTTAGGTTGAAAAGATGCACTCGAGCCCCTGAGACACAGCTACCCGGAGGGGGCACGTCGTGACAGCAGCGTCACACGTGGAATATGCCATCGAAATAAAACAGTGAGTCTGGCAGCTTATGAAAAAGGAAGTTGTTATCCACGCCCCCCACCCCCATGGGTAACTGGCATAAATAAGAGGCTTCACATAATTATAATTAGCATCATTTTTACACAATCAAGCAAATTTTAAGTCTTTCCTTCTCTCATTTTTGGTTCTCCAGCATCTAAAATTAGTGCGAACACAGTCTTCCCCAAGACCGGCAAACTCTAACTGGACACGGCCACTGCCGCAGACCCGAGCACGGGCACCTCTGATGACCTGGTGCTAACACCTCAAAACTCCCACCGTCCCTGCCCGAGGCCTGTCCCCAAAGGAGCGTCCCACGAAGGAGCTCCTCCTTCACGTGGTCCCCGGTCCGAGCGTTACTCAGTGCCGAAGCCAGCGTGCAGACACACCTTGACGCGGGAGGCCACACCGGAACACCGTCATTGGCATAATGCGCCTGTGCCCATCCACGGAACTCTGACGTCGATGCCACAGTGACAGCTGACAGCAACCTCTGAGGGGGCCTGCATGTGTTTCAGAAACCTCCCCCACCCTGACACCGTCTCCACCAGGCAGGAGAGTCCGTCTTTGCTTTCAGGGTCAGGCTGCTCTCTGAGCAGCGAGTCCACCCTGCGCCCTGTTCCCAGGACAGCGGAGAGCGACTCCACAGGGAGGGGGCATCTTCACCTTGTCTCCCCTGGACCCAGAACCGTCGCTGGGACAAGAGGCTCAAGATTGAACTGTCAGAGGTCACCCCCAGCTTCTGAGGCAGCCTCACCCTTCCCAGACGCCGAGCGCTGTCCAGGGCAGACAGAGGAAACACGCAAAGGAAGCCACAGACACCACGGCCTGGACGCAAAGTTGGCCCAGAGCCAGGCAGCGAATCCCGGGGATGCGACGACAAAGGGGCCAGGCTCCCACTGCTCTCTGAGGGTGCCGCCCAGCTGGACACTCCATGACGGGAACGGCAGAGGCGGCACAGGGCTGTGCTGGCTGGGAGTGAGGGACCACAGCTGCGTGACCCCCCAAAACTGTAAATCCTGTGGACACACAGCTGTTTGTTCTGGCTTTATATTCTTAAAAACACTGACCTAAACAAAGCGACAAAATCCCATGTAAAAATTGTTCAAATCAGTACCACCTTTCCCTCATTTGGTTCTCAAAAACTACAAACTCCAGAAAACACAAACTTAAAAATGCAAGGAAATCCAGTGTTGATAAACTGAGCTTCATCCTCAGTAGCGCCCAGCGCACCACGGTGCAGGCAGCGGGCAGGGGCTTTACTCCAGGACACGCCAGGGGACCCACAGGCGGTGCCTCACTGATGGAGAGCCCATCCTTTGCAAACAGCGCTGCCTGCGCTCCAAGCAGCACAGACACGGGAACTGAGGTCACGCTGTGTGACACGTGGGACGCGGAGACAGGTGGTGACAATGGGAACCCAGTCACGCTGGCAAGTAACTTCCCAGGGAAGCAGGCCTTGTTGGCAAGACGTACAAACCCATTTCCTCTCTGTGGAAGCCTTTTTCTGGAGCCCAGGGCTACGACTCATTTCAACAGCTCCCTGGACGCCACAGCCACACAAAGCATAGAGTATCTTTGCCTTCACTCTACAGATATTTCTGGGAAAGCCAGAGACAACTCAGGAAAGGCTCCTCTTAAAGGTATTTTCATCTGATGTTATTCAAGCTGAAACTTATGGTAGTGAACTCACCCACAAAGTTGAATTTCCATGATAAAAAATAAAATTTGCTCCTAAAATCCCAAAAGCATTGCCTTTTAAATGAGGGAACCCTGGGGGTAACAATTCAGTTGCATGCTTGCTAATCATACGGCACTGTTCTAAGCATTCCACACGTATTAACCACTTGACTCGCACATCAACTTTGTGAGGTTTTTTTCTTATCATTACTCTATTCTTAAAAGATATACTGAGGCATATTAAAAGATGTAAGAGTCCATTTGTGCAAATATCTGGCCCCACAGCCCTTCCCGCCAACTGTGCTGCCAGAGACACAAAAGCTGCTATTTGTCGTCACTTTGTTTTCAAATTATTCTTATGAAGATAAAATTACAGAAAGTCTGATAGGAAAGGCAAACAACCCACAACACTATACTAATATACATTTTCATTTTTGCATATTCCCTGTGTCCTTGACCACATTCATACGTGATATAAAGGCAATTTTGCAACCTAGTTTTTCAATGCTATCATTTTAGAATAGTAAATAGGGTTAAAGGTTAAAAATACCAAAGGCAGCAGTTCTATGTTGAAATACATGGTTTTTATAGTAGGTTTTTTTTGGCTGAGGAAGATTAGCCCTGAGCTAACATCTGTGCCAATCTTCCTCCACTTCATATGTGGGCCACTGCCACAGCACAGCTGACGAATGGTATAGACCCATGCCTGGGATCCAAACCTGTGAACCCCGGGCTACCAAAGTGGAGTGTGCCGAACTTAAACCACCACACCACGGGGCCGGCCCCATGAGTAGGTTTTATCGCTTCAGTTTCCAGCTCTAGTCTCATCTCCGTCCCACTGCTGCAGATTCAGAGCAGCGTGGGCTCACCTGCTAACCCTGAGCCTCCCATCTCACACAGCTGGGAAGCCTTGGATCTGTAAATGGTGAAACCCAGGGGGAATGTGATAAACCCTAAGAATTCTTCTCTGCAACTACCCACAGTGAATGTCATATTATTTCAATTCTAAAACTCCCCTCCTTTGGATTCTCCAAGAAAACGAAGCATTATTTAGCAAAAAGGTCTAAAGTTAAATATAAACCACACTCTCCTGGAAATTTCTGAGGACACGTTTTTTTATTGGAGGGGCACACACCTCACAATTTTTCCTGAGACGTGTCATGGGGGAGGCTGGGCTTTAAAACGATGACAATCTTTGTCACAGCTGGAACAGCCTTGAAAACCCTGGAAGGCATTAGGACCTCCCTCCAGCTGCCAACCCAGTGGGGCATCTTGGAGGAATGCAGCAGACGCGCCCTCGCCCTCGGGGCCTCCTTCCCTGCCCCAGGCCCTCGAGGGGAGCGCCAGCCCCGGGGCACAGCCAGCAGCCACCACGCTGGCCACTGACTTCAAAGCAGTCAGTGCCTCTCCGGCTCCAGCGGACGTGCTCAG
Source organism: Equus caballus (assembly GCF_041296265.1). Taxonomy (NCBI): domain Eukaryota; kingdom Metazoa; phylum Chordata; class Mammalia; order Perissodactyla; family Equidae; genus Equus; species Equus caballus. The sequence goes on along the minus strand of NC_091700.1, from coordinate 100,096,401 downwards.
TGCTCCTGTCACACGCTCGTCCTGCACCTGGAACCTCCTCCCAGGACAAGGCCAGGCCTTCTCCCCACCCTCCCCGTCATCTGTGAAGACTTTCTGACCATCAGCGGCAGCAGGTGGCAACGGCCCCCCATCCCCCTGCACCGTTCTCGTGTTCAATCACCCCTTGTTTATTCACGATGAAAATGCCGCCCAAGTTTGCCCAAAACTCAGTGAACTGAGGACTAAATGCCTTTTCCTGTTCCACTGACGACACGACCGGAACTATCGCCTCCTGAGAGGGCGCGGTGGAGAGCCACCCTGAAGAGCTACAAGAAATGTCGAGGGCTCTGAATCAGCCCAGCTCCAGGAGAAGTGGAAACGGCTGACAGCGAGCCGGCCCCTCTGGGCCTTGCTCAGCAGCCTCGAATGGCCCATCTCAGGCTACGAGGAAGGCTCTAGAAGGTCCTACCGGAGCAGCATCTCCAAGCCCCACGGTGAGCCCAGTCATGGAGAGCATACTCAGGAGCATGCTGACCCCCATGCAGAACCAACACACGCACCTAGAGCTCTCACTTCAGCCCTGCGGGGACTGCTTCCACAGACCCCTGTGGTCATTCTCAATACCAACCAGTGTGATCTTCTAGCAACATAGGTCCCCCATGTTTCTAAAACCTCCCGACCTCACTGTCCATGGCCCTCCCCGCAGTCACTGCTCCCATCTCAGGGCCTTTGCACGTGCTGTTCCTCACCCAGACCACCCTCCCTCAGACATGCACAGGGCCCCCTCCGTGGGGCCAGACATCCAGACATCCGTGGGGCCTGGAGACGCTGCTCCGGTAGGACCTTCTAGAGCCTTCCTCGTAGCCTGAGATGGGCCATTCGAGGCTGCTGAGCAAGGCCCAGAGGGGCCGGCTCGCTGTCAGCCGTTTCCACTTCTCCTGGAGCTGGGCTGATTCAGAGCCCTCGACATTTCTTGTAGCTCTTCAGGCTGGCTCTCCACCGTGTCTCCACCACACCCTCTCAGGAGGCGACAGTTCCGGTCGCTTTACACCCACACCAGCTCAGCGAGGCCAGCCCTCACCACTCTGTTTAAAACTGGGAGCCCCCCACCCCGGAAGCCCGTCATTCCCAGCTCCCATCCCCCGTGGGGTTTCTCCATAATACTGATCACCACAAATTACAGGATATTTCAGTGAACATTCCATTGAACAGTAACTTACATACAAAATGTGCTGGTCCCAGGTGTGCAGCCCAGCCTTCACCTGGGTACCCAGATTTGGTCAAGAAACAGAACATCCCTTCTGCCCCAAGGGGCCCCTCCCACTATCCCAGCCTCTCCCGGGAGGGATCAGCATCCCGACCTCAGCGCAGGACCATCGCTCACCGGCTCACAGATGCAGACCCAGCAGGAGCTCCACCTGCGGCCCTGGCTGATGACCACTCTGGGCTCACTTACGGGCGGATCTGGGAACCAGCTGAGAAAAGCTCTTAGAAGCACAATTACCATCAGGCGGTTGCTCCAGCAGCAGCGGGCACCCCTCTCCCTGCGGGCGGGCGGTGCCCTGGCCCCTCTGTCCCTGAGGCCTGGCATTTCATCTCCTGGAGACAGAGGCAGATGACTGCTCCCACCAGAGACGCCTTCTTCTCTTTCTGTCTTTTCAGGGCCGCATGGGACCCGAGGCACCAACTGCATTTACAGCAAAGCTCCCTTGGTGCAGAGGTGGGCAGGGCAGTCCTAGGACGGCTCCCGGCCCTCCCCCCGCACCTGTGCCAACAAGAGCTGCGGGGGGCATGGGGCTGGCCCCGCGGCCGAGTGGTTAAGTTCGAGCGCTCTGCTGCAGGCGGCCCAGTGTTTCGTTGGTTCGAATCCTGGGTACAGACATGGCACTACTCATCAAACCACGCTGGGGCAGCATCCCACATGCCACAACTAGGAGGACCTACAATGAAGAATATATAACTATGTACGGGGGGCTGTGGGGATAAAAAGGAAAAAAATAAAATCTTAAAAAAAAAAAAAAGAGCTGCGGGGGGGCAGAGGGGTGCCTGTCTCCCTGCCTCCCTCACTCTAGACCTTGTCTTCCTCACCAGCACAACCACCTGAGACACACGGCCCACCTCACACCTCGCAGACTCCAGTAACCAAAAGACCACGCTGGGGGATGCCGTCCCCAGGCGCTCTCCACAGACGGAGGCTCCAAGTTCTGGAAGATCTCTGGGGACGGGCAACTCACAGCCACAGGCTGCAACCGCACACTCCTCCGGGGGTGGGGGGAGGGGGGCCTCTGTTTTGCCTGTGTGATACTGTGACTTATAATAATATATGTTTGGTCTTCATCCTTTCCCGGCACGGAGCTCCTAAATCCCTTGGGATTTCCTAACGGGTGAGAGCCACAAAGGTGTCCTTTGTTACGTTAATGAGGTGAATTTGGACCCCCACCTAAGGATCAGGGCTGGCTGCCAGGATGACCAATGGCCGGATTGGAGGGCTGGAACTTTCCGTTGGTTCAATCACCAATGGCCAATGGTTTAATCAGTTATGTCTAGTAATGAAGCCTCCATAAAACCCAAAGGACAGGCCTAGAGAGGCTGGGCGGGCGTGAACACGTGCCGATGCGAGGAGAGCAGCGCCCTTTCCCACGGACCGTGCCCTGTGCATCTCTTCCGTCCGCTGTTCCCGAGTTATAGTCCTTTAAAACAGACCAGTAATCTAGGAAGGAAGCTGTGTCTCTGAGTTCTGTGAGCTGCTCCAGCAGCAGATTAATAAACCCCAGGAGGGGACACGGGAGCCTGCGGTGTACCGCGCTGGTCAGAAGCCCCCGTCACATCCCGGACTTGCAGCTCTTGTCTGAAGCGGGTGGTGCCGTCTGGCGGGACGGAGCCCTTAACCTGCGGGGTCTGACGCTGTCTCCAGTGTATACCCGGGGTCAGCACTGAGTCGACTTCTCGGACACCCTGCTGTTGTCAAGAACTGCCTGGATGTGTGGGGAAACCCACCCCCCAGGGGAACTGGGTCCAGAACCTTATTTACCTTTGTCTAAGCTATTTTGTGACTACATCACTGCATTCTGAATTTACGCAGAGAGAACCACCACCTGCACTTGGTCTTTAGGGTCATTAAACACCCACTTAGCACTTCCTATATGCAAATTATTCTGAGGCACCTAGGTAAACTGAGGCCTGTGTCTACGGCTGGAAACCCAGGCTGCTGCGTGGGGGTACGTGAGTGGGGGTGCCGAGTAAGAAATTAAAACCTAAAAGTGGACTTCAGGGAGACGAAGGAGGCAGTGGAGGCCAGGAAGGAGGGGACAAGAAACCTTCACAGGGTCTCGTCTCCTCCCCAGGAGCCTCTTGCCAGCTCCTCCGTGTTCCAGAAGCATCCTGGACTCGTCTTGACCACAAAAGGCCACACGTACAGGGATCATGGAGGTTCCTGTCTGCCCGGCCCAGGCCTGGCTGCCATCCCGGGAGCTCCCTGAGGGGCAGGGGTCCAGGTCTTCTGTAACAGGCGCCGGGTTGAAGCAGGCGTGGGGTTCAAATTCTCCACCAGGAACAGCACGGCCACGGCCCAGTAGGAAGGGGCATTGAAGGGTCAACAGTGGACCGAAGGACCATCTGCGGGACTCGGGCCAGGCCCGGAGGCTATGCCCCAGTGCAGAGCAGAAGCGGGTGCCAGCCTGGAGAGGGCAGCGGGGAACAGGGCAGGGCACAGATGGCCACAGAAAGCGGCATGGGGTAAAGGAAAGCAAGCAAGTTCTGGAAAGCAACACTCGATGCAGATTCTGGCTCTGGTCTCCGTCCGGTTCCCGGCACAGAGCTTCAAAAGCCCTTGGAATTTCCTGTGTGGCAGGAGGGCATCTGGTCCTTCACCCCGAGCCCCTTTCGATCACACCTCTCAGGGGTGGGGAGGGCTCAGTTTCGGGGAGGGGCTGGCCCACCCTGATCACAGGGCTGGGACTCTCACCCCATTCCCCTGGGGAGGGCAGGAGGCTGCGCCCAGCCATGTGGCCAGTGCCGTGCTGAGACCCCAGAGAGAAGCGTGGGGAGCTTCCTGGTGGTGGGCAGACGCATCAAGCGCTGGGAGGGTGGCGGGGAGAGGGCAGGGAGCCTGCACCCCTGCAGGACCCCCCTCCTGGCATCGCTTCCACTTGGCTGGTGCTGAGCTGTGTCCTTTATAACAAAACTGTGCTTCCAGTGAGTTCTGGGTGTTGTCTGGTAAATGATCAAACCTGGGAGGGCTGTGGGAAGCCTGAATTCATAGTTGGTCGGTCAGACGCACCGGCGGCCCCGGGACTCACGGCTGGCGTCCACAGTGGGGACAGTCCTGTGGACTGAGCCCTAACCTGCGGGGTGGGTCAGCACCAACTCTGGGTACCCAGCGTCAGAAGTGAATTGATCTGCAGGACACCCGCGAGTGTCAGGAACCAGTGACAGAACAGGCTGCACCTGCTCTGACACCAGAAGCACGACTTCACAGGCGCTGCCAATCCTGGGAGCCTCATCCTCCTCAACTGAGGATTGAGGTCCCACCAGCTGGACCCTGACAGGCTTTTCACTATATCAAATGACAGACCCCCTAAAGGCTAAGGTGGCACATGTAAATGTGGTTCCCTCAGGATCAAAGGAACCCGGCGGCCCCCATCAGGTGGGCAGCCCAGAGGCTCCTGGTCCTCCACGCTCCGGGGCCCGGCCATCTGGAGGAGGGAACCAGGCGTGTGTCCGAATCCATCAACCCAGACGTCAGCTCCAGACTTGTGGGTCAAAGGTCCCAGGGCACTTGGGTTAAAACGACCCCACCTCCCCCACTACACATGGCGGGACGTGCGCCCGGCCCCTCGTCACGTCTCAGGGTCTGGGGCAGGGACAGGCAGGCCCCTCTCCGGCTGCTCCACACTCTCAACCGCCCTCCGTTCCAGTGTCTAACCTTGACTCCTCCCTCTGCTTACATTAACCTAAAAGTTTGGGGGGTCTGGAGACAAGGGAGGGAGGAGGTGGACCTGAGGGCGCGTACCAGATGTCCACTTTATGTCCTCCGGCCATGGCTGACCGTGGGACTCATCGTGGCCACCTCTGCCCCCCCGCCACTCTGCCATCGTGTGAGGCCCCCTCCCTCTGCCCCCCAGCCCCCGAGGCCCTCGTGCTCAGGGCACACTCTTCTCTGACTTGTCCAAGAACACGGGAAACTGATGTTATGTTTGTAAACAGTGACTGTGGCGGTGGCCCCAGGCGGGAGGCCAGCCTGGTCTCAGCTTGATCACCATGCGAAGCCCTCACTCCAGTGGGTCCAAAGGCACAGGTGAGGAGGTCTGTGTCCTCAGCCCTCAAGGTCAGCTCTATCCAGCCTTGCCCTCTGCCGTTTTCCCTCACGGTGGTTTTAAATGTGTTTCTAGGCTGTTCTGGGGGGACCTCTTTATCAGATTGATGGGGCTATGGTTAGCAACAGCGCGCAGGAAGTGCCCGGAGGACCAACAGGAGCAGGACCCAGCTCAACCACAGCCAGTCTCCACTGTGGGCAGGACAGCTGCCACCGTCCACTGAGCGTCCGCTTCTCAGTCAGAACAGTGATGACGTTCTGTGCTGGGAACTCATTTTAATTCATTTTAGCGGTAAAAGCTTTATTCTTTTTTCTGATTGCAAAAGCAATACATGATCAGTATTAAACTTTGAGCACAAGCAGAAAAACAAAGATGAGATAACAACCACCCATAATCTTGACATCCAGAGATAATCACTAACATTTTTGTGTATAATTTTCCAGATTTTTTTCTATGCGCATATTCACGTGACTCCATAAAAAGGCACATATACTAAAAATGGGACCATATTACAGCTACTGTTTGCAATATGCTCTTCTCATCCAACACAGTATAAGCTTCCTTCCACATCAATAAATCTAAATCTGCACCATCTCTCTAAAGGACCACGTGGCACTCCCCTGCATGAACTCTCAGTTGCGTATTCAGTCAAATCCCTGTGAGAGATCTGAGGTGCTGGCCTGGCTGGAGGAAACAGTGCTGCAAGGCACATGTTAATACGGTCCTCTTTGTGCACTGGGCCCATGATTTCCCGAGGTTAATTCCTAGAAATGGAATGGAAATATTTACTTTGCACCAACGATACCATTTTTTTTGATTAAGGAAATGGGATTATTCCTACAGCCTACACGTTAATCTTAAATGGTAATAGTGTTTCAAAACAAAGTAATAAAAAGAAAAATTTATAAGAAAATAAAAGGTAGTCTTTTTATATTTATTTGCTTTTACGCTGCCTCGCTGAAACAGTTGACACACCTGCGGCAGATCATAAAATTACCTGGCCGTGCGTCGGAAGGACAGGCTCAGGCCGGGGCCCCTCCGACAATCTGCCAAGACGGCATTCAACAACACTCAAAGATCACAGGCATCAGTTCCAACAGCTAGGCTGTCGATCCATCCACCGCCCCCTCTTTTTCTGTTAGAACCAATGCCGCCGTTTTAAGCCTCGCTCATCTCTTAATATTCTGCTCAAGACCAGCCTCTGATCCACTCGCTGCTGACTGCTGAGGGCTGACTCCACACCCAAGAACAGGGTCCCCGCAATCCCGGAGAAGGACGGTTCTAAGACACTGCACAGGGCAGGTGGCTCACAACCCACAGTGCTGACCCCCCATCTCCCGGCTCCCCAAAGTCCACCACACACAAGGACGAGGGCGGACCCCACGAAAGGCAGCTCTCACGCCCGTGGCATTTCAGACGACACTGGCAGATCTCTTCTCTGTTAGGATGTACGCGGAACGTGGAAAGTTACAAAATTGTTAACTGCAAACATTCATTTTTGGTCGGCTAAAAAATAAAACTTCATGAGCACAAACAAAAAGCAGAATGAACAGTGTTAGTGGAAAATAAAATTGTTGGAGCTTCAAAAACCTCCAGATGACTTCATTAGTATTTACACTGCTTTTACACCTCTTTCCGAAACTAAAGCAACAAGGGCTTCCTGCAGAAAAGGCGAAAATGAAGACAAGCAAAGAGAATCTCGCGCAGAACCGGGCAGGGACAACCGAGCCCTGGAGGGAGGTCGAGGCAGCCACTTTTAACACGTGATAGGTTTCCAGGTCTCCACCACCATCATTTGACGAATTCGGTACTGTCAGGCCTCTGGGGAATGAGTCAGGACTGCCATCACAAGCAGTGCAGAGAAGCCGAAAACGAACAAACAAAACCCAAAACTGTCACCTTACCAGTAGCGTCTGTAACGTACGTAAAGGTTGCACGACCAGATGCACCAAAATCACGAACGTTCACCACAAGAGTAATTGTGGAGTTCTTGTTCTCAACCCAGGAAGGTTTGTCAAAATGCTGATTTCTAAAAACTGCGTCTTCCAGACTCCCACGTCCCTTCTGGTCAGGGGTGGACCTGATGAGGCAGGAGGCACTGTGTGACCTGAGACCGTGCCACCCTTGGGTCACAATGAGCATTCTGAAATAAAAGTAGCCCGACAGGTCGGAAGTGATTCAGGAGAAAAACCGTCACTTCAGCTTTGAACTGCGCATGCAATTATCTCACCAGCCTTTTATGATGGAAAAATGGGACCACGTTTTGCAATTAGTCTGATCATTCCGTTCTTTATACTTGAAAAAATTTCTGCCCCAAGTAGAGGACGTTCTGCTCGTGCTTCTCATTTCTCACGTATGTAGAATTCCCAGCACAAAGTCTCCACTTCCTCGTTCTGAGAACACGCCCACAGCCCCCTGGGCTCCAAAGCCCAGCAGGACCACCGGGTTTGCTTGTCCGCAGACCCTGTGAGCCGAGAAAGCACACGGCGCCAGCCGCCCAGCTCCCAGTGTCCTCCGAACTCTGCTGATTCCGTCACTTCACTTTTAACACGTGTGCAGCTTGCTCAGAGGCAGACAGACAGAGGTCTGGATGTGGAACAGGGAGCAGCATCCCCACCAGCACCTCCAAAGGGACCGGCCCACCGCTTGGGGTTTCACTGAGCTCTCGACTGCTGCCGGGGGCTGGCAGCTCTCCTCCCGCCCACAGAACGGGAACCCTCGGCTCCCCCGCCCGCACCTCCTGCGGCCTTCCCCGGCTGCCCACAGCCCTCCAGGCACCCTGACCACACGACCTGAGCTGGTGCTGGGTTCAGAGCACATCAGCAGCAGGCAGGCTCTGGCCTCACCTGACAATGCCCCGGTGCCGGCACCTGCTCTGTCCCCCAGAAGGCAGAGCTGGCGCCTGCTCAGTGACCCAGGAAGGAGGGCAGGCGGGAGCGACTCAGGAGGCACCAGCGCCCCCGGAGCAGCAGCACGGCTGCCCCAAACGTCAATCAACACAGGAAAACCACCACAAACGTCTTCTCTGGCTGAGACGAGAATGTCCCCGATTGGCTCTTCGTGGCTCCCATGGGACCCCGGAACCCAGAGGATGCTCCCTAAGGAGTAAGAAATGAGGTCTGGAAAAGGCAGAGATCAGGCTCAGCAGGAGGAAGAAGAGAAAGGGGGGGGAGGGAGCAGGAGGGCCCAAGAACACACAGCAGAAGGGGAGGCAGGCTCCCTAGGGGTCTGAGCTGTGGTGGCGGGAAAGCGGGGTTGTTATGAGGGCCACACGCACCCACTTAGGAACACCTTCTGTGGGCGCACAGTTCAGCTCTGCAGAGCAACGCACAGGACCCACGGGGGGCAGGGTGAGGTCTGGAAACATCTGACACGCCCAGGCCCTGTGCTGTGCTAATTCAGGCGGGGCCAGGCACAGGGAGCGGCCCTTGCTGGCCCTGCCACGTGACACTGCAGGGATGGTGGGCGGCTCACAGCACCTCGGGGAGGCTGGAGGACCAGGCTCAGAACACAAAGGCCAGGGGAATCCTGGCGAGAATGTGTCCCCAGTCTCTGCATCATCTCCCCAACATTCACAGTCCAAATGAGCAGCTCATGAGCCTCCCCCCAGGACTCATCCTGCTCCAGGGCTGCCACACTGGCCCACATCCCGCTGTGTCCTCCAGCCAGGTTATTTCAGCATGAATGAAGGGACAGGCATGGTATTTCTAAGGCAAAGACATGGCGGGCAGACACCTCCCTCCCCAACCCTCCGAGGCCCACAAGCCATGTGGAGACGGGGCCCTCAGTCTCCAGTCCCGCGGGGCACCCGCCCACATCACTCAGGAACATTCACAAAGCAGCAGAGGACCGGGTACAAATTCCTGCGAGCACGGCAGCCACGCCCGGGCTGAAGGGACCAGATTAAGGTCGCATCTGGAGAAAGATTAATCCGTAGAGAACTCCCAGAGATTTTAATCAAGTGTAGGAAGAGCAGATGGGCCGTGCTGTGGCAAGGAGCCGGGCCCAGGTGTGGAGGGAACATGGCCGGCACCCTTTACAAAGCTGAAGACACATGGGCCCAAATTCACCAAGTTCGTGCCTCTTTCATAGACTCAGAAATGAGCCAACGCTTCTTCTGGGGCAGTCTAGGGAAACCTGAGGGCACCAGTCCTTTCAGAAGGTTTTGGGTCCATAAAAATCGCTGCAGGACACAACCCAAGTGTCCACTGATGATGAATAAACAAAGTGTGTGAAATACAAATAATCACTCAGCTTTTAAAAAGAAGGAAATCCTGACACGTGCTACCACGTGGATGAACCCTGAGGACATCATGCTAAGTGTAAAGAGCCAGTCACGAGGGACAAACACTGTGAGATCCACTTACATGAGATACGGCGAGTCGTCACACTCTTAGAGACAGAAAGTAGAAGGGCGGCTGCCAGGGGCTTGCGGGGTGGTTAATGGGGGCAGAGATTCAGTTCTGCAGGATGATGAGTTCCAGCAACGCATGGTGGTGACGGTTGTACAATGGTGTGAAGGTTCTTGTGCCATTCATTTTTATACCATAAAATGGCTAAGACGATAAATTTTGTTTTGCATATTTTACGACAATAAAAAAAATGTGATGCCTAATTATCTCACTGTCTGCCAGAAACTTGGGGACAGACAGCCCTGGGTGTTCTCGCCACCCTCGGTCAGGAGCACTTCACCTTCCTGTTCTTCTGTCTGTGTCAGTCTCATCACACACAACACTTGTGTTACAGAAGTGTATAAAACAAGCACAGATGTGGGGCTATAGAAGCCACGTGCCCAAATGGGGAGCCAGCCCCCTCCTGCTCCTTCCTGTCTCTCCCGCCCTGCTTAGAGCTGGGGGGCCGGGAGCGGGGGCCTGGGGGCCCTTGGGGCTGCCCCAACCGTCAATCAACACAGGAAAACCACCACAAACGTCGTCATCTCTGGCTGAGATGAGAATGTGCCCGGCTGGCTCTCTGTGGTTCCCACGGGACCCCGGAACCCAGACGATGCTCCCTAAGGAGCGGGAGATGAGGTCTGGAAAAGGCAGAGATCAGGCTCGGCAGGAGGAAGAAGAGAAAGTGGGGGGAGGGAGCAGGAGGGCCCGAGAACACACAGCGGAAGGGGAGGCAGGGAACCACCAGGCTCACTCCCTCTTCCTCTGCCATCAGTTCTCCATCAGCATGGCGGGCGTCCTCTTTCCTCAGCGGGGCACACACACTGAGACCTGGTTTCATTTCAGCCTTGTCAACACTTAGCTGTCGGCAAAAGATTAAGTGGCCAGAAGGTGATCTTCCCACAAACTAACAGGGAAGGAAATTTCCATTCCGCCTGAAACGACTGGAGCCTCAGAAGCCACCACAGCATTAAACAGGAACGAAAACCCACGGAGACCTCCTTCTAAAAGATGGGCACAAGGACACTGACCGAATACTACAAAACTGTCGTTTACGCGGTACACGATTTCTTTTATTTGAATATGCTCAACAATACGAATATTTATATCCACAGGGACCATGAAAATTTTTTAAAAATCACTTCATTTCATAAATATTCACACAGCTTTGTGAACTCTGTGTCATACGGTACTACGCAGAATACTAAAACAGACGAATTTATAAGTACTATACGTCCACTGAAATTCAACTTGACTTGTTTTAAAATTTCGAGCCTCTCTCACGTTAGCCAAATGTATCAGAAAACCATCGGCTTCTGACAGCGTTAGGACGCCAAGACACTAAACCCCGCTGTGCGCTCAGCACCAAGTCCCCCAGGACTCAATAATGGACCCCTCTTTGTTATTTTGTCCTACGGACAGAAGGACAGGCAGGAGTGGGCACTGTCTGGCCAGAACTGGCCCTCGGCCTGATTTCACTCCAGCCACAGAGCCGCAAGTTGGAAGTGGGTGTTTGGCCTCTGTTTGGGGCACTAGCCTGGTCCATGAAAGGGGGCACCAAGGAGAAGAGGCGTTGGGGGCAGGGACCCCCAGTGAACCGGCAGCAGCATTTCCAGCGATAAAGAAAGGCTCTGCTCCGGGCCTGTCCCTGGTCTCGCTCTCTCCCCCACCCGACTCTACCGCCAGACTGTGGATCCTGGCTGAGCTTCCCGACGAAGGTTTGCGTGCTTCCCGACGAAGGTTTGCGTGCTTCCCGAGGAAGGTTTGCGTAACAGCGACCGACGAACGGAAAAGATCTGCCCTGGAGACAGGCCAGCCTCTGCCCCACTAGCCCGCGTGCGACCTGGGGCTGGCGGCCTACACATTCTGGACTCCCTCTCACTGTCCCTCAGTTGGGGGTTTAAATGACACCACCTACACAGAAAGGCTGCAGGAAACCAGCCCTCACACCCTGATACCTGGGTAAGCAGAACTGTGAAAAGAGCACTTCATCCATGGGGGGTGGGGGTGCTTAATTAAATTGTCTTCATCTGTGGGGCCACTACACTGTTCACTTCTGGGGAGCTACTGGCCAAATTTTATGGGGAGCAGAAACCAGCGGCAGTATTTTCAAGGCGTACACAGCACTCAGCACTCTTCTTCAGGGGAAGAAGAACAAAAAGGCCCCTGGAAACAAACACGGAGAAGAGGCACGGGGCAGCTCGCTTCGGTTTTTACGCTAATCAGGAAGAGGTCTTGCATCTCATGCAGGGCCAGCGTTAGTGGTCAGACGTCCGAGCACCGTCCAGCCCTCTGGCCCCCAGACGCTCGGCTGCGCTGGGCTGAGGAGCCTCAGCTCCTCTCGGACATCGGTTAAGGCTTCTCCCCTCCACCCTCCCTCACCTGCGCTCCAGACCGGAGTCCGCGGACGGACGCTCCTCCGGTGACACTCAGAGGCGGAGGGAGCAGGAGGGGCTGCGGCTAGGGACCCAAGTGAGGCCTGACCTCGCGCCTTCATCTGGGCATCTCCTGGTTCCTGGGGATCTGCTCCAGCGAATTCCAGCCTGGGCTGCTGGAAAGCCGCGACCGCCAGCTGCATCCAGAGAAACACCAGGGTCGCGTCCGAGCCAGGCCAGCGGGTTTCCTCCCTGCTCCTGCTTTCTGTCCCAGCGGGTGGAGCTGACAGTCAACGTGAGCTCGCTTCTTTCCCTCTGAGTTTTATTTTGAACCAATCAGTAACTGAGGACAGTTTTCCCTTGACTACTTCAAAACACTTATTTTTTTTTTTTTAAAGATTTTATTTTTTTTTTTCCTTTTTCTCCCCAAAGCCCCCCGGTACATAGTTGTATATTCTTCGTTGTGGGTCCTTCTAGTTGTGGCATGTGGGACGCCGCCTCAGCGTGGTTTGATGAGCAGTGCCATGTCCACGCCCAGGATTCGAACCACCAAAACACTGGGCCGCCTGCTGCATAGCGCGTGAACTTGACCACTCGGCCATGGGGCCAGCCCCCAAAACACTTTTTTAAACGACAAACTTTTCCCGTGAATGTGAAATTCTAACTACAGCACAACTGGAGAGGAGAGAGGCTCAGGCGTAGGGAGACCTGCCCTCCTGACTCGGTGTCAGCGTCCCTAGACAGGCTGCCTGGGGAGGTGGCCCTGCGAGGGTCACCAGAGGGGAGAGCGGTGCCCACAGACAGCTAGCACAGGGTGGGGGTCCCACCCACTGGGCCCCAACCCCAGCCTCCTGCCCCGTACCGCGGGCCTGTGGCACTCGGCCTGGAGGGCAGGACCAGGGTCTGGGCAGCTGGAGGGAAAACGGACGGGTCACCAAGCATCAGCCCAGGGCTGGGCACCAAGTCAGAGCCCTGGCACTCTGCATCACCTGCCATTTGTGCTCTCGGGCCGAAGTGGCACGCAAGGACTGGACACCTTTTGGGTCCCTTCTCCTTCCCCCAAATACAAAACGTGCCGTGACCCCCCTCTAATTTCACTAGCCATGAGTGACCTCTGACCCCAGCACTTGGAGAACCGAGTCCCTGTTTCAAACAATGTGGGTGCCTCAGCGCTCCTGGAGGAGCAGCGTGACAGCGCCCCAGCCTCACGTGCTCCTCCGCCCAGCAAGTCCTCCCGGCTGCCCTCGGCCCGGTCACTGTCCCCTGCAGCCCAGGCTCCCTTCACCGTCACCATCAGGGACCCTTACCCGGTGTACAGGAAGACGGGACGGACGAGATGGCGGAGGTGCAGGAGGGCACGTGCCCCCATCCCCCAGGGAACGAGGGACAGCACATAGCTGTGACTTGTCCTGTCGTGTTCTCTAAAATCACTTTTGTTATTTTCAGTATTTGCCCCAAAATGGAACCACCCTTCTTCCCGTGGCCCGTACTGGCCACCTGGGAGCCACCTCCCTCCATGGCCCTTTCATTACACATTTCACATGTGGCTGCTCCTACCCATACAGAGAACCCCAAATGCAAATCCGAGGCGTCAGAGCCGCACGCTCTAAGGCCAGGAAGCGACCACAGGCCCAGGGAGGCCACGCAGCCCACCAGACACAGGGCCCGGGCCTCGGGCTGCCCTCCCGCGGGACCCTCTCCTACCACCGCACAGGGCCTGCCCTCCGGTGCCCTTATGGTCGCAGCTGGAGCAACAAGGGGATGGGAACGGCTCCCGCGGCCTGGAAACCTCTTCTGACAGCGGTGGGTCAGGAGAGGAAGCAGCCCGTGCCCGTCTTCTGGCCCTGCCTGGCCTGTGTTCGTCCCGCCACACCGGAGAAGGTCACGCTTACATCCATGCACCGTGGGGGGGATGGCCACGCATCCACAGGTGGCACCCAGCACCGTTCTGAACAAACGCTAGAACAACCGTGCGTGTAGGAATGACGCTGTGAAGTGAGGAGATCAGTACACGAGTCATGCAGTGTGGACGGCCGGCTCACGCTGCACAGTTACACTTGGTCTTTCCGTCTGGAGGCCACGCGCTGGCCCTGAAGATGGATTTCATGATCATCTATTCAAGAACGCGCTTTTCCTGAAGGGCCCACAGACGAGCCCCTACACGTCTGCCAAGAAAAAGCCTGAAAAGTCTTTGTAAAAGTGTACTGATACCGACTTAAAGCTGGTCAGCCCTTTACACGGATGGACGTGCAGATGCTCTCCACGAGCCAAGCAATTCCACGTCTTCACATCCCCGATTCCTGGCTCACAGGGCCAGCGCAGCGCCCGGGGGACGGGACGTGTGCTGTCTGGGGGAGCAGTCAGCACGGCCTCCAGCGGGCAGCTTGGCCAGGACGGGCAGAGAGGCCTGGCCACGGCTCCACGTGACCCACGGCGACGGAGCACTTGCCACAGAGCTCCCCGGGGGCGGCCGTGACATCTGACTTCTGCCCAGTCAGACCCCTCTCCCTCCCATGCACATGACAGATCCTAGTGAACTCTGCCCCCTGACCTCCCTGCTAGGGTCTGCTCTCAGAGCAGCCGGGGCCTAGGTCAAGACAGGACCCAGACCACTCTCTTCCCCAGCCCAGCTGGTTAAAACAATAAAACAAAACAGAATCAGATACACACGTGATCCCAACTTCTGGATGCAAACCCCCTCGATGAGTTCACAACTTGGGAGGAGACAAGTCGAGGCTGAAATGACTAGAGGCGTGTGACATGTCTGTGGGCGGGGGGGGGGGGGGGGGGGGGGGTGTGGGGTGGGGTGGGACGGAGCGGAAGGAGCGGTGCCCTGTGCTGCCTGGGGAGAGGGCCTCAGCCCAGGGAGGAACTGAGAGGCCTCTGCAGGTGACGCCCTCAGGCACAGGATCCTGAATTTCCACCCGTAATAAACTGATAAGAACCCACGTCATCCCCTTTATTAATGAACTAAAACTGTGAGGGTGCTAAGGAAAGCCGTTAAGGCTGTTTTTTAAGTTTTACTTTTCTGTCAACTCGGAAGATTACCTGCCAAACAGGGCGTCTAGCCAACTCACAGCTACAACGGCGGCTGCAAATGAGCCAAACTATTTAAGAGATATAATCGCTCAATTTCACAATTATGAGTCTTGTTAATAAATCAAGTTCTAATTAGGAGACTTGTTGCTTTCAAAACCACACCATTCTCTGAAAGCAACAGAGCAACTGATGAAATCAAAGAATTATTTCAATTTAAGAACGAAAACCTCATATCCCCTGGAGTAGAAATAACAGGAAATCGCTTCTCACAGAACCAACAATTTTACAGAAAACCATCCTCAAATGTGATTTTAAATTCAATTAATCTATTTCTTAATAACTTTTTAAATAGAAAAAGAATAAATGTTATAGATTAAGTGAAAATAGAAAACTTATTCAAACCAGTCAATTAGCAGAATGCTGTTTCCAGAAGAAAATTTCACATAAAATGCTTTAATTCCTATTTCTTATAAATGCACTTAGGAGAAAGCCACATAACTTCATAACGTCATTAAGCAAATATCACTTTGAGCTGGATTATTTGAATGTACTGCCAAATACACGTAACTTTCATGATATTGTCTCTTATTAAAGAATTACTTGCGCCAAGACAAGTATCAGATTTTCTTCTCTGGAACAATCATCACAATTCTTTTTCTCTCAAACAATCACATTTTAACCGAAACATGAAGCTCAAATGAATCCTCACATTCAAGTATTCAACTTTTAATAAAACTTACCATCACCAATTATTTAAAAGAAAAAAAACCCTCCTACCTGGGTACATTTTCCATTAAAATTTAATTAATGCTTGGGTTTGAATAAGTCTTCTCATGACCCTGCTCAGGTCTTTTTCACTTATTAAAAAAAATGCGTTTCAAAGAAAGCAAGATACACAATATCAAATGTAGAATATACTACGTGAAATTGCCCAGAAGCCAGTTTCTGCTCAGGATGATGAAAAAGTTTTGGAAATGGATAGTGGTGGGAACTGCACAACAGTGTGACTGTACTTACCGAAAAATGGTAAAAAGGATAAATTTTATGTTATGTATGTTTTACCACAACAAAAAAAAAGGTGCCCAAAAACCAACCCATTGTACTTTCATTCAATAAATCAGTACACCTTCCTAATCTGAAAGATCATCCAGATTTCTCTATTATGTAACATTTTCCTCCTTTGGAAATTTCGAAACAAATTTAAAACTTTATAAAGAAGCAACACAAATAATATACTTTTTGTTTTTTTTGAGGAAGATTGGCCCTGAGCTAACATCCACTGCCAAAATCCTCCCCTTTTTGCTGAGGAAGACTGGCCCTGAGCTAAGATCTGTGCCCATCTTCCTCTATTTTATATGTGGGACGCCTGCCACAGCATGGCTTGATGAGTGGTGTGTAGGTCCACGCCCAGGATCCACACCGGGGAAACCCAGGCCACCGAAGCACAGCACACTTAACTGCTGTGCCACCGGGCCGGCCCCCATATTCCATATTTTAAGCAATGAAATTTGAGAGGCAGCCACATGCTCCTATTAAACAAAATGTAAGTCGCATGTCACCCTGTTCACACGTACATGCCCCTGCCCCGTGGCCCCTCCACCTCAGGCCCTGTGTGGCCCAGCCCTCAGGCTTCCCCTGCCTGGAACCATGCTCCCCGGCCCCAGGACCACGCTCCTGTCCCCTTCCGAGGGAGGCCGTCCCGACCTCCTCCACCACCCCATGGGCAGCCCACCTCACTCTGTCCACAGCGGTTCTGACACTAGCATGCCACGTGCTCCCTTACTTTCTACCATCTACCACAAAAATTTTGTCTCCAGGACAGCCGCACGTCTGAGCATCCTGCTCCCCACTGACTCCCAGCGCACACGGCAGGTGCTGGAGAACACTCCATGAACATCAAACGCCGAGCGCCTGGAGCGCACCGAGTCACCACGTGGTGGGTTCGCCCTGACGCGGGGGCCTCAGTGCCAGGAGCTCACATATCTTATTCCCATTTTACATCAGAGAGATGGTGACATGATTCAACGTAGAAACGAGGACTAAGAGAGACTCTGCCCAGGTGACGATCGCCCGGCCTTCTTCATGTGCACGTGGCTTTCAGTCACGTCAATGTTGGTTGTTGCTGAAAAAACGCATGTAAACGGAGTACTTCACAGTTCCCTACTATTTTAATGGTCGATCTAGACTTGTCTCAATCTAAACTACCACCTCCACATACTTTCTAAAGAGGAAAGGTAATTGAAACTATTCCACGTGCACACAATTTATCAGATGACTGAGAGTGACAGATAAATCTGGGTCTGAAGCGCCCTGAAATCACAGAGCTTCCACACCAACGACCGTGCCATGATTTCATCACCCCACTTGGGGGTGTGGGCAACCTCTGAGACCTCCTTGAAAAGTCACACCAAAATCCAGATGACATTCTAATGGCAGAACCTCATCGTCCCTAATCCTTTGCTGAAAATAGGCTGGAGGAAATCCTCTTTTCTCTGGAGGAGGGGATTATGTAACACCCCAGGGAGCAGCCGCCACCGCCCCTCCGTCCCGGGCAGTCATGGGGGCCGTCCAGGGAGGAAGGTGGGGCACTCAGGCCACCCCTGTGCTCGGAGCAGGTAGGAGGGGGAGGGCGCCACCCGCCAACTCAGACTCACATCCCCCAAAACACGAAGTTGAGGTCTTCAGCAAGTGGGTCCCTCGGCTTCGGGGTCTCATTTGCAGAGACAGTTCAGACAGGACAACGCTGTGGGCTGGAGAACTCCGCTGGGTCCTGTGGCTTTAAACAGCGTCACAAGCATGTACGGCTTCTCTCTAAGGCCGGAACCTCTTAGCCTTGTACCTTTAGTCAAAGTGAGTCAAGTTCTTTCAACAATCATCAGAGACCACACTCCTCACCGAAAGATGAGTACCGCTTTAGGATCACTATGAGAGTCGCTTACGACAGTGTAAGGAAACATTTAAGGAAAGATAATGAGGCCGTGATTACAAAAGAACCTAACACGGAAAGGTAGCAGTTGGTCCTGAACTTCCGGACGGCCACAAAAATCCACCACAGACGCATGGGTGTCAGAGTCTGACATACCACGTGTGGCTCCACTCTGCAGAGAGCCACAGAGATGACAAAGTGCCCCTATTAGTCCAACCAGTATTTCAGGTTCAACTTCCAACTGTCACTTTCCAAACATGCCAGAGGTAACACGTCCCCCAGCACAGGGGTGGGCTGACCGAGCAGGAAGTCGCTAAAAGCAATTCCATTTACCAGACCAGGACCATCACGCCGCAGCCTCCAGTTTACTGAGCAGACACGGCCAATCCAGTGAGGTGGCGAATACCACGACATCTGTCTCGTCAACAAGCCAGACGCTGCGTATTTGGATTATAATACAAAACCCAAAACAATACCAACCACCGGCCTCCCGCCAGCCTTCCGCAGGGGGAAAAAGCAGCAAAGAGAAACAGAAACACACAAAACCTTAGATGCGATCAAACCACGGAAACCGTAGTCTGTCGACTCTAGTCAGGGCCTGATCACCTACGGCTGAACCACAATTTTAAAAAATAACCCATTCCCACTAAATATTTATCTGAGTCTTTCCAGATTTTGTGGAACATTCCTCTATTTATTTAATACAAGGGTAAGCAAAAAATGTGCTTTTTCAAACTGCCCTCCTTGATGTTCCCCACCTGTGTGAACACTTACAACCTAGGGAGGGCCTACTTTAAGAGGGCACTGCTACGGATGCAACTGTGTCCCCCAAATTCATATGCTGAAGCCCCAGCCCTCAACGTGACTGTATCTAGAGAGAGGGATTGAGAGGTAATTAAGGCTAAATGAAGTCATATGGTGAGATCCTATCTGACAGGATTGGTAGCCTTAGGACAGGAGGGGGAGAGAGGAATCACCTGCCTTCTCTCTCCACACGCTTGGAGGGAAGGCCACGTGAGGACGCAGCGGGAAGGCGGCCGTCTGCAAGCCAGGATGGGGGTCCTCACCAGAACCCGACCCTGCCCGCACCCTGATCTCAGCTTCCAGCCTCCAGAACTGTCAGAAACAAAGGTCTGTTGTTTAAGCTGCCTGTCTGCGGTGTCTGGTTACCGCCACTAAGACATACGCATACACAGCACCTGTCTCAGCTTTATATTTTAGATGCCAGTGCTGAGAAAAACAAACGTTCACGTTTACAGACTCCGCAACAAGCATCTTACAGAACGTCATCATAAACAGGACACACCAATTTTCATCATGAGAAGGAGTCCTTCCTCAGCCACATTCTTAGCATCTATTTCCTCAATAATCAAACATGCATGTTAACATGGTGACCATTTCAGACACTTGCTGGCTGGTAACCTCAACCAGTAAGAGCCAAGAAAAAGCATGAAGAAAGACGACCACGGAAAAATCAACGTAAACGGCACACAGTCAGCCCACAGTACCAGGTTCTTACAGGAAAGCCCCTCACGCCTGCAGCCCCGCCCGCTCACTCCACTCCACATGCCCCCACAGCCCAGCTCCCTCCTCCCACACCCACGTGGACAGAGGACAGAGCTGGATGAGGCTGCCCGCAAGCGAGACACCAGAGGAGCAACTGGAAGCACGCAGAGGCCCTCCTCGTGGCCCTTGGTCACAGGCTGTGTCACATAAAGAATTTGTAAGAACGAGATGAAAAGGGGAGTTTTCATAACAAAGAGTTTTTACACCTTCACAGGCATGCAGTGTGCTCATTATCATAGATGATCGCACGGCTGTGTCAACAGTGTCCCACCAGTCCCTGTGTGCTGAACAGCGCATGAGGGGCCCTGAAAGAGATGACAGGTTCCAAAAGCAGGTAGCGTTTGAGGGAGAGGGGACTTTAACCAAATCGCAACGTGGTCACCTCAGTGGAGGGACGTGCTGGCTCTGCTCTGCCTCTCTGGGGCTACAGAGGGGTTGAAGCTTTATTTTTATAGGGAAAAAATGAACTCGTTGACCCTCTGCTCTATCCCAGATTCTGCTCGGGCCCTTCCTTCAACGTCTCTGTAATTCTCACCATCCCACAGCGTCAAAGGGAAGAAGATCGGTTTTCCCCTGCATTCTACGACCTTCCATCTCCAAATCAAAACCAAACACAGCTTTACGACCAAACCCAATGCCATCCAACACCAGCAGGGACCAGCACGTGCGACAGTGAACGATGAGCAGGGAAACGTATTCACACACAGGCACCAAGAAAACAACATGTCTGCAGTTTCCCAGCGTGAAAGCAGAAGGCCCGGGCGACAACGGGACAGAGGCCCAAGGAGAGGTCGAGGAAATGATGGTGATGAGCTCTAAGCCCCGGGAGTTCACATCGCAGGGTGCCAACGACGTGGCCTCCAGCTCACCACTGGTCCACAGACTCTGCCTCCGCGTCCCCCTGCAAGGCTACGGCAGCATGCAGACCGGCTGCTCCTCACACAGCTGCCCTAACCCCAACCTCAGGAGGGGAAAGCGGGCCCATGCAGCACATGTGGGGGTACAGTCACCGACCATAGAAAAGGGACCTTAATGCTGTGATCAGCCTGGTGAGCTGGGAGTGAACAGGATGCTCGTGACTATTATCCATGAACAACAGCATAAACCGGGGCTGAGTGGGCAAGCAGCACACGATCACCCTCGGCCCTGATAAACCCTGCACAGGACGCAAACCCCAGTGGACAGGACGAGGGTCAGTCCCCCGCCCCTGACTGCTTGTGCAGAGTGGCCACAGCGCTGCTTCACAGGGTTGCTGCAAAGATTAAGGGAGAGGCGATGCGTGAACCCTCGGCAAGAACCCAGCAGGACCAACGCCCATGGACCACAGACCCCTGCTGCCCCTGAAACGGCACCGAGATTCCCAGGCTGCTCCGGGAGGTGCCTGCAGCACAGGGACCACCGTCTCCCATGGCGGCCCCTCTCTTTGCTCCTTCCTTGGGGGCTGGGAGGCAGGGGACGAGGAGACCAAGGACAGAGATGCCATATTTGCCAGGCTACGTGTCCTTCCTGTCTCTGTTGAACAGGTGATTTCCTGGCCTTCGGCCAAAGAGCCTTTTTTACAGGTAACAAATCTCATGAAATTCTTTTCTTGTCTTCTAAACCAGGAAAAATGATCTTATTTTCATTCCCTTTCTGAGCTGGAAAAAACTGCCTCTGTCACATGAGATACACAAGAAATCAACAGCCCTCCTGAGACATCTCTCCAGCCCTTTGTGACATGCAGACCATTTTCACGTACGTTAGTTCATTGGGTCCTCACCGCCCAGGGAAGCGGAGACAACAAATCCATCAGTGTCATTTTACAGCTGCCCCTGGGGGTGAAGTGAACGGACCGGAGCAGAGCCTGGTCAGCAGCCGGGCTGAGTCCAGGAGGCGGCTGGGCCCAACCTGGACCCCAGCAGGCACGACCCTCAGATCCGGCCCAGTTAGCTCTGGCTCCACCACCCACAGAATCCAAGAAACAGGAGCGGGTCACAAGACAGCAGAAGTAAAATGAGCAGACGTCAGAACACTTCTCGCCAGTGGGAGCCTATCTTTGTCAACGCTTTTTACATGCAAAACACACAAAATGGACGTGCGAATCTCTCAAGATCTCTGCGGGGCTGACTCTGACACCAAAGAACTCCTGGCACAACGAGGTCTCCCAGGAAAAAGGGACTAATTCTATGGATTCAACTGAAAGCTTGTAGTGTGCCTCCCAGGAAGGGCTTTGCTTCTGAAACCCTCAAAAGATAAAATGAAAACCACAGAAAAACGGGAAACCTTCCGCCGACAGACAATCCGGAGGGCAGGAGGCGGTTCCTTGAACACAGAGCAAGAACGTGGACACACTCGTCCGCGTCGGCTTTCTCCCTAGAGAAGGACCCATTCGACTGAGTCACGAGGGATGGAAAACTCAGGAAAGGTGACCGCACGTAAGTGTGAACATGTTACTAAGAAACCCCTCGTTGTGAACACACAAGCACAAGACTTCCGTTCACGGACAATGAGTTCCTTCCCACTCCACTTAAAAATGTGGACAGAGTATCTCAAGGACTGACGTGAAGGGGCAGCCGATGATTGCCGTGCCAAGGAGCTCACATGTTCGGTCTGGCTCAGCCCAGGTGACAGAGGGGAGAGCTGACGGGAAACCAAGGGCTCTGGCTCTCAGTCGACGCTGCGGCTCTGTCCTGCCCCGGCACCTGCGGGCCCCCTTCCCAGGACCAACAGCAGAGGACAGGACCCCTCGGCTCGGGCTCCTGCACCCACAGTCACGTCCACGCCAAACAAGCAGGCGCAGCAGCCACAGAAGCACAGGCAGGCGGGGCTCACAGGGTCCTTGAAAGACAACCTGACAGTCTGCTTTAGGCTCCTGAGTGTCCACCAAACCGGACAGCCTGTATCCTTCCAGGGTGGGGTCACACGCTCAGACAGCAGAGCTGGCCGGCGGCTTAGGTGCAGGACCCAGGATGCTGCAGACAGCGCTCAACGCTCCATAAAGGGGCGCTCGCCCCTGCAGCAGTGGGCCAGGGGAAGCACCCAGAGTGGCTGTGACACGTACCAGTTCTGAAAAAGTGGGGAAATCTGGACATTTACGTGCCCTCAGCTTTATTTAAATGTTGGCAAGAAATTCAAATAAATTTGAAGGTGCGGGGTGGCCAATGCAACCACATGAGAAGGCCAGCTTCCCGCCTGTGTTCTCGGACGAGGGTTCTCAACCCCAACAAGGGCAGGCACTCCTCTGAGAATCTAACCAAGGCTGGGAGGCCCCGCCCTGCAGACAGACAGACAGCGTGTACGCAGACAGACAGCGTGTACGCAGACAGCGCTGCACGCTGTCCCGAGGGAGCTTGGCCTGTGCGGGACCAGCCAAGAATACTTGTTCTCAACCAGGCTCTGGGAGAGCAGCGCTCTGGCTGTCTCTCCTTTCCAGGCCCCTGGGCCTAAGGACCGGATGCAAGAAAAGAGGAAACATCCCAGGGACCCCAGTTGTCAGAGGATGAGAAAAGAGCGAGCGAGCATCAGAGCCCAGGGAAATACTTCACACAGAAACTCGAAAGCTGCGAACTAAGTCAGGTCACCCAGGGGAGCAGAGGGGACAACAAGCTGCGACTCTGTGCCAGGGGGACCTGACTTCCTCCACGTTAGTGTCGATGAAGTGAGGGAGTTGGACCAGATGCCTTTCCCATCCAGTCCCACATGTTCATGACTCTGTGAAATGTGCCCAGGAAAGAGAACCCAAAAGTTTGAAGGAATGGTAAACACGATTTTCAAAGACTGTCAACATCCCTCAAGTCCTGGAAGGACCACAAGGTTTCCTCCAGAAGCGTCCAACGGCAACTTCTTCACGGTCCTGAGTGACAACAACGCTAAGAGGCGTACAGATGTTTAGGAGTGCCAACTTGCACCAGGAACCGTTCCAGGCGTACGGGGAGACGCTGGGACACAGAAGGGACTGTGGTATCCACGGACACAGGGAAGGCATTCGGGGTCTCCTCCCAGGTAGTGAGTTGATGGAGACAGGAAAGGGCGCCAGCATCCAGCCCCAGGAGTGACCCGAGAAGAGGCCGCTGATGGCCACTGCACGGCCTTTCTCTCGGCCTGGGCCAACCTGCCCGACCCCCGCATGGCCCATCCTCACCCCTCCCAGCCGTGCACCTGTGAGACCTGCCTCCCCCCGCCCGAAGGTAAGACAGGGACTCGGCGTCTTCCTCCTGTCGGGCTCCCAGGCGCTCGCTGAGCGCATGCTGTGAGCATATACAGTCCTGAGGGCCGTGGGGTCCAGTACGGGGGCAGAAAGGTGACAGCTGGCGGGGACCACCTCAGAGGTGACGGAGACAGATGAGAGCGCCACCTGAGTGAGATACAGATGTGACAGGAGGAAACAGGTGTCAGGCACATCATAGATATTTAGCTGTGAAGGAGACAGAAGTGGGTAACAGCAGGAGGGCAGTGTGGGGTCAAGACAGTTCTTTAAAAAGGGGCAGTCTGAAGAGTTGACTGCATGCCCCGGGGACGAGATGAAGTCACCCTAAAGAGAGAGACCTGAGGATTTAGGAGGAAGAGGGAAGGGGGAGCCCCACAGCACAAGCCTTTATCGGAACGGGGTCCCTGCTCTAAACCAGAAGAGGCAAGAGCATAAAGGGGAGGGCTGGCGGGGGGCGTGGGCGCCCTGTCTGGTGACTGCTGCTCTCTGTGACGTAGGAGGAGAGGTCACCTGCCCCTGTGAAGAGGCAGCGGTGGCTTGAGAGCCCTTGAGACGTGCAGGCTGCTGAGCAGCACTAAACCCACGCTTCAGACAAGACCGAGGACCCACCTATGCAAACCCCGCATGCACCCAAGGCTCCCAGGACCCACCAAGGAGGCGCGATAACCAGCTCCGTTTCAAGATGAGGAAACCCAGCTGGAAGTCGGTGGCCAGCGCCCCCAGGGCCTCACGGTCAGAGGCCAAGGCCGGGTCTGAACCCGAGTCTGTGGGACTCTGAGGCTGAACTTCTGACCTCTGTGATCTATTTTCTTTTTCTCAGACACCAGCATCCAGATAAAAGCAAAAACAATCCTTGTTCAATCTTGTTGAATTTCTAGTGCTGTAAGAATTGCTTTCCATTGATTTTCACTGCAAATAAATAGCATTTTTGCCTGCATTTAACTTAGTTTAAAAAGCATTTACAAGTCTGGGACGTGGGGATCCAACCTTCTTATTAATCCTGTTTCCATTGGAACATGTGGTCCAGGCACCAAGGAACAATGTGGACTCAGGTTTCGGAGCCCCGCAGTCTGTAAAGAGGACTTGTGGTGTGGTCCAGCAGCCAGGTACGCTCCTCAGTGGATTCAGGCAGGGTTAGCCAACTGCACACTGAGGCCGGTGTTCTCATGCCTAGAAATTTAATGACTGTGGCAAAACCCAGTAATACACACTCCTTTTCCCCCTGTTATTAAGTTTACCCTCTGGCATGAAAGAAAACCATCTCAAGATCCCTTGTTCCTAATAAGTAGAAGTGAAACAGGGTTCTGAAGAACAATGGAAGGAGTTTAAGGTAATAGCTAGAACATAAAGGCTAAATTATACATCTAAGCAGACGGGCCAGGTAAACTTGCGCGTAAACTCTTTACGAGGCCACCCCGCAGCCCTGCTCCCCCCTGCTGGAGCCAGACCAGCGATCAGTCTTGGGGAACATGTCCGGGGATCCCCTCCTTCAAACCCTGAAGGTTTTGGAGGTTAAAGCTCCTAGGGTGTAGAGTCCAGGGGCTGGACAACAGGAGGGCTCCACGGCACCAGCTGAGGCTGGACCAGCAAAGGCAAGGCCAAGACAAGGCAGCATCTTAATGTTTTTAAAACAAAGACTGGAAGAATTGAGTCAAACGAATAAATCCGCCTTTCACAAACAGGACCTCACAGGTGGACGTCCATGTTCATGTCACAAACCAATGAAAAATAAACAAAAGCAGACACACGTTCGTGCACATAAACGGTTGAAGTTTCTAGAAGGTTCAGAGCGCTCTAATACAGCCATGCTTAAAGCTCTCCGGGGACCAAAAAGATCTATTTTCCCCTTATAAAGATAATCCTAATGTAACTAACAGTTTGTTCAAAAACAAGTATCTCCTGTCAGCAAGGGAAACCTTCAGATTTTCAGAAGTCTGGTACCTTAAAATGTAAGACATCCTGGACAGCAAAACCTATCCTGGCCTGGGATGCTCACCGGTAAATTCTTTTTACAGCCAAGCGTGGCCTGCAGACTTTCAGCTCGGCCTGCAGGATTTAGCACGCCTTGCTTTCAAGTTTCTGAAATCCCACCTGAGCCCCAAGCACTGCTCGACAGCAGGGCGCCCGTTTCTCTCTCAACCTCACCTGAGGGCGCTGCCGGCCGCGAAAGGCAGGCGGTCAAGCACCAGCATGGCTGGCTCTCAGGCCATCCTGGCCAGGGACGACATTATGTTAACAGTGAGCGGTGGCCAACAGCACTTCCCGGGGCCAGGCACCCTTTGAGCTCTTGACCTGCACTAACTCATTTAATCCTCACAATAACAACCTATCAAATGGGTAGGGCTGCTCTTCTCTGAGAGTCGAGGCAGAGAAAAGGCTGGGCAACCTCCCCAAGGTCAACCAGCGAAAAGGAACGCAGGGCCGGTTCAGGCGGGGGGCGGGTACCCGCAGGCCGGGCACCCGCAGGCCGGGCTCACGAGCTGCCCGGCACCTGTAGAGTCTGCAGGGCGCCCGTGGGCTACCCTGCTTTCTCTCAGAATTTAAACTACCCGACTCTAGGTTTCTGACCTCGCATCTCTAAAAAAGAGCTAACACTAGCTCTCCGTCCACTTCCTTAAAAAAAAAATCTTCTTAAGTAGATCAAACCACCTTACAATACACAAACCACCTCACGGAACACACGCATTGTGCCATGTGTAAATACAAAATACCTCTGCACGGCTTACGTCCATCCTAACCTCCAAACCAGTAACACATGCTTCCGAGTACACGCGGCCTAACCCCGAAAAGAATCCTCTCATTCATTTGCCTAGCCTATCTTCTAGAATTAACCCAGAATAAAACACCCATGGCAATGTTTTCCAAGGACTTCTTTATCTTTTGGCAACCCTCATGCATCAGAGGGCGCTGAAAAGTATTCCTTGTCCTAGAAATTCTGACTATGTGAACACTAGAAGGGGACGGGCTATGAAGTCATTGGCTCATTTTTATAAAATAAGTCACAGAGGGAAACCACGAGGAAATATAAACATTCAATCCTAGATTCTTTTTTTTTTCTGCTAGCAAAAGGAAATATAATTTGGTCCTACGTACTAAGATAACCAAATTACAAGAAAACAGAGCATGACTGTTTCTGGAAAAAGTCAAATTAGTTTAACAGCATAAACATGAGTTTAACATCACAGAAACAAACGGTTTTCTTTGTGACTATAGTGAAGCAGCCAAATGCTCAGACTGAGAAAAAAAAGATGCAGAATGAGAAAAACAGAAATAATAATAGTATCCTATAACTTGCATTCCAGGGACACTGCCAAATAAGGCATATGCTGGAAAGTTCACTAAAGAATATTTACCTCTTAGGTTTGAGAGCAAATCTGATTTCATAAGTCTAATAACATAGCAAAAGGGAATTTAAAAATGTAAACTACATTGACATTTACATAGAATGATGTAACATAAAACGGCAGAAGGCCTGGAGTAAGTAAAGGAGTAAAAGACAGCACGAATACGGACATGCGTCTGCCCAGCCCCCAGAATGAGAGTAAGAAATGGAAAGTCAGACCCAGGAGCAGGAGCCTGCGGGTCGGAGGGAGAGGGAAGCCAGCCGGCCACTCTTCCTTTCCCATGGAAACAGATGGCAAGTTACTTCTCACAATTCAACCCTCCTTTCTATCACTGAGTGTCAGAGTTGGAAGAGAACAGAAATTAACTCCAAAAACAGCGAGCACTTTTTAAGTAAAGTCTAGCTCCACCCGCCCTTGTCCACTGTCCCTTTCCGGGAACCGAGGCAGGGCCCGGCCTCCCTGGTGACACAGCTGAGAACAGAAGGCCCCTGCCCCACACAGCATTTGTCGTGCATACCTGGCCTACTGTCACTGCGATTGGGTTTTCCAGAACTTATTACCCTAGAGAAACAAAGGTGTCACCTGACGTTTCCCACTGAGGCTAGAATAGGGACTCTGGGGGTTCCGGAACCGGTGGTCCCCACACACACCAGAATCAGAGTTCCCTCCACCGAAGTGTAAGGCAGGATGACCTCCCAGGGGACAGCTCCCCGGACTCCCGAGTCTTCTGGGGGGTGGACGCGTTCAGGGAAAGGCACCGATTTGGGTTCCCCTGGGGGAACACTTCCATCTTGCCCAAGGGCTCCTCCTCCAGGAAAACTCACAAACGTGGAAGGCCGCATAAGGCAGCCCCCAGACCGGGAAAACCAGGGCCCCGTCATCCCGCCCTCCCCGGTGCGAGACCTCAGCGCGTGCACCTGGCAGCCCCGTGACCCACGGCCGTGCGCGGCGGGGACAAGGCGCCTCTCGTTGGAGACGGTGGCCGGCCGGCGCTCCGACGGTCTCTCTGCACACACCCCCTTCCACACCCGGCGCCCGCAGCCCCGGTCCGCGGTCACGCACACCGACGCCCCCGGCCCCCCACCACCCCGCCTGATCCGACTGGTCACTTTCAGGAAGAAGGGACTCCAAACTTCACTCCTGCACCCCCGGGGCTGTGACAGACAGATAAGCCAAGTCGCCGCCTCTCCTGCAGAAGTAACCGTCCCGGGGTCGGTCCGCGCGCAGCGCCACCGAGGCCGGCCCCGCGCGCGGACAGCTCCATCCCCGCCGGCCCCGGGGCGGGTGCCCCCGCGCTCCGCTCGTCCCCCGGCGGCGGCGCCCCAGGCCCGCGGGGCCCCGGCTGGAGGCGCCGTCGGGTGCCCCGGCCCCGTCCCCGCGCGGTCCCCGTCCCGTCCCGCCCCGTCCCCGGCCGGCGGGCACTCACGTATCTGCGCACGAGCGTCCGCACGAGGCTGCAGTCCATGGCTCCTCCGGCCGCGCCCGCCGCGCTCAGCGCCCCCGCGCCCGGCTCGGCGCGCCCATGCGCCCGGGACGCTCACGGCCGGGGCGCGCCGGGCGGTGCGGGGGGCGGCCGCGGGCCCTCCGCGCTCATGCCCGCCCGGCCGCGGCGGCCGGGGCGAGGGGGCCGCTCGGCCCAGGGGACGGCGGGCGGCGGGCGGCGGGCGGCGGGCGGCGGGCGGCGGGCGGCGGGCGGCGGGCGGCGGGCTGCGGGCCGGAGCGCCGACCCCTCTGCTGCGCCCTGCGCTCTGCTCGCCTCTCCTCTGCTCGCCGCCCGCCCGCTCGCTCAGCCCTCCTCCGCCGCCCGGGCCGGCGCGCACGTCACCGGCGCCAGCGAGCATGCGCCGGCCCCGCCGCGCCCGGCTCCCCGCCCGCGCCCCGCGCCCGCCCCCCCGCCGGGGCGGGAGAGGAGGGACCCCGGGCGTGGCGGGGCGGGGGCGGCTCCCTGTTGCTGGTGCCTCCCGGGAGGGGGCTGTGCGCCCCGCGTGGGGGGCCGGGGGCTGCGCGCCTTGCGGGAGCCTCGGCCGGCGTCCTGGGCCCCCGCGGCCGGGCCCCAAACTTCTGTGTCCCCAGAAGGCCCGACGGCGGCCCAAGGGCGCGGGGCGGGGCGCGGGGCGTGGGGGGCCGGCCCTGCTGCTCTCAGGGGAGTGGGGCGCAGCTGTGCCTCGGGGGGCGGCCAGGGGTCCTCTGCGCTGGGGCGAGGCGAGCACAGGCTCCCCGACCTGGGGTCCTTGCTCCTTTCTGAACCCCGCCCGCTCCCTAGCTTGGCCTCCTGGCCCTCAGGCTCTAGATCGGGGACAGTCGCAGACACCTGTGATCCGGCGGGGGCGAGGGGTCGAAATGGGCCTTGAACCTGTCACACCAGCCGCCGGCCCGGCCGGGCTGGGCCAGCTCCCGCGGCCGCCGGGAGGTCAAGCCCGGGGACGGAGCCCCCGGCTCGCGGCCCCCAGGTCCCGGGCACGCGCTCGGTGCTGCTGGCTCCGAAGCAGACAGGAGAGTGCCATCACGCAGACACCACGGGTTCAACCCCGGGGAATGCTTCTGTTTTCCCAACGGCGAAACATACTCTTCACCAGCTCCCCGGTCAGGCTCTGGTGAATGATGTGCTTGTTTCCCACTTCTCGCTGCCACAGGTCAGCACCTGCGAGACCGGAGAGGCATGACAGCACCTCTGGTGGCCCCCGGGGCACTGCCCTGACCCTGGGAGGAGTGCAACTGCCTGCGAATGTTGCCCTGACTCGTTGTGGACGAGAAGTGGAATTGACACTTTTTGGAGTAGACACGATGACTAGAAAGGAGCACTAGTGAATGGCAATAGTGTCTAAACCACCCAGATTCTGAACTACTTTTCCTCAGTAAAACGCTCCAGTTTTTGGTCAACCAACTCACTGATTCTCCACTTCCCACCCGAATCTACTCCCTGCCTTCTGTGTCCTGCTCTGTGCCCAGGAGGCCAGCGGTGGTCCTCCGTGCATCTTCACCAACACGGGCACCAGCTGCAGGCTGCAGACCCAGGCCGGAGGCTGGGGGTCTTCCCTCCTCTTGGTCCTGGCCTCACCCTGCACCTGGCAGTATGTGTGTCCCTCTGTGACGAGTGCTTGTCGGGCTTCCTTGTCCATTGCATTAACTCGTGTCAGGCTCCAGGAGCTACAGTCCCCGCTCCCAGGCCTTTTAAGGCCTGGCTGTGGCGTCCACCTCAGGCTAATGCTGGTCCCTGGGTAAGAGCACTCTCTGATGGGCCATCGAACCATGACCACACTACAGCAAATGGTCCCTCCATCACAATCGCTTTCACATCTCCTCCCAGGAGTGCCTTCTGCTTCCTGCCAGGACCCTGACTGCGAGAGCCCGATTTTGACTAGCCTTCTACCTTGAAAGCTGTCACATTGGGATGGGGGCCAGCAAGGGTCCCACCAGGATAGAGGCTGCATGTCTTTCAAGAGTGTCTGTTTTGTTCAATGGCAAATGATAAGTTCATATTGTAGCAGATGCTGGTCTCCAGGACAGCGCCTGTGCCCTCTGTCCTCGCTGGCAGAAACCCACCTTGGTGCAGGTTCCACTCTCTACGTGGTGAGGGGTAAACTGGTTCATGCAAGCTAATCTTGGTAATTCCATTCTTCTTTCCCATGATTGGTTCAAAACAAGCTCAAGCCAATGAATCCTGCTGTTGGGACACATTTCCTCACTCTTAAAAAGGGACATAAAGAGGAAAAGCCCCTCGTTTCCTGCTGGATGTTGTGTCTGGATTTGATGTCTGGTGCTTTGCAGTCTTTTTGTATCCATGACAGGAGGTAGCCTGAGGAACATCCTCACACTGGGGGAGGTGGCGTGGAAAGATGGGGAAAGTGTGGGTCCCTGATGGCACCACTGGGCCATTAGCCAGTCCTGCCACAGCCCTAACTTGGAATTTCTTGTTATGAGAGATAATAAATATCCTTCGTGAGTTGGATTTTCTGTTGTTAGTGCCTGACAGTGTCTTAACTTTGAACCTATGGAAACAAACCAGTTAAGACTCTCTACGAAAGTAGCAGAAAGTCCAACTCACCCTGTGAATCAGTTGCTTATTTCTGTGTAATAAACCACCACAAACTGGGGATCTTAAACAACAACGAGTTGTCATTTCTGAAGACTCTGTGATTGGCAGGACAGTTCTTCTGTTCCACCTGGCGTTGGCTGGGGTTGTTCGTGCATCTGAATTCTTTGGGGGCTCGGCTGGGCCTGGAAGTTTCAGATGGCTTCAGTCACATGTCTCGGGTCTCAGCTGGGCGGGTGGAGAGCTGGGAGCAGGCTGGCCCCTCTCTCTCCACACAGTCTCCCATCATTTAGTGGCCTAGACTCAGCTGCTTTACGTGGCGACTGGATCCCAAGAAGGTCAAAGTGGACACCGTATAGCCCTAAAAGCCTGGGCTGGGAAGTCCCGGAACATCGCTCTGCCACCCTCTACTGGGGAGAGCAAGTTCCCAGGCCAGCCCAGGTTCAAGAGGAGGGGGCAGAACAGACTTCACTTCTTGGCGGAGGGACCCTTGTACATAAAGGGTGGGAGGACCTGTGAGCGGCCATCTCTGGAAATAACCTACCGTAGGCAGATTTCAACAACAAGGCCTGTGCCAGCAGTATCTCAGCAAGTTCAGACAGAAATGGCTGTGGAAACTCCAGGGTCTCCTCGTTTCTTAGAGTCTTCCCTCTGATTGGGTCAGGAAGGCCTGTGCCCAGTCCCGGCCAGTCAGTCGCTTGAATGCTGGAAGGCCATCAGACGACTGGCTTAGCTCCGGGGTAAGTGCGAGTCCCTGACTAGCCCCCTCCCCCGCGAAGCAGCCGATCTTAATCAGCATCAGGGCCTCAGGCCCTACCCCTGACCCACTAACAGTGTGGCTGCTTCACCGCGGTACACTGGTGTGATGGATGAGGGGGTGGCAGCAGGGAGGAGGCAAACGCCAAGACTGAAACTGTGGGCGTGCAGCTGGATGTTCAGGCTGGACCCACACCCACAGCCGCGCACAGACTCACCAAGACCTGCCCTCCGTTCCTCCCCTCTGCCTTGGAGGGGATGAGGACGGAAACCAGGAATCTTGGATTCTTTGACTCCTAATGAAAAGGACTTTGGGAAATATGGGGGGGGGGGGGCACAAAAAAGTGGGGCCTTCCTATAAAGACAGTTCAAAACAGTTGTTGTCACTGAGGCCTCAAATGGCAGACCTGAAGCCAACACTGATTACTGAAAATAGGGAGGGGGAAGTGTGAGTTAATAACATGCTTCCTTTCCAGGCGAGAGAGAAAGCAAACACATACCACAGGGGTCTTGGCCTCCCCAGGTGAGCAGCCTCGCTCCTCCAAGCTGCTGGAACATTCTGTACACACCTCTTCTGGCTCACTGTTTCCACAGGTCCAGAATTATGTCAGTGCCGTCTTCTCGTGCATTCGTCCTAGAATTCTTCAGTGGCAGAAACTCTCCTGTGCCTCCCGTGGGCAACCGTCACCTCCCTCATCCCTTTTGTCTGGCATCTTCTACCTCACCTGTTGTTTGCCTTGCAGAATCCTGCCCATCCTTTGTAGTCACACCTGTGGTCATCTTCCCCCGCATCTTCCTCCATCCCTCTCAGTTATCATTAGTCACTCCCTCCCCGGCACTCTTAATGGCACCACTTAGTACGGCTTAGTTACTTGTCCAAAACAGTATTTCTAAGCCCTGGTCGTCAATCAAAATCACCTCTGGAGACTTCTTTGGAAACTGGTGACTCCCCAGGCCCCCTCCCTCCAGCGCAGACATCTGGATTCAGTTGGTCAGGTGTGGGGTCCCAGCGTCAGCATGGTTTAAAAGCTCCCAGAGGTGGCAAGTTTAAGACCAGCTAGTCTAACGTCGGTGCCCCTTCTGGAGTGTGAGCTGTGGAGGACGACCTCAATTATTGATCGCTTTTTACTCCCCAGGGCATAGCACGGGCCCTTGTGGCTGAGAGGTGCTCGGTGAATGGTGAACGAATTGCGTGTGCCGAAACTGCTCTTTCAACCACTGAGCTTTACTGGAGTCGAATAAAGGGAGGGGTAAAGTTTACGCACGTGGGGAGAGAAAAAGTGTGTAGTCAGAGCAGTGGATCCCGAGTGGATGCCTGTGACCCTGAGGAATGCCGTGGGGTGTGACAGAGCCATCTTACTCCACCTCGCTCTGCCGGTCCATTTCTCCTGGAATGTGGTGATGAAACGTTGGCTCCCCACCCCTGGGAGGACCTTGTGGGACGGTGACGCTGAGTTCCTTTTGAAAGTCTAGTTTAACTTGGTCACTACACTGGTATCAAAAAGTGGAATGTTACATCTTGTTATCATTCTTAATCCAGAACGTGTGAATCGTATGAGTTTTTGCCAATCTCAAAGAATTAGCAAGATTTAGTCTTCCAGACGATGTTGGTGTGAGCCCAACCGTGACACTTCCACCATGCCCGGGACTCCTGGTCACGCATGGGTTCCCTTGGCAGGTCTCTATTTGCCATTTTAATAGCCATCCTCAGAGGCCATGCCTTCTTCGAGACTTTCGTCTCCTCTGTCATGCTGAGCCCTGTTCCCTGGAAGGTTCTTCCCTCAGGAGTGCAGACGGTCAGGAGCGAGTCCCAGAATGATGGCAATCACTGCGCTCACACAGAGGGGCCCCATTCCCCCTCCCAGTGGGGACCATGCTTGTCCCAAAGGAGCCTGATAGGGGCACGTTCTCCTTCTCAGCTCCTCGTTTTCTCTGAGTTATTTTTCGGTGAGAATACATGAAAGGAAAATATGCTAAGAGTTCTTTTCTCTTTCCTCATTTATTTTTTACACTTCTGTCCCCTTTGTCTTTTTTTTTCTTCTTCTTTTTTTTCTCTAAAGAGATTGATTACTTTAATTCCAGTTATCTTTCAGGAAAAAAAAGCTAAGTTCTGTGGCGCTTAAAATTACCGATAAAGTCATGAAAGGAATTTGTTGTTCTCATTTATTTGAACGGAAACTTTAAAATATTGTTCCTCTCCAACACAGTAAAGAAAACCGTAGGGTGTCTGAAGGAGGGGTTGAGCAGTAACGAGAAATGCAGTGTTATTCGAGGTAACTTGTGCCTCTGTTCCACGAAGTCCCTGTGACATCACAGAACGTCATGTTACTGCGTGTTCTGTTTGTGGACGCGTCTTAGAAAAATGCTTTCTCTTGTCCCTTTGTTTTTGTAAACAGGAAGATAAAATGGTTTCCCTTAAAGTATCATCTATTGGGGCTGCCCTGTGGCAGAGTTGTTAAGTTCGGCGCACTCTGCTTTGGCGGCCCAGGTTCGCAGGTTTGGATCCCAGGCTCAGACCTATGCTAGTCATCAGCCATGCTGTGGCAGTGACCCACATATAAAGAAAAAAGAGGAAGATGGACACAGATGTTAGCTCAGGGCTAATCTTCCTCAGCAAAATATATATATATATATATACATATAAAATTTATATATCATAATTTACAAGAATATTTTATCAGTTTTAACTAGCAATGATTTAATTCTAATCAAAGAGCCAAAAAATTTAATGTTTTTGAAAACACTGTGCTAAGTGAAATAAGTCAGACACAAAAGGACAGATACCGTGTAATTCCATTGATACGAGGGACCTGGAAGTGTCCCAGTCATAGAGGCAGATAGAAAGGTAGTTACCCAGATGTGGGGCGTGGGGTGTAGTTAGTGTTAGTGGGTGCAGGGGTTCAGTTTGGGCAGATGGAGAGAGTTCGCCCGCAGTCCTGGGAGATGCTGCTAGGCAGGGCTGGGGTGGAGAAGGCCCCAGGATGAAGGAGCGAGGGGGCTTGGGTGCTGGCCCATCATGGGAGAGGCCCACCCCGGGTCCAGCTTCCTCATACACCAAACAGCGAAGCTGGGCCAGTGCCAGTGCTTCTGAAGGTCAGAGACACGAAGTGTGCCACGTGGTTGGCTCCCCAGCTTAGGGGAGGTGGTCAGGTGCATCAAGGACCAGAAAGGACGTGCTAAATGTCATCATTTGTATAATTTGACACACACTAGATGCTCAGCGAGTGTTCACTCTCTTTGCTCTCTACCTGTCCCCTCCAGCGGATTCTTGTTCTCCTGCTCACTGTGTCCAGTACGGGGACCCTACGTGACCCTCCTCCCCTGTGAGGCTCCAGAGGTTTCTGTAGCAGAGGTTTCTGTAACTCGGAGCCCTGCCCTGCCCTGCCTCACAGCCTTAACACATGCCCCGTTTACCACCACTGTCGCACTGGGTCACTCCTCCTGTGACTTTATGCTGTCGCTTCACCTGGCTGACTGGGCATGCCCTCCTCAGAGTGTCTACCACGGTGGACCTCACTGCGGACTTGCGTGGAAGAAGCTCAGGCGTGTGCATCTTTGGAAGGCTGACCCCTGGCCACGAGCCACTGCCCTGAACAAAACCAAGACACCTCTGGTCAGCGAATCCTAACAAGGTCCCAGAAGGCAGCGAGGCTCAGGGCTGTCCGGGAGTGTCCTCGACCCTCGGCTCAGCTCCCAAACAGACCATCTGAGGCGGCTGCGTTAGACCAGTCTTCGGTGGGGATGCCGTTGGCATGGATCGGAAGCAGCATTCCAATTGGGAGTGGAAGAAAGGCAAAGAGTGGTTGCTTTTCTTCTGTGGACTCCTGCAGAGGTGCGTCAACAGTGACACCGCAACGTCCCCTCGGCTCCCAAACCTTTTCTGCAGAGGTGACCAGCTCCAGCTCTTTCCTTCTTCCTCCTTTCTTGCTCCCATGTTTCTGAATAATGTGCTTATAATGTAATTCTTACAATTTTAGACATCATCAATCGACGACTTAGTGGAGAAGATGAAGTATTCACCTTTTTTCGACTCCTACACACGCCTCCCTCACCGCTACGATCCCCACAGAGTTAGCACGAGTCTTCGTTGACAGTATCCATGTATTAGCACTATCATCTTATTAGGATCGAGTACTGGTGCACGCGCTCCATGCCACCTCTGGGCTGTGCTGTGTGTTTTGACACATTTCCTTTCTCGGACAACTTTGTTTCTTGAAAGTAACCGTTGGGTCCTTTTTAATTTTCTTGGTTTTCTATATATTCACCACCAATTCACAGCCAGCTCCAACAAAGCTGTAAGCTCCTCTCATTGGGAGCAAACCCATCAGTGTTTGTTGGCTCCATTTTTTCCCTGGAGACGCCCCTCCTGTAACTGTCTGATGTCCTGCCCCATCCCGCATCAGTGACTTTCTGAGCTTGTTGTCTGTGCTTGTCCTCGGGCTTCACTTCACCAGCGTCTAGGGCATCACTTCCACCTCGCTCATGATCCGTTATTTCCTGGATCCCGAGATGCCTCCTTTCTTGACCGATTTCTTTATTTGGGTGGAACACATTCTCCAGTAGCTTCCTGGGAGGAGGTACATGGAATGTAAATGTTTAAAAAAACGCCTTTTTTCTGACGTTCTACTGGAGGGATAATTTGGCTGGGTCCATAGTCATAGGTAGGAAATACTTGTCTTAGAAATGTTAAAGGTAGAAGATGGTGGTGACGTGGTTTTCAATCTTTCCACATCGCAGCATTAAAGCAGAGCAATTAGACACCAAACCAAAGCCCACAAGCCACATTTACACCAAACTGGCTGATAAGGTGTCCCCGCGAACCCCAGAGTACAAGGGTATATGAGCAGGTGTTACCAAGAGATGCGCTCGTGGTCCCCCATCGGTATTGGCATTTTGCGACCAGCACGTGGAAAATTCTTAAAATGATTTCTTACTCAGGGAATCTCATTTTAACTAAAAAACCTCATTACAAATAGCAAGTGTATTTGTTTAAACCAGTGACATTCCACTATAAATTATTTTCTAAAAACTGTCTCCCATTTTTTAATCTAAACTATAAATGGAGAGAAGTTTACCAATTTGGGGTAGAAATGATGGATGTCTGGGCTAACATGGCAGGCGGTGCTAAGGTCACGGTGCTCCTGCTGGTGAGACATCGCTTACGAAAAGCCTGAAGAGTCTGTGCTGGGGTGTTTTTTGCCATCTTGCTCGGAAACCTTCAGAAAATGAGCCATCGTGCAAACGTCTCCAGCCAGGCCTCTAGCATCCCCAGCAAACCCTGTTGCAGTCTGGGAACCTGGACGTGACTTCAGACTCTGAAGATAAAAATAAATTCTTTTTGCCCCTGACTGGTAAAATTAGAAACTTAATTAAAATGTCATCAAGTGCAGCCACAAATTCCACATACCCAATTTGAATGTTATTAATAATAAGAACTTAGCACTTGCATTAGTTTCCGTCTTCAAAGCCCTTTACAAACACCAATTTTTTTCCACCTCTTCGGGGGAACGTTTGCTAAGCAGGAAAGTTAAAACCATGGAGGAGGAACGTTCAGGTTGTCTGAGATTGTGGTGAGGACACTGTGTTACCTGCTAGGGCACACGCAGTCTCTGGGGCACCCTTACCAGAGATCCCGTCTTCTACTATTTCAAATGTGACAGGAGATTTGGGGTCTGCTCTCGAGTCGGCAGGGGTGCTGAACAAGCTTCTTTGCCACCTGTTTAGGCTCTGATTTCCCACTGTTCAGAATTCCATGTAAATTAAGAATGGAAAAATAAAAAAACTTAACTTCTTGTTGTTTTTATTCTCGAGGATTCAGAAACTACACGACGACAGACAAGAGCCAGATGAAGCTTCGAACCGCTGGTCCGCGATGGAGAGAGCTCAGCCCCTCTGAGGTTTCCTGAACTCACAGTGACAGAAGTGGAGTGTCTCTCTCTACCCTCTTCCTCCTGGTTTCCCACCGCCCTCTCTCCCCATCCCCACCCCAATCCACGTGTCAATGCCTGTGCCCAAGGCGCCCTGGAGAGCTGGGGCATGGGGTGAAAGGGCCGCACTCAACGTCGTCCGCAATGTCTGGAGGGACAGGAGGCTCCCTTTGTTTGTCCTGATATCTGCTGCACAGGAATCGATCGGCCCAGACGTCCTAATGACAGGTGGGGGGACACTAAGAGCTCTGCACTCTCTGCTCCAGCGGGGCGCTAAGTGGCTGCTTAGGGCCTATTTTTAAACCCTGTTATTTGTTACAATGCTATTATGGAATAATTTTACTTTTGTGAATTTTACTATAAAGAATCTGATCTGTTACCCAATTTATGGTCACTATGTTAACAATTAAATATTAATTAGATCTGATTGTTTTTTATTGAATGAAACCTAAACTGGTTTTTGGTTGGAAACCAGATGGAGATCTGGTTTTCACAGCTTCTCGTAATCAGCCTGATCCCGGCCTTTCACTAGATTTTCTCCATTTCTCCGACATTGCTCTTTCATCCCCTGGAACATTCCTCTTCCTCCTGTGTGCTGGGCAGGCCTCGTTTGGCCTTTAAGCTCATGCTGGAGTGCTCCCCTCCATTAGGTATTGGCTGCTTTCTCTGGTATTTCTGGGAGAAGAATCCTAAGATGGATCCCAAGACTCCCACCACCCCCAATCCCGTGCTGTACTCTGGATAATCCTTCCACTCCGGTGGGAAAGAATTTGGCAGATGTAATTAAGGTCCCTTATCAGTTGGCTTTGAGTTAGTCAAAAGGAGACTTTCCTGGGCCTGGATGAAACACAAGAGAAGCCAGAGAGATTCAAAGCAGCAGAGGTGTGGTCCTGTGGCCTTGAAGGAGCAAACGTCCATGTTGTGCGGAGGGCCACAGGGCAGGCGGCCCCAACAACTGAGAACAGCAAGACACAGGGACCTCAGTCCCTCAGCTGCAAGGAACTGAATTCTGGCAACAACCAGTGAGCTCAGAAGGCAGCCTGGAACCTCAGATGGGAACACAGCCCCAGCCAGCCACTTGATGTCGGCCTCATAAGACCCTCAGCGGAGGACGCCCCTGCGACGCTTCCTGACCCTGGAAACTGTGAGATAACAAGTCTGTGTTGTTTCTAGCACCTGAGTTTGTGGTTGTGTGTTATGCTCAGTCAGAACCATTGGGTTGCATGCCCCTCTCGTGCTGCTTCTGGGAGTTCCTTCAGTGAAGGACGTCGCTGCCCTCTTCGCAGCAGTGGCACCTGCACACATTTGGGCCGCAACGAAGGACCTGCTGGCAGGGTCTCCTGGTGTCTTCCACACCCCCTGCTCCTTCTGTCTGTCGCGCTTCCCCCTACCTTCCCAGGCTCGGCTCAGAGGCTCCTTAGAGAGCCCGCTGAGGGCACGTTGGCCGGTTTAGGGCCATGTGGCATTTATAGTGAGCACCGCCTGCTTCCTACCAGCCCTCCTTTCCCTCTTGGAGCATCTCACTGTGCGGGGTCCTGGGTGAAGGAGAGCTCCCAGCACTCTGTGGGGGAAGAGGTTGCTCTTTACTTCTCTCCCTCCACGGCCTGGTGTGGGCAGGCACAAGCTACAGCGGACGGAGCTTAATGGGGTCCCCCCATAGGTGATGACGGAGAGGGAACTTCTTCTCTGCTCTCTGGTACCCCTCTGGGTGGTGTTCGACCGTCACTCCTGACTTCTGTCCTTGAACAAGCGACCCAAAGGCAAAGGGAGTGTGTGCAGATGGGACTCCACAGCAGAAGCGCCCAGCCCAGGCTGCCAGTGGGGTGCCCACCCACGGTCCTGCTCCCAGCCTGCATGGTAATTTTCTGAGCCTGTTTTCCAAGCCTGGCCTTAAAGCCTCCTCCAGTTCTGTGATCCCTGTGTCCTTCCAGGGAACTCCCTTTTTCCAGTAAGATAGTGCGATTCCCACCAAGAGCCTGGTGGAGTCACCCTCCCAGTTCTGCTGGCCGTCACTGAGTGTCTCTCGGTGAAACATCTACAGCTTTCAGAGGGTGAACAGTGAATCCGGAGCTGGACTGTTGGGTTCCAACCCTGGGTCTGTTACTCACTAACTTCGAGAGCTTGGAAGGCTGCACACGTTCTCTGGGACTGGTCTGTCACGTGGGGGATGATGACAATCCCTGCCTGATGGATTATCACAGCATTCACAAATTAACTTAGGTACAGCTCCTGAAGCTGTGCCAGTGTGTTTGCTATTATTTCATCCTATGCTGCTTGACTGTGGACAACGTTATTTCATATATTATTTGGGCTTTCCAAACTGAGTGGTAAGGTCCCTCACATAAGAGGCTCTTCTTCGTTTCTGTTCCCCTCAGAGCACCAAACACAGAGGGAACGCGTGCCGTGGTGGGGACCTGTGACCACAGGTACTTCCCCAACCGCAAGATCGCACCTGCCCATGGACCACGAAGCCTTACCAGGGTGGCCTTGGACAATGCTGCCCACGTGACAGTGCTCTCTGCACTCATACCTTCTTTCAGAGACGGCTCTGGATTCTGACCATTCCCACCTGCACGTGTGTTTATTCATCCAGCAGGGAGTTGACTGAAGCCGAGTCATCCCACCCCACCTCCTTCCCACCCCACTGGTCCTCTCCACACACAGGTCATCTCTCAAAGCCGCCGGGCGATAGTTTCCACTCCTCCTCACAACACAGGGTGGCTTGGACTCGGTCTTATAACTTTCCCATTTGACCTTGAGAAGGTGGGACTTAATCTAATAAGATTACATTTAGGGGCAACGCTTGCCAGTTAAGATAGCAGGAGAGAAATTCAAAATATTTAACAACCAGAATGGCATCAGCAAGGACAGCAGCTATAATCACCCCATCAGATGGGCCAGGGTGTACAGAGTGTCAGCTCTGAATAGAGTACTTGCAGCCAGAACAGAACAAGCAAATTAAGGGATTGTAAATGACTAAATCTGATCTTAAGGTAATAAATAAATAAAATGGTGAAATGGGTACTTTGAAAAACAAAAGATTGGCGACATGACCAAAGAACGGAATGGAATGCGATGGCATGGGGTGGGATGGGGTGGGAGGGAAGAGGAGAGGAAAGGAGGGAGGGACAGGGGAGGGGAGGGGTCATCCACAGCCAGCATGCAACTGAGGCTGCATGAAATGGGTTATAATTCTGATGTCTTTTCCTGTCATCCAACTTATTTGGGATACAAACAAATACCAATGCATTATTAACAAAGTGGAAGCCCACATAAAGCACAGATGGCTAGATATGTTAAGAACTACATGCATTAATCATGAACCATTTCTAATCTTCTGGTGCTTGCTCACATGATGACAGTACAAGTTTTTCTGTTTTCTGGTGAGTTTACTGACAAATTTACTGTAACTGAAGTGAAGCTTCAGTGAGGATTTCTGAGACGGAACTCTTAAATTCAAACCAATTTAATAAAATACATAGAACGAATGAGGATGCTTTTATTTTAGGGTTATGTTAAGTGTCCCAATAAGCTTCTTTTTGTAAGGGACCAATTTAATAAATAAGTACAAAAATTATGCAATGATACAAAAAAGGAACTAATGATAGCTCTACTTGAATGGAATTCTACCTTGATAAAGCTGTGAAATGATCAGAAAGATGAAGCCTATAGAGCATACTGAATAAAGATGATAAGCAGATGGATCATAAACCAAAGAAATAAATTCGAGTATCTAAATTTGATGAACTTTATAAAGATGCTGAGAAGCTATTGAAAAAACTGTAAAATTTCGACTTCTTATCTTATAAAGTCTAAAGCAATGATTGACCAGGAGTTGTTAAATAGCAACATTAATTTGTATGTGCATTCATCCATTCTCACATCTACTCACTCAACCACTATGTACGTAGCACCTGTAAGCTCCCGGCGCCGTGCCGCGGTCTGGGGCTGGCGTGAGGTCAGGAGACCTGGTGCTCATCAAGCCTGCAGTCCACTCGGGGAGGTAAACCACAATCACCTAATCTTCAAAACTAACGTACGCAAAAGCCTGGGTTAAAGACTTGAAAGGAAGGCGACAGAGTCCCCATGTCAACCCAGCCCCGTGTCACCCTGAGGACAGTGACATGCGAGCCGAGATCCTAAAGAGTAATGCAGTTAATTACAGCTTAATCAGGTAAAAAGGAGGGAGAGCGGATTTATGAATCACTCATATTTCATAAGGAAAAATGATGTGGAAAAAAGTAGAAATAGACATACAAATGCGTTTGTTGTAGATGTGAACTATGGGGCTCTTCTTGATTAATAAAACAAAATGACAAATATTTCACAGATATCTTGTGGCAGACTCGGAGTAAAGGAGAAGTAGTAGATTTGTGTAAATTGTCTAATAGCGTTAGACGATGAAACTAATGATGAAACTAACTACGAAGCTCACTTGAGGCTAAGTTGCTTCAAAAGGAACAAGAAAAAGGAGACCTTTTCAAATTTCCTTTTTCTCTCTTTTATTTATAAATACCTGAAATTTCTGGGAAGTTATTGCTTTTTCAAAAAATATCTCTTCCAATGTTAATGACAGTTAAAATTTTTTAAAAAAAATCTTTATTATACAAAATTTTAAACATATATGAAATTAGAGAAAAAACATACCCATCAGCCAGCTTCAGTAATTATCAATTCATGTTCAGTCTTCTTCGGTTCATGCCTGCACCCACCCCACCGTGGTACAGATTATTCTTAAGAAATTTCAAGCATAGAGGTAATCTTGCTTCTTCCTTTTCAGTGTGGATACCTTTCCTTTCTTTTTTGGGTGGGGGCTAATTGCTAGAACCTCTGCTACATGTTGAACAGAAGTGGTGAGAGTGGACACCTTCATCTGTTCCTGATCTTAGAGGGAGAGCATTCAGACTTTTACCAGCAGGTACAGCCGTGAGTTTTCACAGACACCTTTATCAGGTTGAAGACGTTCCATTTTATCCCTAGTTTGCTGAGTGGTTTTTTTTTTTTTTCATGAAAATGTGTTGGATTTTGTCAAATAGTTTTTCTGTGTCTATTGAGATGACTGTAGGGTTTTGTCTTTTATTCTACTAAAGTGATGTATTCCACTGATTGATTTTTGCATGTTCAACCATCCTTGCCTTCTGGGGGTAAATCTCACTTGGTCATGGTGTCTAATCCTTTGTATATGTTGCTGAATTTGGTTTGCTAGTATTTTGTTGAGGTTTCTTGCATTTATATTCTTGAAGGTCATTAGTCTGTAGTTTTATTTTCCTGTGATCGCAGTCTTAGCAGTTTTAGTGTCAGGGTAATATTTCCTCATAGGATGAGTTAGGAAGTGTCTCTCCTCTTCTTTTTTTGAGGGGGGGCAGGGGGAAGAGTTTGTGAATGCTTGGTGTTAATTCTTCCTTAAAAGTTTGGTAGAATTCACCAGTAAAGCCATCTGAGCCTGGGCTTTTCTTTGTAGAAAAAGTTTAAATTACTAATTAAACCTTTTTAGTTGTTATAAATCTTTTCAGATTTTCTACTACTTCTGGAGTCATTTTCAGTAGTTTCTGTTTTTCTAGGAATTTGTCCATTTCAGCTAAGCTATCTAATTTGTTGGCATAGAGATCCACTTTCTATTGACTTCTTATTTTCACAAAGTGTGAAGGCAAGGTGGCTTCATAATTCCTGAGAGCAGCTGCCTGCATTCGTCTTTCTTTCTCTCATCAGGACCTTCTTTCCTTTGCCCTCGGTGTCTCCAACCTGCTCAGTCTGAGCTCTGCTCTCAGCATCTTCCCCAGAGCAGAGATTTGCTCTGGAAGGGCACTTCTCGACAGTTCATAGGGTTCACACCTGCTCCTTCAAGTTTTTGCTGTGGTCACATTGCAGCCGCCTGAAAACTGGAATCCATAGACCCCATCGCAGTTTGGGCTTCTGCTCTGTTTGTCTTGCTGTGCCTCTTGGTTATTAGGACCCACGGCCACTTTAGGACTGGTCTCAAGGCCATCAGGTATCCCACTGCCTTCCCTCCATGGTTTGAAACACAGATAACAATACTATGTGTGTTTTCTAGTTGTTGCTAATGTATTCTCACCTACTCACATTTCGAGGGTTATAGAAAAACCTTGTCATGTGGTCTTGTTGTAGATGTTGTCTGTGGGTTTGGGGGGCCAATTATTTAAGTTCTTTGAGCCTCAGCTTCCTTCCTGTAAAATAGGATAATACATAAAAATAAGGCAGCTGTAAAAGATGCCTTGCATGTGAAATGCATTTTATAAATATTGTTTCACTAACTTCTCCTTTAATGTGGAAATACTGTAGCCCAAACATTGCATATTTAAACTCTCTACTTAATTTATAAGTTAAATTAGTATTAAGGTATTTTTGAATAAACTGAAAAGATGTATAGGTACAAATTAAG
The DNA here is from genome assembly GCF_041296265.1 of Equus caballus. Lineage (NCBI taxonomy): Eukaryota > Metazoa > Chordata > Mammalia > Perissodactyla > Equidae > Equus > Equus caballus. The sequence goes on along the minus strand of NC_091700.1, from coordinate 100,052,164 downwards.
TTTAAAATGTAAAAATACTAATAAAATTAGGAAAATGCAGAACACTAAACATCACATACTTTACTAGCTAGCATGTGGCGGTGTTCCTGGTATAATCTGAGACAACATTAAGTAAATATATCTGCTTAATTTTAGAGTACAAAAGGTAGAGATCAAATTTTAAATTGGAGCTGTAAATATTTAACTCAGACAAATTATCCATTAGTTTTTTAATCATAAAAATAAATCAATTAAACTTGTATTACATAAGCTAGTGATAATTTTTCTCCGGTAAGTTTTGTTTATATCGACTGCCTGACTGGCTATGATAAATTGTCCTAATAGTTTCTTAAAGAACCAAAAATCACGTTTAAATCCTTGTTATGATGGTATTGCTCAAACCTGATTTGGGGTGTCCCGTAACCTTAAGCTTCAAAAAGGCGTATGTGTTGTTATTGCTTCAAAGGTGTTCGTTTGTTGGTTGAGAAAATCATAAAGAATAACTAAACCAATACACTAATAGCTAAACAAATGTTACCTAAACTCGTGCACAAAACAACAGGCAATCTTAATTAGAATAAAGGAAGAAAATAAGCATTTTTCCTTGGTCAATTTTCTTGAAATAATGAGAAAGTTTTCATAGTCTCAATACAACAATAGCTGGCCGTGCTCAAAGAAGGTGAGTTAATCTCCTCTATAGTGTATTCTTTTAAAAAAAAAAAAATCATTAAATGCACTAAACAGAGACCAAAGGAGGACATTATATAGCTCACACCAGTGGCTCTCAACTGAGGCTTATTCTGTCCCCTGAAGACATTTGGCGATACCTGCAGATACTTTCGATGGTCACGCCTGGGCAGGGGGGTGGTTAGCTACTGGCGTCTCGTGGGAAGAGGCCGGGGAGCCTACTAAATGTCCTATGGTGCACAGGACGGCCCCACAGCAATGAATCACCTGGTCTGAAATGTCGATAGCACTGAGGTTGAGAAACCTTGGCTTCCAGTGATGTCCTGGGTGTGGATGGACTCACGGATCCAGATCAGATGTCAGAATGATTTACTTTCCTGTAGCATGCCCATTTTAGAGGCCAGATAGCAGCCTCAAACAAAATTATGGTGGAGGCGGCATTTGTAACATTGCCAAGATTCGCAGACACTATTGGCGCTTATCACGGGGATTTTGTCGTGTTCAAGTCTAGAATTGCATTGAACCAGCTTTAAGGAAACTAAGAGAGGTTGAATTTTTTTTAAAGAATTATTTTAAAGTTCACCTCATTGTTCCCATGCCACTGGACAAAAAAAGAAATGAAATAAGTTTTGCTTGAGGGTCATTGGCAAAACTCAATATGGAGCGCATTCTGACTCATAAGAAAGAACTTTCTGGTAGGCAAAGCAGACCCACTGGAATAGGCTACCCAGCAGGTCTTGAGCTCTTTCCCACCAGAAACGTTCAAGCGCAGGATGGACAACTGTGCAGGGATGTTGCAGAGGCCGTGCCAGGCTAGAGGGAGAGTTGATTATAGGACCTTTATGGCTTCTTCCAACTTTGATGTTCTTGACTTTAGAGTTGAATTAGGCTGGCAATAAGGCTGCTTGGGGAAGTACTTCCACGAGGCTCTGAAAACTACAATGAGCATTTGTGGAGCTCCCCACCGTTTCCGCAGCACCGTCCTGGACTTCACTTCACGTGAGAGTCTGAAGCTATCAGTGCTCTACTTGCGTCCATAGCAGACAGAAGCCGTGGAAGAGGACGTGGAAGAGGAAAAAGAAGCCATGAATAGAAGAGAAGGAGATGAGGAGCGATGGCAGTATGGGTGGGCACGGACATGGAAAGGAGCAGAAGCCAGTGGAGCCCAACTCTTGTAGCTTAAGTCTCCATCTTTTCTATAAGCTTGTTTATTTAGAAACATACATTCTAAAAATTTGAGTCATATATGAACTGATCAAAGTATATATTAACAATTTCATAGCTCTGCTATTCTGAGTCACAAATAACAAGACGGAGAAATTTTTATTTACGAAAATTCTTCTTCAGAAGAATATGTTTTCATATAGACAAGGAGAACTGATCGGTGGTTACCAGGGGAAAGGGGGTGGTGGGGGGAGGGCACAAAGGGTGAAGAGGTGTACCTACAACATGACTACCAATAATGTACAACTGTAATTTCACAAGGTTGTTAACTATCATAATCTTAATAAAAAAAAAAGAATAAGAATATGTTTTCAGAACAAATACTTAGGTAAGTTGCTAGAGGCAGTGTACCCACACAAGCAAAGATGACTGCATGGGGAAAGGATAGGGACTAACTTTGCTCCTAAGAGACACACTGGCCACTCCACTCAGCACAGAACATCGTTTACTTCTGTTATGAGGGACAGTACAAAATCTGGGACAAGATAAGGAGCTCTATTTTCTTAACTAACAAAGCATTTCCAACAGGGATCATCAAGGTTCCTTCCATTGGCAGCAGGAAGAAAGGAACTTCTCGGTGAGCCCCAGGAAAGGAGGTGCTGCCGCGTGAGTATCCACTGCAAAGGGTCCCCTAGGATCCTGTGAAATCACAGCTTCGGATTCCATGGGTGTGGGTGGGCCTGAGATTCTGCAGTCCCAGAACGTTCTGGCTGCTGTTGCTCCTGGCACGGATGGCACTTTGAGGAACAAAGTCCAAGTTGCTTCTTAGGGGAATGAAGTGCAGAGACTCCTTTTCATGGCACTTTTTGTTAACCTTAACCAACTGATTTTTCCCACAGCCTTTTTCAGTTGAGGAGAAAGAAGTGAGGGATGCAAGGGAGGGGGCTCTGTGGTTGGCGATGCCTTCTACAGATGCGGAAATTGAAATCAACAGACACGTATTCATTTCCCCCTTTCGGTGGGTGGCTGACCATGCAGGCCCCGTGTGCTGTGGGCTGTGCAGCGTCCATCCAGGGGAACATGGTCAAGAGGTGAAGGTCGTTAACAGCAATCTGGACTTCATGGGCACTTCCCGAAGAATCCATCACAACTCTACAGTTCTTACATTCCCTTCCTCTGTGCCTCTCACTGCTCTCTGGGCATCTTTCTCCGTCCTAAGTCGGCGCTCGCCACCAAAACGACACCCAAGCCGCCCGGCCCCGGCCTCCTTGCCAGTGTCCCAACCTCCTCTTACCTGGACGTCCTCACCTGGGGAGGCGAGTCTTCTCCATGGAGGCAGTGGTGTCCCTGGGTGTGTCTTGGAACTTCGTGGGGTGTTTTTGGTTGTCCTGGTGACTGAGGCAACCAGTGATGCTGGGTGTCATTTAGGCGTCTTTCATGTCGTCACACATCAGGGGTCTTTAATGACGTTCATACAGTGAAGGGCCTCCTTCTAATCATCCGAGTCTAGAACCTAATTCACTTTACGGACAAACCCGAAGTATTCGTGTGGGGTTTTAATACAAACTGTGCGCTGGCTCTTCAAGCTCCCGCGTCTGCCTGGACCCCGGTTTTGCTATTTTTCTCTACTTCTTGCACAGTATCACCTCTGAACTTCCTTCTTAAAACTCAAAACAAATACATTAATCTAAGAGAGCGTCTGACTACTCTATCATGTTCTCTACCACGATCGTGCCTGAGAACTTACCGACTTAAACATGTGTCATTTTGTGACAAATTACTCTTGGTTTCTCCTTTATATCTTGCTGAGTGCTAATTGGGGCACTACATAGATTTTTCAACAGTTGTGAGGGAGGGAGGTCAGACCCCGCGTGAGTTTCGTTTGAGGATAGTGACGGTGGCGTTGGAGTTGCGGGTTGGCCTGGAGGGCTGAGGATGCTGTCCTGGCATCCCTGCCTGCTCCCGTTTTCCTCTGCGGGTCTCAGAGCCTGCTGAGAAGGTCCATGACCGGGCAGGGGCTCCGGGACAGGGTGGGGGGTGGGGTGGCCAGGGACGAGAAGGGAGACAGAAAGTGTGAGCACGTCAACATGTTTTCTCTTATCCCTGTCACACGTGTGTGTAGTCACCGTTAGACCAAAATATCCGGCAAATACCATATCATAGTCTCTCTTATTTCCAGGTGTAAAATGTATTGTCTCAGACTAGAGACTGTAGTCCATGTAGGGTCCCAATATGTCTGTATTTCTGCTCTATGCTCCCTCCCTCCCTCTCTCTCTTTTTTCTTTCTAATACGGACGCAAGTATCAAATTTCCACTTTATTTGAGGCAACCAGCTCCACGTAATTTCCGTCAAGCCACCTGAAAAAAACCATTAACTGAGAGGAGAAGAAAGCCTGAAAGCTTGTCCCTTTTAACTTTAAACCAAAGTTAAAAAACTACAAACTGAAAAACTAGACACACTGACATTTGCAAATGTAACTTCCTAAGCTCCTGGCCTGCGCCATAAATTATTTAACCCGTGAAACTAAACCGTCACACGGAAGCCTGGGGCCCTGGTCAGACAGCGCAGGGAAGTCAGCGGAGAAGCTGTGTCAGGGTTTGCACCCGGCTGACGCACATTCCAAGCGGCACTTAGCACTATAAATACCCCCAACGCCAGCAGGGTTTGGGGCGGCCCCTTCCAGGCTCGTGGTGTGAGTCTTGATGGATAGGTGACGACTGGAGGTTGCCAGCTGCACCCCCACCCCCGACCCCACCGTCGGCGGGGTGGCCCAACAGGGCGTGTGGAGGAGGGAACTGCAGTTGGCGACATTGCCTTCAAGTCGGCCAGACTTCGTCCAGGGCCACCGTGCTGTGGTGTGAAGGTGCCGAGGTCGGAACTCTGGACCCTGGGTGGCCAGCTCGTCCTGGCACCCCAGGACTTTCCCGGGTTAGCATGGAAAGTCCATCCCCCCAGAAACCCCTCGATTTGGAGCAAGTCGGGGTGCGGGTCGCCCTGTTCCTCTAAGTCACCAGCAGTCTGCCCCCTTTGAAAGCTAAGGCCTGTCCCCTGCCCCCTTCCCCACCACCCCACTGCAGCGTTCCCTTAAAAAGAAGCATCTCCCCATCAAAGTCATGTCTCTGGCCTTTGTCACCTACCACCTTGGAGGGCTGGATGCTGCGACGACCTGGGGTCTCTGGCCCAGGACAGGATTCGGGAGGCCGGGCAGCAGGGTGCCGGCGTGGGTGTGAGGGTTGTGGGGGCGTGGGGGGCTACAAGGGCCAGTGAGGTCGGGGCAGAGACTGAGCACTCAATCCCGTCACCATGAGAAGGCCCACAGTCCACGTAGCCTGTCACCCCTCTGCTGTCCTCTCCTGTCCTGACGGGGCTTCTGTACTGAGAGGGTTCCTGCAGGGGTCGGATGAAACGATGTGGAAAGCGCTGATGGCGATGCTCGCACACGACGGGGGCTCCGTAAATTCCGTCCAAAACGTCCAGGCTCTCGTTTCAGCTGAGCCCAGAAAAGGCTGCAGCGTCCTGCGCACCCAGCCCACCCTCACCCAGGGCCGGCCTCCAGGCAGAAATGCATTTGCTGTTCCCGACCTTGACATAAAACGTGCGCGTCTGGGGAGAACTGACGGGGAGATCATCTCCTGCGTTCTCCTGTCTGTGAGGACCTACATCTGTCAGATTTGTGAGTAAGCCCCACCACGACTTCAGGGAGGAGGGAGTGCCTGTCCTCCGGGGCCTGTGGTCACTAAACATGGATTGGCCGCCATTGAACAGGTGACCCTCCCCCAGCTGCTCCACCCTCGGGAGCCGCGCCACAGCTGGTGTTGGCAGAAGCGGAGAGTATAACTCTGCGTCACCGCAGCTCCAGCAGGCAGAAGCGTCCCACTGTTCCCAGAATGAATCGACAAACGCGCGATTCACGAGAGTGGCGCTGCCCCAGGACGGCGCTCTGCAGGGAAACAAAGGGCTTATTTCCCCAGACGGTGATTCTCGTGTCTTTTCGAGGATAATTTACTACAACTAGTGTAGAAAACCTCTTTTTGATTTCAGGAAAATGTTTAAAATAAATCTATTGATTTTTTTCTGAGGGTTGGAACAACACAGGGTTCTGCCCTCTCTTCTCAAGGTTGAACCTTGAGTGCGATAAGCACACCTTACATCCCCACCGGGCCTGTCAGGTTCTCGAGTGTGAGTTTTTGTTACTAAGTTCTCTCATATGAGCAACCTGAAACAACCGCGCAGGTCCGGCTCAGGACTCTCTCCATTTTGTGCTGGGGAGAAGAGAGGCCCAGAGAGGTCAGTCGGCATGACTAGGTCCACACAGCAGGGCCAGAGCCCAGTCGTGTCCAGCCTGCCCCGGCCCCAGCCCGGCCCCACTGGGGCTCTCTATCACCCTGATCAACCGAGGGTTGGCTTCCGGCGGGCGGGCACAGGGGAAGGCGTCCGAAGGTCCACCCCACTCGCAGGCAGCCGCCCGAGCCCATCAGAGGGCAGCTCTTGAATGGAGGGCCTGCATCCTGGCCTCGACTGCCGAGTGGACTGTTGCAAACCACTTACACTCTTGAGTTTCCCAGTCGACGTGAGAATATTGGTATAACCCACAGGGTGACTGCGAGAAACGTCTGAGGAGATGGAGTAGAAATATCTGCCTGACGTTACACAGGGCTCACCAACGGGTCTGGGAACAGGCTCCTGTTTCACGCTCAGAGAAAGGCAGTAAATCTCTGTAAACGACCCTAGCCAGTGGCGCTGTGGGATCACTTCAGCTCTAGGGTGCCGGTGATCCACAAATAAAGCTGCTTCAGTGAAAAGGGGACACAGACGGAAGCGGACATTACATTCTGCTCTCAGAGCCTCCTGTTTTCACAAATTGACTACCGGAGTTTTTTCATTTTTCTCATAGAAACTCAGATGGAAAACTGTTCAGTTGCACTTGGTCGCTAATTATGACACCTGATTCAGTTTGGCCATATTCTTCTCTATGTTAGTGAAAAAAATCCCTTCTATCCTGGAAAGTTTGGAAGCGAGACTCACATAGATTCTTGAGCTGGCTTGTTCTGTGCACAACCCTGGACACCTCCCGTGGCTGCCGGGCCAACGTGGCAGAGAGGACTGAGGTCTGCTCTTCCGCCTCAGCAGAGGCAAGTTATTTGAGGCCTTTTGCGGCTCTTTTCTTCCTTCCTCTTCTAAGAACCGAGCACATTTCCCTGAGATTGCAAAAACCACCCAAGAACAAGACGAGGGGAAACGACAGAAGCAATTCCTCCCATCAGGTGAAAGCAAGGATGCCACCAAGAGAGAATTCACTATCATCTTACACGTGGGGACGTGAGAGACCTGAGCAGAATCCTAAAGGCCCGGAGTGAAGTGCAGAGCAGAGCAAAGGATGTGCTCTCAGGGCGACCCCGTCAGAGTCCCCAGGCCTGACAACAGCGTCAGTTGTTAGAGTAACTATTCACTTAACGTGTGTCCCCCGCTGCCGATGTGGGAGGGCTGGGAGGCTCAGGGTCACAGCCTGGAGTCCTGAGGGAGGCACTTCCTCCCACGGGCTCTGTGCGCACCGCCTTGGCCATGCCAAGGCCGGGCTACCTGGCTGCCACAGCGAGGACACGTGGGGCCCCATGTGCTCCCCGCGCCTCTTCTGCGTGTCGTCTGCCTGTCCCAGGGGCTGACCCCGGAGCCTCCTGAGACCCAGATGGACTCTGCCTCCTGGAGCTCAGGCTCAGTGGCTCCTGGCTGCGACTGAGGCCAACACAGGGGCCTTGGGCACTCCTTCCAGAAAGACCCTGCTGCACAGAAGAGCTGCGTGCGCTGGTCAGGCTCCCGCCCGCCCCTCTCGAAGGCCGCAGGGGTGCAGAGCGGGGGGCTTCCCTTCACAGAGGCGCCCGCACCCACCCAGGCAGCCGTGCAATGAAGGGAGGGACCGGCCCTCGTCGCGCTTGGCCGCCCCTTCCACCGGCCACTCCTCCTCCTGCCAGGAGGCTCTGCCCCAGGGCCCGGGCGAGGCTGCGCGTGTGCGGTTTGAGGAGCCCAGGAAGAGGCTTCAGGGAAGTGAACGTATTGAAGCTGAGAGCTGAGGTGATTCGAGGGCACGGGAGGTGGAGAGTCCCTCCCCTAAAGAGGAGACCCTCAGGGAGGTGGACTCTGACGACCTTTTTTGGGAGAGACCCGACGCATGTGGAAGCCGCTCGCACACGGAGGAGTCTGTGGGTCCCTGTCCTGCCAGCACGCGCTCACCCCGGGCTGCAGGCGCCCACCAAGCCTATGAGGGACCCTGCAGGGGGACTGGCTGTGACCTGCTTAGGGGCCAAGCCAGGGTGACAAACGCCCAGGACGCCTCTGCGTGGCCACTCTGCCTGGAAGTCACGCCGCCCTGGAGCTCCTCCCTCCCCCAGTTCGTGCTCCCTCTCACCCTCGTCCTCATCAGCGGGGCTGGGGGACAGGACGCTTTGGGGCTGTCTTCACGGAAGAGATCCTGGAAAATATTTACTGACTCGTTTTTTATTATGAGATGCATTCATGCTTTTAAAAATGAAAATAGCACAGAAAGATGTAAAGGGAAAATTGAAGTCTCCTCCTTTTCTTGCCTCCCCCAAAGCCTGAAACCCCTAACCCACTCCCTGGGTGTGCGTATGCATGTGCACACGTGCACGTGTGTGTGCGTGCATCTGTGTCTGCGTTCCTTCTGTCTCTGTAATATTCCGTAACCTGCTTTTTCACTTCGTAAAATGTCTTAGACAATTTTCTGTCAGCGCAGGCAGCTCTGCATCCTCCTTTTCTGAATGGCTGTGTTGAATTTTATCCCATAGCCGTGTCACATTTCCTTCTCCCGTCTTCTAGTCATACATGTTCATATTGTGTTTGTTTTTTGTTATTACAAGAAAATGCCAGCCTGAACCTTTATTACTGTCTGTGACCGTTGTCTGAGTGTTAAGTCTTAAGTGGCATCTCCAGGTTAAGACTGTGCATCATCAATTTGATCCATATCGTCAAGTTTCTCCCCAGAAGATTGTACCAATTTACATCCTCACCAGCAGCTTCGAGAACAGCCCCGTTTCTGGTCACAGGCGCTCAAATGCTGGATGGCTCCTCTGGTAGGTGTGAAATGCTATTTAGTCATTATGTTGATTGATACGTCTGGAAGTCACCGTGAAGTGGATCAGCTGGCCGTTTTCTTTCTTTCTTTCTGAATTGCGTCTTCAGTTCTGCTGCTGCTCTTCCTCTTCTGTAAACTTCCTCATATCAGTGACAAGCCTTTTGTCATATGTGCTGCGAACATTTTGACACTTGTCTTTCTCCTTCGAGTGTTCTTTTTTCTTACTGCTCAGAAGTGTTAAGTTTCTATAATCAAATTTACCAATCTTTTTCCTTTGTGACTTTTGGTTTTTCTGTCATCCTTGAAAATGTCTTCCCCAGTTCAGAATGAGGTCCCCTTGTTTTCTTCTAACGTTTTAATGGTTCCATTTTACAGTTTCTCCCCATCCTGTATTTGGCTGGCTGGCTGGAGCGGCGGGGGCCACAGAGCCCCGGCCCCACTGCCACCAGTGGTCGGCCCAAGACCGCTTACTGAACACCCAAGTGGCTCTTCACTGCTCTGAAATGGTGCTTCTGTCACACACTAACCAAACACATACTTCTGGGATTATTTCCAGACTCTTTTTTTCTGTTCCAACGACCTGTCTGCCTTCGCCCACATCAGCATCCGCTTCCTCTAAGCACCGTGACTTTATTCTTGTCTTGATAACTCCGATTGATGGCAGAGCTCTCTTCTGACAAACTGCCCGAGGTCGCCGTCACTGACTTCTGTGTTGCTTTAAAGGGATTCACGTCTCTGTGCAGATTTCAAATCACGATCACACCAACCATTGCTTTGGCAGTGCGGCAGAGTGAGCTGCTAAGGAGATAAGTCAGGGAAGGGGCTGGAAATAAAATTGTTGGGGATGATCAGATGAGTGCATCTGGTCCTTGGTCTCGCCACGCTGTTCACAACGACCCAGGAGGACACCCCTCCAGGGGGGCGTGGCTGGCGGGGTAGCAAACTGGAGGGCAGACACAGACTTCCATCTTGTGGATCTTTTTTTAAAAAACATTTTTATCGAGATATAATTCACATGCCATGAAGCTCCATAATTTAAAGTATACAATTCAATGGTCTTCACATGTTCGTAGAGTTGTGCAGCCATTGCCACAAAGTTTAGAACATTTTCATGACCCGAAAACAAAACACATACCCATTAGCAGTCACTCTCCTTTCCCAAACTCCACCCCCCACCTCCATCTCCCCAGCCCCTCAGACTCAGGAAATCACTGATTTACTTTCTATCTCTGTGGATTTGCCTATTCTGGACACTTATTTATTTATTTATTTATTTTTGGCGAGGAAGATTGGCCCTGAGCTAACATCTGTGTCAGTCTGCCTCTATTTTGCGTGTGGGATGCCTCCACAGCGCAGCTTGATGAGTGGTGTGTAGGGCCGCACCCAGGATCAGAACCTGCAAACCCTGGGTCGCTGAAGCTGAGCGCACGAGCTTAGCCACTATGCCACCGGGCTGGCCTGTGTTCTGGACATTTCATATAAATGGAATCATACAGTATGTGGTCTTTTGTGACTCGTTTCTTTCATGTAGCACAATGTTTTCAAGATTCGCCCACATTGTAGCATGTGTCAGAACTTCATTCCTTTTTATGGCTGAATCATATTCCATGTTATGAATAAGCCACAGTTTATTTACCCATTCATCAGTTGATGGACATTTGAGTTGTTTCCACTTTTTGGATATTATGAATAATATTTTTATAAACGTTATTGCACGGGTTCTTGTGTGGACATATGTTTTCGTTTCTCTCGGACATATACCCAGGAGTGGAGTCGCTGGATCGTAGGGTAACCGTGTGCTTAAACCATGAGACTGTTTTCCAAAGAGGGTGCACTGCCTCCCGTTCCCACCAGTGACGTAGGAGGGTTCCAAATTCCCCACACGCGCCCACACCCGTCATTATCTATCTATCTTATTATATCCGTCCTAGCGGGTGGGAAGTGGTATCTCATTGTGGTTTGATTTCGACTTCCCTGACAGCTAACGATATTGAGCATCTTTGCATGTCATTTGTATATCTCCTTCGGAGAAATGTCTCATCAAATCCATTTCCTTCTTAAATACGGATTGTCTTTTTATTACTGAACTGTAAGAGCTCTTTGTATATTCCAGATGCAATTTTCTCATCAGACACCTGATTTGCAAATATTTCCTCCCATTCTATGGGCTGTCACTGCTTTCTTAATGGCATCATTTGCAATACATAGTTTTTAGTTTTGATGAAATCCAATTCCTCTGTGTTTTCATTGGCTGTTGAAGCTTGTGCTGTCATCTCTGAAGAGCCATTGCCTGAGTTCATATTTTAGCTCCTGAAAGGTCAGAGGGCAGAGATGGTGTCTGTCTTGTTCTCTACCCCTAAACTTAGCAGTGCCTAGCACATAGTCTCTTCTCAAAAAATGTTTGTTGAATGAATACAGTGCAGTGGAATCTGTGTGCCCTGGAGCCCATCTCTGGACACAGAATCTCCCCCCGATGACCCCTCCCTGCTCGGCATCGAGGTTGGGGAGACTGTCCTCCTGGGTGCCTCCGCCACACTTACGCCGCCATGCTTCTCGCAAAGATGACAGTTTGGTAGGCCGGCTGTAAGTTAAAACATTGCTGACTGCTGACCCCTGACCCAGAGGGTGTGACACCCATGGGCCTGAGCCAGCGCTGACCCCAGGCACCATGTATTATGCTGAACTATGTGAAATTGATGTGGATTAAGGCTGCCCCAGCTAGAGAAGCCCAAGGTGACCTGGCCTACATGCCGAACTATATGACCCGGTGGATTTTTTTATGGTATGAATTAGGGCTGCCCCAGGGAGAGAAGCCCAGGGCATCCTCACCTACATGCCGATCTATGTGACCAGATTCGTATCTAAAGTTATATGACCGCACAATAACCAGACGCCATCTGCACTGAAATCATTTAATGACTTTGTACATCATCTTTTCTTTTTCCAGTAAAAATAAGTCACATACCTATGCCTTATAAAATTAGCCCTAACCCTCAACTCAGGGCAGCAGCAGGAGCTCTGACTGCCCATGGGTCCTGTCCCCATGCTATTCCATACTATTCTCTAAATAAAAGAGCACCACTGCCAGATCTTGAGAGTCCAAGAAATCTTTCTTTCGACTCCTCGGCTCACCGACCCCGCATCAAAATCACCACAATTTCACCGATTTTACCTATAAAAATGACAGTTGCATATAGTTCTACATAAAAAATTTGAATTGGGTTCAACCTAAGAAAACTAAAGTGAATTTAACCACAACCTGTGTTTGGAACCTGCTGAACGCCACTCCCCTCCTCCTTCACTGTTCCACCTGCTTTTCTCTTTCCTCTCTTCCCCTCCATCAAGGCAGGCGGCCTGGTCCGCAGCTCTCTGCGCCTGCTTTGCAAAGACGCTGGGTCTCATTGGCGCACAGCTCCTTCCTCCTTCCACCCCAGACGGAGCAAAACGGGCCCGACGGGCAGGATGTGCTGGCCCATCACCCTCCTTTTCCTCCCTCTCTGGCATTCGGATCTCACTCTCTCCTTTGCGTTGTCACTCATCGTCCAATTCTAGGCCCCATTCTCTCCTTCCAGGTGATCGAGGACTGAGGGTCCGTGGGAGCGGCTCAGACCCGCCGGGGGCCGCGACGGTGGCAGGAGCAGCTGGTCTCTGTCCCGTGTCCGTCTCATGGAGACAAGGAGGAGCTGAGCGGTCGTGTTTCCCACTTCAGGCCAGATGCTTTGCAGGCTGGAGGCAGAGTCTTGCTCACAGGGGCTCCCAAATTCCCTTTCGTCCTGAGAGAACCGGCGATCTTTAACATCTGAAGCAGAACCTCTTCAGCCTGCCGGACTCTTAAAAGTTCCCTGACCATTTCTTACCTGGGAACTACCGCACAGTTGCAGGAGACCCTCGGGGCCCTGAGCACCCGGGCCAGGCAGGGACCAAGGACGAGAGGGCGTTTCATGCACAGCAAACCAACGTCGCTAAGTGGAGCTCTATATAAACAAAGATGCTTTTTCTACATACACCAAACAACTGAGAAGAGGAACTTTTCCTGGTCACTTTTTTCTTAAGTGCTTGTAATGCTTTGTTGTCATTGTAGGTCTTGAGTACTCAGGTGATTTGGAGTTTTTCCCTCCCTCTTTATTTCACTAAATTTACTTTCTCATTTTCTAAGTCAAACCTGATAAGCATCTTGGATAGTGTGTGATACATTATTCATAAAGAACTGGTCGAAGTAAGAAAATTTAAGTTAGCCGCTTTCTTTAGAAATTCTACTTAGAGTACACAATTTGTGGTCTAAGCGTTGGTGAGTTCCATCCGTGAATAAGACTTGAATATCAAGGAGGGTATTTTGCAGCCATTTTCATATTCATTTTTGCTCTTCTGATCCTCTTTTCATAATAGCTGCGTTTTCCTCAGATTCTTTCTAAGGTCCGAGATTTCAGGAGGACGGTAAAGCTTTGTATTGAAGAGCCTGCCTGATGATAAACTGCAGAGGTTGATGTCTTGAAATTGGAGGTCATTGAAGGTATGGAATGATAAAATGCCAATCATGGTTCTTCTAAGTGCTCTCGAGGCCTTATCTGCTTGCCGAGGGTTAAATCAGGATTTCGAAAAATGCTGTGTGGCCAGTTACACTGAGTTCTGGAAAGTTCCAAGCATTTGATGACACTGAAGTCTCAGGGCCTTGCAGCGGATGGAGCTGGGGTTAAGAAGACTGGGCCTGCCACCCAGCCCACCGCCCCCCAGATCCCGGGCTTGGAGGTTGCTCTCGTGTGTGTCACCGTGTTGCTGGGTTTCTACTTTTCTTGCTATAAAATGGGAATATTAACTCACATTCCTCCTTCAAGGGTAACGCATTCCTTCTTACTCACTCTGAGGTGCTTTATGCTCTCATCACAGGGACTTTGGGGAGTTATTGTAATTGTCTTTGAGTTCTACCCTGAATTGTTCTTTGAATTTCAAAGCTTTTGGAAACACCTTCTGATTTCTTTGTCTGGCGTAAGGCTCTGGCTTTGCCCAGAGAAGATCTGTGTTGGCAACGCAGAGCAGCGTTCGCCGGCTTGGTCTTCTCTGATGCGGGGTCGGTGAGCCGAGTCGTCGAAAGAAAGATTTCTTGGACTCTCAAGATCTGGCAGTAGTGCTCTTTTATTTAGAGAATAGTATGGAATAGCATGGGGACAGGACCCATGGGCAGGCAGAGCTGCTGATGCTGCTGCATGGGGACAAGACCCATGGGCAGTCAGAGCTCCTGCTGCTGCCCTGAGTTGAGAGTTAGGGCTAATTTTATAAGGCATGGGTACGTGACTTATTTTTACTGGAAAAAGAAAAGATGATGTACAAAGTCATTAAATGATTTCAGTGCAGATGGGGTCTGGTTACTGTGCGGTCATATAACTTTAGATACGAATCTGGCCACATAGATCGGCATGTAGGTGAGGATGCCCTGGGCTTCTCTCCCTGGGGCAGCCCTAATTCATACCATAAAAAAATCCACCGGGTCATATAGTTTGGCACGTAGGCCAGGTCACCTTGGGCTTCTCTAGCTGGGGCAGCCTTAATCCACATCATTCTCCACTGCCGAGCTCTGAACCATCGCTGGCCACCTCCACCCCAAACAAGCAGGAAAACAACCACAAATGTGGTGAGTGCCACTGTCCAGCACGTGACTCAGGAGGGGAAACGAAGGCGGAGCCAGCAGCAGAGGGAGAAGGCGTCCACTCCACATAGACAGTGCCAGTCCTCAGCCGGTTCCACACGCCGTGGGGAAGACGTGGCCTTGCTGTGTCTCTCTGTGTAAATGATGTTTCCCTGTGTCTGATGCTGGCTGCTCCAGATCTAGTTACAACCCTTCCTCCTATAGGTGGGCAAACTGAGGCCCAGGGAGGGTGCGCCCGTGGGACTCAGTCAAGGGCACGAGGCAAGATCGTGGAAGAGCTTTGGTAGTCTAGAAAGTCTGACCTGATGATATCATGAAGAAGACTTTTTCTTAGCCTTAGTATTCCACCCTAGACATTTTTGTGTGTTTGCTTGTTTTTTGTTAGTTTAAATATTTCCATGATCTTGGGATGGGATGGGGTGTGGGGCTGAGACCACCAAGGCATAGTCCTGGAGCACAATGGATGCTCACAAGGTGTCGGTGGGACTTTCTTTGGCTGAAGATGAGCACAGAGGTAACTTATTCCCAACGACGGACAGAGAAGTAGGTGCCTCAGATAAGACTTTGTCAGGGGTGAGCAAAAGGAGGGAGGCACTGACGAACAGAACACAACTGCTCAAAAGAAATTATGTTGAACTTCTGCTGCGTGATGAGAAACGTGATTCTCACCCCATGAAGTCTTCTTTCAGAACATTTCTCACTGATGAGCACGATGTTGGTTCTGTTCACGGGGGAAGGTGAGGGGCAAATGGCTGGGTGTGGCCTCAAGGTGGGCACGGGGTGAGAACAGGGCAACTCTGTGCAACCTCCTGCAGCCCTAGACATTTCTCATCTCACTGGTGAGGCGCATGACGTGCCCGAGGGAAAGGACCACCACGAGTTTTTCAGTAGCAGCTGGGAGGGGTCCATGGTGGTGGCCTAACCCTCCATGTTCCCGAGGGAAGTAAGGATTCCTGGACCACACAGCCTGAGGAGGAGGCCGGCTGCTCAGAGGGCCCTCCTCGCCCTCATCTCCAGGGACTTCTGGCAGTTCTGTAACAAAATGTAGGGATTCATAGCCTTTGTGGCTGAAAGCACACTCCCCTAACTTTAGACCAGGCAACGCTCGGACACGGCGGGAAAGCCCAGCGTGCTCACACGTCGTGTTACTCTTCAGTCACAGAGCATGGAAGTGCCACCAGAGTACTAAGAGAATCCAGCATGTCTCACAGGGGCACCTACTGACCCGGCACAGAGCAGGAGGCGGCACTGACTCGTCCCAGAGGCACACGGTGAGGGGCCACATGGGTACCTTGTCAGCATCGTGCTTCCCTGGGTGCCCAGGGCTAACGCCCCTGGGTCGGTGCTGGAGAAGTATTTATGCAATAGACGAATGAATGCATGGAAACATGAAATGTGGCTTTCCGCTGTCTCCTGGCCTGATGTATGCTATACTCAGTATTCCACTTGCGTAAACACCAAAGTCCCAGGTAATGCAGGGAAGTCAAATTTGAATATCTATGTTACTTAAATCCTGAAACTCAGGAATTTGGAGAAGCAGATCAAGACCCGCAGGCAGGGTGCCTGGTGGTCTTCCTCATCACCTGACCTGGCCGCAGGGTAGGGCCTGCATGCCTGGCCCCTCATTCCTTTCAGGTCCTAGGGGTCATCTCCACTCAGCATCACCCTCACTTTAGACACCGGGTGCCTGAGATCCTCTCCCACCCTGATTAGTCTGATCAGCTGAGATCAGCTGGGAGCAGCGCTGTCAGCTCCACCTGGTTCCCAGCACCTCTGTTGACTGTTGAATCCCAGTGAGATCTGCAGCTGGGTGTCTGCTGGTCTCTCCTCCTGAGGTGGGAACTGGCCTCAGGGGAGTGTGTTTACGGTAACCGAAGCAGGAAAAGGACACCAACCCTTCTCTGCCGACCAGTGATGGAATGAGGAAGTCCACCATCTCTTTGTAGATGTTGAGAAAAACAAAACAAAACACAAAAACACTGAAGGAATAATCCAGAGCTCTTCCTGTTGGCAAATCCTTTACTCAAGATTATTTTCACCGGCTTAGCTCCTAATTCGTAACTTGATCAGGACTTGTAAGAATTAGGTGAGACACCGAGAAGCAGAGCCTGCCTCTGCCTTGCTCAGGAGCTCAGGGCTGTGACCTGTCGGGGTGTGCACATGTGCACGGTGTGGCTCTTTCCTCGGGTTTGAACGCAAACTCCAAGAGCGCTCACTGTGACGTCCCGGGTGGATGTGCGACACAGGTCACAGATCCAAAAAGGCTGAAGCATGGAGAGGAGACCAGCATTTCTGGTTCACAGCACTCGTGGGGCTATGTGAACGAGCTGTGGGACCCAGCGTTGTGACAGAAATGGCCTCAGAGCCGAGTGCCCTTCCTTCTAACTGTGTTCAAAACACAGATCAGGCTGAAGCAGGTCAAAAGTCAGCCACGACCCAGAATTCACCAGGATCTTTTGGGTGTTCATTCTGTGCTCTTGCAATGCTTGAAGGGGCCATTTATTCGACTCTCTCTAGAGTGACCCTGGGATATTCACCCTGTTGAGGGGGAAACAACCTTGGTCCCTTTTTGCCTTCAGAGGAGGTGAGCAGGCCAGCCCCGGTGGCCTAGTGGTTAAGTTTGGCGCATTCCACTTTGGTGGCCCGGGTTCAGTTCTGAGTATGGACCTACACCTCTTTGCTGGCCACCATGCTGTGCTGGTGGCCCACATACTAAAAAAAGTAGGGGAATATTGGCACAGGTGTTAGCTTAGGGCAAATCTTCCTCAGAAAAAAAAAAAAAAGAGGAGTGAGAGTGAGAGCTCCTGCCTTGGTTGGAATGGAGTAGAGGCAGAAAAGGCCCGTTCTCTTCATTTTTCCCACACTCACACACTGCATAAAATTTGAAACACCAGACAACAGCTTTTGAGCTGCAGCCCCTTCTCAATTGTTTGCAGTGCTGAGGAATAAACAGAAGGACATTCAAAAAGCGAGGTGAGTGAATTAATTATTAAACAGCCTCGAACAATCAATACAATATTGCTGGTGTGTTTCCTTGTAGGTATTTCTGGAATTTGCTTCAATATTTAATTCAACCCCAACCTGTAGGTCATTAGGAAATGCGTATTCCAGGCAACACAAGATGCAGCTCGCACCGTGTGGTCACACTGCAGATGGACTGAAGTCGGGATGCGGGTTCTGAGTCCGGCAGCTCTGGTTTTGAGGACCTGCCCTTGAAGGGACGGTTAAGAGACCTTCTCACACGCTCAATTCTTTTCTGCTTTTTAAAGAAACTTAAGTGGGGTTACTTCATTTGCAAATTCTTCTTAAATTAATCATTTGCCAAAGAGAATAATGCGATGGGGTCTTTGTTGAAGATTATAGGAGGTGGAATAATTCATATCAAAGTGCCTGTCGTGTGTCCTTGTTCTGAGCATGCCAACAATGAGACCAAAACAAGGAGAAAAAGCTTTTCTGTTTTTGGTGTCCCTGATGACCGGAGGCAGAACCCTGCCTGGGACACGTGGTTGCTTTTGTGCGAGGGCAATTTTTACCTGGCCTAAAAAAACAAAAACCCCACACATTTAACTTTCATCCTTTTGAGAGTTATTGAACCATCTTGTTGGATGGTTGGATGAATTTGCCTCCTGCCGGGCCCAGCCCCTCCTCAGCAGAGGACGGCAGCACACGGACCGGCAGATGAGGGGAGTCCCTTGTGAGCTCTACTTGGAAATAAGAAGTTGTGGTTTTATGTTTTGACATGGTCGTTTTTGACATGATTGCTCAGAAGAGCAGCATCAAAATGTGTTTGTTTGCTTCCAGACACGCACGTCAAAGTGGCCTCCCCAGGCCTTGCTCTTTGATCCCGGGAGGCCCTCCTTCCACATCCCGTCCTCTCTGTGGGTCATTGTTTCTACACTTTCACCCTTTGAGATTTCCCCCTCTGGTCTGAGCCGTTCTCCTGCTTCCAGAAAGGACAACCCTTACCAGCCTGGAGCTCCTCCTGCATCAGCCTCCCAGGGCTGCCATAACAGAGCACCGCAGACGGGTGGCTTAGCCAACAGAAGGGGATTCTCCCACAGTTCTGGAGGCGGACGTCCCAGATCAAGGCGTCGGCAGGACCACGCTCCCTCGGGAGGCTCTGGGGGAGGGTCCTTCCTCCTCTCCTCCAGCTGGTGGGGGCCAGCAGTCCTGACCTGTGGAGGCATCATTCCCATGTCCACCTCCATCGTCACTGCATGGCCTCTTCCCTTTGTGCGTGTGTGTGTGTGTGTGTGTGTGCGTGTGTGTGTCTCTGTGTTCAAATTCTCCTCTTCTTATAAGGACACCAGTCATAGTGGATTAGGACTCACCCTGACCCATTTGTGGCCTCATCTTAGCTGTGAACATCTGCAAAGACCCAGATAAGGCCACATTCACAGGTTCTGGCTGGACGTGACTTTTGGGGGATACCATCCAACGTGTCTGACAGCCAGAGGTCTGTGATGGGTTCCTGAGGCAGGACGTGGTCAGGGCCGGGGACACTGTGTAGGGAGGCAAAGGACCCCTGGAGCGTTCTCAGGGCATGGCCCCAGTCCTGTGGTTTGGGGAGACTGTGACAGGGTGGCAGGGGCCCAGAAAAGAAATGTTGTCTGATCCACTTCCATCTTGGATGATGCTTCCCAACCGCCCTACTTTAATGTGTTAATAAAAGGCAAAAACACATAGTGTATTCGATACTATATTACAGTGTATTCGATGAAGCACACAGTAACATTCAAGTAACTTACTAAATTTCCAAGTAAATGCAGAAATTTCTGTTTCTAGTTCTGAAACAGGATACATGAAGGAGGCACTAAGTACTTTTGATAAAATCCAATCAAATTTCAAGAGTAGCTTATTTTTAGCCGTGATGGAGACGCTGTGGAAAAGACTTGACTCAGGAAGTGATTGACCAGTCACTGAGAGTCTTGAGATTGGAGTTCATGTGAATTGTTTTTCCTTTTCTAGTTGTTTTGAGCGTCTAGAGGCCAAAAATAGTGAGAAAGCAGAATCAATATTGTAAAATGAGCTACAAACAAAAGAGAAAATATCTCTTTTATAAAAGGTAGAAATGTTACGGGAATATTCTTTTCTGCTGGAAAGTAAAATTGGCATTGAGTTTTTGGGCGTTGTGGTTGTGTCTCCGGCCAGATTGGTAGCTGGTTCGCAAACGTGGTACCAAAGGCCACGGCGGGTCAGCTCTCCGCAACTGCAGTGAACACACTTTAGTGGGACAATTGAGGTCTTGCTTGTTTCAATAAGAGGAAAACACACCCTAAAGAAAACTGGAGGGATAGCTTGGGTTTCAGCTTCTGGAAACAGGAAAATTAATTAATAAACCATGTTTCTATTGATCCACCATTTGCTATTTGTAAATCTTACCTGAATTTCCTCATGAAGAGGAAGGAGAAAAATATTCAAATATTAAAAAATAAACATAAAACATCCTCTTTTATCCAATCCTAGAAAGTAAAATGAACAGGTTATTCCAAGTTTACAGGAAATACAGGATATGGAGACAAAGCGTAAGAGAAGAGAATAATCAGACGAATCTAGAATGTGGGGTATTCTACCAGAAAACTGGCCTGTTAGGTAAATAAAGGAAGGAGAATGTTTTGGGAGACTGTTCTAGATTGAAAGAGACAAAAGAGACATAAAGACAAAATGTAATGTGTGAATCTTGGCTGGGTTCTGTAATAAGAGGCATTAGGACTGAATACGAGGTGATAGGAAGGAATCCTGTGTGTGATGGGAGTATTTGACCGTGTGGGAGACACGCGCTGAGGGTGTCCGGGGTGGACTGCCACGATGTCTGTGTGAAACGAATCAACACACACAAAAAGATAATGCAGATAGTTAAGTCTAGGAAATGGGTTATTTTTTTCAAACTTGCTCTAAGTTTGAAACTATTCATGATGAAGAAACAATATGACAAAGAACGATAGTAGCGGGTGACTTGGTCATGAGGCTGGCCCTCCGTTTCCTCTGTGCAGATCTCCTGGGAATGCCCACACCCTGGTGGTTGTTCTGTGGGCGGGCGTGGAATGGTCCGCTATGCGGCCGTCTGGGGCTGCGAGCAAGCCCTGGTATGGCTATAGTGAACAGCGGTGCCAACATCATCCAGGGATGGTACTCAGGCCTGTTGGGACAATCTCCTTTGTAAGTTTGCTCCTTCATCTTGCATCCTGTGAAATGACATTGTACAACTCTGGTCCTTCCTGGGAAAAGCTGGTTTGGAGACGGGTGCTTTGGAACAGGGACGGGAGTCCTGCAGCGTCTCGATTTCCTGCTAATGATAGCTAACATTCATTCGGTGCTTCCCGCGTGCCAGGCCCTAAGCACTTTGCATGCATTCACTTCCCCACAATGTTACGCTGGCAGGTCCGTGTAGAGTCACATCTTACAGATGACGGAGAGGCAGAGATTGACTCGCCCGCGATCACACAACTAAAATGCAGGAGAACCTTGCTGCAAAGGGAGAGCACGGATGTCTGCAGTTGATTTTGAAATACGTAAATAACAAGACGAGCTGATGAGCAGAGGCCTGGACAGATGGACAGACGTATAAAAAACGCTAGTTGCACGGAATCTAGGCGGTGGGTATACGAGCGTTCAATGAACACTTCAGTCAGATTTTCTGAGTTTAAAATTTTTCATAACAAAATGTCAAGGGGAAATATTTAAAAGTGGCAGAACTGAAATTCAAACCAGGGCAGCCCTGCTCCAGGGTCCAGGTTTTTGGCCACCACGTGCCGCTGCCTCTCCCTCAGGAGTCGGACTCCAGAAGCTTAAGGATTTGACCACATTCTTGCTGCAAAAGTGTCCTAGGACTCGATGGAACCTAACAAGCGATCTGGTCAGCCCTCCCCTGCGAGATGGGGCTCCAGGAGAGGGAGAGTCGCTCGAGGTCTCTGGAAGGGTGAGGACCCGTCCCCAGCTTCCCTCTGCTTGCTCTGCCCACCACTCCAGGGTGCCACGTCTCCTCATCGGAGCAGCTGAGCAGCACGACGCGTGGTCCTGTTCACCGTCTGCGTACTGTGGACACAGAACTGGCCTTCTTCCCAGCAGCCGGCGTCTCACCACTGCGCTGTCCTTCCTTTGATGCCTCACAGACTGTGCACTTGGCAGTTCCCGATCAGAACGCCATCCTTCACCTTCATTCGTGCCGTACGCTCCTCTTCGAGTGCACGGTTTATTGAGCTGCACAGGAAACTTTTACCCTTGAGTTTAAACATCTTCTGGTTTCACTTCTATTTTTAATAGCTTGGATTCATAGAGCACTTTCCTTCGATGAGGTCAGGCACTCCACAGACGTTATCTAATGAATCTTCCCAGACTGGTGGGTGACAGGTATTGTTAACCAGAAGCCACAGAGGAGAAACAACAACCTGGAAGGACTTGATGACGTGTCCATGATCTCTGGGTAAATGAAGCAGAAGAGAGCTGGCCATCACACCTGAAATAGAATCTTTATCTTCCGATCCCCCTTTTAGGGGCCTGAGAAGCGGAAACTTGCATTTGGCACAAGGGAGGGATGTCGAAGCAGAAAATTGCAGCCTTCAGTCCCAGAAGGGACGACGGAGAACTTCTGCTGCAATTTCCTCCTTGTGCTGATGGCGAAGATTAGAGAAGACTTGCCCAGGGTCACAAAGCTTGCTCATGGCAAATCCTCCAGCAAGGTCCTGGGTCGCATGGGTCTTGAAATTCCTCTTTTCGATGGTTCATATTTAATTTTCTATTAAGGGATATCAAGCTATACACATAACTCCTTGCTCTGGAATCACGTAAGCCTTTCTCAGCCCAGGACAATTCTGCCTTTTGAGGAAATTAACTTGGAAGATTCATCTCAAGCCTAGAGACTTACAAAGGCC
This sequence comes from Equus caballus, assembly GCF_041296265.1. Classification (NCBI taxonomy): domain Eukaryota; kingdom Metazoa; phylum Chordata; class Mammalia; order Perissodactyla; family Equidae; genus Equus; species Equus caballus. The sequence goes on along the minus strand of NC_091700.1, from coordinate 100,029,734 downwards.
TGTAAATTTACATTCCTTTTCTGAGTACGTTGCCACAGACAGCACACACTCTGCAGGAAGAAATGAGCTGTGCAGAAGGATCCTGCCTGAATGGTCAAATCCCAAGAATGTCATCGACATGCAGAGCACAATTAGGGGCCGCTTCAACCTCACACGTCAGCAGGACGTGACTGGCTGATTTGGGCCAGTGACGTGGAGCAGGTCTGGTGCAGGCTCAGATCTGCCACCAGGTGCCTTATAATTCAGTCCCAGCGTCCAGGAGCAGGGCCACGTGTCCTCCCCAGTGTATGCCCAGGGCTCAGGGAACATTGCGGGAGCAAGGAACCACAGTTCTGTGTTGTTTCTGGGCTTGCTCTTCCCCTTTGGCACTTCAGGCGGCCACCCAAAGAAGCCAGGTGGTTTGCTTTTGTAGGAGTTCTCTTAGTGCTGCATATGGGTCTACCCGGCCACCCAGCTAAGTTCAGGGAAGCCTAGACTGCAGACTTGAAGGATGTCTTTGGTTTCTGCAGTATAAGACATTGCTACCATAGGTGTTTATGTAAAAGAAATTCTACCATATGGCACTGGTTCCCCATCCCTTTAAACCAGTGTTCCCCATAATATTTTCTCATTTCGTCTTCCATGTATTATCTCAGTACGGAAGATTTTTTTGGTCAAGCTTTATTCCATTATTTGTCTATCCATCTATCAATTTAATTAATTAGTTATCTACCTCTGTCTGTCTACTTAACCATATTCAGGTGTACAAACTGGATTGACCAAAATCCTTGGTCCATAGCACACTTCCATCATTGGCCAATGGATGGTGGGTGAGTTACTAGTTAAGTTATTTTTGACAATGTAGTAAGCACCCATAAACCTACCACGCCAAACAAAAGCTAGGACTTTGACAATAAGTACCTTTAACTGTATAATTCCACCTTGTCCCATGCCCCCACTCCATCCTCCTTCCGCTTCCCACCGCAGGTAACCACCATCCTAAATCTCGTGGTTTTGCATCCATATGCATCCTGAAAAGCATACGTGTGAGTAGAGCTGTTTTTAACATCATAAAAATGGTACTGCACTTTCTGTAGGATTTCTAGACTGACTTCTTCACATTGCACTGCTGTTTCACCACGTTGCTGGGTCTTGCTGTGGCTCATTCCTTTTGACTGCTGTATAATAGCTCATTGTACGACTGTAGTGTCAAGAACTGGGAAGTGACGGAGCCATTTCTTGACTTGCAGGCTAACACGTTCGCCCTCCAGTTTCACGGATGCCGGTGGGAGGCAGAGACTCCTGCGCCAGGGACAAAGGACGTTACTACTCACAGAGCAGGCAGAGCAGGCCGCACGGGCATCAGCATGATTGTGTGGGTTCCCCTCGTCCTGAAGCCACACTGGGTGACAAAGACGGGCCCAGGCGGGGCCTGCACACTGTGGGGGCTTTGCAGAGAGGATCCCTGAGCTGCGGGAACTTGGATCTTCTGTAACACGTGGTAAGCATGCCCACCCCCTGCTCCAGAGGGAGACACCATCCCTGCCTTTCAAGGCTGTTAGCTCTACAGACATTCCGGAAAAGATAGCAGGAATTGTCTCCCAACTCACAGTGCAGACCGTTCAAGCTTTCAAATGTTGCTAATGGAATAGAAACACCTTTAAGAAAGGAAACACACTAAGCTTTATCAACCCATTCATATCTCAAAAGAAATTAATTTGTCTGATTTTTACCACCTTGAGAGGTAAATGAGCTAAGCTTTAAAATAGGGGACAGACAGGGGGAGGACTGCGGGTCCCGAGTCACCGGATACGGAGGGGAGAGGTTGCTGCAAGGGGAAATGCGCTCTGCTGCACCTGAGGTTTGCCTATCGGGCAGTTTTATCCTGGGATGACCACGGCCGTGTAGCTGGTGGGTGGATGCCACCCGCCTACAAGGCAGTAGCATCGGGTAGCAATTAATTGATCAGATTGCATTTTTATGCTGTGCTGACTCAGCAGCAAAGTCGGGACCGCCGGGAGGGAGCACAGCTCTAGGAAGGTGTGTGCTCGGGACTGCCCAGTGGTGCGGGCCCTGCTGACCTTGAGCTAAGGCGGCCCCGAGCTTTCAGGACTCCCCCCCTTTCCCCTACAAATTCTCCCTCCCTTAACAGTGCACTTCATTTCTGGGGCGGCTGAAGAGGTGGACACATCAGGAGTGCCTCCTGGGAAGAGTCTGAACGTTTATATCCCGGGCACAGTGGTTCTCAATCTTGGCCGCACCCTCGAACTAACAAAGCCCCGGGCCAGGCTGTGGCCAGACCAACATGGCAGAATCTCTTCGTGGGACCGTGTCGGTACCCTTTCCAAGCCGTCCAGCACGTCCCGCTGCGGGGTCAAAGTGGAGAGCCACTGCCCCAGGACCTTGCACGGGCTGGGTCAAACCTGGGGCTTCACTGAACTGGTGCTAATTGAATTGAACAGACGCTTCTGCCCCAAACCGCTGCCAGACGAAGATCCAGAACCGTGCTCTTCAACCTGGCTTCCCAGCAGTTGCCCGGCAGCTTGAGAAAACACCAGTGCCAGGGCCGCAGCCCAAGGGACGGACTCTGAAGACCTGGTGGTAGACTCCCGGCCGGCCGAGGTTTGCTCTGAAAGCTCCCAGCTGAGAACCACGGCCCCAGGGGACAGAAACGGAGCCTCAGGCTCCTGTTTGCTCAGAGGGTCAGCCTCAGGGTCCCCACAGGAACACAGTGAGGGTCAGGGCAGCAGACGAGCCAGTCATCTGGTCCACCTCGCTCTCCGAGGCTCCTCCAAGGCTTCCACTGAAGGGGGAGTTACCTCGAGGGCTCGCCTCTCTTCCCTGTGTCGAATGAAACGTTTCCAGCTCCTCCTGAACTCTCCCGGTTTCCAGAGCAAGATGTCCTTCCCCTTGAGCTGGCAGCAGAAGCCCCCGCAGCAGAGGTGGCCGGGGAGTCGGAAGCGTGCGCTGCCTCAAGGGTACCAGGATTTAGCCAGCTCCCCTAGAGTCATCCCTGGGCCTGCGGTTTCTCTGATTCCAGGGCAGGAAGAGCGAGGCCGGGGCCTCAGCCCCGTCTCTCCCCTCCTCCCCAGCCTCCTGCTCTCGGGCCTCCTCCCCCGTCCTCCCAGGCCCCGGGCTTTCCCGCAGCGTCTCGCTGGGTCTCTGTTGCCAGGTGATGGAGCAAGGCTCCGGGCAGCCCTAGACGCAGGCTAAATGCTGGGGCTGCTCCTTCAGCCTTCTCCCACTCCCACTGTCTTCTGCAAGCATGATGTTTCTCCCTGGAACACGTGGTGTGGATGGAGAGGAGGCCCCTACACTGGGCTCAGTGAAAGAAATACATCACAGTTCTGGCCCACGTAAACCTGTGTGCCCCGAGCCTCAGCCAAGAAGAGCTCCTGTCTCCCGAGAGACGGTCTCAGGGAGGATGGGGCCTTGTGGGGATGGAGGGCCTTGCTGAGTCCTTGTCATCAAAAGCCCCAAACCATTTGCCTTTGGCCTCCCGGTGCCCCCTGGGAGCAAACTGGGAACCATGAGTGGGATCTGATAGAGCTCAGAAAACTGGGAGATGACGTTTATTGCGTGCCTGCCCAGGGCCCCACAGGCTCCTGCGAAGGTGGAAGGTGACACTCACTTAGTGAGTATAGACAGCGGGCCGGGTGGGGTGGTCCAGGCCACTGGGTGCATCGCATCTGCTCTGCCATCAGCTCACTGGATGTGTCTGTGTTCCCGGTTTTCTCCTCTGTAACAGGAGAATTAGTAATATGCATGCTCTGCAGGATTGTTGTAAGACCTACATGAGTGGGAATGTGTCCTGCACAAGGAGAACCCCGAATGAGCCTTAGCTGGTCCCACGCCCGCTCTCCAGGGGAGGGACCTGGGCGCTGAGGAAGCCACGCGCTCGGTCCCATAGCCGGGGAGTGCACAGCCCTCCACTGCCTCGTCCCTCTGTGTACGTGCTGCGGGGGCCTGGCTTCTAGAGCCGGAGATGGGAAGACCTGTGAGGGTCTGTGGGCACCGCACCCCGCCCCCGAGCCGAGATGCTGGGCTGCAGCTGAACGCCTTCTGACAGAGACAGCGGCCTTTTCCTCACGCACCACCACAAGCTTAGAATAAAGAGGGGAAACCCAGTTCTTCTAATTCTGGATTGGCAACTTAGTTAAGTTGTGAGACTAATTGACAAACTGTGAGCGCCGGCTTGACGAGACAGCTAGCAGAGCGCCGCAGAACGGAAACAAAGGCCCTCCAGTGAGGGAGACAGAGAAGAACCAGCGGGGAAGGACGGTAATTTAGACGCTAAATTAAGGAAAACACGAGATCCGGTCTTTGAAAGAGATGTTGATTTTTTTCCATCAGAAAAACGTAAGGGCAGAATATAATTTGGAAGCCGTCCTAAGGGAATAATCAGTAACAGCAAGATCGATTCTCATTTTAAACATGTGTCTTAAACATTCTTTTATTTTCGAAAGTTCGCTCATGTTCTATTGTCGTCATTCTGATGCTTCCAGGGCTTTCCATTTTTCCATTGAAGATTTCCAAACTCTGGAGTAACTGGATTTAGCCCAGAGTTCAGATAACTTGAAATTACTTAAATGTCACCTGAACAACTGGTTTTGGATGTTTTTATCTGGGACATCGCCCGCAGTTCTGTCTGGCCCCTTCTAATAAGCCCAGGAGTGGTGTCTGAATTTCGAGCATCATCGTCAGTGGCTGCAGGACACAGAGAACACAGGACGGTGGCATGGAGCAGTCCAGCCCTTGCTCATCTGTGGACCCTCGACTGTCAGGAGCGACATTGTGCAGCTGCCCCCTCCGGGCCTGGGGTGGGGTTTGGTGTCCCTGAAGTCCTTTTTCTCTTCCTTGTACCCCTGTTCTTCCAGGGCAGAAAAGGAAGGCCATAGAGAGGCTGTCCAGGGCTCGTGATGAGCCCCTCTGTCTGTAGGCGTCGGCCCAGCTGTGTACAGAACAGAGAGAACTTGCAGAAATTCAGGAAGGAATGAGGAGGGGGTGGGCAAGAGCTGTTGATGCCCTAGGTTCTGCCTTGCTGGAGAGAGCGGGTGGCCCCTCAGCCCGTGTGCATCCCACCCCAAAACCTCTGCGGATTTGTGATGGCGGCTCTCCCTTTCCTGCCAGATGGTAGCGCCAACGCCATAGACACCTCCTTATTGTCATGAAAGCAGCTGCTCCTGTCCAGGCCCTCAAAGGCAGAGAAAGGCTGGGAATGGTCCAGAATAAAGGAAAAAACCAACAGCAGCGTATGACCCTAGAATAGATCCTGTACTGGTGGGAAAAGTAGGATGAAGGACACTATGGGGTCAGTGATAAAACTGGTGTTCGGCAGTAGATTAGATAAAAATATTGTGTCGATGTTAAATGTCCTGAAATTGACGGCTACTCTGTGGTGATGTCAGAGAATATCCTTAGTCTGAGGCAGAACACGGAGAAATATTTAGAGATGAATTCAAGTCTTTAGAGGCCATGGTGTGTGGAACTTACTCTCCAATGGTTCTGGGGAAGATGTGTGTATGTTTATACTCGATTATAGACAGATAGGAGGGAGAGAGAAAATCCAAAGCCAGAGCGAATGGGCACAGTGCTAAAAAGGCGGATCTGGGCAAAGGTCCCAGGGGTCTTCTTTGTGTCATTCTCACAAATCCTGTCAGCTCGCAAGTTTTCCAAATAAAATTTAAGATCTCTGGACTGAATTGTAACATCTCTGTGAGGAACCTCTCTAAGACCCCCGCACACAGCATCTTCTCTCTCATTTTTTCCCTCCAGGTGTCATTTCTCATATGTGACAAGGGCGTGGGTTTCATGATTCTGTTTTACTTGCAAAGTTGGTTTGAGAAGGTAGCAGTTACACAGATAAAGCAAGAATGTGGCATATTTTCCTCCACTGGGTGACAGTTCAGTCTTTGTCGAGGGGTCTTTCATAATTTTCTAAGTGACTTGGCTGAGGGAATTAGATATGAACTTATTGGAACTAATGGCTAATACTTCGCAGAACAGTCCGTGACAGTCGGAACTGAAGACCAGCAGCAGACAAGGTAGAAATGTGCTCTTAGTGTCTTTAGGGACAATGATGACAAATAGGCGATCAATGAGGGCCCAGAGCAGGGTCCACCATAGGGGTACTGCTGGGGTCTCAGGCCAGTGCAGAGTTGACCTCTGGCATCCCGAGTGTCCACTTGAAGCTGATGACCCCCCACCCCCACCCCATAGAAGGCCACTGGTGTGGCAGTGGGGTCACTGGTTTATCTCCTGAGGCTCAGTTCAGATGATCCAGGAGCTCTGACAAAACGCTGATGCCCAGGCTGCACCCTGGACCAATCCACCAGAACCGAGGTCACTGGGCTTCCAGCCCAGCTCACACCTCGGACCGAGCCAGGCCCGACTGGAACCTTTCTGGCTAGATGTTGCTCCGCTCGCCAGGACGTCCACGTTCTGACTCCCAGCAGCAGGACCTGTCCTGGTCTCGGCCGACTGCCTGGCTGTCTCAGCTGGTTCCCAGCCCAAAACTTTCAGGGTCATTTTTGTGGGAGAAGTTTATCTGGAAGTGTGACTCCTGGGGGCAGGATGCAGGACAGGGGAGTGAGGTGAGAAGGACGGAGAGCCTAGCCAAGGACAGGTGGTCCCACTGCTACTTGTGTAAGAACTGGCTGCCCACCCCGCTGGGTCCTCTGGAGAAGCCGTGTGAAGTGCATCTCAAAAGTACGGCCCGGGGGAGAATGGGGAAGCCCCATCTGATCCCCTCTCATCCCGGCCGAGAGGGGCTTCATCCTCCACACTTGGGGTCTCGCAGGCAGGGGTGCTGAGCAAATGCCCACAAGCCGCGCAGGCCACGGCATCAGAGGAGCCAGGCAGGACGAGAGAAGCACAAAGCCCAGGCGGACACTCGCTTCTCCCCCATGGACACAGCCTGAGAAGCACCGGTCACTGTGGCAGTGGCTGGCGGCAGGGGAGCCCCGGGGAATCATGGTGTTTCTGACCCCAGCCCCACCTAGACCACCACTGCCTGGGGCCTCTGATCCCCCTAGTCTGCTCTCCTTCTCGCCAGGGCTCGTTTCCATGACTGAGCTTGTTTTGAAGCAATGCTGTGTCAGAGCCAGGACACATGACTCCCTGGTGGGCCCTCGGTGGGACCAGCGCACTGTCCCTTGCCTGACCCCAGACCCCCTTCCTGCTTCCTCTCGCTGCCCGCTCTCTGCCTGGCCTCTGGTGCCAGAGGGCTGACTCCGGGGCCCTGGACCCCCGTGCTCAGTTCTAGCTCAACCCGGGCTCCCAGGAGACTGTGTCTCCTTCCTCCTTGTCCCCCTCAGTGATTGTCCACGCCACACAGCCCAGGCCCAGCTCTCCCTGACCAGCTGACCACCCCCTCCCTCTTCTCTCAACGTTTACTTGTTCACTGTCTGTCTGCCTGCTTGAGCGAGGCCCAGGAGCCGTTGGCGTGTGTTGTACTGTGTGGTGGTGTATCGCATCCCATCGAGTTGTACTGTATAGTGTACTGTGTTGCTGACCATCCGTGAAGCAGCTGGCGTAGTTCCGACACGTTCTGGAAGTCGAATACGTGGAACAAATGAAGAAACGGCACCTTTGTTCATTGTTGCCCCGGCCTCCCAGGACCACAGGGTTTTCTTTTTGCACTGCTTTCCCTCTTCCTCGCTCCCTATTGAAATAATACTGCAAACTCCACTTTCGACATGAAATTCCATCTCCAGCGTCCATGGTGTTCTTCCCTCTTCTGAACGGCTGTAATGTCTCTTGTGTTTCACGTGTGTGGCCTTTACAGGCACTCCAGTGGCTGTGACTTGAGGGCATCCTGTTTTCAATCCAAACACACAACAGTAAGCATTCCATCTTTTCTAACTAAATACCCCTCGATCTCACTAGCCTAAGTGGACGGATAGATGCAGCAAGGACTCAAATTTGCTCCTTCAACAGTTTCCACATCCACTTCATATATGTCCCTTCCACATAATTCTCCCTCCACATAATTCTCCCTCCAGATGACTCCCCTTCCACATAATTCTCCTTCCACATGACTCCCTTCCACGTGGCTCCCTTCCACATAATTCTCCTTCCACATGACTCTCTTCCACATAATTCTCCTTCCACATGACTCCCTTCCACATAATTCTCCTTCCACATGACTCCCTTCCATGTGACTCCCTTCCACATAATTCTCCTTCCACATGACTCCCTTCCACGTGACTCCCTTCCACATAGTTCTCCTTCCACATGACTCCCTTCCACATAGTTCTCCTTCCACATGACTCCCTTCCACATGACTCCCTTCCACATAATTCTCCTTCCACATGACTCTCTTCCACATAATTCTCCTTCCACATGACTCCCTTCCACATGACTCCCTTCCACATAATTCTCCTTCCACATGACTCCCTTCCACATAATTCTCCTTCCACATGACTCCCTTCCACATAGTTCTCCTTCCACATGACTCCCTTCCATGTGGCTCCCTTCCACATAATTCTCCTTCCACATGACTCCCTTCCACGTGGCTCCCTTCCACATAATTCTCCTTCCACATGACTCCCTTCCACGTGACTCCCTTCCACATAATTCTCCTTCCACATGACTCTCTTCCACATAATTCTCCTTCCACGTGGCTCCCTTCCACATAGTTCTCCTTCCACATGACTTCCTTCCACATAATTCTCCTTCCACGAGACTCCCTTCCACATGACTCCCTTCCACATGACTCCCTTCCACATAGTTCTCCTTCCACATGACTTCCTTCCACATAATTCTCCTTCCACATGACTCCCTTCCACATGATGCTCTTCCACATAATTCTCCTTCCACATGACTCCCTTCCACATAATTATCCTTCCACATGACTCCCTTCCACATAATTCTCCCTTCCACATGACTCCCTTCCACGTGACTCCCTTCCACATAATTCTCCTTCCACATGACTCCTTCCACGTGACTCCCTTCCACATAATTCTCCTTCCACGTGACTCCCTTCCACATGACTCCCTTCCACATAATTCTCCTTCCACATGACTCCCTTCCACGTGACTCCCTTCCACATAATTCTCCTTCCACGTGACTCCCTTCCACGTGACTCCCTTCCACATAATTCTCCTTCCACATGACTCCCTTCCACATAGTTCTCCTTCCACATGACTCCCTTCCACGTGACTCCCTTCCACCTAATTCTCCCTCCACATGACTTCCTTCCACATGACTTCGTTCCAAATAACTCCCCTACCACATAATTATCCTTCCACTTGATTTCCTTCCACATGACTCTCTTCCACATGACTCTCTTCCATGTGACTCCCTTCCACATGACTCCCTTCCACGTGACTCCCTTCCACATAATTCTCCCTCCACATGACTCCCTTCCACATAACCCCCTTCCACATAATTCTCTCTCCACATGACTTCCTTCCACTTGACTCCCTTCCACATAATTCTCCCTCCACATGACTCCCTTCCACATAATTCTCTCTCCACATGACTTCCTTCCATATGACTCCCTTCCACACAATTCTCCTTCCACATGACTTCCTTCCACGTGACTCCCTTCCACAGAGCTGTGAGGTTCCCCAGCCTCCGTGTAAATCAGAGGTGCAGATAGTTACTAAGCAGGAAAGTGGGAGGAAGGAAAGTGTTGTCCAGCTTCATCCACCTCATGCGCGTGTGTGAGCTGCAAAGCCAGGGACTGGTCCTCGAAGACAGTGCTCTTGTCTTGGTCAGCTTGGGCTACCATAGCACGATGCCACAGACTGGGTAGATTAAACCACGCACAGTTATCGTCTCAGTTCTGGAGGCTGGAAGTCCAAGACCAAGGTGTTGGCAGAGTTGCTTTCTCCTGAGGCCTTTCTCCTTGCCTTGCAGCCGCTGCCTTCCTGCTTCATCCTCGCAGGGCGCTTCTTCTGTGCGCATCCCTAGTGTCTCTTCCTCTTCTTATAAGGACACCAGTCCTGTAGGATTAGGGCCCACCCGTATGACATCATTTACTCTTGGTTACCTCCAAAGGCCCCATCTCCAAATATAGTCACATCAGGGTTAGCGCTTTAGCAGATGAATTTGCAGGGGACACAGTTCCACCCAAAGTGGCTCTTAGCAGACACTTCTCCCTGGTTGACGCTGAACTGACAGCTGCTGGGGCCTTTGCTAATTACCACAGGGCAACACTCAACGGCAGAGCTGAGCCTGTGTTCCTGTTTTGGCCTCTGAGGAACAGCGTCCAGCCATCCTGGGAACAGGTGCTTGTGTTGCTGGCACATGCCCAGGAAGCTTTTCCACTCAGGCCAGGCCCCTTGGGGCTGTGGTTTGGGGCCATGCACGATGGAGCCTCAGAACGCAGTGTAAGCTCTGGAAACAGGATGAAACAGGAGGTCTCCCGCATGCATTGCCGTCTTTAAACTCCAGACTTTATTTGAATTTCACCAGTTTTTTTACAATCGTCTTTTTTCTATTCCACAGTCCCATGCAGGGTACGACACTGCATTTAGTCGTCCTATTTCTTTAGTGTTCTCTGGCATATGACAATCCCTTAGTCTTTTTCGTCTTTCATGACCTCAGCAGTTTTGAGGCGTGCTGATCACACATTTTGAAGGATGTCTCTCATTTTGAATTGTCTGATATCTTACTCATAAGTAGACTGGGGTTATGGGTCTTGGGGAAGAATGCCACAAAGGCGGAAGTGCCCTTCTGTTACCTTGTATCATGGGACACCTAATGTCACATGACGTCCTGGGACGTGGACCTTCCTCACTTGGTTATGTTGGTGTCTGAAGAATTCTCCCCTGTGAAGCTGCTGCCTTTCCCTTTCCAGACTATTCTTCGAAAGTGGGTCACTAAGTTCAGCTCGCACTCCTGCAGGGGAGTGTCTACACAATCGTCTGCACTCTTCTGTAAGGAAGAGCCATCTCGTCTCCCTTTCTTTGTTGTGTGATAGTTTATTACACAGGTGTGGACCCATGATGATCCCACACCGCGTTATTTGTTTCTCAGATCACTCCAGTTTTGGCCACTGACGTTGTTTCAAGTTGGCTCCTGTGTCGCTTTCACAGCCCCCATCCTCTTTTTTTTTGGAGCAGTTCCTTATTTTTGGGTACTATAAGATCCTCATCTTGTATTTTTTCCTGCCCCAACTTGGAGAATCAGTCATTTCTCTAAGGAGGCCTTGTTCCTTTTATTGGAGAATGAGATTAGAAACCACGATCTGGGCTCTGGGGTGTCATTGCTCCCAGGTCCTCTCAGCTGAGAGAGCGTAGGGAGGAAGACATTTCCTCTACCCGCTCTGAGTTATTCTGGTCAGAGAACAAATTAAATTTACATGAGAGAATAACAGGAGAAAATTAAACAAAGCTTTATAACATGTATACATGGGAGAGGCTCAGGCAAACTGAGCAACTCACCATACTGGCTGAAGCCACCCCCTTAAATATCATCTTCAGCTAATGACAAAGGAGGATGTTGGGGGTGGGGGGAGTCAGTTACGGGAGGTTACCACACAAGTACAGTAAACAAGAGTCAGGTTACTATGCAGATTTAAGTCCTGGCCTTCCGCATTGATAAGAGTTTCTAGAGGTAAGGTCATCCCCCCTTCTTCCTGGTGCAGAGAAGGAGACACCTTTACAGACAGAGATTTCCTTTACAACGTAAGTGTCTCTTACTTAGAAAGGGTAACTTCTGCTTTTCAGAGTTTCTTTCCTGTCTGCAGTTTTTAAAAGTAACCAGCCCAAAATAATCCTTATGCCAAAGAGGCATATCTTGGGGTGGCCAATTCCAGTCCCCGACAAGAGCAGGGCTATGGGTGTGTGCTGACCCATATATACACACACTCTCTGTAGTTGTGTCCTTATCTGCCCATCTACACATGAAACTGGCAAACAGCCATTGGTGATTAGGTAGCCAGTTACTAAAGTTTTTTCCTTCTTGCAATTACTGATCATAGCTTTTAGCTGTTCCCCTGCCCATTGTTAACTGGCTGCTTAGGCAATACACTCTCTGACTCCCACTGGGCTCCTATAGATGACATCTTCCTGGAGCCTGGGTCACCATGGGAATGGGTGTGTGAGCTGTTTTTCAGGAACTAGAACTCCTTATCCACCCGAGGCTGGCTGAGACCACCAACTCATCAACTGGCCTGCACAGATGTCCGATAGGCGACATTTTGACGTCAAGAGGCTAAAAACTCCACCCTCAGATCATGCTCACGCCGCCATTTTGTGAGCATGCGTCCTATGAAGAGGCATGAAGTCTGACTGCGCTTGTGCGGATTATCAATTACCTCACCTCTCCTCGCCTCAATCACCTCTCTCCACATCTCAGAACACCCTGCCCCCATCCCATAAATATCTCTGAGTCTCTATTTTGGGGGAGGCAGATTTGAGACTCATGCTCGCGCTTCCTCACATGGCTGCCTTGTGATTAACACCCTCTCTCTGCTGCCGTCTTGTCTGGGTGTTTGGTTTTCCGGGCAACGGGCAAAAGCGAACCTGGGCTTGGTAACGCACACAGGTTAAGCTAAGCGTGAGCATTGCTGTTTGTGACTCACCCAGAACCATGCGGAGCGTTGCAGCTGCTCCTTCCTATTGATCTGTAACTTCCCTCTCCAACAGCGAGCAGCCTGGCTCCCACCATCCCCCACCCACTTTCAGCTGGAGTTACACGTGGAGCGGTTTTGGAATTGTTAACACATCCTCTGTGAGAACAAACTTACCAACTAGAGTGCAGTGGTTTAAAAAAATAATAATAATTAAATTTTTTTTATTGCAGTGATAAATAAATGGCAAGCCATAGGATATATTGGAGTGTATGAGGAAGCCATTTGGTGTAAAACTAACTCGGCCTAACCTTGTTTTTCCAAAAAGGGCTGACGTGGCCGTTGAGCATGCATTGTGTATCTGCTTTAAGCATCGGCTATCTTGCACAGACAAGAAAAAATGCCCTTAAGATAAAGGTGCAACTTCTCCCACATTGGCATTTTCTTAAGGATAAGCATCTCTCCCTAGGCTAGGAATTGACTGCTGACCTGCTGCACTCACCTGTGAGCACCCAGCTCACCTGTGACCACCCAGCTCGAGACAGCAGATCTGCCACCTGCTGTGTCCATCAATGGCTGTGGTGCTGACAGGGCAGTCCCGTGACTATTGCAAAAGGGACATTCTAATCACATGTGATCCGTGCTCTCTGAGGGTATATAATCACTCTGCACACCCCACTTCTTTGGAGTGCTCCTTCCCTTTGTGGAAGGACTCTCCCAGGCTATGTGGTCCTCAGATACGGCTCATAATAAACTCACCCCAATTTTGATCTATAGGTTAGTTATCGGTTACCTGTGTCAACAGCAGTAACATTGGTTTATAGCATTCTATAAATTTCGGGTGTACATCATTATACCTCGATTTCTGTGTAGATAGAACACAGCGTGAATGTGCTGTTCCTTTTGTCTTTAGCTTTACAGTTTCCAGAAGAAACAGTCTTCCAAAGCTTTTTGGTCAGCTCCTTCCCCCACAGTCTGCATGGGCGGTCGTTTCATTTTTAATACGGTTAGATTCATTTCTGACAGCCTGCATTCCAGCCGGGGGCCCTGAAGTCCTGGCTAAGACTCCCCGTGGGTTTGCACATCCTTGTGGTGGTCAGGCTGCGAGTTTCCGGAGTACGTGGAGCTCTTGCCTCGGTACTTCAGTTACGTTCTCTACAACTCTCAAAGTCGGCAGGACAAGGTGTCAGGGCTTTCATTTTACACATGGTGTCTGGAAGTGGAATCAGCAGGCCCAGTGTCACTCAGGAAGGAGACACCAGAGCTGGGGTTTGGACCCAGTCCTTCTGCTCTTCCTGAATGCCGTCCTATGTCATCCTTCATGTGTGTGATGGCCCACGACAACATGAAAGACACATGTACAATGCAGGATTTGTGACATGTGCATTGCACAGGTGTGCCAACTGTCCTTTCTTGGGAAGAACATCTTTTTCCTTTTCCCTTTCCTGATATTTGGGGTTAAATGAACTTTCTATGATAGATTGATGATAAAAGTAAATTACAGTACTTTTAAATGTCACTTTTGGCAAAATAAATAATTGGCAACTCTATGTTGATCTCCCCAGATTATTTCACGTTAACTATCCACGTGATCCAGCAATCGGGAATCCTTGCGCTCTGTTATGCTGCCTCAACCAGCTGTCCACGCATGGGGAAATTCCTCAGAGAGATGAGACCCCGGAGTCGAATGGGGGTGCCTGCCAGCTCCGTGTGATGCTGTGATGTGAAATGAGACATACACACTTGGTCTTCGCCCCTGCTCCCGGCACAGAGCTTCTAAAGCCTTTGGAATTTCCTAAGCAGTGAACAAGAAAGGTGTCTTCTGTTATTCATAACAGGTCCCTTCAACTATTCCTGAGTTCATGCCATTAGATGATTTGGTGGCTGGTTGCCAGGGGAACCAGCCCTGTGATGAGTGGGTTGGAACTTTCAGTCCCCCCAACACACACACCTCTGGGGAGGGGAGAAGGCTGGAGGACGGCGAATGATTTCATCAGGCATGCCTGTGATGGAGCCTCCCCAAAAGCCGGAAAGGATGGGGTTTGCAGAGCTTCTGGGAGGGCCTCGAAGCTCGGCGTCCTTTCCCCGTATTGTGTCCTGTGCGTCTCTTCCGCCTGGTCGTTCCCGAGTTACATCCTTTTATAATAAACCTGTGATCTAGTAAGTAAAATGTTTTCCTGAGTTCTGTGAGCCGCTCTAGCAAATTAATTGAACCCCAGGAGAGGGTTGTGGGAACCTATGATTTATAGCCGGGGTGAGAGGCACGGGGGCAACCTGGGCTTTCGACTCGTGTCTGAAGTGTGTTGGGGAGCCAGTCTTGTGGGACTGAGCCCTCTATCTGTGGCGTCTGACGCTGTCTCCAGGTAGATAGTGTCAGGACTGAATTAAATTGTGGGACCCATCTGACCCAGATGGTGTCAGAGCACCTGAGAACTGCTTGGTGTGGGGCAGCCTTCTGATGTGGTCTCGGCGAGCTGAAGAGTCAAAAGAAAGATTTCTCAGACTCTCCATCTGGTAGCAGTGCTCCTTTATTCGGAGAATAGCATGGGGACGGAACTCATAGGCAGTAAGAGCTGTAGTGTGTTGAGGGTTAGAGCTAAATCTATAAGGCATAGGTATGTGAGTTATTTCTTTACAAGACAAAGGAAAGATCATGAAAAAAATCATTAAAATGGTATCAGTGCAGGTGGGGTCTGGTTATTGGGTGGTCTTATAACTTCAGATAAGAATCAGATCAGATTAAGTCAGGATGTCCTATGCTTCCTGGAGGAGGAGGATGTAGATCGGTACGTAGGGCAGGTCACCTTGGGCTTCTCTCCCTGGGGCAGCCTTGATCCACATCACCTTCCACCCACACACACATCTGGTGAGCAGCAGTGTCAGCAAAGCACAAAGCCAGAGAGACACACACAGAGGTGTGTTCACCCTCTGTCGCCATCATGGACACGTCTCCATCTGGGAAATACGAGCAATCTTCCACACAAATCTCTTTGGTTCAAGAACAATTTTATTATTTTTTAAGTTTTAAACTTTTTTTTCTTGCCTGACTTATGCTTGTTTATTTCTTCTTCTGTGTCTTATGCTGCCGGCCACCGGGCATTTGCGGGCCCCCTGAATTCCTCCCGTCCCCAAAGCCAAGTTGCCAGTCTTTCCCACTGACGCCACCACGGACACCTAACTGGCAGATGCTTCTTCATCGGTAACCCCCGAGCGCATCCTCAGGCCCTGAGCATCCTGCGCCTCCCGGAACTGTTTGTAAGCCCAGTACCGAATCATCAGTCACAGAAGGTTCAGACAGCAGCCAAAGGGCATGTTTGCGGAGCACCTGCCCTGGCTGGCGCTGTGAGGACACCGTCTATTGATGGATAGATAGATCTTCTCCTATCTGTCTGGTAGCTACCAGAGCTCAGAGAGCACCAACACTCTTGCACGCCTTACCCAGGGCAGGTGAGAACCAGGATTCCCGACTCGCTGCCCCGGACGCTCTCCACTGTGCCCTGCCTCGGGCTCGTTTCTTTTCAGGGGACATCTGGTTTGGGGGCCCGGACTATTTCTTCAAAAGGCTTACCTCTGTGAGGGTGACATATTGGCTGTCCCCGGACACACCCTTCCTGCTTCTGCCACCCCAACTGTATCTTTTTCACCTTAAGCAAGGGAGGCAGTTTCTCCAGTCTTCTAGAAAGTGGGCAGGGCGGGGCAGGGGTTGGGGTTAATTCTAGGCTCAGAGGAGGTCTGATGCCAAAAGGGACACCTACTGCAACCTTCCCCACAACCCAAAACCGGGAACAGGGCGGCCACCTGATGACTGCGTCTTGGCCCCTCAGGGCCTTTAGAAGATGGAGCTGTGGCCCTGGCTGCCACAGGAAGTCTTTCTCCTCCCCTCAGCTCGGGGCGCTGCAGTTGCACTCTTAGAAGGAGGAGTTCAGGGCGACTCGCACAGTAAAAGGCAAGCTGGTCCTGGGGCCATGGAGACCGGTCTCAGACCCCGCCCTCAACCCGGGACAGCTCTTCAACCTCTTGTGACTGAGGGGGTACAAAGGTGGTGGCTTCGGCTGCCAGCTTTCTCAGGCCGGTGGTCGGACATGATCAAAATGAACACGCTCCAGCGCGAGTCTCTGCGTTCGCTGCAAAGCCCTGAAGAGTGCTTTGGAGCGTTGTCTGCACTTTGAGCAATTCTCATTCCCAGTGAATGAAATGTAGATTGGTGCTTCCACATACAGGAACTGTTCCGTGATGAGGCTTATCTGATCAATCAATAATAAATACCTGGCTCCTAGGGGAGGGGAACTATGCTTACAGGTGCAGTTAAAAACCAAGGCGCAGTGCAGGCTGATAAACATCTCTTTATCTCCCACCTATTGCTTTTGTTCGTCTGGTCTTGGGCTATTATTCCCCAAACAACAGTTCCATATCATCTGTTTTGGGAATTTTCCGATGCCAAAGGCAGTTGCCCCAACCCAGAATTTCACGAACAGTTATTCATGCTTCCTCCCTTTTAGCCTCTAATGTTTCCAGTTATCTTTTCTTTCCCCCAACACAAGAAAAATGGGATTGGTTGTTTGTTTTTAAGTTATTACTTGGTAGTTTCCACACAGCAGTTCACGCCCTCTCTCTCCATGGCCTGCGCTTTTAGGTAATGACTCTCCTGCATATTATCTTTGCAACTTTGGGAAAGTGGGAAAATAACTCGATTTGAATTCCTCATGATAAATGTTCCCCTAAGATTTTAAGAAATGTTCCTTCTAATGCAGGTTGATAGCAAAAATCCCTTAAACATGAATGTTTAAATTATGCCCCCAAATCCATACTATTAAAGCAGTTTTCTTACTGATGAGTTCGTTACCAAAAATTAGTTCAAGGGGTAAGTTAATGTAAGCCTTTATCTTCACTGGAGCCAGTGACATTTCACTATAATACTTTTTTTCATAAAATTATCTTGATCACACAAATCAACAACACCAGCGTGGTCAGGAAGTCCTGCTGCCTCCAGAAGAGGCTTGAGAGCCAGAGGTGCCTGGCTCTGCGCTGTGACAGGCGCTCCTGGCTGGGGAAACGGGGGGCTTACCGAGAGAAGAGACCCAGTGAGCCGGTGAGAAACAGCATCCACGGGAGGCACAGGTGCTCGCCCGCAGGGCCCCCACCTTCCCCGGCAGACACCACAGGCAAGACGGAGGGGACAGTGTCGGCCAGCGCCTCAGGTGCACCAAGTTTCCTTCATGGCCATAAATAATTTCCTTCCTTTCCTGAAAAAGCTCTTGTGGCCACATAAAAGGTGACATACTTAAATCAATGAATAGGAAATTCTTATTGTGTTGAAAAATTCTGAAAATATAACATCCGTACCAGGTATTTTAGAATAAGTTCTCTTCCCCACCCCCCTCCACTTACAGTGGCCCGAGATCTTACTTCTTCATGAAACGCTTGAAGCTTAGATTCCTAAGAAGAAGGAATATTCTCCTCTGTGCATTCACTCATTCATCCCACACTTATCGAGTGTCCACCGCGTCCCGGACGCTGTCCCAGGTCTGCCCGTCCGTCTACGAGGCGTGAGGGGTAGTGAGCCACAGACACAGCTGGGTTCTGAGAGCAGGGAAGGCCACTGAGAGGCCACCATGAAGCGGAGATAGTGGTCCCATCAGAGAAGTGGGAAAACTGAGACAAAGGCGCGATTCCCAAGGCCCGTCGTTTCGGGCAGACACAGTCTTTAAAAGGATTGGCAGCAGTTAGCTCAGGGCTGGTCTTCCTCACACAAAAAAAAGATAAGCAGCATCAACTATAATATTATTTGGTGAGAAAAGGAGAAATCACAAGAAAAAAAGTAAAAAAAAAAAAAAACACAAGTGATCCCAGGCATCAGAGGTATAATCTTCAGAGCTATCCATTTATTGATAAATTTCTTCACTCAATTCCACAGCAGGTAAAAAAAAAAAACAGCAAAACATACAATTTCCCAGGGATATCATCCATACATGGTAGGCCCCCTTTACTTTAACTCTCGATCCTCCACTCCGCTCTCGGCAAGTCCATGCATTCCTAGCCATCATTTCACATGGGCTGTGGGAAAATAACTGTGGCTAACAAATATGCAGCCCCTTGGTGGGTCACCCGGTGTTCTGGCACCGACCCCAGCACTGGCAGGGCAGGAAACTGTGATCATGTATATTAACCTGCCAGCTGTTTCCCGTCGGTGTCACAAGACGTTTGTGCTCGGTGAGTGATCAGGGCTTAGGATGTGGTCCTCCCCTTTTCATAGTCAAGAAATATAACACAACTGGTTCATGCTAAGCTGGTAACCTCTCACCCTAACCTGGAGCTGGGTTTGCAGGCCAGAATCTGGGTGCTGATTTCCGCGGAAGCTGTGCCCGGGGCGGTGCAGGACGTGCCTGGAGCCCGGTGGGCGGGTGGGGCTGGCTTCCCTCGGTGTTTCCAAGATGTCCTGGTTAGCCTAGGGAATTTCCCTTTACCTACGTGGGCACGTTTTTTCCTCTAAAGAACCAGGCTTGGTCATCTAGAATAAGAGAGCCCTTACTTGGACGGTGCTGAATAGACATCGGTAATTTTCTAGCACTCCGTGTTCCAGATGGAACACTAAGCCTGTCACTGCTCTTCCTCCCGAGCTACTAGACTCTGTAACATCAGGCAGGATGTGTAGACTCAAAACCAGGCACCTCTGCCTGGGACAGTCAGACAAGAGTCCCCGGGCTGCACTGATTCGTTCTGGCTCAGGGTGAATCTTACTGGACCTCAGGGATCAGGAGGAAGAGAAAAAGACAGAAAAGACGAGGGATGGGAAACACGGTCTTAGCTTCAGGACTGGCCCTGGAGGCCACGTTAGCTCCAAACTCAGGCTGTTTGTAGGCATTCAGGCTGAGTCTGGGCGTGAGCTCGACCTGCCCCAGGGGTGGCAGGGCCAGGAGCCATATTGGAAGGAAGGCGTCCTTGAGGGAAGACGGTGGGGCCCGTGACTGCCCAAGTGTGACAGAGGGGCTGCCCTCTGCAGCGCGCCTGACTCCCTGCCTCTCCCTCCTGCAGCCGGAGAAGAGAGCGCTGGTGGGCAGGCAGCATCCGTCTGGATGGAGCTGGGGGGAGTGACCTTGGCTTTGTGAAGAAAACCATTGGGTACATAAGGAAGACAACTTTCCAAGTCGTTTCCTCACCATGCTGATGGAGCGAGCGAGAGGCAGACGGGCCCAGGGTCAGACCTCAGCCGGCCACCCACGGGATATCCCAGCTCAGGCAGCCCCTTAGCAAGCTGAGGCTTAGTTTCTCCAGATGCAAATTGGAAATCGGATGCGGACCTCACAGGTGATGTGAGGATGGGAAATAACACGTGTTGAGCATCCAGCACCGTCTGCAGAACACAGCAGGTGCGCCATAAATGATGGTGGTGTGGAGCTGCTTCTCGTGGAAGATGGACGGAGGAAGAACGTGGAGAGCATCACAGGCAGCATCTTCACCGGAGCCCTTTTGTGAGTACAATGTTAGACTGTTGTTTAAATATTTTTATCTCTGGGAAACTTTTCATGATTTTCTGTCTTATTTACCCTCTTTGACTAATAATAACAGTGATCACAACAGTGGAGTGCCCACCCCGTGATGGATGTGGACACCTTGCATCATTTTGTTGGATTTAATTCTCACAACAACCTCGTCAGCTAAAAGCTATTGTCATTCCAGTGTGCAGGTGAGGCGAGTGGAGCAGATTCCTCATCTGTGCGTATTTGTCCTTTCTACCTTCTCCCTCTCAAAGGTTCACAAGACTCGTCATTAAATCCTCAGCTAGGCATCGATTTTCTGGGAAGGATTTTTTGAACGAGCCAAACTAGTAGCACCTTCCTCTCGGCACAGCTGATGGCGCCCTGTGCACACTGGGGACACAGCTACCCTGACATTCAGGAGCTGTGTGTCGCCTTGCCTGGCTTGTGAATGCCTTGAGGACAGACACTGCCGTTTACTTCTTTTTGGATTCCTGGCACCGGCACAGTGCCCCGCCCATCGTGGGTACTAAATAAACCTTTCGAATGAATGGATGGATGAACTGGGGCCTAGCAGTGGAGGTGGAAAGGAAAGGGTGGGTTTGGAGGAAGAACGGATAAATCTGGAGACAAGGAGGGGTAAGGAGGAGTCAAAGATGAGCCCAGGGTTTCTGGGCTGAGCGACAGGAAGGACAAAGGTACAAACTCAGGAAGGCGGATGGGAGAGATGATGAGGCTGCTTTGCAGACAGGTGTGGTTTGAGGTTAAGGGAAGCATCTGAAGTATTCTGGGCCAGGCAGATGAAATCGGAACCCGCTGTACTGCTGTGGTCAACAAAACGGTCACAAAATATTGCTGTGCCTCATCGGGAAGGATGTTGGAGACAGAGCAGAAAATATCATCCTACCAATTTCTGCACCTGAAAATCTATATCTTCTTTTGGTTGCCAAACTTCAGAAATAAATAATAAAACAAGGAAAAGCCCAGAAACCAATTAATCTTCTCAAGCACACGGAGATTTTCATAAAAACACTGATGGGGGAAAATGTTTTACTTTTCAGTTTGAAAATGAATAAAAGCTATCTCTTAGGAAAATGTAATGATTAATAGATTAAGCAAACTCTTGTTGGCCTAATTCCAGAACAGGAAGAGTGGAGAGCATGCCTGAGGCCTGTAAATTCTTTAGTTCAATATGAAGGAGTCTGATAAAAAAAATGCGCGCGTATACACACAGAATTCACGCTATGCGGTGACTCCATGGCGCACTTTCACACCCATTGTGAAACTGAGTGCTCACAAGCTCTGTGTGACACGAGCATTCCCGTCTCAATGTTCCCCGGGGAAGATGGCGTCCTAGCGGATTGAGTTGCATTAGTCACCACATAGTGGCAGGTGGGACTTACGAAATGAAATAAATGTCACTGGACACATCCAGCAGTAAAGCATTTAAAATTCGTGAACTTCGAGAGATAGATGAGAACCTCAACACTTCAAACATTTATATATATAAAATACAATATAAATGTAAACTATTTTGTTACTTTTTCTCGAACTTGAGAAATATATGGATCTCACTTGAAAGAAAAAAATTCTGTGGTTCCACAGTTTCAACAAAGTACATTTTGATTATGCTATTACTTAGATATGTATGGGTATAAAATTATGTATAAGCTCCTTATATTTATAGCAAATTAAGTAAGACAAACCTAGAGAGTGAATAAAGTCCTAATTAACAACATTTCTTCATAATAGAAGAGTTGTTTTGGTTTATCTAAAAATACTGATAAATTTGCATGTTTTGTGCATTGCTGGCCCAACTAATTCCTTTGATTGTGAGCATAATACACCATCATTGAGTCATTGTGAATATATTTCTATTTTTCCCCAACAAATCCATTGAACCACTGATTCATTATTTAGATGAGCTAATCATTTAATAATGTATCCTTAAAACACAACACTGAAAAATAAAAATAACAGCTTTTATGAATATTGGTACAAGCAAAAAAAAGTCCACACAAGACGTCTACTTGCAAAATGAATGTTACAGAAACCAAGTTGCAGTTTTCTAAACTTTCGCTATTCCTGCCTATTGATGACATAAAATAAGTCAATTCTCTATCAAATTCCTGTGAAACCATATTCCATGGAGTGACCATGAATCTTTCGGCCTTTCCTGTGGTTTATTGCTTTTATAAATTAGTTTTATCTCTATTCTGTTTTGGTTATCCCTCAGCATTTGAGGAGTTATATCATTTGTCATAGCATCAGGAACTAAAATGACCAAGTCTTACTGTAGGAAAATGTCTTTCTATAGCAAAAATAAGTTTTGACTTTCAACTTGTCCAAGGTTTTAACACAAACACGATGAGAATGGGATCATCATTGTTTTAAAGTTAGAACAGCCAGGCCTGAGGTAGAGAGACACGCTTGGCCCACATGAGCAGGCAGCACCGTCTGTGGGATGGTCCCTGCCGTGTACCTGACCGTGAGCACAGTTACGATGCAGAGGGTGCCGGGCTCCAGCATCGCTCGTGTCTAAGGTGTCGGTTCAGATGGTCCCCGCGTGCCGGGTGCTTTCAGATTAACGTCGAAAAGAAGCACATCACGCAATAGAATTCTTGGACCCTGGAAAACAGCACCGTCCCTCTCATCCATCTACCCAGAACATTCACAAAGGATTTAGAGAACCCTATTGGAATGGAGCCACAGTTCCAAGAATGGTCTGTAATTCCCAAGCAGGAAGGCACCGATTTCCACTGTGGACTTGAGCCAGACGGCCAGGCTGGACCCTCTCCCATTGTCTGACCACTCGGCTTCTCGTGCTTCAGTTACCTCGTCTTTAAGATGGGTGTGATAACAGTGCTCACCTCACAGGGCTGTTGTGAGGATTAATTAAGCTAATGTCTGTAAAGCACTTAGAACTACGCCTGGTCCAGACAACATGTCTAGTCATTATGCATTCTCTAAATATGAGAGTCTTTATTCTTTACTTTTTAGGGATAAAGAATACAGAATCATTGATGAAAATACGTTCCCTAAAATGGCTCATAAAAATACAGAATGACAGAGAGCCATATTCATTTTATTGTTACAATATAGTTCCATTAGTCTCAGCTGTTTTATAAAGCAGCCAGTCCAATAACTATAAACCCTGAAGGTTTAGGAAAATCAAGGCCTAACAGTGCAGACGTGCCCAGAAGGACAATCCCAGCATTCATTTTATGGCATGTCCATGGGCTGCCACCAGCATCAAAAGGAATCTTTGGAAGGATAACAGTAGAAATTGTTAGAATTTGTCACCACCCTGTGACATGAAACTCTAGACTTGAGGACACACAGTTCATGCAGATTAGTAATTCACCCGGGATCAGACAACTAGAAATTAGTGGACCAAAACTTTAAAGGACCACACGTCTGGCTCCAAGCCCCTGCTCATTCACGACCAAGCTGCCTCGGAGACCAAGGAGTGGGAGGGACAGCCAGCGGGCTTGGTCCAGGGGCCAGGGCCTCTTGTCTCGGTTGCGGAGGCCAGCTGGAGCCTCTGGGGCAGCTGTGCAGGGCCCCCAGGAGGGCGCACGGGGAAGTGCCTGGAGCTCTGAGGGAGTCCACCCACGCGCTCTGTGCTGAGCTGGATTTCTCATGATGCCTAGTGAACTTGGGGTGGGAACTCAGTCATTTCTTCTTGGCTGGTTCACATCTCAGTAGGGACACAATGAGCAGAGAGGTTGCAACAAGCCCAGTTTGTCATGAGGGTAAAGAGGAGCATTGTTTTGGGGGATGAACTCATTGAGCCATGCTCACCAAGGATTCCATGCTGACCAGCTCTGTCCTGCCACAAGATGGTCCTTTTGCACTTGTCGTGGGAGAGCGCCTGTCATGGGCTGTCTCCGTTGTGGAAGGTGGGGTCCTGGGATGGTTGTGTCTGGAGAAGGCAGCAATAGGCAGCTGAGTGAAGTCCTCAGGGCTGCATCTTCACTGAGGAACGGGGGGCTGCGGAGTGTTTCTAGACTTGAGGCTTGCCTTCTCCATTTCCCAGCCCTGAGCTCGTGCACATGGAGTCGGAGGGTCTGATCTTGTATCAGAGTCTGGGCTCCCAGGGGCACCTCCACTGCCACCTGGCCAGGCTGGGTCTTCTGCTCATTGCTTCTCCTCTGTCTGCCTCCTACTTTAGGAAGGGTCATGGAAGTCCGGCAGTAAGGGGCAGGTACCCCAGGTCTCTGTGTTTCTGCCTGAATCTTGAGGCCTGAGAGAGGGGCAGGCATTGGAGCAGGAGTGGTGTGCATCCATTCAGTTCTGTGCACCTTCTGATGAAGACAACCAAGGCGGCTGGAACCCAGCCAATTGACATCAACTCCTGGCCACTGGGTTTGATACAGCCACCTCGCCCAGACGGAGGGAGAGAGCGCTCTGCCCCTTGACTTAGCACAGGATAAGGGAAAATAAACACATGGATTCAGGTTATAGTTGGGGAGAAGTTTCCTGGCAGAAACGATTCTTCAAGACGGGCTTGACGTATCCAGGTGGCACGAAGGAGATGTTCAGGTAAGAAGTGATGGCTGGGGAAGGATGTGGAATCACCTGCTCTGAAGGACTTTGAAGATAGGATTCATCTCCCCCTGTCTGGGGTGGTTAAACAGGTCCTTCTGAAGGAAGAGAATGAATAGGAGCGATCGTCAGGTCCTTCCCAGCCCTCGATTCTGCAGGATTCTGCAGTTTCTCCACCTCTTGAACTAGAGGAAGGTGCAACTCTGAACGCGTTTTGGAAACCTGAAAAGTCTGCACGGGCCTTGCCAGGTCTCGTATGTGCCCTGTTTGCATACGTGGTGGGAGGTCATCCAGACGACAGAAAATGCTCTGCACTTGGTCTCTTATAAACACCAGTCTGTGGTACAGTGAGCACAGGAAGACGCCGCAGGTCATTCAAAGAGCTAACGATAAATGCGACACTTCCGCACACTCTAGGACCAGACCATAAGTCCACTCCAGAAATGCCAGCAGAGGTTCCAGACACTACACCGCAGGCACAGGGGAAGCGACAGGAATACTGAGGGAAGACCAATGCAGTGGTCACTTCGTAGAAAAGAGTTGACCAGAAAGATGGAGTTTTCAGTCTGAAAGTAGGAAGGCTTCACAGGCAGGGCCAAATTCTGTAAAATCATGAAGACCGGAGGTAGAGGGAACAGACTGAGTGCTAAACCCAGAATCCCAGAATTTGGGGGAAACTTACTTTAATTCGGAAGAAGCAAATTTACTACTTTTCAAAGAAGGCATTTGGTTTTCACAATAAGTAAGTTCTTGGAAACCCCTTTTCCTATAATTAGCAACAGGAAGATTTTAAAAGCTTAAATAAGTTGGTGAGCGAGACACAAAATACCATGAAGGAAGGTGAGCATTTTTAACCATCACGTCGGCGGTGAGAACGATGGCACCACCCACAATGCCCTGTTCTATGTGTTGTCGTGAGAACGTGAGCCCTGGCCGCAGGACCTTTGGTCTCCGCCACAACCTCGCAGAGATGGGCTGCCTCCATAGCCAAGGAAGCTGGATGCATTTAAGGCATGTCGAGGCCCTTGTCAGTTTGGAGAAACAGCCATGTTCAAGTTATTGGTTTTATGCCAAACAGATGAATGTCACGCCTCACTTATTTTATTTCACGAGGCCAAAATTCAGAGGGAAAGTGCCTTTTCTCGGCCTGCTAAAGTGCTTAAGTGTGCTTTGGCCCTTCCTCCAAATATTTATGATTCACGAATGGTCTTTCCCTAAGTGCCTTTTGAGTCATATTTAATCAGCATTCATTTATTTATTCATAGCAAACACTTATTGAATGGCAATGCATTGATATGGGGACACAGATATTAATAAAACGTGGCCTCTGTCCCCCAGGAGCTCACAGTCAAGTGGATAAATCACACGACAGGTGGGGTGGGCTCTGCAGAGGGTGCTCAGCCCAGCCCTGCCCAGCACCGGCCGTTCCTGGGCCCCTGGACCCCTTCCTGAGGTTGATGGAAGAAGGAAGCATTGAAGGAGGCAAAAGGGATGCTGAACCGGTTTCATGGAACCGGGAGAGAATGGTGTTCCCGAGACCAAGAAAAGAGAGTTTTCAGAGTGGCCGTGGCCCAGTCTGGGGAGAGCGCCAGTTGGATGAGAACTCAACACAGGCTTCTGATCTGGGCAACTGGGATCCTGGTGACCTGGACAATGCCAGCAGAGTGGCTATCTGAAGGGATGAGGGCAGGATGGGAGCTGGGAAAGTATCGCCCACGTGGACGTCTTCCTTATGAGGCTTGCCAGCGAGGTTTGTCCGTTGGAGTGAGTGCTACAACTCAATTACTCAGCATCTTAGCGTCACAAAAACACTTTGCGTTTATTGCACTGTGTGCTCATCACAGCCCTGAGGTAGACCAGTTTCCATGGAGGTGGTCCAACATATAAAAGAGTGCTGAGTTTTAATAAAAGATGGCTAGCTATCATTTTAGTTGCATTTTGCGTTTGTTTTCCTGGTTAAAGATCAGTGACCTGCCCAAACATTTAAGGGCGAGCTGGTACCATGTTTCAGATTTGCTTCGCGGCATCGTGGGGAAGGTCGTGGGCCGCAAAGGGATGGTGGGGAGAGCATACCCTGGGGCCAGGGAGGGGATGGGTGTGTCAGTGCTACAGGGCTCAGGGGTGACATGTGGGGACACTGCACAGCTGGTGCATGTAGACAAGAGCATGCAGACTCTTCTTCAGTGAAAGACGAGTCGGAGGCCAGAAGGAAGAGTCAAACCTGGAGGCAGGCAAGAGCAAAGCCCACGAGGAGAAGCAGCGAGAGCTGGAGAGCTGGGCTGGGCCGGCTCTGGGCTCCCCCAGGAGTGAGCCCCGGCTGCACGTTAAAATCACTTGGGGAGACTTTAAAAACATCCGTCCTGGCCCAACCCCCAGGAAGCCTGAAGGTATTTGAAAGAAGTCTCCGGGCGGTTGTGCAGCCGGGACCGAGAACCACGGGTGGAGGTGTTGGCCGGCACCTTTCTCTGTGACAGCTGTGAGGATACTTTATGTAAAGCATCCAGCGCTTAGTAGGCACACGATAAATTTCGGTTTCCTCTCCGTCTCTTTTACCTCCTCCTACATTATTTAAATATATGACAATGGCTTTTCTTTTCAACCATCTCCTATACATCCTACAAGCCTCGGAAGAAGTGTGTCCTTGATTACAGTGTTGTGACCTATGAGATCACTGCAAAAGAAAACCATTTTTTTAACCATCATTTTATTTATTTTGCCAAAGTTGCACTTTTGAGTGTACTGTTGGCAAGGACCACAGCATCATTTTTAAGCATTATCGCATAGTCGACATTGGCATTGTGGAAACCTGGTATAAAACACTCTTTCTATCCTGCTTTGATATTGATTTAATATCAGAGGACCATTTTCTCTTCATCTCAACCAGAGGCTAAAAGGAACTCGAAGTGGATAGGAAGGACGCCTCCTGAGGGAGGTATTTATCTAACCTAAAAGAAAAGACAACTTTCTTCTTTCATTTGAAATATCTTGTTGCATTTTTTATATATAGAAAGGAGCATGTAACTCTGCGTTAGGAGACAGCAGGGCTCTAAATGATAAAAATAAATCTGAAGGACACATTTTGCCTATTTAATTTATATGTATCTTTCATTTTTTCCAGTTTTATTGTGATATAATTGATAAATAGCATTGTGTAAGTTTAAGGTGTACAATGTGATGATTTGATATACGTATATACAGTGAAATGATTACCACATTAAAACTAATTAGCACCTCCTTCACCTCACATAGTTACCATTTTTTGTGTATGTGTGGCAGGAACATTTAAGAGCTACTGTCTTAGCAAATTTCAAGTACACAATACAGTGTTGTTAACTATAAGCACTCTGCCATACGTCAGATCTCCAGAACTTCATCTTATAACTGGAAATTTATGCCCTTTGACCAACACCTCCCCATTTCCCCCACGCTCCAGGCCCTGGGAATCACCCATTGACTCTCTGTTTCTGTGAGTTCAATTTTTTTTAGATTCCACAAATAAGTGAGATCACACAATATTTGTCTTTCTCTGACTTATTTCACTTAGCATAATGACCTCAAGGTTCTATCCATGTTGTCGCAAATGGCAGGATTTCCTTCTTTCTCATCTCTGAATAATATTCCATTGTGTGTGTGTATATATATGTATACCACATCTTCTTTGTCCATTCATCCACTGATGGACACTTAGCTTGTTTCCATGTCTTGGCTGTTGTGAATAATGCTGCAGGAACATGGAGGTGCAATGTCTCTTTCAGATAGCGATTTCATTTCCACTGGATATATTCCCAGGAGGGGGATTGCTGGATCATATGGCAGTTCTATTTTTAATTTTTGGGGGAACCTCCATACTGTTTCCCATAGTGGCTGCAACAATGTACATTCCCGCCCACGGTGCAGAGGGTTCCCTTCTCTCCACATTCTCATCAACACTTATTTGTTGTCTTTTCGATAACAGCCACCCTAAGAGGTGTGAGGTGATATCTCCTTGTGGTTTTGATTTGTATTTCCCTGATGATTAGTGATGTTGAACATCTTCTCACGTACCTGTTGGCCATTTGTATGTCTTCTTTGGAAAAATGTCTATTCAAGTCCTTTGCCCATTTTTAAATGTCTTTGTTTGTTTGTTTGTTTTACTACTGAGTTGTATGAGTTCTTTATATATTTTGGATATTATTTGGTTATAATTCTTCACAAAATCTTCCCTGCTCTGCTGTTTTCTAGAGGCAATTGTGTAATTCTTCTTTAAATGTTTGGAGAAATTTTTCAGTGAAAATGTCTGGATATGGATATTTCTTTTTCAGGAGCTTTCAATTGCAAGTTCAATTTTTTAAAAAAGGTTGCATATCTATTTATCTATTTCATCATGGTTGAATTTTGGTAGTTCGTGGTTTTTGAGGAATTGGTCTATTTCTTCTAATTTGTCATGTGTGAGTGTAAGTTGTTCATGGTGTTCTATTTTTATCCTTTAACAACCACAGTATCTCTAGATATATTTGCTGTTTTATACCTGATATTGGTAATTTGTGTATTCTATTTATCTTTCTTAACCTAGAGATTTATCAATTTTGTGGATCTTTTCAAAGAACTAACTGCCTCTGTGTTTCATCAATTTTCTCTATGCCTTTTTCTGTTGTATTGATTTCTGCCTTTATCATTATTATTTCCTTCATTTTTCTTCCTTTGGGTTTATTTTGGCTTTCTTTTTCTAGTTTCTTGAGTTGGGAACTTATATTAATGATTTGAAACTTTTCTTCTTTCCGCTGTAAGCATTTTATAGCTATAAGTTTCCTGTGAGCACTGCTTTAGCCGCATCTCACAAATTTTGATATACTTTATGTTAATCTTCACACAATTTTATGTATTTTCAAAATTTCTTTTGAGACTTCCTCTTTGGCTCACGGATTATTAAGAAGCATGTTGTTTAGTTTCCACGTGTTGGAGATTTTCCTGTTACTTCTAGTTTAATTCCACTATGGTCAGAGAACATACTCTGTATAATTTCAATTCTATTAAATTTGTGACCTAGGTTATTGTTTATGTTGGTGATTGAAAGTAGTGGTGCTTGAAAAGAATGTATATTCTGCTGTTGCTGGGTGCGGTGTTCTGGAAATACTAGTCAGGTTCTGTGGTTGATCATGTTATTTAGTTCTTGTATGTCCTTACTTATTCTCTGTCTAGGAGTTCCATTTCATCGAGTAAGTCATTGAAGTCACCAATGATAATTTTGGATTTGGCAATTTATCTTTTTAACTCTACCAGTTTTTGCTTTGTGTATCTTGAAGCTCTGTTTTTTTTGTGTCTGCATGTTTAGCATTATATATATTCTTGGTTGATTAATCTTTTTATCATTATGTCATGTCCCTTCATCCTTGGTAACTTTCTTTGTTCTGAAATCTACTTTATCTGACATTAATAGAGCCATTTCTGCTTTTCTAAAATAAATGTTTGCATGATATATCTTTTTCCACCCTATTCTTCCGGTCTACCTGTGTCGTTAGATTTGAAGTGAGTTTCTTATAGACAGCATATAACTGAGTCATGTTTTTCCTTCACTCTGATGATCTCTGTATTTAGGCCACTTACATTTAAGGTCATTATTCATATACTAGGGCTTTAGTCTGTTTGCTCCTCTGTTTCTCGTTTCTTTCTTTCTCTTTACTTGCTTTGGGTCACTTGAATATTTTTTAGTATATCACTTTGTAAAGTTTTCTTAGTGGTTGCTTTAGCTGTTCCAGCATATGTTATAAATTATCACAGGCTCCTGACATTCGAGTCCTGAGATCTTGCTTCTGTTTTGCCCTTTTACCCCTCTTTACTCACTTCCTCCTGGCCTCCATGGTTTCAGATAAGAAAGCCATTGGCGTTAAAGTCGGTGTTCCTTTGTAGGTTATGCATCATTTCTCTCTAGTTGTTTGCAAGCTTTTTATTAGTCTTTTCTTTTAAGAGGTTTTATTACCTCTTAATAAAGCGGGTCTTGGAGAGGATTATTCGGAGTTTATCCTGATTGATGGTCACTTAGCTTCTTGAATCTGTAGGTTTATGTCTTTTGTCAAATTTGGGTAATTTTCAGCTGTAAGTTCTTTTTTTAGCCCCACACTCTTTATCCTTCCCTCATGGGACTCTCATGATATGGATGTTAGATCTTTTGTTATTGTCCCACAAGACCCCGAGGCTCTGTTCATTTTTTTCAGTCTGTTTTCTTTGTGTTGTCCAGATCGTGTGACTGTGATTGTTCAGTTCTCCAGCTCAGTGGCTCTAGCCGCTGTCATCTCCACTCTACTACTGAGCTCATTCAGTATATTTTCACTTCTGTCATTCATATTCTGTTATTCATATCCTATAAGTTCCACTTGGTCCTTTTTTATAACTTCTATTTCTTTGTTGAGATTTTCTATTTTTTCATTTCTTTCAACAGAGTTCACAATTGTTTGTTGAAGCATTTTTATTATGGTTGCTATATAAAACTTGTCAGACAACTTTATTATCTGATTTATTTTGATGTTTATGTCAGTTTATTGTCTTTTCTTATCAAGTTGTGTTTTTCCCGCTTCTTGTTATGACAAGTGATTTTCACTTGTATCCTGTGCACTTCAGATATTGTGTTAGAAGACTCTCGGTCCTGTGCAGGTGTCTTATTTCATCAGGCAGTTGCTCTGGGTATGTTTAGCCTGTAGGGCCTGGCCTACTTTTGTGAGCTGTGATTCCAATGACTATTTAGTTTTTGGGTGCTTTCAATGCCATTCTGGTAGTCTTCATATTTCAGCAAGGTTCAAAACTTTTATAAGCATGCATTCACTTTGTAATTAGAAAAAAGAAAACTCATCATGGACATTATTTTATACCCCGTGTGTTAGCATGGAAGACACCAAGATCCAGGTAAACGTCAGAGTCAAAGAAATGACCGAGAGTCACGGCAGGAGAAGAAGGAGCACGTGAGTGGTTCTGGGATCGGGGGAGGAGGCAGGCAGCCTGACTTAATCCCAGGGGGCAACAGTTTGCTGTGTGAGGCTCCTTGTGGCCACTGGGTTAAGATGTGCCCATCTCAAGGATGCTCTCCAGCTTCTGAGAGGTGTTTGCCCATTGGCCAGACTTAGATTCAAATTTAGGACTCCAGGCTCTGAAGCTGGAAGTAATTACTCTTTGAGAAAGTAAGATGTAAGACCATACAATCTTAATTAAGTAACTAATTAGTGAATTTTACATGTTGAAGACATGGTTATAGAAATTGTACCTTATCTATGTGATCTCACTTGCGACTCACATGTTCCAGGTGGACGCCAAAGCTCTGCTGTGGTGCGCCAGTGGACTGCGCATAACGCAGGTCAAGTCACCTCTGCTGCTGAACCAGAGTCGACAGACCAGGCCCCTGCTCACCGGTGACTACATTTGCAATAACTGTATATATTTAGGCCTTTTGCTGCTTTTCAATTTATTTTTGATTAATTTTTAAAACATCAAATAATATGATATCCACATATGTGTAATGATAAATTAGGTTTCATTTTTAAATAGATTCAGATAGATAAAATGAATCTCTCTATTGGTCTTTTTAATGTAATTTTGAAAAAATTCAAATATTGAAATCTACCAATAGACATTCCATAACCTCTTTTATGGATATGATTTTCAAATGGTTTTTAGGTATTTTTTAAACATTAACGTGTTGAATCCTCTCAAAATCTTGCAAGGGAAATATGTTCTTTCTATTTTAAGGCTTAGAAAACTGAAGCTCGAAGAAATACCTTGGTCAGAGTCACACAGCTTGGTGGTAGGATTTGAACCCAAGACTTTCTGAAGAAGGTTGCAACACACTTTGCTGCCTCCACCTTCTCTTACTGATGGCGGAGTGGAACAGTCTTACAAGCATGCTGAAAATGAGAGAGACTGTTCCAATAATAGGCTTTTCCAGTAAGGCAAAGATGTGGACCAGAATAGAAGAGATCTATTTGTAGAACTACGAGAACCCTATTAACGATATAATGCTTGCTAGATTTATTCTCTAGAGCCAGCTGGCAGGATTAGGCTGCAGTTCCCACGTCTCAGGCTCGCAGTTCAGCCGCTCTGGCCGGCAGAGGGCAGCACTAGGCTAGCAAACGGCCGCGGGACTAGCACTGTGGCGCGCACCGCCGGCCCGCCCTCCCGCTCCTCCGCGCGCACCGCCGGCCCGCCCTCCCGCCCTCCCGCTCCCCCGCGCGCACCCCCGGCCCGCCCTCCGCGCGCACCCCCGGCCCGCCCTCCCGCTCCCCCGCGCGCACCGCCGGCCTCCCCTCCCGCTCCCTCGCGCCACCCCCGGCCCGCCTCCCGCTCCCCCGCGCGTACCGCTGGCCTCCCCTCCCGCTCCCCCGCGCGCACCCCCGGCCTCCCCTCCCGCTCCCCCGCGCGCACCCCCGGCCTCCCCTCCCGCTCCCCCGCGCGCACCCCCGGCCTCCCCTCCCGCTCCCCCGCGCGCACCCCCGGCCTCCCCTCCCGCTCCCCCGCGCGTACCCCCGGCCCGCCCTCCCGCTCCCCCGCGCGCACCGCCGGCCCGCCCTCCCGCTGCCCCCGCGCGCACCGCCGGCCTCCCCTCCCGCTCCCCCGCGCGCACCCCCGGCCCGCCCTCCCGCTCCCCCGCGCGCACCCCCGGCCTCCCCTCCCGCTCCCCCGCGCGCACCCCCGGCCTCCCCTCCCGCTCCCCCGCGCGCACCCCCGGCCTCCCCTCCCGCTCCCCCGCGCGCACCCCCGGCCCGCCCTCCCGCTCCCCCCGCGCGCACCGCCGGCCCGCCCTCCCGCTCCCCCCGCGCGCACCGCCGGCCCCCCCTCCCGCTCGCCCCGCGCGCACCGCCGGCCTCCCCTCCCGCTTCCCCCGCGCGCACCCCTGGCCGGCCCTCCTGCTCCCCCGCGTGCAGCCTGTCGCAGGCCCGTGAGCGCCTGGCGGCCTTGCGCTAAGTCGTGGAGGGCCTAGTGGGCTCCAGGCAGAGGAGGGGAGTCCTGTCCGGTCCTCTGCGTGTTTACAGAAGGGAGAAAAGAGTTGAGAAAATTCTGAACCAAATACACCTTTTCTGAAGTGCCTCTTCCACCCAGTGAGCCTGTCGGTAATTGGGAGTGTTGATTTTTTCTGCACTGAGTGCTATCTTCAAAAATATTTCTGACTGTATGTCCTGCGGCAAGAATTCCAAATAATTTCCTGGAAGCTAGATAAAGAATTAGAAAGAACCTTAAATTTCCATGCAACACACCAGGGACTTTTCGAAAGGAAACAGTGCTCACGGGGAAGAAAAAAATAGTATGCTACTTTAAAAAAAATACAGAAATAGCAGCTTTGTGATATGGTGGAAGCCAACCGGTAAAGATTTTTTATATATAATTTTATATTGTTTTTATCCCCTAAGTTTTAAATAAAATGTTAAAATAAAAAGTATTAATGCATTTTATAGGCCATTTTTATTCAAATAGAGATTTTAAAATTAAATTCCAATTGGTAACTTAAATTTCTATTACAAAGTTACTGTTAGGTGGTGAGCTAGTGAGCTGTAGCAGACAGCACATCCACACACGGAAAAGCCGTCAATTCTAGTCTCTGGCCCTTTACTACTGTGTGACCTCAGGCAAAGCACTCAACTTCTCTGAGCCTCAGTCTCCTTATTTCTAAGATAGAGATCATAATACCTGCATCAGGGAGGTTTCGTGAGAAAAATTGTCTCGTCTCTAACTCTTTGTTGAGAGTATAAACGTAATCAAAGGTGGATGCTCAGTGTTATTAACAAGAGTTTAGTTTGTGTAACTTTTTTCAGTATAGTTATCCTCACAGTGCATGTGCCAGCTGCTGCACTGACTAGGAAGCCACAATGTCGAGTGTGTTCGCGCCTTTGAGATGCTCATACAGGTGGCTGTCAGCAGAGCCAGGGTCTCAGGCTCTGTCTTCTGGCTCCAAATCCTGTTCCTTTCTGCTTCACGGTGCTGCCTAGTTGGATTTGTGAGTGGCTATGTGAACGTATAAAGACTCGAATTGTTCCCAAACCATTCTGACTTTTAATGCAGTTGGCTCATGGAGAATTTCATCTGCTAGGAAATATTTTCGATAGACTTAGAGCGCTTGTCCACTCCAAATTCATGTCTTTACAAAGGGACTTTGGCCAAGGGTTTGGGTCCAAAGCTATCTTTAGAATGTCTTCAGTGTTCTTTATATATAATGCAGAAAAATTTGAAAACAACCTGGATGTCCAGGACCATGAAGAGGGACGTTAACCACATAAATTGTGATATATCCATAGCACAGAATATCATGCAGCCACTAATAGGATTTAACCTATTTGATGACATAGAAAAATAGGAGATATAACATTGAGTGAAGTGGGGGTGACAAATAGAAATGGCAAGCAATAGCATATATTGGAGTACATAAGGAAGCCATTTTGTGTAAACCTAATTCGGCCTGACCTTGTTTTTCCAAAAGGGCCTGACTGTGGCTGTTGAGCGTGCATTGTATATCTGCTTTAGACATTCCCCATGGCAAGAACAAAGGCCCTTGAGATAAAGGTGCAACTTCCCTCCCCCTCCCAACGTTGGCATCTCCTTAAGGATTAAGCATCTTTCCTTAGGCTAGGAACTGATTGGTGCGCTCACCTGTGACCACCCAGCTCGAGACAACAGACTTGCTTCCTGCTGCGCCCATGAAGATAGCAGACCCACTACCTGCTGTGCACAGGGCAATCTTGTGACTATTGTAAGAGGGACATTCCAATCATATGTGAAACATCCTCTTTGAGGGTATATAACCACCCTGTATACCCCTGCTTCTTTGGAGTGCTCCGTTCCTTTGTGGAATGACTCTCCCGGGCCATGGTCCTCACATTCTAGCTCAGAATAAACTCTCCCAAATTTTCATTTACAGATTGGTTATGGATTATTTTCATTGACGGGGGTTACAAATAGTATGTAGTACTATCTTATGTACATGTGTACACACACAGCCAGGGGAAAAAGACGGGTGTGTGGATACTAAGATGTGAATGGTGGCTATCTCTATGGGTTCGATTATGTCTGATTTTTATCCTCTAGGTATTTTTTGTGGTTTCTCAATTTTTCAATGCACATTTTTCATCTTGGGAGCAGAAATTTTTTTCCCAAGAATTGTGTGTATATAATAATATTGCCAATAAAATCAAAATAATTTCACAGGTGACTATATGAAGACAGTTTCCCAAACTGAAAGATGCCAAAAGAAAACCTTAGAAGTATGAAAAGATGCATGAGTTGAAAAGAAAAGGCCATAATGCCAAGATGCTAAGGAAATGGAGTGAAACCTAATCGGACCTAGTAGAAATTAGAGCAAAGCATTTGACTTTGATTGGGTGGTTTTCTCACAGGAAAATGGTGAATCCTATTAGTTTATCACTAAAATGCTTTTTGGAATTGTGGAGATAGAGCGTAAGCAGTGACCTTTTTGTCTGGAAACCTGCTCTAGGATCCCAGAGAGAAAATCTAATCTGAAGAGAGAAGGTGGACATTTACAGTCCAAAAAGCCAGTTGCAGAGTCCACCTGGAGCAGCGCGAGGGAAACAAAATCCCAGCCTGGCAAGGACATGCCCCTCCCTGTGCTTCCCTCCTCCCCAGGGCTCTGCTCTCTGGTCTTTCTGCATGTTACCTTTGACCCCATGCCATAAACCAAAGATAAAAAAGGTAAGTGTGATAAATCTGTGGATGCTAATAACGTTTAGGATTGTTACACTGAATTCTTAATAGCTTCTGAGTTTAAAAACAAAGCAAAACAAATCTACCAAATGTAAAGAATTAGTAATTAAATAAAATTATCAGGAGAGAACAAAGACTTATCCAGTTTTAGGGGGAGTACATTCTGGAACAACCCGCTCATAAGACAAAGACAGCCTTGGAAATGGCAGAGAGCGCACAGCGGTTCTGGGCGTCCGCCTCTGGGGTCGCTGCTGCAGGAGCCCGCACCGGAGCAGTGCTGTGGGGTCAGACTTTACCGGGCGTGATCCGTTTCGTTCTTTCAACAAGAATCTGAAATTAATAAAATACCACAGCTTTTCTGTTTTTCATATCAGAAATCAGGCTGGAGCAAGTTAAACGATTTGCCCTCGCAGGCGGCAGAGCCACAAATGCGCCCCGCCGTTCATTGTAGGGTTCTTCCTGTGCTTCATTAGGTCTAGCTGCTTTTAAACTGTAAATTGGGTTTGCACGTAATGACTTTAGATGCAGACCTTGCCTTGGGAATATCTACATGGTGGTTTTATATTTATGTTATACACTGAATGTGAGTGGTTGTGAGGAAGTGTGTAAGCCTGTAGTTTGGGTATACTGAAGAGCTAACGTGTCAAACACCACATGGGGGATTTCCTTGGTTCCGATTCTGGATCTCATATTATACGGACTCGCCTTGTCTATTCCAGCTGTATCTGTAAAAACACGTTCAAGGTGATTTGATGTAAAATGAACAGCAGCAGTGATTGTGCGTGAGTGGTCACGAGTCCCTCCACTTGTTTTCTGAGGCTCATCAGATATAAAGCCGTGACAAAGAAAAATGCGTTTCTCTACTATGCAGGGATGAACTGAATTCTGCTGCCGCCAAGGCAATTTATAGCAGATATTTATAGAAATAAATGAGCCATCCAGTCATTCATGTGCTTCAGATCAATCACTGAGCACAGAGCTCAGTGCAAAGGAACGAGTGACATTCAAATGCTGGAGACCTGGGCCGGCCACACGGCTCCTGGAAGAGCTCACGGCTCCTGGAAGAGCTCGCGGCTGAAGGTTTTTCCTTATCGCCACATTATTAACTGGGGTGAAGTATTTGTTCAAGCAAAAGGGGAATAAGCACTCTAATCATCCGGAAAACCAATTAACTTCTTTTTTTCCAATGCCTTATCAGATTTCTCCTTGGCAGTTCTCGAATTCCACAGCACTAAAAGGCTGAAGACATGGGGACTGCTTATCAACATAAATTAAGCAATCACGAATGTCTGAATGAGAGGTGCTGTTGTGGTGCCGAGAGGCACCCGCCTCGGGGTCTTGTGGCCTGCATCTGAAGCCTGGGCCTCCCCCAGCTGTGACCTCGGACAGGTGATTTATAACTCAGATTGCAGTTTCTGCTTCTGTAAAAGGGGGTGAACAGGACTGACCTTGTGATGCTGTGAGGATTAGGGACACAAATATACTGCTCTTGACACAAAGAGCAGTACGAGGCCGCTCTCACAGCTGACATGAAGTAGCGATGACATACAAGGTGGGGGGGGGGGTGGCCTAATGGAAGTGTGTGACCCTCAACTTTGAGGACACAGCATTCCCTGCAGATGTGGCCCCAAGGGGCCTGGCAGTCATGAGTTGGGACAGAGGTGGTCTGGGTCCCAGAAGCTAAAGACTCATTGGTCACATGGTTGTCCTGCTGTGGAAATCAACGTTTGGGGGCAAGCCCAGGCCAGTGAGAGGCTTCCACAAAGAAACAAGTCCCGAGAGGAGAGGCCGCCTAGACCCCTTCCTGGGCCTGGGGACGGCAGGCGAAGGTGGAGGTTGTGGGGGGGCCTACACAGGAGGGCAGCCCAACCATCACCTTCAGCCTGACCTGATACGTGTTGCCCTGTCCCTAATCTTCGAGGTAGGTCGACTCTTCCAAATAGAGCCAACTGTGAAGGTGAAGTTCATGGTGAATGGGAAATATGAGGGGGAAGAAGATAAGAGAAGGATTGAAAGAGTAGTCATAGAATTTTGTACCCAAACAAGGATGTTTCATCACCATTATGAAAATTCATCTGCATTCTTTCTTTGTAGTGTTTTAAAATTGATTTAAAATTCTTTTAGAATCAAAGAAGCAACATTGCAGTTGAACACCATGCTGAGAAACTTAATGTGCTTCAAAAACGGCAAATGCAGCCCCCAGTAACAAGGTAAAGGAACAGGGCTAACAGCAATTCTAGATAAGAGGGGGCAGCGGCTCTGCTTGCTAACCTGGGGACAGAGGCAAAAGCAGTGCGCAGTGCTGGAGGCGTTTATGGTGAAGCCTTGTCAAAGGTCAACTGTCACAAGTCAACACCAATTTTACGAGAGTATAAGAAGGAACGCTACCCGCACTAAACAGAATGACAGAAAGGACAGTGGCTCAAAAGACTTCTTGATTCCTAAAGTAATTCATCCATCTACTTAGAATGGTTAAATGACATAGTCCTGAAATATATGAGTTTTCAAAGCCTAATTGGAGTTTCTTTCTGTTGATCTGATGTCAGAACAATAAATCATTATGAACTCAAAGAAGAAAAGTGAATGTTAATTTATAAGTGAATTGTAGTTTGAAAGATTGTTCACTGGTTTTAGTCGATCAATCATTAGAAGATCTTTATAACAAGTGAGTTGGGTCCTGATAACCTCACTAATCATAAAGCTTCCAGTTTAGGCAGCTTGAAAGCATTTTTTCCTGCAACAAAAAATGTGACATGAAAGATAGAATATAAAGGAATTTTAAGCCTCGCCCATATCAAGGAGAAGGGAGACAGACCTGCCCTGGTCTTGTGAGGAGCAGTGTAGTCACCCAGAGATGAAGGGATTATGAAGAGCTGGATGTGGATGCTGTTGACGTGGTGTCATACCCTTACAACCTTGCCTCAGATGAAGGGGCCCATTTTACAGAAAAAATGAGACAGGGGTGCATGAACGCAGAACTCGTTGTCTCCCCACAGTGTCCCATCACCCGGAAGCACTGGATTAAGGTGAACTATGGACTTCAGTAGATAATAAGGTGCCCATATTGGTTCACTAATGTAACAAATATACCACACTAATGAGGATGTTAATAAGAGGGGAAACTGCACACCAGGGGCACATGGGCATATGGGACTTTCTTACTGTCTACCCAATTTTTCTATAAACCTAAAATGGTACTAAAAAACCATAAAGTCTATTAATTGTATTTTAACAACTCATCATGATGAGCGAATGTCAAAGGAGCCAAGTGAAAGAGCTTCAAAGAGTCAAGACTGGAACAATCTGACCAAAAAAGTAGGTAAAAAGTAGTATTGGATTAGAGCCCACAGTATAAAATAAATATCCATGAGTACGTACTGACACAAATAAATTATTGAGTAAATTAGTAAATAGGGGAGAATGAACAACTCTCCCATGCAGAAGAATCCCGAATAATTTGCGAAGATGTTCCACTTCAGGAAGTGGAGCAGACTACCCGCTCCGTACACCCGGCTGCAGAGTGACGCTTTCCAAAGATCGCGGTGTAGAAAGGAAGAGAAAAGAATAACTATATTTTGGAGAAACCTGAGAAATGCTAACTGAGGCCAGGCGGTGAAGGTCAACACCAACAGCGAGAGGTCGTGTGGACAGAGTGCAGCCTCTATATGAGTAATTAAAACTGTACTTAGTGAACTTAGGGTGTTTATATTCCACGTAATTTGTGAGATATTTTGGCTTAAACATATTTTAACGTGTTTCTTCTTGTCTTTCCTGTTCGATGTTCATTTTTATTTCTTTTTTTTTGATGAGTGAAAATTTTTTATTATTCTGTAGTCTACTCCTTATTAGTTTGGTAATCATCAATATTTTTACTCTTCATTTAGTGGTTTCCCTAGAAATCGCAACAAGTGTCCTTGACTTGTTAAAGTCTAATATAAAGTAGTACTTTTGCCTCTTTCCAGGACATTTTAAAGACATCGGAACATTAATTCCATTTATCACCTTCTTTATTTAGAGGTATTTTTGTTATGTATTTTAACTTTATGTATTTTAAAACTAAAAGCACGACTGTTTGTTACAATCAGTATTCATTCGTGCCCACCTTGACTCACCGATGCTTTGTTGTTGGTTTCTCCTCACAGTCCCAGCCTTTCATCACCCATCATGCTCCTTGGCCTGAACAATATGCTTCAGTGTTTCATTTTCTATGGATCTGAGGATGGTGAGTCTTCTCATTTTCGTTTTTCTAAAAATGTATTTCCCTTTCTCTTAAGAATGTATTTTGGCCCAGTAGAGAATTCTAGATTTGCAGTTATTTCCTTTCAGCACTGTAGAAATAGAATCCCATTTTCATCTGCTTCTATCTTTTTCTGCTGAGACACTGGTGCTCAGGCTACGTAATGCTCCTCGGAAGGTGATCTCTCTCCTTTTCTCTGGCTGGGATGGTTTTCTCTTTGTCTTTGGTTTCTGGCATTTTGCCGAGACTTGCCTTCTGGGTTCCCATTATACGAATGCTAGACTTTTTACTGCATCCTGTGTATTTTACGCTCTTTCTCAGATTTCAAATCCTTCTCTCTCAGTGTGCTTTGCCCGTTTTCTTCTACCTTGACTTCATTAATTACCTTTTCAGTCGTATCTAAGCTGCTGGTAGGCCCACTCATTGACTTTTCATTTCAATCATATTTTTCAATTCTAGAGTTTCCACTGGTTTCTTTTTATTCTCTATATTTTTGGGGAAAACTTCTCATCTTTTCTTTGATTTCCCTTGAACATCTTGTTCATTATACTTTATCTGCAATGCCTGTACATGTGCTTCTATTTTCCATTGTTTCTCTTGGTTTTCTATAACCCTGAGTTTGTCCCTCTGAACGGCTGGTGAATTTTTCTTGTGTGAATGACTCTCTACAAGGGGAGAGTATCGGCTTTTTCATTGCGGAGCGTGAGGGTGGCTTTAGCTCCTCAGTAGACGCCTTCCCAGGTTCAGGCAGTTCCCTCCATTCCTGCTTCAGTCACAGGTGATTATCAGAAACGGATGCTGGATTTTGTCAAAGGGTCTGCATCAATAGGGACGATCCTACAGCTTTTCTTTTTCAGTCTATTGATATTTTTAACTGCAGTGATTGACTTTTCAAATGTTGAACCAGCCTTACGTTCCCAGGTATATCAGTCTGCTCTCAGGCTCTTATTATAAAATACCTCAGACTGGGGGGCTTAAACAATGGAATTTTCTTGTCTCGCAGCTCAGGAGGCTGGAAGTCCAGGACCAAGGTGCAGCAGGGTTGGTTTCTGGTGAGGGCCCTCTTCCTGGCTTGAGATGGTCGCCTTGTTGCTGTGTCCATGTATTGCCTTTCCTCCATGAGCAGGGACAGAGTGAAAGAGGGAAAGGGAGAGCTCTCTGGTGTCTCTTCTTACAAGGGCATCAGTCCTATTGGATTAGGACCTCACCCTCTTGACATCATTTAACCTAAATTACCTCCCGAAAGGCCCTGTCTCCAAATATAGTCACTTAGGAGGTTAGACCTTCAACATAAGAATTTCAGGGGATGCAATTCAGTCCTTAACACTGGGATTAAGCTCACTTGTTCACATGTGCTATTCTTTTTACAAATTATTGGATTTGATTGGTTAAAATTTTGTTCAGAATTTTGGCATCTATGTTAAGAGGGATGTTGAAGAGTAATTTTCTTTTTTTGTAATATCTTTTTCAGATTTTCATATCAGGGTAATTCTGCCCTCATGGGATGAACTGGGGAGTATTCTCTCATCTTCAGTTTTCTGGAAGAGTTTATATAGAATTGATATTATTTCTTCTATTAACATTAGAAAGAGTTCACCAGAGAAGAGTCACCTGGGCCTGTGGTTTTCTTTGTTGGAATGTGTTTTTTCCTTAACTTCAATGTATTTAATAGATATAGGATTACTCAAGCTATCTGTTTCTTAAGCGAATTTCAGTAGTTTGTGTCTTTCAGGGGGTTGGGATGTTTAATCTAAGTTGTCAAATTTGTCGGCATGCTTTTGCTCATAGTACTCATTTTCATCCTTTTAGTATTTGCAGACCCTGTGGTGATGTTACCTCTCTCATCGTTGTTTCTGGTAACTTAGATCTTTTTTCTTCTGACCAGTCTGACTAGGGGTTTACATTATAAAAATTCTCAAACAACCAGCTTTGATTTAATTTATTTTCTCATAAATGTCCCGTTTCATTGCTTTCTGCTCTGGTCTTGCAGTTTTCTTCCTGCTTACCTTGGGCTTCATTTGTTCTTCACTTCCTAATATTTTACGCTAGAAGCCGAGGTCATTGTCTTGGGATCTTTCTTCTTTTCTAATCCAGGCAGACCTCATTTTAGTGTACTTCACAGACGTTGCGTTTTTTACGAAGTGGAGGATTGTGGCAACCCTGCCTGGAGCAGGTCTATTGGGGCCATTTTTCCAACAGCATTTGCTCACTTTATGTCTCTGTGTCACATTTTGGTAATTCTCGAAATGTTTCAAACTTTTTCATTATTATTATATTTGTTGTGTTGATCTGTGATCAGTGATCTTTGATGTTATTATTGTATTTATTTTTGGGTGCCATGACCCACGCCCATATAAGATGGTGAACTTAATCCATAAACCTTGTGTATTCTGACTGGCCACTGACCAGCGAGTCCCCCCTCTCTCTCTCTCCTCGGGCCTCCCTATTCCCTGAGACACAACTATATTGAAATTAGGCCAATTAATAATGCCACAATGGCCTCTAAGTGCTCAAGTGAAAGGGAGAGTCACGCATCTCTTACTTTAAATCAAAAGCTGGAAATGACTAGGCTTAGTGAGGAAGGCGTGTTGAAAGCTGAGATAGGCCAAAAGCTAGGCCTCTGGTGCCAAACAGTTAGCCAAATTATGAATGCAAAGGAAGAGTTCTTGAAGGAAATTGAAAGTGCTACTCCAGTGAACACACGAATGAGAAGAAAGTGAAACAGCCTTATTGCTGATATGGAGAAGGTTTTAGTGGTCTGGATAGAAGATCAAACCAGAACATTGCCTTGGGCCAAAGCCTTGTCTTGAGCAAGGCCTCCGAACTCTCTTCCATCCTGTGAAGGCTGAGAGGGGAGGAAGCTGCAGAAGAAAAGTCTGAAGCTAGCAGAGGTTGGTTCATGAAGTTTAAGGGAAGAAGCATTTCCATAACGTAAAAGTGTGATTGCAGCAGCAAGTTCTCCAGAAGCTCTGGCTGAGACCATTAAAGAGGGTGGCTACACCAAACGACAGATTTTCAATGTAGGTGAAGCGGCCTCACGCTGGAAGAAGACGCCATCTAGGACTTTCATAGCTAGAGAGGAGAAGTCAACACCTGGCTTCAGAGCTTCAGAGGACAGGCCGACTCTCTCGTTAGGGGCTAATGTACCTGGTGACTTTAAGTTGAAGCCAGTGCTCATTGACCATTCTGAAAAATCCTAGGGTCCTTAAGAATTATGCTAAATCTACTTTGCCCATGCTCTATAAATGGAACAACAAAGCCTGAATGAGAGCACATCTGTTTACAACATGGTTTACTGAATATTTTAGGCCCACTGTTGAGATGTACTGCTCAGAAAAAAAGAATTCTTTCAAAATATGACTGCTTGTTGACAACGCACCTGGTCACCTGAGAGCTCTGATGGAGATGTGCGAGATTAATGTTGTTTTCATGCCCGCTAACACCATGTCCATTCTGTGGCCCATGGATCAAGGAGTCATTTTGACTTTCAAGTCTTATTATTTAAGAAATACATTTTGTAGGGGCTGGCCCCGTGGCCGAGTGGTTAAGTTCGCGCGCTCCACTGCAGGCGGCCCAGTGTTTTGTTGGTTTGAATCCTGGGCGTGGACATGACACTGCTCATCAAACCATGCTGAGGCGGTGTCCCACATACCACAACTAGAAGGACCTACAACGAAGAATATACAACTATGTACCGGGGGGGCTTTGGGGAGAAAAAGGAAAAAATAAAATCTTTAAAAAAAAAAAAAAAAGAAATACATTTTGTAAGGCTATAGCTGCCATAAATATTGATTCCTCTGATGGATCTGGGCAAAATAAATTGAAAACCTTCTGGAAAGGATTCACCATTCTAGATGCCATTAAGAA
Organism: Equus caballus; assembly: GCF_041296265.1. Classification (NCBI taxonomy): domain Eukaryota; kingdom Metazoa; phylum Chordata; class Mammalia; order Perissodactyla; family Equidae; genus Equus; species Equus caballus. Next base: position 99,985,435 of record NC_091700.1, on the reverse strand, counting down.
CATTTGTGATTCATGGGAAAGAGGTCAAAATATCCACATTAACAGGAGTTTGGAGGAATTTGATTTGAACCCTCATGGATGACTTTCAGGGGTTCAAGATTTCAGTGGAGGAAGTAGCTGCAGGTGTGGTGGAAATAGAAAGAGAACTAGAATTAGAAGTGGAGCCTGAATTGTTACCATGTCTGACTAAACTTCAGTGGATGAGGAGTTGCTTCTTAAGGATGAGTAAAAAAAGTGGTTTCTTGAGATGGAATCTACTCCTGGTAAAGATGCTGTGAAGCTTGCTGAAATGACAACAAAGGGGGTGCCGGCCCGGTGGCACAGTGGTTAATTTCACACGTTCCACTTCTTGGTGGCCCGGGGCTCGCCAGTTCGGATCCTGGGTGCAGACATGGCACCACTTGGCACACCATGCTGTGGCACGCGTCCCACATATAAAGTAGAGGAAGATGGGCACGGATGTTAGCTCAGGGCCAGTCTTCCTCAGCAAAAAGAGGAGGATTGGCAGCAGTTAGCTCCGGGATAATCTTCCTCAAAAAAAAAATATGACAACAAAGGATTTGGAATATGACATAAACTTAGTTGACAAGGCAGTGGCAGAGTTCAAGAGGGTTGACTCCAATTTTGAAAGAAGTTCTACTGTGGTTAAAATGCTATCAAATAGCAACACATGCTGCAGAGAAATCGTTCGGGAAAGGAGAAGTCAATTGATGTGGCAAACTTCACTGCTGTCGTATTTTAAGGAATGGTCACGGCCACCATAACCTTCAGCAACCACCACCCTGCTCAGTCAGCAGCCATCAACATCGAGGCAAGACCCTCCACCAGCAAAAAGATTATGACTCATTGGTGGCCCAGATGATGGTTAGTACTTTTTAGCAATAAAGTATTTTTTAATTAACATGTGCACATTGTTTAGACATAATGTTATTGCACACTTAATTGACTATAGTATAGTGTAAGCATAACTTTTTTTTTCCCCTTTGGTGAGGAAGATTGGCCTTGAGCTAAAATCTGTGCCAATCTTTCTCTATTTTGTATGTGGGACGCTGCCACAGCATGGCTTGATGAGCTGTGTGTAGGTCCGTGCCCAGGATCCAGGCCTGTGAACCCCGGGCCACCAAAGTGGAGTGTGTGAACTTAACCACTACGCCACTGGGCTGGCCCAAGCATAACTTTTACATGCGCTGAGAAACCAAAAGCTTTGTATGACTCACTTTATTGTGATCTTCACAGGCTCTCCGAGGTACACCTGTATACAAGTTTAATACTGTAAATGTCCCTCCAGGTCCTGCTGTGGGTGCATCCTACACATTGCGATCTCTTGCATTTTCATTTTTATTGATTTCTAGATTGCTTCTAATTTCTCTTTTGATTTTTCTACTGCAACTTATGCATTACTTGTTTCTTTTTCATCTTTTGGACATATTTACAATCACTGCTTCCAAATCTTTTTCTGCTAAATCCAACATTTGGGCTTATTCAGCATGGGTCACACTTTCTGTTTCTTTGCAACTTCTGTAGAATTTTTTTGTAGAAAACTAGAAATTTTCGATAGCATGTTATAACAACTCCGAATTCTGAGGGTGTGTGCATGTGTGTGTATGTATGTGTGTGTGTATAGGAGTGTGTGTGTGTAATTTGCCTGGACTTATGCTGTGGAATTCGTCTCTCCCATGGTGAAACATGCTGATGTTTCTGCTCAGCTTTTCAACTCCCATTTGTGTTTTTTGCCCCGTTTCTCAGGGCTCGGCCCTGTGTCTGCGTAAGGCTGTGCTCAAGCAGTGGCTTGTGAGCATCTTGTCCTCTGCTGGCTGTGTGGGCTAGAAATACGCTCACACAGTTCTTGCATCTCCCATTGACTCAACTGCTCCCCCAGGGTCTCTCAGGTTGTCCCCAGTGTGCACGTGGCTTCCTGTCACTCAGACATTCGAGGGAAGCTGATCTCAGCCATTTTTTGGCTCTCTCATGTCTAGGCTCCCCCCACTTGTATTAGCCAGAGTTCTCCAGAGAAATGGAATCAATAGATAGATAGATAGAGTTTGATTTATTTTAAAAAAAATTGACTCACATAATTATGGAGGCTGGCAAGGCCAAAATCTGGAGGGCGGGCTGGCAGGCTGGAGACCCCAGGAAGAGCCGATGCTCTAGTTCAAGTCTGAAGGCTGTCTGCTGACAGAATGCCCTCTTTCTCAGAGTCAGGTCTTCAACTGATTGGATGAGGCCCACCCACATTATGGAGGGCAATCTGCTTTACTCAGTCTACTGATTTAATTGTTAACTTCATCCAAAAACACCCTCTCAGAAACATCCCGAATAACATTTGACACATAGCTGGGTGCCATGGCCCAGCCAAGCTGACACACAAAACTAACCCCCATAAGAGCATTAAAATCCTGGCTGGTCTGCCACTTGCACCAAGTGGGACCCCAACCCTGGTCTAGGGCAGCTGTGAGTGTCACCCACCCTGTTCATTTCCTACCAAGCCCCCTTAGCTGGGGAGCCATGGCTGTTGACCTCTTTCCCAAATGGAGGCCGCCCCTTCTAGGGGTGAAGCTGATGGCTTGGGCAGCCAGCCTGGCATTGGGGGTGCTATGGTTCCCCCCATCAAGTGGTGGGGTGGGCACTGGAGCAGCCCTGGAAGGAAGCCCACGATGCCCACTGTTCTCACCACAAGTCAATGATTTTTTAAGGATGAATGCTTCTAACTTTGTTGTCTCTCTTTCTTTGGTCAATTTCCAGTGCCCTGACTTGGTTCATTTTGACAATTTTGTCCAGTTTTATACTTTTTCTGTGGAAAGTGTTTGCTTACATCTTCACTCACCATCTCTGGATGTCCCTCAGGCTGCACGTGTTTTGAAGCTCTGTCATTAGACACACACGCATGTTACATCTTCCTAATGAACCGACCCTCTCACCACATGGAACGTCCTGCTTTATCTCTGTTAGCGCTCCTCGTCTCCAGGTCTCTTTTACCTAATACTAATGCAGCCACTCCAGCCTCCTTGTACTCATTCTTCTTGTATCTTCTCTTCATCGATTTACTTTCAATCTATTTATGTCTTTATATTAAAATGTCTTATATATAACCTATAATTAGGTCTTGCTTTTTTCTTTTTTTTTTTGAGGAAGATTAGCCCTGAGCTAACTACTGCCAATCCTCTTCTTTCTGCTGAGGAAGACTGGCCCTGAGCTAACATCCATGCCCATCTTCCTCTACTTTATATGTGGGACGCCTACCACAGTACGGCGTTTGCCAAGCGGTGCCATGTCTGCACCCAGGATCTGAACCGGCAAACCCCGGGCTGCCAAAAAGTGGAACGTGCGAACTTAACTGCTGTGCCACCAGGCTGGCCCCAGGGCTTGCTTTTTTCTTGTCCTCGTTCTGACAATCTTTGCCTTTTAATTAGGATGTTTCATCCATTAACATTTTTGCAGTTATTAGTATGATTAGATTTAAGTACATCATTTTAAAAATGTGCTTTATGTTCTCCTTTTTTATTTTTCTCTGTCCACCCTCTCATTCCTTCACCTGGGTTATCTGAATCCTTTGGAATTCCATATTAATTTATTTGCTGATGAGAACAGCTGTTCTCATGGCTTCAGGAAACCGAGGACAGTCCAGTCTCTGCATACAGAGGAGGGGAGATTTTGTGTTCTGTTTAAGAAGTTTCAGGGGTTTCGTGTTTTACCCAAATGTCTCCATCCCAAATCTCTGGGTCCCACTGCTCCTCAATTAATGACCCACCCTTAATATAAGAGATTTGGCAGGACTGTGTGTTCAACTTGAATCAAAATTTACAACTTGAACAATTAGGTTTGGAGTCTGGTCCTCAGTTCTGATAACTGGGCAGGTCCAAGAAGATGTTCCTTTTAGGGCTGCTAGAGAAGCCCTCTGGTTCTGCGGCTGCACCTTAAACTAGAAACGTGAACTCAGGCTTTCTGAATGTTCTCCAGTGCATCCATCCCACCTGTAGTCTTTGTAGTAATCGTTACTAGCTAAACACCTGACTACAGCAGCTACTTAGCTTCCCAAAGTCTTGCTATCAGCCAGCGTTTTGTCCCCAGCAATGATACAGTAAGCCATTTTGGTGCTCCAACATGCCATGGATTCCACCTTCCAAAAGATCTCAAAGTATTCGAGCCCAGACATGTGAGCAACCCAATCCTGGACTCCCTCTCCCCTGGGATCAGTCCTGGTAGCAAGGACTGTATGGTAGGGACCAGTGTGCAAAACAGAAACCATTCTAGCGACTTCACCATGGGGGACTTAACACAGGGCATCAGTTACATGGGTGTTTGAAGCAGGTGGTGAGGACGCAGAGAATAGCAAGTGCAAAAGGGGCTGCTTTTCATAGGGCTGAAGAGACAGCAAGAAGACTGACGTCACTGTATCCCACACTCGGAAACCTTCCAGTGGGAGTGCGATCTATGATGAGCGTTGGATAGAGGAGGTTGGACCCGTGAAAGGCGGGGCTGACGGGTAGGAGATGTTGCCAAGGGGGAGACTCAGTTACTGTCACAGGCAAAGTGAGAGGCAGGAAGCTAGAAGGTGATGACTTTGGTTGTCTCCTTCTGACCTCCAGTTTCCTACAGTGACTCCCATTGGCTGAACCTACCAGGAGCCCAGTTGTCCAGGGAGCTCGCAGCACAGCATCTCTAGGATACAGGGCAGAGCAGGGAAGGGCAGAGAGTGGCTCTGGGAGCAAGTGATGGGCATGTTCGCTGTGGAGCCACACGAACCCCACGAGGCAGAGACGATTTGTAGTTACCTGTTGTGTCACAAACCATCCCCAAAGTTAAGGGCTGAGAACAACAAACATTTTGTTTGGTAACAATTCTGCGATCTGGGCTGGACTCAGTGGGCAGTTCCGCTTGCTCCACAGATAGCCACGTGTGCGGCTGCATTAGCTGGAGGCGGCAGGGGGCTGGGCTTAGCTGGGAGACGGGGATAGCTGGCCCCTCTCTCATTTCATGGGGTCTCAGGATCTTTCCCTTTCCATGTGGCTTCTATCCATGACCTTTCCCGTGGGGTAGCTGGACTTTTAATATGGCGGCTCGGTGCTCCCAAGAGTGCCAAGAGGAGCCTGCCAGGCCTTCTGAAGGCTGAGGCTGGGAACTGGCACAGCAGCGCTTCCGCAGCATCCCGCTAGGAAAAGCAAGTCAGGGGGAAGGGGATGACAAAACGGTGAGGATTCTGGGAGGCGTGGTTCATCGGGGGAAGGAAGTGTAGGACAGTACTCCGCAGTGGCTTCCTACGGGACCTGTTTTTGAGAAGTCTAATTTTAGGGGTTAAACGTGAAAAGGTTTTATTTTTTGCCAGTTGTATTTCCCCAGGTAGGCTAGGTAGATTCTCCATTTCTCGTCCTTAGCGACATCTCAGGCAGACCCACGGCCTTTCAGTCATGTTAGGTTTTTAAAAAAACTCGGTCCCGGCAAATTCAAAGCTTCTGTGTGGGATCCAGTCTGAAGCTCACGACTTCTCCTCATTCCTGTGCAGCCAGACCTCACCAGCCTGGGTGCTTGAAGAGGGGTGGGGACATCAGCTGCCCTTCTGTCTCCCCTCCCATTGCTAATTTTAACTCCTTTAATTTGAATCAGGACAGAGGGATTAGGGAGAGAGGTTAAAAATCTTTTAATTAACTTGGCACGTGATCACAGCCTCTGTCAGTAGTTTTCACCTCCTGGTTAACTCTGAGGGGCCGTCCATGCCATCTCTGTGGCAGGTGACCAAGGCCACATGTATAACTTTTCTTTTCTTTTTTTTTTTGAGGAAGATCAGCCCTGAGCTAACATCTGCTGTCAGTCCTCCTCTTTTTGCTGAGGAAGACTGGCCCTGAGCTAACATCCGTGCCCATCTTCCTCCACTTTATGTGTGGGACGCCTGCCACAGCATGGCTTTTTACCAAGTGGTGCCATGTCCGCACCCAGGATCCAAACCAGTGAACCCTGGGCCGACGAATCGGAACGTGCAAACTTAACTGCTGCACCACCGGGCTGGCCCTGTGACTTTTCTGGAGGGTTCTGTGCGGGGAGCTCACCTCTGCACCATTTCCTGGCAGGGCAGATCCTGATGTTCCTAAAATCGTCTCCAGACTTCCAGAAGCCCCTGCGTCTCCAAGGTCGCTGACAGCTGTAGAGGGACGTTCAGGGATGGGAGCGACGGTTGGAGAGTTAGCAATGCCAGCTTGGCCGCCTCCTAACAAACCCTGAGGCCCTGGCTGCCTCCCGCTTTCCGTGGCTTTCTTTAAAACGTAAGGTCCTCAGTTTTGCATCCCAGCTCCCAATTCTTGGATGAGTCTGCTCTGTGTCCTGCTACACGCCCACCACATTGCCTTTTAGTTACTTTCTTTCCATCTCTAGACTGGAAGAGAGGCAGCACACGCAGGTGAGTTTCAGTGACAGGAGCTGGTTGTAGGGACACGTGAGCACACGGTCCACTGTGCTGGGCCGTGTGCTTACTAGTCTCCTCCCCTCTGTGCCTCTCACTGTCTCTGCACCCGTGATGTTGCTGTCGTGACTGTGACTGGGGCCCCGCTACCTTGGAAGCCCAGAGAAGCACAGCGCGAGGGCTGGGAAGGAGGCGAGCTGTGGACACAGGCTGCCGTCTGAGGCTGCAGCTCTGCTCTGGGCGTGAAGTCCTGGCCTTCCCCTTGCCTCGCTCAACACTTGATAGGCCTTTGTCTTGTGCCTCCTAGGGTTTTCCTGTTCCTAGAATTCAAATGACACAAGACAGGTGTTAACATGCCAGCAGGGTGTAGGGGTCCCGTCAAGGCTGGGCTTCTCCCCCCACCCTGGGAAGCGGAGGTTGATTTTCCTTGGCTGCTCAGTTCCCTCGGCCGTTGGAAGGTGCCTGTTTCTCTGTGTTACAGGTCAGGCCATCTGGAGATCCAGTCTTTTGACCCTAATTCCAAATTCCCTTGAAGGAAACTTGGTTCAGTGCGGGGCAAGTGCTCACCCTGAACCTAATGTATCACCGTCATGTGGACGGCGCAGCTCCTGGCTGCCAGGATCCCACCCTGTGTGCCAGTGCTGTGTGGCCGGGGTCCGCTGCTCCTGGACAGGGCGGGTCCCAGTGCCCGCTGCTTCCTTGTGCACTCCTGTGCAGCATCCAAGTGCCCGAGAAGTGACCCGTCCTAAGCGCCCCGTACGTGTCCTTTCTCTTCAGGCCTTTCGCCTCTCACTCATCATCGGACTTGTCTCCCATGACCATACGAATCACTTGCGATAGGGCGAGAGGGGTACTGGGCCAGGGACGTTGGCGGTCCGAGCTGTCCTGACCCTCTGGGGATGTTTGGGGAAGATGGGGGTCTGAGCCATCCTGACGCTCAGGGGGCGTTTGAGGGTCCAAGCCGTCCTCACCCGCTCTGAGGACATTCTGAGGTCGGAGCCGTGCTGACCCTCTGGGGACGTTTGGGGACGTCTGGGGGTCCGAACTGTGCTCACCCTCTGGGGACATTTGGGGACACTGGGGCTCCGATCACTCCTGACCCTCTGGGGATGTTTGGGGACGTCTGAGGGTCCGAGCCAAGCTGACCCTCTGGGGACGTTTGGGAACCTCTGGGGGTCCGAGCAGTCCTGACCCTCTGGGGATGTTTGGGGACGTCTGAGGGCCCGAACCGAGCTGACCCTCTGGGGACATCTGGGGGCGTCTGGGGGTCCGAGCTGTGCTGACCCTTTGGGGACGTTTGGGGACACTGGGGGTCCGAGCCGAGCTGACCCTCTGGGGGCGTTTGGGGACACTGGGGGTCAGAGCCCCGAGAGACGATGAGCAGCATCGGCCGGCGCGCTAGTGCCCGGAACCTTCCTGGCCCGCCGGTGGTGCCGGGGGAACGTGCGGCGAGGGAGCGGGGAGCCCTTAGGCCGGGGCACCTGCGGTCCAGAGCGCCCGGAAGAAGCGGGGCCGTGTGGGAAGGACCCGCGGTTTCGGCGGGTTCCGTTAAAATGGCGCCCTCGTCGCCGGCGGTGCCCGCGGGGCCTTAGCCTGTCGGGGACGCGGGAGCCCGCGGGGCGCGGGGCGGGCGGCGGGGCCTCCGGAGCGCGGCGGGCTCGGGCCGGGGGCTCCGCGGGCCCGGTGGGCAGACCCGGGCGAGCATGGCGACCCCGGACCAGAAGTCGCCGAACGTCCTGCTGCAGAACCTGTGCTGCCGCATCCTGGGCAGGAGCGAAGGTAGCGCGCTGGGCCGGGGAGGCCGCTCCCTCCGCTTGCGGCCCGGTGGGCTGGGGCGGTGGGCCGGACCGGACCGGAGCGGGGCCGGGGCGGGCGGCCCCCAGGCTCCTCAGGCCGGCGTCCCCGGGGCGGGAGCGGGGCCGGGGCGGGCGGCCCCCAGGCTCCTCAGGCCGGCGTCCCCGGGGCGGGAGCGGGGCCGGGCGGGCGGCCCCCAGGCTCCTCAGGCCGGGGTCCCCGGGGCGGCGGCGTGGCGGCGTACGGAGCGCTGCGGCCCGTGGGCGGAGGGGCGGCGGGCAGCACGGCAGCACCCGGCCGGCTGAGTCACCGCTGCCCCGCGCCGGCCCGAGTGAAGCCCGGGAGGCGGCTCGCGAAGGCGGCCTGGTCTAAAGGCAGCGCCCGCGCTCCTGGGGCGCCGAGCGCGGAGGGCGGCCGGGTCGGGTTCCCTGCCTGCAGCGAAGGGCGGCGGACGCTGCTGCCTGCCGTGGTTTTCTCCCGCCAGGGCTGAGCAGATTTGACGCGGACCTGCCCTTGGGGGCTTCGCGCAGGGAGTCGGCTCCCCAGACCCGGCCCCGCCCGGCGCACGAAGCCGTCGGCGGTGGTGCTGCGCTAAGGGCGGCGCGGGCTCGGCCCTTGGCCTTTGCTTTGGCGGGAGGCAGGGGCCGCGGGGCTGCGGCGTGAAGGGTTTTCCTGGGCGGTGGGAGCGGCTGGGTTTCTCACTCCCCTGGAACCGTAATGTGGAAAAGAGATTGTGCGGTTTTTGCGGGAAGGCTTTAAACGAAATTACGCTTAAAGTATTGAGACTGTATTTTGACCTTTCGTGATTCTTCACCATTATCTTATGTCAGTTATTTGATATTCTGTGATACTCTTAGGGGCCAGAAGTGAAGTTTTTTGGTCAGTCCATTAAATGGCACTGACTTCACACAGTTCTTGCCACATTTTATAAAGTTTCACCCTGTGGCTTTCTGCGTCTGAGAAGTCTTTGTCCTCCGCCCCCTGCGTCCCCCTCCCCGGTGCCGTGTTAGGTGCTGCCGATGCGGAGCCGTGCAGACAAGTGTGCCTCCCGCAGATGTCACATCCTAGTGGGGAGAGTGATGAAACTGGTCAAGGAGTAATGCCCTCAGTGACAAGCGCTGCGGTGGAGCGGGCGGTAGGGTGAAGGGATGTCGAGGGAAGGGCTGAGGAAAGCCCGGGAGGGGAGCGTGAAACGGGACCGAGTGGAGGGCGGCGGGCCCTGTGAGCCCCTGGGAGGGCTGCGGGCGGGGTGCAGGGCCTCGAGTGGCGGCAGCTTGGCCTACTGGCTGTGCATCTGTCCCCAGCTCTTGTGTGCGCCTATCTCCAGCACCGGGGTTACCCTTCCGACTCCGTGTTCCTAGTCCCGGGAGAAGCCACAGAGCCACGGTTGTTGGGAACCACTCACTCACTTTGCTGTCAGTGTTTTCATTATACCCGCGGGCCCTCGCTGTGGCTCCAGGGATAAACTGCAGGCTCCTGCGTTCCCATTGTCACAGCTGGACTTGCAGGGCCCCTTGTTGTGAGGTACCGTGGTGTTCTCAGTTTACAGAAATCTTAAAACTTGACGCTCCTGTCCACTGACTTAGCTTCTCCCCTTCCAGGAGGTTGGACACTTCCTTTCAGCAGAGTTCTGCACCCTCCTGTCTCTCCGTTTGGAATTGTGTCTAAATTAAAAGTAGATGGGCTCTCTCTCAGATCCTGAGGGGATCCTCCTGAGTGCAGTGTGTTTTAGAGTACATTGACGATGATGTTCTCTGTTCCGGACAGCTCGGATTGCCACACAGTTAGCAGATTCATAATTCCAGATTGTGCTCCTGTTTACTGAAGAATTTGTAACTGTTTAATAGCCTGCCTTGTTTGTTCTACCTTAGTGAGCAAAGGAGTAGTATTAATTGCTGCCTTTACAACGTTTGACATTAAAAAAAGTTTTATTTTCATTATTGGGTATTTTATCTAACTGAGGAGAACCTTTGATTAATTACTTCATTTTCTGGTGACACGTTACAAACCGTTGCCGTTATGCTTTTGTAATATATTGCTTTTTTAATAATATGAAATTGAGGCATAGCAAACACTTGTTAGTTTTGACGTGAATGTCACAGGAATCAATTTTTCATAAAGTATTTTTTAAAAGAAATTTTACACTTGGCTTTAAGGGACTTCGGAAGCAAAGCACCTAACTATAGCAGTGATTGACGTTGTTCTAAAGTTAGTGTAACCATTATTTCACCTTTTTCGACTTAAAACCCTTGTGACTTTGCCTGAAATACCCCTGCCCGCCCGTGGCAGGAAAATTCCCTCCCCGTGTCCCTGCGTCTCTCCTGGAGTGCATTTTTTGCCCATTACCTCTTTGGATAGTTTTTGTTTGTCTTTGGAAATGATGTGCTTAGTGTTACAGAGTTTTGACTCTGTCAGAGGCAGTGTCCCTTTTCACACTTGGTAGTCCTCTTTCTAACTATCAGATGAAGAAGAACTAAAGGAGTTTTTGTTAGATGAGCACTTCAGCACAAACGCTTGCATGTGACTACAGTACCCTACATACTGTAAGGTGATTGCCCTGATGTGCAGCACCGCTGAGTGCACTCTGAGCCACAGTGAGAAGACACAGGAGCGTTGTCTTGGTGATTCATGGACCACAAGTGGGGTTGCTGTTAGTTTCATGATTTTCCAAAATGGTGCAGAGCTCTTGATGAAGTTTCAAATAAAGAATGGTTTTCCCTGGATTATATGCTTGGCAAAATCAATGTGTATTAAGTATACATTAAAACATGTTAAGTGTATATGAAAATGTTCACTAAATATCTATTAACATGTATATTGAATTTCGAAGTTTTAGGCTTTGTTTGAAAGTTGTACTTAATGAGTTTGTTATTATTTTAAAATGCATATTTAAAAATGATCTCGGTTTAAATTTCTAATACAGTAGATATTGATAGATGTAACCCACATAAATAAACAACAACTTAGGGGCCCTCAATCTTAAAGAGTGTAAAGGGGCCCTGAGACCAATAATTTTGAGAACCACAAATCCAGAGCAGTGTTTTTTTATTTCGATTTTTTTTTAGAGCGATGCTTTTCAGCTAGAGCTGTGCGTCAGAATCACCTTGATTATACAGGAAACTGATATACTGTGTTTAACGTGACACCTTTTCATTTTGAATTCTCTAAGTGTGGTACTTATTTAAAGTCATCTTGGGGGCCCCATCTCCAGAGATTCTGATCCCCTAGGTCTCTTGGAGCTTGGCGTCTGGAACGTGAGACACACAGTCATCCTGAGCTGCATCTGGAGTGGGGAGTTGCTGGGCTAGCTGCTGGAGAGAGCACTTGTGGTTGAGCTGGCCTGCCCCCAGAGTCACTGCTCTGTGGCCCCGTCCTTTAGAAAACAGCGTGGTGTCCGTACAAGCCAACACAAGGAGGAGATTTAGGAAGGCAGACGCGTCTTACTGAACAGTTCGCCTCCTCCCCCCCACCCCCCACCGTCTTTCTGAATCCCTAGAAAGCAGGCGACTGGGGGGTGTCTGTGCCCTTGAGCTGCACTTGTTTTTGTGCGTCTCTGAGTTCAGTTGTCTTCTTCTACCTGAATGTGTGTAGAACCCTTTGGGGTGCGCAAGGCAACTGTCTTTCGTTTAAGGACTCTTGGGCCCACGTCTGAGTGTTGTTTGGAGCCTTCACCTTTGGGATTGAGACCCTGCAGTTCCACTGCATTTCTTCCCCTGGTTTTACACCTCGTCTCCTTCCTTTTCTTCTCTGCACCAAGAGTCCTTTCTAGAAAACAAATCTAATCAGATCTGTTGAGGAGACTTAATTTGTTCCCTATTTGCATGAGCACGATACAGGGGTGTTTAAGAAAGACTGTGTCCTTTGTATCTGCTTGAGATAGGGAGGCATTCTGAGGAGGTGTCATTTACATAGAGAACCCTGTGGAGTGGTGGACTGAGTCCTGGGAAGACATGGAGGAGTGTGTCAAGGTTCTGAGCTGGAAGTGATTGTGGTGTGCTCAAGGAACAGCAAGACCACAAGGTGTGGCTGGTGTGTGGCGAGCCCCGCTGGACGGCGCGTCGTGCAGAGGGAGCCGTCCAGCATGCACTGTTTTGAGACGGTTTCTTTACTTAGCCAGAGACATTTGGGACTCATTCCTGGTGGTGTGTGTTGTAGTTCCTGCCTTTCATTGCGGAGTGGTATTCCGTTGTGAGAATGTACCACAGTGTCTACCCATTCACCCATCGAGGGACAGCCAAGTTGTTTCCGGTTTTTGGTGGTTATGGATAACGCTGCTGTAAGCATTCAGGTGCAGATTTTTATGAGACTCTAGAATGAACAGCCTGCAAGTGGGGTTGCTGGGAAGTGCGTGCTGAACTGTCCTCCTGCCTTCCCTTTCCTCCCCTGCCTCAGTGTCAGCGCCCCAGGAACCTGCGTTCTCACCAGCACTTGGTGGCCCTGGTATTTCTTTATTTCAGCTATTCTGAAAGGTGAATTGTGGCATCTCATTGTGGCTTAATTTGCATTTCCCTAATGACTAATGAGCGTCTTTTCATGTGTTTCTTTTCTGTTCATCTTCTTGGTAAATTGATTGTTCAAAACTTTTCTTTATGTTTTTATTGGGTTGTTTTTTTCCTCTTACTGAGTTTTGAGAGTTCTTTATATCTGTCTGGATTCAAGCCCTTTGTTGGATATGTGTTTTGCAAATAATTTCTCAGTATTTTCATTCTCTTAACAGTGTCCTTTGCACAGCAAAAGTTTTTAATCTTGGATGAAAGAAAGTCCAATTCATCAAATTTTTTTAGTGGGTCATGATTTTGATGTCTTATGTAAGAACTCTGCATACCCCAAAGGCACAAAGATTTCTTCTGTTTTTTTTTTTTCTTAAGTGTTCTAGGCTTATGTTTAGCACTATTATGTTCTGAGTTAATTTTGTATATGATGTATGGTATAGGCTGAGATTTTTTTTCAGTTTGCTGAAGAAGTGTTTTTTTTCGCATTTAAGGTGCTTTATTTTTGCCTTTAAGACTAAAAGTTTTAAAATGGAGCTTTGAAAAACATATCGGGGCTGGCCTGGTGGTGTGGTTAAGTTTGTGTGCTCTGCTTCCGTGGTCCAGGGTTCACAGGTTTGGATCCTGGGCGCAGACTTAGAACTGCTGGTCAAGCCATGCTGTGGTGTCATCCCACATAAAATAGAGGAGGATTGGCACAGATGTTGACTCAGCAACAGTCTTCCTCAAGGAAGATTGGCAACAGATGGTAGCTCAGGGCCAATCTTCCTCACCAGAAAAAAAGAAAGAAAGAAAGAAAGAAAGAAAAAAACCCCTAAAATAAAAAATAAAAAAATATGCTTTGCACAAAATATTGATAATGGCCTCCTTCAGACCAATAAAATCATGATTTGTGAAAGATGAGTTTTGGAATCAGTATTTTTTTAAAACAAACTTTTAATTTTAGAATGAGTTTAGATTTACAGAAGAATGGTGGCAATAAGACAGAGTTCCTTGTACCCTACACCCTTTCTCTATTATTAGCATCCTACATTTGGATGGTGTAATTGTTACAGTGAGTGCATCAGTAATGATACGTTGATATTAACTAAACTTCAGACCTTGTTCCAATTTCCTCAGTTAGTACTTGGTGTTCCTTTACTGTTCTAGGGTTCCATGCAGGGTACCATATTACTTTCAGCTCTCATGTCTCCTTGGGTTCCTGTTGGCTCTGACCATTTCTCAGACTTTAAAAATTATTTCTTTTGATGACCTTGACAGTTTTGAGGATTAAAAGTCAAGTATTGTGTAGAATGCCTCAGTTGGAACTGGTCTGATGTTTTTCTCATGATTAGACTGGGGTTATGTGTGTTTGGGAGGAGACCCCAGAGGTAAAGTTCCCTTCTCGTCCCATGGTGTCCAGGGCGCACACTGTCAGCGGGACTCATCACTGGGGATCTTTTTTTTCTTTTTTCTTTTTTGAGGGAGATTAACCCTGAGCTAACTACTGCCAGTTCTCCTCTTTTTGCTGAGGAAGCCTGACCCTGAGCTAGCATCCGTGCCCATCTTCCTCTACTTTATATGTGGGACGCCTACCACAGCATGACATGCCAAGCGGTGCCATGTCTGCACCTGGGATCTGAACCGGCGAACCCTGGGCTGCCGAGAAGTAGAACGTGTGCACTTAACCGCTGCGCCACCAGGCTGGCCCCACGCTGGGCATCTTGACCCTGGTCACCTGGCTGGGGTGTTTGTCAGGCGTCTCCGCTGCACAGCGCTCTCTTCTTGGGAAGGAAGCCTCTGTGCAGCCCGCCCTGAAGGAGTGGGCGTTGTGTTTTAGCCACCTCCTTGAGGGGGGTGCTACATGAATTCTTTAGCGATTTTTTTTTGTTTTTGAAATTTCTGTGGGATCAGTGGTAATATCACCTCTTTCATTCCTTAATTTGTGTCTTTTCTTGTTTTTCTTGGTCACAAATTTATGTTTATCAATTATATTATTTTTCTTTTTGAAGAACCAGCTTTTGGTTTCATTGATTTTTTTTCTCCCCTATTTTTGTTTTAAATTTGATTGATTTTTCTTCTTATTTTTATTTTCTAATGCTTTGAGTTTAGTTTGCTTTTCTTTTTCTAAATTTTATTGAGTAAGCTGAGATGGTTGACTTGAGACCCACCTTCCTTTTTAATAAAAGCGTTTTATTTTCCTCTAAACACTGCTCTAGCTGTATCCCACATATTTTAATGTGTTGTGTTTTTATTTTCATTCAGTTCAGGATATTTTCCAGGTTCCTTTGAGACTTTCTCTGGTCAGTGTATCGCACAGCAGTGTGTTGATTGACTTCCAGATATCTGAGGATTTTTCAGATATCATTCTGTTACTGATTTCTAGTATAGTTCTGTTACTGATAGGGAGCATACTTTGAATACTTTCAGTTATTTATAGTTAATAAGGTTTGTTTTGTGACCCCCAAATGCAGTCTTTCTTGATGACTGTACAATGTGCATTTGAAAGAGATGTGTATTCTTTTGTCGGTGGATGGAATGTTCTGTGAGTATCACTTGGGGTTAGTTGGTCAGTTGTGGTGTTCAGTCTAAATCCTGGTTCACTTTCCTTCACTTATCTTTCGGATTACTGAGCAAGGCACTTTTCCAGGTGGAGCCTGTGGGACTGCTTGGGGTTTTAGTTTTGTTACTGGTTTTTGCCTGGTGTCGGATGCCTAGCGCACTGTGGGGTGGTGGTGCTTTTTTGGGAGGTAGAGGGCGCTGCATTTTGGCCGCGATCCCCGATGTAGGAGTCTTGATTCCCAGTGTCTGGGGAGGGGGGCCGGAGCCCTTAAGTCAGTCTGCTACTTTTACTTCACATTCTTGCTGTCCTGGTACCCCTCCCAGACCTCCTTTGGTTTGCCTGGGTGGGGCAGTCAGTGGTCCCCTGGTTGTGTGGGATGGGGTGGAGGACCCAGGAGTCTTGTTTTCCGTCCAGATTTCCAGGCAGTCCTCGTCATTCTGCCCCACTTCATGCACATCTTCGAGGTATGGAGTTCCCTCGTTTCTGGAGCCTCCCTGGGCTTCTCAGGGATCTGCCTTTCTCTTGGGTTCTGTGCCCACTCTTGACCCAGCAGGCGTCGAGCTCCTGAAGCAGGTCCCACCAGTCCACTTGCTCTTCAGCTTCTCACATTTTGTTGACCTCTCTTTAACTTTGCTCTGCTTTATTTTCTTTGCCTTTCTAGGTTTATGCCCCCCCCTTTTTTTTTTTTAAAAGAAACGCATTTAGTCTCAATTTAGTAGGGTTTTTGAAGGGAGTAGTGTTTAAGCCATATCTTTACCTGAAGTGCAAACGCAGTTTATAAACTAAGTGCCCATTTTGATCGCTCCCCGGCCTACTCCCGGTGTTTGTGTGTGTTGGATTGAGCTGTGGAGCTTCGCAGAGGCTCTTGAGCAGGCTTACTTCTCAGGCGTCACGTTTTGGGCTGTGACTTTTTCTGTTCCTTTTTTTGTGATTATCAGTCCAGTTTATTTTCTGTCTCCTAGGATTTTTCAGACTTTCTGGCGTCTTGCTGTCTCCCTTCCTTATTTAATAGAACTGTTATTTCATCCATTTATTCATTCATTTTGTTTGCATTTCCTAATAGCTTCTCTGCCTCTCACTTAAAACCTTGGGAAGGTGGAAGGTGGATGTATGTGCCCAGCCCACTGTCTCGAACTGGAAGCTTCAGGTGATCAAAACTTAACCTGATTGGCAATAATTTGCATCCTTTTATTTACCTTTCAGCTGATGTAGCCCAACAGTTCCAGTATGCTGTGCGAGTTATTGGCAGCAACTTTGCCCCAACTGTTGAGAGAGATGAATTTCTAGTAGCTGAAAAAATCAAGAAAGAACGTATGTATTTTGCTTAAATGTTGTCATATGTTGGATTCTTCAACTTGTCAAAGCTTGAGAGTGTGTGTGTGTGTGTGTGTATATATATGTACACACACACACATACAGAGATACATGTATTTTATATATATGTTTTTATATATCTCTGTATGTGTATATGTAGTTCCCAAGCACATTTTAATTATAGGTACTATTACATATGTATAAAAATATATATTAAGAATAAGGACAACTCACTTCTGTCTTCATTAGAACATAGTGAAAGAAGATTGTTTTAAATACTGTTCTAACTCCATAGTTTGGTTTAAGAGAGTGAGGAAGATAAAAGGGCTTAATATACCTTCCTGTTTATCTTGTGCTTTGAAGTATTTAATGTTACGCACTTTTTGATAAGATAGCAGAACACTGTCTTGGAAGTAAACAACTCTTAGTGAATCAAATATTGCTTCTCTTGATTGTCGACATCCAAACTTCTGGTACTTCAGAGCTTACTATGTGAACACTTTGATTCAGAGATGCAAGCTTTCCTAAACATCGTTACCGGAGAGACGAAAGCTTTCTGCTTATTAGCATCTAGTCACTACTGTCTTCCCTGGTTGTGTAATTTGGAGCTCTGCTGCCCCTCTGTACCCCAGGAGTGTCTAAGGGAGTGAGGCTTCGAGCATAACGACCCACATGTGAGAACTGCTCTTGTCCTGGTTGGAGGGTTGTTTTTCCAGTGGCCAGTTCCCGCCTCTGCACAGTTCTATGGGCTATATGAGCCCAGCTCCGGCTGCCTGAAAAGCAGCCTTGCCATGCAGGTCAGTGTGTCCTCCCTGCCGGGGCCTGGCTGTGAAACTGCCCAAATGAAATGGGCTTTGGCCTTATTTCTAAGTGTGTTCGAAAACTGGTAATGACACCTCCTAGGGCTCTGTTTCTCATGGCACAGTTTTCCACCCCTACCTGTTGCATTATTCACTGTATTTGGCCCATGGTCTGCATGGACGTCCTGTTTCAGAGCTGTGTAACCGAGATGGGTGGTGAGCTTCTGGGGGTAGACTGAGGCTGTGGCGCGTGAGTAACTGGATCTGGCCATGGTGACCTCTGCACGTTTAGGGCTTGATGAGCAGTACAGTCTGAAATGGGCCACCTGCTGATAGGAGTTGGATCTCAGTGTAACTTGGTGTGTGTGTTATTTAAGGTAGAAGGGCAAAAATGGAGTGTTTATCCTGCAATTAACTGGTAAAGACATTTTTTCCTTTCTTGTCTGTAAAACTGAACATAAGAACACTGTACCCTCTTCTTGAACCCTGCTGATTATTACATTTTAGATTATTAGTGAGAACGCCAGCTATTAGGTTCTATATTACCAGACCATTCCCTTTGTGAATTTACATTTCAAGGCCTCCTGGCGAGCATATTACACATACGTGTAGAAGCTAAAAATACAGTTTGTCTAAAGGCAGAGTTAAAGAACTGGCAACTGCGTTGTGGCAGTGGGTATTGCAAGGAAGTCTTGGAATCTCCTTTTTGTTTACCAAGAGAACTGTAACCATGTAGTTTTTGACTGTTTGTCTTCTGTGTTTTTGAAACAAGACTTGGTGTATATTGATGCATGTGGTGCTTCTGCCTGTTGTCACTGGGTGTCTACAGCTTCTCTTGGGCACCCCTGCCGGCACCCCTCCCTGAGTCCCAGCTCTGATGCGGCCCAGCTGTAGGTGGTAGAGCATTATTGATGGTCCTCTCATGTAATGGTCACCATTGATCTCTTATATTTCATTAATTCTTAGATATAGTTTTTACATTTAACATTTTTGAAATTCGATTACAGTTTTTGGTAGATTAGATTAGTTGAGTGATGATAGTTCTGTCCTCTGGAGTAACATAAAGAAATTAATTTTCCATTTTATATGGCTGGCTTCAAATATTAAATGCTAGTAGTTTTTTTTTGAGGAAGATTAGCCCTGAGCTAACTACTGCCAGTCCTCCTCTTTTTGCTGAGGGAGACTGGCCCTGAGCGAACATCTGCTCCCATCTTCCTCTACGTTGTATGTGGGACGCCTGCCACAGCATGGGTTGACAAGCAGTGCCATGTCCGCACCGGGGATCCGAACTAGGGATCCCCGGGCCGTTGAAGCAGAAGGTGTGAACTTAACCGCTGTGCCACTGGGCCGGCCCTGGTATGTTTTATATTGAAACAAATTGCAAAACTCATCACGTGTGACAACATTTAATACTTAGAAGTTTCTTAATTTTTCACAGTGATGAGTGGGGTACGTGGTAACTCAAGATTTGTTTTGCTTTGTTTAGCAATCTGTTAGGTAAAACATTTTTTTGGGTAAATAGTCTATGTTTATTTTATTTGTATTATTTACTTTGTATTATTATCTTATGACTTTCATGTCTATGAATTAGTGTCATTCTGTAGAAAGAACATCACTTGCTCCATTTTATGGTGGTGTTTATTTGGAGTATTTTTATATAAGTTTTTAAAGATAGTAAATTATATTTTTTAATTGCATTCGTTTTGTTGAATGCATTTTGTGATAATACATTTTAGTGTAAAGATAGCTTTACCTTTCTGCATAGGAAGAGCTGACAGTACAGATGGGCTGAGATTGATATAACCGCTGGTATGTGGTTCATAGCGTCAGTCCATGGAACCAGGACCCTGTCTAGCTGATGAATATGAGGAAGCATGGCCATCGAGTCAGTCATTGTCTTTTTGCAAATGAATTTGAACATTTAAAGCTAAGTGAGCTTGGCTGATGACATGTTAAGAAAGCAGTGCCTCTGAACTGAGATAAATAAACACGAAGATTACTTAGAGGCTGCTGAGCTTTGCAAAGTGGTACCTTTTCTTGGGAGTGTGTCAGGGTTCCTTTGAGAGGCTGCTGTCTGTGCGTAGGTGGTGTGTGCAGTGTTGTAGATGTGGGCGAGTGGGGTCTCTTCCGTCAGGGCCCCAAATCCAGTGTGTAGTCTCCTTCATGGAGCAGAGCAGAGCATGAGCTCATTTGCTGCCACGGCTTTCAGAACACTTGTAAGTGTAGCTGCAGGCATCTGAAGACTTACCAGTAGAATGAATTAGTAGATGAAAAGTAGTTAGGGGCCGGCCCAGTGGCACATCGGTTAAGTGCTCACATTCCGCTTTGGCAGCCCAGGGTTTACCAGTTCCAATCCTGGGTGCGGACATGGCACTGCTTGGCACACCATGCTGTGGTAGGTGTCCCACATATACAGTAGAGGAAGATGGGCACAGATGTTAGCTCAGGGCCAGTCTTCCTCAGCAAAAAGAGGAGGATTGGCAGCAGTTAGCTCAGGGCTAATCTTCCTCAAAAAAAAAGAAAAGTAGCTAATAGGCTATTTTGATTTTTATTTTGAAACAGTAATTGTTACATTTATACTAAAACAAGATGAAATATTGCTGTATATGTTAACATAAATGCTTAGAATGTATAGTTTTGAGTCAAACTATCATGAATGGTATACTTTTTGGTTAATGCCCTTTAAATTTAGGATTCCAAAGATATTTTTACTTCCCATCCTCCCTCTGGGTAGCCATTATTAACTAGTTAGACTGGTGGTGGTTTGCCTCACTGGTCTGTTTATTAAGATTTGTAGATAGAATCTAAAAGATCTCATCATTTCTATTACTTGGCTAATTTTCACATAAGCTCTTTGACTCCAGTCTAATACTGTCCTTATTTTACAAATATCAGAGAGATTAAATGAATTGACCAAATTCATAAAGCTCAAATGTCACTTATTGTCTAGTTATTTTGATTCCTAAGCGCAAGATTCTTTTCTGAGTTTTCTGTTACTATAGGTGAAATAGTATCATAAAAATGGATTTTGGTGCGTGTGATTAACATGCTTATTTTCTTTTCTAACTTTTCAGTTACTCGACAAAGAAGAGAAGCAGATGCTGCATTATTTTCTGAACTCCATAGAAAACTTCATTCACAGGTATCATACAAGTGGTCTGAAAGCCGTTCCACTAATGGCGACGCTGGTACTAGGGATCTGGGGCATTTGAACATTTTTTTGTGGTATCATATTAAACTTTTCCGTGTTGTGTAATGGCTTTTAATTGTAGATAGTGTTTGCGTTTTAAAGATTTCAACATTAGAAGTAAGTTTTAGCTGGATTTAGTGCTGAATTGTTTGTAAAGGTGGATGAAGCTACACTGAGAACGTGATCAGACTTAAGTACATAGTGAGTTTGTATTACAGATGCCTTAATTCTCTTACTGTGACGAAGTGCATTGGTGGAAGTCTCGACTTGTCTGTATAACAGCAAAAGCTTATCTTTTTGATATACTTTATTGTTCATCAGGTCCTGATTTGTACTGTTATAGTAATAATTTAAAAAAGAATTGATTTTGAACATTTTGTGACTGGATATTGAGACTTGCACATGAGTGGTTTTTCTAACCTCTTATTTTAATAAAAGACTCTGCTAGCCTATACGCCAGTGAATTAGTTGAATCGTAGGGTGAGGTTTTTATGATTCTGTCTGTAAAGGAACTTAGTTCATCTGGTTCTCTCCCTCCTTCTATAGAGAAGAGAGTGAAATCCAGAGAAGTTTAATGCTTTGCTCAACAAATATTAAGTTAGTGTTACAACAATAAAAATTACTGAGTTAGGCATACTGCTCCTAGTAATTAAACTCATAATTTTTTCAGGTCTTCCTCTTTATTCGAATATTGTACCCTTAAAAATAAGCTTAAAGTTATTTGCTGACCATTTTGATTCCTTAATTTGATATGTTATACTTGGATTCACTGTTTTAAGTATGCTTTTCTAAAAATACTTGATAATATTTATAAAATTGAGAAATAGGAACCTTTTTTTGTACATTCGTTTCCAGGCAAATAGTTTCAAAATGCTGTATCATTTGCTTTTCTTAAATCTTTCTCTATTTTTGAAAACATCTTCTTCTGTACATTGAAAATTGCCAAGATCTGTTTACCGGATATCACATTCCCAAGATGCTTAGCCTTACTGAGATCCCAGAAGAGAGTTTCATCAGTAAAAGCTGTCGTGTCTATTAATATTGGCCTTAGATGAAAACATAATATTGGCAATTAGATGAAAACATATTTAGGAAGTTTCTAATTTATTGGTGAGGAAGATTGGCCCTGAGCTAACATCTGTTGCCTATTGTCCTCTTTTTTTTTCTTTTTCTCCATAAAGCTGCTCAGTACGTAGTTGTATATCCTAGTTGTGAGTCCTTCTAGTTCTGCTAAGTGAGACTCCACCTCTGCATGGTTTGATGAGCGGTGCTAGGTCTGTGCCCAGGATCTGAACCTGTGAACCCCGGACCGCTGAACTGCAGCACACTGACTTAACCACTAGGCCGTGGGTCCGGCCCCTGGAAGTTTCTAATTTAAAGTCGTTGTTTTGCAAAATTTTGTTTGGAACCCTGAGTGCTTATTCTTAAACATCAAGTTTTTAAATAGTACCCACTTCCTAGGGCTAGCCCAGAAAACTAGCTTGGCTCATTGCGTGAAACATGATGAAAAACATTAGGAAACAACAGTGTAACACTAGTGAGTAAATGAAATAGAAGAATGTGTACCAATTAGTAGCCATTCCGTTTTTCTGCTAAGATGTCCAGCTCCTCACAACTGCAGAGGTGGCTGATGTTTCTGTCCTCTCTGTTCATCGGGGGCCCTTCTCTGCAGTGTGCTGTGCGCACAGAGGAGGAAAGGTTGGAGGTGTGGTTACCGTTTGCTGTGTTGTTTCTAGACCCCCAGGCGGGAGTCGGGAGGGGACAGAGGGGTCTGGGGTGCTGTGGAGATGTTGGGGAAAGTGTCTTGGTGTTCCTGGCTGGACTTCGGAGGCTGCTGACAGAGCTGAGGAGGAGAAGGATGGATCGTCTTGGGGAGGCGGCAAGCACCTTGCGGAGGTGGGCCTGATGAGGAAGGTCCTGGGCAGCAAGGGGACCTGGGGGACTAGTGGGTGACCAGCTCCGCTGAGGAGATGACCCGGGGTGGTTGGGCGTGAATGCTGGAAGAAGCTCTGTGTCCCGCACTAGTTTTGCTTTACAAAACCACCTGTTTTGATGTTCCTCTAGATCTTATGGAGGCCTAATATGTGTTTTTACATTCAACATTCAGTTTGTGCACAGTGTTTAAGGATTTATGTCTGAATTGAGGTCCTTTAGGTTTTGGAATCTTAGATGACAGGGTCTGATGTGGTTTAGAATCATTTAAAACATGTGATGCTAGAGTTGTTTACTGTTTGTCCCACAAGGTCTGTTCTCTATCCTGTTTGGTGCTGCTTTGGGCTCTGGAGGGCTGACGGGTGTGGATTGCAGCCTCTGGGCTCTCTTGCTTTCTGCTTAGCTTCAACTGGAACTGGCAGGGTGGGAAAAGAATGAGCCCTAGATGTTACTCCCCTTCTGCCAGGCAGCAGTTTGGCGATGGCTTAGCTGTGCCCAAGGGCCATATGGGCAGTCCCTCTCTCACGCCCTCATGCCCTCCTGTCCCGCCTGCCCTGGCTCTGGTGATCCCTGTCCACCGCTGTCCCTTCAGGCCTCCAGAGGGGAGTGGCTCCTTGTTGGTGGTGCTCCTGCTTGCTTCCTCCACTTGTGCCCCCATCCCTGTCCACACCGCAGTGCACAGTCCCTCCATCAAACGCTCTTCAGCTGACTGACCCTGGGTGTTTAAAACCTCTTCTTCTTAGGTTAAAAAAAATGCCGCCGCCTCCCTTCCATATGCCTTTTGCTGATTTTTTGTGCAAATTTTGTTTGTTTTTGGAACTTTCTCTGCTTTCCACTCTGTATACCCTTTTATTTTTCTAAAATAAGAGCTGAGGTTCTAACCCAGGACTCTTGCTGCACTGGGAGAACTTCTCCTGTCTTCCTGACGTCTGTTGGTCGTTTTTGTGCACAGTCCTTGGGAGACTCCCAGGGACATGCAGCTCGGCACCCTCAGCAGTGAAAGGAGCATTTCATCGTTCTCTTTCATACCTCTAGGTGTCCATCCGTCCATGTACAACCTGCTTTTTCCTATGTTCTCCCTTTTGGTGAATGATAACACCGTACATCTATTGCCAAAACCAGAAACCTGGATGTTATCTGGACTCCACCTCTCTCCCCAAATTCACTCTGTCCCCAAGTCTTCCTGGTTGTTCCTCTGAGGTACGCCTCCCCTCTGTCTTTTTTGGAGTGAGGCAGACCTTGGTTTGAATCCTGGTGTGTAGCTTTGTGATTTAGGTAAGTTATTTAGGTTTTCACTGTTGTTTCCCTCGTTTATGGAGTGAAGAGAATAAAGCCTGTGTCACATGTGGCTGCGATGGTTACAGGAGATGAAGTATGTGAGGACTTGGCCCACACAGGCTTCCTTTAAATGGCTCCTCGGCTGCTGCTGCTGCGCGCTTGCGGGTATTGGGAATGGGGTCGGGTAGAGAGCACTCTTTGAGGCGGGCAGGCGAGGTGTGGCTCCTTGGTCCTGTGCCTGAGGCAGTCCTTTAGCCCCGGAGACCCAGGTTCCTGCTTATGGGGGTTGTCAGGGTTACCTGAGTGGATGCTCAGTCACCGAATGCCAGCCCAGCCCCTGGTCCTTCCCCTCCAGATGACTGCAGTTTCCTAATGAGGCCCTGTGCGTCTCATTTGTCTCCCCTCTGGTCCCTCCTCTGTGGCACTGGCAGGGAGTGGGTCCAGTCAGTGCCCTGCAAAGGCTGCCTGCCGTCTTCAGCTTAAAATCCAAGTTTCTTGGTACAGCATCTCCAAGGCCCCCTTTGATCTGAACCGTCATTCCATTTTCAGTTTCCATTTTCATATCTAGCTTTAGCCAAATTGATCTGTTTTCAGTTCCCTGAAGAGGCTGTGCCTGTCCCCCTTCCTTGCCTTTGCGTCACCCATCTTTCTGAGAGACTCATGTCTCCTCTGGACTCCTTTCCTGGGCCTGGGTCACTCAAGTGATCCTCCTGTCTGAAAAGTAATTTATCATACCAAAGTATTTGGCTCATTTGTCTATTTACTGCTGGACTGAGGACTCCGTCAGGGCTGGGCCTCCTTCTTATCTGTGTTGCCCCAGCTGGGGAATTTATTGTTTCTGAAAAATTCTGTATTAATCAATTTTTAAATTTAGACCATATTTTAAATACCTGGGATGAGCTTATTCTTTAAAGAAATTTTCAAGGATGTTTTATATAATGAAGAACTTGTATAATGTAAGTAACCATCCCATAATTTATTTTGTAAATAAAGATCTGTGTATATTCTAGCCTGCACATCCAAAAGATAAAGCTGTGTGAATAGAGTAGAATGCTCTGTAAATTTGGGATAAAACGTACTGAGGGTGGGCTCCTGTTAATGGTTATAAATCAGGGCAGAGTGATAGACAGTTAGAAATCAATGAGATCTGTGTGATGACCTTAGCTAGAAACCTAGGGGTTGGTTATCCTGACAGTGAAGTGCTCCGGAGCCTTGAGTTTAGGGATGCGTGATGCTGAGACATACCTCTTTCACTTTACAATTCTTTTTTATTTACTTATTTGTTTTTAAATAATGCTCTATTTTATGGCCTAAATGGGACTTTGATAAAGGGGGGGGAAAAGCATTCATATGTTTTATGATGGCATTTTTCTTATAGTCACTATGTTTGGGAAGCTGGCTATTACAACAGTTATTTCAGGAAGGAAATACTGTTATTCAGGAATAGGGTAATTTAAAAAATATGTTCTTATTGGGACTTTGGAGCTAATTTTCAGGGGGTCGAAAGCTCCAGGGGTGGTGAACTCTCGAGAGCATTATCTCTGGCCTTGGGTGGACAGCACTCTGTGCAATGCCTGGAAGACAGAGAAGTTGAGCTTGGCTGTCACCATGTGAATTTAAAATGCATTCCTATTTTGGAAATAAGAATAATTTAGGAAAGACGAAGATAAAACTGGGGAATAGTATAAAGTTGTTCTTTTAATATTTTCTTTCTAAACAGGGAGTTTTGAAAAATAAGTGGTCAATTCTCTACCTCTTGCTAAGCCTTAGTGAAGACCCACGCAAGCAGCCAAACAAGGTGAGAGGCTCTGTTTTAGCAGCTCCTGCTTTCTGAAGGCGCTTAGTGTCTTTTCTTGGAACAGGTAGACCAATTTTGATATGAATCACCTTCTAGACTTAAGAAAATGATATGAGAAAAGGAAAAGAACTTGTCTAGTTTTCTGGGCGTTTGTGGAAGGTCAAAAGATTTCTTTTTTTTAAGGGCATTTTTAGTGTGCTGTGTTTCTTTAAGGTGTTTTTCAGAATTATGTTATTACTCCAAATATAACACTGTATAAATATTGTATAAATACGTAAACTATCAGTTTTCAAAATTTTTACTGCGTGAGGTTATTACTATCAGCACAGCTGCGTAATTCTTTATGAGTTAGAAGACCTTTTAGGATTTTCTTGTGTTTTCAGATATCCTTATGAGCATTAGTTACTGTTAGACCGGTGAAAACTTTACTGTCACATGGATTCAGTTTTTGACCTGTGCAGTGTTTGAAAAAGCAGTTTGGCAGCTCCATGTCCCAGAGAGTCTGGTATAATGAAATATTCTATTACAGAAATTTAAGTATTTGAAAAGTTGAAGAATGTGGGTGAAAGAGTCATATTTACCTCTAAAACCTTAGTCTAAGTAATGAACATTCTTTCATTATATAATAATGCCAAACCTTTAAAAATATTTGAGTAATTATTTGAGTTTTAGTTTACATGCATTCTGAATAAAGTGTTCAGTTATCAGACCATGTGGGAATTTTGGATTTCAGAAAACTTTCTACAACTTTATCAGTTCTGGCATATTTCAAAACTATAACTAATTTATTGGGTTTTTTTTTGGGAAGATTAGCCTTGAGTTAACATTTGCCGCCAATCCTCCTGTTTTTGCTGAGGAAGACTGGCCTTGAGCTAACATCCATTCCCATCTTCCTCTAGTTTAAATGTGGGATGCCTGCCACAGCATGGCCTGACAAGTGGTGTGTGTGCGTCTGTGCCTGGGATTTGAGCCAGTGAACCCTGGGCCGCCAAAGTGGAGCGCTCAAACTTAAGTAGTACACCACTAGGCCAACCCCCTAACTTATTGTTTAATAAGTGCATAATCCACTTACAGAAATAGAACTAAAATCTGAATATAAATTATATCTTTGTTGATTTGGGAAGAGTGTTCTATAATTTTATATCTCTATGTTCTTAATGCGTTTTAATTGATTTTCAGGTTTCTAGCTATGCCACGTTATTTGCTCAAGCGTTACCAAGAGATGCTCACTCTACTCCCTACTACTACGCCAGGCCTCAGACCCTCCCGCTGAACTACCAGGACCGCAGCACCCAGTCGGCGCAGAGCTCTGGCAGCGTTGGGAGCAGCGGCATCAGCAGTATAAGCATGTGTGCCCTCAACGGCCCGGCCCCCACGCCACAGTCTCTCCTCCCGGGGTAAACCAGGCTTACCAGCATAGACCCCTGAAGTAGCAGAACCAGGAAAGCCTCAGGCTTTTGTGTTTTGTGTTCACTGAAACTATTTAGAGCCTTGTATGTCCCAGAGTGTTCTAGGCACTGTCTCTGATGTGCTTTATCTGAGGTTTTACTGCCTAGACACTCCCTTCAGATAGGAATTCTTTCCACGTCTAATCACAGTTGACTGTAAGATTTTCTGGTGGCTCTTAACCTGTTAATGCACTTGTGTATTAGTGAAGGATTTAGCTCCTAAGCGCAATATGCAGAGCCTTTTATTTTGAGGTGACTGACTGACAATTCTCTTGCTGTATGCTCATATTTATCTCTGAGTGAATATTATCCCCTTCATTAACATATACTCTTCCCTTCACTGAACTGTTTAAAAATTAACTAAAATAAAATAAAGCTGTCTTATCCTCAAGTGCTAAGATCTTCAAACTAAGAATTATGGCATCTCATAGTGCAAGTGAATTAAGATGAGGAACTATGGGAACACACGACTAAAATGTTGCTTCCCTTGCCGTTTAAGGTGTTGTCAAATCTAATTATGTTTTTAGGAAATACATATGCAAAATAAAAATACAAAAGTGTGTATTACATCATAGATAATATATATTAGTAACATTGAGATTCTCATTTTTGTTTTTTGCAGTCCCAGGAATGATATTTTTGTTACAGTTGTCAAAATATTCATTAGAAATTAGCCAACAGGTTCTTAGATCTTCAGAGAGCAGCTGTACGTGTTCTCCACATTCAGTAAAGCCTTTCTTTGGGTGTGCTTTTGCCTTAGATTTTATGTTTGTACACTTGAAATTAATTGGAAATTATGGTCTTTCTCTTCATATTGAGCATGTGGAGGCTGGGACACAAGGGTGGAGAAGAGCAGCAGCGTTCCAGGCTCTTTAACTCCGTGCTCAGCAGAAGCTGAGTGAGTGAAGGGTGGTGACTGTGAAGTTAAAGTCAGTGAATTGCAAAGTGGTTTTAAATGGGTGATGTATGTTATGTGTTTGTAAAGAAAAGTCAAATAGATTTTGATTTTTATGGTAAGAAACGTGTGGAGGTGGCAGGGAGAGTCTAAGTGCTAGCCTGAGGGTCCAAGGCGGCCTTGGACTGATTGTCGTCGATGTGTTTGAGTAGGGTTAAGTCACCTGTGCATTTCAGATTATCAATATAGTATAGTAAGAAAAATTTCTGGAAGTGTTTTTATCTCTTCAGTGAATAGCCTGGGTGTTTGAAGATACAGGATGTTCCTTCCTTCTTTTAGACAGTCTCATCAAGCTCCAGGAGTAGGAGACTGTCTTCGACAGCAGTTGGGGTCACGTCTTGCATGGACTTTAACTGCAAACCAGCCTTCTTTACAAACCACTACCTCAAAAGGCATCCCCAGCACTGTTGCTCGCACCGTGACAAGGCCAAGGAGAGAAGGGGATGCAGGTGGTGAGTAAGGATGTATTTTAACGTAGCTTTTCTTTGAACATTTGGAAGTCATGCTTCCCTTACTTTAAAACACTGGTCAGGAATCTCCACTTTCAACCTTTGGGTAATTTCTTGTTCTCATAATGAGGTTCAGAATCCTAACTCTGGTCTCTGATGCCTTGGGAAGTCTGGCTTTATCACTGCATGTCTCTGTGACCTTGGAATCCTCAGCCCCATTCACTTTTCAGATCCTTGTCTGAGTGGTTTCCTCCGCCCAGGTCTTTCTTCTCTTCCCTTCCTCGTCACATCCCCTCTCTGTTTTTATTTTCTGCCTTTCTTCCTGGGAAGGCTTCTCCAGACGAGACCAGGCCCCTAGTACCAGTTACCGTCTTCTCCACAGTCGGAGTTCCAACAACAAGGAGGGGCTGTTTCTGTCTTGTTCACCATGCCATTTGAAGAAGCTCATTGCAGATTTATTTGATCACTAAATGAATGCCTCATTGAGAGTTCTAAATCTCTGCTAGATTCCAAAGAAAGTTTGAGTTTCTTTTTTTTTAACTTTTTTTTTTTAAGATTGGCACTTAAGCTAACATCTATTGTCAATCTTCTTCTTTTTTCCTCCTTCTTCTTCTCCCCAAAGCCCTCCAGTACATAGTTCAGTATTCTAGTTGTAGGTCCTTCTGGTTGTGCCATGTGGGACGCCGCCTCAGCATGGCCTGATGAGCAGTGCCATGTCCTTGCCCAGGATCCAAACCAGCGAAACCCTGGGCTGCTGAAGCGGAAATGTGTGAACTTAACCACTGGCCACGGGGCTGGTCCCAAATGTTTGAATTTCTTTCATGAGAACCACATGAATAGCAGTGTTTGGAACATGAGTATCCTGAAAATAGAAGAATGAGCTTTATTGTTCATAATCTACAGATTCTGAAATTCCTCTAGCTGTGATCTGTCTTTGTGTAGAATGCGAGGATCAGCAGTGTCTTTTAGACTCATGAGGACAGCTTGGAGTGCAGAACTCGGCCTGTGCCTGTGTAGCTGCACTTGCCGGCCTCTCTCTGTCCTGTGACACGTGACAGCTATGTCCTCTGGGGCTTAGAAACTCATTTCTAGATGGACTCAGAGTGCTCTTCTCTGCTTTCCCTCTGTTGGTGTGACTCCTGATCCCCAACCAGAACCTTCAAATCTGTATTCCGTACAAACCTGAGAGACAGAAGGACTTAAAGATATACTTGATTAGCCCAAAGGAGCAGGAGAGGAAGTGCAAAGGAAGAAAGAACAGTGGGGTAAAGAGAAAACATACCGCAGTCAGTTAAATTCAAATCCAAATGTCAGTAATTACATTAAATTTATATACATTAGACACTGTTTAAAAGACGGATTTTTCAAAAAATGCTGTTTAGACAATTATGTACTACTCACAAGAGACACATTTTAAATATAGGACCACAAATAGGTTGAAAGTAAATGGATGGGAAAAACACAGACCATGGGAAAGCTGAGTGGCTGTCTTAATATCAAGTAGACAGTGGCAGGAATGTTGCCAAGGACAGAGGGACATTGCATAACAACGAAAGGGTCAGTTCTTGGGGAAGAAGTAATACTCCTAAATGTATATTCACCTACCGACAGAGCTTCAAATGCAAAGAAAAACCAACAGAACTGCAAAGAAGACACACAAACGCACAATTACAAATGGATATTTCAACTTCTTTCTTAGTAACTGATGGAAAAAGTAGATAAAAATGGTCAGTGATGATAGGTAAGATTTGAACAATACTACTACTAAATTGATGTAATTGATAATTATAGAATATTATCTCCATGACTGTGAAATACAAACTTGTCCTCTCCTTGTGACTCTATTGTCCTGGTTCTGGCAGTGCTGATCCCCAACTGTACACTCTGATTGTGCTGGCCCTGTTCTGGGAGTGCTGATCCCCGACTGTACACTGATTGTGCTGGCCCGGTTCTGGGAGCGCTGATCCCCGACTGTACTCTGATTGTGCTGGTCCGGTTCTGGGAGCTCTGATCCCCAACTGTACACTCTGATTGTGCTGGCCCTGTTCTGGGAGCGCTGATACCCAACTGTATACTCTGATTGTGCCGGCCCGGTTCTGAGAGCTCTGATCCCCAACTGAACACTCTGATTGTGCTGGCCCTGTTCTGGGAGCGCTGATCCCTGACTGTACTCTGATTGTGCTGGCCCTGTTCTGGGAGCACTGATCCCCAACTGTACACTGATTGTGCTGGCCCTGTTCTGGGAGCGCTGATCCCCGACTGTACACTGATTGTGCTGGCCCTGTTCTGGGAGTGCTGATCTCCGACTGTACACTCTGATTGTGCTGGCCCTGTTCTGGGAGCGCTGATCCCCGACTGTACACTCTGATTGTGCTGGCCCTGTTCTGGGAGCGCTGATCTCCGACTGTACACTCTGATTGTGCTGGCCCTGTTCTGGGAGTGCTGATCCCCGACTGTACACTGATTGTGCTGGCACTGTTCTGGGAGCGCTGATCTCCGACTGTACACTCTGATTGTGCTGGCCCTGTTCTGGGAGCGCTGATCTCCGACTGTACACTCTGATTGTGCTGGCCCTGTTCTGGGAGCGCTGATCCCCGACTGTACACTGATTGTGCTGGCCCTGTTCTGGGAGTGCTGATCTCCGACTGTACACTCTGATTGTGCTGGCCCTGTTCTGGGAGCGCTGATCCCCGACTACACTCTTATTGTGCTGGCTTGGTTCTGGGAGTGCTGATCTCCGACTGTATACTCTGACTGGGTTTTTTCTCCCACTGATGACATCTTGGATTTCTGGGCATTGCCTCCTTGTCCTTATCTTGCCATTATTTTGAGTAACACCTTAATTCTAACTTAGCTTTGTCCAAGGTTTATGGAAATTGTAAGTAACTTCTCTGCTGTTAACTCCTTTTTATATGGTGTTGAGAATGGACCAAGGTTTGTTTGCTTGCTGTGTAATAAGCCCGTATTCCCAAACACTATCTTGAAATAAATAAGCATCCCTTTGTGATTGATTTGTGCTGCCCCTTGATTATATATTAAGTTCCCACATATTGCTTCGTCTTTTTAAAAGACTTTTGGTATAAGAAATTACATGATTTCCATTCTTTTTCAGGAAATCCTATGTTTCTTAAAACTTTATGCTCTCTTTTTCATCTTAAGCTCA
The DNA here is from genome assembly GCF_041296265.1 of Equus caballus. Lineage (NCBI taxonomy): Eukaryota > Metazoa > Chordata > Mammalia > Perissodactyla > Equidae > Equus > Equus caballus. Next base: position 99,953,891 of record NC_091700.1, on the reverse strand, counting down.
TTTATTTAATGTTAAAATTTTGTCCTGGTTGCAAATATATACTCCAAAACTAATTGTGTCATAAAACTGATTTTGTCTTAAAAATATTGTTCAGTAATTACTCTCTTATAAAAACCATTTTCCAGGTGCTGTGGAAGTTACTGAGGCAGCCCTTGTCCGAGACATTTTGTATGTGTTCCAGGGCATAGATGGCAAAAATATCAAGATGAGCAACGCTGAGAATTGTTACAAAGTGGAGGGAAAGGTACAGTAACTAAACCCTGTCTAAAATATTCAGAAAGAAAGAATAAATGTCATGAAGACCACATAGGAGCTGTTAATTTGTGAGGTGTCATTGGGGTAATGAGGGCTGGCTTTACAATGTCAGGTGTCCAGTCAAGTTGCACTACTAAATGCCGATTTCTCTTTCCCCGTGCAGTGTGCAGCTTGTGTAGTCTTGTTACAGGGCCCCATGTCATCAGTACTTCCTTCCTTTCCCTTCTGTTTCTTGCCTTCGTCATTTTCAGTGATGCAGCCACCCCAGTAACTGGGTTTCTGTATCCTGTGATGGTGATGCCACGGGTACCTGAGTGGCAGGTATGACTTGGTGTCTTTGTGCTTAAACAGGATTCCAGATGAGGCGGCTCTGCTTGCTTTTGCTTTCTTCTTCCACAGCCCTTCTTGTTGACATTGTGACCTTCTGCTACTCTCAGCTGTTTCACGAGGTGACGAGTGTCACAGACTGTCCCTGCCATGCTGGCCACTCCCTCCACCAGGGGATGTGACCCGAACTTACTATTCTCTGGGCAGTATTTTACTTTCCTGCCTGTTACCTGATGCTTTTTGTTTCCCAGAATCTCATTGTTTTCACTTTAATGATAGTATATTAGTTAGTTTTAAATTGCATGTGTTGAAGGCTAAGAATTATAATATTAAGTACAAATGGTTAAGAAAAATAATAATTAAAATTCTCGTGTTGAGTTTCCTTTTAGCTCTTGATCTCTTTTCTTTTTAGGCAAACCTAAGTAAATCTTTGAGGGATACGACAGTCAGACTTGCTGAGTTGGGATGGTTACATAATAAAATCAGAAAATACACTGACCAGAGGAGTCTAGACCGTTCATTTGGACTTGTAGGTCAGGTATGTTCATTATTACTAGAATGTTTGGGATGCCGTTCACTTTTGGAAATGCTTAATCTGCTTAAAATCTTATGAAAATAATTCTTAAGAGGCTTCTTTTTAAATCGAAAAGCTTTGTTAATAGACTTTGTGTCACTCACGGTCCACTCAAGAAAATAGAAACCATAGTAGATATTGACAAAGATAATCAAATACAGCAAATTGTTTACATAGCTGTTGGAGGACTATGAAAGCAAAAGAATACAAACACTAATTAAAACAGAGGTAAACCTGGGGAGCAGAGAGAAGAGGTTGGGGTAATCAGGATCCAGTAGCTTGGAGGAGGGGCGCCCAGCAGATGCAGCCCTCTGAGGAGGGCCTGCTGGGACATAGACCTGTGAGCAGGGGACATTCCCAACTGCTGTGGGTGCCCCACACAGCACAGTGAGACTGGCTTGAGGAATGTTCCAGAAGCCAGAGGCGGGAGCCAACTGCTGCTGCTGGCCTGAACGGCCACAACTGGGGCACTGCCTACAGGATGGCAAGTAGTTGGGAAGGAACTGGTCCTTCCCCTCCTCCTCCTTCTGGAACCAGACAGGAGGCAGCTGGTAAAGGAGAAGTGAAGTTTACACATCCCAACTCCTTTTAAAGGTTGAGCAGCATAGGATTTTGCCCTCAAGTTGATTCTTGGGCAGTAATTATTTCCTGTGAAATCTCCCAAAAATTATTGAAGAGAGAGTGACAAGTAAACTGCACTGTAGGTGCAGCATAGCATGGCAGCATAGCTGGTGACTAGGAGTGTGGCTTTAAGTGAGACCACCCAGGGTTCTGGGTGTTGGCTTTACTCTTTCATAGTTACATCGTCTTGCACAGGTTTCCTTCTCTTGGCCTTAGTTTCTTTGTCTGTAGAATGGAGGTGATGATAACGTACAAGACGATGATACTCTCCAAGGGCGTGAGCATTAGGAGACAGTGCATAGAACGCTGCTTGTCCCGAGCCCAGCGCTATTCCCTTAGTCCCATTTACCAGGATAGACAATAGGCTGGATGGGCCAGGACCCTCCCCCATCACTGTAACACAGAAAGGAAAGACCAGGCCTTCAGGACCAGCTCCACCTGGCGTTAACGGTGTATGGAGTTTGTAGACTAATGAGCCCACTGGCCATCCCTCTGCTGTGGTTTCTGGGAGTCCTTTCCCCCTTTCCAGAAAGGACCATCTTATGTCTTTGTATCATTCCCTAGTGAATGCAAATTCCGCTGTTATGTCCTAGTCGAGTTATTAGATGTGAAGCAAAACAAACAGAAAATGAATACAGGAAAGCTAAACAAACTATTACATGGTTTCTTATTCTAGCAGATTGATTGGTAATCACTATGGTAGTGTCATATAGTATTTTATAGTGCTATATTTTAAAGCATTGTCTCTCATATTTGATTAACAGCCCTCTGAAATTAGCAAGGCAAGTGGTAATTGTCCCCATTTTGTAGATATAAAAGTTGAGCCTCAACCTTGAGGTTAATCGATTTGTCCACATTGCCCTCACATGTTCTTTGGGACCAGAATATGATGCGTAATGTCTCCTCTGAAGCTCTTTCCATTCCTCTCCCCGTTCCTGCTTTGTAAAGTCATTGCTCTGTACTGTCTGGTTACCGAGGACGCAGTGGGGTTGCTTATTGGAAGAATGATGGATGCTTTCGGGGTGACCTTATGTTGTGGGTAGCCGGGGAGTCTTGATTTGTGTCTTGTCCTGGTGTAGTTATTATTAGCCCCCTTTCACTCTCAGAAGTGTCATGGCTCTAGATGTACTAAATGGAACAAAATCTTATTTATAACGGAAGATAGTGTTTCCTAAGTATGAAACTTGTATTTGCTTTTTAATAATGCAGGTGAGAACAGCCTCAGTTAACTGGAAACCTTCTGTGTGGATACACAGGTGCTGAATTATTCATTGTAATTCTGTGATCTTGGTTGGAGACCACTTAGGGGCTGACGTGTATACTCCTGTATATATTTATATTCTACCTGAGAGACTATGATTTCATTATTTCTAGTGGTCAGCAGTTGGGATTTGTTTTTGCTTTTAACTTTGATGTGTTTGTGTGTATGTTTGTCTGCCGTGGGTTCTGGGATGGGGTTTTTGTAAAAAGTGATGCCATGCCTGAAAAGGTGCCACATCGTTTTCTCTGAATATTACTTAAGAAAACTGACGTAAAATGTCAGCACCTCCCATAACCACCCTGTTGTGTTATTTCATTTATTCCTCCTGTATAAATGGGCCAGTAAGGCTTAGGGACAGGGAAGGGCTGACCCACGATGATACACCCAGCGTGTGCCCAGGGTTTCATGCTGAGGTCAGCTGATTCCAAAACGTAAGAAAGCCCATCTTGCAGCTCTCACTTTTGACACATTCCCTGGAGTCTGTAAAATTAGTTTTATGTTCATTTTTATAGCCTGTAAGGATGAAAATACTTGTATTAGACCCAATGCACAAAACATAAATACAGTAAGTATAAACCTAGAGATGACTGATTATTTATTGCTTTAAAGTATTCAGAAAAGTGTGGAGCCTGATATTTAAGGAAAACAGGTTTTATCCTTTGTAAGTTCTGTCTCTTATAGGTTCTCTCGGAAACCAGAGCTTCCCACTGAGTATTCCTGGGTTTACATCCCAGAGTTCATTCCAGAAAGTTCTTAGACTGTGTGAAGGCCCTTACAGTTTCTGATTTCACATCTGTTCAGCTTTTAAGATTGGAGAGGTACAAAGAAGTTTTTAGTAATATGGAAGGGAAAAAGTACAAACTCCCCCCACAACTGGGGTAAATTAGTATAGAGTTGTCAGTTTTAAAATTTTGCGAATTAAGAACGTTAAAGAAAATTATATTTAACTCTAAAAATTTAGAGGGGACGTTATCTTAAAATAAAGGATTATTGTCCAGAGTGAATACACTTTTAGCTTCATGAGATACATACTCCGTTTTCTTCGTTTCCCTCTTGCAAAGTTCATGCTAAGGGACAACACGTCCCTAACATTATTGAATACCTGTAGGACTTTGTCTTAAAGCATGGTGCAGTTCAGATGAGTTGATGTGTGATGACTGTGTTGTGCTTTAATTAGACTCACTCTTTCTACACAGAGCTTTTGTGCTGCCTTGCACCAAGAACTCAAAGAATACTATCGATTACTCTCTGTTTTACATTCCCAGGTAAATACTTTATTTTTATTAATTCCTTCATGATTTGAAGTGTTACAAGATTGCAGCTGTGTAGAATTTTTAAGTTTCTTCATACATTACTTTTAAAAGATAAAAATCTGTTTGATAACACTGCTAGTAAGCTCTGGAAATCTACAGTTTCAGTATATCCTAGAGGCAATTAATTGCTGATTTTCAGGGTCCTGTGTACCATTTAAACAGATCACTTGTAGATTGAAGGAACTGTTCTTCTCTCAGAGGGGAACTTTTGCTTCATTTTTATGAGAATAATCCCTTCCCCATATTCAGTTTATATGGATTGAGAAATGATTGACGTGTTTAGTGACCTCTGCTTATCCCTTATGTGATTACTGTTTTTCAGCTCCAGTTAGAGGATGATCAGGGTGTGAATTTGGGCCTTGAGAGTAGCTTAACACTCCGGCGCCTCCTGGTTTGGACATACGACCCCAAGATACGACTGAAGACTCTGGCGGCCCTGGTGGACCACTGCCAAGGTCATTTTGCATCTCATGGACCTGCTTTATTTTAAAGCAAGTTTTAAGGAATATCATCTAGGTTTATTTTTGTGCCTGCTCTTTTGTATCCTCAACAACCATAAGTATGCTGATTGATAAAAGTTAACAGATTTGAAGTTACAGGGTAAAAAAAAAAGCAGTTGCCAATGTGGCCCAGTATTTGTACTTGTTGAAGCTCAGGATTTCATTGAAATGAAGGAATAAAGGAAGAGAGTATCTAATTTTTGAAGATTTATCTTCTTTTTGTGGTCCTTGGTGTTCTTAACTGCTTTTCTGTTTCTTCGTTTACTTGACTTCTAACTGGCAGTCTCTCCTGGTGTTTTATGCCACCTGAGGTTGTGCTCCTTGTCTGGGTTCACCAGCTTTGTGCTGCTCTTCCCATATTGGCATGTCTGGCTTTGGCCTCTCCTGCGCCCAGTCTGTATTTCTAGTTGCCTTCTAAACATTTTTCCTCACTGTGCTACCTTGGCCAGGGAGCTGCTTCTCTTTTTTTCCCTCATGTGTAACATCAGGACACTGATAGTCTGGACTTAGGATGGTTAGGACTAATGAGAGGTGAGAAGCCAGAGGTCTGCCCCTTAGTTCGTGGCTCAGTGTTTGCTGCCATCCTCCTCCTGGGTGATTCACAAGGACCAGAGCTTGAACATGTTGAAGTCCAGTTCATGGTGCTGTCAGTGCCTTTCCGTCTTCACCTCCTGGCACTTCCCCTAAAAACAAAGAAGTTGAACACACTGAATAAATATCTCCTTTTTCTCCAATTACCAGCACTGCCCCATAACTGGACTCTTACCAGACTCCTCTTTTCCTTTCCTCCCAATCCCCCATCTCTTCCAATGTCCAGTTAGCCGCTGAAGTCCCCGTGCCTCCCACTCCTTCCTGTGTCTCAAGTTGCTGCCACTCCTGCAGACACGGTTTGAATCCTGCCCTGTGCCTTCTTTATGCACCACCGTAATAACCTGCTGGCCGCTCTGTCTTCAGTCTCCACACCTCCATTTTTGTGCATATATGCCAGAAGAACCTTATTAAAATTAGGTCACATCGTTTGCGAAGTTGAACCATTGTTTTATCAAAATGTGTATTATAATCTAAATAAAATCTATTGTTTAGAGAAAAAAAATTAGATCACATCACTCCTTTCCTTAAGATCTTCCAGCAATCTAACAAAATTTTGAATTCTTAATATAACATGAGGAACTCTGCATGGGCTTATATTTTTGAACCTGATTTTTGCCACTCCCAATACATCATACTGAACTATGCTCTCAGGACACAGGGAACTGTTGTCTCAACAGAGAACAGTATTTTTCAAACTGTAAGTTGCAGCCTATTAATGGGTTATGAAATCAACTTAGTGAATTGAGACTAGCATATTATACCAAAAGAAAAAAAGGAAGAAAATAGAAAATATTAAAGTGTAAGTATTTTGTAAAACTTCTGTTTTTCATATATATTTATTTATATACTGGATTGCAATATAAAGTGCAAATCTTAGTATGTGTCTCAGTCAAAAAAGGGGAAAAGTCACGCTCTAGGTCATAAAGCAAGTCAGGTTTTTTTACTGAGAAGCTCCACAGTGGTCGTGAAGAGATGTGTGAGTCGCTCTGACCCACGAGAAGCCTGGGGCAGGCTCTGGATCTCTGCTCCTCATCTGTGACACATTTACTGCTGCCTCTAGGTTCCAGGTGGCATTGAGAAAACAAACACACCTTATTGCCATTACTTGGCCATTTTGTTTTCTGCCATGAATGTAAATTTGGGTGTTTTTCTTTTCTTCCCCCCAGGAAGGAAAGGAGGTGAGCTGGCCTCAGCCGTCCACGCCTACACGAAAACAGGAGACCCGTACATGAGGTCCCTGGTGCAGCACATTCTCGGCTTAGTGTCGCATCCTGTCCTGAGCTTCCTCTACCGTTGGATATACGACGGGGAGCTCGAGGACACTTACCATGAAGTAAGGAATGCTACTCGCGTCTCAGACTCGAATTTTAGAAGCGTGGGCACTCCGTTCCTCTCTTTTCTGTTAACAGTAATGCCACCACACTTCATTTGAATGCCATGCACATTGTGTACAGTACTGTGAAAGCCAGTTACCTCATTGATCAGCACAGCTGTGTTTCTTTAGTGGGAAATTGCTATCCCAATTTTTATAGTAGGAAATAGTGAGAAACTCAGCAAGATCAAATCACTTGTCCAGGTCTATAAGCAAGTTGACAGCAAAGCTAGGACTGGGTCTCCTGAGTCTCAGTCCGGTTTTCCTTACAGTGCAATATCATATGTTTTGTTGCTTTGTGTGATTACTGTATACACTAAACTTACTTTGATTAACTATGGTGCTGACAGTTTTAATGAAACAAGTTATTTGTATATGTATACCTATTGAAATAACAGCTCTGCTGTAATGCAACATATGTGTTCCTCAGAGTCACACAGTAAAAACCACGAGACTTCTGACAAAAAGTAGAGTGGGGGGCACGACACTCAAAACCTTGTCAATGACGTTAAATAAAAGGATAAGAACTTAATAGAAGTTACAGCCCAGTTTTTGACACATATTAAATGCTTAAGAAATACAGAAAGTCTAGAATAAATATGGCATTTACCTTGAAAAAGCCGTGACGTTGGCTTGTGGACGTGGGCAGAAGGACGGTTTTCTGAAGTGGCGCAGCAGGTTGTGGCGGCTGACAAGCACGATGGATTCAGGTGGCTGGTGGAGTGGGAGACGTTCTGTGTGTGCCTTTGTCGATTCCCACGTACCTCTGTTCCTGTTTTCATTTAGTTTCTCCTGGATGAAATTGCACGTATGCAATCATGAAATTTGTGTTACGCTCATGTTTCCTGATATATCAGTTGTGCTGTAACAAGTTGTTTTTAGACAAGCATGACTGCAGAACCGACCGTATATGGTATTGTTTCCTGGTACTTTTGAAACACGTAAATGACAGCTTACATGTGCGTATGTATTGTGCAAGTCGCTCACTGTTTCCTGGAGCTCCTGCCATTATGGTGTTATTGTTGGACTTATTACTGCGTCTTATTTCACTGTATGGACATATTTTTTATTGAGCAACTCTCCTCTTGGAGATTACGTTCTTTGTAGTTTTAAATCTTATGAACATTATTAAAATGAACATCCTTTTGTGTGCCTCCTTGTGCATATTTATGAGTTTCTCTGGGGTAAGCACTGGACTTGCTGGGCTGTGGGGAATGCATACTTTAAGATTTGGTTCACATGTGGAGCTCTCCATGGAGTGGCTCTACCAGTTTATCCTACAGTCGGCTTTCTGTCGTGGTTCTTCTTCCTCCATCCGGGTCAGCACTTCACATTACCCAAGTTTCATAGAAGTGTTTTTAATCTAATGTATGGGATGCGGTATCTCCTGTGGTATTTATTTGCATTTCACTGGTTACTAGTGAGATTGACCAGCTTTTCGTGTTTATTGGTTATTTTTATTTCTTATTCTAATTGCTGTTCATAGCCTTTGCCCATTTTTCCTGTGGATTTGTCTGTCTTTAGAATTGAATCATGGGGTGGGTTTATACATTTGGATATCTTGTATCTGTAATTGCACTTTTTTCCTTAATCTTTTGTTTTTAACTGTTTATTTTCACATTATTTCAGACTTAGAGAAAAGTTTTAAGAGTAGTCCAAAGAATCATAGCTTTGACTGAGACTCCCCAAATGTTAGTTTTGCCACATTTTATCATACACTCAGTTTCCATATACACCTTCGTCTGTTTCTGGACTATTTTTTTCTGATTTTTATTTTTTGTTTGCTATTTATTTGTCAGTATAATTTAAATAACCATAGCTTTATGGTTTGATATCTGGTAGGAGCAGTTTGTTCTTTTCACAATTTTTCTTGCTGTTTTTGCACATTTCTACTTACATGTGAATTGGGAATCAGCTTTGTCAGTTCTGCCAAAAGTTCCTTTTTTATGTTTATAGGAATTGCATGTTGAATTTAGATTATGAAGAAGAAAGATTAAGAAGAAATGTTTTTAATGCTTCCTATGTTCCTTTTGCTAAATGAGCTGTTTTTTATGAGTTGAAAGCTTTGAAAGGTATCATGTTTTCATTTTACTAAAGGTAACCTATGTTTTTCAGAACTTTCTTTAACTTGAATTTTTCTAAATGCTAAAGTCAAGAATAAACCAGTTTCTTTAGTCTGCTCCTGCCATTAAGATGAGGAATTTGTACCTCCCTGAGTTTCTGTCCTAGCATGTACTTAATCTCTTTAGCTTCTGTTTAGATCTTTATTATCTTATTTTTAATTCTTTATATGCAATGTTTAAGAATTGGCTTCTCTTTCAAGATTTTCTTTTTCTTCTTTGCCTTTAGATTTGCATCGGTTACTTAGGCATATATCTCTTATGTTAACTGATTATTCCTTACCACGTAGCTCAGTTATAACCCCTGTTATTGAGATATCCATATGGAAAAGTACACAGATCCTAAGTGTGAAGCTTGATGCCTTATGCAGAATGAGCGACCATCCAGGTCGGGGTAGCACCTCATCAGCACCTCCACTGCGTGTCTCTCCCTTCACTGCCCCTTCCTTATTCCTAAAGGAGAACACTGTCCTCACTTCTAACACCATAGTTAGTTTTGTCTTATTTAAAATTTTATGTAAATGGAGTGATAGACTTCATATATGCTGAAGTACATTTACATGCCCTTTTAGGGAAGCATACTTTGTGTTCATAGTTAAGTATGAATCTTTGGGTGCTATTTCTGGAACGTGCCATTGTTGTTTATTTAATTAGAACTTTAAATCAGACTCAATCATTCAAGATTAAATGGAGCTTTAATTTTTGTACAGTTCAGCTTTTATCCATCGTCACTTTTGTAACTTATTTACAATGTTTATGAAGTCTCCTGACCATTATCACCATAAGAAAAATTATCTGAGTTTTAGAACATTGTCATTTATGAGCTTAAGAGAGTTTAAATGATTTTGTGGGTAAGAAAGTAAAAAATAAACATTCTTTTCAGGACGTGAGTATGTTTTTTTTAATGTTATAATTTGTATATGATAGGCTTTGCTTAGCTATGTAAATTTATGAGAAATACCTTGGCCAATTTGTAACCAGAAATGCAATACACTGAATATTGTTATTTTCAGTTTTGAGGCCTACTTGTCACCCATTAAAATTGTACCTTACATTGTAAAAAGAGATAATCTTTTAAGGTAACCTTTAAAAATCAGGATTATAAAAAGATGAAAAATTGTTCCTTTTTATTTAATTTAAAAAATCTGTATTTCCTTCCTCCCTCATCCAGTAATTAATATGTCAGTTATAACATTTGGGTGATATTAACTTTTTAAAAAGTGCTGATCAGTTGACTTGATGAACCTGGTTTTCCTTAGAGGTTGGGGTGAGAATTGTTGTCTGGCCCTTACTGAGATATATATTGCTACCAGTAAAACAAAAATTAATGCCACAAACTGGCTAATTATCTTTTTTAAGTTTGTACCTAATTTCTAATTTGTAATGCTTTTGTCTTTTTTCTTGAGAATAATTTAGTTTGTACTTTCTAGCAAACAAATTTTTTTTTTATAATATGTTTTCGAATTTTTTTTTTGATTTTATTTTTTTCCTTTTTATCCCCAAAGCCCCCCGGTACATAGTTGTATATTCTTCGTTGTGGGTCCTTCTAGTTGTGGCATGTGGGACGCTGCCTCAGCGTGGTTTGATGAGCAGTGTCATGTCCGCACCCAGGATTCGAACCAACGAAACACTGGGCTGCCTGCAGTGGAGCGCGCGAACTTAACCACTTGGCCACGGGGCCAGCCCCACAAACAAATTTTTAAAGTAACTTTTAGTTATAACACTAATTCATTATATGCATCTGTGTTTTTAAAAATAATCCTTAAAAGTGCCACCAATTCTTTATTGATTGTCTGCCTTGTGTTGTTCAGGCTTATTTTTGTATTTGTTTTGTTAATTATAGGACTCGGGAGTTGATGGGAAAAGTAGAGAGAATTGGGCACAAACTTGAAAACTGATTTTTCTCTAGGCTTTTTTCTTTACTGTTTTTGAACATTGATTCACTGAGGTAAGACAAAAGCAAATTAAGACTAGTGTAGCTTAAATTTGGGAGTTTTTTTTGAAGAACTCTTGTTGCATAGAATATGTATAAGGCAAACTTTCAGGTTTTATTTATTTAAAGATAAAATATTAAGTATGTCTGTTGAATACAGTTATTAAAATTAGTAGCTCAAATGATTACTTAACAAACTTATCTGAAATCTTGCCTCATTCGTAAACTTTTAAATATGTTTTTATTTTTATATAATTTCAGACTTCTAGAAAAGTTGGAAGAATTATACAAAAGATTCCCAGGTATTCTTTCCTCAGATTACCTGGATGCTAACATGTTAGTACAATAAATTTATCTTTTTTTCTTTTGATATTCTATACTGTATATATATATATATATATACACACGCACAGTATATATATGATATACTGATAACTGTTAGGGTCTGAGTTTAGATAGGGCTTTAGGAAGTTCAAGATTTCTAAGTTTTTTATTTGCTAGTTATTTTGCTCAAATAGTCTTTTATGCCCCAGATTTCTTGTTTGCCTCAGTAGTTTTGCTTGTGGGATTCCTCAAAAATGCATTGTGATTGATAGAGCTAAATTAACCCTTCTTGACATAAAGTCTGTTATGTTCTTTGCTGTGGGCCTGCCATGTTTAGTGCTGCTGTGCAGTGGGCTTACACCACTTAACAGTGTCTTGTGGTGACTCATCTGCTTTGTCTCTGTGGGGTGGAGCTGAAGAGCTCTGGTTCTGGAGTCGCAGGACTTCGGTTTGGCTCTGGGCTTCAGTTTCTGATGCTCTGTATCCTGGGTGAGTGATTTAGCTTCTCTTGGGTTACCTTTCACACCTTTCGTATGTGCACAGTAGTAGTGTCTATCTCATGGGATTTTGTGTGTGTGTGAGGATTGAGTCAGGCAAACTACGTATGCAATATGTTATCTGCTTTTAATTAATTTAAGGAGAACATTGGGTAAAATTTGAATATATGATGGCCCTAAGATGTCTGTGGCCTTTCTCTTATTTGTGGTGTTCTCTGCCTTCTCTGTTTTCTGTTGAACCCTAAATTTATGAATGTTCATTGAAGTCTTTGGTTAATTTTGGGAAGGTTCTCTTTAATTTACTCTAAATAATAGGTTTACCATAAGAATTTGGTAGTTTAGACATTGCATTGTGTGTTTGATGTTTATGTAATTAAAATTTTGGAATTTTTGTCTCTTCAGTTCCTATGTAGGTTAATTTTTTCCTCAGTCTCCATGAGTTATAACTTGTTTGGAAAATCGTATTTCTTTAAGTGTATAGTTAACTCTTAATAGCTGTAGAAGAACTTTATAACCACTCATTTAATACTAGTTTATTAAGTGTCTGGATAAGGCAATGCTACTTTCTGTAGTCAAAAGAAAGCACAAAATATGAATGAATAGATAGAAATTGTAAAAAGGAGCCATATAGAAATTCTGGAGTTGAAAAGTACAATAACTGAAATGAAAGATGTCACTAGTGTGGCTCAACAACAGATTTGAGGAGGAAGAAGAAAATAAGGACTTGAATATAGGTCAGTTGAGATTATCCAGCCTGAGGAACAGAAAGAAAAAAGAAGGAAGGAAAATGAAAAGAGCCTCAGAGACCTCTCTGGTACTCAAATTTGATGGAAAACATTACTCTACACATTCAGGGAGCTCAATAAATACAAAGAAGGATAAACTCAGAGAGATCCACAACAAGACACTTTATAATCAAACTGTGGAAAGACAAACGCTAAGAGAAAATCTCGAAAGCATCAAGCAAGGAAAACTCCTCATGTAGAAGGAATCCTCAATTAGATTGACAGCTGATTTCTCATCAGAAACCATGGAAGCTAGAAGGCAGGAGGGTTTTATATTCAAGATGCTGAAAGAAAAAGGTACCATTCAGTAATTCTGTATCCTGCAAAAACTCTTCTTCATAAATAATGGAGAAATGAGGACATTTCCAGATAAATAAAACCTGAGAGAATTTCTAGAAACACAAACTATCAAAACTGACTCATGAAGAAATAGGAAATCTGAATAGACCTATAACAAGAGGTTTGAATCAGTAACCTAAAAATCTTTGCAGTAAAGAAAAGCCCAGGACCAGATGGCTTCACTGATGAGTTCTACCAAATATCTAAAGAATCAGTACTTATCCTCCTCAAACTCTTCCAAAAATAGAAGAGGAAGGAACACTTCTTAACTCATTTTATGAGGTAGTATTACTCTGATAGCAAAGTCAGACAAAGATAACACAAGAAAACTGCAGACCAATGTCTCTTATGAATATAGATGCAGAAATGCTCATAACATACTAAAGAGCGGAATTCGGCTGCATGTTAGAAGGGTTGTACACTGTAACCAAGTGAGCTTTACCCCAGCGGTGTAAGAACAGGTCAACCTAAGCAAGATCAGTTTAATGCACTGTATTAATAGAATGAAGGAAAGAACCTCACACTCAGCTCAGTTGATGCAGAAAAAGGATGTGATGAAATCCAATACTATTTCATGATAAAAATATTCAAACTAGGGAGAAAGGAACTGTCTCACCTAATAAAGGGCATCTGTGAAACACTAACAGGTAACATCACACTTAATGGTGAAAGAATGCATGCTTTCTCCCTAAGATCAGGAGCAAGACAAGGGTGTCCATTTTCTCCACTTCTGCTCAGCGTTATACTGGAAGTTCTAGCCAGACATCCAGATTGGAAAGGAAGTAAAATTCTCTCTGTTCACAAATAACATGATCTTATATGTAGAAAATGAAAGTATCCATGATATAGTTCTAATAAAACACGTTCACCAGATTAGCTGGATATGATATCAATACACAAAAATCAGTTGTACTTTTATATACTTGCATTAAACAATCCAAAAATGAAATTAAGAAAATCCCATGTACAGTAGTGTCAAAACCAATAAGATACTCAGAAATAAATTTAACCAAAGAAGTGCAAGGTGTGTACACTGAAAACTACAAAACATTGTTGACAGAAATGAAAGAAGATCTAAATAAGTGGAAAGACACCCCATGTTCCTGGATTAGATGACTTAATATTGTTAAGATGGCAGTACTCCCCAAACTGGTCTTCAGTTTTGATGTAATCTCTATCAAAATTCCAGTGGCCTTTTTTGCAGAGATGGAAAACCTGATCCTCAAATTCATATGGAAGTGCACAGGGGGCAGGAGAGCTGAAATTCTCCTCAAAGAACAAAGTTGAAAGACTCAAACTTCTTGATTTCAAAACATGTTCCAATGCAAAGTAACCAAAACGGTGTGGTACTGGTATAAGTGTAGACTGGTAGGTCGATGGAATAGAATTGAGAGTCCAGAGATAAACCCATTCATTTTTGATTTTCAACAAGGGTCCCAGGACCACTCAACGGAGAAAAGATGTCTTTTTAACAAATGGTGCTTGGACAACTGGATATCCACGTACAAAAGACTTTGGAATTTGACCCTCAATTGCATACCAAATATAAAAATTAACTCAAAATAAATCATACACCTGGAGCTATAAAAATTCTTAGAAGTAAACATAGGTGTAAATCTTTGTGATTGTTGATTAGGCACTGGTTTCTTAGGTATGTGACCTAACGCATAAGCAAGAAAAGAAAAAAATAGATAAATTGGATTTTATCAAAATAACTTATGTACATCAAAGGATATCATTGAGAAAGTAAAAAGACAACCCACAGAATGGGAGAAAATATTGGCAAGTCATAGATGTGGTAAAGGTCTAGTATCCAGAATATATAAAGAAATATCACAACTCAACAGCAAAAAGATAAACAACCCAATTAAAGAACAGACAAAGTACTTGAGTAGACTTTTTCCAGAGAAGATACACAAATGGCCAATAAGCACAGGAAAAGATTCTTATCATCATTAGTCATCAGGGGAATGTAAATCAAAAGCTGAGTTAGATACCATATCACACTTATTGGGATGGCATTAAAAAGCAAAAACAAACCAGGACATAACAGGTGTTGATGAGGATTTGGAGAAGTTGAAACCCTCAGGCATTGCTGGTAGGGGTGTAGAAGGGTATAGCCACTGAGGAAAACAGTTTGCCAGTTCCTCACAAAATTGTAACCTAGACCCAGCGGCTCTAGGTGTATATCCAAGAGAAATGGAAGCAGGCATGCTTCTAAAAACTGGTCTATGAGTATTCATAGCAGCATTATTCACAACCATAGTAGTCACAAGTGGAAACCACCAATGTCCAGCAGCTGATGAATGGATAAGCAAAATGTGCTCCATCTATACAAGGGAATAGTGCTCAGCCTTAAAAAGAAATGAAATTCTGACACATGCGGCAACATGGATGCATCTTGAAAACATCCTGCTCAGTGAAATAAGCCAGACACAACAGGTTACATATTGTATGATTTCATTTATATGAAGTGTGCAGAATAGGCAAATTCATAGAGACGGAAAGTGGATTGTTGTTGTCGGGTTGCAGGGAGACAGGGATGGGGAGGTCACTGCTTAATGGAGTTTCTCTTTGAGTGATGGAAATGTTCTGGGATTAGATAGTGGTGATGGTTGCACAACCACAATGTCAACGATACTGAAAACCGCTGAATTGCCACTTTAAAATGGTGACTTTTATATTATGTGGAGTGCCAGCTACATTGGGCCCCTAAGATTTAACTTTCTCCCTGGTTCCTTTGCTGAGTCCGCTCCCGCCTTTCTGCCGGCGTGAGGAGGTCCTTGCTCTCCACCACGCCTTCACCAGGCCTGAGTCGAGCCCGGTGGTTCTCAGTCTGCACGTCCCTTGGGCTGTGCTTGCGAACCTCACAGGGAGTTTGAACCTGGGCTGGACGTGGGCGTGAGCATTCCTGAGGCTCCACGTGTTTCTGACGTGCAGCAGCGCTTGAGGACACCTGGGATGCCCACCCTCTGACTCCCTGCAGTGCCAGCGGATGCGAGGGGGATGTCAGCAGAGTTTGTCTTGAAGGTTGGGGATGACAAACGAGATAAATTCAGAGCGCCTCCTTATTCCACACCCACTCTCCTTTGTAGAATCGTTTCTTGGGAGTTTTCCTGTGAGGAAAAAAACTTTAATAGTCAATTAAGAATAGAAAACACCGCATACTAGATAAAATCAGTAGTAAAGAGCCCTTCAGATTTCCTTTATGGAGTGTTTCCAAACTTAATAGTAAATTAGTGATATGGTAATAGATGTGGTTTTATCAACACATTCAATAAGAAGGATCCATGGCTGTGTCAAGATCTGTGCACCAACTTAACATGTGATGTGAAAATATGGGATTTCTTATGGCGACAAAGTCGCAGGTGCTGTGGTTTGTTATTTGCATTTAGAATCGAAGGAAGAGCTAAATTTCAGATAAAGTGCAAACAAAGGTGCAATTACCTTCCCTTCCAAGTCCACAGGTGTTCTCCGAACCATGGCATTCTGTGTCCGTGGACCCCAGGTCAAGAAACCCCCAGTCAGAACAAAACCTTCCAGAAAACTCTGACTGTCCTGACATGTTGATGGGAGCTGGTTTTCTGTGGAGTCAGCCCGGCGTGGATGTGTGTGTGCATCTCGCCTTCTCCTGCCTTGGGATCAGAGGAATGCGGGTCAGGCACGGGAACAGGAACCCTCTTTCCTCTGTCTGTGCTGCTGCTTTGACCTTTCCCTGTGACCCAGCCTGCCCTCCCCAGCACCTCCCTCGTCTGTCCTTGTGCTTTGACCTTTCCCTGTGACCCAGCCTGCCCTCCTCAGCACCTCCCTCGTCTGTCCTTGTGCTTTGACCTTTCCCTGTGACCCAGCCTGCCCTCCCCAGCACCTCCCTTCTCCGTCCTTGTGCTTTGACCTTTCCCTGTGACCCAGCCTGCCCTCCTCAGCACCTCCCTCCTCTGTCCTTGTGCTTTGACCTTTCCCTGTGACCCAGCCTGCCCTCCTCAGCACCTCCCTCGTCTGTCCTTGTGCTTTGACCTTTCCCTGTGACCCAGCCTGCCCTCCCCAGCACCTCCCTTCTCCGTCCTTGTGCTTTGACCTTTCCCTGTGACCCAGCCTGCCCTCCCCAGCACCTCCCCTGCATCAGGCCCTTCCTGATTGCAGGGGGTTCTCCGTCTGTTGCTGGCTGTTGAGAGCTCACTGGATGTGTGAAGTGGCTCTGTCGTCCTTCCAGGAAGCTCCTTCAAATGCCCCACGTTTACCTGGTTCCCAGGAAAGGCTTTTCTCTCCTTCTCCTGCTTCTCAGCCTTGCTCAGTGCCCCCCTTAGCTGCCTCTGGGTTTGACTGATTTGCATCCCCTAGGATGAGTTTTTATTCCTTTTATCTGAAAGGAAAACTGCCAGGTGCCCTTTGAGCTTTGCTGTTTCTAAGGTGGCATCATTAAAAACTGCTCTGGGTCCGCCCCTGGGCTTTTCCTTTTTACGGTTCTAAGATCGGATCCTTTAGCCCAGTGGTGCCGGGACTGGTATCCAACTTGTGTTTTGCTTATCTTGTGTTCCGCTGAAATGCAGTGACAGGCAAAAACAGAGGGCCCTGAGAATTCGCAGATATCCTGGATGATTAGCATAGAGAGTACTTTCAACATTTGGGGAGAAGTTTCCAGGTATTTTTTGACTCTTAGAAAGTAGTACTTTTGTTACCAGCATGTTGGGTTCTTGTTTGTCCCCCACGATGGAAATCGAGAGACCACAAATGGGAGTAGAAAGTAAAAGTTTATTAGCTTGTGCACAAGGAAGGCACAAAGGAGCCGGTGTGGAAAGGAAAGGGGCAAGTGACCGGCTTGTCAGGGAGCAGGACTGGGGGGCTTTCATTAGGCAGAGGCTGGGGAGACGGGCCTTGTCATGGCCTGTGGAGGTGGGGTTTTTCTTGGGCCTGCGCTGTCATGTAGCATGTCACCACGTATGTTGCATGTATCATTAGCACGCTAGCTCTCCACCCCTGGGTGTGATTTTTACTGTGCTAGTGGAGGTAGGGTCACCTTCAGTGGACTCCTGGGTGCCAGGGTGCATGCGGGAGCCAGGAGAAGTCCTGAGGCTGCGGGATGTGGATCTTGGTGGTCTCTATCTGATGCTCCTAGCTTGCTGATTGGTTAGGGGCCTTATCTTGTTAGGCCAGGGGCCTTGTCGACAGCCCTGTCTCCTCAGGCTGGTTCCTATCTCACTGTAAAAGAAAACCACGTTTTTTCATTTTGTTATTACTATTTAGAGAAACTGTAACGTTAGGCCTTTTAGTAGCTCATATGGATTCTCTCCCCTGCAAACTGAGTGAGGTCAACAAATTCTGCCAGTATGTTTTGGGTAAGAACGAGATAGCTCAGTTAGTTTATTTTTTTTGCCTTTAGGATAAACTTGTCAGAGCTGTAAAGGACAGGGCCTTCAGCTAGGAAAAGGAAAAGAAGGGAAAAGTTCAAAATAAACTCTCTTTCAAAATTTGAGAATTTTCAGACTTGCTCCAGATGTTTTCTTAAGAACTCTAATAATTCTCTCAAAATCTCCATCCTTGAATTGGAAGGTCAGTGGACTACTTAGAGATGATGTGGTACCTGATTTTTGGAATATTTCTCTCTGTGGATCCATTCGGACTTGTTCTTTTGTTGCTTTTATGCTTTTGCTAAGAATTATTGAAATTTAAACTTTACCATGTAAATATCCTCTTGTTTGGCACTTCTTTGCCCTACCCCTGAAATACTGTAATGTATCAATTTGCCTTGTCAGTGTCCTTGTCACCCTGCAGGTGGGCTTCTCGGGGTGTGGCCGGCGGCGGGACTCTTGGTGGCTGTTTGCCTGTTGACAGGCTGAAGCTGGGGTCTTTTGTGGTCTGTGTGGATGGATCTGGTTCTTAGAAACTCAGCTGCTTGCTCAGAAAATCACCCTCTTCATGTCTGTTCTTAATAGGGAGGCCTTGGCGTTTGTCCAGCAGTTAATGAGAGACACGGTACAATTGTGTTTTATTTCTTCCCTCAGTTCTTTCTGTGTTTGACATAATGGTGAAAATTAAAGAAACTTGAGTGAAAAGTGCACCAATGAAATAAAAGCATATTGCAATTATATTCTGACCTTGATTTTTTCCCTCTGTAACTGTATTTTTCGGAGGATTAGTTCTGTTCTGTGGTGTGCCTGTGCCTCTCGGTGTTTGCTGCTGGATGTGTGCTGGAAGGGTAATTGCATGGCACTTTGCCCTCAGCTGAAGGGGTGCTTTCAGAGCTTCTAAAGATGATGGAATCGTCTGAGGTTTTATCTTTTAAATTAAATTTTCTTATTGTTCATACTGTTAAAAATCCAGCTGCACTCCAACTATCAGGATAAATTAGTGTGTTGTCTGTGGAAACTGGCTCTTCTGTTTAAGTGAATAACAGATAAATACAATTTATATGCAATTAATCTAATCTGTTGAATGGCAGGCTGCAGAGCAGTCAAGCATGGTGCTGGGTAACCTTTTACATTCCTCCTGGTGGGCCTGTAACGATTCTGTTTCTCTCGGGGTGGTTGAAGTCTGTGGTCAGGTGATGATAGCCTCATAATGGCAGCTCTGATTATCCCTCAAAGCCGTCATTCATCATGTGTTTAAATTAGAAAGGGAATGTAAATCAAAAAAGTCTAAAAAATAAAGATCAATAAATACTTAGTCATTTAAATTGGTACCTAAAGATAAGAAATTTGAGTTGAGGGGCTGGCCCCGTGGCCGAGTGGTTAAGTTCGCGCGCTCCGCTGCAGGCGGCCCAGTGTTTCGTTGGTTCGAATCCTGGGCGCGGACATGGCACTGCTCGTCAGACCACGCTGAGGCAGCGTCCCACATGCCACAACTAGAAGAACCCACAACGAAGAATACACAACTATGTACCCGGGGGCTTTGGGGAGAAAAAGGAAAAAATAAAATCTTAAAAAAAAAAAAAAAAAAAAAAAAAAAAAAAGAAATTTGAGTTGAAAATAAATGTAGCAATCTCATCTTCATGGTCATAAAAATGGTGTCATTTACTCAGATACCTACTTATAGAGGAGATTAGCTGTACTTAATTGATGCCATCTAGCCCTGACTTATAGGATCAAATATAAGGCCTTGACATCATTAAAAATTTTCTTTGCTTAAATATTTACCCTTCAGAGTGGATTTCTGTGAACAGGAAAAAAAAAATCTTTTTTAGTTAGTTGTCCTGGGAAAATGATGTTACTAAAAACTTACTGGTACTGTGTGTTCACTTCTTGGCTAGAATTATGCAATTCTTTTGAACAGTGTTTTTTTATGATTTAAAAATATTTGTGCAATTAAAAAATCTTTGAGCATATAAACACAGGAGAAAATTGAAATTTATTAGTAATCCCATCATGAACAGATAACCTCTGTTAGTATTTTTGTATGTCCCTTTTTTACAGTGTATTTTTGTTTATTTCTGTGTGTTTACCATGCGTAGTATTTTGTAACCTTTAGTTTTACTGTTTTTTTTTTTTTAGATTGGCACCTGAGCTAACGACTGTTGCCAATCTTCTTTTTTTTTCTTCTTCTCCCCAAAGATCCCCAGCACACAGTTGCATATTCTAGTTGTGGGTTCCTCTGGTTATGCTATGTGGGACGCCACCTCCGCATGGCCTCGGTGCCACGTCCGAGCCTGGGATCTGAACCGGTGAAATCCTGGGCCGCCGAAGCGGAGGACATGAACTTAACCACTCGGCCATGGGGCCAGCCCCTGGTTTTACTATTTTTTACTTAATAAATAATGAAAATAATTTTATGCCATTAAATACTATTCTTCTATACAAAGGCTTTTTAAAATGTGATCTCTGAAACTCCTGAATAGTACATACAAACTGTATTTTGTGGATATGTGCATTTTTTCCTAGGAAGAAGATCTGTACTTTTCATCAGATTCTCAGAAGGGTTTGTGATAGTTAAGACCAAACTTTATTTTTAATGACTACATGATAATAATTTATCATTTTTTATACAGTCCTTGTTGTTAGACATTTAGTAGTATATTGGAAGTGTAATATACCCTGACCAAAAATATTTTAATCTAGTAATGCAAGGATAATATTTTGTTCAGAATTTCTTTATGTTCACAAATGAAACTGGCCCATGCTTTCCATTTTGGATATTATTTTTATCACGTTTTACTAGTGTTTTAATAGATTCATAAAATGAACTAGGGCATTCTTTGGTCTAGAATACTTTAAATAACATGAGGGGCCGGCTCTGTGGCCGAGTGGTTAAGTTCGCGTGCTCTGCTGCAGCGGCCCAGGGTTCGGATCCTGGGTGCGGACATGGCACCGCTCATCAGGCCACGTTGAGGCGGCGTCCCACATCCCACAACTAGAAGGACCTGCAACTAAGATATACAACTGTGTACAGAGAGGGTTTGGGGAGATAAAGCAGAAAAAAAAAACCCAAGATTGGCAACAGTTGTTAGCCCAGGTGCCAATCTTTGAAAAAAAAAAAAAAATAACATGAGAATGACATCTTTTTTTAAAACTTCAGTAGGATCTGTGCCTTAATAATAGCATTTTACATTTCTGCTATCTTCTAAAGATACTGCTCTTTTTGGACTCCTCTCTCTCTCCATGGGTTAATTTTGGTTATTTACATTTTGCTAGGAAACCATTAATTTTGTATTGCTATATATTTGCTAAAAATACTTTAAAAATTCTTTAAATCCATTTTGTATCTGTAGACAGACACATCTTCCTAGTCAGGTTGTGTGTGGTTCACCTATTGGCGATTTGGAATTTATGTAAGAATCCTAAAAAGGCATTTTAGGTATGTTATGTCTTAAATGAATTTTACAGTCCACCTGGGGAACCAAGCTGCCATGTGTAACATAGCAAGTACTGAGTCTTAAACCATCCAGCTTCTAACTTAATTCTGTGAGGTACTGAGGTTATGGTCCAAATGCTATTTCTCCCTAAAAGAAACCAGGGCTCCTTGGAGAAGTGGCTGATTCTAGGTTTGGGGGAGAAATGAACAAGGTGAGCCTAGAGCATCTTCCAAATCCGAAAGCAAGGAAGACTACTAAAGGACTCAGGAACCAGCTTGAAGAGGCTCGCATCATCCTAGAAAGGGAAACATGGAGCACCTGTGAGGATAATAACTGTAATGGATTGAAACACCAGATGCACTTAAATCTGTGTTCATGACGATAAAACAAAATAATGGTCACCATTGGAGGATGCTAAATAAAGACATTATTAAGTGCCTCCTCAGCATCTCTTGATATATTCAAATTTTCCCCCTTTTAATCTGTTGATAGAATTAATTATAATGATAGTTTCTGATGAGGCATCCTAGCTCAGAGGAAAGCAGGGTGAATTAAGTAAAAGGTGCTGGACTGACCGATAAAGAGAAAATGCTGCCCAGAAGGAAACCTAGATCCCTACATCATACTCTCCCCCAAGATACAGTCTAGAGGGATGAAAGAGCTAGGTGATAAAAATAACACAGTAGGAATACTGAAGGGAAACCATGGAGACTATTTCTGTAATCCAGGAACAGGAAGATCTTAGGAAGACAGGAAACTCAGAAGCCATAAAGGAAGACACTTACCTATGTAACACAAAAATAGAACAAAATGGAAACATGAAACATACTATAAACAGTGGCAAATGATTAACTTGGAAAAATTAAAGTTGTAATAATGATTCCCAAATGGTCACTATCCCTAATATAACAGAATGCCTATATATTGATAAGAAAAAGAAAAAATCAATAGAAATACAGGTCAAGGATATGAAAAAACAATTCACAGGAGAAGAAATGGCAATAGTGTTATGAAAATAGGCCCAACTTCCTATGTGGTCAGTAAAATAGCACTACAGGCAACCGTGATTTCACCTCACTGATCAGCAAAATCTAAAATGAGCCTGGATGCAGAATATAGAGCCTCCTGTTGGTGAGAGTGTCAGTTGACACAGCTATTTGGAAAGGAAACATGGCCTTGTCTATAAAAATTAAAAATTACTTTGACTCAGTTCTATTAGAAACTGAGTTTATAGAAACAAAAGCACAAGTTTTTTGGGACATATGACTGGAAAATGAGAATGGCCTTGTAATAGCCAGTGAACTGGGAACAAGAGCAGTTTAGTTTCCTCCTTACCACCACTTGTCCTTCCTGATGTCAATGACCAGGCTGGTCAGCGGGGTTGGCAAATGTGAGAAGCACAGTGGACAAGGGAGAAGCTTTTGAGCATGGCTGGGTCTCCGGGAGGTCACTTCCTGTGGGGCCATTGGTAGACTGGTGCTGGCCCTTTGTACGTCAAAGTCTACCTGTAGCTGACAGTCTGAGCAGAGAACGTTAGCTTGGACATCTCTGTTCCAGACATGGGGGGCTCTGGAAGAGAGCCTGCAGAAGGCGGGCACACTGGTCGAAGGAGACCTGGCTGAGTAGTTGAAAGGAGGACAGAGAAACTATGAAGCAGGCATGAATGGAAGATTCAAACAGCTTTAGAAGTCTGCATGTTTTTACTAAGATGAGAAGAGCTCCATATGGATTAGGCAGCCCTAACAGATCCTCAGTGTTAACTCAGCAGAGGCTATCGTCAATATTCATAATGCTCGTAAGTCTTCAAGAAAAAGCTTAATTGTTTTTGTTAGACTTTGTTTCTAGAAGTCTGGGAAATACATGATTCCATTTAGAGAGAGATCAACATGCTTTTTTAAAACAAGTTTTATTGTATAAATGGTTAAGTCTCCCTGTATCTGGAGAACTTTGCTTTCTAGAATAACTTAGTGTTACTGTTACCTACTATTTTGCTGTAAACATCACTTTTTAATGTTTCAATGTCTCTTTGCTTTCAGTTTTTTGTAGCATCGGATCCAACAGTTAAAACAGATCGACTCTGGCATGACAAGTATACTTTAAGGAAATCGATGATTCCTTCGTTTATTACCATGGATCAATCTAGGAAGGTAGGGTTAGAAGAGATTTGTGTGATTTTGATATTTTAATGCTATATCTACCTGGATCGTGTGACAAAACTAATCTTCAATTAAACACAATTTTATTGTATTTTAGGATTAACATTCTTGAGGTGAAGTATATGTTACTTGAATACATCAACGTATTACTATGTTTGTTAATAACGTATCTTTTCAGTTCCTAGAATTCCCTTGTGACTATGCCAGATGTTCTTGTTACTTGGTTTTTAATCAGTAGTCAATTTGTTGCTTATGAATATTTGTGGTGGTTTGACTAGCAATCATTTTAATTTTATATAAAGGTAACTTTAAGATATTTTCCCTTTTTTAGGTCCTTTTGATAGGAAAGTCAATAAATTTCCTGCACCAAGTTTGTCATGACCAGGCACCCACGACAAAGATGATAGCTGTGACTAAGTCTGCAGAATCACCCCAGGATGGTATGATGATGGTGGTGGTGGTGGTGGTGATGCTGCTGGTGACAGTGATGATAATGTGATGGTATGATGATGGTGGTGACGATCATGAAGGTGATGGTGGCGATGGTGGTGACAGTGATGATAATGTGATGGTATGGTGATGGTGGTGATGATCATGAAGGTGATGGTGGCGATGGTGGTGACAGTGATGGTGGTGACAGTGGCCATGATAGTGGTGATGATGGTGGTGATGGTGATATATATTACTTGAAGTATTTTTTTGTTCAACAGGACTGACAGATTTTCTTAATTATCATCCAAAGTATCTTAATACACAGTGTAATATATATAAAATAATCTGTTACTATGTAAATTTTGAATTCACTTTTTTATACAGAGCTAAACAATAAGTGTTGGAATAGGTGTAGCTATTTACTATTCTTAGTAATTTGTATTACTTTATTTTATGATAGAGTGACAGTATGCCAGAATAAGAAAATAAAGGAAAAAAACGTAGCTAATGGTAGCCATACTTTGGAACTCAAAGGCTAAGTCAGAAGTCAGCAGAGATTTACATGGATTTATTGTATTCAAAATGCTGCATTAGTTGTTGTCTGCATTAAATGTTCTGTCGTTTTTCCTCATTCACTGCTGTCCTCTCTTCCATCTTTTCCTTTGCCGCCTGTCCCAACTTCAGTAATTTCTTGGTATTTTGTGTATGCCTGACTTACATGTATAGCTTTCCAATCTTAGTTATATTTACTATTTATGTTGTCGTCTTGGTTCATTCAAGTTTACTTTGCATAGAGCAGTGTGGTAGCTATAAGGGAGTAATTCACCACGACTGCCTTTCATGAGCTTAAAATGTAGGTGTGGCGACAGGATATACATTAAAATGAAATAATAAGCAATCGGTCAGTCAGTAAGGAAAGGTGGTAATGAGTGGAGCGAGCTGCATAGAGTGCTGTAAGTACACAGAGCAGTACTGTTGGCTATAGGTGCTGTGCTACGCAGTAGAGCTCTGGAACTTAATCATCTTGCAGAACTGAAACTTCGTGCCCTTTGACCTTCACCTCCCCCTTTCCTCCCCACTGTGGCCCCTGCAACCACCATTCTGCTCTCCATTTTATGAGTTTCACTATTTTAGATTCCATGTGTAAGTGGCGTCTAGACACAGTATCTGTCTTTCTTGTGTCTGGCTCATTTCACTTAGCATAATGTCCTCCAGGTCCATCCATGTTGTCACAAATTACAGAATTACCTTCTTTTTTAAGGCTAAATAATATTCCACTGTATTCATATACCACATCGTCCTTAATCATTCATCTGTCGATGGTCATTTAGGTTGTTTACATATCTCTTGGCTATTGTGAATAATGCTGCTGTGAGCGTGGGAGTGCAGGTATCTCTTTGAGATCCTGACTTCAATTCCTTTGGATAAATACCCAGAGGGAGGATTGCGGGGTCATATGGTATTTCTGTTTTTAATTATCTGGGGAACCTCCGTAGTGGCTGCACCAGTCTGCACTCCCACCAGCAGTGCACGGGGTTCATTTCCCTCCACATCCTCTCCAACACTTGTCATCTCTTGTCTTTTTGATAACAGGTATGAGGTGACATCTGTTTGTGGTCTGATTGGCATTTCCCTGATGATTCATGATGTTGAGCATCTTTCCATGTACCTGTTGGCCCAGTTTGATTTTCAGTATCTGAGAGGACCCACTAGAGGAGATTTCCAGAATGTCCTGGAAATCCAGATCAAGGTCAGGCTGACCATAGCGATTTGGGAAGTGCTGTGCTGATTAGGGACGGGGCTCCACGGCAGAGCGGCAGCTCCAGCTGTCAGGGTCAGACGCTGCTCCCTCGCACCCCTCCTGCTCCTCGCCCCAACTGCGGTTAACACAGTTTTTCATAGATGTTTTAGGGATCCATAGACCCAAGGTTAGTTCCCAGAATAGAGAGAGATGTGATCCAAGTACAGATTTGGGGAAATACCTATGTTTAAGAGGTACTAAAGGAGGAACAGCCAGGGGAAGTGTTGCCTTGATAGCGTTGGACGTTTTCTTAGTGCGTAGAAAAGAGGACCCACTCGAGAGGCCCAGTGGTGCATGTGCACGCCTGCTGTGGAGACCACAGGCGTGGGCTGACAGCACCACGTGGATGCCTGGCGGGCAGGGGGCTCCAGAGATTGCTCTGCTGTTCAGTTACTGCCGCCACAGTGCCCACTGCCGTGCCTGCCGTCCGCCCCACTCCGTAGTCTGCAGGACAAGGGGCTTTTTTGCTATTAAGCTTATGGTTGAGAAGATAAAAGATACAAACCCTGAAGGACTGTTAATATACAGAAAGCAATGGAAGAAGTCAAATTTATATTTCTTATGTGTAGAAAAATTTTGACGATTTAAAAGTGTGACTAAAGAATAAAGAGTAAATTTTTACAAACGGGAGGATAGGGTATACCTAAGCTGGTAAGGAGCAAAGAGTGCACGAGGGAGCTCTGGATCGCGTGTCTTCTGATAGGCCACTTTAGGCTGAAATCAGTGAAATTAAACCTTTTCTTTGGAATGAAAATCCTTAATGACTCAAATGATGGTACAGTAAAAATATTTCTGGGGGGAAATATTTACATTTTTAAAACTACCTAGATTAACAGAAATATACATCCCTGCCCCCCTTAAAATATGGCCACGGGGCCACTCCCCGAGTGGTGTCCTGGGTGGACCGCGTCTTCAGGCCTCACCTCTGCAGAGCGCAGTGCGCGCTCCTCAATTGCACACGCCGTGTCCCCTGTTCACGTACTGTGTCCCCTGTTCGCCTGTGGTTGGGGTTGCGGCAGGACTGCTCCGCAGAGCACACAGAAGGCAGCCCTAGTGTCTTCTGATTGGTAACTGATGTAGTGGGGACACTTAGACTGCACCCTGAAGAGCCTGCCTCTTGGTTCTGTGTCACCTGGACAAGCACCCTGCCTCTTCTCAATCCTGGATTGTTTCTCCACAGTGGGGTTCTTTTCTAGCTCATGTTATTCTGGTTTTCAAATAAAAACAAGTATTTAGATATATTTTACGAGTAGTTTTGTGCTGTACAGATATAAATTAGCATTAAAAAGCTCTATTATGTCTGTAATCTCCACATGCTATTTCTTTTCAATGTAAAACTCTGGAAACGCTTATTTTTTTTATGTTTATGTTTATGCTGCTTCATTGGTGTAGCCTGCTCTATTACTTGTCCCTGGAAACTTCCACATCTTTCCCTAGACTTGTCTCTGACACTCTCACGTGGTCACTTGATAATAGTACTAACCCTTAGACCGAGTTTCGTAGTTCATGAGGCTTATTACGCGTGCCATTTTGGTTTATTCTTGAGACTAGTTTTGCAAATGTATCGTAGGCATATGCAGGCGACTCAACACTGGCCTGCCCTATGCTCTTCACTGTTCACCACAGTGTTTTAGTGGGATTTCGAGTTAGTTATGTTGTAGAAGGTGATTTGACCCTTAAATGTGCAGTGTTGAACATGCTGTTGGGGGTTCCTCCCCTAGGTCACAGCGCAGGCGTCTGCTGTAAATCTAGCCGGACATCAGTGTTTCTCATTTCATGGGCTCAGGACTCCAGTTTGCCTTCCTGACCATGCGTATGGCCTGTTTGGTCTCTCACCAGGGCCGTTTTCAGGCATTGGCAATGACTTTTGTACGTGTGTGCCTTTAGTTTTTCCTTTGTTAAAATACAAATTATGTATGTATGTGTACTTTTCCCTTTTGTTCTTTACAGCTGCAGATTTATTCACAGATTTGGAAAATGCCTTTCAGGGGAAAATTGATGCAGCTTATTTTGAGACCAGCAAATATCTATTGGACGTTCTCAATAAAAAGTATAGCTTGCTGGACCACATGCAGGCCATGAGGCGCTACTTGCTTCTCGGTCAAGGAGACTTCATAAGGCACTTAATGGATTTGCTCAAGTAAGAAAACTGTTTTGATTTTTATAAATATATAGTAGAGTTCAACATGATAAAGTCTTACAATTTTTGTTTAAAAGAATACATGGCATTAGAGGAAAACTTATTGAATTCTTATAGAACATATTGATAAGATAAAATCTGAGAAGATAAAATCATCACACTGTCATGTTAAAGTCCCTTTATTTTTGCTTGTGCTGCTTTATCAAGGAGAAGCTTGTGTACCTTACGAATACTGTGTATTTTAAAACGAACTTTTTGTTCCATATTTTTAGTTTACATTGTTTCTTGTAAAAAAGAAAAGAAAACCCCAGAAAACAAATACTACTACTCTTCCTTTTGTTCCCTGACATTTCTCATGGCATCTTCCCTTCCAGAACTAAATGTGTGTCCTTCCCCTCCCTCCATAGAGACGCAGACAGCTCTGTGCAGAGCCTGTCTTTCTCCTGGCTCTAGACTAGACCATGAGACCCTCGGGGTGAGATCTGGGGCTCCCAGGCAGCACTGGCGAGCGAGTGTGTGCCGAGTGGGGGCCACAGCACGGGACGAGTGTTTCCACTCAGACTTACAAGAATGAAAATGATGATTTTTTGACATTCACTTCAGGACACTTAAAATGGCATTCCCTTTCAGTCCTGCCTGTGCCAATCAAGTGACTGTTTCGCGTCTTTGGTCCTCAGACTTCAGTGTGCATCAGAATCCCCTAGAGAACTCGTTGAACTGGATCGCTGGGCCGACCAGAGTCTGGTTCACAGGTCTGGCGTAGAGTCCAAGAGTGTGCCTTTCAACAGGGTCCCAGCTGAAGCTGATGCACTGGTCTGAGGACTATGCTTTGAGAATCCCTGTTTCAGGCCATGCTCCTGTAGTCCCACTTCTAACCAGAAGTCAGTCTGCAATATGAAAAATAATTTAGTTTTGAGACACACATAGCAATAACTGACCTTCTACGTGCTCGTGGGTAGCAGTGTTCCATCAGTTATCTCATGAAAGGGTTGATTATCTGATAAACGTAGGTGCTTTGGTCACAGAGCATGCTGTGCTTACTGAAGTAGCATTTCTGCCGCCTAAGTAAAGAAAAGGGTCCGTAGTGAATACTGGTTGTGAGGTCAATGGGGAAGTGTGAGTGATGACGAGTGTTTAAAGGGAAAACGTCCTGTAAGTGTCGCAGGGCTGAAATGGGAGTGCATGTGAGGATGTGGGACGCACAGACCCGCAGGTGCAGGTGTGCAGGGTGAAGCGGGGGAGGTTAGCGGGCACTTCTTACAGTTTAAAGTTAAAGCGAAATTTCAGGTCCATGGTGACATTAAGATCAGATCATTTATCTGACAACGCATTTGCCTTATGCTAGGTTTTAATATTTACAGCATCTTACTCTTGCTATTAAATGAAAAATTTATTTCTTCTCAAAGACTTGATTTAACTTTTAAAAGGGGAACGTCGTCAGTCTCTAGGTCGTTGCCTCAGATTTGTTCGAGGAAGCTGGTGCTGCAGGGCCTCGTTTACCTGTGCCTGCCTGCTGCTTTCCTGCTGTAGAGCCCTACACTTAGTGATGGGCTGTGCTCTTAACTTGGCCAGCTCTCCGTCACAGAAAGGTTCGCTTCATATTAGAAACCCCGATGTTAATAAACCTCAGGAAGCGTTTGCTGATGCTGCCGTAGGTTTTCACCTTCAGAGCTGTGACGCCCACGTATCCCGCTGTTTTGGTTGAATGAAAACCTCTCCTCCCATTGGGTCTGTGTAGGAAGTTGCAATAGTTCATGCTACTAGAGGCTGGTTTTAAGTTTGAAAACTTTATTCGTTAACATGTATGGCACATTTAAGTATTTCTAATTTAAGCTGAATCAAAATTAATTTTTTTGAGATTTTTAAAGAAATGTTTTGCTTCCCAGAACACTTAGTGAAATCCTATTTATAGTTAATTCTGTGAAACTTTTGTTACCATGTTGTATGTGTTCCATTTGTGTTTTTAGTTTTTAAAATTTGAACTCTTTTTATAATCTTGCTTTTACAAAACTCGTTAAGACTTCAAATAACATTTTCTTTTATTTTTAAAAATTCTGTTAAGACCAGAGCTTGTCCGTCCAGCCACCACTTTGTATCAACACAACTTGACTGGAATTCTTGAGACTGCTGTCAGAGCCACCAACGCCCAGTTTGACAGCCCTGAGATCCTCAAGCGACTGGACGTGAGGCTGCTGGAGGTACTGCGCCTCTAGGCTCGGCACACGGCCGTGGGCTTCCCTGGGCCCTGTGCATTCTCTCAAGTGTTTCCGTGTTGTATAAGGCACTGGTTGAGTCTCCTGGGTCAGAGTCGTTACTGGACGGCTGGGCAGCTGGAATCTCTGCTCTGTTGCCTGCTGTGGTGTGATCCTAGACAGGTCACTGTACCTCTGAGCCTCACTGGATCTCAGTTCTCACCTACAGAGGGGCCCTCACAGGGCGAGTGGGCGGAGGTCTGCAACACTGGCCACAGCGCTTGCTAGCACGTTGTGGGTGCTTAGCAAACCATAGTTTCTGTTAGTGTAACGTTGATATCACAGAGATGGTATGTAATAATAATACTTATTAAAGTAGATGTGTTTAGTTTCAGTTTGAGGGAAGATGGCTTTTCTTAGAGGCATGAGTATCAGAAACGTCATACACTGTTTGCTTAGTTATGGTGAAGGGCCATTAGCAGAAACTGTTGGGTTTTTCTAAATGCTGACTTTTAAGGATTTGGAACATAAAAGGCAGTGGAATTTTGTCATTAAAAATGGTGATGAATTGGGGCTGGCCCCGGGGCCGAGAGGTTACATTCGTGCGCTCCGCTGCAGATGGCCCAGTGTTTCGTTGGTTCGAATCCTAGGCGTGGACATGGCACTGCTCATCAAACCACGTTGAGGCAGCGTCCCACATACCACAACTAGAAGGACCCACAATGAAGAACATAATACAGCTATGTAC
Source organism: Equus caballus (assembly GCF_041296265.1). Classification (NCBI taxonomy): domain Eukaryota; kingdom Metazoa; phylum Chordata; class Mammalia; order Perissodactyla; family Equidae; genus Equus; species Equus caballus. Next base: position 99,922,828 of record NC_091700.1, on the reverse strand, counting down.
CAGGGGGGCTTTGGGGAGAAAAAGGAAAAAAAATAAAATCTTTAAAAAAAAAAAAAGTGATGAATTTTAAATGGATTTTTACAATTTTCATTCAAAAATATGCCATTTATTCCAAAATATTTGTAGAGCACCTACCACGTGCCTGTCATTCTCCAAATGCTGAGGCTGTGGAGACTGGCACAAAGATGCAGTTCTCCGCTCTCATGTAGCTAACACTCAAAACTGTTGCATGGTTTTTAAAAATTGGTCTTCATTTTACTGCCTTTTCTTGGAAGATTAGACTGATTCTTCAGCAATAAGCTTAACACTGGTGGGAAGTCCTACAGTTGTTTGTTTCGCTCTTAGGTGTCTCCAGGTGACACAGGGTGGGATGTCTTCAGCCTGGATTACCACGTTGACGGACCGATCGCAACTGTAAGATCCTTCTGGATGTTCTGTGTTAGTCATGGCTGTTTCGATGGCAACATTCTTCTCTAAGAACTTCTAATTAGCATGATCACTTGGCATCTGGGGTACACTCACTGAATGAATTCTCAGGCCAAAATTGTATGTGTGTTTTAAATAATCATGAATAAGTGCTGAAATGCTCGATTATTCTAAGAATCTTAAAAATATCATTTGTTCTATCATAAGTTTCAGCATGTACTTAGTAAATGGATTATTCATTTTGTTTCATTATTCTTAGATGCTAGCATCTAATTTAGGATAATTTGAAAGGAACTATAAAGTGTATTTTAGGGGAATCGTATTTTTACTACTTGGATAAAATTTGATATTTAGTATTCATTTAAGATGGTGAGAAAATAGCTGTACTTTGTTCATAGTGGTTTTACCATGTTTGAAACAAACATGCTATTTCAGTTAACAGTTGCCAGATCATACAAGTTGTCTTTATGTGTCTGCAGTTCAAGTGCCCTTCTCACGTGCTCATTTTTTCTTTATTTAGACCTGAGTTCTCCTTGACCAAGATGCCTCTTTGAACTTACTTCAGTCATTTTTATATCTGAAGTATTCAAGGGCATGCATTTCTTTTAATTATTGGGAGAAATATTTTGTTCTGAAGTAATGTAATTTGGCTCTAAAATTCTTCCTTAGCGGTTCTAGTAGGACTGACTCCACGGCTCCTGCTGCCTCTCGAGGTGTGAGGCACATCCCCGCTAGGGAGCCTGCGCCACGGCAGTCCTCTGCTCTCTTCACTTCTGGGTTAACAGCTTTGCTCTGGACAGATGGCTCTGTCATGTCTGCTGTGAAATGGTAGCTACTGGTGCAGGTTTTTTTACACATAAATTCCCAATGTTTAAACTTTACCCGATCAAAACTACCACATTTTAAAGGCATAACTATTCTCTAATTGTCATATGCAACTTAGCTTTTCATCTTGACTTATATCCTAAACAGTTTTAAATGATTATAATGTACAAAACAAGATATTTTAACAAGTTATTTAAATTAGGAACTTCCATATTTTCTACCTTGTTATGTTGGTAGTTACGTATTACTTCTGTCACAGAGTGTGAGTGCCTTGAGCGTGGGCACGGTCTCTGCGCACGATCACTTCTTGTGACACTGCAGATCTTCCTGGGCGTGTCTGAGCCAGCACTCATCCTTGTGCATAAACAAGTGATTGTGCAATGTTACGTTTTTAAAATTGTTTGATTTCTTTTAAAGCTCTAGTAGAAAGAGTCAAAAGTTTGTATCGTAGATTTATTTTAAAAAGGAAATTTAGGCTAGATCCCTGTCAATGGCTAATAGCTGTCAGTTTGTATGCCCACTCCAGTGGGTTGATGGTACAGTCTGAGAGGCTGAATTGGGAAGGAGACAAGGGTCTCATAATTGACAAGCAGGATCTGCCAGGGAGATCGTATGAGAAGAGATCTCCTGTACACCTGGTCTTGGTCGTTCCAGCCTTAGCTTATATCCTGGGTTGGTATATTTTCAGCTAAATGGCTCTATCTGTAGCCATATTGTACAGCTACAGGTATTCGGACTAATTTTAGAAATTGAAATAACTTTTAGTTATCAGAGATGAAATTTCATGCTGTATACAGAAGTTACTAGAAAGATAAAAAGAGGACTTTAAAAATAACTTTGAGTCAAATTTTATGGATTTTTCTGCTTTTTCCCTGTTTAATTTACCCTTTTATCTCTGTTCCCTTTGTATTCTCATTGAGATTGTCATTTTTATACAGAATTTAATTATAATGGGTACATAGTTAAATAATTGTACCTTATATAATATAGTATCACTTTAACTTCTTACTAATTCTTTGAAGAAAGATATGGAAAGATTATCATTAATCTTCTCATTTTGACAATGGGCAGGATAAAATCCATTTGTATCTATCACTGATCTCAGTGTTAGATGAGGTATCAGAAGCTTGTTTGTTTAGTATTTCTCTGAACTTTATTCTCCAGTGAGTGATGAACTGAAAGACCATATACATAGCAAAACTAAAATGTGGAGGATGCTTTCCCTATATAAATACAGTGAAGTATGCATGTCTTTCTCTTAAACAGTTTATGTTTCTAAAGAATTGTGATTAAACTCTATTTTTGTAGATCAGGTCGTGTTAAATGTTCTCTGGCAGCTTGGTACTCAAGAACCCCAATAAGATATCATATGTTTAGCAAAAAATCCTTGAATTTATTTGTAAAATTATTTAATCTGGTATCCTTTATTTCTATAATAGCAAGAATGTTAATAATGTGGGCAGCACAGCAAAATGGATAATCTCTGAAACATTCATAGTTGATTTCGGAGTCCCTTCAAAGCCACTCCTAACCACTTTTGTTTAGACATGTAATCGCCAGTTACTATTGAGCACCTACCAAATACTGGCACAAAAAGGCACACAGAAGAACAAACAGATAGTCCTTGTAACAGGTGAGCAGTGCCAAGAGTGTACGAAATAAGAAGCAAGGTAAAGCAGCCTCCAGTTGAGTGCTAAGATTGTAAGCATCAAGCGTGAACGTCCTAAGTGTCTGAAGAAGAGGGAGACTGCTGAGACAGGGAAAGTATGGAAAGTGACAGTTGATTTGGGCAGGAGAGAAGGGTGAATAGGGCGTGGGGCACTGTGAGAGTAATGTGAGCGAAGGCCTAAGAATGTGGACAGGCAGGGCGCAGGGGTGAGAGCCAGCTCTGCAAGAGCAGAGCAGGTCTTCTGGGTACCCCGTCCAGCCCTGCTGAGGGGGCGCAGGCTCTGTTCCCATCGGCTGCTTCCAGTTCTCTGCACTGTGAGGTGAACACTGGAGACACGCAGATGGCTCTCTGCTCGAGGCATCTAGAAAAGGATGAAAATGTGCCAATGTTGTGTCACAAATGTGTTTGGCTACAGTCTGCAGAAAACCCTGTTACCTTTGTACTTATAATTTTAGAAAATAATTCGTGGTTTATCTGACATTCACATTTAACTGGGCGTCCTGTATTTTTTTGTGTTAAACCTGGCCACCGTGGGAGGGAGGGAGGCATGGAAGGCAGTCGCTGCCCACGCGGCTCGTCCTCCCTGCTTGTGAAGCTGTCCGTTTGCATGAGTTGGTCTTCAGGAGCAACAAGCACTGTTAAAATAACCTGGGGACCTCTTTTTAGACTGGAGCTTCTAGGCCCGCCTTCCATGAGATTCACTTCTCCCCAGGGGGTTGGGGTAGAAAACATTGCTGCACATTGGAGTTGAGGTTAAGAGCCTACGTTTTAGACTAGGTCTAGTCTGGGGTTCAGAGTCCCGATGCCTGTTTACTGGCTGTGTGCCCACAGGCCCGTTTCCCTGTCTGTAAAATGAGTGTAACAATATCTACTGCTCTTATTGTGAGTTTACTGGCCCTGCTGCTTGGACGTAAATAGTCAGCCTAGTTGTTGTGACACAGTGTACTTTCCTAAGATGTACCAGATTATATTTGTTGCTTACATACTGCTTAGAATTTATTGGAATTGATTGTGTATTTTCTGGCCTTTTTGTTTGGAAAAAAGATTGAGACGTACACTGGGAGGCTGCTCATGTCACAGAGTGCTGTCACTGTCTTCTGCTGTTCTTTTCAGGTGTTCACTCGAGAGTGCATGAGCCACTACCTAAGAGTGTTTAACTTCCTTTGGAGGGCTAAGCGGATGGAATACATCCTTACTGACATCCGAAAGGGCCATATGTGCAACGCGAAGCTCCTGAGAAACATGCCAGGTAAACCCGTCCAAAGGCGGGCCGGGTGAGCTGCGTCCCCGCCTGGCGGGTGCTCGCAGCAGCTTCACAGGGAATGAAATGTGCTTCAAGTCTTCGAACTGAAAAGTGATTCATGATGTGCTTTTGGATTTGGCTTTTGTGAAAAGTCTCATTTAAAATACTGCTTATCTTGACTTCTGTGCAAATCAGAAAAAAAATTGAGTCAAGTTAGATTTTTTTAGACCGTGAAATTTCTTTTAGAATCACATTTGTTTTTCACTCTAGTGTTCATATATGTACTGTAATTTTTTAGAAAAATTAAGTTTTAAGGAACGACAGCTGTTTAATCTGGCTCATTTAAAATTCACTTAATGTTTTAATGAAAGTCTGTTTGGGAATTGCTTTAATGTTTTGTTTTGGTTAATAAACTAAGACATGGAAATATTTTATAATATTATTTTACAGTTAAAAGCTATAGAAAAATTCTCAGGCCAGACAGGTTTATTTTAATGTTATAAATATTGAATGACTTCAATTATGAATACTTTTGAAATCTTTATATTGAAATTGATTTGGTCAAAACCTTTGAGAAAGTATTTCAACAAATATGTCTCTAAAGAAGAACTAAGCTGTTGTACGCTTGATCCTTTGATTGGTGGAGTAATTATTAGAAAAGGAACGGTCGTTTGAAGAAAGGCGTATGTGACCTCTACTTGTGTGCCAGGTCGAGGCTGATCCTGGAGCAGCTCCCAGAGCTCCAGAATGATGACGCCCAGCAGGCGGGGCATGGTGGGCACTGGCGCGTTTGACACGTGGAATGAGCAGTTTCACTGGGCGTCCGTGCTTTTGGTGCTCCCAGCAGGTCTTTTCAGCTGGGTCGTGGTATCTTGTGCTCCTGGACTTATAGAAAGTTAACAGCAGGGAACCCCTGAAATGGCTGAGAAGGAAGTGAGAGGGAATGTTTTGTTCAGATACTGTAGTGGTGTGGACAGAGCATACTGCCTTCAGCCTCTGCTTTCTGGTGAATGTGGGCTGCCTGTTGAAGGGAGGCAGGAAGGCAGGAATCGTTGGTCCCTGAGAGAAGCTCACCCTGCCTTCTGGCCCTGTGTCTGTCTCTCTTTCCCATTCTGTCATGAGTCTTTCTTGTGTAGTCGAGGGCCACTGCCTGGTTTCCTGGCTTGCACCTGTGAGTTCTCGGTTTCCCTGTGGTGCTCCTGCCCCAGCAGCCTTCGTAATGTGAGTGAGTGGAGCAGTCCTAGCTGTCAGTCTCTGTGCCAGCATCTTTCTTACTGTCTGATTTAGGTCCGTTCACTCTGTTGCAAATACTTTGTCATTGTGTCGCTCTTCTCTTTTCACAATAAACATCTGTATTTTTTTTATTTTTAGCCCTTGGAAATCTGAGCTTCCTAACAATTTTAAGTATAGTTGGCCGTGAAACATTTTCTGATGTGAACATCAGCTTAGCAATGTCTATGTGAATTTGCTTTTCTCTTGTCTTGAAGAAACAGCATTGAGTTTTGTTTTCTACTTGAGGATAACTCATTTGTTTGATCAGTTTTCTATGCATGGGAAAATATATTTTTTGTGAAATTAGTAACTTTAACATAACTGATCCTATTATGTGGAGTTTAGTTTCATCTTTTTTCACTGATCCTTTTCCCTTTTTATTAAAACTTCTAAAGTATTTTTAATAGCATGCTATTGCCTTGTGTACGTACCATTTTATCTTTTTTCTTTGGTTGGACGTGCATGTAGTTCTTTTTTTAACTTTTTCCACTAGCAAATAATGCTGTAAGGTTTTTGTAAATATATATTTATGTGCCTCTGAATATTTCTTTAGAATAGATGAATTGGAAATGGAATTGCTGGGCTAACAGGTCTGAATTTTAGTTTCACTTTATACTTACTAATACTTGGTATTTATATTTTAACTAGTTGGTGCGTATTGTCAGATTACCTTTCAGGAAGGTTGTGCTGGTTTAGTTTACATACCCGTGAGCACAGCTCTCGCTTGCTTGAAAGTTGTCTGCATTACTGGTGTTTTGGCTAACATTGGGTAGTGCCTTCAAACAAATTGTCAATTTGATAGGTGAAAATAGAAGTTCATTTTAATGTTTTCAATGCTTTTATATTGCTGAATGTAAACACTTTTTTTTTTTTTTGCCATTTATTTATTTTTTTCAGGAAATTGTTTTTTTGCCCATGTTTCTGTTGGAGTATAGTGTTCTTACCTTCAGTTTGTAAGGAAGTGTTGTAAAGTTGTTGATGGCCAGGCAACTTAATGAGCAGAAATCAACCAGCTAGTTAGTTTTGTTATCATAGCAAAGTTAGAAATGTCCCACCAACCGTAAATCTGAGTCAAACATGTAGAAAGATTCCATAAAGTGCTCCTCTCAACCTTTGGAGTTCTTCACAAATGCACAGTGTGTATAGCATCAATAATTGTCACCCCAGATGTCATTTTAATAGTGTTCACCAAAATAAGTTGTTTGCAATTAATAGTTATTCTCGAAAATGATTTGCTTAGGACAAGGGGTTTTGATAACGGTCTCCTAAGACATTTGTATGTATTTTTATCTATTTGCTACTCATCTGGACAACAAATAATTGTTGATACTAAAATGGTGCAAAAGTTTCTTTCCAGTGGTATGGAATATTTTTTGTTAGATTTAATTACTCTAAAAAGTATCGCTATTAGTGGCAACTGAATTTGTATTTGAAATAACATTTAACAAAAAGAAATAGAGAAATACAAGTAAATGAGCTTGTATTCTTTCTCAGCCTTTGTGTATTGGGAGGAGGGGGTGAATGGAGGTTCCCCTCCCCATAAGAGTGGTGTTGAAATAATCTCCTTTTTGGTCCTTATTAGAAATAAAATTGAATGTGGTTGAGGCAGGAGAGGTGGTCCACTCCCTTACAGGTGAGGTGTCCCCACAGGACTCTTAGGGCATTTTGCCAGTTTAATTGGCAGATGTTTTTCTTTCTTGGTGATTATTATGATAACGATTCATCTTACAATTGACTGTTGTAGACTTAGTGAAATGATAACTTAAAAGATGAGTAGACATTTTTCTCTTAAAAAGTTTCTTCTTGTGCACTTCATTTTTGTATATATGGACGAGTGAGCAGTCCTCAGTAGTTAACACATTTATGAAAAGTTTTCTCTGCCAGACTTCAGGCTGAGTGGTTAGCTGTCAGCACAGATGCCGGGCTGTGTTGCCTGGTTAGTTCCACTTCGCCAGCAGCAGCTGTCTGGCCTCAGTGGGGTTCCTGATCCTCTGCCTCAGTTTCCTTGTCTGGGCTGGGCATGGTGACAGCATTCCCTCCTGGGTGGTCAGGATGGAATCTGTGTAAAGACCAGTGCAGCCTCGGGAGAGTCGTCATGACCCCCTGCCTGGTGATAGAGTTGCAGGAGGAGCTGAGCAGTGATGAGACCTTCCGCAGGAGCTGTGAAAACTCCCGGTTCTCATCAGCGTCCGTGAGTCCTTGGTCTTGAGAAATAAATCAGATGCGCGCTTTGACAAAGTCACTTTTAAACATAGCATCAGTTCTAAGTACAGGTTGAAGGAGGGGAGTTTGGAATTGTAAAGAAACTATTTTAGAGAAAGAAGCTTTTATAATTTTTGACGACACTCAGCACTATTTATGGTGCATCTCCAGATGAGCAGAGCTTCTGGCTG